>NC_143580.1:150603033-153003033 GCF_048544385.1 Mastigoproctus giganteus | reverse complement strand
AAGCAAAAAATCTAAGTCAATGTGGAGTCAGTTTTTGTGACAGAAGCACTGAGAAAATAAAAATAAGAGTAGGAGGGTGTTATAGGTGTAATGACTGATGAGTATTACATTTGACAAAAATATCTCATTTTGTCAAATGTAATTACACTGATTTTTGTTTGACAAAAATATCTCATTTTTTCAAAGATAATAAAATGTGATATCCCAATTAGAATAAAGTTTCTGAAAAATTCTTGAATTTTTGGGAAATTATTATTATTAGCTATATGGTGCAAGGAAGCCTGAGGCTTATGCTGCACCAGCCAAAAAAAAATTCCCGAGTTACCCTGAGAGAGAGAGAGAGAGAGAGAGAGAGAGAGAGAGAGAGAGAGAGAGAGAGAGAGAGAGAGAGAGAGAGAGAGAGAGAGAGAGGGGTAGAAGTAGAAGGAAATCACCAAGAAAGAGAAGAATGATGATATCCAGCTGAAGACCCTGGGTGTGCCAAGCCCAAACTTACAAGATGTGAGCCCCTGGGGATGTTAAAGGAATAAAAAATATATTAGTAGAGTTGGGTTAGTTTAGAATACTCAATTTGTCTATTTTACTGGATGAAAAACCCAAGTTACTGGGAGAAATTTTTCCTGTAATTTTATGGCAGAATATTGGGTACTCCAGTATTTCATGAAATTACCAAGTGCAGTTTTCTTTAAAAATAGAGGAAACTGAGGTGAGCACAGAACAAGAGTAAGACAATGACTATAGCAATATTGAAAAATGTTCATAGGCAGTAGTG
Source organism: Mastigoproctus giganteus (assembly GCF_048544385.1). Lineage (NCBI taxonomy): Eukaryota > Metazoa > Arthropoda > Arachnida > Uropygi > Thelyphonidae > Mastigoproctus > Mastigoproctus giganteus. The sequence goes on along the minus strand of NC_143580.1, from coordinate 153,002,261 downwards.
TGATAAGCTTGTTGTAGATGGCAGTTACAGAGAGAAGACACTTGTGGCAGATAGCTCTGTCAGATTATATTTAAGAGGATTAAAGGAGGGTGAAGAGTTTAATATACATTTTTTGTTTTTCTTTAATTTGTTTAAATGTCTTGTTAATTAAATTTATGTTATTTTATAAATTTAATTTTTGTACCGTGTAAGTGAAATTCCTAAATTGTGAGTAGTGGATAAAATTTTGGTGAAGTTTTGACATAGTGATTAATTACCATAACGTTTTCAACAAGATCCACTTAGAATATGTTGTCTGAGGATATCACGGCTCAGATAGAAATGGTAACAGGTGATTCACATAAGTTATGAGTTATCAGTATAGCCTGTGGCATATATCCAATCTGATCAATCTAGTTCAACTGACAGTTCTTTTCTTTGTTCCTGACGTAAGGAGCATACTGATCTCTAAAACTTGATTCATTACTAGGTATGATTGATGATTTTTGAGGTTATGATGAACATTGTGGCGAGATTCAATATTCCTTACATTTCGAGGATACAGCTCTAAAACGGTGTTTGCAGGCCAGCCACTAGTTAGTACACCTGACCGAACCTATTGGTAACTCTCTAGGAGGCTTACGGATCAGCTAGTGTATAATCTTGCTACCTCTACTCTGCCAGATAGTGACTGGAGGGAGTCAGAGTAGTGTGTATGCGGGGGCATTGTCGAGGCCACGTTATGTCAAGGATCTGGGTATATTCTTACCATGTGTACGCCATATCCAAAAATTTCATTACATCTTACAGCATGTCCCACCCACTTTTTCTTACTATTGAATACACCATGAATTGTCAAACTAATAGAGAAAGCTTATCTGCGAAAAGATCTAAACCTCCCAAACACTTCCTAATTCATTTCACAAATATACAGTCTCAATTCTAATCTCAATGATGTCCATTTCCACTTGTAGTCTGCCAAACCCCATGTACTTTCTCTGACAGAATCTCAGTTATCGGTTGATTTAACTACTGCTCATCACAGATGCCCAAATTATTCGTCGTATGATTCCTTTCGCCTCAAAGGTGGTACTTGTGCATATGTCCGTTCTGATATTCCCTGTCCTTGTGCATATGTCCGTTCTGATATTCCCTGTCAGAGACTTGGCAATTTGGAATCTCCTCTCTTCAATCTTCTCTGGCTTAAAATCTCTCTACCTTATTGTGTCAAATTCATCTGTTGTCTCTACCATTCTCCCAACTCTACTAATCCTTTGGAGCTCTTTGACTTCCTCTCTTTGCAACTTGACTTTCTCCAGTCCAACTTTCCTAACAGTTAAGTGATTTTAATGTTCATAACTCCAGCTGGCTTTCGTTTTCTAGTCACATCGACCCAGCTGGTCGAGATGCTGAGGCTTTTGCAATTACTAATGACCTTGCACAGATTGTTCATTTACCTACAAGAATACCGGACAATCCTAATCATACAACCAACATGCTTGATCTGTTTCTCACAAACAACCCTTCTAAGTACACGGTCAAAGTGAGAGATCCTTTAGGCACTTCAGATCGCAACTTGGTGATTGTCTCTTCTCCAATGGAGCCTTTATCTCATGGCTATTCCCAACCTCGTGTTGTTTGGCATTACAAGAATGCAAAATGGGATGACCTGCGAGATTTCTTTTCTTCTTTTCCTTGGTCGGATTACTGTTTTAAAACTTCTGATGTCAACACTTGCTCAGATCGTGTCAGTGAAATTATTCTTGCAGGAATGGAATCCTTTATCCCACATTCCACTTTAAAATCTCGTCCTTTATCTAAACCTTGTTCCAATAAATGTGCTAAGGCTGTTCATGAGAAGAACGTTGCATATCGTAATTGGCTTGTTTCTAATTCTTCAGTTTCATTTTCTGCCTACACCAAAGCTCACAACAATTGTAAAGGAGTTATTAATCAGTCTAAACTAGAGTTTGAACAGGCTAAGAGTAGAAAACTTGCTTCTTGCCCTAATGGTAGCCGAGCATTCTGGTCTCTTGCCAAAGCTATTGGCTGCAACTTTTGCCCATCTCTGCTCCCACCACCTCTGTCCAAACCAGATGGTTCTGTTGTCACTTCAGCCAAGGATAAAGCTGACCTACTAGCATCCCATTTTTTTTCCAGTTCATGTATTAATGATCTTGGTAAAACACCTTCCACCATTCCCAACATGCTCCATTCAATGCCTCCTGTGGTCTTCCGTCAAAAGGATATCAGAAGGATTTTGATGAATCTTGATGCTAAGAAAGCTCCAGGTCCTGATGGTATTTCTACGCTTGTTCTCAAAACCTGTGCTCCTGAACTTTCTCCTATTCATTGCCGCTTTTTTCACTTTCTTATTCCAAAGGTGTTTTTCCGTCTGATGAATGATCGCCAGTATGGATTCTGTCAGTGTCAATCCACTGGTGATATTCTGGCTTATGTTACCCATTTATGGACTAATTCGATGGAAATGTTCGGTGAAACACAAGTTGCTCTTGACATCTGAAAGGCTTTCGATCGTGTTTGGCATAAAGGTCTTCTGAACAAGTTTCCATCATATGGTTTGCCGTTTGTTTTTTTTAATTGGTTATCCAGTTTCCTCTCTGATCGCTCACTGAGGGTGATGGTAGATGGCTCTCTGTCTTCTAACTTCTCCCCACTAATGCCGGTGTCCCCCAAGGTCAGTTCTTTCCCCCACTCTTTTCCTCTTGTATATTAATGACCTTCGTCCATTGACTGGAAATCCTATCCATAGTTTTGCCGATGATAGCACATTGCATTCCACTTTCCATTTTGAGAAAACTTGCCCTGCTCAATCAGCTTCAACTTCTCGAAAATCTGCCCTGCTTCCATTTCCTTAAATGCCGATCTTCAGTAATTCTCCAGTGGTGCAAAGACAACTTAGTTGATTTCAACCCTTCTAAAACTCAGTCTTGTCTTATATCTTGTAAAAAGGATTCTTCTGCTCCTATGCTTATCTTTGGTGACAGTCCAATTTCTAAGCAAAATGATATATCTCTTTTGGGGATTACCCTGACTTCTAATCTCTCTTGGCACAAGCACATTACAAATATTGCTTCCTCTGCATCTAAAAACTTGGTTTTCTCTTTTGCTCTCAGTGTTACTTTTCTTCCAAACAGCTGCTCACTCTGTATAAATCGCAAATCTGCCATACCATGAAATATTGTTCCTATATCTGGGGTGGTGCCCCCAAAACCTCTTATTGATTCCATTCAGAAGAGGGCAGTTAGGTTAATTAATGATTCATCTCTAACAAAGTCTTTCCACTCGCTGTCTCATAGACATACTATTTCTGCTGCATGCCTGTTCTACAGATACTTCCATGGGCACTGTTCTTCTGAATTGGCTTCTATAATTCCCGCTCTCTCTTTCAAAACAGTCCGAACACATGCAGCCACCAGCCAACATCCATTTACTGTCCAATTTCAAACTCGCAGAACCAACTTTTCATCTTCCTCGTTTATTCATTCAACTGCTGTTTCCTGGAACAACCTTCCTGAAAATTACAGTCTATAGAAGTTCAAGTCCAATGTCAACAAATATCTTCTTTCATCTTCTCAACCTCCAACTCAAGCACGGTACTAAGTATTAAATGCACTCAGACAAATAAAACTGGGGACTTGTCAAAGACTCCTGTATCTATTGGTTTGCCAGGTAATACAGCCCTGATTTGGAGGGCCACAGAACAGAACGGAACTTTTAATTATTGCTCTGTTTCAAGAGGATTATGTTTTACTGGAAGATTTCATTGTCAGGGAAATGGATAACATTTTTTGTAATAAGGATAGATGGATTAGAACCAGATTGTGTCTATCAGGAGCAACAACTGATGACATTACTACAGATTTTCAGATTTGAACGGGAATAAAGAGTATTATTATTCATGCAGGGGACTAATGAAATTAAACACACATGACAGCTTGATCTCAGCTTGATCCTCTACATATCTTTTTATCTAACTATTTTTGTTGGATAAAAAAAAGTATGTATAGGATCGATACTATACTATACTAATGTATTTGCCCTCTGTATGCTATCACCCCAGTAGATAGAGGTCAATGTGATGTAGAACTTAAAGCCATCATACCCTATTTTCCCGAAATTAAAACTCATTCCTTTGCCTTTTAACAAAAAAAGGCCAAGGAATGGCAATATAAATTGGCTGTAATTTCCTGGACTTTAATTTTAATAATAATTAAATTATTAAAATTAAAATTTTAATTTTAATAATTTAATTTTATTAATTTGATAAATCTCAAGGTTTATTAAATTAATATTCAGTCTTTGGCTGATCTCAAGGTAAAGATCACAAGACAAGTTGCCAAAATTTCCTCTTGTGATACGCTTTCAGTATCACAGGAGGAAATGTTGTTCTATGGTGTATTGCATTTCAGCACATTCGAGTCATATTAGGCGATTTCATCTTTCATCCTGAAGATGTCTCACACTGTGCTGTAACTTGAAGTTTGTTGTGTAGCTGCATGTGACACCAATTTTGAATGGTCTAGACCAGGGGTCACCAATTATAGTTTTCTTCAATGTCCGTATTAGAAAAAAATATCTTATCACAGTCCTTATCACAGTCATATGCTTGAAATTAAAATAAAATTAATAAATCGTCTAATGAATATTAGGTGATATTTGTATTTATTTATGTAATTACTATAGATACGTTAAAATTTATGTACATATACATATTAATGAGAAAAAACATTTGTTTTCTAAAACAATTTTTGTAAAATCTGGAACAAATCTTGTACTTTATATTTGAAGCAAATTTTGCAGATGATCGTTAACTGAGATTGAAACTTGTTCTTAGTATTATTAATTTGAAAACATTGATTCACATATGTCTTGATCCGAACATTGTACATAACTGAGTACACAGTTTCCTTATTTCAGGATACTTTTCATGTTGCACATATTTTCCCCAAAATTGTAACAAATCACTCAATTCATTCATTTTTCTTTCAAAGCAAACTCTTCTTGAAAATCAGTCATTTCTAATTCCAATGCATTTTTATTACTTTTAAACCATATTCATGCCTCATTAGTCCATTCCCCATTTGGTTCATGTGAAAATGGACATATGAGGAGTTTGTGTTAATTTTCCTATTTTTTTTAAAATCTGCAAACCTTTCATTGAATTTATGTTTTAGTTTTTCTAGAAAATTATTGTATTTGCTATTAGCTAATTGTATATTAAGTTCTTCCATCAAAATGTTTTCATACATGGAAAGTGCAATGCCTCATCATTTAAATCAGAGGAAAATATGTTGAGTTTCTTATGAAGTGATTATACAACTGACAGCAATTCAGAAATACAGGCATACCTCGGTTAACGTTACCTCTGATAACGAAGCTTCGATATAACGAAGTCGGCAATTTCAAGCCCCATTTAACATAAAAAATATATATTCCAGTTTAATCAACTGAAATCTAAACAAACTGAAGAAATTACGGAAACCTTTGGGGCTTCTCGTGGTTGTTCGAGAAATTTAAAAAAACGGGCCAGGATTCATAGTGTAAAATTAACAGGAGAAGCTGCAAATAAGTTTTCAAAAAAACTAAAGGAAATAATTGAACGTGAAAATTTTCCAAATTTGGTGTTCAATGTTGACGAAAGCGGTTTGTTCCGGAAACGGCTACCAACAAAAAGCTTCATATCTATTGAAGAAAAATCAGCTGCTGGGTTCAAAGCAGCCAAAGACCGTTTAACGTTACTCTTTGGATCAAATGCCTCTGGCGATTATAAATTAAAATTGTTATTAGTATACCATTCAGAAAATCCGAGGGTGTTAAAAGGTAACATAAAAATGAATTCACCTGTAATATGGAAAGCAAATAGAAAAGCGTGGGTTACCAAGGAGTTATTTACTGATTGGTTTGTTAACCACTTTTGTCCTGAAGTAAAACGGTATTGTCAAAAAAACAACTTTGAAGAAAAAGCTCTTTTGTTGTTAGACAATGCTCCGGGACATCCTACTGATCTTAACACGCATCCTGTCAAAGTTGTGTTTCTTCCAGCAAACACAACTTCCCTGATTCAACCATTGGATCAGGGAGGAAAAGCATCATTCAAAGCTTATTATCTGCGTCGAACATTAAGCAGTTTAACTGAACTAGAGGATAAAGGGGAAATGACAGTTAAAACTTTTTGGAAAAACTTCACCATTAAAAACGAAATTGAAAACATTGATAGTTCTTGGAAAGAAGTCACTAAGAAATGCTTAAATGGAGTTTGGTGCAAAATATGGCCAGAAGTTGTACTAGAAGAAGAAAATAACATCCAAGAAATTGGAAATGAAGTTATCCAGATGGCTCAATCAATAGGTTTTGAAAATGTCAATGAAGAGGATGTTAGAAATTTATTGAATGCAGAAGGTAATGGTTTTTCAGTGGAAGATTTAGAAAACCTTGTTAGTAATGAAGACGAAGTTAAAGAAGTTCCTGCCGAAAAAGTGTTAACAACCAAAGATTTAAAAAGGTGCTTAAATGACATTGAAAACGTTAAATTTTTTTAGTGAAAATGATCCTGATTTAGGAAGAAGTATTATTGTTAAGCGATCAGTGTTAAATGCAATAACTCCGTATAGGCAATTGTTAAATGAAAGAGAAAAAGAGCATAAACAATCAACTTTAGACTTGTATTTTAAAATGTGATTTCACTTTGTATATAAGTTGACTGTTTATTTAATAAAACTTTTCTTTGTCCGAAAAAAAAGCTTTTCATTTTCTTTACGTAAGAACGTATCCCTATTCTGGCCATAGTATTTTTACCTCTGAAAACGAAGTTTCGCTTAACGAAGTAATTTCGTGGAACGCATCCTATTCGTTATTCGAGGTATGCCTGTAATAGAAAAATTTGCTATAAAGAAGTTTGTTAAACAGAGGTCTGAATGTATATTTAAATTAAGTTAATGATTTAGGTTCATTTACCTCGCGGTTCGGAAAAAAATTTTGCGGTCCGCTAATTGGTGACCCCTGGTTTAGACACTGTCTACTCCAAATTTCATCTCTAGCTGATTCATGGTTTGTTGCCTACAGGCAAATAATAATATTTGAATCTGCTGATATAAATAAAATTGGAAAAAAAAAGGAAATATATTAGAGAATATTCAATTATAATAACCAAGATTTATTATTACAATACATATATAACAGATATTTACAGTTGGTTTTAGATTTAGTGTAAATAAAACCTATATACAATGTATGTTTATACTTAGATATCTGTCTGCCCAAATACAAGTGCTGTTGATTACAAAAAAAGACAGAATCAAAAGCTATAAATAATTTCTAAATCTCTAGTTAGTGGAAAAATGACAAGTTCTGAGTCTGTCTGGACATTGTAATCTTATTTAGAATAAGTTACATACTTTCAACATATATTCATCTGTACTGTACATAAAAACTGTAAGCTATATTTAAAAAACATGGCAACTTTATTAGTAAACTGAATCTAGCAAGAGGAAAAAAGAATTGTATTAGACATTATTTTAAAGATTTAACCTGAAGTTGAGAATCAGGGATTACTCTCTGATACAAAGAGGCCCTAAGAATATATAACATAAGCAAGGAGCCACCTTAGTTATATTACATTTGTGACCATTTGAATTTTGACAGCCATTGTGCTTCAAAGTATGTAATTCTTTGTTCATAAAAGGATATAAATTTTGAGCAGCATTCATGTCCTCAATTCTTGCATCAGTTAAGAAATACAAGTCATTAGTTAAAAATACTCTGGATGAAGAGATAATATTCACTGTTATATCACATGCAGATGTGTTATATATATGGTACTGTCCATTATCTTTTCTTTTTAGACTATAGATGCCACAAACCTTCTCATGGATTTCATCAGATTTAAAAAGAAAAAAATATAACAGGATGGATTACACTAAATTTTACTACATTGTTTTAAGGCGTTTTCTGTACAATCAGACACGATGTGCTATCTGTAGATTTCATCACATATTTCATTTTTGTATTGTGTAAACAAAATGAATCTGAGGTAGGACATGAGAGAATGAAACTGAACTAGAATGTAAAGGCTGGTCAGACAACTTTAATTCTCTGTCTAATCCTACTATCTACAAGTATTGATGCAATGAGAGGATAAGAACACATGGATGATCATGCTTCACCTCCGAGCACAGGAAGTTATACAGGTAGTTAGCTGATGAGATTCGTACTTTCCGCTGTATGGAAGTTAACTTTGTGAATTTTTCTTTCCTCCATAGCCTGCAGCAAACTCGTAGAACGCTTCTCAGCTTTAGATGCTGAGATCAGGCAATTCAGGTTATACAACTTGGTTTGCTAAATACAAAAAAAAAGAAGTAGTAAATAAATGAATAAATAAAAGGGGAGAGAGCGTTCTGAATATTAATATTGGATAAAACATATTAAAATAAATTTAATGTAATATATCACTTGCATACTACATGCATAATTTACATGTTTTTTTTTGTCTATTACAAATATTTATAATATATGTAATTTTACAGAAATTATACACTGTATAATGCATAAATTGTAAAATCACTTTATTTTGACTGAACTGGTTCCTTCAGTGCAATGGAAAAAACAAAAGCTGCAATTTCAATGTTTCTATTGCAATCAAATCAGTGCAATTAGGTTAAAAATGTCTGCTTTTCTGTACCATTTTATTTAGAATAAAGTACAAGGGCTATCCAAAGGAAGAGTGCCTATAAATTTAAAAAATATAAAATAAAATCAATTTCCGGATATTTATAATTCACTGGTGTTATAAAGCACATGCTAATGAGCAGTAATCTACTGTGCAAGATAAGATTGCATGGGAATAACCCGCAGAAACCACAATTTTCATAACATCACTATTTGTGAATAGTAGCAACTCCTGAATTTTATAAAGGTTTAAAAAAGTTAGCATTAGCATTAGTTGAGGCATACAATACAAGAGAGTAAGCTTATGCGGCAGCATCAGCCAAAAAAAAAAAAAAAAAAAAACACCCCTCCATTTTCACCCATCCATTCACTCCAAATGCCTGTCCACCTCTGTTTTAAATTTATTTAAGCTATCAATTTCCACAACAAGAGATGGAAGTCTGTTCCAGCAATCAAATACCCACTGACTAAAGGCTGTCCACACATCTACAATTGTCTTTCTGCAATTTGAATTTATCCCCTCCTCAGGTTCTTAATCTGAGCAAGAGGAAGAATCCCATCAGCATTGAGTTTGTTCAACTCGTTCAAGGCCTTATACACCTCAATCAGATCACCTCACATGTGCCTAGTCTCCAGGTGCTGCAGTTTGCAGAACTAAGCCTTTTTTGGCAAGAGCACCCCTTTGTTCCCCTTACCAATCTTGTTGCTCTTCTTTGTACTCGATCTAGCAACTCTACATCCTTCCTAAAATGAGGCCTCCAGACCTGTACACAGTACTCGAGGTGTGGCTGACCATTGCCTTGTACAATGGGATCACCTCCTTGTCCATGCTAGCAAAATTCCTATATATCATTGCAAGACTCCATGACCTGCTCTGGCAGCCGTCTGCACTGCTCAGCAAACTTCATATCTGACTGCACAATTACCTCCAGGTCTTTTACACTCTCCACTTCCCTGAGTGTAGTACCACACAGTTGATACATTTCTCTTGGGTTACTGCTACCCATATGCAGTACTTTGCATTTGTCAATGTTAAACTTAAGTTGCCACTTCTCAGCCCATTTGCCCAACTCATCTAGTTGTATAGAAACCACCAACTGCATTATAGGGAAACAGTATTAGTAATGGAAAATAATGTAAGCAAGCAAGCTTATACAGCATCAGAAAAAAAAAAAAAAAACACTACTGACATAATTTGTCCATCCCTTCAATAATTTGTCTAATCTTTTCTTAAATTTAAACTACCAACTTCCACAATACCAGACGGAAGTTTTTTATTATGCATTTTATTAATTCTAAGACTATCCAGAAAACACCTGTTTTGAATTTTGATTTTTATTAAAATGCAGGGGCAAAAATAAACAAGTAAATTTAGGACAAAAGTCCTATTTTGTATGTAACAAAGAGCAAACTGCAAAACTGTCAGCTTGACTTCTGTTCCAGGGAGAATAATGAAGTCACTGGTTGAAGAAGAAATGCAGAGCCATCTAGGACAAGACTACAATCACAACATGGATTTATTAAAGACAGTCTTGTCTGACTAATATGACTGGATACTATGATGCAGTAACAAAAGAACTGGATGCAAAAATTTTTGACATCATACACTTAGATTGCTGTTGTTATTTGGTTTTTAGGAGCATTAGCAACTAAGGCCATATTGCTCCAGGGATATGCGGTGGTCATTCCCTGACCTTTCCGCATCCTCCGTATTTGGTGGTCACGGGCTTGAACCCCGGTCTAATCAAGAAGCGTGTGCTATGCACTGCTGGTCCTGCCCACCTGGCTACAGAGGTGCCGACTTAGATTGCTTAAAAGCTTTGATACTGAACCACATGTGGGTGGGGGGGGGGAAAAAAAGGTTTCTTTTTTTTTTTTTTAAGATGAATTTTTTTTTTGTTTGATACCTTGGAATCTCTAGCAACAACACAAATTTTGATTTTGATCTGGCAGTTGATTTTTTTTCTTTGCAGGACTGAATGAAGTGATGTGCCACAATGGATAAAGTGGAGAAACAGAGCAGTGATTCGGTTCCTCTTTCTATAAGGGAAAACACACAAAGCAATGGTTGCTGTTTATGGTTACAGTTCTGTTGCAAATTAGTATAAACAAATCAAATGTTGGAAGAAACTCAGTACATGATGAAGAAATCCCAGGATCCCAGTAACTGCTGTAACAGAAGAGAGTGTTGCAAAAATTGAGGCATTAATCCTGGAAGATCATCGTATTAGCATTCAAAGAACTAGCTGCAGAGATCCAAATTAGTTTAGGGTCTGTGGGAACATTATACTACTAGATGGGTTCCCAGACTTCTGACCCCTTACTAGAAGAAGGGAAAGGCATTGTGCACATGAAATGTTGTTAATGAGCCAAGAAAAGCAAGAGGAGTTTTTTTACAGCTAGTCACCATGGATGAAACTTAGATCGATTTATGTTTGCCCCCTAAAAAGGCAAAGGTGCAATCCAGTGCTGGCAAGGTGTTGACGTCAGTTTTATTGGGATCAACATGCTGTCATACTAACAGATTACCTTCAGAAGGGCTGTATTGATGGCAAAGTATTATTCTAACCTCCTCATAAAACTACAGCAGCTTTAAAAGAAAAAAAAGATGGGGAAAGCTGTCAAAAGGTGTACACCTACTCTACAATAATGCCCCTATGCATTCCTCACATTCTGCAGTGAGGTGTGCCTTGGAATATGGATTTCAAATATTGCTGCATCCTGCTTATTCCTCCGACCTTGTACTTTTGGATTTCTTCCTCTTTCCTGCCCTGACGTCCTTTCTTTGTGGAAAACTCTTTGCTGCTGCTGATGATGAGGTGATTTCTGCTGCTGAGTCGTGATTTGAAGGACTGTCAGAGGACTTCTATAAACCCGGCCTGTGGAAATGAATTGAGAGGTAACAAAAATGTGTCATTTTGCCTGGTGACTATGTTGAAAAGTGTAATACGTGGTGTTTGTTTCAACCTTCTATCACAACTACTTCCATGTGAATACAAATTGTTTTTTGCCCTTTCCTCGTAAAAGACTGTTTTACAAATTGGAGAAGTGTGGCATTAGGGGCAAGTTACTGCTACGGATAAAGGGATGGTTCATTAGGAGAAGACAGAGTAGTTATCAGTGGGCACTGCTCTTCTTGGCCTAATGTTATTAGTGGCGTCCCCCAATGTTCAGTGCTAGGCATATTGTTGTTTTAAGATAGGTATTATTAATACATATCTGAAAACAATCTTGTCAATATCATTAATGATACTGATGAAGCCAATATCAATAATAAATTAATGATATTGGCTTCATCAGTATCATTAATGATATTGACAAGGTCTAGAAAAATTAGGCAGATGGACTGAGAAGTGGCAATTGAAGTTTAACATTGATAAATGTAATGTTCTGCACATGCATAGAGTATTCTCAGATTAATATACAGTGTGGTACTACACTCAGGGTAGTGGAGAATGAAAAAGACTTAGGCATAATTTGTGCAGTCAGATATTAAGTTCTCTGAGCAGTGCAGACAGGCTGTCAGAAAAGCTCATGGGGTTTTTTCAAGCATTAGCATTAGTAGAGGCATTTGATACAAGAAAGCAAGCTTATGCAGCATCAGCCAAAAAAAAAAAAAAAAAAAAACCCACTTCCACTTCACCCCTCTGTTCGTTCAAAATACCTGTCCAGCTGAGCCTTAAACTTATTTAGGCTATCAACCTCCACCACAAGGGATGGAAGTCTGTTCCACCAACCAACCACCCGCTGGCTAAAGGCAAATTTCCGCACGTCTATCCTACATCTGTCTTTCCTCAATTTGGATTTAAGCCCTCTCAGGTGATTTTTCTGAGCTAGAGGAAGAATCCCATCAGCATTGAGCATGCTTAAACCATTCAAGGCTTTATACACCTCTATCAGATCACCTCGCTGGTGCCTAGTCTCCAGACACTGTAATTTGCAAAACTTAAGCCTTTCTTCATAAGAGCACCCCTTTGTTCCATTCACTAATCTTGTTGCCCTTCTCTGTACTCGTTCCAGCAGCTCTACATCCTTCTTGAAATGAGGCCTCCAGACCTGTATACAGTACTCTAGGTGTGGCCTGACCATTGCCTTATACAATGGAATAATCACCGCCTTATCCCTGCTGGAAAAATTCCTGTATATCATTGACAATACTCCATGAGCTACTCTTGCAGCCCATCTGCACTGCTCAGAGAACTTCATATCTGCCTGCACAACCACCCCAAGTCCCTTTCATTCTCTACCACTGTCAGTGTAGTACCACAGAGTTGATACGTTGCTCTGGGGTTGCTGTTTCCCATGTGTAGTACTTTACATTTGTCAATGTTAAACTTCATTTGCCACCTCTCAGCCCATCTGCTCAACCTTTCCAGATCCTGTTGCAGCAGCATAGTGTCAGTAGTGTCCTTGACAACCCTGCCAACCTTTGTATCATCTGTAAACTTGGACATTAAGCTTGATATACCATCATCAATATCATTTATAAATACAGAAAACAATAATGGACCCAACACTGAGCCCTGAGGGACTCCACTAATAACATTAGTCCACGATGAGCAGTGTCCATTGATTACCACTCTCTGTCTTCTCCCCCTCAACCACCCCTTTATCCATAGCAGCAATTTGCCTCCAATGTCACACTGCTCCAATTTGTGTAGCAGTCTTCCATGTGCAACAGTATCAAAAGCCTTTCTTATTCTCTAGCTTTCTAAGATCCAAGTATATAATATCAAAGTTATTCCCTGCATCCAGTTCTTTTGTGACTGCATCATAGTATCCAATCAAGTTGGTCAGGCAAGACTTCCCCTTAACAAAACCATGCTGTGTCTCAGCTATAACTGAAGTCTTGTCTAAATTTACCGGCGAGGTGATCTGATAAAGTTGTATAAGGCTTTGAATAGTTTGAGCATGCTCAATGCCAATGGGATTCTTCATCTTGCTCAGAATAATCACCTCAGAGGGCATAAATTCAAATTGAGGAAGGACGGATGTCGGATAGATGTGCGGAAATTTGCCTTTGGCCAGCGGGTGGTTGGTTGGTGGAACCGACTTCCATCACTTGTTGTTGAAGTTGATAGCCTAAACAAATTTAAGGCTCAACTGGACAGGTATTTCGAACGAACGGAGGGGTGAAATGGGAGTGGGGTTTTTTTTTTTTTTTTTTTGGCTGATGCTGAATAAGCTTGCTTTCTTGCATCATATGCCTCTACTAATGCTAATGCTAATGCTAAATGATCCTGCAGTGCTTCTTTAACCAGTGCCTCCATTAATTTTCCTGGAACAGAAGTTAAGCTCACAGGTCTATAATTACTTGTGTCAGCTTTTGATCTTCCTTTGTGAATTGGGGTCACATTTGCACATTTCCAGTCTATGGGTACCTCCCCTGAGTCCAAGGAAGCTCTCATAATTATGGCTAAGGGTTTGCTTACTTCCTTTGCTGCCTCCTTTAATATAACTGGATAGATCCCATCCACCCCGGGTGCCTTTCTTGTGTTTATCTATAGGAATTTTGCCAATACAGATAAGGAGGTGATTATCCCATTGTGTAAGGCAATTAAGTCACATCTTGAGTACTGCATGCATGTCTGGAAGCCCCATTTTAAGGTTGACACAAAAGAGATACTCTTGTCCCAAAAAACTTTAGTTTTGCAAATTTTAGTGCCTGGAAACTAGGTATCTGCGAGGAGATATAATTAAGGTGTTTAAGGCTTTGAATGGATCGAGTAATCTAATTGCTGATGCCATCCTTCCTCTTATTCAGATAACACACATTAGGGGAACATAAATTTAAATTGAGGAAAGATAACTACAGGATAGATGCAACAATTTACATTCAGCCAGTGGGTAGTTGATCATTGGAACAAACTTCCATCTGGTGTTGTGGAAGTGGATATTTTCAATAATATTAAAGTGGAAGTGGGCAAATTCTTAGAGGGATGGACAAGTGGCCTGACGTAGCCGAGTGGCCAGGAGAGTGAGTACAGTAGCACGCGATCTTTGAATGGACCAGGGTTCAAGCCTGTGACTGTTAATACGATTGATGATTGTATTGATGATTTATTGTACACTCTACTGACCTAGTTGTCATTGCTAGAGTATAAACAAGGTAATGTGAGAAGTTTTTTTATTGATTCTGTATAAGCTTGCTTTCTTGCATCATTTGTCATTACTAGCTAAGCTATTTAGTGTTTCCATCTCATATTGTGGAAGTTATCATAGTTACTACGGTATCGCACAACCCTAAATAAAAAGCAGTGATCAAATGGAGAAGTATTTTGCTATTTATTAAAAAAAATATTTCATTATCCATACTGTGTTATTGAAACTTACTGGAGTCTCATTGGTCAATTGAAGTAGTAGTTTTTATTTAGAATAACACAGGACCAAGGCAACTCATGGCAGTTGTATCAAGCCTTCTAGAAGCATGCTTTGTTTGGCATGATTTCACTTTTGTGCAGTTTTTTTATAGAGGAACTTTATTTATTTAGTTCAGATATAATTTTCACTTTTCACCGTTTTCCTACCAACAAATTATTTTGAAATTCTCAAATGTTTCACGTACCTCCAATTTTCTTCGTGTGCACCATGTTGAATCAAAAGCTGTAGTTACTGATTTTCAGACTTAAGATTACACATCATTACAACTACTGTTATACCACCAGAATAATGAAATATAAAAAATGGTGTTTTGTTGTGTATTTTGGTGTCGGTGGCGTTGTGTGTGTGTGTGCTCCTTGTATTTTGCATGAGTTTGTGACCGTACTACAAATAGCTAAATGTCTTAAAATATAGAAAAAAAACTATTGATTAGAATTTTGAAAATTGCAAGTCACCTTTTCTTACTTTAGTTTCATCTTAGCATTTTACATGCATTATGCAGTGAAAACTACTCATTACATTTCTGTTCTGTGAATTTTTTAAAATTATCACTCATTATTATTATTAATTATTATTCATTATATCTTCAAAAAGACCATCTTCAATTCCTGGTTCAGGTAAGAGGAAATATATTAATTTAGAAGTGAGATTTGCAGTGTTTAAGTGCCTTGAAAATGGGTGATCATGTGGATAATTAAATGGTATTGGCTGAATCTGCTGCATAACTGTAAGGAAAAATGAAGACAAAATAAAGAAATGTGTTAAGGATGTAATTCCATCACCAGCTGTGAAATTTCAGCATTTCTGTAATTTGAACAATGGAGAAAATGTAGGCTTTGTTAATAATTTGGATTGAAGACTAATCCTATTAGGCACAATGATAATTCAAGAGAAAGCCGAGTCTCTTGGAAGATTTCAAAAAGTGAATCTACACCCACTGTAAAAGGCAAACTCTTGATTGTTTGAACATAAAAAAAAAAAAGAGTTAATCTACACAACTTAAAATTAACTAATGCTGATTTTGAGGCAAGAGAAACATATTATAAAGCTTTGCAAGGTTTCAATAGGAGGAGGAGAATATTTGCCATGTGAAATCTTCAATAATAATAATATAGAGACACTTCTCTTTTTTTGGAACTTTTATTTCCTACGAGGAAAAAATTGCACCTGATTTAGAGAGCAAAAGATAAGTTAATTGTTGCTGCCTGTCTATGTAATCAATACCATAAACATGAAAATAGTAACATGAAACTATTCATATCCTTTTTTTTTTTTTCAAAGGTTTTTCACTACATGAATATTCCTTGGAGTCAGTTTATTTACTATTTGTGGCCCCACACACTGTACCAGAATGTCTCTTATTTTCTATGGAATATCCATACAGGAGTGGGGAACATGGAGAAACTTTGGTTAGTGGAAAACATGCAATTGTGATGAAAAAGTTTCACTATACAACAAAATGTACTTTTCCAGACATAATGGAGTAATATGAGCAATGTGGAGGACTGCTGTACAAATTGGAGCGGTATGACATTAAAGGCAAGTTGCTACATTGTTTAAAGGGATGGTTGAGTGGGAGACGGCAAAGAGTGGTAATAAATGGACACTGCTCTATGTGGACTAATGTTATTAGTGGATTCCCCCAGGGTTCGGTGCTGGGCCCATTGTTGTTTTGTGTATTTATCAATGACATCGATGACGGTATATCAGGCTTAATAGTCCAAGTTTGTAGATGATTCAAAGGTTGGCAGGGTTGTTAATGACAGTGAAGACTGCAACAGGATCTAGAAAAGTTAGGCAGATGGGCTGAGAAGTGGCAACTGAAGTTTAATATTGACAAATGCAAAGTAGTGCATATGGGTAGCAGTAACCCAAGAGAAACACACCAATTGTGTGGTACTACACTCAGGGAGGTGGAGAATGAAAGAGACCTGGCAGATATGACTGCAGAATTACCCCAAAGGTAATTGTGCAGTCATATATGAAGTTCTCTGAGCAGTGTAGATGGGCTGCCAGAGCAGGTCATGGAGTTTTGTCAATGATATATAGGAATTTTGCTAGCAGAGACAAGGAGGTGGCCAGGAGAGTGTATAAGGCAATGGTCAGGCCACACCTTGAGTACTGCGTACAGGTCTGGAGGCCTCATTTTAGGAAGGATGTAGAGTTGCTAGAACGAGTGCAGAAAAGGGCAACAAGATTGGTGAGAGGAACAAAGGAGTGCGCTTACGACTAGCCACCTGCGAGGTGATCTGATTGAAGTGTATAAGGCCTTGAATGGATTGAGCAGGCTCAATGCTCATGGGATACTTCCACTTGCTCAGATTAAGAACCTGAGGGGGCATAGATTCAAATTGAGGAAAGCAGCTGTAGAATAGATGTGTGGAAGTTTGCCTTTAGCCGATGGGTAGTTGATTGCTGGAACAGATTTCCATCTGTTGTTGTGGAAGTTGATAGCTTAAATAAATTTAAGACTGAACTAGACAAACATTTGGAGTGACTGGATGGCTGAAGTGGAAAGGTTTTTTTTTTTTTTTTTGGCTGATGCTGTATAAGCTTGCTTTCTTGCATCATATGCCTTAAGTAATGCTAATGTTAATATTGTCTTTTTCTTCCTCATATTTATGAGATGAGGAAGAAAAAGACTGAAAAATATGCAAGTTCAACCTCATCTTCTGTAAAGTTTAACATTATCTGTTATAATAGCAGTTTGTTCATCAATGCCTTGAAATTGCACATCATCTGGCCCTACTTTCTGCCACACTGAATTCAGTGTGTTTCAATATTGTTAGTGATGTGCATGTAATTTTTCCAGAATTCGTGGGTGTTGGTAAATCCCTGATTTATCAACACCCACGAATTTACCACTAATTTACCGACACCTTCTATTCTGCAAATCATCTGAGCTAATATTCAGTCTTTAAATAGTACTCCTCAGACATTTATATTGTGCTTTGATTCATAAGTTTGATCAAGGTTATATTTTTTTTTTGGAGAAATTCAACTATAATGTTATTGGACTTCTTTTCTAAGCAGATTGAGATTTCTAGGGCATTGTTGAGAGCAACAACAGTCAGTGCACAGTACTGTTAATAGAAATGTATTCTTATTTTTTCATTGAAATACATTGATTGGATCTTGTTTGAGGCTATGAAGAATTTAGAGCTCTTCAAAAAATAAGTTTTTCTGAAAAAGTTTGCTATTTTTTTACATAAAAAATGTTAACATACATAAATTACGTTCAGTAAACAGTTTTAATAGTAGTAGACCATTAGTGTAATTTTAAATTTTGACCAGAACTTCAAATTCATCAATTTTATTTACTATGCTCCTAGCATTGGTGTATATGCACTTGTTCTTACTCTTAGTTACCCTAACACAGTCCAGGTATTTTACTTGTTCCATGAGGCGCCTCCGTAGCCAGGTGGGAAGGAGCAGCAGTGCGTAGCACACACTTCTTGATTAGACCGGGGTTCGAGCCCGTCACCACCAAATACGGAGGATGCGGAAAGGTCAGGGAATGACCACCGCATATCCCGGAGCAATATGGCCTTAGCTGCTAATGCTCCTAAATAACAAAACAACAACAACAACAACTTGTTCCATGATGACTCCCAGCATTTCTTGAAATCACTAGCACCTTGCTTTCCAGGCTAGTGCTCATTCCAGTAGAAGCAATGCAAGAATCACTTTCTCCTCTGCCCACTGCTGCTGTTAATCCATTAGTGTGAATCCCCCAAGCTAGCAGTTTTCAAACTCACCTAACACTGCCTCAATATCGAAAGCAAATATTATTGTACCCTTTTTATTTAAGTGTATCCCATTTAAGTGTTTAAATTTATCCCATCTCTGTAGAAGCAGTCTCTCCCTGTTAACAAGCACAGACTAATGCTGAGAAAAATTCTACCCCATGAGCCTTGCACAATCTCTCCAGGGCCAAAATGATTGACAAGGCTCTCATCATACACTCCCTCTTATCGTGTCTAGGCAGAATTGTAGACACCTTCATTTTTAACCCTAACTTGACTTTTTTTCAACATTGCCCTGTACTTGTTAAGTAAATCTGAAAATTTCCTACTCTTAATGTCATTAGTGCCAATGTGTACAATAGTAACACTTTTTGTGCCCTTAAAAGATGATATTATATGAGCATCCGTAGATTCAGGAGAGGTCACTATGGATTGGAGATGGGCAAATGTGCCCCCAAAGGGAAAAGTGAGGCATTATAGATCTGTTGGTTGGTTGATTTCATTTTTTATTGGCACAAAAGCAGCTGAGGCTATGGTGCACCATGACCACACCATAAAAAGTACACAAAGATAAAATAAAAATGTTTTTTTGTAATCTTTCAGCAAGGTTACCACATCAAAAAGTATATAAAAATATAAACCACTAAAAAAAAAGCAGTATATAGGGTGTCTCAAAAATACTGGTACAAACATTTAGGGGCGGTAGGTAACATCTAAAGGCATGTGAATCGCATAGGAACCCATAACCGGAAAAGTCACCGTAAGTCGGTACACGGCGCTGTTCATCAGTTCGCGAGAGGGAAAATTGCTGGTTTACTCATTCAAGCAGCAGTTGCCGCATGAAGAGCATGCATCAATATATGAACTGTGAGCTGACAGACATGCACCTAGTGTATGGATTAGCAGAGGGTCCACACAGTGTGCGCCCCCATGCAGCACAACATCGCTTTGCAATAAATGTGTGGGCAGGTATGGTCGGTGACTGCTTAGTCGGCCCATACCTGTTACCATCCCGCATGAACTCTGCTAAATATTGGATCATTATTGAACAAGTTCTACCAGGGCTACTTGACGATGTTCCAGCAAATGTGAGATGCAACATTTGGTTTCAACATGACGGGGCGCCTGCCCATTATGGAAGGTGTGTCGTGACCATTTGAACAGGCATTTTGGGCGTTGATGGATTGGCCGTGGTGGACCCGTTGCCTGGCCCCACGCTCACCTGATTTATCGAGCCTTGATTTCTTTCTGTGGGGGGGCCTTCAAATCTGTCGTGTATGAATCGCCTGTGGAGATGGAAATGGATCTCGTGGCGAGACTCGTCTGCGCTGCTACTACTGTCAAAGAAACTCCAGGTGTGTTCGACCATGTCCGCCAATCCACTATGCATCGGTGTCACACATGCATCGCGTCTCATGGTGGAACCTTCGAGCATCTGCTGTAACATCATGAAATGCATCCATCTCGTACTCTATTGTTAATATTATGTCAAATAAATGTTTGCCACTAATTACTGTCTTGTGTCATTTCTGCTTCTTGTGCCTCTGCTACTACTTCCCTGTGACGCTTCCAGTTATGGGTTTCTATGCGATTCACATTCCTTTAGCTGTTACCTACCTCCCCTAAACGTTTGTACCAATATTTTTGAGACACCCTTTAGAGAGACTAAAAATAAATGCTGAATATTATATATATTTATAAATATTAATAACTTGTAAAAATTTAAAAACATCTGACACATATTCATTGTTCGATAAAATCTCATTTGAGTATATATAAGGTCCAGTTAGATGGGTAAAAGCAGTAAAACATGTTTCAAGTGGGTAAAATTAGTACAGTCAATTAGAACATGTTTTATAGTTAAAATAATGTCACAAGATGCCCATAGGAGGGCCATCACCTCACAGCAGGAAAGAGTGTAGAGTGACTGTGACCTATGTGGAGCTGGGCAAGAACAAATTCCTTGCTATGATTCCTGCACAGACTAGACTGCCATTGTTCAGTTACAGGTTTTATTTGATATAATTTATTTGTGTATGTCCATTTCATCAGTCTTGATATTGGGTAAATATCTTGTGTATTATTTGCCTGTAGTCTGTATAAGGGACTGACAGGCAATTATTATAATGGGACTTGCTAATTTTGCTGCACTTTCAGCCCTAATCCCACTGCGGCTCAGAATCCAGCAGAAATGTATATAATATTCATGTTCAGAGAGAAAGAATGTTCTGCTGAACTCGAGATCACCGATGATAAAGCCTGTAAGATGCTCAGCAAATCGGAATATATAGGGCACTGGTGAGTACTGATGTGATCTAAGGCTAAAGCATAGAGCTCTGTAGGGGGAAAATCTGCTCGAATATAGCGCTAGTGTCTTAAAAGATGGCAGCAGATCCTACACATGATTCCAACTTCTTGCTGTCTGTGTAAACTGGCAAGAAATCAGATGATGGAGTATCAGACTTTACCCAGTTCTTAAGGGAAAAGTCGCCAGAACGTGTGCATACCAGGGTGGAAAATCCTGCTTTCGTGATCGGGCAACCTTGCCTACTGTGGTGTTAAACTCTCTGAGTAGCTCGTGGACATGAATCCATTAAATTATAAATTAGGTATGAAATAATTATGTATAATTCATGTTTGTTATAAAACAGTTGTTTATAACAACATAAATATAGCATTTATTGCATTGCTCATCCTCTAGAATATATTTAACACATCTTTTGTATGTCTTAAATCGAAATAGGTAAAAACAATGCAAAATTATTTTTAAAGGCAATACATTGTTTAAAAGTGAAAATGTGCAAATTTAGTATTTTTACTTTAATTACATACATACACAGTGTTTACACATTTTTAACCATATTAAAATATGTTTAATTAAATTATTTTAACTAATATTTCAATAAAAAATTAAACCATTAAAAATTTTTGTGATAATTATACAGTTTCTGAAAAACCTTTGGAAAGTTTGAAACTGAATAAAGATGGACTTCAAAGTTTTTAACATGAGAATAAAAATTTGACTGGATTCATCCACTGAGGATAGCAAATCTGAATAATATCTGGAATATTTGAACATGTCAGGCAGTCCATTATAAAGCATGTTCGGGCATGTATTCAAGCACAAGGTAGCATTTCCTTAAAAGGTAAAAGTAAATAATTGAAATATATATAAAACAAGCTACATAAATTAAAACAAAAGCCTTTTGACCTGTTTCAACTGAACTTTGGTTAGAAGTGAAAACTTTTGACGTTACTAAACCTTGTTTGCTCTTGTGATTCCTATATTGTACTTTTCAACAGTTGACTCTAAGTTAATTTAATATCAATTTGTTGTAGTATTTCTCAGTGCAGTATCTCTTAGTCTTTTTAAAGGCAATACATTGTTTAAAAGTGAAAATGAAATTGAAAATTCACAAACTACATAATAGTCTTCAAATTTTGCACTATGAATTTTTGCGTAAATAATATAAAGTTATTCCAAAATGAATAACTTCACATCATCAAGATTGCTATTGTGCTTAAAGAGAATATAAATATAGTATTGCAGTAACATTATTGTAACATTATGCTGTTCTCCACCATGTATTAGGCTAGTAAGAGAAAGAAGGGACTATAGTTTGAATAATGAAAAATTTGAACTTTGGGTTGCCAGGTGACCTCCTCAGGATAAATCAAACAGGTATTGTTTTCTCATACTTGCAAATTTGAGTTTTTACATTGTCAACTATTTCAAAGTAGATAGGCTAGCTGAATGATTTTCATAAAATACCAGGTGGGAGATCCTGTAATGAACATTATTCTAATACTACATTAGGTTTAACAATATCATGTGATAAAGATTGGATACTTCTCCCCAATTGAAGTAACGGTAGAATTTTCCAGAATTTTAGAGAGAAGGCAGTTTCGGGTTTTTTAATCACAACAATCAATGGTTTTAAGCAGAAGATGTTGATTTCAACTGGTAGTGCCAAAATAAATCCCCCCACCATAAGAATACTGCTGTTCCACAATATTGAAATCAAGTAGAGCTCTTTACACTTGTTTAATTTCAGGTTTATCATTGCATGACAGCAACAAAAAAATTATTATTATTAACGTATGCAGGACTGGAAATTGTAGCCAATCTTGTTGTCACAAATCAGCCATCCTTCAGCCTCAGAAGCTCCAAAGCTTTGTCATTTATGCATATGGCATATATGTAAGCAATGACAGCCAGTTCTAGATTGGTATTTCACCTCATTCTATTGATTTATGAATGAGTACATTTGAACAGGATGTTCCCTATCATGTGAGCTGTATTTTTGATTGATCCTGAATTGATCTTGTACTTTCAGGATCAATTCAGAAGATAAAAACAATAATAAAAAAGTGTTTACATAAACACATACCCAAAATTGCTTGCTTTTTTTTTTCTTTCTGAGTTACAGCCCTTTTTGATTTCTAGAAATTATTCAGTAAAAATTTTCTGTTGGTCTTTGGATAGGCAAACCACATTATAACAGTGTAGGTAGGTCAGTTGGTAATAATAAAAGTTGATTACTTTTTCTGTGTATATAATCATAAATTATTTGAAATGGTATTTTTACTGTTTACAAACAGTAAAAATACCATTTCAAACTTCTTACCTTAGTATACATTTGAAGCGAGAATGCAATCTTATTTGAGCCAAGAAATGATAGCCATGCACCCCATGTATGGACACTAGAGGGCTGGTAAAGAACAAAAAAAAAAAAAAAAAAAGGAAGGGGGATTTCCAATGGCTTAAAAAGTGCAGTTTTCAGTACTTATATTGTAAGGTAACTTAGAACAACAGATGGGTTCCTGTTAATTTCATGCTAAATGACTTCACGTAAAAGAACAAGGTTATAAATATATTATATCTGTGAGGATCATTGATGTTAAAAGCAAAATTAAATATTAATATAAATGTTGTTGCTAACATAGAAAAATAAATAAAATTATTTAATTTAATGAATCAAAAGGCCCATTTTTTGTCTTACAGCTTAATTCTGTGTGCTTCTAAACTTTCAATTTTATCTCCAAGAAGTGTAAAGTGGCCACAGCAAGAAGTCTGTAAACAGATTTCCAAATAGTCATCTGCCATATTAGAAGACCTATCAGAGAATAGGGGAGCATCTTGGAGATACATTCAGCAAGCGATTTTCATATAGCATCAAATAAATCAGCACCAAAACTGTTAGGTTGGAGGAGGGCACATCCTGTATCACGTGGAGCAAAATCCTGGTAACAGCACCTGCTTCTATCCTCCAGAAGAGGTAGGGTGCACAACTGTATAGAGAATTTTACAGATAACAGTTTTATCTGTATCACATTCAAAGATTACAAGGCTGTACCGAAGCAGATTTTCCACCATGAGATACTTCTGTTTACTTGGTTTCTACAACAGACAACAGTGTACTCATGATCTTTTTCTATCCTCTGTGTTGTTTTCTGATAAGGCTGGCTTCCCAAGAAATGATGTAATCAATTTTTTAAATTCTCATGACTGGCAGAGGAGACTTTGCATGCCATAGTATTTACTCATAATGGCACTCTGCCTCATTTTAATTGAGTAGCCAGAGGCTACTGGATGAATGTTTGATAAATAAATTGTGGAGGTCCTGTTGCTTGTCCTACTTGATTCTTGGAGACCTGAATCCATTTGATTTTTACTTGTGAGGGTTATCTAAAATTGGTTGTTTATGTGACATCCACCAACAACTCTGAAAATGCTTTGTCAACATGTAGAACAAGGATGCCAGCAAATCTGAATAATATCTGGAATATTTAAACATGGGAAGTCATTATAAGGCATGTATTCAAGCACAAGGTAGCATTTCCTTAAAAGGTAAATAATTGTAGGAACACAAAAGAAGCTGTGACTCAAAAACAAAGTGATTTTGGCCATATGATTATGTAAACTTTTAAAATTATTTTCAGGTCTTGAATCAGTCCTGAAAGCATGGCTCATATGTTATGAAACCCTCTTATCAGGGAATCATTTATAAAGTGTATAGTATTTATTATTGATTTATAATATAATATTATAAAGTTATAGATGGAAAACAAATATAAATCAGCAAAATATAATAAGGTATTTACTTTTATTATTATTTTTTTGTTACAGTGCCATTGCTTAATGGCATTTCATAGTCAGCTGCCACTAGTCTTAAACAAAACAATGCAAACCAGGACCTACATATATATTACAGTCTGCACGAAATTGTTCTTTGGAGATATACTACAACCAGATGCATCCAACTGATATTTAGACTAGCATGATTCATCACTACTTGTCACTTCCCCCCCACTGTTAACAGGTCCATTGTTTCTGCTCTGTGCACCACAGTGGTCATATTAACTGGAGTCCTGACACAATAGCCGTACAACAGCTTAATTAGAAACGGGCAATATCTTTACTAGAGGGACATATAGTATATATATTGCTAAGTTGCACATAGTTGCCTAATATTGTGCTCCACAAGTAGTTTTATCATTTACTCCTTACTCTAGTTATACTAATTTTTGATAAGTGATGTGCCTGGAAAGGGGGCTTAGAGGGGGAACAGGCAAACTGTGTGTTATCAGACATTCAGTCTAAAACACTGATGAATCCAGTATTTCTATTTCAGAAGATTTAGGAGAAGTTAGGGTTATAATTTTGTACTGAAATTGAAATTTTATTGAAATTAAATTGAAATCATGACTCAGACCAGAGCAGCAAAGCAAATGGCTCAAGCTAATGGGAGTGCTGTGGCTCAGAGGAGAACTGAGGGGGGCAGTTGCCCTCTGAATCACAGCCTTTTAAAATGCAATGCTTGCATGATGTTTGTGGAGCAATCGGGTACAGGACATGATATTGCCATGGGGGATGTCTTTGTGTGTGCACGATGCAAGGAGTGTAACTAAATCAGGCGACAACTCAGCGTTATGGGCCTATACGAGAGCTTGAAGGAAATAAATTGAGGGGCCCATCAAGCTCTCAGCTGCCCACATCAACGCCAGAGCTTGCACTTGGTCATCAGGCAACACAGAGGCAGCCCCCTAGGCAGAATGCGCTGGTCCTACAGGAACTAGTAGTTGTTGGTGACTCTATTGTCAGGGAAACGGGGAACATGCTTTGTAAAAAGGATAGGTGGAATAGGACCAGGGTATGTCTGCCAGGGGCAAAGGTTGATGACGTTGTAGAGAGGATATCATCTTTTAAGGGCACAAAAGGTGATATAGTTGTACACGTTGGCACTAATGATATTAAGAGTAGGAGACCGGCGGAATTACTTAGCAAGTACAGGTCACTGTTGAAAAAAAGCCGTGAATTAGGGTTGAACTTGAAAGTGTCTGCAATTCTGCCCAGACACGATAGGAGGGAGTATATGATGAGAGCCTTGTCGATCAATTCGGCCCTGGAGGGATCGTGCAAGGCTCAAGGGGTAGAATTTTTTTCAGCCTGGACTGTACTTGTTAACAGGAGAGATTGCTTCTACAGGGATGGGATACACTTAAATAGAAAGGGTGCAAGAATTTTTGCTGATGCTGTCGAGGCAGTGTTAGGTGGGTTGAAAAACTGCTAGTTGGGGGGGGGATACAAGGACTAATAGATTAACAGTAGCCACTGGCAGAGGTGGAAGTGATTCTTGCACTGCTTCTATTGAAATGAGCAGAAGCCTGGAAAACAAGATGCAGGATATTTCAGAGACTGCTGGTAGTCATTGCGGTACAAGTAAACACATGGGTTGTGTTAGGGTAGCTAAGAATAGAAACAGGTGCATGTATACCTGCGTGTACACCAATGCTAGGAGTTTGGTAAATAAATTTGATGAATTTGAGGTATTGCTCAAAACATCAAAGGCAGATATTGTTGGGATATCAGAGACGTGGTGTCACACAGATATAAGTAATGCGGAACTGGAATTTGGGGAATACAATGTGTATAGAAAGGACAGACAGGACAGGAGGAGAGGAGGGGTTATGCTATTAATTAAGAAACACATAAAGTCCAAGGAAGTGAAGCCAGTGGACATCGATGGACAGGGCAGTGTCGAGTCAGTTTGGTGTGACATAAGCATAGGGAAATCAAAATTGAGAGTAGGAGTGTGCTATAGGCCTAATGACTCTGATGAGTATAATAAGATATTGTACAGGGAAATAGAGTGGGCCAGTAAATCAGAGAGTCTTATAATGGGGGATTTTAATTTCCCAGATATTGACTGGAATTTGTGGGTTGGTCACTCGCACACTAGCAAGGCTTTTGTGGATTTATTGGATTACTGTTTTCTACATCAGCATGTTCGTGAGGCAACAAGAGGGAGCAATACTCTTGATCTGATTATCAGTAGTGATTCTTCATGCATTAAGAATCTGCAGATAAATGAACCACTAGGTGGCAGTGATCACAGTGTGTTGAAGTGGGATTTACTCAAGGAGGTAACTACCATCAGAGGTAAAGGGAAGGGTTTTTGTTTTCGTAAAGGCGACTATGATGGTCTGAGACAGTATTTAAATTCTATACAGTGGGACCGACTGATGATGTTACCAACAGCAAACTCAAAATGGGAAGCATTCAAGGAACTAATCTTGGAGGCTACCAGGCTTTACATACCAACTAAGAAATATTGTTCAAGGTTTAGGCCTAAATGGTTGTCAGATGAATTAATGAGACATGTGGCAGAGAAGAAAAATGCATGGGATACATACATACAAATTAATGGGTGACATGGAAGCCTATGATAGATATAAGTTGGTCTGTAACCAAGTCACAAAGGAGATTAGGCAGGCAAAGGCAGACTACGAAAAATCCTTGGCAAAGGATGCAAAGAAAAACAGAAAAGAGGTCTTTACATATTTGAACTCGAGAAGGAAAGGGATGAATCAGATTGGTCCACTGGATATTGATGGTTCAACAGTTGAGGATCCTGCTCAGGTGGCTAACAATCTAAACGAGTATTTTGCATCGACATTCACACATGAGGAGTTATTCAGGAAGGAGAATGATGTAGGTAAAGTAAACATTGGCAGTGAGCTGGATGATTTTGTAATAACTGAGAGGAAAGTGGAGGAGAGATTGTTGATGATAAACATAAAAAAGGCACCTGGGGTGGATGGGATCTATCCAGTTATATTAAAGGAGGCAGCAAAGGAAGTATGCAAACCCCTAGCCATAATTATGAGAGCTTCTTTGGACTCAGGGGAGGTACCCATAGACTGGAGATGTGCAAATGTAACCCCAATTCACAAAGGAGGATCAAAGGCTGACACAAGTAATTATAGACCTGTTAGTTTAACTTCTGTTCCAGGTAAATTAATGGAGGCACTGGTTAAAGAAGCACTGCAGGATCATCTAGACAAGAATTCAGTTATAGCTCAGACGCAGCATGGTTTTGTTAAGGGCAGGTCTTGCCTGACCAATTTGATTGGACTATGATGTAGTCACAAAAGAACTGGATGCAGGGAATAACTTTGATATTATATATTTGGATCTTAGAAAGGCTTTTGATACTGTTGCACATGGAAGACTGCTGCACAAATTGGAGCAGTGTGGCATTGGAGGCAAATTGCTGCTATGGATAAGGGGTTGGTTGTGTGGCAGAAGACAGAGAGTGGTAATCAATGGACACTGCTCAACGTGGACTAATGTTATTAGTGGAGTTCCTCAAGGTTCAGTGTTGGGTCCGTTGTTGTTTTCGGTGTTTATGAATGATATTGATGATGGGATATCAAGTTTAATGTCCAAGTTTGCAGATGATACAAAGGTTGGCAGGGTCGTTAAGGACACTACTGACGCTATGCTGCTGCAACAGGATCTGGAAAGGTTGAACAGATGGGCTGAGAGGTGGCAAATGAAGTTTAACATTGACAAATGTAAAGTACTACATATGGGAAACAGTAACCCCAGAGCAACGTATCAACTCTGCGGTACTACACTGACAGTGGTGGAGAATGAAAAGGACCTGGGGGTAATTGTGCAGGCAGATATGAAGTTCTCTGAGCAGTGCAGACGAGCTGCAAGAGTAGCTCATGGTGTCTTGTCAATGATATATAGGAATTTTTCTAGCAGGGATAAGGAGGTGATTATTCCCTTGTATAAGGCAATGGTTAGGCCACATCTTGAGTACTGTATACAGGTCTGGAGGCCTCATTTCAAGAAGGATGTAGAACTGCTGGAACGGGTACAGAGAAGGGCAACAAGATTAGTGAATGGAACAAAGGGTTGCTCTTACGAAGAAAGGCTTAAGTTTTGCAAATTACAGAGTCTGGAGACTAGGCACTGGCGAGGTGATCTGATAGAGGTGTATAGGGCTTTGAATGGTTTGAGCATGCTCAATGCCAATGGGATTCTTCATCTTGCTCAGAATAATCACCTAAGAGGGCATAAATTCAAATTGAGGAAGGACGGATGTCGGATAGATGTGCGGAAATTTGCCTTTGGCCAGCGGGTGGTTGGTTGGTGGAACCGACTTCCATCACTTGTTGTTGAAGTTGATAGCCTAAATAAATTTAAAGCTCAACTGGACAGGTATTTCGAACGAACAGAGGGGTGAAATGGGAGTGTGTTTTTTTTTTTTTTTTCTGGCTGATGCTGAATAAGCTTGCTTTCTTGCATCATATGCCTCTACTAATGCTAATGCTAATGCTAAGGGGTAGGTACCCATAGACTGGAGATGTGCAAATGTGACCCCAATTCACAGAGGAGGATCAAAGGCTGACACAAGTAATTATAGACCTGTGAGTTTAACTTCTGTTCCAGGAAAATCTATGGAGGCACTGGTTAAAGAAGCACTGCAGCATCATCTAGACAAGACTTCAGTTATAAATCGGACACAGCATGGTTTTGTTAAGGGGAAGTCTTGCCTGACCAATTTGATTGAATACTATGATGTGGTCACAAAGGAACTGGATGCAGGGAATAACTTTGATATCATATATTTGGATCTTAGAAAGGCTTTTGATACTGTTGCACATGGAAGACTGCTGCACAAATTGGAACAGTGTGGCATTGAAGGCAAATTGCTGCTATGGATAAAGGGGTGGTTGAGGGGGAGAAGACAGACAGTGGTAATCAATGGACACTGCTTATCGTGGACTAATGTTATTAGTGGAGTCCCTCAGGGTTCAGTGTTGGGTCCATTATTGTTTTCTGTATTTATAAATAATATTGATGATGGTATATCAAGCTTAATGTCCAAGTTTGCAGATGATACAAAGGTTGGCAGGGTTGTTAAGGACACTACTGGCACTATGCTGCTGCAACAGGATGTGGAAAGGTTGAGCAGATGGGCTGAGAGGTGGCAAATGAAGTTTAACATTGATAAATGTAAAGTACTACATATGGGAAACAACAACCCCAGAGCAACGTATCAACTCTGTGGTACTACACTGACAGTGGTAGAGAATGAAAAGGACCTGGGGGTAATTGTGCAGGCAGATATGAAGTTCTCTGAGCAGTGCAGACGGGCTGCAAGAGTAGTTCGTGGTGTATTGTCAATGATATATAGGAATTTGTCTAGCAGGGATAAGGAGGTGATTATTCCCTTGTATAAGACGATGGTCAGGCCACACCTAGAGTACTGTATACAGGTCTGGAGGCCTCATTTCAAGAAGGATGTAGAGCTTCTGGAATGAGTACAGAGAAGGGCAACAAGATTAGTGAATGGAACAAAGGGTTACTCTTACGAAGAAAGGTTTAAGTTTTGCAAATTACAGTGTCTGGAGACTAGGCACCGACAAGGTGATCTGATAGAGCAGTATAAAGCCTTGAATGGTTTGAGCAT
Organism: Mastigoproctus giganteus; assembly: GCF_048544385.1. Taxonomy (NCBI): domain Eukaryota; kingdom Metazoa; phylum Arthropoda; class Arachnida; order Uropygi; family Thelyphonidae; genus Mastigoproctus; species Mastigoproctus giganteus. Next base: position 152,971,696 of record NC_143580.1, on the reverse strand, counting down.
GCTCAATGCTGATGGGAGTTTTCCTCTTGCTCAGAATAATCACCTGAGAGGGCATAAATTCAAATTGAGGAAAGACAGATAAAGGATAGATGTGCGGAAATTTGCCTTTAGCCAGCGGGTAGTTGGTTGCTGGAACAGACTTCCATCCCTTGTTGTGGAAGTTCATAGCCTAAATAAATTTAAAGCTCAGCTGGACAGGTATTTTGTATCAATACCGGTACTGATACAAAAATACCAGTTTTTCATTACTAATTTAAAAAAAAAAAAAAAGTTTATAATTTAATGACATAAAGGTTATAAAATCAGCTTTATGTGATTATGATGTCCTTATCTCTACTAGCAAATGTTCGATAAATCATCGATAGGACACCATGTAACATTGCAACCTGTCCACAATTCTCAAACAACTTCATGTCTGACCATATCGTAACTCTCAAGTCCTGTTCCTCCACTACTGACTGTAGTTCAACTCCACCAAATGTATAAATTATTTTGGGGTTGCTGTTCCCCAGGTGTAAGTCCTTGCATTTTGCTGCCACTTTTCTGACTATCCCGGAAGTCTGTCTAGGTCACTCTGAAGAAGCTCTGCTTGGCGGCAATCATTAACTACTCTACTGATCTTTACATCATCTGCAAGTTTAGACATCACACCCTATATCCTTTCATAGATGTCATTTAAGAGCGTTTTTTTGCAGCTAATCAAATACTGTATGTACCAAAATTAGATCCATTTTAAACAATCATACTATTGATTGCTTATGTTTCTTAAGAGCTAACTTTATTTGGACAGGTAGTGTGGATGCTTAAACATAACTAAACTTTGCAGTAACAATATGTATTTTTTTGTTTTGAGAATAACTGTATTTTTAATGATTTTTTTCAGAATATTTATTATTGCAATAAATGTTTATTTAAAACTTGAATTCAAGTAATTACAGTACTTGTTTTTTCCTTACTTTATTGCACCTAACTGTCATCAAAATTTATTGAGAAAAACGTTTGTTTTTGGAATACCGGTATCCCAGTTTCATAAATTAAAAATACCGAAATACTCATATTAAGCTTTTGACCGGTATTGTAAGCCTTATATTCCACCTCTCAACATTAAACCTGGCCTAATGAAGAGGTAAGATGAATAAGAGGATTTCATCACTTAAGTGAGACATTTCCAACGTCAGTGCTGCAAAAGTGAAAGGGGGGAATCTTTGTAGGGCCTCAAATCAGAGCTTCTGTGGAATGAAAGCTTTGAAAAATGCCTCAAAGTATTGGAACTAAAAGCATGGCTGGCTTTCAGATAGCTTTGTAGAAATTTTATGTAATCACAGGTCACCTGCATATAAAAACTAAGTTCATAAACTGCTCAATGCATATAAAGAAATGGGATGTTGTATGTCACTGAAACTTCATTTCTTGTATTCATATTTAAGAGTTCTTTCTTGAAAACCTTGGTGAGTGAGTGAGTGATGAGCTGGGGTGGGGAGGAATGATTACAACAAGATATTAAGTCAATGAAAAATTGCTACTGAAGTTTCTGTAAGGAATGTGCATTATCTGACTACTGCTGGATGAGGTGTATAAGGCCTTGAATGGATTGAGCAGGCTCAATGCTGATGGGATTCTTCCCTGAGGGGCATAGATTCAAACTGAGAAAAGATGGTTGTAGAATAGATGTGCGGAAATTTGCCTTTAGCCAGCAGGTATTTGATTGCTGGAACAAACTTCCATCTGTTGTTGTGGAAGTTGATTGCTTAAATAAATTCAAGGCAGAACTAGACAAACATTTGGAACAAATGGATCAGTGAAATGGGAAGGGTTTTTTTTTTTGAGTGTTGCTGTATATAAGCTTGCTTTCTTGCATGTTATGCCTCTACTAATGCTAATGTACTGTGACACTCTAGACAAATTTGAAAGTGTCTGCAATTCTGCCCAGACACGATAGGAGGGAATACATGATGAGAGCCTTGTCAATCAATTCGGCCCTGGAGCGAATGTGCAAGGCTCAAGGGGTAGAATTTTTTTCAGCGTGGTCTGTGCTGTTAACAGGGATGGGATACACTTAAATAGAAAGGGTGCAAGAATATTTGCTGATGCTATCGAGGCAGTGTTAGGTGGTTCGGAAAACTGCTAGCTTGGGGGGAATTCACAGACTAAAAGATTAAAAGTAGCCGCAGGCAGAGGCGAAGGTGATTCTTGCACAACTTCTATTAGAATAAGTAGCGACCTGGAGCAAGGGGTGTTGGGGGTTTCAGGGATGGATGGCAGTCATCCTGAAATAGGTGGGTATATGGGATGTGTTAGGGTAACTAGGAATAGGAGCATGTATGCTTGCATGTATACCAATGCTAGAAGTATAGTAAATAAATTTGATGAATTTGAAGTGTTGGTCAAGACATCAAAGGTGGATATCGTTGGGATAGCAGAGACGTGGTGTCACACAGATATGAGGAATGCAGAACTGGAATTTGGGGAATACAATGTGTACAGAAAGGATAGACAGGATAGGAAGGGAGGAGATGTCATACTGTTAATTAAGAAAAACAAACTCAAAAGAAGTGCATCCAGTTGATATAGGTGAACAGTGCACTGTTGAGTCAGTTTGGTGTGACATAAGCACTGGAAAGCAAAAATAACAGTAGGAGTGTGTTATAGGCCTAATGACTCGAATGAGTACAATGAACAATTGTACAGAGAAATAGAGTGGGCTAGTAAATCAGAATGTCTTATAATGGGGGATTTTAACTTCCCAGATATTGACTGGAACTTGTGGTTTGGTCACTCGCACACTAGTAAGACTTTTGTGGGTTTATTGGATGGTTGTTTTCAGCAGCAGCATGTTCGAGAGGCAACCAGAGAGGGTAATACTCTTGATCTGGTTATCAGCAGTGATCATTTGTGTATTAAGAATTTGCAGATAAAGGAACCACTAGGTGGCAGTGATCACAGTGTACTGATGTGGGATATACTTAAAGATATAATTACCATCAGGGGTAAAGGAAAGGGTTTTTGCTTCCATAAAGGTGAGTACAGTGGTCTCAGACAGTTTTTGAATTCTGTACAGTGGGACCAACTGACGATGTTACCAACAGTAAATTCAAAGTGGGAAGCATTCAAGGAATTAATCGTGGATGCTACTAAAAGATTCATACCTATTAAGAAATATTGTTCAAGATTTAGGCCTAAATGGTTACCAAATGAACTAATGAGACTCGTGACAGAGAATAAAAATGCATGGGATGCATATAAATTATCAAGCGACTCAGAAGCCTATGGCAGATATAAGCTAGTCTGTAATCAGGTCACCAAGGAGGTTAGGCCGGCAAAGGCAGATTACGAGAAATCTTTGGCAAAAGATGCTAAGAAAAACAGCAAGGATTTCTTTACTTAATTCTTCTCTTTCTTGGTGATTCCTTTCTACTTCTTACTCTCTCTCTCTCTTTCTCTCTCTCTCAAGGTAACTTGGGAATTTTTTTTGTCTGGTGCAGCACAAGCCTTAGGCTTCCTTGCATCATATGGCTATTAATAATAATAATAATAATAATAATACTTATATAAACTCTAAAAGGAAGGGGATGAATCTGATTGGTCCACTTGATATCGATGGTTGATGATCCTGCTCAGATAGCAAACAAACTGAATGAGTATTTTGCATCTACATTCACACATGAGGAGTTATTAAGGTTTGAAAATGGTAGCAGGGTGCTTAATGATTTTGTAATAACTGAGAGCAAAGTGGAGGAGAAATTGTTGAAGTTAAACATAAGAAAGGCACCTGGGGTCGATGGGATCAATCCAGTTATATTAAAGGAGGTGGCAAAGCAACTAAGCAACCCTCAGCCATAATTATGAGAGCATCCTTGGAGTCAGGGGAGGTCCCCATGGGCTGGAGATGTGCAAATGTATCCCCAATTCACAAAGGGGGATTGAAGGGTGACACAAGTAATTACAGACCAGTTAGTTTAACTTCTGTTCCGGGTAAAATAATGGAGTCACTGGTTAAAGATGCATTGCAGGATCATCTAGACAAGACTGCAGCAATAATTCAGACACAGCATGGGTTTGTTAAGGGAAAGTCTTGTCTGACAAATTTGATAGGATATTATGATGTGGTTACAAAGGAACTGGATGCAAAAAATAATTTTGATATCATATATTTGGATTTCAGGAAAGCTTTTGACACTGTTGCGCATGGAAGACTATTGTACAAATTGGAGCAGAATGGTATTAAGGGCAAGTTGCTACAATGGATAAAAGGATGGTTGAGTGGGAGAAGACAGAGGGTGGTAATTAATGGGCTAATTAGTCTACTAATAACTCCACTAATAACATTAGTGGAGTTATTAGTAGTAGTGGAGTTATTAGTGTTATCACTAATAACACTACTCCACTAATAACATTAGTCCACTTCGTGGACTAATGTTATTAGTGGAGTCCCACAGGGTTCGGTGTTGGGTCTTCTGTTGTTTTGTATATTTATCAATGATATTGATGAAGGTATATCAGGCTTAGTGTTGAAGTTTGCAGATGATACAAAGGTTGGCAGGGTTGTTAATGACAGTGTGCTACTGCAACAGGATCTAGATAATTTGGGCAGATGGGCTAAGAAGTGGCAACTGAAGGTGCCACTTCTTGCATTTGTCAAGGCACCTTGACAAATGCAAAGTACTGCATATGGGTAGAAGGATCCCCAGAGAAAGGTACTTCACTTAAGGTGGTAGAAAATGAAAAAGACCTGGGAGTAATTGTGCAGTCAGATATGAAGTTTTCTGAGCAATGCAGACAGGCTGCCAGGGCAGGTCATGGGGTTTTGTCAATGATATATAGGAATTTTGCTAGCGGGGAAAAGGAGGTGATTGTCCCTCTGTATAAGGCAATGGTCAGGCCATGCCTTGAGTACTGTGTACTGGTCTGGAGGCCTCATTTTAGGAAGGATGTAGATTTGCTTCAGCGTGTACAGAGAAGGGAACAAGATTGGTGAGGGGAATGAAGGGATCTTTTTACCAAGAGAGGCTTAAGTTCTGCAAATTGCCGCAGCTGGAGACTAGGCACCTGCATGGTGATCTGATTGAGGTGTATGAGGCCTTGAATGGGTTGAGCACTCTGAATTCTGATTGGATCCTTGCACTTTTTCAGATTACGAACCTAAGGAAGCATATATTAAAATTAAGAAAAGACAGATGTAGAATAGATGTGTGGAAATTTGCCTTTAGCCAGCGGGTGGTTAATTGCTGGAACAAACTTCCATCTGTCGTTGTGGAAGTTGATAAGTTAAATAAATTTAAGGAGGAACTGGACAGGCATTTGGAGGGAATGGTGTGATTTTTTTTTTGGCTGATGCTGCATAAGCTCATACACTTGCTTTCTTGCATCACATGCCGCCACCACCACCACTACTACTACTACAAAGTGTACCCAAGGAAATCATGTACAGAAAATTTTTAAATTGTTCGTATCTTTTTTACAATAGCATACTATATTATTTAAACTGTAAAAGTTATAAAATAATTGTAGTCAGCCTTGTGTGTTTTTATTTGAAATAATCTTAACTTGTACTAATACTATCAATAGTCATATTGCAAAAACTACAAGTGTTAGGAAAAAAAGCTTAATTCTGTTGGCTAGTGCTATCATATCTAAACTAGTTCATTTAAATTTATTTAAAAAAAAAAAAAAAAAAAAGAGGTGGGGAAAAGAGAGGAAGCTAGCAAAAACACATCCACCACATTGCCCATTCATTTCTACAACCAGAGCATGGCAACAAACATAATGTATAGTGCTTCAGTTACAATATATGGGATATGGATGTGAAAAAAAAAAAAAAAAAAAAGCAATAATTATAATTGCTGGATTTCTATTGGTCTGATTTTGATAAAATTTGGGAAGGCTTAACAAATATTTCTGAAAGATCTGAATATAAAATTTCATGAAAATACAGCTGCTGGAAGTTGAGTTATTACATGTGGATGGATGAACAACGAAATAATATTTTACTGGATTTTTATTGGTCTGATTTTAATAAAATTTAAGAAGACTCAACAAATCATTCTATAAAGATTTGAATATAAAATTTCATGAAAATACAGCTGCTGGAAGTTGAGTTATTACATGTGGATGGATGAACAACGAAATAATATTTTACTGGATTTTTATTGGTCTGATTTTAATAAAATTTAAGAAGACTCAACAAATCATTCTATAAAGATTTAAATATAAAATTTCATGAAACCCATCTATTGGGAGTTGAGTCATTACATTCGGATGGACAAAGAAATAATTGTCAGATTTCTATTAGTCTGATTGATTTTAATGAAATTTGGGTGGAACAATAAATGTTTCTAAAAGGTCCATATATATATCATGAAAATCCATCTACTAGGAGCTGCATTATTACATGTAGATGTAAAGACAATAGATGTATTATGCACATATGCTAACAAGCCCAAAAACAGACTATGTTGATGACTTATGCACATTATGTGTGTGCACAAGATGAAATTTAGAATGGACATTATCCAATGGCTATAGCAGTTAAGCATTCATAGCGACGTCACTTTTTGATCTTTTATGTTGGCATTGCATGCAAAAATGGAAAGTACAAAAAAAAAAAAAAAACCCTACTGCTACCAGGGGATATTTGGCACTGTGCTCACACCAGATTATAAATCTGATCTCACTGTGTGACCCTTACCGATGATTCTGAGAGGATTTAAAAATGGTGAGGACACATGCAGTGAAGAGATGTTAAAAAGGTACTCCAAAAGAAGGATCATGCTTTGTTTCTAAAGCTTTTTTTACCATGTTGGTAGTTAGATAATACTGGTGTTTAAAAAGGACCACTTTCTTAAAATGGGCTACTGTTGGGGGGGGGGAGAGAGAGAGGGAGAGAGATGAGGTAAGGATGTTTGTAATCAATTTTTATGCAGGACAAGACAAGGCTTTTCCACACATTGTAAAGTAACTCAGCTGCTCTTGTTAAAAAGGATGCGAAAAATAATTTTGATATTATAAACTTGGATTTCAGGAAAGCTTTTGACACTGTTGCACATGGAAGACCACTGTACAAATTGGAGCAGAATGTAACCATTCTGCTCCAATGGTCACTGGATGTGGTTACAAAGGAACTGGATGAAAAAAATAATTTTAATATCATATACTTGGATTTCAGGAAAGCTTTTGACACTGTTAGGCATGGAAGACTACTAACAAATTGGAGCAGAGTGGTATTAAGGGTAAGTTGCTACATTGGATAAAAGTGGGAGAAAACAGAGGGTGGTAATCAATGGGTGCTGCTCTTCGTGGACTAATGTTATTAGTGGAGTCCCCCAGGGTTTGGTGTTGGGTCCACTGTTGTTTTGTATATTTATCAATGATATTGATGAAGGTATATCAGGCTTAGTGTCGAAGTTTGTAGATGATACAAAGGTTGGCAGGGTTGTTAATGACAGTAATGGAAGTGTGCTACTGCAACAGGATCTAGAAAATTTGGGCAGATGGGCTGAGAAGTGGCAACTGAAGTTTAACATTGAAAAATGCAAAGTACTGCATATGGGTAGAAGTAACCCCAGAGAAACGTACCAACTGTGTGGTACTACACTTAAGGTGGTAGAAAATGAAAAATACTTGGGAATAATTGTGCAGTCAGATATGAAGTTTTCTGGCAATGCAGACAGGCTGCAAGGGCAAGCCATGGGGTTTTGTCAATGATATACAGGAATTTTTCTAGCAGGGAAAAGGAGGTGATTGTTCCTCTGTATAAGGCAATGGTGAGGCCATGCCTTGAGTACTGCGTACAGGTCTGGAGGCCTCATTTTAGGAAGGATGTAAATTTGCTTGAGCATGTACAGAGAAGGGCAACAAGATTGGTGAGGGGAATGAAGGGATCTTTTTACCAAGAGAGGCTTAAGTTCTGCAAATTGCAGCAGCTGGCACCTGCGAGGTGATCTGATTGAGGTGTATAAGGCCTTGAATTGTGATCTGATTGAGGTGTATAAGGCCCAAGAAACCTATATAGGGAAAAAGAAATCCAAAGAAGAAAAAATTAGTCAAGAAAAACTTGTCATGATGAACCGAAGACAACAAATGAAAAGCAAGAAAAACACTGACAGAGAGAAAATTGAGTATACTGAGTTATGCAAAGCCATTAGAAAGAGACTCAGAGAGGACATAAGAAGATTTAACACAAGAAAAGTAGAACAAGCATTAAGGGAAAACAAAGGATTTAAATCAGCAGCCATGAGCAGTAATACAGAAAGACAAATGATACTGAAACTGAAGAATAGCGATGGTGTACTTATAAACAGCAGAGAAGGCATAATTCAAATAGCAGAAGACTACAAGGAGCAGGGGAATGATGCCAGCAGTGGGGAAGATGGATTGCAAAGTAGCAACACATACGACATACCCGATATTCTTCCTGAAGAGGTAGAACATGCATTGAAGAAAATGAAGAATCAGAAAGCCCCGGGGGACGATGAAGTTACTGTAGAGTTGTTAAAATTGGGAGGAAGAGACATAACACAAAAACTGGCACGGCTCTTCACAAAGTGCATTAGAAAAGGTGTGACGCCTAAGCAGTGGAATAATGCAATCATAGTTCTGCTGCATAAGAAAGGAGATAAATCAGAAATTGGAAATTATAGACCAATTAGCTTGTTATCCCACATCTACAAGTTGTTCACTAGGGTCATTACTAACAGATTAGAAAGAATACTTGATGAGAATCAACTGAAAGAGCAAGCTGGCTTTAGGACAGGATTCTCAACTATGGATCACCTTCACATAATATCACAGCTAATGGAGAAAGCAAATGAATATAAAACACCATTATGCCTGGCATTTGTGGATTATGAAAAGGCATTTGACTCCATACAGCATAAGGCAATGTTTCGGGCACTGGAAAGACAAGGCATTGATACCCCATATATTATGATTTTGAAGAAAATATATGAGTGTGCTACCTCCTTTATTAGACTAGACAAAGACAGTAGGAAATTTAAAATTGAGAAAGGAGTTCGACAAGGAGACACAATATCTCCGAAGCTGTTTACTGTTGCCCTTGAGGAAGCTTTCAGAATATTAGACTGGTCACAGAAAGGAGTCAATGTGAACGGAGAGTACCTAAACCATTTACGATTTGCAGATGACATTGTGGTCATAAGCCACGATTCCAAAGAATTAGAGGAAAATCTTAATCAGTTATGCACAGCTAGTAAGGATTTTGGACTAAAGATGAATATGGCTAAAACAAAAGTAATGATGAACAAGTATGCCACAGAAAGGGAAATAATGATTGAAGGAGCAGTAATTGAAAAGGTCGAGTCGTGTACAATTTTTTGAAGGACTCTGAACAAAAGTTAGTGTTTCACTTCATCTGCAAGTTTCAGTTATGCACAGTCTGAATGCAATAAGTGTGGAGTGCTGGCTTGCCAAACAGTTATTTTTGGTATGTTAAGTTGCCTACTACCCTCCTGCACCAATTTCTGCAGACTGGGAAAAAATGATTGTCTGATGTCTTCAACACATTCTTTACTCATAAAAGGTCTGCCAGTATTTTTTTTCCCTTTACAAACAAACCACCATTCACAAAACACTTGCACTAATCGAATCGATGTCACACAGATTTTGTTTCACAAAAAGCTAACATACAAAATGTCTTCTCTGGCCAAACACCAATTCACAATACTGAGAAGTGTAATGCCACTTAGAGTAGGTTGCAACTTAAGTACCAGGCTGGAACGTTTTAAGTTTATCTTTTGAAATGGTGTATATTTTAGCCATTACTCTGTGGAATAAAAAGATTAAAATTGTAAAGCTCGTGCAAGGACACCATATATATATATATATATCATTTTAATTTCTTTTGTAATTGTAATAAATAGACAACAATACATAAATGTTCCAATTAATTCAATTTGCATTACTCACAACAATGAATTTCAAGCAAACTTTGTTGAAATTCTCATGCTTACAATATTAAAAAGGAATACCACAGTTTCCTTATTCTGCACAATTTTATATATTTGTTGAAATACATTTTATAACCACAGGACATTTATTTCTCAATGCCTTTGGATTAGTGATTTTAATAGAATAAATATACATTAGCTACTCACTTGTAGAAAGTTTTCATTATATGCTGATGTCTGGCTCCAGTTCCATTTTTGCTATGCGAAATACTGATTGAAGATGCTAGTCTGCCATCGTGGATCAACTTTTTTTTGGTTTGTTCACTTTTAGGAGGGAAAAAGTCTGTTCACAAATAAAAGTAGAACCAAACATAGCAAGCACTTTATTTCTCGAACATTATCTTCATTAAGCAAAGTATAGAAATTTAATACTGAAACTGAGTTGAATTGCTCCTTAAGAAGTGTACATACTGCAAGTCAATTCCATTTGAAGATTACTTGGTACTTTATCGATGACAAACGAAAAAGGGATTGATGTTACAGTTAAATCGTACTTTCAGTTTTTTGTTTTTTTTTTTTTTTAGTTTGGAAGTGATAAAATTTTTTGTGAAAACTGAAAAAAAAAAAAAAAAAAAAAAAAGACTGAACTGCTTATTATTAAACTGTTCTTGAAAAAGTATCATTTGTATTAAATGATGTAACAGTTCTGTATATATCATGCATCCCTTTGCCTTTTGTAGCCATTAGGGTGTAAATTATACATACAGCCCATTACATCCATAGCAAATGCAAAAATCACATAATCATTCTTGATATTTGAAAGTTTCTTTTCTAATATCCACAATACTTTAAAACTGTACCTAAAATAAGTTTGTGTGGTAAACATTGAAGTAATTAGTATTTATATATTCTAACATCCTCCAAAAGGGGCTAATAAATTTCTAGTGGTTTAGATGCCATCCATGAATATGCTTCACAATTTTATCAAAAATATTCACAACATATCAAGTTGAAGTAATCCCTTGGGAAAGATTTCCTGGTTGATTATATAATGGAGTAAAATAATTTACTGACCATATTTGGTCAGTCATTTTGATTTGGTATTTTATCTAACCAGTGAAGATGCTATATACATTATATGTATATATATATATTTTTTAGCTACTCCAACATTTTTCCCTTCCATACCTGGGTAGCCATCAGTTGTCACAACTTGTTTTTTTTCCATGTGACTCATTTATTCAGTACTATTATTTGATGCTTCCAGTAGTTCTTTGAAAGTACAGTGCAGTGCAATTGCCAATTTCATTGATTGCATGGAAAGCAGGTCATCAGGCAACACATGTCAATCAGTTGTGCCATGAATAAATATTAGCAGTTGCCCCAGTTTTTATATAATGTTTGTCATCTGCACCAAGAAAAAATATTTGAAACTGGTTACTTAGTTTTAAACTTCAGTTTTTGGCAATATACCTTGAATACATCTTTTATACTGTCAAATTTTTGTGGATTAGCTTACATTTTCATATAATTATTTCTTGTCAGAGCACAACATTTCAGCACAATATATCAAACAGTTAGCCATAAACTTTCCTTTTGCAGTGCTTGCTGTTTAGTGTAAAAAATCCTGCTATCTTTCATTATTACTTCTTATACAAAAACTTTGGTGAATATACCATACTTTATTTTCCTTCTATTTAATTGCAAAATATCCTCTCCCTTTTATTCCATCTTTGTTCAGAGGAAGAGTTTATATTTAACATAGTTAAATACAATCTGTAGTTAAATGATAATTCAAATTATTTTCTGTTTTCTTTACATATTAAGCATACTGTTTTTGCATTACTTATTTTAAAAAGATGTATTCCATCAGAACATTGACAATGGTTAATAAAGATTCTGAAAAACCTTTGTTTCCAACTTGCTTTTCTGACATGTTCACTGGCACAAAGAGCTGTCAGTTAATGACTTTAATATTTAATCTTGTGGTCTGCTATGTGCATGTGCCAATCATAGGTAGGTTTCATACTTTTATTCACTGTTACAATAAATAGCACTAATTTTATGCTGTAGACCTCTATGTATTCCATCAATTAATGGTGAATAATTAGCTGCCTGTGAATATGTAAATTACTGATGAAACCAAATTTTATTTGGCATCAAAACTTTTCTTCATTTCGTGTAAACCTTCAAACTGTCATATGAACAATCCTACTCAGGACATAATTATTGCAAGTGTTTGAAGGTATGATTGAATCAAATCATTCTGATTTCTAAAAATTAATATGGGAGAGGGGAATATCTCCTCTCTCCATACTAATTCATCCACATATCACATTGCTCAAAATTCGAGAAATAGGAATGACAGCCCTATCAAACTGTAACATATCTGCAACTAAAATATGTCCATCTAACACATATTTTACAGTTGTTAGATACAGACACCAGACAAAAAAAATTAGTCCATTGAAGTAATTAGGGAATATAACAGACTGAATACATGTATCGTCTGCAATTGTTTGCTTATAGCACTGAAGTCAGAGTATAAGGATAACCTGTTTTATCTTTTCAGATATACCAGCATTGATCGAAGAAGCAAGGGTTTCCAGATTGAAAGATAGGCTGCAGAAAAGATGTTAGTGAATGGCAAAAAGGAGTGACAATATTTGAGGACATACTATTAAGAGGCAGCTGAATTTGCAGGTACTGCAGAAGAACAGTAATAAAGAGTTTTTAAGGAATGGTGTAAGTCAAAATCAACTAGCACTGTCAAGTAGAATTCAAAGAGATCTGTTAGTGAATACATATGGTAAAAAAAAAAGAAGATTTTAAATGAGATGAACTGCTGCAAACAGTTAAAACCAAGGATCCCATTGGCCAATTTCTAAGGGAACACTGCATAAACATGAATATCTGGAGTACAGTCCCCCAAAAATGACCAATGTTAAACATCTGCCCATGGAAAAAGGCTGGCTAAGACAAAAAAAATTGATTGACTGGAAAGCTGTGGTGTGGTCTAACACAGAATTTCCCAAACTGGGATCCGTAGACCAGTTCCAGGGGGTCTGCAAAATGGTGTTTGACTTTATATATATATATTATCTATATATGAAGTTATGTAAAAGAATATAAGAAATATAAAAAGAAAGAGTTGCAGAACAGATTAATGCCATCAACTTTATGATTGTACATTACATCTGTCTGTATATAATAATATTTTAGTTAATTATAATACTAACTAGATAAATTGGACAAAAGTATTAGGGGTGAAAACTATAATCATTAGCTCAAAGTGCCAAATTTAATTAACTCAAGTTGGACTTTTTTTGTTGCACCCTATAAATAAACATATAATAAAATAAAATAAAATGAAATGAAATAGTAAAAGTAAAATGATAATATAGCTAATTTTAGATATATGGTTACATTGAATGGAATGTTAACAAGGGAATGTTAACATTCCATTCCATTCCATTCCATCATAATTGAATGGAATGTTAACTCCACTCAATATATCCCATCAATAATTAGCTGAAGCTATCTGTTTCTGTTTGCCATTTGCCAGTTTTTCTGTGTTCAAATATACTAAGAATTTACTGTAAATATATAATCAAATTGGCTTAATTACTTTAATATACCTTAAATTTAGCAGAAAACTGGTAGAATAACCAGTAACGCTAGCCCTACAGATAGCAGTGAAAATTAATAATAATGGAAGTGAAAAATGAATAATATATATAAGTACTAACTATTTATTTATGTAGTGAAAAGGAAGGCTTATGCCTAAAAATTAAGGTGAATATGAAGAGGATTAAGGATAGTAATAGACCTCAATCTCCCTCGAATTGCTCTAATAGATTTTGAGGTATAAAAAATTAAGAGTTAGCAAGCAAAAAGCAAAAGCATAGAAACAGCATTTTATATAGATACTTGGTGCCTCCATAGCCAGGTGGGCAGGAGCAGCAGTGCGTAGCACACGCTTCTTTATTAGATCAGGGTTTGAGCCCATGAGCCACCAAATACGGAGGATGCGGAAAGGTCAGGGAAAGACCACCGCATATCCCCAGAGCAATATGGCCTTAGTTGCTAATGCTCCTAAATAACAACAAAAACAACATATAGATACTTGGGATTTACTGGGAGTATAACTGCCCAACCTTTTAGTAAGGATCCTGGTATTATAGTATGTAGTGATATTTGATGTAATATAAATCCAATAGTGATTTATATAATAAATCCAATGTGTTTATTTATAGGGTACAACAAAAAAGTCCAACTTGTGTTAATTAAATTTGGCACTTTGAGCTAATGATTATAGTTTTCACCCCTAATACTTTTGTCCAATTTATCTAGTTGGTATTATAATTAACTAAAATATCGTTTTATATATATATATGCATATGCTATTATAGGGGTCCACAAACTTTTTTTTATTTTTGAAGGGGTCTGTAGATTTCAGTAATTTGGGAACCACTGGTCTAACAGATACAAATTTTGCCTATATCTGAAACAGTTTTTGCAGACCATGGATCAAACCTATTGGTAACTCTCTAGGGTGCAACTGGATCAGCTACTGTATAATCTCGCTTCCTCTACTCTTCCAGCTGGTGACTGGAGGGAGTCTGACTAGTGTGTATGCAGGGAGCATTGTCAAGGTAATATTATGATGACAAGCTGGGTATATTCTTGTTTATATGCAGTGTTCTCCTCAGGACCTATCGAATGGGTGCACCACCCAGTGAATTTAACTGACCACCCGGCTAAAAGTTAAGCAAGTCTCGCGTACTTGTATGGTATTGCTCACTGATCTTGATCAATATTAATTTGAACATACTATGCGATCAAGGTCAATGCGACAGGAGCATATAATGTTAAATTATGCAATTAATTTTTGCTCTGGATCGCTAAAGTCACATTTATAACATTGCAAAGTTATAAATTCCCCACCCGGCTGGAAAAATTTTCTGTGGAGAACACTGATATTCTATATCCAAAAATTTCATTGCTTCATACAATGTACCCCCCCCCACACTTTTCCTACTGAATCCACATGAATAGTCGACCTAATAAACAGACTTATTTATCAAATGTTGAAAAACTTCCTCATTCATTTCACAAACATACCTAGTTTCAGTTCCAATTTCAATTATATCTATTTCCACCTGCCGTCTGCCCAAGCCCACTTATTTTTTTTTGCCAGAATTATCGGTTGCCTCAACCACTGCTCATCTCAGTTGTCCTCATTATTCAGTCTATGAATCTTTTTGCTTCAAAGGTGGTACTTGTGCATACGTACACTCTGATATTTCTCTCAGAGACTTGGTAACTTAATCTCCTCTTTTCGATCTTCTTTGGCTTAATCTCTCTACCACATTTTGTTGCCTCTATCAATTGCCCAATTTCACTAATCACTTGGAACCCTTTGACTTCCTTTCTTTGAAGCTTCGCTTTCCTTACAGTCAGGTAATTTTCTTTGGTGATTTTAATGTTCACAGCTCCAGTTGGTTGCAGTTTTCTAGTCATATGGACCCAGCTGGTCGAGATGTTGAGGCTCACACAGATTGTTCATTTACCTACCAGAATATCAGACAATTCTAACCACATAGCCAATATGCTTGATCTTTTTCTCACAAACAAGCTTAAGTACACAGTTGAGGTGAGCGGTCCCCTAGGCACCTCAAATCATAACTTGGTGATGGTCTCTTCTTCAATGGAGCCTTTCTCAACCTTGTGTTGTTTGGCATTGCAAGATTTCTTTTCCTTGTCGGTTACTGTTTCAAATCTTCTCACATTTGCTCAGATTGTGTCAGTGAAATTATTCTTGTAGGGATGGAATCCTTTATTCCACCTCCACCTTACAATCTCATCCTTTATCTAAACCTGTTTTCCAATAAATGTGCTAAGGCTGTACAAGATGAGAATGTTACATATTGCAGTTGGATTGCATCCAAATGTCTAGGTTCATTTCTTGCTTATGCTGAAGTTTGCACAATTAAAAAGCAATTATTAATCAGGCTAAGAGTATAAAACTTGCTTCTTGTCCAAATGGTAGGTGAGCATTTTGGTCTCTTGCAAAAAGTACTGCTTACAACTTTTACCCATCTGTACTTTTACCTTTGTTAAAATCAGATGGTTCTATTGCCATCTCAGCTAAAGATAAAGCCAACTTGCTAGCATCCTACTTTTCTTCTTACTCTTGTTGTTGTTGTTGTTGTTAGGTTTGTTGGTGCATCAGCAACTGTGGCTATAATGCACTGATTTCTGACTAGTATATCTTTGCTGTTGATGCTGATTCTGATAAAAATTTAAACAAGGTGATATTTATCAATTGATTTTAGGAAAACAAAAACGTCATCCATATCTTGACGATCTTCCAGAATATTACGTAGTGTTAATTGATTGCAATTTTTGGAAAGTAAGGAGAAAGCAGTTTTTCGTTCTCTTAGATATAGCGGGCATTCGATAACGATATGCTTTACAGTGAGTGGACATGAACAGTTACTGCATTGTGGGGCATCTTCCTTTCTTAATAGATAACTGTGAGTGAGGTATGTGTGACCTATGCGCAGTCGTGCTAGTACAGTTTCTTCTTTTCTATTTCCTCTCAGACTGGAGTGCCACTGTTTGGGTTCTTTCTTTATTTCAAAAAGTTTGTTATGTAATTCTTTTTCCCATATATGTTTCCACTGTTCTTTAGAGGTCTGCTGTATAATGGATTTATAGTCAACATAAGGTGTCTTGAAATTGTAAGAAATAGGATTTGAAGCATTTTTGGCAGCTAAATCTGCCTGTTCATTTCCTGGGATTCCAGAGTGACCAGGAATCCAACAAAAAATAATGCGGTGACCACGTGCATGAATTGCCATTAACTGAGTCCAGATTTGTCGTACCAGAGGATGACTGTTGGGGCGTTTACTTTGCATACAATTGACGGCACTTAATGAATCGGTATATATTATGGATTGAGTATATAAGGCTTCTTTTATTTTCTCCAGGGCTAGTAAAATACCATACAACTCAGCAGTATAATTACTACATTCTGAGGGAAGCTGTTCAGCAATGATAGCATCCGGCAGGACTACAGCTGTACCAACCTTACTGGCAGTCTTGGATCCATCTGTATATATCTGCATATAACTCCTAAACTGAATTGAGTGGGCCAGATGTAATTGTCTGATGTTAATATCTGGAAGATTATTCTTCCCCCATTTCTGAAAATATCTGTCAACGTATATTGTGGGTATTTGCCATGGCTGGATTTGCATGCTAGTATCCTGCATTATGTTATTCATGCTGATTCCCCAGCTAGTGTTTAGAGCTTGAAGCCTAATGCCAGATGGTTTGTTGAGACGTGATTTAGTACGATAGAGGTTTTCCCATTTTGGTCTGAAGAGATATTGCCATATAGGGTGATGTGGAAGGCTGCTGATTTTTGCGGCATAGTTTAGGAGAAGAATTTGTCGCCGAAGGTCTAGCGGCGGTTCATTGGCTTCCGTATATAGACTTAAAATGGGAGATGTACGAAAGGCACCCAGTGCTATTCGAAGTGCGCTATGATGAATGGGATCAAGCCATTTCAGTACACTTGGCCTGGCTGAGGCGTATGCAGGAGATGCATAGTCTAAGCGGGATCTAATTAATGAGCGGTATAAATGTAGCAACATGTACCGATCTGCACCCCATGACATAGAGGAGATTACTCTGAGAATATTTAGTTTCTTAAGACAGCTGGTACGAATATATTTTATATGTTCAAGGAAGTTTAATTTTTTATCAAGTATTATACCAAGAAAACGAGTGCTTGGTTGAAATGTAATACAATGGGAGTCTAACTGGAGGTTTGGATCAGGATGTAATGTACGTTTACGACAGAAGTGTACTGCAGTTGTTTTCGGTTTAGAAATTCTGTAGCCATTGTTTTTGGCCCAAGAGACTATTCTATTAATGGTGACTTGTAGTTGTCTCTCAATAAGTCGCATATTTTGAGAATGACATGAGATGGCAAGGTCATCAGCATACAGGTATGCATCAACTGTGTTAGGTATACTATTAGTTATAGAATCGATCCTGATGGCAAAAAGTGTTGCACTCAGCACTGAGCCCTGGGGAATTCCCTCTTCTTGAACATATGTGCCAGAAAGTGACGAGTGGTAGAGGACTTGGAAGGATCTGTTAGATAGGAAGTTCTGAATGAATTTCGGGAGATGACCCCGAAGACCAGATTTATGTAAGTCCCGAAGAATCCCATAACGCCAAGTTGTATCAAATGCTTTCTCGATGTCAATGCATATCATAACAAAGTGCTCATTTCTTAGAAAGGCGTTCCGAATATTTGCTTCTGCTTTGATAATGAGATCGAGCGTCGATCTACTTCTCCGAAAACCATATTGGCTTGGACTCAGAATGTTTTGAGTCTCCAAATACCACGTTAGTCGGGTGTTAAGCATTTTTTCCATTGTTTTTCCCAAGCTACTTGTTAAGGAGATAGGTCGATAGTTTGCTGGGTCTGTGTGGTCTTTTCCTGGTTTCGGGAAGGCTAGCACATAAGAATGGCACCAGCTGGTGGGGTAATATTCCTCTAAGAAAATTCTATTATAGAGTAGTAAGAGAGCACTTAATGATCTTTCACTTAAATGGGAAATCATTGAGTAATAAATTCCATCAGGACCTGGAGCACTGTGTTTCACTTTTGTGAGCGCATTAAGCAATTCAGTCATGGTCAACGGCAGATTGTATGAATGTTGGAGAGCGGAATTAAAATTCAGTTTATACTTTTCTGTATTGCGTTTTAGCATCTGAAAGGCTGGTTCATAGGCGGAGACAGCTGAGAGTGATTCAAAAGACGAGCCAAATGCATTAGCAAGTTCTTCGGGTTCAGAAATTTCGTTTCCTCTCAGAAATAGAATTGGGGAAGTAACAAGTGGGTATTTGCCATTGATACGTTTGATTTTTTTCCAGACTGTAGCAGTATCTGTGAATCTGTTTATTGTGGCAGCATAGCGTGACCATGCTTCTTTTTTATTCGTTCGTCTTATATAACGAGCCTTAGCCCTTGCTCTTTTAAACTGTAGGAGGTTGGCTGTGGTTGGATGTTTTCTAAACTGATTCCAGGACTTATTTCTTTCTCTTTTAGCAATGCTACATGCTTCGTTCCACCACATTTTTGGATGGAGTCGGATTTTAAATGATGATTTTGGGATAGCGGATTCAGCGGCTGTCATTATTCGTTCTGTGATATAGCTTACTGCAGAATCTATCTTGTCAGTAGCAATGATAGTGGAATCTAAATGAGCTATTTCTTGATATTTAGCCCAGTTGGCCTTGTCAAATTTCCAAATTGTTCTAATTCTGTTGATCGGAGGAGAACTTGTACAGAAATTACAGATGATTGGAAAGTGATCACTACCAAGAGGATTGTCAGTAACTGTCCAGTCAATGAGAGGAAATATTGTTGGAGAACATACTGTTAGGTCAATGGCAGAGCTTGAGCCAGATGGTACATGAATATATGTGTGATCACCTGTGTTTAAAATAGTTAGATTGTGTTTATCCAGGAATTTCTCAATTATTTTCCCTCTGCAGTCAAGTTGTTGAGAACCCCATAGAGGGTTATGGCCATTCCAGTCACCCAGAATACAGAAAGGAGCGGGTATTTGTCCTACTAGGTCATCTAAATCAGCAAGGGTGTAAGCGTGGTTTGGTGACAGATACAATGAGACTAAGGTTATTGCTATGCCTATGGTGATACGGGCTGCAATTGCCTCCAACGGTGTTTGCAAGGGAACAGGTCTGGAGGGAATTGAAGAGTTTACTAACAGCGCCACTCCTCCGTGTGCTGTATTAGAGCAGTTTCTATCTTTTCTGTACATGGTGAAGTGTTTAACTGTTATAGATACTGCATTCGTCAGGTTTGTTTCTTGTATGCATGCTGCGACGGGCTTATATTCACTTAGGAGATCGTAGAGGTCATCGATATTAGCACGAAATCCGCGACAATTCCATTGAATTACTGTGTGCATTGTTTGGTTTTAAAAGGAGGGTTTGGTTTCTTAGGGCGGATTTTTTTGTTTGCGCTTGTCTACTTTTGCTTTTTCTTTTTTTGGGAAGACTGGCCTACCCGTGTCAATGTCATCCTCTGGATGAATCTCAAGAATTGAATCATCTTCATCTATCTTTTCATCAATATCCATGGTATCGGGTATAAATTTAGTAGTGTTGCTTCTTTCAGGAGTCTTGGCTCGTTCATTTGGTTGCTCATTAGGCTTCTTATCTGGAGGTATTGTTACAGGAGTATTTGCTTCTCGAGTAGCATATTTAGGAGTAGGTTTTTCCTTTGATGAGGAGAGGAGCGATTTAGCCCAACCAGATATTGAGATATTTGGAGGGACTGAGCAGTCTGTCTGAGTTTCTACTGAGCGTAGCCGTTGGGTAACTGAAGCATATGTAGGTGACTTAGCAGGTGCTGCGAAATGTTTTTTAGCTTCTTGATAGGATACTTTCTGCTCTATCTTATATTTTTGAATATTCTTTTCTCTTTTCCATTGAGGGCATTCCTTAGAGAAGGCAGAGTGGTTACCATGGCAGTTAGGACAAATTTGCACTTCAGTGTTACAGTTTGTGTGTGTATGCTCTTTTGATCCGCAGTTAGCACAAGTGGCTACACTTCTGCAGACAGCTTGGGAATGACCAAATTTTTGGCACTTAAAGCACCGGACTGGATTTGGGATGTATGGTCTTACTTGGCATCTAAGATAACCAGCTTTAATAGAAGTAGGCAGATTTGGTGTTTTGAATGTTAGGATCACCGTGCGTGTGGGAGCAGGTTCTCCATCTCTTTTAATCACAATTCTTTTGGCTTGTACTACGTTTTGATCTCTTAGTTCATGCACAAGTTCATCCTCTGATACGTTTAATAAATCCCACTCTGATATTACCCCTTTAGAGGAGTTTAAGGTGGCATGTGGGGTAACCTTCGTGGGAATTCCACCGAAAGTAGAAATTTTCAATAGCCTCTCAGCATGTCGATGTTCGGTCATTTCAATCAATAAATCTCCGGATCTTAATCGCCGAACCATTTTTGGAGGGCCAGCCACATTTTCGAGACATTTCTGTATC
The DNA here is from genome assembly GCF_048544385.1 of Mastigoproctus giganteus. Lineage (NCBI taxonomy): Eukaryota > Metazoa > Arthropoda > Arachnida > Uropygi > Thelyphonidae > Mastigoproctus > Mastigoproctus giganteus. Next base: position 152,950,679 of record NC_143580.1, on the reverse strand, counting down.
AAAAATGGGGACAGCTTACTCAGTGGTTGGTCTGTGGAGGAGTGTAGTATTAGAAAGAGTGGTGTGATCTTATCCATTCCTTCTTTTTTTTGTCTCTTGGCATGGGATACATTTGTGTCGTCATGATCTGGATTATGTTTGTCTAGTTCTGAATCATAAGATCCATACGAGGACTGTTTATTTTTGTCCATCGTTGCTCCTTTTAGTCCTGGGAGAGTGGATTTCTTCTCCCAGACTTCCAGCCCCGCCACGTGGAGGCAGGAGCAGTGCCACCTAGTGGCCAAGCGGTTGGAGAGGTTAGTTTGTTAGTGCGAAAATTAATAAATATACTAGGAAAAGAAAGGTAATTTTCCTTTCTGGGTTCTTACTTAGAACCTGTTAAGTACAGAACCACTTATAAAGAAATAAGGATGAGAAAAGCACTGGAAAGAAAATATAACGAAATCACTTAGAAAGAGCACTATATATCACTTAGGAAAATCGCTTGGACACTATCGCTTGGCACCCGGGGCCTTCTTACTCTTGTATTGACAATCGTGACACTCCACTCAGTGCCTCCTGTAGTCTTCCATCAAAAGGATGTTGAAACACTCTTAGCAAGAAAGCTCCAGGTTCTGATGATATTTCTCCACTTGTTTTAAAAACCTGTGCTCCTCAGCTCATTCCTATTCCTCTGGTGTTTTTCATTCTGTTTGAGAGAAACATTGGCGTTTCTCTTCCCAATAACCTCTCTCAGACTTCTGGACTCCATTCAAAAGAGGGCAGTTAAGTTAATTAATTACCCATCTCTTACAAAAGTCTCCCACTCTCTGACTCATAGATGTTCTTTTTCTGCTGCATGCCTTTAGCCCTATAGATACTCCTGCTGTCACTGTTCTTCTGAATTGGCTTCTATATTTCTCCACACTTTCTTTCTTGCAAACCAGTGTGAATATGTGCTGCAACCACTTAACATCCATTTACTGGCCTGCTCACAGAACCAACTTGTTCTTCCTCCTCATTTATCCCTTCAACTTCCCTTTGTATGTATTTCCTGAAAATTAGAATCTACAAAAATTCAAACAAGTATCTTCTTTCATGTTCTCAACCTTCAACCCATTCATGGTACTAAATACTATAGTTTCTAATTCCTTTGGGGTTTTGTAAAAAAATATGTATATATAAAAATGCTACTCTGAAATATAAATTACCAGTCTTTAATGTGTTTACAATTTCATCCATTGTTATGCTCTGCCTAAAACAAACTATGGGTTGGTACCATTGGGTACCAACGTTGGGAATGTAGGCTCCTTCTTTGGGCTTGCCAATTGCCCTCATTTTTAAGATCTGCCACTGCAACAAATAGAGTGAGATCGAAAATCAAAATGACACATCATGGGTTATTTTAACTTTCCGGATATTGACTGGAATCTTTGGGTTGGCAGATCACACAGTAGTGAAACACATCTGGAATTGCTAGATGGATGCTTTATATACGAGCACGTTGAAGAGGCTTAGAAAAACAATATTCTTTATTCTGTTATCAGAAGTATTACAAAATGTATTAAGATTCTTCAAGTAAAGGAATCAATCGTAGCATTAATGAGGGATTTATACTCAAGCGTTTAGGGCATAAGCCTCAAGCTATGAAGGAGTCTAGACTATGTATAAATATAGTGCAAATGCATCAGGAATACATAGCTATATCTGAATAAATCAGATTATTAATGAAATTATTAATAAAACGGCATGGTTTTAAGTTATATCTCATATTGTGAATACCTTCACAACGAGTTGCCATGATATTGCACTACTTCGAATAAGTAACGCTTCACCTAAGGAGAAGACTAATGTTACTTATTCTCAGATGGATACCACCACCCAGACGGCACCGTTTCAGGGCTATTTGGCCCTTCTTCGGTGGGTGGGTAGGTACCCGAGTGATGCAATGATGGCAAAACAGTTATGAAGTATAACTCCACAATATGAGAGATGCCTGATGGTGTATCATGTATTTAGACTCAAGCGTTTAGGGCATAAGCCTCAAGCTATGAAGGAGTCTAGACTATGTATAAATATAGTGCAAATGCATCAGGAATACATAGCTATGTCTGAATAAATCAGATTATTAATAAAACGGCATCGTTTTAAGTTTTTTTTTAATTCACAATATGAGATATAACTTAAAATGATGCCGTTTTATTAATAATCTGATTTATTCAGATATAGCTATGTATTCCTGATGCATTTGCACTATATTTATACATAGTCTAGACTCCTTCATAGCTTGAGGCTTATGCCCTAAACGCTTGAGTCTAAATACATGATACACCATCAGGCATCTCTCATATTGTGGAGTTATACTTCATAACTGTTTTGCCATCATTGCATCACTCGGGTACCTACCCACCCACCGAAGAAGGGCCAAATAGCCCTGAAACGGTGCCGTCTGGGTGGTGGTATCCATCTGAGAATAAGTAACATTAGTCTTCTCCTTAGGTGAAGCGTTACTTATTCGAAGTAGTGCAATATCATAGCAACTCGTTGTGAAGGTATTCACAATATGAGATATAACTTAAAACGATGCCGTTTTATTAATAATCTGATTTATTGAGGGATTTATTCAAAGACATTACTGTAAATGGCACAGGAAAGGGATTTTGTTTTCTCAAAGGTTAATTGTAGAAGTTTTTGACATTTTTAAAATTCTTTTCAATGGGATCAAACTAATATTAAAAAAAAAATGCAAGTGCCAAATGGGAAGTGTTATTCTAAAGGTTTATGTAAATGAATTGGTGAACTTAGTGGCTGAGAATAAAAATGCATGAAATAATTATAATCTGTAATGGAACAGAATTCTAGGGCATATAAATTCATCTGTAATTAAGTTTGCTTGGGGAATTAGTTAAAAAAAAAATTATGAAAGAATTAGAAAATACAAAAATATTTATAGTTGAGTTTGCTAACAAGAATCAATCGTTTGCAGATAAATGCTTTTATGTTTGCCATTAAACAAGAGTTTATTGATAGCTAGTAGAGATCAGCCTCCCTAAGACGGGTGGTGACGTGTCCCCAGAAGTTTACTTGTTGGGGGTCGTGGCAAAGGATCAATTAAGGATTAAACTATAGATTAAAGATTTTAAGCACGGATGAGCTGTTGCTCAGGTAGTGCATTATACAATGATGATGATGATAGGGAATTAGTTATTCTAAGGCAGATTATTAAATGTCTTTGGCAAAGGTTACAAAGAAATGCAGGAAAAATCCTATCCTTTGCTCATGTTGACATTAGATGGTAAGGGGTGAACCAAATGGTTTACGTGATGTGAATGGCATTGGTTTTGGTTTTTTTTTTTTTTAGGAGCATTAGCAACTAAGGCCATATTGCTCGGGGGATACGTCATTCCCTGACCTTTCCACATCCTCCGTCTTTGGTGGTCACGCTCGAACCCTGGTCTAATCAAGAAGCGTGTGCTACGCACTATCGCTCATACCCACCTGGCTACGGAGGCGCCATGAATGGCATTAAGTACTGCTGATCCTGTGAAGGTTGTTCACTCTAATATATATTTTGCATTCACATATCAATAAGTTTTTAGAATGGGGTTACAGAAGCCTGTCTAATACTGACTGAATGTTAAATGATTTTATGATAACTGACAGGAAATTGGAAGAGAAATTGATGTCTAAAAAGTAAATAAAGCAGCTCAGGGCTGATTGAATCTATACAATAAAAAGGAGCAGAAAAACAGGAAATCAAATTTTTAACTGTAATAATGAGAGTATCTTTAGAACTAGGAATCTTAAGATTGGCAATAAGATTGGCAATATGGCAATATGGCAATAAGTTTTTAGAATGGGGTTACAGAAGCCTGTCTAATACTGACTGAATGTTAAATGATTTTATGATAACTGACAGGAAATTGGAAGAGAAATTGATGTCTAAAAAGTAAATAAAGCAGCTCAGGGCTGATTGAATCTATACAATAAAAAGGAGCAGAAAAACAGGAAATCAAATTTTTAACTGTAATAATGAGAGTATCTTTAGAACTAGGAATCTTAAGATTGGCAATATGGAAATGTTTTAACAAAAGTGGTTCAAAGAGTGAAATGAGTAATTATAGACCTGAAAGTTAGAACCTCTGTATCAAGGAAAATTATGGAGCAATTAGTTAAAGAAGTAATGTAAGATTATCTGGATAAGAATGAAATTATAAGGCAATCACAGCCTGGATTGTTAAGGGTAAATCATACCTAACCAAAATGCTACTGTGAGATTCTCACAAAGAAATTATTATTAGCCATATGGTGCAAGGAAGCCTGCTGCTTATGCTGTAAAAAAAAAAAAAAAAAAAAATTCCCACATTACTCTGACAGACAGACACAGAGAGAGAGAGAGAGAGAGAGAGGGAATCACCAAGAAAGAGAAAGATGATGATATCCAGCTGAGGACCCTGGGTTTGCCAAGCCCATACTCACCAGATGTGAGCATACAATTGAATATCACCTCCTTATCCCTGCTAACAAAATTCCTGTATATCATTGACAAAATGCCATGTACTCTCCTGGTAGCCTTTCTGCACTGTTCAGAGAATTTCATATCTGACTGCACAATTACCCCCAGTCTTCTTAATTTTCCACAATGTTGAGAATATGTCATTAACCACCGTCAACCTTCGTATCATCTGCAAACTTACACATTAAGCCTGATATACCTTCATCACTATCATTAATAAATACAGAAAACAAAAATGGGGCCAACACCGAACCTGAGGGACTTCACTGATAACATTAGTCAATGAACTGCAGTATCCATTGATAACCACTCTGTCTTCTCCCATTCAACCATCCCTTTATTCACAGCAGTAACTTGCCCTTAATGCAACAGTAGTCCAATTTATACAGTAGTCTTTTATGTGCAATGGTATCAAAGGTTTTCCTGAAATCCAAGTATATTATATCAAAATTATTTTTTGCATCCACTTTATTACTGCATCATAATATCCAGTCAAATTGGTCAGACAAGATCTCCCCTTAACAAACCATGCTGTGATTGAAGTATAACTGTGCTCCTGTCTAGATGGTTCTACATTATATTTTAACCAGTGACTCCATTATTTTCCCAGGAACAAAAGTTAAGCTAACAGATCTGTAATGCCGACCGGGCTAGCCGAGTGGGTAAAGTACCTGCCCGGCAACCCAAAGGTCGCGGGTTCGATTCCCGCCTCGGGCTTGGATCAAAGTACTGCAAAAACCTTGAGAGGTGCAATATGGCCACAGAAGCCGATGCGCCAACAACTACCAAATCAAAAAAAAAAAAAAAAAAGATCTGTAATTAATTACTCGTGCACCCTTTAATCCCCCTTGATGAATTGGGGATACATTTGCACATCTCCAGTCCACAGGGACCTCCCCAATTCCAAAAATATCCTCATAATTATGGGTAACTGTTTGCTGACCTCCTTTGCTGCCTCCTTCAATATGATTGGATAGATCCCATCCACCCCATTTTCCTTTCTTATGTTTAACTTCAACAGTTTCACTTCCACTTTCCTTTCAGTTATTAAAAATCATTTAGCCCTCTGTTAGAGTTTGATAAACGTCTGGCATACCCTTCCCTAAAGAATTTCTCATGTGTGAAGGTAGATGCAAAATACCTATTCAGCCTGTCAGCAACCTGAGCAGGTCCATCAACAGTTAAACCATCAACATCAAGTGGACCAGTGTGATTCAACCAATTCCTTCTACTATTAATATAAGTGAAGACGTGTTTGCCATAGACTTCATGTAATCTGCCTTGGTTGGTATAACCTCCTTTGTGGCTTTGTTGCAGACTAGTTTATATCTGTCATAGGCTTCAGTAGCATCTGATAATTAATATACATCCCATGCATATATTTTCTTTGCCACATGTCTCAATAGTTCATCTGACATTCATTTATGTCTAAGTCTTGAACTGTATTTCTTAGTTGGTATGAAAAGCCTAGCAGTATCTATGATTATTTTCCTGACTGCTTCCCATTTAGAATTTGTTGTTGGTAATATCATTAGTTGGTCTCATTGTACAGAATGACCTCTGAGACCCCTATAATCCCCTTTACAAAAGTAAACACCCTTCCCTTTACCTCTGAGGTTATTACATCTTTAAGTAAATCCCAGATCAATACACTGTGATCACTTTCACCAAGTGGTTCTGTTAGCTGCAGATCCTTAATGCATGAAGAATCACTGCTGATAATCAGATCAAGAATATTGCTCTCTTTTCTTGCCCGTCTAGGATGCTGCTGTAGAAAACAGTCATCCAATCAATATCTGAAAAGTTGAAATCCCCCATTATAAGACATTTTGATTTACTGGCCCACTCTATCTCTCTCTCTGTACAGCTGTTCATTGTACTCATCAGAGTCATTAGGCCTATAACACACCCCTACTTTCATTTTTGCTTTCCAGTACTTATGTCACACCAAACTGACCCAACATTGCACTGGAAACCAATGTTAACTGGATGTGCTACCTTAGATTTTATGTGCTTCTTAACTAAGAGCATAACCCCTCCTCCCTTCCTATCCCGAGTGTTCTTTCTGTACATATTGTACTCCCCAAATTCTGTATTCCTTATATCTGTGTGACACCATGTCTCTGAAATCTCAACAATATCTGCATCTGATGTCTTGACCAGAATTTCAAATTCATCAAACTTATTTACTATACTCCTAGTCCCAGTTAATGACTGGGACTAGGAGTATAGTATTGGTGTACATTCAAGTATACATGCACCTGTTCTTACTCTTAGTTACCCTAACACGGCCATGTATTTACTTGTTTCAAGATGATCTCCAGCATCTTGCTTTCAAGGCTGCTGCTCATTCCAACAGAAGCAGTGCAGGAATTACTTTCACCTCTGCCTGTGGCTATTGTTAATCTATTAGTCTGTATATTCCCCAAGACAGCAGTTTTCTGACCCACCTAACACTGCCTCAATAGCATCAGCAAATATTCTTGCTCTATTGCTATATTTAATTGTTTCCCATCTCTGTAGAAGCAGTCTCCCTTGTGAACAAGAACAGACTACACTGAGAAAAAATTCTACTCCATGAGTTTTGCACAATTTCTCCACGGCCAAACTTTCAAGGCTCTCATCATATACTCCCTCCTATCATGTCTTGGCAGAATTGCAGACACTTCCAAATTTAACCGTAACTCATGATGTTTTTTTTTTCAATGTTGCCTTGTACTTATTAAGTAAGTCTGCAGATCTCCTGCTCTTAATGTCATTAGTGCAAATGTGTACAACAGTATCACCTTTTATGCTCTTAAAAGATGATATCTATTCTATAACATCATCAGCTTTTGCTCCTGGGAGACATACCCTGGTCCTATTCCACCTATCTTCTTTTTGCTGAATATATTTCCCATTTCTCTGACAATAGTCACCAACAACAACTAACTCCTGTGGACCAGTGCTTTCTGCTTTGGGGATTGCCACTGTGTTGCCTCAGGATCTAGTGCAAGCTCTGGTGTTGATGTGGGCTGCTGAGAGCTTGATGGGCCACCAGTTTAATTCCTTTGGGGGCATCCACTCTCTTCTTTAAGCTTTCATAAAAGCTCATAACAACACTGAGTTTGTGCCTAATATCCTCACACTCTGTATGTTGAGCCCACATAAAGACCTTGGCAATATCATGTCCCATTCCTGATAGCCCTGCAAACATCAAACAAGCCATACATCTCATAAGGCCATGGTTTGGAGGACAACTACCCCCCCCCCTCAGTTCTCTTCAGAGCCATGGCACTCCAACTAGCTTGAGCCCTTTGCTTTGCTGCTCTGGTCAGGCACTATTTTCATTCAAATTTAGTATAATTAAAAATATTACACTAAACAAATATATCTAATGCAGTAATAACACTATGCACCTGTCATGCTATGTTATTTATGTTATTAAATATACATATATTATGTTATCGAGTTTACTCTATACCAGCGGTTCTCAAACTGTGTGTTGCAGGATATTTTAAAATTTCGAGGGAAACACAGCGATACTCAACATCTGTTGGATACTGCGTGAACTACTAGCTCGAGGTAGTTCACAGTGTCAACATTATCACAGTTTCAACATTACTTATTAAGTTGTTTGGACCTAACTATTTAATAAACGGGACTGTTAGTTATTTCTTTTGGCCCAGGTTGCCTTGAAAAAATTACTGAGACACTAAGGGCGCCGTGAGCCGAGAAAGTTTGGGAACCTCTGCTCTATACCATTGCGCCTGTAGATTTGTGGATGAATGCAGTCATTTCAAAAATCAGAGTAAACCAAAGCTCTGTCACTGTCATAACCGTAGTGTCTCAGATAGTAAAAACAGAAAATTGGGGGGGGGGAGAACAGTAGTATTATTTTCTCAAGCCGTTATACCAAGCTATCGATGTGAATATCTGCAATAAAATGGCACCCCCCCCCCCCCTTGGTTACTAAAGTTTGACTTTGTTTACTTAGATTTTAGTAAAGCTTTTGATATACAGGGTGTATCAAAAGTGATGGTCAGTAATTTAAAGGTGAACTGTACAGACTACAATATGCAAAAAAAGCCTAGTAAACATGGGTCCTTAAGTGAATTGTTTTCGAGATACTGCACATTTCTAGTTGGGATCCACCACTGACTTGTTTGTATAGGTTATGCTCATTCTCTCCATTTCTCCTCTCTCGGTGTTCTGAGGCGTAGCAGGCATACTAGTACTTGTCAAAGGAGAGTCAACATGGAAAGAGGTTACAGCAACGAAGAGTATGTGGACATGCACTTCATGTATGGTAAAGCCAAAGGCAGTGCACTCGAGACTGCATGTTTGTACTGGCGCACTATGGCCATAGTTGCAAATTCTGTGGTGTTCAAACCAAAAATTAAAAATGTATTATCTTATGTTTAATATTTAAGTAAAATTAAATGCAACAAGGCATCATATCTTTAAGAGTATAATAAGCTATATAATATTGGTATAAACACACCATAGACAACTCTTAAACAAAAAACTATGTTAGTAGTGTGAAGGGCATCATTTTATCTGTATCTCATATTGTGCTCTTCCACAACGAGTTGCCATGTATTGCACTACCTTGAATAAGTAACACTTCACTAAAAGAGAAAACTATTGTTACTTATTCTCAGTGGGCACCACCCAGATGGCACCATTTCAAAGCTTGTTGGTCTTTTATCGGTGGGTGGGCAGGTACCCTGGTATTGCAGACATGACAATCCAGTTGTGAAGATAATCCCACAATATGAGAGATGCCAGAAGGTGTACGTGATAATATTTAAGTAAAATTAAATGCAACAAGGCATCATATCTTTATAAGAGTATAATAATCTATATAATATTGGTGTAAACACACCATAGACAAATCTTAAACAAAAAACTACATTAGTAGTGGCATCATTTTATCTGTATCTCATAGTGTGCATTTAATAAAACCACCCTTAGCAAAGGATTCTCAGCTTTTTGCTAAACTAGTGCTCCCATAGTTGGTGGCGGATCTTAACAGAAAATGTGCATTATCTCGAAAATGGTTCATTTGCGGCCCAATGTTCGCTGGGACTTTTTTTGCTTATTTTAGTTTGTACTTTTCACCTTTAAATTATTGACCATCATTTATGAAACACCCTGTATATAGTTCTATCTAGACATTCATCCACATTAAACAGTATAATTGTATAAACTGGATCAGTGTGGCAATAGGAGCAAGTTACTATTATGGATAAAGGAATGGTTTAAATACTATGAAAAACTGCAACTGCAAAAAACAGTTGGCATTACATAAGATTTGAGCTTGTTCAGAAAGCTCTATGCCAGACATGATCAAAAACATTAGAAATGTTAACAGATGTCAATACCTTCAGTTTCACTAAAATCTCTATTTCACTATTCATCTCTGAAAAAATTCTCATTGTTTAAGGCAATAGCTAGACCACATCCAGAATATAAAGGTTTGGAAACTTCATTTTGATATCATATACTTGGATTTCAGGAAAGCTTTTGATGCTGTTGCACATGGAAGACGGCTGTACAAATTGGAGAGGTATGGCATTAAGGGTAAGTTGCTACAATGGGTAAAGGGATGGTTGAGTGGGAGACAACAGAGAGTGGTAATCAATGGCACTGCTCTTCATGGACAAATGTTATTAGTGGAGTTCCCCAGTGTTCAGCCCATTGTTGTTTTTGCATTTTACTGTCCACTAGTGTAACACTCATAGTTCCCTCTAATTTTTTTTCACTCCATGTACAGAGTGAGTATTACTTTTTGTTGCATGCTGTAGTTGTGCTGTTGTCCAGTTGGTTGCGATACAAAAATTATTAATGATTATTATTTACATGATTATGATTTTTACACGTGAATTGGAAAATAAACAATTTAATCACAGATATAATTATTTATAACTATCAGATTAAATGGATTCTACAAATATGAAATTTGAAACCATTCTTGACAGTTTTAACAAATTTTATAAACTACAGGCCGAACATCTGGAAAATAATCACTGCATAATAACGGTTACATAAAAGTACTTCAGAGTCTTGAGTCTAGACTATTCTTCAGAGACTCAGACTAGTGCTCCTTATTTTTGGTAACTTATAAAATTTAATTAGACTTTTCGACAGGCAACTACTTTGGGTTTTAAAATAAAATAATTGAAGACTATTGACCCATTATTCACAAAATTATTTGAAGTTTTTAATAAAAACTAAGAACAGAATATACATATGAATCTTTCCTTCTGTCGCTTTGATAAATATTTTTACATAGTGAATTTTATTTCATTTTATTTTATTTTTCAATAAAAATCCAGTTTTATTGCCACATTTTAGATGTTTTATACATGCACATATGCATTGGGAAATAAAATTACAGAAAAGTCACTATATATAAAAGAAAATTTCCTATGATTTTTTATTCACTAAATTTACAGAGAACTATTTATTTGAAAATGAAAAATAAGTGAATAAAAAGTACATGTAATAATTAAAAACCATACACAGAATTATTTATATGAAAGAATCATTTATTTTTGATTACAATACTACTTGATGTAGACGATTCCTGTCCCCCCCCTCCCCCCAATAAGATAAGACAATATAATCTCTTATTGGCGAGGCTTAGGAGGTGCATTCCCCCCCCCCAACAATAAATTTCTTTAAATTGTTTGTGCTGTGGTTTTCCCAAATTTCCCTGTACATATTGTTCCTAAAATACATAAATAATAATTCATATTTCAGGAATAGATATATGCAAAACCTTCATGAGAAGGAGTCCTTAGTAGACTGGGATTGGGATGCAGCATGTTTGGCTGAATTCCATAATGTAGTTTGCATCACTTTCAAAACCAGTGCACAGCCTCACAGCTTAGAGGGAACCCTGGTAGCATTCTCCTTTAACATTCACATCAGTTTCATAAGATTTTTTATAGTATGTTTGGACTTTTTTTTTATTACACACAATTTTATTATTTTTTTTGTTTCCGATTGACTGTAATATATTTCTGACGATATTTATTTAATAACGAGGTTTTATTCATTTTGCTTATTTGGTTTCTTGAATTAATTTTTTAGTATTTTAGTTACTTAAAGCCCCCTCTATCTCTGATTATCAGTAGAGTTTTTGGTTTACCTTCACAGTTCAGTGGTTGTGACCAGGATGGATAAAAAAAAAAAAAAAAAAGACAATTATAGCCTGTACTTTAGGTCCTCCCATTTTTGCCTAGCTCTTCACTAATGGGGTGACAAGGAATGCTGACAACTGTCTGGAGAGTGGCTTTTATATTCATAATGTGGTTAATAGGCAATCTTTTCGTAGCCTGGCTTGATAGTGTTCGATAATAATTAGCAGGTCTCTTATTTAAGGCATATCCAATATAGTCTTTGGTTCTGGTAAGTGTGCTGCAACATATTGCTGAATAATAAATTATTTTATTGTTCTGTAAGGAATTTAATTAATATGGTTCTTTATGGATAATGACCACAAAAAATGACTCATTAAATTCTTGGTTGGTTAATTTATTTGACTTTTGAAGTCAAAAGTCATATCAGTTAACCAATCAAGTGGCACATTAGATCATATAATGATTTATACGACCTAATGTACTATACGACCAGGGATTAGTTTTATATGACCTGTTTTTGGGCTATAATGTGCCAAAACTAGGTCATATAAAGGTCAAAAGCAAGAAAGTTTTCAGTGATAATCTACTGAATTATGTCAGAAGGTATAACGATAAAAACTGGTAAAACAAATAAAAAAGGTATTATTTTAAATAAGTGTAAACAAGCATAATGATTTTAAGCAGCTAAAAACTGCTGATACTTGATCATTAATGGATGAAATCTGACTGAATGTGTAGGGCTTAGTCAAGTGGCTAAAAGTGGAAAAAAGATAAACTGCATTTATTAAGAAATTGGTGGCATTCTGATAAAATATGCCAAAGAGCTTAAATGGTGTCGCAGTTCTCACACTTAGGAGCATCATTAGCCCTTGGAATCCATAAGATGGCTGTGGCCTGTGCAGAGGAAAGCAAGAACAATTTACTCTCAACAGTTCCTGCCAGGGCGGATGAAAGTATTTCTGCACCCCGAGCAGAAAGATTTTTCTCGTTATTCTTTTGTTTCTGGTACCCCTTAAAGAATGATGCCATGGGCAAAGGCCCTGCTAGCCTGTGCCTTAATCCAGCACTGGTTTCTGCACAGATCAGACTGGCACAGTTTGATTATAGGCTTAATCTGATATAACTTGTTTGCGACCTATCAGTGCCAGGACTCTTGCCACTGGAAGGTAATATATTACATATATATATATTACTTGTAATAGAATATTATTAGAAAAAGTAAATCAATCCAATAATAATACCATCAGGGACCTAAGAAAACGCAAAAAAAAAAAATTATTATTATTGCTTTTTACCGACAATCTAGATGACTTCAACTGGGGCCAACCACCCAATTTAGTTTTTCTTCTTACTACCTGCATGTTTCTCTTTGCGTTAATTTAATTATTTATTTATTTATTTTTACAGTATCCATCACATAGGGGGCACCACATATTATTTTGACGACTATTACATTATGTCCTAGATATGGTCAAATGTAGTATGTATTATATATTTAATCTTATTTTAATCATTAAATTACGTTCTCTGTCAGGTCAACGATGATTAATATATGCTTACATTTATATTTTACTTATATTTCTTACCTTTGATTCTAATATTTCAAAATTTGTCTTAACTTTCATCATCATTTGATTTATTTATATTCGATTTATATTTGACCTATACTGGTTTATATTTGGTTTAGATTTAAATTACTTAGCATATATTGATCATCACAGAAATCGAGAACTTCTTGTCGTTTTTTGCCTTCATTCTGGGTGGTTGGCCCCAGTTGAAGTCATCTAGATTGTCGGTAAAAAGCGATAATAATAATTTTTTTTTTTTTTTTTTTTGCATTTTCTTAGGTCCCTGATGGTATTATTATTGGATTGATTTACTTTTTCTAATAATATTCTATAGACATTATGGGTGTATTGCATGATTGCTTGCAACTGCATTAACCCATAAATATTAGTTATTGTCTTTTTAACTTTCTTTCTTTCCTTTTTTATCACTAATATAACTATAAATATTACTTGTAATATATATATATGTAATATATACAGGCAAGTAATATATTACTTGCCTGTAGTCTGTATAGGGGACTGACAGGCTCTGCACATTCTGGTATTGTGATAAATCTGGATGCAGAATCAGCTATATCATTATCCCTTACCCCAGTGTGGCATGAGATGTAGTAAAAGTAGATATCAAATAATCATTCTGAAAGAGAATGTAACATCCGATGAACCTTGGACAGGACTGGATGAGAATTAAATCAGCTGATAAAGCCTGATAAACCATGCACCTTTGATAACTAAGTTTTAATGTTTTAAGGCTGACTCTATAGCATACAATTGAGATGTGTATATGCTACATTCATGGGGGAATACTGATAGTCCCAGGTACAGTGTTATCTGGGAAGATGGCAGCAGATCCCAGATGATTCTTACTTTCAACCATCAATAATGACAGGCAAAGAAGTCTAGACATTCAGCTCAATAGACAACATAGGTAAACAGAAGACATCAAAAATAATGGCCTTTCCACTATTTTTAATGGAGAAATTAGATGGTGGTAAATAAACATGCCAGTGTGGAAGGGCTTACGTTGATGACTGGGCAACATTGTCTACCACGATATTAAGCTCTCTGAGGTCTTGGACACAAATACAAATGGGATAGTTTGGCATTCTGATGGGTGTTATATTTTCCCATCCATCATGACTCATAAATGGATATTCACATCGGGTGGTCCAGCAGGGATTTTCATATAAAGATATACTGCAGTGGTAACTGCATTCATCAAAGCAAAAGAGGTTGTTTGGTAGTTTTGACATAAAGGCTCTGGACAGGAGATATTCTAAACACTCCAGTAGCAATACAGATGGCTGATGGTGGATTGCATCCAGTTATAATACTCTGTTTCTGGCTGAGGCACAGACCTAAGACCCATAATTTAATTTTTGGCTGGACAAGTGCAATGATCTGCACCCCAGTTGTGAAATGATATGCCATGCAGGAGGTTCAGACCCCCATGTGCACTTTGTCCACTGAAGTGGACAATGATTGATGTGTTGAAGCAATTTATTATCAAATATGTGTCAGGAATTTTGTGTGAGATGCTACTGGGATGGCATTTTTTCCAAGCTTTAGTTCTGGTTCAGGGTGAAGATTGTATTTGTAACAAAAATGTATACAGTCTTCTGAGATGATTGGCCATTTCCCAAGAGCTGAAGTGGTCAGTGGCCTGCTGAAATTGTCTTTAATGACCCACATGTTGCATGACTGTGTAAAAATGCTGAAGTCATCAACAAAGAGGACAGCGTTGACAGCTGGAGGAAGCTGTTTAGTTATAGAATTAACTTTGATAGCAAGAAGTGCAACACCTAGAACAGATCCTTGGGGAACTCCTTCCTCTTGCAAAGAAGATAAAGGAATGGACCTACCTGTACCTGACTACCGGTACAAGTAAACACATGGGTTGTGTTAGGGTAGCTAAGAATAGAAACAGGTGCAGGTATACTTGCGTGTACACCAATGCTAGGAGTTTAGTAAATAAATTTGATGAATTTGAGGTATTGCTCAAAACATCAAAGGCAGATATTGTTGGGATATCAGAGACGTGGTGTCACACAGATATAAGGGATGCAGAAATGCAATTTGGGGAGTACAACGTCTACAGAAAGGATAGACAGGATAGGAAGGGGGGAGGGGTTATGCTATTAGTTAAGAAACACATAAAAACCAAGGAAGTGAAGCCAGTCGACATTGCTGGACAGTGCAGTGTTGAGTCAGTTTGGTGTGACATAAGCATTGGGAGATCAAAATTGAGAGTAGGAGTGTGCTATAGGCCTAATGACTCTGATGAGTATAATAAGGAACTGTACAGGGAAATAGAGTGGGCCAGTAAATCAGAGAGTCTTATAATGGGGGATTTTAATTTCCCAGATATTGACTGGAATTTGGGGGCTGGTTACTCACACACTAGCAGGGCTTTTGTGGATTTATTGGATGATTGTTTTCTACATCAGCATGTTCGGGAGGCAACTAGAGGGAGTAATACTCTTGATTTGATTATCAGCAGTGATTCTTCATGCATTAAGAATCTGCAGATAAATGAACCACTAGGTGGCAGTGATCACAGTGTGCTGAAGTGGGATTTACTGAAAGAGGTAACTACCATTAGGGGTAAAGGAAAGGGTTATTGCTTCCGTAAAGGCGACTACGATGGACTGAGACAGTATTTAAATTCTATACAGTGGGACCAACTGATGATGTTACCAACAGCAAATTCAAAATGGGAAGCATTCAAAGAACTTATCTTGGAAGCTACTAGGCTTTACATACCAACTAAGAAATATTGTTCAAGGTTTAGGCCAAAATGGATGTCAGATGAACTAATGAGGCATATGGCAGAGAAGAAAAATTCATGGGATACTTACAAATTAACACATGACACAGAAGCCTATGATAGATACAAGTTGATATATGCAACCAAGTTACAAAGGAGGTTAGGCAGGCGAAGGCAGATTACGAGAAATCCTTGGCAAGGGATGCAAAGAAAAACAGCAAAGAGTTCTTTACTTATGTAAACTCTAGAAGGAAGGGGATGAATCAGATTGGTCCACTTAATATTGATGGGTCAACTGTTGATGATCCTGCTCAGGTAGCTAACAAACTAAATGAATATTTTGCATCGTTATTCAGCAAGGGGAATGTCAGAGGTGTATTCAACTCTAGCAGTAAGCTACAGAATCTTGAAATAACTGGGAGTAAAGTGGAGGAGAAACTGTTGAAGATAAACACAAGAAAGGCACCCGGGGTGGATGGGATCTATCCAGTTATATTAAAGGAGGCAGCAAAGGAAGTAAGCAAACCCTTAGCCATAATTATGAGAGCTTCCTTGGACTCAGGGGAGGTACCCATAGACTGGAAATGTGCAAATGTGACCCCAATTCACAAAGGAGGATCAAAGGCTGACACAAATAATTATAGACCTGTGAGCTTAACTTCTGTTCCAGGAAAATTAATGGAGGCACTGGTTAAAGAAGCACTGCAGGATCATTTAGACAAGACTTCAGTTATAGCTCAGACACAGCATGGTTTTGTTAAGGGGAAGTCTTGCCTGACCAACTTGATTGGATACTATGATGCAGTCACAAAAGAACTGGATGCAGGGAATAACTTTGATATTATATACTTGGATCTTAGAAAGGCTTTTGATACTGTTGCACATGGAAGACTGCTACACAAATTGGAGCAGTGTGACATTGGAGGCAAATTGCTGCTATGGATAAAGGGGTGGTTGAGGGGGAGAAGACAGAGAGTGGTAATCAATGGACACTGCTCATCGTGGACTAATGTTATTAGTGGAGTCCCTCAGGGCTCAGTGTTGGGCCCATTATTGTTTTCTGTATTTATAAATGATATTGATGATGGTATATCAAGCTTAATGTCCAAGTTTGCAGATGATACAAAGGTTGGCAGGGTTGTCAAGGACACTACTGACACTATGCTGCTGCAACAGGATCTGGAAAGGTTGAGCAGATGGGCTGAGAGGTGGCAAATGAAGTTTAACATTGACAAATGTAAAGTACTACACATGGGAAAAAGCAACCCCAGAGCAACGTATCAACTCTGTGGTACTACACTGACAGTGGTAGAGAATGAAAGGGACTTGGGGGTGATTGTGCAGGCAGATATGAAGTTCTCTGAGCAGTGCAGACGGGCTGCAAGAGTAGCTCATGGAGTATTGTCAATGATATACAGGAATTTTTCCAGCAGGGATAAGGAGGTGATTATTCCATTGTATAAGGCAATGGTCAGGCCACACCTAGAGTACTGTATACAGGTCTGGAGGCCTCATTTCAAGAAGGATGTAGAGCTGCTGGAACGAGTACAGAGAAGGGCAACAAGATTAGTGAATGGAACAAAGGGGTGCTCTTACAAAGAAAGGCTTAAGTTTTGCAAATTACAGTGTCTGGAGACTAGGCACCAGCGAGGTGATCTGATAGAGGTGTATAAAGCCTTGAATGGTTTAAGCATGCTCAATGCTGATGGGATTCTTCCTCTAGCTCAGAAAAATCACCTGAGAGGGCATAAATTCAGATTGAGGAAAGACAGATGTAGGATAGACGTGCGGAAATTTGCCTTTAGCCAGCGGGTGGTTGGTTGGTGGAACAGACTGCCATCCCTTGTGGTGGAGGTTGATAGCCTAAATAAGTTTAAGGCTCAGCTGGACAGGTATTTTGAACGAACAGAGGGGTGAAGTGGGTTTTTTTTTTTTTTTTTTTTTTTTTTTTGGCTGATGCTGCATAAGCTTGCTTTCTTGCATCAAATGCCTCTACTAATGCTAATAATGCTAATGCTAATGCTAACTCTCTGACTATCCTACATGTGTTCAAGATTGCGACATTTTGGAGTTCCTTGTAGGTGTTCGCTGGGAGACCTATTGCTGTAGGCTGTTATGCAAGGTCTTTGGCACTATACCTGTGATTGACACGATGATCGGGATGGTCCTTACTTATTGCATATGCCACATCTCTTTGATCTTCTGTCTTAGGTTCGTGTACTTCCTGATTTTTTCCTCATGGGTTTCCTGCAGGTTGCCAGTGTTGGGTACCGCTATGCCAATCAGATAGGTAGCCTTTTCCTTCTTGCCACAAGGGTTATGTCCGGTCTGTTGTGCGGGATTGTCCTATCCGTTTTTATGGCGCGGTCAAGGCACAGATTGTGGGTTCGGGTCTCTAGTACTGCCTGCGGTTCGTACTTGTAGTATGGTACACTTTCTTTGATCAACTGGTATTTCCTTGCTAGCTTCTGATATATTATTCTGACTACCTGGTCGTGTCTATGGGTGTACTCAGTCTGGGTGATCACCTTGCATCCCGCGGTAATGTGTTGGATCGTTTCTGAGGCCAGGAGGCATTGAATACTCCGGGCTTCTTGACGACGTATTTTCTATCGTTCTTGGTGTTGATTACCTTGTCTTGGATGGCGAGCATGAATCCTTTAGTCTCGGGGAAAAACGTCCCGCTCGTGAGCCATGCATTGGAAGAAATTTTATCTATGTGATCTTGATGGAGATCATTGTAGTGTCTGCAAGGAAATGTCTTCTCTGCCAATCTTTCTAGCTTCGTTTGTGCCCCCTGGTTGGGGGAGGAGTCCTCGCTTAGGTTGAGTGGGGTATACCACTTCCACTTGTTTATCTTCCATATGGCCTGATGGCCTGCTGGAGTCCTACTATGTGTTCCTGGAAGAAATCCTTTAGGTTAACTATTGATGTCTTCTGTTGCTCAATGAGGCCTATCAGGCCAATTCCTCCTTCTTTTCGGGCAATTGTCAGTCCCTGCACGGCAGATTTCGGGTTATGTCGGCGGCTCATGATCATCATTGTCTTCCTGATGATATCTTCCAGCTCGGTATTAGTCCCATCTATGAAACCGGAGGAGTATGTTAGCACTGGGACTGCATAGGTGTTTATGTCTTTAACTGTGTTCCTTCTGTTCAGCTTTGCTTTCAGCAGGCTCCTGAGTCTCTGATGGTATTTTTCGGTCAGGCAGGCCTTAATTTCCTTGTGCTGTAACTGCTGAACCTGCATCGATGTACGTTGTGTACGTGTTGCGGCACTTCTTGTAGGATTGCTCCATAGCTGCTACATCTAAGGTTAATTGCTCCTTGCAGCCTTTGCTCAGCCGCTTGCATTCTTTCTGCTGTTCGGCCATTACGTTCTGGCTCTCCAAATGGTCTCATATCTTCCTGGTTATGCACCTGTAAGGATCTTGTACATTGTTGGGAGGAAGATGATTGGCCTATATTTTGCGGGGTTTCTTGTATCTTCGTCTTTAGGCTTCAGATATGTGATTCTTTGAGTAAGGAACTTCGGGAGTGTCTCTGGGTGCCTTATCATGATCTTCCAGGTGCTTGTGTGTGCAAGTGAGTTTCTTGCACAAGTAGTTGTGGACGTTATCTATTCCTGGAGTTCGCCAGTTGTGAGATTTCTTGATCGTCTGTTTTACTTAATGATTTTGTAATAACTGAGAGCAAAGTGGAGGAGAAATTGTTCAAGTTAAACATAAGAAAAGCACCTGGGGTGGATGGGATCTATCCAGTTATATTAAAGGAGACGGCAAAGAAACTAAGCAAACCCTTAGCCATAATTATGAGAGCATCATTTGATTCAGGGGAGGTTCCCACGAACTGGAGATGTGCAAATGTATCCCCAATTCACAAAGGGGGATCGAAGGGTGACACGAGTAATCACAGACAAGTTAGTTTAACTTCTGTTCCGGATAAAATAATGGAGTCACTGGTTTGAGTCACTGGTTAAATATGCATTGTAGGATCATCTAGACAAGACTGCAGCAATAATTCAGACACAGCATGGGTTCGTTAAGGGAAAGTCTTGTCTGACAAATTTGATAGGATATTATGATGTGGTTACAAAGGAACTGGATGCAAAAAATAATTTTGATATCATATATTGGGATTTCAGGAAAGCTTTTGACACTGTTGCGCATGGAAGACTATTGTACAAATTGGAGCAGAATGGTATTAAGGGTAAGTTGCGACAATGGATAAAAGGATGGTTAAGTGGGAGAAGACAGAGGGTGGTAATCAACGGGTACTGCTCTTCCTGGACTAATGTTATTAGTGGAGTCCCACAGGGTTCGGTGTTGGATCCACTGTTGTTTTGTATATTTATCAATGATATTGATGAAGGTATATCAGGCTTAATGTCGAAGTTTGCAGATGATACAAAGGTTGGCAGGGTTGTTAATGACAGTAATGGCAGTGTGCTACTGCAACAGGGATCTAGATAATTTGGGCAGATGGGCTAAGAAGTGGCAACTGAAGTTTAACCTTGACAAATGCAAAATACTGCATATGGGTCGAAGTAACCCCAGAGAAACGTACCAACTGTGTGGT
Organism: Mastigoproctus giganteus; assembly: GCF_048544385.1. Taxonomy (NCBI): domain Eukaryota; kingdom Metazoa; phylum Arthropoda; class Arachnida; order Uropygi; family Thelyphonidae; genus Mastigoproctus; species Mastigoproctus giganteus. Next base: position 152,930,142 of record NC_143580.1, on the reverse strand, counting down.
ACTACACTTAAGGTGGTAGAAAATGAAAAAAACCTGGGAGTAGTTGTGCAGTCAGATATGAAGCTTTCTGAGTAATGCAGACAGGCTGCCAGGGCAGGTCATGGGGTTTTGTCAATGATATATAGGAATTTTGCTAGCAGGAAGAAGGAGGTGATTATCCCTCTGTATAAGGCAATGGTCAGGCCACGCCTTGAGTACTGCATACAGGTCTGGAGGCCTTTTTTTAGGAATGATGTAGATTTACTTGAGGTGTACAGAGAAGGGCAACAAGATTGGTGAAGGGAATGAAGGGATCCTCTTACCAAGAGAGGCTTAAGTTCTGCAAATTGCAGTGGCTGGAGACTAGGCACCTATGCGGTGTTCTGATTGAGGTGTATAAGGCCTTGAATGGGTTGAGCATGCTGAATTCTGATGTAATCCTTCCACTTGTTCAGATTACGAATCTAAGGGGGCATAAATTCAAATTGAGAAAAGACAGATGTAGAATACATGTGCGGAAATTTGCCTTTAGCCAGCGGGTGATTAATTGCTATAACAAACTTGGTGATGTGTAATAGAGCCACAGAAAAGGTTCGACAGGCAAAGGCAGTTTATGAGAAATCACTAGCAAACAGAGCAAAGAGGGGGGATAAAGAATTCTTCACATATATAAATGCCAAGAAGAGCAGGACAAACCAGATCGGACCTTTACGTAAGGGAAAGGGGATAGTAATAAATACACCAGCTGCCGTTGCAGATGAACTCAACAGTTATTTTGCATCGATATTTACAAATGAAAAGCCTTTTGTGGCAATGGGAAATTGTGGGAGCGAAGTTAAAAAATATGTAATTAATGATATTGAAATTTCGCAAGATTATTTAATGAAAAAACTTTCAAGCCTACAGACCAGTAAGGCTCCTGGAGTTGATGGAATATACCCTATAATCTTGAGAGAGGCGGCAAGCAAGTGCATTGAACCACTGAGGCTGGTTATGCGAGCATCACTAGACTCTGGGGAGATTCCCTTGGATTGGAAAAGTGCAAATGTATCTCCCATACATAAGGGTGGCTCTAAAAGTGAAGTGGGAAATTATCAACCTGTCAGTCTGACTTCAGTAGTAGGGAAAATCATGGAGGCAATGATCAAGGGTGGAATTCAGGATCATTTGGATCGAACTGAAATTCTCAAGGATACTCAGCATGGTTTTGTAAAGGGAAAATCATGTTTAACAAATCTGGTTCGCTATTTCGAAAGGGTCACTCACGAGCTGGATTTAGGGAATAATTTCGACATTGTTTATTTAGATTTCAGCAAAGCTTTTGACTCAGTCCCACATGAGCGGTTGCTTTATAAGCTGGAACAGGTAGGAATCACTGGGAAAATCCTTAGATGGATAGAAGGATGGCTTCAGGGCAGGAGGCAGAGGGTTGTGATAAATGGCTATTCCTCAGATTGGGTTGATGTAAGAAGTGGGGTTCCCCAAGGATCAGTATTAATACCACTGTTGTTTTTAATTTTCATAAACGACATTGATGAAGGGATAGAGGGCGTGATGTCTAAATTTGCAGATGATGTTAAAATTGGTAGAGTAGTTAATGATCACTGTCAAGCTGAGCTTCTTCAGAGAGACCTAGATAGACTTCAAGAATGGTCAGAAAAATGGCAGCTGTGCTTTAATCCAACAAAGTGTAAGGTATTACATCTGGGAAACAGTAATCCCAAAATAACTTATTCACTTGATGGAGTTCAACTAAACCCAGTACTGGAGGAAAGGGACTTGGGTGTTACGATACGGTCAGACATGAAATTCTCTGAGCATTGTAAACAGGTTGCAAGGAAGGCCCATGGTGTCCTATCGATGATCTATCGAACTTTTGCAAGTAGAGATAGGGACGTGATAATCCCATTATATAAGGCTTATGTTAGACCACACTTGGAATACTGTGTTCAAGTATGGAGACCGCACCTAAAGAAAGACATCGAGCTTCTTGAAAGGGTGCAAAGAAGGGTAACTCGCCTGGTGAGATCGGCAAAAGGGCGTTCTTATGAAGAAAGACTTCGAATATGTGGGTTGCAGAGTTTGGAAACTAGACACCTTAGAGGAGATTTGATTGAGGTGTTTAAGGCTCTGAGAGGTATCAGTAAAATGAATGAGGACGAAATTTTCAAGATTATAAATGATGCTAGAACTAGGGGACATAAATTCAATTTACGGGGGGAAATGTTTAGATTGGACTGCAGGAAGTTTTATTTTAGCCAGCGAGTTATAAATTACTGGAATAAGTTGCCTTCATGGGTGGTAGAGGCCGACAGTTTGGGGAAATTCAAAGGTCATCTGGATAGTACTTTCTGGTAAGGGAAGCGCATAGGATGATAGGATTAATTTCCTTTTTATTTATTTTTTATTTCATTTTATTATTTTTATTTATTTATTAATTATTATTATTTATTTAATTTTTGTTTTTATCATTGTTTTGTTCGGATTTTTTTTTTTTTTTTTTTTTTTTTGGCTGGTGCAGCATAAGCCATAGGCTTTCTTGCACCATACGGCCGTTACTAATACTAATACTAATACTTCCATCTGTCATTGTGGAAATTGATAGGTTGAATAAATTTAAAGAGGAACTGGACAGGCATTTGGAGGGAATGGTGTGATTTTTTTTTTTTTTTTTGGCTGATGCTGCATAAGCTCATACACTTGCTTTCTTGCATCACATGCCACTACTACTATTACTACTATTACTAACTTGGAATAAGTGGTTTGACAAAAAACTTAATAAAAACTGCATGACAACCCCTAAAGACCAAGATTATGAATGTTCTTTAAGATTCCAAATCTTCAAGCCATGTCATACACTTTTTTATATCAAATAAGACCAACACTAGGTGCTCACCTTTTAGGAAAGAATCTTGGATACCTCCCCCGATAGTATTCTCCACCCTTGTCGCGGTATGGGGGCCGCAACAAGGGTGGAGAATACTATTGTGTGTCCCGATGACCCGGAGAGCTAAGTCGGCAGTAGCTTAGCTACTGGTAGGGCCTCCCAAGCCGGACAGGTCAAAAGGTAGGGGACAGACTAAGAGAGATACCCCGGCCCTCCAGGTTGGGGGTTGCTGTAATGGGCTAGCTCCTCATTCAGTGTAAAAAAATACACAAATGCTAAACGACCAATAAGTGAAAATGGACTGCACTTTTGGAAACGACTCGGCAAACGGAAAAGGCCTATGATTTTGGGATGCTGGAATATTCAAGGCCTTTCAACTAAAAAACTTTCTTTCGGATGAACTGCAAAAATTCAAGTTAGACATTGTCGTGTTATCAGAGACAAAGAAAAAGGGTTGTGGAGAGGAAATAATGGGAGAATACTACCATTTTTGGAGTGGAGTTGATAAGAGTGAAAGAGCAAGAGCAGGAGTTTCTATTGCTGTTAAAAAGAAATTGAGACACAACATCAAAAACTGGCAATTTATTAATGAAAGAATGATCTCATTGGAACTGAAAATGTACGGGAGAGAAATATGTATTTTAGGAATATATGTCCCAACTAATGACACTGCCGATACCTTGAAGGATGAATTTTGGGAGGGTCTGAGAGAACTAATAGAAAAAATTCCTAAGAACAAGGAGATATTTCTAATGGGAGATTTCAATGCAAAAGTAGGAACTGAACAAAATAGCAAAGTTATTGAAAGATTTGGAGAGAAAGAGAGGAATGACAATGGAGATAGACTATGCAATCTTTGTGAACAGTTCGACTTGAGAATAAACAACACATTTTTCCAACACAAGAATATCCATAAATATACTTGGTCACAGGAGACAAGACAAATTAGATCAGTTATAGATTACATTATTTCAAAACATTCAGGGACATATGTATTGAAAGATGTCAGAGTTTATAGAGGAGCTGAATGTGGATCTGACCATTCTCTTGTTAAAACAACACTGAGGTGGAACTGGATTAAGAAAATATATGTGGACAACCAACAATGCAGGGAAGGAGAAATGCTACAAGTGGATCGATTTAACATTGACCTACTCCAGGACAACAGCATTAGAAACAACTTCACCCAGAGACTGGATGCTGCAATTAACATAGAGATAAAAGGTAATACTGAAGAAATCTACGAATATTTAAAAAATACTGTTAAAAAATAGCTCATGAAATCCTAGGCAAAAAGAAGAGCTAAGGACCAAAGAAGACCTGGATTACAGAGAAAGTAAGAGCTGCTGTAGAGGAAAAGAAAAGAAATGCATATCAGAAATGGCTGGATGATAGGAATGATGCATATAGGAACATTTATGTTGAAAAAAAGAAAATAGCCAATCGGTTGGTAGTAGAAGCAAAAAATGAAGAATGGGAAAGGAAATGCGCAACTATTAATAGCAAATTGGGCTTCAAGTAATCAGCGGAATTGTGGAAGGTCCTTAAAGACTTGAGAAAACAGAATAAACACAATGCTGGTTTGCAATTAATACCTTTGAAAGACTGGACGGAGTACTATGAAGGACTTTTAAAAGAAGATCGGGAAGAGTTCAAGATGATGGAGGATTTTGGTGTAGAAGACTCGGGCTTAAAAGTTTCTGTTAGGGAAGTGGAACTCCTGCTGAAGGAAGGAATGGCAAATCACCTGGACCTGGAGGAGTTTACATGGAACTTCTGAAATATGGAGGAAGAGGAGTGGCGTTCTGATACAAAAACTGTTAAATAGTATACTGAGAGGAGAAGAAATACCGAAAGAAATGATAAAAAGATATATTACATCAATTTATAAGAAGGGCGATCGGAAAAGCTGTTCAAATTACAGAGGAATATGTGTCCTGAACCCGCTGTTAAAGATCCTTGGAAAATGGACCAGGAACCATTTAGAAGCCCGAACTGAGGTATCAGAAGAACAAAGTGGTTTTTCAGCTGGGAGGTCATGTATAGATCATATCTCAACAGTACGACAGATCCTTGAAAAATGTCAATCAAAAGGAAAAAAAATCTTTATGATTTTCATTGACCTTGAAAAGGCATATGACACTGTTCCAAGAAAACTCTTATGGGAAGCACCGAAAGAGGCAAACATTGATGGACAACTGATTAACATTATTAAGGTAATTTACAGGAATAATAGATGCAGAATTAAAGTGGGATCAGCTTTGTCACCTGAATTCCACACTTCAAAAGGCTTATTACAAGATTGTTGCATGTCACCAACACTTTTCAAAATTTATATCGACATCTGCCTAAGATCCTGGTCAAAAAAATGTAATAAAATGGGCTTGCCGATTAATAAGAACACCTATATTCACAATTTACTTTTTGCAGATGATAAGGTGGTGATAGAACAAGACTTGGAAGATGCAAAGTATGCATGTCGTCAATTGTTTGAGGAATATAAACAATGGGGTCTAAAAATCAAGTTTAGCAAGACTGAAATGTTGTCTTCAGGGCCAGGACACGTTCTAAATATTGCAGGTTTTAAAATCAAACAAGTTGATAAATTCAAATATTTGGGATCAATCTTACAAAGTGATGGATCATCCCAAGCAGAGATCAATAAGAGAATTACAGATGGCAGAAAGGCTATTGGCATGTTAAACTCTGTTCTGTGGAGCAAAAATATCCTAAATAAAACAAAGAAACTTATATTTCAAATGATTGTACAAAGTCTTCTATTGTATGGAGCGGAAACCTGGACATTGAATAGGCGAGTGGAAAACAAATTGCTCTCCACAGAAATGGATTTTTGGAGACGCTCAGCAGGAACTTCTAGAAGAGACAGAAAACAGAATGAAGACATAAGGGAAAAAATGGAAGTGAAAAAGACTATTATTGACACCATCAAAGAAAAGTGTCTAACATGGTATGGACATGTAAAACGGATGCAAGAAAACAGATATCTAAAGGCTATCCTGGAATGGATACCTCCTGGAAGAAGGAGAAGAGGAAGACCTAGGAGGACATGGATGGATGGAGTACAGGAGTGCATGACAGCCCGAGGCTTAACTGACCAAGACACCTTGAACCGCACTTTATGGAGGGAAAAAATTCCTAACGAGAAATAACTTGTAGGCTGAGGAAATCCATTGTAAATGGAAACACTCCTCTTGAAGAAGAAGACCTTGAATAGGTGTTTCCAGTTTTATTAGTCAGGCATTGACCTGTTTTGTCAAAAGCCACACTGTGTCCTGGTCATTAGCTTCTAAATACCACCGAAGGTGAGAATTGACCATTCTTTCCAGGATCTTGAACAAACAGCTGGTCAGAGCAATAGCACAATAATTGTTCAGAAGTTTTCAATCCTTTCCTGGTTTGGGGAAGGCAAGCACAATTGCCTTATGCCAGGAGCCCAGAAACTGCTCTTCAACAAAGTTAGATTTTTGTTGTAGAAACAGAACAGGTTATCCACAGACTCTGCTGAAAGATGCTGGATCATCTTATAATGGATGTTATCTCACCTTGGATAGAAAGAATGCCGTGTTAAGCTCATTCATAGTAAATGGCCATTTGTAAACCTCGGTGGAAAGAAGACAAATTTAATGTTTGTTATTAGAATTTTAACTTTGAGGCCAGAAACTCTGGGGATATGATGTTGTTGCAGACACTTTAGCAAAATTTTTTCCTTAGAGTATTTGAAGTTGTGCATCCATTATATATTATAACATCCAATGAAGGATGCAACATATATTTGCCCTTCATTTTGCAGAATTTATCCCAGACAACCTTGGAATTGAGAGGTGATCAAAGATGTAAAGCAGATCCAAGATTCCTTCTGATTATTGTATTGCTTTGTGCACATTTGAAGGTTATTAGGGTTACTTGTGCTAGATTATCACTGAAATATTCCCCTTGACTTGTTTTGTCATTCTGTATTCCACAGTGGTTTTGGAAAACCAAGTGAATGTCTTTGGAATTGGCAACTGCTATGGTTTGGATAATACTTTCTGTGATGTATGTTCATAAACTGCTCCTGATTTACTGTGATGATGATGAACATTACCAGATGTTTAAAGGAATTCCAATCAGCCTGATCAATCTTTCATTTTAAAATCCTCACCAAATGACATGAGCTCCCATTACACAAGGTAGATATCATGGGGAAGTGATCCCTTTCATAGAGATTTTCTTCAGCCTCCTATATACACACAAAGTGGAGAAGAGGGCAGATAGATCAACTGATAAATGAATAGGTAGGCATGTGGGAAAAAGTTAGTTATTTTTTGAGCATATTCTCTATAATCCTACCCTTCCTATTGACATCTGCACTACCCCCTAAGTATTATGTCCATTGAAGTCCCCTAGTAATAGAATTGGGGACAGCAGCTGCTTAATAAGATCATCAAGTTCTGCCCGAGGGCAAATAGTTAGGAGGAATCCATACTGTGAGACAATTGTTACTGTCTCTGTTAGTGGTAAGTGCCACAAGTTGAAAGGGTATATGGTTATTCAAAAGGATGGCGATCCCTGGATAGTGGGTAATGAGTGAAATATTATCCTTTTCAGAGTTCACAAGTGCTGATGTCCCTTGAAAAGGTAGTGGTGAATGTTCCCCGTTTTCTTTTTATAGGTAAGTGACACTCATGCTTTGATGGTTGTTGAGGGTGTCTTCCCTTGAATCATATGCTTGCACTACTGGAGATGGGGGGGGATCACTTTTATTTTTTTTTATGGTTTCATTTTATTTGAATGTTAAAGTGCCTTAGTATAGAGGTAGCAATATTGCACTTTCCTAAGAATTTATTCTAATTGTAGTATTCATTTGTTTCATTGTAGTTTCTTTTTCTTCTTTCATTTTTTTTAATAATAGTTTTTTTTTAAGTCAGTCATTTTGATAACTCATGAAATAAAGTCCATGTAATAGTCCATCTAATCTCAGAGGAAAGCAGATGTTAATAATCTTAAAGAAAAACCCAAACATCACTCTAAAATATGTTTCAAAATATAACAATTTCGGAGAATTCAGTTTTCAGAATAATGAATGTCAATTTCACTAGGATAAAAACATTCCTTCCATTCCCTCCTTTTGTTAGCATTAGCATTACTAGAGGCATACGATGCAAAAAAGCAAGCTTATGTAACATCAGCCAAAAAAAAAAAAAAAATGCTCCCATTTCATCCCTCCTGTTCGTTCCAAATACCTGTCCAGCTCAGCCTTAAATTTATTTAGGCTATCAACTTCCACAACAGACAATGGAAGTCTGTTCCACCAACCAACTACCTGCTGGCTAAAGGAAAACTTCTGTACATCTACCCTACATCTGTCTTTCATCAATTTGAATTTATGCCCTTTAAGGTGATTATTCTGAGCAAGACGAAGAATCCCATCAGCATTAAGCATGCTCACACCATTCAAGGCTTTATACACCTCAATCAGATTACCTCGCAGGTGCCTTGTCTCCAGATACCATAGTTTGCAAATTTTAAGCCTTTCTTCGTAAGAGAAATGCTTTGTACCATTCACTAATCTTGTTGCCCTTCTCTGGACTTGTTCCAACAGCTCTCCATCCTTCTTAAAATGAGAACTCCAGACCTGTATACAGTACTCAAGGGCCTGACCATTGCCTTATACAAGGGAATAATCACCTCCTTATCCCTGCTAGAAAAATTCCTGTATATCATTGACAGGACACCATGAGCTACTCTTGCAGCCCGTCTGCACTGATCACAAAACTTCATATCTGCCTGCACAATTACGCCCAGGTCCTTTTCGTTCTCTACCACTGTCAGTGTAGTACCAAAGAGTTGATACGTTACTCTGGGGTTACTGCTTCACATATGTAGTACTTTACATTTGTCAATGTTAAACTTCATTTGCCACCTCTCAGCCCATCTGCTCAACTTTTCTAGATCCTCTTGCAGCAGTGTACTGTCATTAGTGTTGTTAACAACCCTGCCAACCTTTGTATTGTCTACAAACTTGGACATTAAGCTTGATATACCATCATCAATATCATTTATAAATACCGAAAACAACAATGGACCAACACTGAACCCTGAGGGACTCCACTAATAACATTAGTCCACGATGAGCAGTGTCCATTGATTAGCACTCTCTGTCTTCTCCCACTCAACCATCCCTTCATATATAGCAGTAATTTGCCTCCAGTTTGTTCAGCAGTCTTCCATGTGCAACAGTATCAAAAGTCTTTCTAAGATCCAAATATATGATATCAAAGTTATTCCCTGCATCCAGTTCCTTTGTGACCACATCATAGTATCCAATCAAATTGGTCAGGCAACATTTTCCCTTAACAAAACCATGCGGTGTCCAATAACCGAAGGCTTGTCTAGAAGATGCTCTAGTGCTTCTTTAGCCAGTGCCTCCATTAATTTTCCTAGAACAGAAGTTAAACTAACAGGTCTATAATTACTTTTGTCACCCTTTGATCCTCCTTTGTGAATTGGGGTCACATTTGCACATCTCCAGTCCATGGGTACCTCCCCTGAGTCCAAAGAAGCTCTCATAATTATGGCTAACTTCCTTTGCTGCCTCCATTAATATAACTGGATAGATCTCATCCACCCCGGGTGCCTTTTTTATATTTATCTTCAACAATTTCTCCTCCACTTTCTCCTCAGTTATTACAAAATCATCTAGCTCACTGCCAGAGTTTAACTCACCTCTAGCATTTATCTCCCTGAATAACTCTTAATGTGTGAATGTAGATGCAAAATACTCATTCAGTTTGTCAGCTACCTGAAAAGAATCATCAACAATCGAACCATCAATATCCAGTGGACGAATCTGGGAAATAGAGTGGGCCAGTAAATCAGAGAGTCTTATAATGGGAGATTTTAATTTCCCAGATACTGACTGGAATTTGGGGGCTGGTCACTCACACACTAGCAGGGCTTTTGTGGATTTATCGGATGATTGTTTTCTACATCAGCATGTTCGGAAGGCAACTAGAGGGAGTAATACTCTTGATTTGATTATCAGCAGTGATTCTTCATGCATTAAGAATCTGCAGATAAATGAACCACTAGGTGGCAGTGATCACAGTGTGCTGAAGTGGGATTTACTCAAAGAGGTAACTACCATTAGGGGTAAAGGGAAGGGTTATTGCTTCCGTAAAGGCGACTACGATGGACTGAGACAGTATTTAAATTCTATACAGTGGGACCAACTGATGATGTTATCAACAGCAAATTCAAAATGGGAAGCATTCAAAGAACTCATCTTGGAAGCTACTAGGCTTTACATACCAACTAAGAAATATTGTTCAAGGTTTAGGCCAAAATGGATGTCAGATGAACTAATGAGGCATATGGCAGAGAAGAAAAATGCATGGGATAGTTACAAATTAACACATGACACAGAAGCCTATGATAGATACAAGTTGATATGCAACTAAGTTACAAAGGAGGTTAGGCAGGCAAAGGCAGATTACGAGAAATCCTTGGCAAGGGATGCAAAGAAAAACAGCAAAGAGTTCTTTACTTATGTAAACTCTAGAAGGAAGGGGATGAATCAGATTGGTCCACTTGATATTGATGGGTCAACTGTTGATGATCCTGCTCAGGTAGCTAACAAACTAAATGAATATTTTGCATCGACATTCACACATGAGGAGTTATTCAGTGAGGGGAATGCCAGAGGTGTATTCAACTCTAGCAGTAAGCTACAGAATCTTGAAATAACTGGGAGTAAAGTGGAGAAGAAACTGTTGAAGATAAACACAAGAAAGGCACCTGGGGGGGTGGATGGGATCTATCCAGTTATATTAAAGGAGGCAGCAAAGGAAGTAAGCAAACCCTTAGCCATAATTATGAGAGCTTCCTTGGACTCAGAGGAGGTACCCATAGACTGGAAATGTGCAAATGTGACCCCAATTCACAAAGGAGGATCAAAGGCTGACACAAATAATTATAGACCTGTGAGCTTAACTTCTGTTCCAGGAAAATTAATGGAAGCACTGGTTAAAGAAGCACTGCAGGATCATTTAGACAAGACTTCAGTTATAGCTCAGACACAGCATGGCTTTGTTAAGGGGAAGTCTTGCCTGACCAATTTGATTGGATACTATGATGCAGTCACAAAAGAACTGGATGCAGGGAATAGCTTTGATATTATATACTTGGATCTTAGAAAGGCTTTTGATACTGTTGCACATGGAAGACTGCTACACAAATTGGAGCAGTGTGACATCGGAGACAAATTGCTGCTATGGATAAAGGGGTGGTTGAGGGGGAGAAGACAGAGAGTGGTAATCAATGGACACTGCTCATCGTGGACTAATGTTATTAGTGGAGTCCCTCAGGGTTCAGTGTTGGGTCCATTATTGTTTTCTGTATTTATAAATGATATTGATGATGGTATATCAAGCTTAAGTCCAAGTTTGCAGACGATACAAAGGTTGGCAGGGTTGTCAAGGACACTACTGACACTATGCTGCTGCAACAGGATCTGGAAAGGTTGAACAGATGGGCTGAGAGGTGACAAATGAAGTTTAACATTGACAAATGTAAAGTACTACACATGGGAAACAGCAACCCCAGAGCAACGTAGTATCAACTCAGTGATACTACACTGACAGTGGTAGAGAATGAAAGGGACTTGGGGGGGTGGTTGTGCAGGCAGATATGAAGTTCTCTGAGCAGTGCAGACGGGCTGCAAGAGTAGCTCATGGAGTATTGTCAATGATATACATGAATTTTTCCAGCAGGGATAAGGAGGTGATTATTCCCTTGTATAAGGCAATGATCAGGCCACACCTAGAGTACCGTATACAGGTCTGGAGGGCTCATTTCAAGAAGGATGTAGAGCTGCTGGAACGAGTACAGAGAAGGGCAACAAGATTAGTGAATGGAACAAAGGGGTGCTCTTACGAAGAAAGGCTTAAGTTTTGCAAATTACAGTGTCTGGAGACTAGGCACCAGCGAGGTGATCTGATAGAGGTGTATAAAGCCTTGAATGGTTTGAGCATGCTCAATACTGATGGGATTCTTCCTCTAGCTCAGAATAATCACCTGAGAGGGCATAAATTCAAATTGAGGAAAGACAGATGTAGGATAGACGTGCAGAAATTTGCCTTTAGCCAGCGGGTGGTTGGTTGGTGGAACAGACTTCCATCCCTTGTAGTGGAGGTTGATGGCCTAAATAAGTTTAAGGCTCAGCTGGACAGGTATTTTGAACGAACAGAGGGGTGAAGTGGGTTTTTTTTTTTTTTTTTTGGCTGATGCTGCATAAGCTTGCTTTCTTGCATCAAATGCCTCTACTAATGCTAATGCTAATCTGATTCATTACTTTCTTTCTAGAGTTTACATAGGTAAAGAACTCTTTGTTGTTTTTTTTGCATCATTTGCCTGCCTAATCTCCTTTGTGACTTGGTTACAGACCAGTTTATATCTATCATAGGCTTCCATGTCACCCATTAATTTATATGCATCCCATGCATTTTTTCCTCTCTGCCATATGTCTCATTAGTTCATCTGGCATCCATTTAGGCCTAAACCTTGAACAATATTTCTTAGTTAGTATGTAAAGCCTAGTAGCTTCCAAGATAACTTCTTTGAATGCTTCCCATTTTGAATTTGCTGTTGGTAACATCATCTATTGGTCCCACTGTATAGGATTTAAATACTGTCTCAGACCACTGTAGTCACCTTTACGAAAGCAAAACTCTTTCCCTTTACCCCTGATGGTAGTTACCTCTTTGAGTAAATTCCACTTCAACACACTGTGTTATCTAATAAATTATTACAAAAATACTAGTAGCCACAAACATAAGGCATGACAAGCTCCTCAGTTTTATCCAAAAGCCAGGTTTCACTCACATAACAAATATCACATTCATTACACAAAAGAAAAGTTAAGTTAAGAAAGTTTATTTTGAGATTCCTGATACTGATCATAAAACTGAATTGGAAGAAAGTTTTTGCTGTAAATTTACAGTCTCTGGTGACCGATATGAGGTTATCCTCCAGTTGAAGTAGTGCCATTGAGAGTGATAAGGCAACTGACAACAGTAGGGATGAGCAATGGCAACTTGCTCATCCTTGCTCAGTGCACTAAATCAGTGCAATGATAGTGTCTAGAGAACACAGGCCACTTTTAGCAAATTGGAACCCCAGAAGAAATTGCCTGGAGCAGAGCAACAAACACAGAAGGAAACTCACAAATACAGATAAAATGTTCCCAATAAAACCACAACACAACTGCATATAAAATAAGAACTTAATACAGTTCCAAACTGATAAATTAACACAGCTACATACACTACTGCCTAAAAGTTTGGAATCACAGCATTTGGCAACTGTTTTCGTTAATTTTTTTTGTAGTTAAAAAAAAAACACACTACAAAGTAATTTAAGATTGTTTATTAAGCACTGAAAAATTTACAGCAAAAATAATATTGAAATGATTAATATTAACAACTGTACTGATTTTTCATCAAATTATCCTCCATGAGATTTTTTCATTGCTTTACACAGATGTGTCATTCTAGCCATTAATTTAATGATAGTATCTTGACTAACATTATTCCAAGTGATCTGCAAGGTTCTCCCTAAATTTTTTGAAGATGGGCAGACCTCATGGACTTGATGGTCTAGATCAGGGGTGCCAAACTCATTTGGGCTGTGGGCCATTTCCCTTGCCCTTGCTAAGCCTAAAGATGCTTTTTATTTGTTCAGTTGTTGCTGATTGATATTCGCAGCTGAGAATGCACTAATAACTAATTGAAAGGAAATAAAAGTCTGAATAAACAGCAGAACGAATAATGAAAAGCAAGTTTAATCCAGATAATACAATATTTCAATGAGGGAATATACACGAAATTAGGTAATCTAGGCCTTTTTGCTAGACATTTGACTCAGTTTGCTTGCAACCAGCTTCGTGAGATTTGGAATCAAATATTGTGAAGACACAACCTTCGTTATGGCAGAAAGATTGGAATCGGTTAGCCTTGATCTGTGGGCTGTTTTGTTAGCTTTCATACGTGAAAACAGTTGTTCATATAAATATGTGCTCCCAGAGTAACATAGAATTTGTGTGGCAAACTTTCTATCTCTGGGTATTTTTGCCCTAAATATGAGTAGATTTTTGGGATCTCAACTTCTTTGTATTTCTCTTTTAAAATTAAGTCATTCTGCAGATCAATTAGTTCCATTTGTATGGAAATGGGAGCTCTCTCAAAATTAAAAGAAAAAGGACCTGTGAAAAGATAAAAATTTTCTTGGTGCTCCTTGAAATCTTTAAAGCGCCTATCAAATTCGTCTTTAATCTTTTATATTCTGTCACAATATTTTGAAAAGGTATAACTTTGACTGATTTTTCAACTGTTCACACATAGAAAAGTAAGTCAAGAGTATCCTCACATTGGAATCACATGATGTAAGTCACAATACAAAACTGTTTGCTTACTGACTTTATTAAATAGAAACGGCAACACAAATATTATCTCACTTGTGGTATGGTTGTTTATTGGCACATTAGCTGCTAACAAATATTAGCTCACTTGCATTACGATGTAACTGACTCAAACAATATGAAAGCCGCAGTAAAATTAACTGTCAGCGCACGAAATAATTGCTTAAATAAATGATCACAATGGAAAATTCTGGAAATTGCATGATCACAGAAAGCAGTAGACAGCAGTGGAAAGTGGTAAAAGTGCATTTTAGAAATGCCATTATTTTCCATGGAGGTGGCGTGGGCCGCAAAAAAACCCGTTGCGGGCCACCAGTTTGACACCCCTGGTCTAGATGATCCCTTAAAAGGGATCATCTAGACCAGATCAGCTGCGTTTAAGTCAGACAATTGGGGTGGCCATACCATAATATGCAATACCCCTCTTATTTAGTTGCTAGAAAATCCTTGCACATCTTAGAGCTGTGTGTGGGTCATTGGTTTGTTGTAATGTAAAATTTCTTTCACAAAGACAAAGTCCCAAGGAGTATTATATTCAAGGATGTTTTTGTAGCCTTCCTTTCTTTAAATTCTGATGATGTCACCCACGCAAGAAAAACAGAAGCAACCCCAGGTCATGATGGAACACCACTGTGCTTGACTGTAAGCACTAAATGATGTGGCACCATTTTTTCTTCAGTTGAACACCTCATACAAACTCTAAGCTTGGATCCATAAATTTCAAATTTGGATTCATCCATGCACAGTGTTCTTCTACTTAGCTCAAGCCAACCATTTCTTTCAATTTTCCAGTTTTAATAAGGATTTTGGACTGCCACACAATCATGAAGTCCTGCTTGTTTAAGACAAAGTTTATAGTAGATGTAAAAATGGGAGTTTCTCTTTCCTACTGGACTCAACTTGTATTTCAGGTGCAGTAAGTCATTGATTGTGTATAGAAATCAGTGTTATGGTCTTGTGCTTCCACTCTTACAGTCATTCTGATTGTGATTTATCCTTTTAAATTGCCAATCTCCTTGAACTGTCAAATGAAGTTTGTGCTCCTTTAAATGAAACACCTTTAAACAGAGTTATAATAGCACTTATTTTTTCAATACTCAGTTCCTTATTTCTTGCCATGTTTATCCCGAAACACACCAAACACTCTTTCTAAATGATGGGTGTTCAATTTTATAAGTTGCAGCTCTTATTCCTCAGTTTATATTATTGCAAAAAATTAAAATCATCTACAACATTCAGGAATCTTCTATAATATTCTACCACATTCAGGAGCCCTCTATGTTATTTATATCCTCGTATTTCTTTTCAACCTACCTTTTCAGATTCACTTAAGGCAATTTGTAAAAAATTAAAAAAAAAAATTTTTTTTTAAACTTCATTCTGAAGGACTCATAAGTGCTTCATCCTTGGTGAAGAGAGAACCATATTATAAATAGCTGGGTATACATCCATAAACTTCATTAAGTACAATAAATATTCAAATTTACATGAAAAGGAGTAGTTTATGTTCTAATAATACTGCATTAACTTCAGCAATACATGAATCATGTTTAAATAAAGTATATTAGACTCTTGTTTGAAAGCTGTACTAACAAAACTGTTCATCACTTTTGTTAAAGAATTGTTAAGCAAACTTTTCACTGATTGCAATTGCACTCATTGATATAAGTTCTTAATTAGATTATTAGGCACTGGTAACTAATTAAGAATACAATACACATTACACTGGATATACACAAAACTTAATGCACAGATATTTCAAGAATTACAATACAAATTATCATTGTCACTAAATGGAGTTAGTTTCATATGTTTTCATTGGCTCTCACTCAAGTGAAACCGAAATAAAATAACAACTGTCAGTGAAACATAAGGTACAAGGTAATTCCAAAATTGTGAACTCAATAATATACAAATATAACTAAAATTACATAAATCATTAGCCATTAAATTATTAATAAAACCACTGTGATTTTTCAAAACATCAAGTGCTTAAATAATCAGAGACTGCCTATGAACTCCTTTTTGCTAGTTCCTTCTCTGTAAGTGTCTGATGAATTAACAGTGGTCTTCATTTCAACTCATCTCCTGTATTCTTATAAAAAAATCTACCAGCTACCTAGATCCTATCCACACCAAAGGAACAATTCGCTGCATCCCTTGTGAATGCAGTAAACTGTACATTGGACAGACATATCTTTTGTTTTTCATAGGTTCTTTTCATGACATGAATATTCCCTGGAGTTAGCTGATTTACTATTCATGGCCACAAACTCTACCAGAATTTCTCTTATTTTCCATGGAACACCCATATAAGATTGAGCTTGAGCTTGAGCTTGAGGAAGCTTTTGAATAATGGGAAACATGCCACTGTAATGTATAGTGAAACAGTTAGTAGTGTTTCACTATACAGTCAGTTCTGCTATAACGTGCATTTTTGCAATGCAAATTTGCTCCAATGCGATTGATATATTAGGGAACAATGTGACTATAATGTGTTTTTCGCATTAGCTCATGCGATTTCATCTGTGAGTAACACCAGATGAAAGCAAAACCCAGCATCAAGCTGAACGTAGCAACCTGCGCAGCAATACATACAAGTTTACAAAGCTTAAAAAATGTGAAACGTCAAATGTCTGAGAGCTATATTTCCCATTTATTGTAATTGTATTGGTCAGAGAAACTGTTATCAAACTTATCATTCGCTGTATTCACAAGATGATTTTTTGTTCCAACAGAAATTTCGTGAGGCAGGATAGCGCGAGCGGAGGAGCATATTTCTGGAGGTCACTACCATAAAACAATAAAAACAATTTGCAGTTCCCAGTTTATTCAGCTTTTCAATTAGCACAGTCTAATTATAAATGGGTAGTAAACTCGACCTTACTGCATTTGCAATAATACTGATAGCTGGAATTCTGTAGGTTTTTACATTATGGTGAGATGTGTTTCCCCTTCCTTTTCAATCATATAAAAACAAATAAATTTTCAGAATCTTTTCTTTTGTGCGTGCCATGTTTGTTATTATTGATTGATCATCTTTTTTACTGTTTTAAATTTTACAATCCAAAAACAATAAAATGTCAGTGAACAGAAATATCAATCAAACAAACTTCATATCTGGTCAAGGTAAAGTGCTATATTTACTGTAATATTTATTTATTTATTAGAAATTTAAGATGTTTAAACCTGTGTTAGCAATATTGGGTTTCTAACTTTTCTTACTGTTTTACTTACCAGACTGAACATTTTTTTTTGAGTGCTCTGCTCCTATCCCAATTTTTCCCATAAGTCCTGTTGTTTTTAATGCATGAAACACCATAATGCGGAGATTTTTAGGAACACATGTACCATGTTATAGCAGAACTGACTGTACGATGAAATGTACTTTGTCAGACATAATGGAGTAAAATGAGCAGTATTGTTTTGCCTCACAGGCTTGCTCAGATTATAAATGGACAACATTTATAATCTGAATAAGTAAGATATATGGACAACAGAAAGCAGCATATACAAGGCTAAAAATGCTATTAAGAAGGTAAGAAAAGTAACAACTAATTCCCAACCAGTGAGTCACCAGGATTGAATATTTTTTTTTGCTGACCCTGTTCGAAGGCAGGTGCAATACTACTACTGCCAGGTCAATGGAATAAAAATATCTGGATAAACTTCACCAAGGTTCCAATGAACAATAACAAATTGAAATACATCTTTCATGTAGAAAATATGTGAAAAAAAAAAAAAAAAGTCTATTAAATACTTGTAATTCTTCAAACAATCATAACAGATAGCATCACAGTCATCATCAAAAGATAAGACATTTTATAAATTTTGGCAAAATTTAAAAAGTCTCCTATGTCATTTTTTTCAGGTTTGATACTTCAAAAAAGAAAACAAAATTTGTCAACAAATCCATTTATAATTCAAACAAAATTTCTAAATAAGATTCATAAGCATTTTCATAATCAAACATTTTTTTTTGCATTTCATTCTTTTCTCTCTGCACATCAAAGGAATGTCACATTCCTTTGACTGAGCGAAGCACAAAACTGTCTAGATGAGACAGGGTTATATATGAGTATAGTGGACATAGTGATTCCTTATCTAGTGGCTCCGGGGATTTCCCCCAACTTTGAGAATTAGCTATGTGATGCAATACAATCTCTCTATAAAGGCTAGATAATGTGTGTAGTTTACGTTGTATTATGTTAGGTTATGTTGGTCTGTTGTTCAACTGGCCTCTTGGCCTAGAGGCCTGTGGAACACCACAGTCCCCTGGTTGACATCCACAACCACAAGGAGGTGGACCAAGTAGTAGGGTAATAGTTCTCTGGCTGGGGAAACTCTGGTATCACATAAGATTACCAGGGCAGACCCTAAAAAAGAAGTTTTTATTGGAAAGGAGCACAGCAGTGACAGATTGAGTTATGGATGATAGGTGGAGGTTAGGCGATGGAGGATAAAGTCATAGGGTCAGATTGCTCCATGTGGGGTGGTGATGGTTACTATCAGGCTATTGCTAACAATCTCACACTGGCCAGACTAGCTGAAGCCAGGGTCAGCATCACATGCCATGCTCACAAAGAAAGTTAGCATGACATGAGCAATGGCAAAGGGATAACCTGGGTAGGCTGCCCAAGCTGCAGTCAGATCCGGGAGAGTACTTGTCCATTCATGAAGGCACCACACATTCATACACCTATTGGGCCTACATGCAGATAATGTGCACTTTTTTTCTTATAACAAATATTCAGGTGCACAATAACACAGGTACATCCCCTAGAACCAGGGAACCCCCATTCACACATCATTTGTCCAGCAGTCTCTCTTGTGCCCAGGCCAGACACGGACTTGAATGTGCACACTGCACACTTTTTTTTTTTTTTTTTTTTTTATAACATAATACATAAAATTCACTGGCCACCACATAAGCTTACCTGTCCACTCACTCACCCCAAACCATCTTAGCTGTCATTGTTATATATACATATATACAGTTGTGTCCCTGTATCTGCTGATTCAGTTACCCATGGGGAAAAAAATGAAAAAACTCAACACATACTACTCGCATGTCCAATACAATGCTTCCCTTTATTTTTTACGATGTTGATTTTAAATCGAATAGCTTCCCTTTATTTTTTTTATAATGTCATGTATAGTTTGGTCACTAACATTATAATGGTTCTTTAGAGATTTAAAGGATGCACCATTTTCAAACTTTTGAATAATTTCAAATCTTTGTTTAATTTGAAAGCACAACTCTTGCGTTTGCCCATCATTTTCACAATTTCTAAACAAACAAAAATAAATAAATAGTTACTATTAAAAAAAAAAAAAAAAAAAAATTCTGACATAACGAAACAAAATTTGTCCTTTTGCAGTGCGACAGAACACAACAATCGACGTAATGCACTAAATCAAACTAAGCATTTGGTCTCTTTTTTTTTTTCTTCTTCTTTTTTTTTTTTTTTTTTTGTTTTGAGCGGTAGGTGTGAAGACAGCAGGGGTTGCAAGGTAATAGGTACACTAATCTCCCAATGATGATTTATAATGCCGGTTCTTGTCGCTCGCTTATTTACGGCTTGCAAAATATCTGTTTATACCTATTCTAGTTATTACTTGAATTTTATGATTTCTGGTTGATTTTTTTAATTTTTTTATTTGGTGTTTTGAAGTGTCCCGGTTATCCTGGTAAATCGAGAGTCTGCTGTACTTTATTATTAACGTATTTAATTTGGTAAAGTTGTATTGTGTGTTTAATTAGCATTAGCAAAGGTACATGATGCATGAAAGCAAGCTTATATAGCATCAGCCAAAAAAAACAAACAAACAAAAAAAAAACACTTCTCATTTCACCCATACACTCACTCCAAATGTTTGTCTAGTTCTGCCTTGAATCTATTTAAGCTGTCAACTTCTACGACAGATGGAAGTTTGTTCCAGCAATCAACCAACCGCTGGCTAAAGGCAAACTTCCGCACATCTATCCTACAACTGTCTTTCCTCAATTTGAATTTATGCCCTTTCAGGCGATTATTCTGAGCAAGAGGAAGAATCCCATCAGCATTGAGCATGCTCAAACCATTCAAGGCTTTATACACCTCTATCAGATCACCTTGTCGGTGCCTAGTCTCCAGACACTGTAATTTGCAAAACTTAAACCTTTCTTTGTAAGAGCAACCCTTGAATCCATATTTTCTACAAATAAAGGAAATTTTAGAAAAATGGTAGTTTCTTTCAAATTATGGAAAGCAACTCTACCATTTCCCAAATCATGACCCAGTTTTGATAGAACATATTTTAGGAATTGAACATTCATCTGATAGGAAAGAACCTTCATATTTATCACCAGAGATTCAAAATGAGTTTATTAACATTTTAGAAAATTATGTGAGAGGAAAAAAATAACAGCTGATAATATTAAACAAGATAATTATTTTGGAATTCTATTTGATAGTACATCAGATGTTATTATTATTAGCCATATAATGCAAGGAAGCCTGAGGCTTATGCTGGGCCAGCCAAAAAAAAAAATTTCTGAATTACCCCGAGAGAGAGAGAGGGGGGGGGAATCACCAAGAAAAAGAAGAATGATGATATCCAGCTCAGGACCCTGGGTGTGCCAAGCCCATACTCACCAGATGTGAGCCCCTGGGTTGATTGTATCCCACACTGACCAAATGTGTGAAGTAATTAGATATGTTCACATTGTAGGTGACAAGGTTGGAGTGAAGGAATTATTTTTAGCCTTCTTCCCCATTGTTGGAAAGACCACTGCTGAACTCACAAGAAATTTTGAATAATTTATAAAAGGATGGACTGGATATAAATATGTGTCATGATCAAGGCTACGACAATGGGACAACCATAGCAGGAATTCATGGTGGGGTCCAATTTAAAATCAAGGAAATTAATCCCAAAGCATTGTTATGCCCTGTGTGCAAACCACTCGTTAAATTTATGTGGAGTGCATTCATTTGCAAGCATTTCGTCATGCGTAATCTTCATTGGAATTCTGGGGGAGGGTGGAGTGCACATTATGAATCTGTAAATATGGTCAAAATGAATTTTTAAAAAATAACTTCTGCTCTACAAACATTGTGGAACCTCAAGAGAATATAGATACCGCTGAAATTTTATTATCATCCATATTCGATTTTTCTTTTCTAAGTTGTTCTTTCTGGCATGAAATTCTATAAGAAGTTAACCTTCTACAAAAATATTTACAAACAGTCAGAATGTATTGTAAAGTTACAGACCTTAAAATTATTTATTAACAAAGAAAGAAATAAAATTGTAGAAAAGGCTCTCCAATTTGCAAATACAACTTGTGAGGAAATATGCATTTCAATAAGAAGAAGAGGAAGAATAATGATAAAAAAAAAAACAAGACCCAGGAGAAATGACTAAGGATGCTGGACTGTCACTCCATGAAGAATTAAAAAGAGTGATGTATGAATGCCTGGATAGGTTTAGTCAAGAATTGGAGGTTCGTTCAAAAGCGAGGGATGAAATTCTTTCAATGTTTGCCATTATTCAACCGTACAATTTGGTTGTTGTGAAGAAAGAAGAATATGAAATGCATATTTCAAAGCTGACCGAAGTTTTCGATGAATTTTGTCATGAAAAAATTGTATTAGAAATTGGCCAACTAAGACGTCACTTACAAGCTGCAAAAATAACTGTTGAGGAAGCAAAACAGTCGATAGCACTGCAGTTTGTAGACTTTATTATAAAGTGGGAATATTCAAAATATCTACCAAATTTATTATTATGTTTCAGGTTCTTTTTAACAGTGTGTATCTATAGCTTCTTTTGAAAGAAGCTTTTCCAAATGAAAATTAATTAAAAATTACTTCCACTCATCCAGCCAGACTAGATTATCTAGTGAAATGAATATGCCAGTAAAATTAATTATGATTAGGTTATCGATAAATTTGCCGAAATGAAAATGGAAACCATAAATCTCTTCTGTTATTGATTTTCACATTTTATATCTCTTTTTGTTATTATATTAAATACTATATAAATACATTATGCTTTATTCACTGAACTTTTAATGTTCCTTAGTTTTCTGTGATTTCTAAAATCAATTAAGTTTTAAGACTTTTTTTTCCAAGTTAATAACATTATTTAGGGGATGACACCAGAAGGATTCGCCACAGGTGCAAAAGACCATAGCTATGCTGCTGGTCCAAATGAATGGATCCAGCACTGAGCCCTGTGGGCTCAGTGCTGGATCCATTCATTCAGTGGTATCTGGTCCTAAATATTATTTTTCTGTTTTGCAAGTAGTTATGGATAATTTGGTATAGGTTCTGGGACCCATTGGCTTGGCATAGCCTTCTGAGGATGATGGACCACCACAGAGTGTCAAAGGCACCATCAAAATCAATAGAGGTAGCTAGCATTTATAAGCCGCTGCATAGCATCTTCAGTACTATTGCCTGGCTTGAAGCTGAACTGTTAGTCTGATTGTAGAGCTGCTTTCTGGTAATGGTCTAATAGCTGGGTTAATAGTAGTCTACACAGCACAAGGAGCAAAGCCATAGGCCAGTAGGATCTGGACCTACCGGTAGGTGGCTTTTCCAGATATTTTAGGATAAGCTTCAGTAGGGCTTGCTTCCAGGGGGTTGGGAACACCACTGTGAAAGGCAGTGGTTATAAAGTTTTAAGAGGTTATCCAGACAGGCTGTGATCAAATTATTGAGAGCCTCCACTTCTAATAAGTCAAGTCCAAGACATTTGTTTTTTTGTGCTTTTTGCAGTCTAATGCAGCCTTTAGTTCATCCAGAGTGAATGAAGGTTCTGTTTCAGTGGAATAACAGGACTGGTTATTAGCATCTAATTTGTTCTGGGGTCAGAGCTGAGTTTTCATCATGGAATAGTGAACTTTAAGATGATGCTCATGGTATCCTCTCAAGTAAAGGTGAGGGGAGGGGTGCCAGCTGTTGTATTAATCACTTTTGATGGTAGCTTGTTAGAGACAATGCAGTAAGTGACTCCCCCCAACGGTTGGCGGTCCCGGTGTTTCCTACCAGCTGTTATCCCAGATTCCCCTTTCCTGCACTTTAATATGGTTAAAATTGTTCCTGAGGATCCTGTAGGTTTCCCTCAGGTCATTTTCAGGACAAGAGGCTCTTGTCCTTTGAAAGTTTTTCCTCACCCTGTGGACCCTTCCCCAGAGAATTTCCACCTCAGGAGACCAATAGGGGACTGTATTTTTCCGAGGTTTCTTTTAATGCACATAAGCACTGCATGCCTTTAGTTGCTTCTGTGATTTTTTCTGAGTGACATTGTGAAGTTAGTTGAGTAAGTTGAGTCTGGAGGGATTCTCTGCATTTCATCTCTTTTTTTTTTTCTTGGTATATATTCCAGTTTGCTTTTTTATGGACTGTGGAAGTTGTAGCCACAGTGACATCTATATTGAATTCCCATAGGGTGGAACTAAAAGTGGGCTGGTTATGAGGTTTGTTTAGAACCATAAACGAAGAATTGAAAGTAAGTCCTCCAATTCTTGGCCATTGCGAGTCTCAGCTGGGTCTGCAGTTAGGCTGTGCCAGATTCTGGATCAGCAAAGGGCATCTATTGCCACCAGAATTCTCTGACCTGGTAGTGTTTTGAGAGCTGTTTGCAGGTGATGAGTGATGGGAGTGATGTTCTCTCTCTCTCCCCGCTTGCAGTAGATTGAGATCACACAGAGGGAGCCCGAAAATGACTAGTTATTTGTACATGATGCAAAGCTAGTGCATAAAGAGTGCTGTTGCCACTAAATTATGGATCACTACAGCTGCCCAGGTTGTGTCAGAGTGGTTTCAACCACTCTGAAGGCCTGTGGGTAACACCTGACCATACTCCCCATTTACATGAACCATAAACCCTGGGGGGTTTATGGTTCATGTAAATGAGCAGCAGCATTTCCTCTATCATTGAATGGTGGAACATGGTAATATATGTCTTCTTGAGTTGGCAAGGTGCACCAATGAGATCACTATCACAAACATGAACAGTAGATTTTCACAAGGAAGTTTAAATAAGATTGCCTCAGTCAAGCTAACAAGTTCTCCATCGTCAACAAAAGTAAGAGTTCTCTGATCAACTTTACTGACAGCTCTGCTCCAATTTGTACAACAGAATTATCCATTGGCCCAACTGGGAACAAGGCACCTCCGTAGCCAGGAGCAGCAGTGCATAGCACATGCTTCTTGATTGTACAACAACAACTGGGAGCAGTCTCTTTCCAATGACCCATATCTTTAATTCATCATCACAAAGCAAGCCTAAATAAGTGTATCCATTATGGACCAGTTTCAAACATTTATTCTGGACTAAGCTATAAAAGAAGAATTCACTAAGCCAAAGTGCACCTATATAACCAACTACAGCCTGTAAGTAGGGGGCAGAGGTGAGCTCCCCTCTCAAAACTATTTGTTCAGACCCAAATTAGTTTCAGTATTTAGAGTGGAAAAAAGATGCAAGAAAGCAAGTTTATACAACATCAGCCAAAGAAGGGGAAGAAAAAACCAACACCTTTAACAGTTTGTCTGCTTCTTTCTTGAATTTATTAAAACTATCTACTTCTACAACACTAGATGGAATGGAATTTTGTTTCAAAGATCAATGACCTGCTTGCTGAAGACAAATTTTCTCACATTACCATCCCTCAATTTGAATTTGTCTGTTCATATGCAAGGAAGGATTCCATCAGCATTGAGCTTACTCAATCCATTGAGAGCCCTAAACATCTCAATAAGATCTCCTTGCAATTGACTAGTCTCCAGATACTGCAACTCCAGAACTGAAACCTTTTTGGTAAGAGCAAAATTGTTCCCCTCACTAATCTTGTTACTCTTCTCTGTGCCAGCTCCAATAGATCCACCTCCTTCTTCAAATGATGCTTCCAGGCTTGTATGCAGTACTACAGATGTGTCCTAACCATTGCCTTATACAATGAGATAATTACTTTCCTATCGCTGCTGGCAAAATTCCTGTACATCCTTGACAAAACTCCCATGAGCTGTCTTGGCAGCCTGTCTGCAGTGCTTCGAACTTCATATCTAACTGTACAATTACCCCCCCCCCCCACCCTCGATCTCTTTCTCTACTACCCTGGATGTGGTACCACACAGTTCATATGTTAATCTGGGATTACTGTTACCCATATGGAATACCTTGCATTTGTCAACATTAAGCTTTAATTGCCACTTATCAGCCCATCTGCCTAATTTGCTAGCTCTTGTTGCAGTAGCATATCCTAATTACTGTCAGTAACCACCTTGCCAACCTTCTTACCATCTGCAAACTTAGACCTTACGCCTGATGCCTTTATCAGAATCATTAAATACTGGAACAATGGGGCAACCACTGAACCCTGTGGCACTCCACAAATAACATTTGTCCAAGAAGAGCAGTGAACATTGATAACTTGCTGTCTTCTCCCGCTCAACTATCCCTTTATTCATAGCAGTAACTTGTCCTCAATGGCACATTGCTCCACTTTGTACAGCAGTCTTTTATGTGCAACAGTATCAAAAGTGTTTTTCTGAAATCTAAGTATATGATGTAAAAATTATTTTTTTTGGTGTCCAGTTCCTTTGTCACTGTATCATAGTATCCAATTAGATTGGTCAGAAAATATGGCACCTTAACAAATCCGAACTGTGACTACAATGCATTCCTGCCTAGATGGTTCTGTATTACTTCTTTAACCAGTGACTCCTTTATTTTCACTGAAACAGAAGTCAAGCTAACAGGTCTGTAATTGCTCATGCCACCTTTTGATCTCCCTTTGTGAATTGAGGATACATTTGCACATCTCAAATCCATACAGGCCTCCCCTGAATCCACAGATGGTCTCATAATTAAGTTAAGCCTTTTGCTAACCTCATTTGCTTCCTCCCTTAATGTAATTGGATAGATCCCATCTACCCCAGCTGCTGTTTCTTTTGCATTTAGCTTAACAGTTTCTCTTCCACTTTTTCCTCAGTTATCACAGTCATTTAGCTCTCTGTTAGAATTTGATAAACTTCTGGCATCCCCGCCCTTAAAAATTCCTCATGTAAATGTAGATGCAAAATACATAATAAATTTTTCAGTAACCTGAGCAGGATCATAAACAGTAAAACCATTCATATCAAAGGATAAATGTTATTAATCCCCTTCAAATTTACATATGTAATGAAGTCTTCCTGCTTTTCTTTGCATTTTTTACCTAGAGAATTCTTGTAATCTGCCTTAGCTTGCCTAACATCCTTTGTTACTTGATTGCAGATAATTTTTTTTATCTACTGTAACCTTCTATATTGCTTGATAATTTATATGCATCCCATGCAATTTTATTCTCTGCCACAAATCTCATCAGTTCATCTGATATCCATTTAGATCTAAGTCTTGAACAGCATCTCTTAGTTGGTATGAACAGCCTAGTAGCCTCTACAATTACTTCTGTGAATGCTTCCCATTTAGAATTTGCTGTTGTTAATCTGAACAGTTGGTCCCATTGCATATAATTCAAAAACTTTCTAAGACCACTGTAATCACCTTTATGAAAGCAAAAGTCAGTGATTCTCTGCAGACTGATAGTTAATACGATAAAATCTCATTATAACAAATATACAGTTTTAATGAAAATTTCACTATAAAGAAAATATACTTGCAGGCCCTGGATGACTTCCCTTATTATTAGCTGTTCTCATATTTTAGTTCTTACAGAATCTCATTTAAATTAGCATACAATGTCTCATTCTCAAAGTCCATTTACATATAAAATGTATTTTTCATGAAAAAAGAAAAACTTTATTTAAAAATAATGAGTGATTAATTATAAAACTAGTTTGGTTTTGTCATTCAAAGATGGGTGAAATATACTGATTGTGTTCTGTGTTATCTATACAATATGAGATACATTCAATATATAAGTATAAAATGGCTAAGGAAGAAATATGGAATTAACAGCATTTACTTTAAAAAAAAAAAGTTAAGTTCTGAAAGGTGTAGCAAAAGAATTTGTTATCATATCTTTTATATTTTACAAGGTCCTAAATGATTGGTGCTCTGGCACTTATTTTTTCTTTATTTTACATAGTGCACAATGGTTCTGACACCTTTTTCATTAAAAGAAGAAAACTGAACTGTGGTTAATGATTGTCTGCGAGATAATGCATTTTTGCACTGATCATTTTTCCCTCCCTTTCTAGAGAAAAAAAATGTGATGCTGAAATCAAAGAAAACATAATGCAAAATGGATATGAGACCATAGTGAAAGAGGCCTTGCATTTTCACGACTTCATATCTTTCACTAAAGAAACATTCCATAAAGTCTATTCATTCTCATTCAACTTTGGTGCAATCTGAAATTAGACATTTTAGATTACAATAAAACTGAATTTTCATATTAATGAGTGAAAAACAAAGGTAAATGTTATAAACAAAAATTAATGTGTTATTATATGAAAATAAATGATAAGTTATATTAGACTACAAATTCTGGGCCCCTCAGTTAATATTCAAATGCTCCCCTCCAACACCGCTACAAGTACTGGCAGACATGGCACTACTTGTGGTGGTGGGGGGAACATGTGAATGGTAGTTTCACCACTTATATATATTCTGTACTGTATTGTGTTGTAACTCTGAATGTGGTTTATTAAATTTTTATACAATGCCAATTTTTCTTATGAATTATTTTATTCATCTGCTTATAAAAGCAGTCATCTCTGTATTTGCTTTTGTTTAATCTATTTATTTTTGGTTTTGAAGTTAAGTAAAATAAAAAAAAATTAAGATTTCTGTATACTAGAAAAAGTGCATCAGAACTGATTTGAACAAATAATAGTTCTCTTAAAATAAATTAGTAAAGGAGTGGGTGTTAATTTTTCCTACTTAATTTAATTATTCTAATTCTAATTTTTCTATAATGACCACTCTTATATCACATGAATATTAAGACAATTTATTTAGTTACTAAATCCCTATATAGTATTAGTATTAGTAATGACCGCATAGTGCAAGAAAGCCTATGGCCTATGCTGCACCAGCCAAAAAAAAAAAAAATAATAATAATTTAAAAAAAAAAAAAAAGGAAATTAAACCTATCATCCTATGCGCTTCCCTTACCCGAAAGTACTATCCAGATGACCTTTGAATTTCCCCAAACTGTCGACTTCTACCACCCATGAAGAGTTACCTTAATATATTAAGGTAATTTCAAAAATCCTGCTGGAACCCATCCTCAGACCATACATAGGCTGTTTTTAAGGACAGAAAGAAAAAAGAATAAACTAAATTACTATGATGTTAATATTAATAAAACATATACAAAACTTCTAGTTGATAATAATTTCTACTTTATGTTTAATACATACTATATTATTAGTTTTACCTGTTCTATACAATTTGAGTAATATAAGTACAAGGGTAAATAAAACAAAATAGATAAAACTGAAGTTAACCAGAATTTCTTACCTGTTGCTAGCCTTCTGCTTGCCATATGTCTCAATTGCAACTGCACATTTTGGCAAGAGGTACCACCAACAACTTATTTATACATGAAGTTTCTAATCTGCTAATTCACTAAGGCAGCTTTTAATTTGCTAAGGCAGATTATGAGAAGTCTCTGGCAAAGAATGCAAAGAAAACAGCAAAGACTTCTATGCTTATATTAACAGTAGAAAGGAATTGAATCACATTGGGTCACTTGATGACTATGGGTTAACTGTCGATGACCCTGCTCAGGTTGCAGACAAATCGAATAGGTTTTTTTTTTTTTTTTTTTTTGTGGTGCCCCTGTAGCCAGGTAGGCAGGAGCAGCAGTGCATAGCACACGCTTCTTGATTAGACTGGGGTTCAAGCCCATGACCACCAAATATGGAGGATGCGGAAAGCTCTTACCTAGCTTCAGTTCTGCAAACTGTAACATCTTGAGACTAGGCACCTGCGGGGAGATCTGATTGAATGGATTGAGTAAGCTGACTGTTATTGGCATTCTTCCACTTGATGAGACTACACACATTAGGGGTCATAAATTCAAGTTGAGAAAGGATGGTTGCAGGATAGATGTGCAGATGTTTGCCTTCAACAAACATCTGCACATCTATCCTGGTGGGTGATTGTTGGAAGAGGCTTCTATCTGCTGTTGTGGAAGTGGATTGGTTGAATAAATTCAAGGAAGAACTAGACAAATTCTTGGATGGTATGGATGGGCAAACTGTGTAGTTTTTTTTTTTTTTTTTTTGGCTGATACTGTATAAGCTTTCTTTCTTGCATCATTTGCCATTACTACTATGTCTACTAATAATAATAATCAATTGTCCAATAGCAGGATGCCAAGTAGGATATCCTGGATCCAGTGATTTGTAGCCTGGAGGTGGTGGGGATTGAGATTAGGCTATTCTTTCAGTTTTTGAAGTTCTTTCTTGTTTCTTCAGGTCTTCCTCTACTTTCCTTTTAAATATGTTAAAGTATTGTTGGTTAAATTCAATCCCTTGTTTTCTGTTTACAGAAATGGCCTCAAACATTTTATAAAGAATGCTTCATTAAATTCTCTTTTATTGTACTGGTGGTTGGTGGAAAGAACTCTAGTATTATTGAATTGCCATGCGTCTCTGTATTGGAACGCATGCAGGGCTGTGTCGGATTTTTGTATACTTCCATATTGAACATCTTTTTTATGTTCTTTAATTTTGGAACTAAGTCTTCTGTATGGCTCTCCAGCAGTTGCACTCTATTTTGTAAATAGGGCCTCTGGAATTGTTGCGGTAGTTGGACTGGTGTTTTAGTATCTGTTTTACGATGACAAACTCTTCAAGATACTGGTGTTTTAGTATTTGTAAAACAGACAGCAAAACACCAGTCCAACTACCCCAAATCTCAAAGGGCCCTATTTACAAAATAGACTGCGGCTGTGGGAGTACATACATAGGGGTCATACAGAAGACTTAGTTTCAAAATTAAAGAACATAAAAAAGATGTTCAATATGGGAGGATACAAAAAACTGACACAGCCCTACATGCATTCTATTGCAAAGAAATATGGCAGTTCAATAATACTAGAGTTCTTTTCACCAACCACAGTACAATAAAAGAAAATTTAAGGAAGCATTCTTTATAAAATGTTTGAGGCCACTTCTGTAAACAGAAAACAAGGGATTGAATTTAACTAAAAATGCTTTAACACATTTAAAAGGAAAATAGAGGAAGACCTGAAGAAACAAGAAAGAACTTCAAAAACTAGAAGAATAGCCTAATATCAAACCCCCTGCCACCTCCAGAAATAGCCAAAACGGCAACCCACAAAAGATCTGAGGACAAGGTATGGATCCACCTTGAGGCTATAATTCATCAAAAAAAAATCACTGGATCCAGGATATCCTACTCTTGGACAAAAGATTAGAAATGCCATGTATAAATAAGCTGTTGATGCCTCTTGCCAGAATGTACAATCAATATTTGGCAAGCAGGAGGCTAGCAACAGGTAAAACTAATAATGTAATATGTGTTAAACATAAAGTATAAATTGTAATTACCGAGTAGAAGTTTTGCATATGTTATATTAATATTAACATCATAGTAATTTGGTTTATTCTTATTTCTTTCTGTTTTTAAAAACAGCCTATGGTTTGAGGATGTGTTCTGGCAAGGTTCCTGAAATGTCTAGATCGTATGTATAGCTTAGCTTAATTTTCAGCACTCTAGTGCTGAAAGAGGAGAGTGCTGAAAATTAAGCTAAGCTATACATACAATCTGGTTACTACATTACAGCACATAAGGACTCCTTAAAAAATCAAGGTTCCTGAAATGTTACCTTAATGCATAGGAATTTAGTTAATAACTAAATAAACTATCTTAATATTCATATGGTGTAAGAGTGGTCATAGAAAAACTAGATTTCATGTAAACCGCCATGTAATGTTCTTCTCCAGCTATATTATTCCAGTACTACTTCTTGCCCATCACTTTCTCTTCAATTATATATCTTAAACTCTCTTCCTTCAGTAAAAGTAATCCAATTTTTCTTTCTTTTCCTTGTAGAGTTTACCATATTTCAAATTTCTCCTACCCTCCTCAACACTTCGTTATTAACTTTACCATTCCGTTTCAAACTTCCTCTACGCCCACATCTCAAAAGTTCTTCTAATATCCTCACCCTTTTGTATCGGTCTCAGCCCCATAAACATGATGCTCCACATAACCTTTGCCTTAACTTGATATCCATTTTCCTTATAAATATTTGCTTCCTTATCTCAAAATGTTAATGTTATCCTACTCACTGTAATTGTTATTCTAATTTCGTGACTATTTCTCCACATTTTTTAGGAGATTTGCTAAGATATCTGTATTTATTAACTTATAATATCCTCTCATTTTTATAGTCATTTACAGGGATAAGAATATACTTTTAAAAAATTTATTCTCTCCCTATATTCTTCACAACTTTCCTTAAGTCTTCCCAACAAATCTGTAACACCCTCATCTGTATCAGATACCATGCTGAATCTCACTGTCTGTACAATTTTATCCCCAATCTTTATGCCTTCCACCTCATCTCTCTCTCTCTCTCTCTCACTATTATCTCTCTATATATATTGAACAATATTGGAGCGGCAACATTACTGTTTCACTCTCTCAACTAATTTTATTTTTCTTGTATTATCTACAACCGTTCTTAATATAATTCTCTGACCCCAATAAAGTTTCTCTCTCTCTTTCCAGTTAATTCCCATATTCTTCAGTATTTCCAATACATCTAACCTTTTCCAATTTACTCTTATCAAATGCTTTTCCAAATCCACAAACAAAGATTCTTATTCATCTCTATATTTCTTTTCATCAAAATTCTCAGTATTTTGATTGCATTCCTTGTTCCTTTCTCTCACTCTCTCTCTTCACAGAACCCACATTGTTCCTCTTCACAGAACCCACATTGTTCCTCTTCTACCATTACCTCCATTCTTTTCCTCACTCTTCTGTACATTATCCTTGATATTATATTTTCTGCATGCAGTATCAAACTAATGGTTCTGAAATTTTTTATATCTGCTCAATTTTTATTTTACAATTTTTTTTCTAGGCTATTCGAGTCATAATAGTAGTCATAAGACCATTTTCCATTGACATATCTATCTATATATTTTTGTAAGTTCCTTTATTCCTTCATTTAATTACACTTAAATAGAAAGGGTGCAAGAATATTTGCTGATGCTATCGAGGCAGTGTTAGGTGGGTCGGAAAACTGCTAGCTTGGGGGGAGACAAAGACCAATAGATTGACAGTAGCCACTGGCAGAGGTGAAAGAGATTCTTGCACTGCTTCTATTAGAATGAGCAGAAGCCTGAAAAACAAGATGCATGGTATTTCACAGACTGCTGGGAGCCATTGCGGTACAAGTAAACACATGGGTTGTGTTAGGGTAGCTAAGAATAGAAACAGGTGCAGGTATACTTGTGTGTACACCAATGCTAGGAGTTTAGTAAATAAATTTGATGAATTTGCGGTATTGCTCAAAACATCAAAGGCAGATATTGTTGGGATATCAGAGACGTGGTGTCACACAGATATAAGGGATGCAGAACTGCAATTTGGGGAGTACAACGTCTACAGAAAGGATAGACAGGATAAGAAGGGGGGAGAAGTTATGCTATTAGTTAAGAAACACATAAAAACCAAGGAAGTGAAGCCAGTCGACATCGCTGGACAGTGCAATGTTGAGTCAGTTTGGTGTGACATAAGCATTGGGAGATCAAAATTGAGAGTAGGAGTGTGCTATAGGCCTAATGACTCTGATGAGTATAATATGGAACTGTACAGGGAAATAGAGTGGGCCAGTAAATCAGAGAGTCTTATAATGGGAGATTTTAATTTCCCAGATATTGACTGGAATTTGGGGACTGGTTACTCACGCACTAGCAGGGCTTTTGTGGATTTATTGGATGATTGTTTTCTACATCAGCATGTTCGGGAGGCAACTAGAGGAAGTAATACTCTTGATTTGATTATCAGCAGTGATTCTTCATGCATTAAGAATCTGCAGATAAAAGAACCACTAGGTGGCAGTGATCACAGTGTGCTGAAGTGGGATTTACTCAAAGAGGTAACTACCATTAGGGGTAAAGGGAAGGGTTATTGCTTCCGTAAAGGCGACTACAATGGACTGAGACAGTATTTAAATTCTATACAGTGGGACCAACTGATGATGTTACCAACAGCAAATTCAAAATGGGAAGCATTCAAAGAACTTATCTTGGAAGCTACTAGGCTTTACATACCAACTAAGAAATATTGTTCAAGGTTTAGGCCAAAATGGATGTCAGATGAACTAATGAGGCATATGGCAGAGAAGAAAAATGCATGGGATACTTACAAATTAACACATGACACAGAAGCCTATGATAGATACAAGTTGATATGCAACCAAGTTACAAAGGAGGTTAGGCAGGCGAAGGCAGATTACGAGAAATCCTTGGCAAGGGATGCAAAGAAAAACAGCAAAGAGTTCTTTACTTATGTAAACTCTAGAAGGAAGGGAATGAATCAGATCGGTCCACTTGATATTGATGGGTCAACTGTTGATGATCCTGCTCAGGTAGCTAACAAACAAAATGAATATTTTGCATCGACATTCACACATGAGGAGTTATTCAGCAAGGGGAATGCCAGAGGTGTATTCAACTCTAGCAGTAAGCTACAGAATCTTGAAATAACTGGGAGTAAAGTGGAGGAGAAACTGTTGAAGATAAACACAAGAAAGGCACCCGGGGTGGATGGGATCTATCCAGTTATATTAAAGGAGGCAGCAAAGGAAGTAAGCAAACCCTTAGCCATAATTATGAGAGCTTCCTTGGACTCAGGGGAGGTACCCATAGACTGGAAATGTGCAAATGTGACCCCAATTCACAAAGGAGGATCAAAGGCTGACACAAGTAATTATAGACCTGTGAGCTTAACTTCTGTTCCAGGAAAATTAATGGAGGCACTGGTTAAAGAAGCACTGCATGATCATTTAGACAAGACTTCAGTTATAGCTCAGACACAGCATGGTTTTGTTAAGGGGAAGTCTTGCCTGACCAACTTGATTGGATACTATGATGCAGTCACAAAAGAACTGGATGCAGGGAATAACTTTGATATTATATACTTGGATCTTAGAAAGGCTTTTGATACTGTTGCACATGGAAGACTGCTACACAAATTGGAGCAGTGTGACATTGGAGGCAAATTGCTGCTATGGATAAAGGGGTGGTTGAGGGGGAGAAGACAGAGAGTGGTAATCAATGGACACTGCTCATCGTGGACTAATGTTATTAGTGGAGTCCCTCAGGGCTCAGTGTTGGGCCCATTATTGTTTTCTGTATTTATAAATGATATTGATGATGGTATATCAAGCTTAATGTCCAAGTTTGCAGACGATACAAAGGTTGGCAGGGTTGTCAAGGACACTACTGACACTATGCTGCTGCAACAGGATCTGGAAACGTTGAGCAGATGGGCTGAGAGGTGGCAAATGAAGTTTAACATTGACAAATGTAAAGTACTACTACACATGGGAAACAGCAACCCCAGAGCAACGTATCAACTCTGTGGTACTACACTGACAGTGGTAGAGAATGAAAGGGACTTGGGGGTGGTTGTGCAGGCAGATATGAAGTT
Source organism: Mastigoproctus giganteus (assembly GCF_048544385.1). NCBI lineage: Eukaryota > Metazoa > Arthropoda > Arachnida > Uropygi > Thelyphonidae > Mastigoproctus > Mastigoproctus giganteus. The sequence goes on along the minus strand of NC_143580.1, from coordinate 152,895,157 downwards.
CTCTGAGCAGTGCAGACGGGCTGCAAGAGTAGCTCATGGAGTATTGTCAATGATATACAGGAATTTTTCCAGCAGGGATAAGGAGGTGATTATTCCATTGTATAAGGCAATGGTTAGGCCACACCTAGAATACTGTATACAGGTCTAGAGGCCTCATTTCAAGAAGGATGTAGAGCTGCTGGAACGAGTACAGAGAAGGGCAACAAGATTAGTGAATGATACAAAGGGGTGCTCTTACGAAGAAAGGCTTAAGTTTTGCAAATTACAGTGTCTGGAGACTAGGCACCAGCGAGGTGATCTGATAGAGGTGTATAAAGCCTTGAATGGTTTAAGCATGCTCAATGCTGATGGGATTCTTCCTCTAGCTCAGAATAATCACCTGAGAGGGCATAAATTCAAATTGAGGAAAGACAGATGTAGGACAGACGTGCGGAAATTTGCCTTTAGCCAGCGGGTGGTTGGTTGGTGGAACAGACTTCCATTCCTTGTGGTGGAGGTTGATAGCCTAAATAAGTTTAAGGCTCAGCTGGACAGGTATTTTGAATGAACAGAGGGGTGAAGTGGAAGTGGGTTTTTTTTTTTTTTTTTTGGCTGATGCTGCATAAGCCTGCTTTCTTGCATCAAATGCCTCTACTAATGCTAATTTCTCATTACTTCAAATGTTTCCATGGTATCCCAACTGCTTTTCCCTTCTTCATTTCCCTTAATGCTGCTCTAACTTCCTTTTCAACTATCATTGGATTCAATTCTTCCTCCTTCACCCCATGGCACCTCTGTAGCCAGGTGGGCAGGAGCAGCAGTGCGTAGCACACGACTGTGCTACGCACTGCTGCTTAGACCGGGGTTCGAGCCCATGACCACCAAATACGGAGGATGCGGAAAGGTCAGGGAATGACCACCGCATATCCCCGGAGCAATATGGCCTTAGTTGCTAATGCTCCTAAAAACCTAACAACAACAATCTTCACCCCATATTCATCCTTTGTATTAACCTTATCTGCTCTTCCACCTCTCCCATATAAATCCTCTAAAGTATTCATTATAATTTATACAGGTTCTTAGTGGCAGTAGTAAAAATATAATATAGTTCAGTATAGTACTGTATTTCCCCATGTATAAGACGCACCTTAATTTTGGGGCCCGAAATTTGAAAAAAAAAAAAAAAATGTATTACATAAAGTTATTGAACTCTCAATCTTGATATTATCCCAGGATCTTTTCACCCAGGTACAAACTTCTCCTATAGTTGGTTTTTTCACTCTTCCTGCTGGTGTCAAATTGTCCCCAGAAAACTTCATCCATTGGTTCCATTCATCTCTCATGGCAGCTTTGAAGGGTTTGTTAATGCCGACATCAAGTGGTTCGAGCTGGGATGTCAAGCCTCCAGGTATGACGGCAAGTTTTATTTTTTGCTCTGCAGCAATCTTCTTTGTATTTTTTGTTGTGTGCCCTGAACTGATCAAGCACCAATAGGGCAGGTTTTGCATAAGAGCCCACCTGGTCTCCTGCTCCAAACTTTCTCAAACCAGATCTTCATCCCATCCTGATCCATCCAACCCTTGTCATGAACGTGGACAACCACTCCTCGAGGAATGTCTTCTTTTGGCATTGTTTTACATTTGAAAATCAGCATAGGAGGCAGCTTGGTTCCATCGGCACAACAAGCTAGAACAACTGCATAATGTCTCTTTTCATGTCCACTTGTCTTCACAGTTAGTTTTCACCCCCCTTCTTATCAACAGTTCTGTTACTTGGGACATCAAATTGAAGGGGGACTTCGTCCATATTTGCAATCTGTCTCAACTCAAACTGATGTGTCTTCCGACATTGAATGACAAAACGATGAAATTCAAGGACCTTCTGCTCATAGCTTTCAGGCATCTTTTGGGCAAGTCCATTCCGTTTCATGAACCTGAAGCACCAATTGTGTTCTCCTTTGAAATCAGTAACTTCTTTTTCATCAGCAATTCTTCTTGCCTCATGCTGAACCATCTTTGTGGATACAGGAATTCCAATTGCCCTTTGCTCCTCAATCCATAGCTTCAATTCCCTCTCTAAATCAGGACATTTTGCTGACTTGCCTCTCATGGCCTTCTTCTGCTGTGGCATTTTCAGTAGGGTTTCTTCTTCCCGTAGCCAGTCTCGGATTGTTTTCTCAGTTGGAAGAGGACCAAACTTATGTTCAGCAGCACAATTTCCATTCACTTTTGCAAATGGATCACTTAACTTGAATTCAGCACTGTACGAAAATCTTTTCTGAGCCATTTCTGGGCAGAACGTGGCAAAACGTATCCTAATATACCGGTAACAAGTGCGAAACAATGAGCGCAAAGACAACAAGCGCGAAAAACTGGGAAATGCAAGTAAAAAAAAATCTACAACCACTGTATAAGACGCACCCAGTTTTTAGACCCGAAATTTTTCGAAAAATGGTGCATCTTATACATGGGGAAATACGGTATCTTGACCTTATAATAATTTCTGTCTTCAGTTCCATTCTGCCGTGGTTATTTCCTAAATTCATTATTTAAAAAGTTCATCTTTTTGAACATTAAAACATATCTTCCTCCTTTCCCCCCCCCCATGCTTATTTCACTGCTCCATTATTCATACCTCTAATAATAGTCATTATTATTATTATTTATATATATATATATATATATTTATTTTTATTATTATTTTTTTTTTGTAGTTTTTTTCCACTTTTCTAACTTTGTGGCTTAGAGAACAAATTTTATCTAAGAATGCATCTATTTTATATTTTTCTGCCACTCCTGTTTTGTTTTGAGCCATCATTTATTTTTATTTACGCTTTCTTAATTTTTTTTTTATCAAGACTAATTTTGTAATGTCCTAGTGGTGTGCTTCTTATATTATGTATATTTCTGGCTATTTGTATGAAATTTGTGTAGGCTCCTGGTGACAGAGACTGACATCTCTTTAGTTAATGATTTAAATAACCAGATGTACACCTGCAATTTACCTTTCAGCATGAAAAAACCCTAAACATAGTGTTCACGTTTTCCAGTATTTCATTTACTGCAAAAGAGTCACTGACAATTGAATATAATGCAGAAGGTTTGCTATTTTCTTCACTTGTATCCTACTAAAGCTGAAGTTAATAAGTTCCTTATTCCATGCTGGATAGGTGAAATAGCCATAATTTTGCTTGTAACTTTTACAGTGGCATAGCCAGGTTTTGAAGTGAGGGGGAGCAATGGGATAAAATAGGTGCCAATTGTTTGTTTGAATGTCATTTTTTTTTTTTTTTTTTTTTATAGTTTTCATTCCACTATTCCAGTTAAGAAAATGATGAAAAAATAATTTATTGTATATTATTTTAGCCTGTAAGCCATTAGGTTTTGGTGAATAAAAGCCTTTAAATCGGTAATCTTACTTACTAGTTACTATGTTCATCTGCAGCACTGCTAATGGGCAGTGTTGAAAGATTGGGTAAATAGTGGACATATCATTTGCAATCAAGAATTTCAGTACATTGTTTATGGTCAGTTCAGTGTTACTTGAATACTTGCTGATCAATATTTCTCTACAAAGAGTTTCAATGACAAAAACCCTTGCACGAGTTCATCTTTACAATCAATATCTTGTGGATATTCATCTGCCAAAAATTCAATTGTGCATAAATTATCATCTTCAAAATATTTGGGGTCAAGATCTTTAAAATTTTCAAACCTACTCTTAGTACTGTTTATAACAGAATATAGTGATACCAAAAAAGTTTCACAAACAAATTTCCTTTGGCATCACTTGGGCCTTCATCTTGAGCAAGTTCTTCGTGATACCACTTTTTCTTGCACATTCTTTGCTGTTTATATGTACTTGTTATAGTACATTTCTGAGCAAGAACAGTTGCTTCTTCCTCCAGCTCTTTTAGTTTATTATCTAAACTAAATATTTATTAGTAAACTAAAACATGATTTAAAATATAATGCATACCTCAAAGTTTTCAATATAATAAAAAAAGGCATAGTGCACTTGCATCTTCACTTTTCAGCATTCAGTGTCCAACTGTTTTAAGTTCACAACTATTGCTAAATTCTACCAGTTGCTCCCTGGCCTGGCATATTTATAAACAAAAAAAAAAAAAAAAAATCTGCAACAGAAGATACGTTTCAAGGATTTATCAGCAAAGACTGCAATAAAAGCAACATGCACAAAGTAGCAAAAGTGCTGTGGTTCAGGGGAGAACCAAAGGGGGCAATTCTTCAATGCAACACAGTCTAAAAAATGTTTAAAATGTGGACCTTTCTGTAACAGGACCTGATCTAGCCATGGAGGATGTTTTTGTGTATGTGCTAGGTGCAGAGAATAAGAAGAAATTAGGTACCAACTCAGCATTTTGATGGGGGGTCTATGAGAGTTTGATGAGTCGGGTAGAAGCCCTCGAAGGAATTAAAATGGGGAATCATCAAGCTCTCAACTGTCCCATTTAATGCCAGATCTCACTCTTGTGCACCAGGAAACACAGCGGCAATCTTCAGGGCAGAATTTGGCTGGTTATCGTTGGTGACTCAATTGTTATTGTTATTTGGTTTTTAAGAGCATTAGCAACTAAGGCCATATTGCTCCAGGAATATGCGGTGGTCATTCCCTTGACCTTTCCGCATCCTCCGTATTTGGTGGTGACGGGCTCGAACCCCGGTCTAATCAAGAAGCGTGTGCTACGCACTGCTGCTCCTTCCCACTTGGCTACGGAGGCGCCCAGTGACTCAATTGTCAGGGAAACAGGAAATATACTGTGCAAAAAGGAGAGGTGGAATAGGACCAGGGTATGTCTGTCAGGGGCAAAAGTTGATGACATTGTAGAGCAGATATCATCTTTTAAGGCACAAAAGGTGATATCGTTGTACACGTTGGTACTAATGATATTAAGTGTAGGAGATCTGTGGATTTGCTTAACAAGTACAGGTCAATGTTGAAAAAAAATTTGTGAGTTAGGGTTAAATTTGAAAGTGTCTGCAATCCTGCCCAAACACGATAGGAGGGAGTATGTGATGACAGGACCTTGGCATATCGGTGGATGCACACTCTGTAATTGTGGCAAGGAAGAGAGCTGACGCCATATATTGCATGAGTGTCCTATTTACATTGACCTTCGGATGAACCTCCTACGCCTCCTGAATACTTCCTCACTCCAGCCAGAACATAATCCTATCACCTCCATAGAGGTTTACAGAATCTTCTTTATCTTTGCCAATGACCTATTCAAATGGTGTACTAATCTGAATAGATGAATACAGCAACTCCTGGTGACTACCAATACATCCTCCTAATCCTCTGATAGGTCTCATCTCTAATATTTCAACTCGGTAACCCCAACCTAGCCAATATGCCAAAGGTACCCAATCAAGATGTACTGTACTGTAATACCCACTGACTTTGGACTAGCTGAGTGGGACTCTACCCATTCCAGATAGAACTAATCAATTCGTTCACTGTTTCTAGCAAATATGATTTGTATAACTAGGAACCTTGTCAATGAATTCGGCCCTGCAGAGATTGTGCAAGCTCATGGGGTAGAATTTTTCCCAGCATGGTCTGTGCTTGTTAACAGGAGAGATTGCTTCTGCAGGGATGGAATACACTTAAATAGAAAAGGTGCAAGAATATGTGCTGATACTATCCAGGCAATGTTAGGTGGTCTGCAAACTGCTAGTTTGGGGGGGATTCACAGACTAATAGAGTTACAGTAGTTGCAGGCAAGAGTGCAAGTGATTCTTGCACTGCTTCTATTTGAATGAGCAGCAGCCCGGAAAGTAAGTTGCTGGGAGTCATGAAACAAGTAAATACATGGGCTGTGTTAGAGTAACTAAGAGTAAGAACAGGTGTATGTACACTTGCATATACACCAATGCTGGAGTATAATAAATAAATTTGATGAATTGGAAGTGCTGGTCAAGGCATCAAAGGTGGATATTGTTGGGATGTCAGGGACATGGTGTCACACAGATATAAGGAATGCAGAAGTGGAATTTGGGGAGTACAATGTGTACAAAAAGGATAGACAAGATAGGAAGAGAGGAGGAGTTATATGCTATTAGTTAAGAAACACATAAAATCTAAGGAAGTGCATCCAGTTGACAGATGGATAGTACAATGTTCAGTCTCTTTGATGTGACAAGCACTGGGAAAGCAAAAATGAGGGTAGGAGTTTGTTATAGGCCCAATGATGCTGATAAGTACAATAAACAGTTATACAGAGAAATAGAGTGGGCCAGTAAATCGGAGTGTCTTATAATGGGAGATTTTAACTTCCAAAATACTGACTGGAACTTGTGGGTTGCCCACTCGCACACTAGCAAGTGGATTTATTGGATGATTGTTTTCTACAGCAGCATGTTAGAGAGGCAACCAGAGGGAGTAATGCTCTTGATCTGATTATCTGCAGTGATTATCCATGCATTAAGAATTTACAGATAAAGGAACCACTAGGTGGCAGTGATCGCAGTGTACTGATGTGTGATTTACTTAGAGATGTAATAACCATCAGGGGTAAAGGGAAGGGTTTTTGCTTTCATAAAGGTGACTAAAGTAGTCTTAGAGATTTTTTAAATTCTGTACAGTGGGATCAACTGAGGATATTACAAACAGCATATTCTAAATGGGAAGCATTCAAGGAAGTAATCTTGGAAGCTGCTAGGCTTTTTGTTCCAACTAAGATATACTTTTCTAGGTTTAGGCCCAAATGGATATCAGATGAACTAATGAGACTTGTGGCAGAGAAGAAAAATGCAATTAATGCATAAATATAAATAAATTATATTTATTTATTTATAAATCATATATGCATAAATTATCAGGCAACACAGAAATCTATGGTAGATATAGCTAGTCTGTAATCAAGTCAAAAAGGAAGTTAGGCAAGCAAAGGCAGATTATGAGAAATCTTTGGCAAAATATTTTTGATGCAAAAAAAATACAGAAAAGATTTCTTTACTTATATAAACTCTAAAATGAAGGGGATGAATCAGAGTGGTCCACTTGATATCAATGGTTTGACTGTTGATAATTCTCAGATAGCTGCCAAACTAAATGAGTATTTTGCATCTACATTCACATATGAGGAGTTATTCAAGGAGGAGAAGGAGAATGCCAGATGTTTATCAAACTCTAACAGGGAGTTAAATGATTTTGTAATAACTGACAAGTGGTGGAGAAATTGTTGAAGTTAAATATAAGAAAGGCGCCTGGGGTTGAAGGGATCTATCTGGTTATATTAAAGGAGGTGGCAAAGGAAGTAAGTAAACTCTTAGCCATAATTATCAGAGTTCCCTTCAACTCAGAGTAAGGAACACAGACTGGAGATGTGGAAATGTATCTCCAATTCATAAAGAGGGATAAAAGGGTGTCACGAGTAATAACAGACCTGTTAGTTTGACTTCTGTTCAGGGAAAATAATGGAGTAACTCGTTAAAAAAGCATTGCAGAACCATCTAGATAAGACTGCAGTAATAATTCAGACACAGAGTGGGTTTGTTAAGGGGAAGTCTTGTCTGACCAATTTGATTGGATACTATGGCGTGGTCACAAAGGAACTGGTTGGAAAAAAATAATTTTGATATCATATACTTGGATTTCCCGTAGCCGAGTGGTCAGGAGTGGGAGTGCAGTACCTTTTTTTACTTGGATTTCAGGAAAGCTTTTGAGACTGTTGCACATGGAAGACTACTCTACAAATTGGAGCAGTATGGAATTAAGGGCAAGTTGCTACAATGGGTAAAAGGATGATTGAATGGGAAAAGACACAGAATGGTAATCAATGGACACTGCTCTTCGTGGACTAATGTTATTAGTGGTGTCCCCCAGGGTTCGATGTGGACCCACTGTTGTTTTGTATATTTATCAATGATATTGATGAAGGTATATCAAGCTTAATGTCAAAGTTTGCAGATTATACAAAGGTTGGCATGGTTGTTAATAACAGTAATGACAGTATGCTGCTGCAACAAGATCTGGAAAAGTTGGGCAGATGGGCTGAGAAGTGGCAACTGAATTTTAACATTAACAAATGCAGCAAAGTACTGCATATGGGTAGCAGTAACCCCAGAGAAATGTACCAACTGGGTGGTCTTACACTCAGGGTAGGGGAGAATGAAATTGGGGTAATTGTGCAGTCAGATATAAAGTTTTCTGAGCAGTGCAGACAGGCTGCCAGAGTAGGTCATGAGGTCTTGTCAATGATATACTGGAATTTTGCTAGCAGGGATAAGGAGGTGATTATCCACTTGTATAAGGCAATGGCCAGGCCACACATTGAGGTCTGGAAGCCTCATTTTAGGAAGGATGTAGAGTTGCTAGAACGAGTACACAGAAGGGAAACAAGGCTGGTGAGACGAACAAAACAAACTGGTGCTCTTATGAAGAAAGGCTTAAGTCTGCAAACTGCAGCATCTAGAGGTTAGGCACCTGCGAGGTGATCTGATTGAGGTGTATAAGCTTTGAATGAATTGACCAGGCTCAATGCTGATGGGATTCTTTCTCTTATTGCTTAACAAGTACAAGTTTATTTCCCTCAGATTACAAACCTGAGGGGTCATAAACTGAAATTGAGGAGTTGGCGAATAGATGTGCAAAATTTGCTTTTAGCCAGTGGGTGGTTGATTGCTGGAACAAACTTCCATCTGTCGTTGTGGAAATTGACAGCTTATATAAATTCAAGGTTGAAGTGTACAAACATTTGGAGGGAATGGATGGGTGAAATGGGAAGTTTGTTTGGCTGATGCTGTATAAGCTTGCTTTCTTGCATCATATGCCCTTACTAATGCTAATACTAAAAGTCTACTAACCAATAAGAAACAACTTTTATTTAAAGGACATTATTTTTAAAAACATTTGTACCATATGTTATTTTATTGCAAAATTTTCACATTATGGGCTTTTATCACACAATAACTTGCTAAGCATAAACTAAAAAAATTATCATATGTGATTATTGAAATATCTTCAGATGTTAAGGATAAAAAATGGATTCATTGTGAACTTGATAAGGAACCAAGTAAGACAAAATTTATGATAGGGGAGAGCATTTGCTCCCCCAGCTATGCCCCAGATTTTTATCACATGATCATTCAAATGGCTGATGTTACTTACAAAGCCCTTTGTTCAGATGAAATTCTCTAATTTAGCCATGTTTATGATGGGAATTTATAATTCTTGAAGTGTCAATGCATTAAATTTTATGCATATCCAATGTATATTGTATTGTCATTTAGTTAATTACTCTTTCAAAGGGGTTTCTTTGCAGTTTAAAATAATATCTTTGTGTTAGGACTCTTATTCTTATATACAAATAAATTTGCTTTTCCAGCAAATTTATCTATATATTCCTTATGCTGAATTAAGTTTACAGGTGTATTCCCAACTACTGATGGTTAAAAAAAGTTAGTTGGATTATGATTTTCTGATAATGTTATCTATTTCCAAAGGGATATATTTAGAATTTTTTTTAAAAACAGTAACTTAGTCATATCTACCACCACAACATTTTATGTTAGCAGAGAAAAATTTCCCACAGCTTGTATTTTATTAGACTGTTTGATTTTGTCAACCTACATGAAGCTTATGCTTGACTGACTGGCTTTTCTATTGATTGACAGCTGTTATCAAAGTGTAGTGTTTTTTTATATTTTTTATATTGAGTTCTTAACAGAAGGTACTTTTGTTGTCAAGGAAATTAGCACTGCATTTGCTATATATCTCTTTGGGTGGCTGATCAAAATCATAGAGTACCATGTCCTTCTTTTATGCTGGGAAAGTGCAATGTGTCAAGCATCACATGCCACTCTTGCTTGGCATTTAGAAAATGTGCCACCATTCTTGCTTCACCACTTGGAACATGGGGGGAGGGATACTGCACTTGGTATAAGTGGGTACCACATAGGAACAAGAGGAAAGGCTTTTAAATTTCTTTAGAAATGCATAAATTTTTTAGAATCTAATTAAGCTATCAAAATGATATCAGATTTTTTTTAGAATCTGAATTCTATTCCCATATTATTATGTATATATTACTATGGGAATAGCTATTATTATATTAATAATAGTTATTCTTATCTTTTATTTCCCATATGTAGGAATACCTTCCTTGGCCAAAATTTGCTGTGAAGAGTTTTCAGAAGTATTACGTTAAAAAGAATTGTAATTCAGTACTACAGGATTGCAGAATTAAATTAATTGAAAAATGCTGTAGTTCTACTACTGCATTTTTCAATTCAATAAAATAAAAATTCATTCATGTTACCTGAAATTGATTTCGAGACTTTCTGCTCTCAACTGGAAGTTGAGCATGCATACTTGCTACCTGGGCTTACATCCAACTCAGGCAGAATGGTGGATAACAGTATATGTTTCTAAGTTGAACATAAGCCCAAGCCTTAGCACTGCATCCTCGACAATCAGTCTTCAGTTAAAGTCCCCCCCCCTCGATGAAACTTGAATGTAGATAATGGTACAAATTTTGATTCAGAACAGTAATTGTAAATGAAAACACATAAAAAAATTCAATATAAAAACCAACCAATCAGGCACAAGCTTTGGGAATGTTTTCACCACTAATGTAAAGCCTTTTGTTGTGGTAGATGTGACCAAGCTTCCAAAATTTCATATTCAAAGAGTTGTAAAATTAATAGTGGTTATTGCAATATGTAGCAAATTAAAGTGCTGAAAAATTATACACACCATTATAATGTATTAATCCATAGACATATTGCAAATATTGTGAAACTAGGATGATGTCTGGTCTTTCTTGGCAGTAAATGAAATCACTGACCTAATACCTTTTACTGATGTCTAGAATAGACAATAAAAGGAAATTAAAATTCTGACGGCACTGGGCAGAAAAAGTACTGTAAACTATATATAATATACCAAACTGTGCTTTGCTACATAAATCATACAGGGTCTTCAGAAAAAGATGTAACCACTGTCATTGCATTTATTTCCTGAAGTTATAACGTGTAGTATAAGGGTGGGCACAAAGTCCATATGCATAAACAAAAATGTGAACAGCATGAAGGTCATGAGGGATTATACAATAGAAGATAGACTTACAGTATTTGGGTTCGTGATTTTCATAACAGAAAAGTTATGAAGTGGCACAAAGAGTGCAATTTTTTAGCAATTTACTAAGCCAAGCTTAGTAAACATGGGAGAAAGGCGTAAAAAAAAAAGCTTTCCCAATAAGTATTCATAACCAAAGGCATTCTGGTTATTTCACATCACACCTGGATCATGTTGACATTATTGAAGTAACCTGTTCAAGGTTTCTGCAAAAGTCAATGTGGAAATATTCTTTGGCATCACCAATTCAGCACTGTGAAAAACAATGTAAAAGAATTCAGAATTCCAGCACATATACATTAATGAACTTAATGGTGATAAGGACTTGGATATGTATGAGGCTGCTTATAAGCCACTCTCAGTATTTTCACAATCACAAATCATATTGAAATGTCTGTTTCTGAGATGAGTATGCCATTTATCTCATTTTTTGAATGCAGGTAAACCTGCACTACCTTGAAGAGACTGAAAATCACCCTCTACATATGATGTAAGAAGTGACAGCCCACAGAATCTACTGTTAAGATATTCTGGCTAAGGTAAAGAAAGCCAACACGAGAACCACTGGAAACTTTTACTGGTCAAAAGCGTTTCCCGGTACTGCATCTTCTCCCTGCATTCTCAGTAAACAGATAGTGTGTGTTATCGGTAGTGGCAGTAGAAGTCGATAACAATGTATTGATTAGTTTTTTCCTATTATTAAAAGCAGATTATTGGAGTTCATGAGTGGACTGAAATTTACTTATGGGTACACCCTCCAGACTGCCTCAGTCTTAGGGTGTTTATTCCCCTACTCACTGTTTTAACCCAATACGAAAATTACTTCTACAGACAGTGCATGTTATTGGTAGTTGCAGTAGAATTCGTTTTCCTATTGGGTTAAAACAGCGGGAAGGGGGGGATAAACATACTAAGACTGAGGCAGTCTGGAGGGTGTACTCACAAGTATATTTCAGTTGCGAAGGCATTACACTCATGAACTCCAATAATCTGCTTTTAATAATGAGAAAAAACTAATGAATACATCGTTATCGACTTCTACTGCCATTACCGATAACACGCATAATCTGTTTACCGAGAATGCAGGGAGAAGCTGCGGTACTGGGAAATGTGTTTGACTGCTAAAAGTATCCAGTGTTGGCTTTCTTTACCTTAGCCAATACTCTTTTCAGTTTGGGAATATCTTAACAGCAGATTCTGTGGATCTGATGTGACAAGAACACCTTGAAGCACAGACTTGACAAACATTCCTCACACCATCAGGGTCTACTCTTATGGTATTTAGGCTTCAATCTACTTAAGATATTCTCAAACTTCAACAACATAATGTGCCAGCCTACCATCTTCCTGAAGAATCCACATTTATTTGGGAGTTGAGTCTCCTCTCACAACTGTGGAATAGTTGTGAGAGGAAACTCGACGTATAAGTTCAATGTATTTATTATAAGTTTATTATGATTTATGTTCTTTCCATGGTCTTTGAAAATGTTTAACTAGTCTGTTTCAGTCTAGTTAAAATAGCATGGACATGGATCAAACAACATACAGAGGACAGTACACAGATATCTGTAGTTTCACTGCACATGGACTTTGCATCCATCCTATACTTAATCAGCATGTGCACAGAAGTTTTGGGTTTAGAATAAATGCCATACTTCACCTATTGGCAGGAAAGTGCACACAGCATGGAAAGTATTTATAGTAAAAACATTTCCAAAACTGGCAGCTCTGTGCAGACTAAGCACCACTTGCAAAATAAATTCAGATATAGGTTAGCTCAACAGGCTTTTCCAGTGCTAAAGGTTTACATACCATTGAAAACGTTTTTATAAAGTTCCTGGGTTTTAGCATTATATATTCAACATTATGTACTTATTTACATTTGGAAATAAACAACAGAATTGGTTGTGTCTCTTCCTAAAAATCCTGTATTTAAATTATTCTTTCAAATTGAGATTATTACTAATACATCCAGAATATGACAATGACGGACTTTGAAGTTTTGTAAAATAAATAATAGGAAGAAATTTGTATTACAGGGAATCCCCAATATAAGTCACCCTTATATTTCTGTGCATTTATGTTACCAACTATTGAGGAGGTCAGTTTTTTTGTATAAAATATCATTTTTATTTCACACCCAGCATCTTAGCATTTCATATAGTGCATATCTAGGGCTCAATGTAAGCAGTGATGATTTTGTCATAAAATACTTTTGCAACCCTTCAACAATGATTTAAAGTGTTTTATTGAAAGAGAAAGAGTGCAGATGGCATATGTAAGAAGAAGAGAGTATTACTCCAGATCAATGGTTCACAACCAGTGGATTGTAGTCCCCCCAACTAAGATGATCACATATTCTGGGTTATTATCCCACTATAATGAATTAAAAATGTTATGACAAGTTAAGGAGGTCAGAGAATGATGCTTCTAACTAATGTAATTAAGTACTAATTATTATGTCACTTTTATCAATTCTAACAGAACATTTCATTTTACCTTCTAATGTAATGTCTAGGATGAAATGCTCTCTTAGAATCAAAGGTGACAGACTAAAAGACATTTTTTGGCTAGAACCTTAGTACAATTGCATAATTTTTATGTGTAGTAAACTACCAAGGTAGAGGAATTGGCATTGTTTTAATTATATTGCATATTGTCAATACCTTCACAAACCCCCAGGGGCTCACATCTGGTGAGTTATGGGCTTGGCTCACCCAGGGTCCTGAGCTGGATATCATCATTCTTCTCTTTCTTGGTGATTCCTTTCTACTTCTCTCTCTCTCTCTCTCTCTCTCTCTCTCTCTCTCTCTGTGTAACTCAGAATTTTTTTTTTGGCTGGTGCAGCATAAGCCTCAGGCTTCCTTGCACCTTATGGCTAATAATAATAATAAGAGTAGCCATGATACTACCTCGATTAAGTAACACTTCACCAATGGAGAAGACTATTGTTACTTATTCTTGGTAGATACCACCACTCAGACATCACCATTTCAAGGTTTTTTGGCCTCTCTTTGGTGGGTGGGCAGGTACCCTGGTGTTGCAATAACGACAACCCAGTTGTGAAGTATAACTCCACAATATGAGATATGCCTGATGGTGTGTAATAGTTTAGACTAGTGCTTCTCAAACTATCTGTGGTGAATGATCAGTTTCTTTTATTTCTAATCCGTCACAGACCAAATACTTTTGTAAAATACAAATCGTCACGGACCGGTAACCTTCCACCAATGAATTTTGTGGACCGGAAACAAACAGTTCGTGGACCACACTTTGAGTAGCACTGGTTTAGACTAAAAGACATTTTGAAACAACGCCATCTGGGTGGTGGTATCTGCCGAGAATAAGTAACAATAGTCTTTTCCATTGGGGAAGTGTTACTTATTTGAGGTAGTGCAATATCATGGCAATCTGTGAAGGTATGCACAATATGAGAGATAATTAAAATGGTGCCAATTCATCTACCTTGGTAGTTTACTAAGTATAAAAATGATGCGATTGCACTAACCCAGTAAAAAGTCAGTAAAAGTGATAATTGGTAACTAATTATATTAGTTAGAAACCCATTCTATGACCTCCTTAACTTATCATACTATGCTTAATTCATGATCAATATGTATTGATCCTTAAGAATGATTAATACATTGAAAATAAGGAAGGATGTGCTTTAAAACACATTCTGAGGTGAAGATTACATGACAAAGAAGCACTGCAATGCACAAAATGAAATGGAATGGAAGGGAAGGGATGATAGCTATAAAGCTAGCATCCATTACATTATAGATTTCAATCCATTATAGATAGAGGAAATACATAAGAACATATCAATCAGCTTAGCGCTCACTCAGGGAAAGTATCTCATCTTGTATGGCAGTTTGGAAAAGCAGCTAGAAGAAGTCTACACAGTGAAAGAGAACCCATCAAAGCTTCCTGTGGATGATTTTCTCCTATTTTGGGTAAGACATAGTTTTAAGTATGTGAGAGTGTTGGGAGAGATAGCCAGTACCAATACAGAAGCTGGAGATAGGTTTTTGACAAACTCATGAAGTTTATCAAGACAGGCAGCTACGATCTTAGACAAGTGTTTGCTGTAGATGAAACTGGGCTACACTAGAAACATGCCATCTAAGCTTTGCTTCCAGCTTCAAATTCTCAAAGGATTAGCTAACTCTCTTGGCAGAGACAGTGTTAATAGTAATAAGCTAAAGCCATGGCTCATTTACAGGGGAGAAAATCCATGAAAACTGAAAAATTTTGTGAAATCTTGGCTTTCTGTCATCCCATCACAAGGCCTAAATAATGAGGCAGATTTTCCATGAGTAGTTTAGTTGACTACTGTCAACTACACTACTCATGGGAAAATAATCTTACTTCTTATACAATTCTTATTACAAGATTCTTATACTTTTAGACAGTACTAGTACCCCATTAACTAGATTTAAAGCAGTTGTGCCCAAACATAAAAGTTGTTTTCGTGCCACCAAAACAACACTAATTATGCTGCCAATGGACTAATTTTATTGCAAGAATGAAGGCATATTATTTGTAAAGGATATTTTCAAAATCTTTGCTGAACCTATTGATGAAGATACACTCACAAATCCAGGATTCTGGAAATCATTTAACATTTTAGATCGATGATGGTTACATCTGGGATGAAGTCTCTACTCAATGAACAGTGCTTGGGAAAAAGTACAATAATAAGTATAATAATCAAAGTGTATAACTTTGGGGTCCACATAACATGAAAAATATGATGAAATTTGATGAGTTGTTGGAATCACATGTTATTCCTCTAAATAATGATTATTATTTAGAGACCAAATCAGATAAGCAAGCAGACATTTGAAGAAGAAAGTATCTATGATAAAAATCAGTTCTTCTCAATAGAAGGAGTTTACAGTTCTGGTACTACAAAGTGAGCGTATTAACCTTCTGATGACCAGGTGGGATTACTATGTGACCCTAATGATACTTTGTTTACAATATTTTTCTCAATTAATGTCTTAGAGGCTTCGTTATTTTTTTGGCTGAGTTTTTCACCTTTTTCCAGATCTCTATGGGGTAATTCGCAACTTTGGGCAGCTAAGCAGGGGTCGAGGTGTGGTGCCCATGGCGCACCACACGGAGGAATGCTGCCCCCCTGAATTTCCCCAAACTGTCAGCCTCTGCCACCCATGAAGGCAACTTATTCCAGTAATTTATAACTCGCTGGCTAAAATAAAAATTCCTGCAGTCCAATCTAAACATTTCCCCCCCGTAACTTGAATTTATGGCCCCTAGTTCTAGCATCATTTATAATCTTGAAAATTTTGTCCTCATACATTTTACTGATGCCTCTCAGAGCCTTAAACACCTCAATCAAATCTCCTCTAAGGTGTCTAGTTTCCAAACTCTGCACCCCACATATTCAAAGTCTTTCTTCATAAGGACGCCCTTTTGCCGATCTCACCAGGTGAGTTACCCTTCTTTGCACCCTTTCAAGAAGCTCGATGTCTTTCTTTAGGTGCGGTCTCCATACTTGAACACAGTATTCCAAGTGTGGTCTAACATAAGCCTTATATAATGGGATTATCACGTCCCTATCTCTACTTGCAAAAGTTCGATAGGACACCATGGGCCTTCCTTGCAACCTGTTTACAATGCTCAGAGAATTTCATGTCTGACCGTATCGTAACACCCAAGTCCCTTTCCTCCAGTACGGGGTTTAGTTGAACTCCACCAAGTGAATAAGTTTTTTTGGGATTACTGTTTCCCAGGTGTAATACCTTACACTTTGTTGGATTAAAGCACAACTGCCATTTTTCTAACCATTCCTGAAGTCTATCTAGGTCTCTCTGAAGAAGCTCAGCTTGACAGTGATCATTAACTACTCTACCAATTTTAACATCATCTGCAAATTTAGACATCACGCCCTCTATCCCTTCATCAATGTCGTTTATGAAAATTAAAAACAACAGTGGTCCTAATACTGATCCTTGGGGAACCCCACTTCTTACATCAACCCAATCTGAGGAATAGCCATTTATCACAACCCTCTGCCTCCTGCACTGAAGCCATCCTTCTATCCATCTAAGGATTTTCCCAGTGATTCCAACCTGTTCCAGCTTATAAAGCAACCGCTCATGTGGGACTGAGTCAAAAGTTTTGCTGAAATCTAAATAAACAATGTCGAAATTATTCCCTAAATCCAGCTCATGAGTGACCCTTTCGAAATAGCGAACCAGATTTGTTAAACATGATTTTCCCTTTACAAAACCATGCTGAGTATCCTTGAGAATTTCAATTCGATCCAAATGATCCTGAATTCCACCCTTGATCATTGCCTCAATGATTTTCCCTACCACTGAAGTCAGACTGACAGGTTGATAATTTCCAACTTCACTCTTAGAGCCACCCTTATGTATGGGAGATACATTGGCACTTTTCAATCCAAGGGAATCTCCCCAGAGTCTAGTGATGCTCGCATAATTAGTCTCAATGGTTCAATGCACTCGTTTGCCACCTCTCTTAAGATTATAGGGTATATTCCATCAACTCCAGGAGCCTTACTGGTCTGTAGGCTCGAAAGTTTTTTCATTAAATAATCTTGCGAAATTTCAATATCATTAATTAGATATTTTTTAACTTTGCTCCCACAATTTCCCATTGCCACAAAAGGCTTTTCATTTGTAAATATCGATGCAAAATAACTGTTGAGTTCATCTGCAACGGCAGCTGGTGTATTTATTACTATCCCCTTTCCCTTATGTAAAGGTCCGATCTGGTTTGTCCTGCTCTTCTTGGCATTTATATATGTGAAGAATTCTTTATCCCCCCTCTGTTTGCTAGTGATTTCTCATAAACTGCCTTTGCCTGTCGAACTTATTCTGTGGCTCTATTACACATCACCTTGTAGCTGTTATAGGCTTCAGTAATTTTTATTGCTCTGTAACCTTTCCATGCCACCTTTTTCTGCTCAAGTAATGTGGCAACTTCACTATTCATCCAACTTGGAACCCTTCTCGTGGAGTATTTTTTTAACGGTATATACGCATTCAAGGCATCTGTGATTAATGTTTTAAAAGCGTACCACAGTTCAATTGTATTCATTCTCTGCGCGATATCTACCCAGTTAATAGGTGTTACCAGGCAATAGATGGTAGTAGGTGGTAGATGACTCTTATCAACCAGTGAAATACCACCACTTTGCTTACTGGAGGCTTGAAGTGGTTAATTTTAATATGTGAGTTGGAAGAAAAATGGGATGCTAGAAGGTCAGCTTTATCCTTGGCTGAAGTGACAATGGAACCATCTGGTTTTAACAGAGGTGGGAGCAAAGATGGGCAAAAGTTGTGGCCAATAGCTTTGGCAAGAGACCAGAATGCTCGGCTACCATTAGGACAAGGAGCAAGTTTTCTACTCTTAGCCTGTTCAAAATATAGTTTGGACTGATTAATAAGAGATTAATATGACACAGAGCAGCAAAGCAAAAGGCACAAGCTAAAGGGAGTGCTGTGGCTCAGGGGAGAACTGAGGGGGGGAAGTTGCCCTCTGAATCACAGCCTTTTAAAATGCTCTACTTGCTTGATGTTTGTGGAGCAGTCGGATACGGGACATGATACTGCCATGGGGGATGTCTTTGTGTGTGCACGATGCAAGGAGTGTAAGGAAATCAGGCGACAACTCAGCGTTGTTATGGGCCTATATGAGAGCTTGAAGGACAGGGTGGATGCCCTCGAAGGATTAAAAGTGAGGGGCCCATCAAGCTCTCAGCTGCACACACCAATGGCAGAGCTTGCACTTGGTCATCACGCAACACAGCGGCAGACCCCAAAGGCAGAATGCGCTGGTCCCAAAGGAACTAGTAGTTGGTGGTGACTCTAATGTCAGAGAAATGGGAAACATGCTTTGTAAAAAGGAGATGTGGAACAGGCCCAGGGTGTGTCTGCCAGGGGCAAAGGTTGATGACGTTGTAGAGCGGATATCATCTTTTAAGGGCACAAAAGGTGATATAGTTGTACACGTTGGCACTAATGATATTAAGAGTAGGAGACCGGCGGAATTACTTAACAAGTACAAGTCACTGTTGAAAAAAAGCTGTGAATTAGGGTTGAATTTGAAAGTGTCTGCAATTCAGCCCAGACACGATAGAAGGGAGTATATGATGAGAGCCCTGTCGATCAATTCGGCACTGGAAAGATTGTGCAAGGCTCAAGGGGTAGAATTTTTTTCAGCCTGGTCTGTACTTGTTAACAGGAAAGACTGCTTCTATAGGGATACGATATAGACTGCTTCTATAGGGATGGGATACACTTAAATAGAAAGGGTGCAAGAATGTTTGCTGATGCTATCGAGGTAGTGTTAGGTGGGTCGGAAAACTGCTAGATTGGCGGGACAAGGACTAATAGATTAACAGTAGCCATTGGCAGAGGTGAAAGTGATTCTTGCACTGCTTCTATTGGAATGAGCAGCAGCAGCCTGGAAAATAAGATGCAGGATATTTCAGAGACTGCTGGGAATTATTGGGGTACAAGTAAACACATGGGTTGTGTTAGGGTAGCTAAGAAAAAGAACAGGTGCATGTATACTTGTGTGTACATCAATGCTAGGAGTTTAGTAAATAAATTTGATGAATTTGAGGTATTGCTCAAAACATCAAAGGCAGATATTGTTGGGATTTCAGAGACGTGGTGTCACACAGATACAAGGAGTGCAGAACTGGAATTTGGGGAGTATAATGTCTACTGAAAGGATAGACAGGATAGGAAGGGAGGAGGGGTTATGCTATTAGTTAAGAAATACATAAAATCCAAGGAAGTGAAGCCAGTCAACATCACTGGACAGTGCGGTGTTGAGTCAGTTTGATGTGACATAAGCACTGGGAGATCAAAATTGAGAGTAGGAGTGTGCTATAGGCCTAATGACTCTGATGAGTATAATAAAAAACTGTACAGGGAAATAGAGTGGGCCAGTAAATCAGAGAATCTTATAATGGGGGATTTTAATTTCCCAAATATTGACTGGAATTTGAGGGCTGGTCACTCACACATAGTGATTCTTCATGCATTAAGAATCTGCAGATAAATGAACCACTAGGTGGTAGTGATCACAGTGTGCTCAAGTGGGATTTACTCAAAGAGGGAACTACCATTAGGGGTAAAGGGAAGGGTTATTGCTTTCGTAAAGGCGACTACAATGGACTGAGACAGTCTTTAAATTCTATACAGTGGGACCAACTGATGATGTTACCAAGAACAAATTCAAAATGGGAAGCATTCAAAGAACATATGGAAGCTACTAGGCTACATACCAACTAAGAAATATTGTTCAAGGTTTAGGCCTAAATGGATGTCAGATGAACTAATGAGACATATGGCAGAGAAGAAAAATGCATGGGATACATACAAATTAACACATGACACAGAAGACTATGATAGATACAAGTTGATCTGTAACCAAGTTAAAATGGAGGTTAGGCAGGCGAAGGCAGATTACAAGAAATCTTTGGCAAGGGATGCAAAAAAAAACAGCAAAGAGTTCTTTACTTATGTAAACTCTAGAAGGAAGGGGATGAATCAGATTGGTCCACTTGATATTGATGGGTCAACTGTTGATGATCTTGCTCAGGTAGCTAACAAACTAAATGAATATTTTCCATCGACATTCACACATGAGGAGATATTCAGCGAGAGGAATGCCAGAGGTGTATTCAACTCTGGCAGTAAGCTAGAGAATCCTGTAATAACTGGGAGTAAAGTGGAGGAGAAACTGTTGAAGATAAACATTAGAAAGGCACCTGGGGTGGATGAGATCTATCCAGTTATATAAAAGGAGGCAGCAAAGGAAGTAAGCAAACCCTTAGCCATAATTATGAGAGCTTCCTGGACTCAGGGGAGGTACCCATGGACTGGAGATGTGCGAATGTGACCCCAATTCACAAAGGAGGATCAAAGGTTCCTTGTGTTCCTGAAAATTAATGGAGGCACTGGTTAAAGAAGCACTGCAGGATCATCTAGACAAGACTTCAGTTATAGCTCGGACACAGCATGATTTTGTTAAGGGGAAGTCTTGCCTGACCATTTGATTGGATACTATGATCCAGTCACAAAAGAACTGGATGCAGGGAATAACTGATATTATATACTTGGATCTTAGAAAGCTAGAGAATAAGAAAGGCTTTTGATACTGTTGCACATGGAAGACTGCTGCACAAATTGGAGCAGTGTGGCATTGGAGGCAAATTGCTGCTATGGATAAAGGGGTGGTTGAGGGGAAGAAGACAGAGAGTGGTAATCAATGGACACTGCTCATCATGGACTAATGTTATTAGAGGAGTCCCTCAGGGTTCAGTGTTGGGTCCATTATTGTTTTCTGTATTTATAAATAATATTGATGATGGTATATGAAGCTTAATGTCCAAGTTTGCAGACGATACAAAGGTTGGCAGGGTTGTTAAGGACACTACTGACACTATACTGCTGCAAGAGGATCTGGAAAGGTTGAGCAGATGGGCTGAGAGGTGGCAAATGAAGTTTACATTGACAAATGCAAAGTACTACATATGGGAAACAGCAACCCCAGAGCAACGTATCAACTCTTACCAACTTTTCATCTTCCTTGTTTATTGATTCAACTGCCATTTTCTGGAACAACCTTCCTTCATGCGTATTTCCTGAAAAGTAGTCTCTACAGAAGTATCAACTCTGTGGTACTACACTGAGGGTTCAGTGTTGGGTCCATTATTGTTTTCTGTATTTATAATATTGATGATGGTATATGAAGCTTAATGTCCAAGTTTGCAGACGATACAAAGGTTGGCAGGGTTGTTAAGGACACTACTGAGTGGTAGGGAATGAAAGGGATCTGGGGGTAATTGTGCAGGCAGATATGAAGTTCTGTGAGCAGATGGGCTGCAAGAGTAGCTCATGGTGTATTGTCAATGATATATAGGAATTTTTCTAGCAGGGATAAGGAGGTGATTATTTCCTTGTATACGGCAATGGTCAGGCCACACCTAGAGTACTGTATACAGGTCTGGAGGCCTCATTTCAAGAAGGATGTAGAACTGCTGGAACGAGTACAGAGAAGGGCAACAAGATTAGTGAATGGAACAAAATTCCAATTACGAAGAAAGGCTTAAGTTCTGCAAATTACAGTGTCTGGAGACTAGGCACCGACAAGGTGATCTGATAGAGGTGTATAAAGCTTTGAATGGTTTGAGCATGCTCAATGCTGATGGGACTCTTCCTCTTGCTCAGAATAATCACCTGAGAGGGCATAAATTCAAATTGAGGAAAGACAGATGTAGGATAGATGTGCGGGTGGTTTGTGGGTGGAACAGACTTCCATCCCTTGTCGTGGAAGTTCATAGCCTAATTAAGTTTAAGGCTCAGCTGGACAGGTATTTTGAACGAACGGAGGGGTGAAGTGGAAGTGGTTATTTTTTATTTATTATTTTTTGGCTGATGCTGCATAAGCTTGCTTTCTTGCATCAAATGCCTCTACTAATGCTAATGCTAATAATTGCTTTACAATTGTTGCAAGCTCTGGTGTAGGCAGAAAATGAAACTGAAGAATTGGAAACAAGCCAATTACAATAAGCAACATTCTTCTCTTGAACAGCCTTAGCACACTTATTGGAAAAGTTCCACTGATAATATTCTGGCTTATGTTACCCTCAGTGAGTGTTCAGAGAGAAAACTGGATAACCAATTACAAAAAAAGTTGGCAAACCATAGGATGGAAGCTTCTTTAGAAGACCTTTATGGCAAACACGATCGAAAGCATTTGAGATGTCAAGAGCAACTGCTTGTGTTTCACTGAACTTTTCCATTGAATTTGTCCATAAATGGGTAACATAAGCAAGAATATCACCAGTGGAATTTTTCCAATAACCAGTTTTTCTGAATTGGCTTCTATAATTCCTGGTCTCTCTCTTTCAAAACAGTCCGAACACGTGCTGCCATCAGCCAACATCCATTTAGTGTCCATCTTCAAACTCATATAACCAAATTTTTATCTTCCTCGTTTATTGATTCAACTGCCATTTTCTGGAACAACCTTCCTTCATACGTATTTCCTGAAAAGTAGTCTCTACAGAGTTCAAGTCTAATGTCAATAAATATCTTCTTTCGTCTTCTCAACCTCCAACCCATGCATGGTACTAAGTACTATAGGTTCAAATACCTCTTGTGTTTGAGGTTTTCATAAAAAAAAAAAAAAAAAAAAAAATGCTTAAAAAATTTAAATACCTAATTTAGAAAAAATAATTTCTTGATTGGGATCACCAGTGACCCCACGTGGCCGTCAATGTTATAACATTGTTAATCTTTATAGAGTGCAATTATTCATCTGTGCATGTTTTGTGCTGGTCAGTGTTTTTGAAAGCATGTTTGGACATGTCGTGACATGTTTGCTTTGTTGCTCACAGCGTAATATTCTCGTGTGCTTGATTAGAGCAGTTTGTAGCCAGACAATGTCATGTGAGTATCTCACTGAAGCCTAACTTGAAAAGTTAGTAAATGAAGAGTTTGAAAATATTCCTGATGAACTAGAATTGTTGGAAGATGAAGATGTGTTACTGGAAGTCATTTCATAAAGCCAAAGGCAACAAATTAGTGATTCATCCGACGAAGACGGTGAAAGCGATAATTCTGCACATGCTGGTAATAAATTATCTGACGACGGCAATGAAAATAATAATTCTGCAAATACAATTTTAACTAAAGATGCCACTAGGTAGTCAAAAAACCAACCAACTGCAAGAACTCTTGCAACAAACATATTGAACAAAAAACCCAGACTTACAAGTTACAGTGAGAAGATTACAACACCCATAGAAGCATTCGACTTATTCATAACTGACGAAATTTTGGACATGCTTATTCAAGAAACCAATCGTAAAGCTATCTCTCTGAAAGGTGATAAATGGAAGTCAGTAATAAGCCTGTTGATTATTGTTGGTTCAATTAAAGCATGTCAGGGAACCCATTCTAGAATTATGAAGCCACAGAAATCCTGCGTTCCAATGTGTGATTTTTTTTGCAACCATGTCACGCACTAGAATGAAGGATTTGCTCAGATTCATTAGATTTGACAATATAGAGACTCGATGAGAAGAGAGTAAGTTAGCAACGATTGAGGATATATTATACATTTGTTTTGAATTGTAAAAAAGCGCATATTCCCAGTGGTGACTTATCATTGATGAGCAGCTTGTCTCATTCTATGGCTGGTCTCCATTTCGTGTTTATATAAAATCCAAACTGGCCAGGTATGATATAAAGATATGGACCTTATGTAATGTAGAAGATTCTTATTGCTGGAACATGCAAATTTATACTGGAATGATAGATGGCACACCTGAAAAGGAACAGGGCAAGAGAGTAGTATTAGATTTGGTAGAAGGTTTGTCTTCAGGTTATGGAATTACCACCGATAGCCTCTTTACATCTTTTGCTCTTGCACAAGAATTATTGAAGCAGGGTAAAACACTAAACGGAACTATGCGGCTCAATCGAAAAGAGGTTCCTCAAGAATTTCACCCAGATATAAACCATACAGTGCGCTCAACTAATGCTGTATTTACTAAGGATGCCATGATGATTTCCTATGTTCCTAAGAAAAATAGGAGTGTAGTCTTACTATCAGCTCAGCACTTTGATTTGAATATATCAGATGAAACAACTGATTTCAAGCCCCAAGTGATACTAGACTACAATAAGTGCAAAGGAGCTGTAAACACTTTGGATTTCATTGTAGGATAATATACATGTTCCCGTAACATTAAGCATTGGCCACTGGTGATATTTTTCCAAATTCTGAATTTGGCAGCAGTCAGTGGATTTGTTCTGTACACAAAGAAATATGAAGATTAAGAAAGAGGTAAAACTTTTAGAAGACACCTATTCCTTGAAGAATTAGGAATGAATATGGTAAACCGCTAATAGCTTCACATTCTCAAGAATTGCTACCCAAATACATTAAAAATGCTATTAGTATGATTTTGGAAACTGAGAATGCCGAGGAAAAACAGGAACCATGTGGGCAAAATAAAACACCTGGAACTGGTGTGAAATGCTGTACTGTATGCCCCAGGAACCTTCATAAGAAAACCATGAAAAACTGTAAGTGTAATTGGTTTGCTTGCAGGAACCATGCCACTGTAATAAAGTCAACAATATGCCAATCATGCAATAACCAGAACAACTAATTTCAATTGAGTGGAATGCATATCTACTGAAACTAGTTAATGTTACAGAACTATTTAGTTACCAGTATTTAACTTAGCGACTAAGTTTAATTTTTTATGTGTTATTTCTAATAATAAATGTTTATGTAGCTTTGTATTGTGTTTTATTTCATATATAGATAACCCTCATATAACACGGTAATTAGGTTCCTATAAAATTTCGTGTTGTGCGAAACAGTGTTTTGTATAGGACTAAGAAAAAGTACAAAAAGCAGGTTACGTTCCAAAAGCTAACAAAAATACACTATTTCGTTAAAAAAACTAACAAAAATCCACTATTTCATTAAAAAAACTAACAAAAATACACCGTTCTAGATTTCGTGTATTTTCTACTCTCTTTAAAAAATCAGTTATCTGGGTTTGTTTGCTTTTTCTTGATAAATCTTTGTGAATTTCATTGTATGGAACTAAGCTCCCTTTTGAACTTTGGGTTCCTTTCATTTAAGAATCTGCATTCAAAAATAGATTCTAACTTTATGCCCTCCCTATGTTTTTTAGTGTAAAATTTGGAAGCTTAGAATTTTCATCTGCACTATAATCCTCTGAATTGATTTGGTTTTTACCTTTGATGCCATTTCCACCAAATCCGCTTTGCCAGCCTCTTTTTCTGCTAGTAATTCTTGAACAACTTCAGAATCATATCTTTTTAAAATTTTTTTAGGAGTAAGGTGACTAAAGCTATGTTACTCTGTGTATATTGTGTATAAATTGCGTGTGTACTGAGGTCGATTTTCTGTTTTGCTGGATGAAAAACCTGAGATTCCGGGAGAAAAAAACCATGCTCCCCTCACCTGAGCCTGACTAACTCAGCCACATTGTGAAAGAGACCCATAAAAATTCCTTCCATCATCGACGGGATTCAAACTCAGGTCTTTTCTACCTGGTGTGGGGAGGAGGACGACTCTATCAACTGTGGTATCCACAAGGGCTTCAGTAGTCATATCAAAACCTTTCCCTCCTACCGACATAGCAAGTTCTACTATCGCACCGATTCTGTTTTCTGGTGGTTCAACCATATTTCCTGAATGAACTGATTCCTGCCATACATTTTTCCACACGCATTTAAAGTTGACGGCTTTACTTCTTTCAGCGATACTTCAACATTTGGATGACGTGGTGTGCTACCCAATAGTAATAAAACTTTGAAATCTAGGTTTTTTTTCACAAGTTCAATAGCACAGAATGTAACACAGGGATTTCCCAACAAAATAAAATACAGGGATTTCTCAATAATTTTTTTTTTTTTTTTTTGACTAGTGAGTCAACAGTAGGAATTCAAAAAGAGTGAATTTTTACTTCTTTCAGCAATGCTTCAACATTTGGATGACGTGGTGTGACTACCCAATAGTAATAAAACTTTGAAATCTAGATTTTTTTTCATAAGATCAACAAGCACAAGTTCAATAACACACGGATTTACCAACAAAATAAAATACAGGGATTTCTCAATTTTTTTGTTTTGACTAGCGAGTCAACAGCGGGGATTCAAAAAAAGAGTGAAAATGTTGATAGCAGGGTTTTCCCAGCGCAAAAGCTCCAAAATACCCTGTTATGCAAGGTTTACCGAAATTCTGAAATCGTGTTATATAAGTACCGTGTTGTGTGAGGATTTCAGCAATTTATCAATCCTGTTAGAGCGAAACCGTGTAGTAGAAGTACCGTGTTATTATACGGGGGTTGCCTGTACTTAGTAAATAGAAAATATTTATTGCTGGGGTGACTTAATGACCCCACCTGGTCGTTCGAATTATATTTTTGATGTGGTCATCGGAAGGTTACTGTAATAATAATGAATCTTACCCAAACATACAGTATGGATTGTAAAAGATGCAGAGAAAGTTTCAATACCAGTTTCAAGGAAAACCCTGAACTCTTTTTTTTTAAAGCAGAACTGAAATTATTCATGGATGATCCTCAGCCATGAAACTTTTGGCATTCAAGTGAAGAAACTGCTGAAACAAATATTAATAAATCACTACTGGATGTTACTGATATGCATAATGTTTGGATCACCATTGATGATCCTCCAGCTGCCTTTCATTGTCATCCTCTGCCTGATACTGTTAGGACAGTATCAGGCCAATACATCTTCACCAAGCACAATTCAACTTTTCAAGACAAGATCAAACAGTGTAATAGATAAAGGTAAATTCTTTTAAAAAGGGCTATTTAAAAATTTATACACTAAAAATAGATTTCTGTTAAAATGACTGCTAAGCAAAATTAAATTAATAATATAACTTAATGATAGATAAGGATATATATGCCACATTAATATGATTTTTGTTAAAAATGAGTATATAGAAAAAGCTACTTAGAAATGCAAATAAAAATGCTTTATATTAGATGGTGTACAAAATTCCACATTTTTATTTCACACCAAGCAAAGAAAAAATTCTGAAACTTTATGCTGCTAATGAGGAGAATAGTTGCTTTTTTAAATGTTTCTCTTTTTTTTAAAAATTTGTAAATGAAATCAAATCCTTTCGTGTACCTTTGCTCAGCAATGTCCCCTAACTCATTATCTTCACGGCAGAATGCACTGGTCCCACAGGAGCTAGTTATTGTTGGTGACTCTACTGTCAGGGAGATGGTAAATATATTGTGCAAAAAGAATAGGTGGAATTGGACCAGGTATGTCTGCCAGGGGCAAAAGTTGATGACATAGGGGAGATATCTTTTAAGGGCACAAAGGGTGATATCGTTGTACACATTGGCACTAATGACATTAAGAGTAGATCTGCAGTGATAACAAGTACAGGTCAATGTTGAAAAAAGTTGCGAGTTGGGGTTAAATTTAAAAGTGTCTGCAATTCTGCCCAGACTCGATAGGAGGGAGTATATGATGAGAGCCTTGTTAATCAATTCGGCCCTGGAAAGCCTATGCAAGGCTCATGGGTAGAATTTTTCCAGTATGGTCTGTGCTTGTTGACAGGAGAGAATGCTTCTACAGGGATGGGATACATTTAAATAGAAAGGGTGCAAGATCATTTGCTGATGCTATCAAGGTACTGTTGTGTGGGTTCTAAAACTTCTAGCTTGGGGCCGGATTCACAGGCTAATAGATTAACAGTAGCTGCAGGCAGAGGTGAAAATGATTCTTGTATTGCTTCTATCAGAATCAGCAGCAGCGCCTAGAAAGCAAGGTGCTTGGGATTTCAGTGACTGCTGGGAGTCATTAGGAAACAAGTAAATACATGGGCATTAAGAGTAGGAGATCTGCAGAGATACTTAACAAGTAGAGGTCAATGTTGAAAAAGAAGTCGCAAGTTACAGTTAAATTTGAAGGTGTCTGCAATTCTGCCCAGACTCGATAGAAGGGAGTATATGATGAGAGCCTTGAAAGTTCGGCCCTGCAGAGATTGTGCAAAGCTCATGGAGCAGAATTTTTTCTCAGTGTGGTCTGTTCTTGTTCACAAGAGATACTGCTTCTACAGGAATGGGAAACACTTAAATATAAAGAGTGCAAGAATATTTGCTGATGCTATTGAGGCAGTGTTAGTCGGAAAACTGTGGGTCAGAAAACTGCTGTCTTGGGGAATACACAGACTAATAGATTAACAATAGCTGCAGGCAGATGAAAGTAATTCTTGCACTGCTTCTGTTAGAATGAGCAGTAGCCTTGAATGCAAGATGCTGGGAAGCAAGATCTTGAAACAAGTAAATACATGTGTTATTTTAGGGTAAACAAGAGAAAGAACAGGTGCATGTATACTTGCATATACACCAATGCTAGGAGTCTAGTAAATAAATTTGATGAATTTGAAGTGCAGATCAAGACATCAAAGGTGTATATTGTTGGGATATCAGATACCTGGTGTCACACAGATATAAGGAATGCAGAATTGGAATTTGGGGAGTAAAATTTGTACAGCAAGGATGGAAAGGGAGGAGGGGTTATGCTGTTAATTAAGAAACATAAAATGTAAGGAAGTGTGTATCCAGACATGGGTGGATAGTGCAATGTTGAGTCAGTTTGTGGTGACATAATCGTTGTTGTTGTTGTTGTTTTGGTTTTTAGGAGCATTAGCAACTAAGGCCATATTGCTCCGGGATATGCGGTGGTCATTCCCTGACCTTTCCGCATCCTCCGTATTTGGTGGTGACGGGCTCGAACCCCGGTCTAATCCAGAAGCGTGTGCTACGCACTGCTGCTCCTTCCCACCTGGCTACGGTGGCCCCCGGTGACATAATCACTGGGAAAGCAAAACTGAGAGTTGAAATGTGTTATAGGCCAAATGACTGAAGAGTACAATAAGTGGCCAGTAAATCATATTGTCTTATAATGGAGGATTTTAACTTCCCAGATATAGACTGGAACTTGTGGGTTGCTCACTCACACACTAGCAAGATTTTGTGGATTTATTTTATGATTTCTTTCTACAGCAGCACGTTCGAGAGTCAACCACAGGTAATAATACTCTTCATCTGATTATCAGCAGTGATTATTCATGCATTAGTATCAGTGGGTGGCAGTGATCACAATGTACTGATGTGGAATTTACTCAAAGATGTAACTACCATTTGGGATAAAGGAAAGGGTTTTTGCTCTCATAGAGGCAACTATAGTGGTCTCACACAGTTTTTAAATTCTATACAGTGGTATCAACTAAGGATGTTGCCAACAGCAAATTCTAAATGGGAAGCATTCAAGGAAGTAATCTTGGAAGTGACTAGACTCTCTGTTCCAACTAAAAAATACTGTTCAAGGTTTAGACATAAATGGATGTCAGATGAACTAACGAGACTTGTGGCAGAGAAGAAAAATGTATGGGATGAATATAAATTATCAGGAGACAAAGAAGCCTATGGTAGATATAAGTTGGTCTGTAATCAAGTCACAAAGGAGGTTAGGCAAGCAAAGGCAGGTTACGAGAAATCTCTGGCAAAGGATGAAAAGACTTATGTAAACTCTAGAAGGAAGGAGATGAATCAGTTTGGTCCACTTGATATTGATGGTTGATGATTCTGCTCAGGTAGCTGACAAACTGAATGAGTATTTTTCATCTACATTCATACGTGAGGAATTCTGTAGGGAAGTGGAGGCCAGAAGCTTATCAAATTCTAACAGAGAGCTAAATGATTTTGTAATAACTGAGAGCAAAGTGGAGGAAAAATTGAAGTTTAAAATAAGAAAGGCACCTGGGGGTGATTGGGAACTATCCAGATATATTAAAGGAGGCAGCAAAGGAAGTAAGCAAACTCTTAGCCATGATTACGAGAGCATCCTTGGAGTCAGGTGAGGGCTCCATGGACTGGAGATGTGCAAATGTATTCACAATGGGGCACAGAATCAAATATGACATAGGTAATTACAGACCTATTAGTTTAACTTCTGTTCTGGGAAAAATAATTTAGTCACTGGTTAAAGAAGCACTGCAGGATCATCTGGACAAGACGGCAGTTATAGTTGAGACACAGCATGGGTTTGTTAAGGGGAAGTCTTGTCCTACTAATTTGATTGGATAGTATGATGTGATCACAAAGTCACTGGATGAAAAAAATAATTTTGATATCATACATTTGGATTTTAGGAAAACTTCTGATACTGTTGCACATGCAAAACTACTCTACAAACTGGAGCAGTATGGCATTAAGGGGCAAGTTTCTGCTAAGGATAAAGGGATGGTTGAGGGGAGAAGAGAGACTGGTAATCAATGGACACTACTCTTCATGGACTAATGCTATTAGTGGTGTCCCCCAGGGTTTGGTGTTGGGCCCATTGTTGTTTTCTGTATTTATAAATGATATTGATGATGGTATATCAAGCTTAATGTCAAAGTTTATAGATGATATAAAGGTTGGCATGGTTGTTAATAACAGTAATGACAGTTCGCTACTGCAACAGGATCTAGAAAGGTTGAGCAGATGGGCTGAGAAGTTGCAACTGAAGTTTAACACTTACAAATGCAAAGTACTGCATATCGGTTGCAGTAACCCAAGAGTAACGTACCAACTGTGTGGTACTACACTGAGGATAGTGGAGAATGAAAAAGATCTGACGGTAATTGTTCTGTCAGATATGAAGTTTCCTGAGCAGTGCAGACAGGCTGCCACAGTAGGTCATGAGGTCTTGTCATTCATATACAGGAATTTTGCTAGCAGGGATAAGGAGGTAATTATCCCCTTGTATAAGGCAATGGTCAAGCAACACCTTGACTACTGCATACAGGTGTGTAGTCCTGATTTTAGGAAAGATGTAGAGCTACTGGAATGAGTACAGAGAAGGGTAACAAGATTGGTAAGTGGAACAAAGGGTTGTGCTTACCAAGAAAGGCTGAAGTTCTGCAAATTGCAATGTTTGGAGACTAGGCACCTGTGAGGTGATCTGATTGAGGTGTATAAGGCCTTGAATGGTTTGAGCAAGTTCATTGCTGATGGGATTCTTCTTCTTGCTCAGATTATGCATCTGAGGGGGCATAAATTCAAATTGAGGAAAGACAGTTGTAGAATAGATGTGCAGAAATTTGCCTTTAGCCAGCAGTGGTTGATTGCTGGAACAAACTTCCATTTGTCATTGTGGAAGTTGACAGCTTAAATAAATTCAAGGCAGAACTGGACAAACGTTTGGAGTGAATTGGGAATTTTTTTTTTTTTTTTTTCGCTGATGCTGTATAAGCTTGCTTTCTTGCATCATGTGCCTCTACTAATGCTAATTTTCTGTTTTCATCTGATTTATAATGAATTATGGGAAAATTAATTTTTTGTTTAACATTTAATAGGTGCTAGACAAGCATCTGTCATTCTTGTAGGCAACTTCCATTCATTCATGGTATCTGTGAAATGTGAGTGAGAGTTTTCTAATCTTGTCAGGGAGCTTTGGTTTCACAAGCTAAATGTGAACTGCTTACATAAATACAGAAGTCCACATTGTGTTTGCCAGGCAACCATCTGTGTTTCAATTTGGAGGATGAGTGACCTTGAAAAATATTATGAAAACATTATTATTATTATTGGTTTCTCTCATTTATTTTGGTTTGAAATTTTGTAGTTGAATTTCCCAAATCATAAACAGAATGCTATTTTCAATTCAGTAATTAATTTTTTATATGTAAAACAAGTGAAGGTGGTCTCACAGATGCAAACAAGCAAATCTGTTTATTATTTATGGATGTGAGTAACAGAGGGTTATAGGTCTTAAACTTAGAATTGGTTCTAATTGCATTGTGCAACAATGTACGTGTATTTGTGTTGCTTTGAATGAAACATAACTTTATCCTATCCTTATCCTATTTTGCTGTGTCTTATAAAAGATATTTCCCTATCTTGAACTGAGTAGGCAAAGATGATATTATTTCTCACTATTTACATTATTCTTAAGAGAAAAAAAATTCACGCATATACATTGTTTTGATATAAACTGCACTTTTCTGGCACAGAACACTGACATATATTAAGGACCCTCTTGTATTACTCCTTTCCTGATTCTGGAATTGTTTAATAATAATAATAGCCTCACCAAAAATCTTAATAAAAATTTTGGAATTCCATGAATCATTTTGCCTTAAAATCCAGATTCAGAAACATATTATTTAAAATTATAAAATTATTCCTTGTGCACTATTTAAAATTCTTGGATATGATTGTATTTGGGTATAATAAAATTATGAAAAGTTTTTTTATAAGAAGTATTATTGCTTTCAATAACTAGAAAAATTTTAATATACAGGGTGATTCACTACCAGCGCGACAAACTTGCAGGAGGTGTAGGAGGAACAAAGACGAATCGGAATCACATAACATTGCAGGGTACGAAATGCCTTCATCATGCGATAGAGGATGTTGAAAGGGAGGTCGCGTGAACAGCAATCCCGCTGGAAGTCAGCATTTGCAAATCGGTTTCCGAGGCAGTAGGATGGACGAGTATTCAAACGTTGAACTGGCCGACATGCACCTCGCATAAGGAGCTGCGGACTGTAATAGGCGCGCCGCTCTGCGCTTGTACCAGGAACGTTTCCTGCACAGGCATGCTCCTCATCATACGATTTTCGCACGTGTGCACAGGTTACGTGAGACTGGTTGTTTCACGAGAGGTACCACGAATCGAGAGCGAACGACGAGGATGCCAGACAATATGGAGAATGTCCTATGTCTTGCAGAAGGCAATCCAAGTACGAGTACTCGAGCATAGGCCAACGATTGGGTATTTCCCAATCCACTGTATGCAGGATACTGTCAACAAACCAAATGAGTTCATACCATCTGCAACGCGTCCAATCATTGGAGCCTGCGGATTATCCACTCCGGAGGACTTTTGCTACTTGGTTTCTTCAACAGAAATGGTTCGCAAATGCTGACTTCCAGCGGGATCGCTGTTCACACGACCTCCCATTCAACGTCCTCTACCGCATGATGAAGGCATTTCGGACCCTGCAATGCTATGTGATTCCGATTCGTCTTTGTGCCCCCTACACCTCCTGCAAGTTTGTCGCACTGGTAGTGAATCACGCTGTATATATTAAAATCTAGGAGGCATCCAGATCAGTAGTGTATAATATTACCCCCTCTATTTTGCCAGTTCATTACTAGACAGAGTCTGAGTGCTGTATACATCAAGGGAACTACTGAAGTAACACGTTAATGAATCACAAAAAATCAAACTAATGGAACAAGCTTATCTCTGTAAAGATCTAAACTCAAAAATTTCCTCATTAATTTCTAAACATGTGATCTGAGTTCTAATCTCAGCAATGTCCATTCCACCTTCAATTTGCCAAGGCTCACTTAATTTTTCCCTCAGTTATCAGCCTCAACCACCACTTATTTCAGTTGAACTAATTATTTGCTCTGATCCTTTTACTTCAGAAATGATACTTGTGCATATGTTTATTGTGATATCCCTTTTCAGATTCTTCCTAATCTGAAATATCCTCATTTTGATCCCACTCACTTAAAATCTCTCTCTCTCTATCCCATTCCATCAAATTCATCTGTTGCCTCTATCATTCTCTCCACTCTACAAATCATTGAAAATTTTTGTAACTTATTTTCACGGAAATTTTACCTTCTTCAAATCTTTCCTAATAATAGTGAAGTAATTTTAATGTTCACAACTCCAGATAGCCTCAATTTTCTAGTTTTATGGACCCAACGCGTAGAGGTGTTTTTTTAAATTACTAATGACTGTACACAAATTGTTCATTTGCCTACTAGAATACCCAGACAGTCCTAACCACACACACACACCCAACCTTCCTGATCTCTTCCTCACTAACAACCCTTCAAAGTATACAAAGTTAGTGGCCTTCTTTGGCACCTCATGTTACTTGTTGATCTTCTATCCAAAATAGATTTTGAACAAGTTAAGAGCAGGAAACTTGCTTCTTGTCCAAATGGTAGCAGAGTTTTGTAGTTTCTGACCAAAGCTATTGGTTACAACTTCTGTTCAATCATACTTCCACCTCTGTTACAACCTGATCATTCTGTTGCATCCACCCTTAGTTAAAGTTATGACTGACTTTTAGCATTAGCGTATGATGCATGAAAGCAAGCTTATGCAGCATCAGCCAAAAAAAAAAAAATTCCTCCCATTTCACCCCTCCATTTGTTCCAAATGCCTGTCCAGCTCAGCTTAAATTTATTTAGGCTATCAACTTCCACAACAAAAGATGGAAGTCTGTTGCACCACTCAACTACCCACTGGCTAAAGGCAAATTTCCACAACTGTCTTTAATCAATTTGAATCTATGCCCCCTCAAGTTCTTAATCTGAGCAAGAGGAAGAATCCCTTCAGCATTCAGCTTGTTCACCCTATTCAAAGCCTTATACACCTCAATCAGATCATCTTGCACGTAAATACTCTCCAGGCATTACAATTTGCAGAACTTGAGCCTTTCTTGGTAAGAGCACCCCTTTGTTCCCCTCACCAATCTTGTTGCCCTTCTTTGTGTTTGTTCTAGAACCCTACATTCTTCCTAAAATGAGGCTTCCAGACCTGTATACAGTACTCTAGGTGTGGCCTGACCATTGTCTTGTATAATGGGATAATCACTTCCCTGTCCCTGCTAGCAAAATTCCTATATATCATTGACAAGACTCCATGACCTGCCCTGGCAGCCCATCTGTACTGCTCAGCAAACTTCATATTTGACTGTACAATTACCCCCAGATTTTTTTCATTTGCCACTTCCCTGACTTATTCAGCATTCCATTTTTCCTCTAGCTTTAGTACCAATCATCTTTGTAAATTTCCTGATACTGTATCATAGGCATTCCACTTGATTCCTCCTGCAGTCTTGAGACACATTAGAAGAATTCTGAATAATCTTGATTCAGACTGAGAAATGATAGTCTTGCATCTCTTGTATGGACTTTCAAAGTGTAATGAAGCCACAACAAATATGCTTGGAGAACAGTTTCTGAATTATCATTTGTCAAATAGGGAGAAATTTTGGAGAATAAACAAGCACCTTAGAGCTATAGGATCAGTCAAGAGGAGAATTGCAGATGGTGGTAGACTAGAACTATTAGGTTGGAGGAGCTGGTTGTGAATTAAGTGGAGGAAAATTTCTGGTGACGGTATCAAAAGGTAGCAGCAGTGTGAAGAATTTTGTGGAAATTTTTGAATTTTATCTATGAGAAATTCAAAATTACGAGGGCCTTACAGAAGCTGATTTTCCACAAAGAGAAGCAACCATACTTGGTTTCTACAACAGTATTCACTGTATGATTATTTTTGCTTCAAAGGTGGTACTTGTGTATATATCTGCTCTGATATCCCTGTCAGAGACTTGGAATCTCCTCTTTTCAATATTCTCTGGTTTAAAATCTCTCTATCACATTCTGTCAAATTCATCTATTGCCTCTGTTGTTCTCCCAACTTCACTAATCACTTGGAATTCTTTGACTTTCTCTCTCTTTGAAACTTGCCTTTCTACAGTCCAACTTTCCTAACAGTGAGGCAATCTGCCTTGGTGATTTTAATGTTCACAACTCAATCTGGTTTCGAGTCACGTGGATCCAGCTGGTCAAGATGCTAAGGCTTTTGCAATTACTAATGACTTCACACATTATTCTCCTTTACCTACCAGAATACCACACAATCCTAAGGACACAGCTAACACTCTTGATCTTTTTTTCTCACAAACAAACCCAAGTATATGGTCGAGGTGAGTGGTCCTCTAGGCACCTCAGATCACAACTTTGGTGATGGTCTCTTCTCCAATGGAGCCTTTCTGTCATGGCCAATCTAAACCTTGTGTTGTTTGGCATTACAAGATGGGATGATCTGCGAGATTTCTTTTCCTTGATCAGATTGCTGTTTCAGATCTTCTGATGTCAACATTTGCTCAGGTCATTTGAGTGAAATTATTCTTGTAAAGATGGAATCCTTTATTCCACACGCCACCTTAAAATCTTATCCTTTATGGAAAACTTGGTTTTCCAATAAATGTGCTAAGTCTGTTCAAGATAAGAATGTTGCATATTTTAATTGTATCCAAATCTCCAGGTTCGTGTTCTGCCTAAAAACTTGCAACAATTGTAAAGCAGTTATTAATCAGCCCAAACTAGATTTTAAACAGGCTAAGAGATAGAAAAGTTGTCTTGTCCAAATGTCACTTGAGCATTCTTTGTGTCTTGCCAAATCTATTGGCTGCAACATTTGCCCATCTCTATTTCTACCTGTATCAAAACTGGATGGCTCTATTGTCACTTCGGCCAAAGATAAAGCTGACCTGCTAGCATCCTACTTTTCTTCCAAATTGTGTATTGATGATCTTGATAAACCACCTCTTATCATTCCCAGTACATTCTATTCAATGCCTCCTGTGTCTTCCATCAAAAGGATGTCAGAAGAATTTTTAACAGTCTTGATGGCAAGAAAGAAAGAACAGGGTCCTGATTGTTATTTCTCCACTTGTTTTCAAAACCTGTGCTCCTGAGCTTACTACTATTCTTTTTTTCACTTTCTTTTTCCACAAGTGTTTTCCCTTCTGCTTGGAAATTTGCTCATATCCAGCCAGTTCCAAAAAAAACAAAAGGGTGACAAATCCCTCAAATCCAATTGTCATCCCATTGCACTTATTTCTACTCTTCCTAAAGTAATGGAAAAATATTTTAACTCTTAAACTATCAAGAAATCTTCCATCTGATAAATGATTGCCAGTATGGATTCAATCAATGTTGATCAACTGGTGATGTACTCGCTTATGTTAAAGCAAGTACATCACCAGTTATGGAAAAATCTGGTGAAACACAAGCAGTTGTGCTTGACATTTCAAAAGCTTTTGATCGTGTTTGGCAGAAAGGTCTTATAAATAAGCTTCCATCTTATTTTTTGCCAACATTTTTGTATTTGGGTATCCAGTTATCTCTCTCTCTCTCTCTCTCTCTCTCTCTCTCTGACCGCTCACTTCATGTGATAATTGATGGCTCTCTGTCTTCTAACTTCTCCACTAATGCAGGTGTTCACCAAGGTTCAGTTCTTTCTCTTGCTTTTTCCTCTATAATGACCTTCCATTTACATTAAATCCTATCAATAGTTTTGATGACAATAGCACATTGCATTTTGCCTTCCAGTTTGAGAAACCTTGCCCTGCACAAACACTTTCAACTTCTTGAATATCCACTCCCAATTCCTTAAATGCTAATCTCCAGATAATTCTTAACTGGGGCAAAGATAACCTAGTTGCTTATCTTCGATGACACTCAGATTTATAGACAAGATTTTACATCTCTATTAGGGATTTCCTTGATCTCTAATCTCTTGGCAGAAGTGTATCACAAATATTTCTTCCTCTGCATCTAAAAAACTGGATTTTCTCTTTTGCTCTTGGTGTTATTTTTCTTACAAACAGCTGTTCATTCTGTACAAATCGTAAATCCACCGTGTAATGGAATATTGTTCTCACATCTGGGGTGGTGCCTCCAAAACCTCTCTCAGACTTTTAGATTCCATCCAAAAGAGGGCAGTTAGGTTAATTAATGATTCATCTCGAACAGAGTCTCTCCAATCTGTCTCATAGATGTTCTGTTTCTGCTGCATGCCTTTTCTATAGATACTTCCATGGGTACTGTTCTTCTGAATTGGCTTCTATAACTCCTGCTCTCTCTTCCACACCAGTCTGAACATGTGCTGCAACCAATCAGCATCCTTTTACTATCCAAATTCAAACTCACAGAATCAATTTTCTTCTTTCTCATTTATTCCTTCAACTTCTGTTTTCTGGAACAACCTCTCTTCATATGTATTTCCTGAAAATTACAATCTACAGAAGTTCAAGTCTAGTGTCAACAAGTATCTTCTTTCTTCCTCTCAATCTTCATGGTAATAAATACTATCGGTTCTAATACCTCTTGTGCTTGCAGGTTTTCATAAAAAAAAGTGGACAGTCATTTTTTCTACCATTTGCAGGGCTAGTCCTCGGGTACGCAGTGAGTACACAGACCTTGGGCCCCAGTTGGAGAGGTTCCAAAATCCTAATAAAGGAAGATATAATAATAAGGCCCTTCCAGTCCTAGCAAGGTGCACATTGGGTGGACCAAATTTTAATTCTCGTATCCACTCACCACCCCGAACTCTAAGATCCCAGCCTGACTTTCCGTGTTGTTTTCTGATGAGGCTGGCTTCAAAAGAAATGGTGTGATTGATTGTCACAACACTAAAAACTGAGAAGAAGAGAATTCACATTTCACCATCCGGTCAAGGCATGAACAAATTTGGTATTAATAATTATGCAGGAATTTTGCCAACTGCTTAATCAGTCCTTTATATTGCCCGGAAGATTAACAGCAGAATCCTATTCTGGAACAATTCAGGTGATTTAATAGATGAAGTTCCTCTTGCTGTCAAAAGCCATATCACTTGAATTGG
This sequence comes from Mastigoproctus giganteus, assembly GCF_048544385.1. NCBI lineage: Eukaryota > Metazoa > Arthropoda > Arachnida > Uropygi > Thelyphonidae > Mastigoproctus > Mastigoproctus giganteus. The sequence goes on along the minus strand of NC_143580.1, from coordinate 152,856,032 downwards.
CAGACACTATTCAAATGAACATTTCCCTGATAGCTGGATAAGCCATTACAGCCCTACTACATGGCTTGTTCACTATCCAAACCTGAATCCATTCAGTTTTAACTTGTTCTTGTCATCTGAAGTCCAATGTCCATGTGGCAACCGTTAATGACATTGAAATGCTTTGTCAGTGTGTAGAACAAAGATGCCAGCAAATCTGAACAATACCTGGAATTTTTGAAAATGTCAGGCAGTCCATGATGAGGTATGTATTCCAGCAGAGGAATGTCACTTTGAGCACTCCTTTAAAGGTAAGGTGAAAAGGTAAGGTAACTGTTGGGACACAAAATAAGCTGTAACTTGGAAACAAAGCTGTTTCAGGCACATATCTTTATATCAAATTTTTTTTTCACTGTTTTCAGGTTCTTGAAGTGATCCTGAAAATATAGCCCATATTATGAAACACTGTATTTTTATAAAAGGAACAAAAAACTTTGGTATGGAAAAGAATCTAATAAAATACATAAGCTGTTGTTGGGTAGAATGCATATCAATAATTTCTTCTTCATAAATTGCACTGGTAAATCTTTTTTCCAGTCACCAATGGTGGGCAAGGGACTTTTGTTTCTCCAATAATTTTTAAGCTTTCTGCACTTGTGTCCTAACTCCCCCATCTACCACAAATTCGTTTGTTGATATGACACCCTGATGAAAATAGATATGAAATTGAGATTTCTAAAAAGTGAAGCTGCAGTAACATGTACCTGTGAATGTCTTGACACCAAATTAAGAATGTCAATGTAGCACCACATGTAAATTTGGAACAATACTGCTCTTATGTGCAAAAAAACATTTGTACTGGTCTCATACACTACTTACACCATCAGTGGGATCAGCAATTTAATTATTAATGTCCAAATTATTATTTCTAATAACTTCATTCACAGTATTAAACTTTCACCAATTGAAATGATTCACAAGCAGTCATAACAAGCATTCCTTTGTGAATACAGTTATTGACACAGTGCATAATGACAGCCCATTGCTCCTGAACTACAATATTCCAAGTGGTATCAAATTGAATAGTGTATATCTCAGACTCTTATACTTCTTTGGATAAGAGTCTGAGATACAGTTTAATTTTAAAGTTTCTCAATAATTTCCGTTACATATATTGTTGTTTTTGATGTCAAACTTAAAGAATTTATGCAACTTTGACATTTTTTAAAATCTCCCCATGCATCTCTTTACTTTTCACTATAATAGAATTTATATGTTTTTTTTTTAAACTTAAACATTTCCTTATAAAATAACACTGAACAATAATGAAAAATTATTTCAATATAGTGGAGGTGTTTTTTTTAATGCCAATTTTGAATGTGCAGCCCATATATTCTAGCAACCTTGGTTTGCCAGATATTTCACATTTTAGTTTCCATGTACGGTAAAATCCCTTTACAACAATCTTCATGGAGTTTTGTAAATCATTTCATTGTACTGAAATTTCATTATAAATATTGCCCAATATTATGATCAATTTATACATCTAGAGCAAGAAGTTTAACTTTATTGTTTTTCATATATTAATACAAAATAATAATGCACCTACATTTTATTGTTTTCAGATAAAATCAGTGATTTTAGATCAAAAGTTTTTGTTGTAATTGTCATTAAATATTCATCAACATTATTTATCTCACCAAAGAAATGGCATCTGGAACATCATTACAACAGGAAATAAACGCTTTACTTTCTGAATACTTGTGATTGCTTCCGTAACAGTCATTTTTTGGCTTCTCCAATAAACAAACGTCCTCATCACTGTAATCTTATTTGTCTTCAATGTCTTTAGGCTTTGCACCATCCCTCATAGTTTTGATGATTTTGCTATCTGTTTGTTCATACACAATGAGTAACTTGTCATCTGCTGACATGTATTCTAAAACTTACTTTGCTTGGAACATCAGAACAGCAACCACTGATTCCACATAGTTTACCATCTGATTCAATTTCTTCTTCAATAATTTGGTTAACATTGCACAAATGTTGGTTTCCTAACTGAACACAAACTCCATAAATCATATCAGTTGAATGCTTTATGCTAATTTCATCTTCTCTATGAATGTGACCAAGGAGAATTCGTTTTACATTAAGAATTATGCCTAGATCCAGAAGTTTTAAAATGACAGTAACAATGAGGCGGTAGATATGTAACATAATTTTCTAGATGTGAGGGCATATGTGTAATACATTTGTTGATCAGCATTAAAATCTTACATCTGGATTATTTTGTATTTTCATAAATTACTCATTAAGTTTTGAGTCATCTATGCATTAGTAGAGGCATATGATGCAAGAAAGCAAACTTATACAGCATCATTCCAAAAAATATATATATATAATAATAAATAAATATCACTTCCCATTTCACTTATCCATTCACTCCAAAAGTTTGTCCAGTTTTTCCTTGAATTTATTTAAACTATCATCTTCCACAATGACAGATGGAAGTTTGTTCCAGCAATCAACTACACACTAAAGGGAAATTTTTGCACATATATTCTGCAACTGTCTTTCCTCAATTTGAATTTATGCCCCCTCAAGTGCATAATCTGAGCAAGAGGAAGAATCCCATCAGCATTGGACTTGCTCAAACCATTCAAGGCTTTATACACCTCATCAGATTACCTTGCAGGTGCCTAGACTCTAGATGCTGCAATTTGCAGAACTTAAGCCTTTCTTGGTAAGAGCAGCCCTTCTTTGTACTTGTTACAGCAACTCTACATCCGTCCTAAAGGTGTGGCCTGACCATTGCCTTATACAAAGGGATAATCACCTCCTTTTCCCTACTAGCAAAATTCCTGTATATCATTATGACCTGCTCTGGCAGCCTGTCTGCACTTCTCAGAAAACTTCATATCTGACTACACAATTAGTCCCAGGTCTTTTTCATTTTCTACTACCCTAAGTGTAGTACCACACAGTTGGTACATTACTCTGGGGTTACTGCTACCCATATGCAGTTCTTTGCATTTGTCAATGTTAAACTTCATAACCCCAGGGGCTAACATCTGGTGAGTATGGGCTTGGCACACCCAGGGTCCTGAGCTAGATATCATTATTCTTCTCTTTCTTGGCGATTCCCTTCTACTTCTGACTCTCTCTCTCTCTCTCTCTTTCTTAGGGTAACTCAGGAAATTTTTTTTGGCTGGTGCAGCATAAGCCTCAGGCTTCCTTGCACCATATAGCTAATAATAATAATAATTATAATTCAGTTGCCACTTCTCAGTCCATCTGCCCAACTTTTCTAGATCCTGTTGCAGCAGTGTACTGTCATTAACAACTCTGCCAACCTTTGTATCATCTGCAAACTTGGACATTATGCCTGATATACCTTCATCAATATCACTGATAAATATAGAAAACAACAATGGGCCCAACACAGAACCCTGGGGGGACTCCAGTCCACAAAGAGCAGTCCATTGATTGCCACTCTCTGTCTTCTCCCACTCAACCATTCCTTTATTCACAGCAGCAATTTGCCCTTGAGCTAAGTAACTTAGCTCAATTACTGCAAGGGTTGGAAAGAATATTTTTGAAACAATAAGACAGGACTGATTTTCTAATAATTAAAGGCTCCATATTTTCAGTGTCTGATGCATTGCAACAAAAAAATGCAATGCAGCTAGTCTTTCCTTCAATTTCTTTCCACCCTACAGCAATCATCCTTTACAGCAGGTGCATGATTCAGCCACAACTGCAAAAACATGTGTCTTGCTGACATTAAAAATGCATCTAAACTGCAGTCCTTAAATCAGCTTTATAATTTCTCCTATATATGCTATCCATTTACGTTATCTAATGGAACATGATTTGGCTCTCCAGAAATTAATTTAGAGGAAATTCCATGGCATTCATAAAACATATTGACCCAGCCGACACTTGCTTGAAGCATATCGTGAAGTGATGGTTTCCAATTCCAATGCTTTTTTTTTTTGCTGAATGAGTGGACTGCTTATGCTTAAGGGAATGTTTCTGGAACAAACATCCTGAAATCTTGAAAACATGGCTTTATTGATCCATTGGGTACACTAAACATCCTCTTTTTCTGGGGTCCTACATTTGCTTTTCTTTCCCACTCCAATTTGAGCACAATCTTCAGAAATATAGATCTGATAACAACCAAATTTTTTTGCCACATTTCCCTTTTTCATGCCAAAAACTACAGCCTTCAGGACTTCTATTTTCTCTTGAAAAGAAAACTGCTGGCATTTCTTCATTTCTTTTCTAGTCATATGTGATCCATTTGATACTGTAGACAAGAATTTTGGCTGCTACTGAAGTAACAAAAGCAGCTTTTCAGAAACACAAGGTAAACAAACCTATGTTTAAATTAAATAAGAATAAACTGCTGAGAGAGAGAGAGTAACGGTTCATTAACTGTTTTTAACTTTTCATTCTCACAATTCTGTCACCTTTTCTTCAGTGTAAACAAACATTGTCAGTCAGACACTGTAATCCTAATTTCAGTAAGGGCATGTTTATTTAAACAGTGTGATAAGAAAAGGCTAACTGGAACCAATGCAGGACACTTGTTTACAATGGACCCATGTTAAATTGAAATGGAGTTTAGTGTTTATCGGTTCCTGAATTAATTAACCATCAAAAGTTTTGTAGGCAGTTTTTCCCCCCTCCATAAATAACTCATGCTGTACTTTGTCTTCAAAAATAATTCATTGTACTGAACTTTTCATAATAACTAATTCCATTCAAATGAGATTTATAAAGCATTAGTAATATGAGAGATTTGGTGGGACCTAGAAATGTTTTCATTATAGTGAAATTTCCATTAAAATAGTATTCATTGTAATGGGATTTTACAGTACTTATTTTTGGTCTCTGTTCATATTGTATTAGCCATACAGTGCAAGGAAGAGTGAGGCTTTTGCTGCACCAGCCAAAAAAAAAAAAAAAAAAAGTAAATAATAAAATAAACTACTACCAATTTCATTCCTGTTACACATAGGCACCTGTCCAGCTGACTTTGAATCTCTTCAGTCACCTGTGGAGACAACTTATCCCAGTAATCAGCAACTCATTGACTAAAAGAAAACTTCCTGCAATCCAGTCTGAACTTTTCCCCCATAATTTGAATTTAAGGCCCCTAGCTCTAGAATCCTTTATAACAGTGAAAATTGCACCCTCATTCATTTATTTTACTTTCTGCTCTCATAATCTCTCAATTAAGACTCCTCTAAGGTGCCTAGTACCAGCTCTGTAGCCCACATATTAGCATTAGCAGAGGCATATGATGCAAGAAAGCAAGCTTATGCAGCATCAGCCTAAAAAAAAAAAAAAAAAAAAAAAAAAAAACACTCCCATTTCACCCCTCTGTTCATTCGACATACCTGTCCAGCTGAGCCTTAAATTTATTTAGGCTATCAACTTTCACAACAAAGGATGGAAGTCTGTTCCACCAACCAACTACCTGCTGGCTAAAGGCAAATTTCCACACATCTATCCTACATATGTCTTTCCTCAATTTGAATTTATGCCCTCTCAGGTGATTATTCTGAGCAAGAGGAAAATTCCCATCGGCATTGAGCATGCTCAAACCATTCAAGGCTTTATACACCTCTATCAGATCACCTCGCCAGTGCCTAGTCTCCAGACACTGTAATTTGCAAAATTTAAGCCTTTCTTTGTAAGAGCAACCCTTTGTTCCATTCACTAATCCTGTTACCTTTCTCTGTACTTGTTCCAGCAGCTCTACATCCTTCTTGAAATGAGGCCTCCAGACCTGTATACAGTACTCAAGGTGTGGCCTAACCATTGCATTATACAAGGGAATAATCACCTCCTTATCCCTGCTAGAAAAAATCCTGTATATCACTGACAAGACACCATGAGCTACTCTTGCAGCCCATCTGCACTGCTCAGAGAACTTCATATCTGCCTGCACAATTACCCCCAGTCCTTTTCATTCTCTACCACTGTCAGTGTAGTACCACAGAGTTGATGTTTGTTTGTTATTTGGTTTTTAGGAGCATTAGCAACTAAGGCCATATTGCTCCATGATATGCGGTGGTCATTCCCTGACCTTTCTGCATCCTCTGTATTTGGTCGTGACGGGCTCGAACCCTGGTCTAATCAAGAAGAAGAAGCATATGCTACGCACTGCTGCTCCTTCCCACCTGGCTACGGAGGTGCCTCCACAGAGTTGATACTTTGCTCTGAGGTTATTGTTTCCCATATGTACTACTTTACATTTGTCAATGTTAAACTTCATTTGCCACCTCTCAGCCCATCTGCTCAACCTTTCCAGATCCTGTTGCAGCAGCATAGTGTCAGTAGTGTCCTTAACAACCCTGCCAACCTTTGTATTGTCTGCAAACTTGGACATTAAGCTTGATATACCATCATCAATATCATTTATAAATACAAAAAACAATAATAGACCCAACACCGAACCCTGAGGGACTCCAATAATAATATTAGTCCACGATGAGCAATGTCCATTGATTACCACTCTCTGTCTTCTCCCTCTCAACCATCCCTTTTTTCATAGCAGCGATTTGCCCCCAATGCCACACTGCTCCAATTTTTGCAGCACTCTTCCATGTGAAACAGCATCAAAAGCCTTTCTAAGGTCCAAATATATAATATCAAAGTTATTCCCTGCATCCAGTTCTTTTGTGACTGCATCATTGTATCCAATCAAATTGGTCAGGCAAGACTTTTCCTTAACAAAGCCATGCTGTGTCCGAGCTATAACTGAAGTCTTGTCTAGATGATCCTGCAGTGCTTCTTTAACCAGTGCCTCCATTAATTTTCCTGGAACAGAAGTTAAAATAACAGGTCTATAATTACTTGTGTCAGCCTTTGATCCTCCTTTGTGAATTGGGGTCACATTTGCACATCTCCAGTCTATGGGTACCTCCCCTGAGTCCAAAGAAGCTCTCATAATTATGGCTAAGGGTTTGCTTACTTCTTTTGCTGCTTCCTTTAATATAACTGGATAGATCCCATCCACCCCGGGTGCCTTTTTTATGTTTATTCTCAACAATTTCTCCTCCACTTTCCGCTCAGTTATTACAAAATCATCTAGCTCACTGCCAGAGTTTACTTCACCTCTGGCATTCCTTTCCTGAATAACTCCTTATGTGTGAATATAGAAGCAAAATACTCGTCTGCTTTTTTAGCCACCTGAGCAGGATCCTCAACTGTTGAACCATCAATATCCAGTGGACCAATCTGATTCATTTCTTTCCTTCTAGAGTTTACATAGGTAAAGAACTCTTTTCTGTTTTTTTTTTTGCATCCTTTTCCAAGGGTTTCTCATAATCTGCCTTTGCCTGCCTAATCTCCTTTGTGACTTGGACTAGCTTATATCTATCATAGGCTTCCATGTCACTCATTAATTTATATGTATCCCATGCATTTTTCTTCTCTGCCATATGTCTCATTAGTTCATCTGACATCCATTTAGGCCTAAACCCTGAACAATATTTCTTAGTTAGTATGTAAAGCCTAGTAGCTTCCAAGATTGTTTGAATGCCTCCCATTTTGCATTTGCTGTTGGTAACATCATCAGTTGGTCCCACTGTATAGAATTTAAATACTGTCTCAGACCATCGTAGTCACCTTTATGAAAGCAAAAACCCTTCCCTTTACCCTTGATGGTAGAGTTAATCCACTTCAGCACCCTGTGATCACTGCCACCTAGTGGTTCCTTTATCTGCAGATTCTTAATGCACGGCATGAAGAATCACTACTGATAATCAGATCAAGAGTATTACTCCCTCTAGTTGCCTCTCAAACATGCTGATGTAGAAAACAATCATCCAATAAATCCACAAAAGCTTTGCTAGTGTGTGAGTGACCAACCCACAAATTCCAGTCAATATCTGGGAAATTAAAAACCCCCATTATAAGACTTTCTGATTTACTGGCCCACTCTATTTCCCTGTACAGTTTCTTATTATACTCAGAGTAATTAGGCCTATAGCACACTCCTACTCTCAATTTTGATCTCCCAATGCTTATGTCACACCAAACTTACACAACACTGCACTATCCAGCAATGTTGACTGGCTTCACTTCCCTGAATTTTATGTGTTTCTTAACTAATATCATAACCCTTCCTCCCTTCCTTTCTGTACACATTGTACTCCTCAAATTCCAGTTCTGCATTCCTTATATCTGTGTGACACCATGTCTCTGAAATCCCAACATATCTGCCTTTGATGTTTTGAGCAATACCTCAAATTCATCAAATTTATTTACCAAACTCCTAGCATTGGTGTACAGGCAAGTATACATGCACCTGTTCCTATTCTTAGCTACCCTAACACAACCCATGTGTTTACTTGTACCGCAATGACTCCCAGCAGTCTCTGAAATATCCTGCATCTTGTTTTCCAGGCTGTTGCTCTTTCTTATAGAAGCAGTGAAAGAATCACTTTCACCTCTGTCAGTGGCTACTGTTAATCTATTAGTAATTTGGTCAGTCAATCTATTAGATATAGTCTAGAAAAGAATAGCGAAAGCTTAAAAAGCGGTACTCACCTTGAAATTAATCTGCGATGGTTTACTTAGGTAGCGTGGTTAGTGTTTACGTTGAATTGTTAAATTGAAAAATTAAAAGGGAGGGAAATAAGTAAAAGTTGACTGAGTTAAATGGGCGCAAGGAAACAGAAGTGTACACATCCAATTCTTGGTTGTCATCGAAATAAAAAAAGAAGAATAATTAAAAACTATGTAAGTGAATCCGGTGAAGCCAATAGTTTTTACGAGGACTTTCGTTAGTTAAAGAACGTCTTCAGTTGGCAATGTGTGGGGAGAGAACGCGTATGGTATTTTAAGAATAAAGAATTATACTCTCGTGATGCCTTTTTTGACATGTGGGAACTTTAATCTGGAGAGGTTCCAAATTGGGGAAAGATTGAAGGGGAGTTTAGAATTTAGAATTTGGAGGTTAGAGTCGTGCTTGTACCATTCAATAACTAGAGCTTCATATTGAAGTATTCTGTAGCTGGATTTTAGTTTAATGATGGAAATGGCAGAATCGATGAGCGGGTTGTGGTTATGAGTCTGGGCATGAGTTGTAAGTTCTGTGACAGATTGGTTAGACGTGAGACTATGGAAATGGTAGTATGCATGGGTGTTGGATGTTTTTGATGAGCCAAATTTGGTAGTGGTACTTCCGTTTCTAAGATGTGGTACTTCTTAGAAACAGACGATACCTTAACAAAACGTACCCCCCTTTCTATAGACCATATCCTTGAACTCACCACCCTTCTATTAGAAGCAAGATTTTTTAGATTCAACGAAAAAATCTTCCAAAAAATATATGGCTTACCAATGGGACTGGGGATTTCGGCCCCATTGTCCGAAATCTACCTAGCCGCCACTGAAAGCCAAATCCTACACCCCTTTCCCCCTGAACTAAAATTATACATGCGCTATGCTGACGACATTCTTGTAGTAGGCAACAGATCCATTATTAATAACCTCTTCGTAAAACTTAACTCTGTACATGATAGACTAAATTCACCCTTGAAATTGGACAGAACAATCAGATAAATTTCCTTAATCTCACCATCTATATAACAGGCACAAAATTAAATACGAAAATTTTCAGGAAAAATACAAACACCGGTAAATACTTACATTTTGCTTCTCATCACCCTCTAAACACTAAAAAGGCAGTTTTATATAACCAAATTCACAATGCACTAAAGTACAGTTCCTCACCCACCGACCTTCACAATGAAATACAGTATATTACCGACAAATTTATATCCAGAGGTTACCCCCACCAACTCATTTTAAATACAATCCTTAACGCTAAAAATAAAATTAAATCTAACATCCCAACCAAAGACAAAAATAAAACTAACATCCGCATAGTCCTCCCTTACCAGAATGAACTAGCAGGACAGTTCCGACGCCTATTTAACAACACTGATATCTCCCTTGTTTTTTCCACCTACAACAAATTAGGATCCTTCTTCAGCACCTATAAAGACATACACAAATATTCTACAAACGACCTTAATAATATTATATACCTCATTAATTGTCAACCAAACTGCAACACATGTTATATCGGAAGTACCACTACCAAATTTGGCTCATCAAAAACATCCAACACCCGTGCATACTACCATTTCCATAGTCTCACGTCTAACCAATCTGTCACAGAACTTACAACTCATGCCCAGACTCACAACCACAACCCGCTCATCGATTCTGCCATTTCCATCATTAAACTAAAATCCAGCTACAGAATACTTCAATATGAAGCTCTAGTTATTGAATGGTACAAGCACCACTCTAACCTCCAAATTCTAAATTCTAAACTCCCCTTCAATCTTTCCCCAATTTGGAACCTCTCGAGATTAAAGTTCCCACATGTCAAAAAAGGCATCACGAGAGTATAATTTTTTATTCTTAAAATACCATACGCGTTCTCTCCCCACACGTTGCCAACTGAAGACGTTCTTTAACTAACGAAAGTCCTCGTAAAGACTATTGGCTTCACCGGATTCACTTACATAGTTTTTAATTATTCTTCTTTTTTTATTTCGATGACAACCAAGGATTGGATGTGTACACTTCTGTTTCCTTGCGCCCATTTAACTTAGTCAACTTTTACTTACTTCCCTCCCTTTTAATTTTTCAATTTAACAATTCAACGTAAACACTAACCACGCTATCTAAGTAAACCATCGCAGATTAATTTCAAGGTGAGTACCGCTTTTTAAGCTTTCGCTATTCTTTTCTAGTCTATTAACACGGTACTTGAAGATTTCTAAAAATTTCGTATTGTCTATTAGATATTCAAAGTCTTTTCTCATATTGTCATCCTTTTGCCAATCTCACCAGGTTTGTTAGCCATCTTTAGAACTCTTTCAAGAAGCTTGATGTCTTTTTTTAGGTGCAGTCTCCATATTAAACACAGTATTCCAAGTGTGTCTTACAGTGGGATTATAATCTCTCTGTCTCTATAAGCAAATATTTGATAAACCATCGATAGGACACCACGGGCCTTCCTTGCCACCTGTCTGCAGAGGGGTTCATGTGTGACCATATTGTAACTCCCAAATCCCTTTCTTCCTCTACTGTTTTTAATTCAGATCCACCAAGTGTATAAGTTATTTGAGACTGCTATTCCCCAAGCCTTAAACCATGCACTTTGCTGCATTAAAACATAGCTGTCACTTTTCTGATCATCCCTGAGGTTCATCTAAGTTGTGCTAATGATGTGCTGTTTGACACTGCTCATTACTCTACTGATATTACATAACCTGAAATCCCACTTATATTAGCCCAGTTGAGAAAAGTAACCATTAACTTCCTCCCCTGCATTAACTCTATGATCCATTTAAGGATTTTTCCTGTGATTCCAACAGGAATTGTAGGATGAATAGGTTACTGTATAAGCTGGAATTATATGATCAAACTTATGAAGTAACCTTTCATGCAGGACTAAATCAAATGTTTTGCTGCAATCCAAGTAAACAATGTCAAAATTATGTCCTATATCCAACTCATTAGGAACTTCACCCCAGGGGCTCACATCTGGTGAGTATGGGCTTGGCAAACCCAGGGTCCTGAGCTGGATATCATCATTCTTCTCTTTCTTGGTGATTCCTTTCTACTTCTGACTCTCTCTCTCTCTCTCTCTCTCTCTCTCTCTCTCTCTCTCTCTCTCTCTCTCTCTCTCTCTCTCTCTCTCTCAGGGTAAATCGGAGAATTTTTTTTTTTTTTTTTGGCTGGTGCAGCATAAGCCTCAGGCTTCCTTGCACCATATGGCTAATAATAATAATAATAATAATAATAATAATAACAACTCTGGCAAATAGCTATCCAGTTCACATGATTTTCCCTTTACAAAACCATGCTGTTATTTCCTTCAGAATTCCACTTCTATCTAAGTGATCCTGTATTGCACTCTTGATTTTTGCTTCCATGATTTTCGTTATAACTGAAGACAGACTGACTGGCCAGTCAGTAGTTACCAACTTCACTCTTAGAGCCACCTTAACTTCTGATCTATGAAAGTTTTCGTCATGCTCAGGCTGCTTTTGATAAGATGCAAAACCCTAAACCCATTCTATCTTCTCTATCCATCCTAAATACATTGTGTATGTCTAAAAGACAGACATACTGGCACCTCCAAAGCCAGGTGGGCAGGAGCAGCAGTGCGTAGCATACGCTTCTTGATTAGACCGGGTTTGAGCCCATGACCACCAAATACGGAGGATGCGGAAAGGTCAGGGAATGACCACCACATATCCCTGGAGCAATATGGCCTTAGTTGCTAATGCTCCTAAAAACCAAATAACAACAACAACAGACAGACTGGCTGGTCAGTAGTTACCAGCTTCACTCTTAGAACCACCTTTACGTACTGGTGATATATTGGCACTTTTCCAGTCCAAGGGAATTTATCCTGAGCTAAGTGATGCCCTCATAATTAACTTTAATGTTTCCACACACCCTCTCTTAAAATTACTTGCCTTTAAGCTTGAGAATTTTTCTAATACATAATTTTCTGAAGTTTTGGTATCGTTAATTTCATGCTTCCCTCACACACAGTTCCTCCTAAGAAGGCTCTTTATTTTGTATATATCAATGCAAAGTACCTGTTAAATTCATCAGCAACATTAGCTAGGTTTTCTAAGACTCTCCCTCACCCATTACACAAGAGCTCAATCTGACTCATTCTTCTCTTATTTGTATTCACATAAGTAAAAAAGTCCTTGTTCCCATTCTTTGCTCCCTTAGCCAGAAATTTCTCATAATCTGCCTTTACCAGCCTTATCTTTTCTGTAGTGCTCTTACAAATCAACATATGGCTGTTATAAGCTTCAGTAATTTTTATCACTCTAACTTGTCCATGCCATCTTTCTTTGCTCTTGTAAACCAGCTAGTTTGTTGTTTATTCACCTTGGAATCCTTCTCATGCCATATTTTCTTAATGGCAGACATTCATTCATGGCTTCTGTGGCTGTAGCTTTAAAGTTATACCATAATTTAATGTATTTGCACTTTACGTGCACCTACTCTCTCTGTCCAGTTGATAGAAGTAGAATCTTAAGCTGTCAATCTCCATTATAGAAATTAAAATCCATTCCTCTGCCTTTATTAACTGCTGCATCTCTCCTCATCATTCAACTTAGAACTTTATGATCACTCCCTGCTAATGGTTGCTGTACTGTCAGCTCCATGATGTCACCTCACCTGGTTTGTGAATGATGATAAGGTTTAGAATATTTTTACTTCTAGTACTTTCCCTAACATGCTGATACAAATAATAATCTAGTTTATTTTTATTTAAAAATTTTTTCCCATGGTAAATTTTCCTCCCATTTGTTCCAATCAATTAGGAGCAAATTTCACTTGCCTATTAAGACAATCACACTTGCTCACCTGTTCCATTTTCATATAGCAGCTCTCCTTATAATCTTCACAATATTCTGGTCTGTAGATTACTCCCGCTGTTGTACCTTTGCTTCCAACTAACTCACACAACACATTATATACTTGCATAAGTAACTTATGATCTATGAAAGTTTTTGTCATGCTCAGGTTGCTTTTGATAAGATGCACAACCCCATATCCATTCTATCGTCTCTATCCATCCTAATACATTGTGCATGTCTAAAAGACATTTCTTGGCTGAAGTCTCAGAGTACGAAGGAGTTTACTTATGCATGGGTTAATGCACACACATCATTTATACTACCAAGGTAGTTAGTTTTAATGCATCGTTTTAATTATATCTCATATTGCAAATACCTTCACAACGAGTTGCCATGTTATTGCACTACCTCGAATAAGTAACGCTTCACCTATGGAGAAAGACTATTGTTAGTTATTCTTTTTTTTTTTTTTTTTTATGTGAACCCCAAACACGAGAAGTATTAGAACCTATAGTACTTAGTACCGTGCTTGGGTTGGAGGTTGAGAAGACGAAAGAAGATATTTGTTGACATTGGACTTGAACTTCTGTAGATTGTAATTTTCAGGAAATACGTATGAAGGAAGGTTGTTCCAGAAAATGGCAGTTGAATGAATAAATGAGGAAGATGAAAAGTTGGTTCTGTGGGTTTGAAGCTGGACAGTAAATGGATGTTGGCTGGTGGTGGCACATGTTCGGACTGTTTTGAAAGAGAGAGCAGGAATTATAGAAGCCAATTCAGAAGAACAGTGCCCATGGAAGTATCTGTAGAAGAGGCATGCAGCAGAAACAGTACGTCTATGAGAAAGCGAGAGGAGAGACTCTGTTAGAAATGAATCATTAATTAACCAACTGCCCTCTTCTAAATGGAATCAAAAAGCCTGAGAGAGGTTTTGGGGTACCACCCCAGATGTGGGAACAATATTCCATGGCAGGGCGGATTTGCGATTTATACAGAGTGAGCAGCTGTTTGGAAGAAAAGTAACGCCGAGAGCGAAAGAGAAAACCAAGTTTTTTAGATGCAGAGGAAGCAATATTTGTAATGTGCCTGTGCCAAGAGAGATTAGAAGTCAGGATAATCCCCAAAAGAAATATATCATTTTGTCTAGAAATTGGAGTGTCACTAAAGATAAGCATAGGAGCAGAAGAATCCTTTTTTGCGAGATATAAGACAAGACTGAGTTTTAGAAGGGTTGAAATCAACTAAGTTGTCTTTGCCCCACTGGAGAATTACCTGAAGATCGGCATTTAAGGAATTGGTAGATTTTCAAAAAGTTGAATCTGATTGAGCAGGACAAGGTTTCTCAAAATGGAAAGTGGAATGCACTGTGCTATCATCGGCAAAACTAAGGATAGGATTTCCAGTCAATGGAAGAAGGTCATTAATATACAAGAGGAAAAGAGTGGGGGAAAGAACTGAACCTTGGGGGACACCGGCATTAGTGGAGAAGTTAGAAGACAGAGAGCCATCTACCATCACCCTCAGTGAGCGATCAGAGAGAAAACTGGATAACCAATTACTAAAAACAGTTGGCAAACCATAAGATGAAAGCTTGTTTAGAAGACCTTTATGCCAAACACGATCGAAAGCCTTTGAGATGTCAAGAGCAACTACTTGTGTTTCACCGAACCTTTCCATTGAATTAGTCCATAAATAGGTAACATAAGCCAGAATATCACCAGTGGATTGACACTGACGGAATCCATACTGGCGATCGTTGATCAGATGGAAGGTTTCTAGGCAGTTTAAGAGTTGGCGGTTAATTGATTTCTCCATTACTTTAGAAAGAGTAGAAGTAATTGCAATGGGACGATAATTGGATGGGAGGGATTTGTCACCCTTTTTAGGAACTGGCTGGATATGAGCAAATTTCCAAGAGAAGGAAAAACACCTTTGAAATAAGAAAGTGAAAAAAGGCGGCAAAGAATAGGAGGAAGTTCAGGAACACAGGTTTTGAGAACAAGTGGAGAAATACCATCAGGATCTGGAGCTTTCTTAGCATCAAGATTCATCAAAATCCTTCTGATATCCTTTTGACGGAAGACCACAGGAGGCATTGAATGGAGCTGGTTGGGAATGGTGGGAGGTGTTTTACTAAGATCATTAATACATGAGCTAGAAGAAAAATGGGATGCTAGCAGTTCAGCTTTATCCTTGGCAGAAGTGACAACAGAACTATCTGCTTTTGACAGAGGTGGGAGCAGAGATGGGCAATAGCTTTGGCAAGAGACCAGAATGCTCGGCTACCATTAGGGCAAGAAGCAAGTTTTCTACTCTTAGCCTGTTCAAACTCTAGTTTGGACTGATTAATAACTGTTTTACAATTGTTGCGAGCTTTGGTGTAGGCAGAAAATGAAACTGAAGAATTAGAAACAAGCCAATTACGATATGCAACATTCTTCTCTTGAACAGCCTTAGCACATTTATTGGAAAACCACGGCTTAGATAAAGGACGAGATTTTAAAGTGGAGTGTGGGATAAAGGATTCCATTCCTGCAAGGATAATTTCACTGACACGATCTGAGCAAACGTTGACATCAGAAGTTTTGAAACAGTAATCCAACCAAGGAAAAGAAGAAAATAAGTCTCGCAGGTCATCCCATTTTGCATTCTTGTAAGGCCAAACAACACGAGGTTGGGAATAGCCATGGGATTAAGGTTCCATTGGAGAAGAGACAATCACCAAGTTGTGATCTGAAGTGCCTAAAGGACCTCTCACTTCGACCGTGTACTTAGAAGGGTTGTTTGCGAGAAAAGGCTGTATGATTAGGATTGTCCGGTATTCTTGTAAATGAACAATCTGTGCTAGGTCATTAGTAATTGCAAAAGCCTCAGCATCTTGACCTGCTGGGTCGGTGTGACTAGGAAACGGAAGCCAGCTGGAGTTGTGAACATTAAAATCACCAAGGAAAATTACCTCACTGTTAGGAAAGTTGGACTGGAGAAAGTCAAGTTGCAAAGAGAGGAAGTCAAAGAGCTCCAAGTGATTAGTGGAGTTGTGAGAAAGGTAGAGACAACAGATGAATTTGACACAATGAGGTAGAGAGATTTTGAGCCAGAGAAGATCAAAGAGAGAAGATTACAAATTGCCAAGTCTCTGACAGGGAATATCAGAACGGACATATGCACAAGTACCACCTTTGAGGCGAAAGGAATCATACAGCGAATAATTTGGGCATCTGAGATGAGCAGTAGTTGAATCAACCGATAACTGAGATTCTGTCAGAAAAAGTACATGGGATTTGGCAGACTGCAAGTGGAAATGGACATTGTTGAGATTAGAATTGAGACCACGTATATTTGTGAAATGAATTAGGAAGTGCTTGGGAGGTTTAGATCTTTTCACAGATAAGCTTGCTCTATTAATTTGACAATTCATGCTGTATGAAGTAAGAAAAAGTGGGTGGGACATGCTGTATAAAGTAATGAAATTTCTGGATATGGCATACACGTGGTAAGAATATACCCAGATCCTTGACATAATGTGGCCTCGACAATGTTCCCCGCATACACATTACTCGGACTCCCTCCAGTCACTATCTGGTAGAGTAGAGGTAGCAAGGTTATACACTAGCTGATCCGGAAGCCTCCTAGAGAGTTACCAATAGGTTCTGTTAGGTGTACTAACTAGCGGCCGGCCTACGAACACCGTTTTAGAGCTGTACCTTCGAAATGTAAGGAATATTAGATCTCGCCACGACGTTCATCATAACCTCAAAAGTCATCAATCATACTGCATGATGAAAGAGATAGGGAAGGGTTGACCGGAACTTAGCTCTAGAGGTTAAACATGGGTTCCACCACTTCAAGCCTCCAATAAGCAAAGTGGTGGTATTTCACCGGTTGATGAGAGTCATCTACCACCTAGTACTGCCTGGTAACATAGAGGAGCGACGTTCCTCCATGTGGTGTGGCCGCCACACCTCAACCCCCTGCTTACGTTGGTTCACACCTGGGTGGTCATCCACCATGTACTTGTGCATGGAGGTTATACCCAGGATTACTAACAGTCCCACCATCGTGAAGGTGCAAGCAGAGGATTTGGCTGTCACAGACCGTCTGGACTTTGCCGAAATTGGGTCCACTTGACTTGAGTGTCACCCAAAATTAATTGAAACCACTTCCCAGGTAGCAAGTATAGCTTTTTTGGCATATCTGAGAGAATGTCTGTGACAATCTCAAGGACCGTCTGTGACAACCTCAATTCTTGGCGGATGGCAGTATCCCCCAAGGCCAAGCAAAAAGCCTTGAAATAGCATTCACAATATGAGATATAATTAAAACAATGCATCAAAGCTACCTTGGTGGTATAAATGTGTGTGTGTGTGTGTGTGTGTGTGTGTGTGTGTGTGTGTGTGTGTGTGTGTGTGTGTGTGTGTGTGTGTGTGTGTGTGTGTGTGTGTGTGTGTGCGTGCGCATTAACTCATGCATATGTAAACTCCTTCATACTCTAAGGCTTCAGCCAAGAAATGTCTTTTAGACTAAACCATTGCACACCATCAGGCATCTGTCATATTGTGTAGTTATACTTCATAATTGGGTTGTCACTGCTGCAACACCAGAGTACCTACCCACCCACAAAAAGAGAGGCCAAAAAGCTTTGAAATGGTGCCATCTTGGTGGTGGTATCTGCTGAGAATAACTAACAATAGTCTTCTCCATAGGTAAAGCATTACTTATTTGAGGTAGTGCAGTACTGTGGCAGCTCGGGAAGGTATTCACAATTTGAGATATAATTAAAACGATGCATTAAAACTACCTTGGTAGTATAAATGATGTGTGTGCATTAACCCATGCATAAGTAAATGCCTACATTTTACAAAACCATAGTGAAACTCATCATCCTCTATTTCCACATCAGGGGCTATATTAGAGTAATGAGCTTGTGATATGTGGTTTGATTGAATCATTTTAAAACTAAATTTCATAGTTTATATTTTGCTCATTAACCAATCAGATAACTGCCCCTATTCCTTGCAGTCTGGGCGGGCAAACAGGATTATTTCCCTGTCTGGTGAAAAAGGGCAAATTTCTGTGGATAGGTATAGAGCATTTGTTTGAAGCATTTTTGACCCCCCTGGGTTCCATGGCCTGTTTAACTTGTAGAGTGGTTGTTTTTATAGTATAGAACAGTTTCATTTAAAGAGGAAGTTATTGTTGACCTTTTTTCAATTAGATCTGATTAATTAAAACCACTTGCCTGGTTTCAATTAATAGACTCCAGTCAGGAGATCTATTAATTGAAACTAGACAAGCAAAGCATTCTGAACTGTTATTGAAACTGTCCTCTGTAAGTGGAAGCCCAATTAAAGTCTCGTCACATAGCACTATAAACTCCTGAAAAGGAGTGATAAGTGAGTGGGATTTATTGAACATCACCAAAGAGGAAATAGTCATGGAATTACAAGAACAGAAAGTAACTCAAGAAAGGCGATTAATATGTAAGGACGATAAGCTTGTTCAAAGATGTAATATTATATTGACCTTTAGTACACCTAATTTGCTAACCTCGGTTAAAGCAGGCTACCTACACTGCCGTATCCGACTTTACATTCCAAACTCAGACAACATGCAGAGGCAAAATTTGTCCTAACTGTGGTTCTAAAAATCATTCACAAACAATGTACTGCAAAGGCTCTGGAACGTTCAAACTGTAAGAGCGATCATCCAGCATATTCAAAATAATGGGACCTCTGGAAAATGGAAAAAAATAATACAAAAGTATAAGATCAAGAATAAGGTCACATCAAGAAGCAAGAAAGCAAATAAAATCAACAATCCAAAACGCACATTTGCTTCCTCTATCCATAAATGTGCCAAGTTAATTCAACCCAAACTGAGGTGTTAATTCTGCCTATCAATTTCAATACATCCACTGCAGAATGGGTATGATCTGTATTATCGACACATCGACCTACTACCAAACCTGTTTTAGTTGATGAAATAAATAGTATCCCTATCACATTTCTGCTTAAAATAATGATAAAATGCCAAATAAATAACGAAGGCAACAAGCCACTGAATTTTCACAGTCAAATTCAAACAGCATGGACTATGAAGATATAACTGCACAAGATAAAACAGTACTTGATCTTCATGAAGCAGATGACATGGAGACTGGATTTTCACCTAGTCAAACCAATGATGTAGAAGAGAGTACTGATTCCACACACACCCACCCTTTTTCCTAGAAAAGATAAGCAAAAGAAAAGAAAAGAAAAGAAAAGTCTAGTCCTAGAAAAGAAAAGCAAAACATGACCATCAAATGCAAACCACTGACAAGAAACAGACAGACTCTTCCAACCCAAATAATGCAGCACATTGTACAATGGAATTGTAGAGGTTTATGCTGCAATACCAATGAAATATATGATTTAATTTTCTGATATAGTCCTGTAGCCGTTTGCTTACAAGAGACTAATCTAACTCCACCAATTAAAAATTTTACAACTTAAATCTGCATGTGGAGGCATTGTGATTTTAGTTGACTAGAAATATTCTGCTTCAGACCCATTTAGAAGTTGTTGCAGTATGTGTACCAACAATGGTGAAAGCGGAGAGTAATATCCATAATGCTTACATCAAAAACGTAATGCTTGCATCAAAAATGAACATCCGTAATGCTTACATCAAAAATGGACATGTTGTAATGGTAAGTCTTGATACTGAAAAGGCTTTTGACACTATCTGGAGGTATGGCATATTGAGAGAACTTTTTTCCGTAGGATTGCGAGGGCACTTACCAGAATTCATTAGAATTTTTTTTTCAACACAGAACTTTTCAGGTCTGCTATCGATCTGTACTTTCTCTGTCCTACACTCAAGAAGAAGGTGTTCCACAAGGATCAGTACTTAGTTCTACCCTTTTTTCACTTAGACTGAACACCATAACACAGAACATCCTGAATACTGTGGAACTGTGTATGTATGTATGCTGACAATCTTACTATATCTTGCTCTTCACAAAATATGTATACCATTGAAAGACAGCTGCAGCTTTCTATAAATAAGTTAGTCACATCGTGTATCAGAACAAAAAACAATTGCTGTTCACCTCTGCAAAAAAGTAAGCTACACCAAGAACCAGAAATCAGATTAAAAAACTATCTGATCCCTCTCACCAGCAATCTTCGTTTCCTAGGTTTAATATTGGACAGCAAAATTAACTTTGCTTTACATATACCTCCAAACTGTTTGTTTAAAGAAATTTAATATAAAATTTAATATACTTAGGTCCTGCTATGACATTGGTTGCTGACAGATACACTCTTTTACATTTGTATCATGCTCTTATCAGGTCTTGTTTAGATTATGGTGCTGTTGTCTATGATGCAACTAGGAAAAGTGCACTAACCAGTATGAATACCATCCAACTCAGTGCCCTTCATACTGCTCTAGGCACATTAACAACATCCCCTGTCCAGAGTCTGCATTTGGAGGCATATGAACTTCCACTTCATCTTAGAAGGAAAATGCTGCTCTCAATTATGCAGCCAAAATTCAAAGCATTCCAGCCCTTCCTGTTCGACCGTTGTTTTTCAACCCTGAATAGACAGCATTCTATAACAGTAAAATGACTGAAAATAGACCCACTGGTATTAGACTAAAAGATTTGCTTTGCACCAGTATATACTCCAATATACTTCACTTTGAAATATATTGATCAATATACTTCAAGAGACTGATGTATCTGATCCACCCTGGTCTGTAAATCTCTCTCTCACTATGATAACTATTGTCAGCAATAGGGAAAGAAATCCCTGGAAAATGAAAGAAGCAACTACATAAAGGTATTCCCTCAACAACATGCAACACTGCCTAATATATACATATGGCATGAAAACAGATTCTGCCTTTGGTGCCACGGCTGTCTTTCCTTCTTTTACAGCTTCTATATCATGACAGGTTGAATGTACCATTTATACTGCAGAATTTATGCAATAAAATTAGCCTTAGAGAATATTAACACTTTCCAAAATGCCTGCCCTGTAATATACACCAATTCCATGAGTGCATTGTCTGCATTGGACAGTAAATTTTCAATATTGCATCCCATCATAAAACAAATCTTTTCCTGTTTAAACCATCTACAAAGTAAAAATCATTCAGTGAAAATTTGCTGGATCCCAGTGCATTCTGGTATCACAGGTAATGAGAAAGCAGATCAGGCAACCAAACAGTACAACCAGCAAATTATCAGTACCATATATAGATTATTTGAAACGCATAAAAAAAATTGTACATTTCAGTGGTTCGAAACCGGGAAGTTTCAAATGAACAACAAATTGCTTCAAATCAAACAGGAACCAGCATTATGAATTCTAGCTTCAACAAAACAGATAGGATGAGGTTGTACTAGTAAGATTATGCATAGGTCATTTACACACCCAACCCATATGTATCTTCTCATGGAGGATGACCTACCTCTATGCATGCATTGTTCATCAACACTTACTGTCAAATATATATACTCTTGGACTGTATGTACTAGGCTCATATCAGAAAAAGTATTTTCCATTCACTCCTATGACTGCAAGAACCTTTATCACTTGCCCATATTATTGATGCAAATATAAATAAATTGTTTACGTTTCTTAAGCAAATACAAATATATGATTTCCTCTGATGCCAAATTGGACCGATTTATTACATAAAATTATAACACAAAAATAGGCACGTTTTGGATTCAGTTGCCCTTGTGCCCTAAAACATCAATGCCAATTCCCTGAATGCAGCATATACACTGTAGAGCTGCACACTACAGAGTTAGCACTGGATCACATCTGTGTTGATACCAACGGATTATTATATACTCCATTTCTTTGAGTGTATTACAGGCTTCATTATCAGTGAGATACAACTCTCATCAATTCTTGTCTCCAGTTCAGAATAAGATATATTCTCTTTATGAGCATAAATTTGATATCCCCTTCTGCTTGATTCCTAGCCACATTGGGATCAGGGGAAATGATTTGGCTGATACCACAGCCAAATCAGCAATTACCATTAATCATCATGGCCTGTTAGTTCCCTATACAGATTACAGGCAAATAATAGACAACAAGATTCACTCCCAGTGGCAGAATTCACGGAATGGACAGACTTCAAATAAATTAATTGAACCATGGCATTCTAGTCTGGAGAGGAATCGTAATGCAGTTGTTCTTGATCAACATCACATAGGACACAGTCATTTGACACATTCCTTTTTGCTGAGAGCTGATGACTCTCCTATGTGCGACTTCTGTCACACCATTTTATCCATTAAGCATATTTTAAATGACTGTACAGATTTCAACGATACCAGTTTTCCTGCTTTTAACCATCTGACAGCTTTATTACACTCAGTCAGATTTTATCCAACAATGACATTTCAGCTGTTTGTAAATTTTTACGTGTTAATTTATATAAAAAAAAAAGTAAAGTGCAGCCATTATCAACCCACTGCAGGATGGAAGCCTCCTCAACAATTCATGTTGAGGGAAATGGACCATAATCTGCCACGCTGGTCCAGTGCGGGTTGGCAGATCGACCGTATTCAGCAGTCAGGGGCTTGAACCCCGGTCAACTCAAAGAGCGTGTGCTACTGCACTCCCGCTCCTGCCCACTCGGCTACGGAGGGTTAATTTATATACATGTATATAAAATACTGAATATATACTGGTGTTCAAAGAAAGTGCATCACCTATGAATTTCACATTTCTAATCCTTTTTTGCAATGGTATGTTACTTTAATGACTAGCATCACAAATAGAAATATAAACAAAAGATATTTATTAATAGTTAAGGCAAAGCTAAGTAATATTTGACAGGTGCTCTCAAAATATTCCAAAATGAGCATTTGCAACATGACAAAATTATGCCTGAAATGTTATTAGAAGTCCTCAATTTGCTTCAGTTTATCTTTTTAAATGGAAAACAAAATGAAAAGTTCACCAAGTGCAAACTAATATTTAGTTGAACCACCTCTGGCCCTGATGACAGCAGCACACTGTCAAGGTATTGACAAGATCAATTTCTGAAGATAATCAACTGATAGTTTGTGGTTCCAAACCCAAATTATGGCTTCCTGAAGGTCACGAAGGGTCTTTGGTATCTTTCTGGCAACTGCAGATTCCACACGATGCCAACGGTTCTCTATAGGATTCAGGTCTGGGCTGTTTACTGGCCAGCTAAGAGTTGTAATGGACCATTCTTCTAACCATATTTTCACCTGTAACAAATGTAACCACATTACTGTCAAACCTCTAATGCATAAATGAAGCTAAAGTAGCTAGAGAAGTGCCTACTTACCCTTTTCACCCGATGACAAGGAGCAGAGTCGTCCTGAAAGATACGGTTAATTGGCAGATTGAAATGGTCTCTAATGGTTGGCAGCAATTTTCCTTCCAATATAGCTAGGTATCCATTGGCATTTACGGAACCTTTTACAAACTGCAGGTGACCTACTCCGCACGAAATGCACCCCCATATCATTTGGCTGGTAGGGAATTTTACTGTAGACACCATACAGTCTGGATTGTATACTTCACCATGTCTACGGCGAATCGTTTGTCCCCCACCAGAGCCATGCAGGTTGAGTTTCTTCTCATTCGAGAAAATAACTTACTTTCACTGCTCGGGGGTCCATTTGACGTGCTCCTTACACCAAATTAATTGAGCCTTTTTCATTTTTTGTGCGAGGAGGGGCTTCTTCTTAGGATGACAGGCTACAAATCCATTTTTGAAGAGGTGGCTTCTTACCATTACTGCACTTGCTACCACTCCAGTATGTTCTTTCCATTCTCTTTTCAGGTCAGACTAAGAAGCTTTGTGGTTTCTAGGGCATAAGCACTTCAAAATGCGGTCCTATTTTGTTGTAGAGACTCGTTTACATCCAGTTCCTTTTTTCCTATCAGCAGAACCAGTATTCTTGAGTTTGGAAAGAACTGTCGACTGATTAAAAGATGCTATAAGCAATATGATGGGAAGAATATCCTTCCTCGTGTAAAGCAACAATAGCACTCTTTCTTTGTGGCGTCAACTGCACGTAACTCGCCAAACTGACACAAGCAAGGAATTACTGCAACTCTTGCAGAGTGTGCTTATATAACCGAAAGCAACAGCTGATGCAATATTACATCATAACCATATGTCAACCTTATCTGATGCAATCTGTAAAAAATATTGCCATATACTTACGTTATTCGGACAACAATTACAATTTTAAGGGGTGATGCACTTTCTTTGAACACCAGTATATATTTTTAATACTTGTATTGCCTTTTATCCTTTTACTTATATAACCTTTTGATATAACCTCTGAAAGAGGTTATCAGAATTTATTTTTAATCCTCTATAAACTTGTCTTGGTACATAACAGACTGCCGCTAATATGCCAAAAAATTATAAACCAAACCATCACAAAAAGTAGATGTGTTAAAAGAAACTTGAAAACAGATTTGGAATCAGGAATTGCAAAAAACCATCAATATATTCTTTCATCTTTGGCTTCACTCCACATCTTATGCTGATGCATTAATGAATTCAAGAGACAGTGCTGTGCTGCCTATATACAAGTACCAAACTGTCCAACCATTACCAACACTAAACCTTGATATTGCTATTTCTACAGATTGCATTCAATCAATAAACTAAACCTAGCATAATTCTATGGAAAGCTACAGATTATAGTACTTGTTCCACCAGTAAAGATGTTTTTGATAATGTAGCTAAGACCTACCAACAGTCCTCAAAAAAATGTTAAAATAAAATCTATAAAAATGATAAAGGACAAAGGCGTTGCTGTAGAGACAGCCACCTCAGAAGGTATTTATAAGATAACTTACTTAACTTCATTGACTGATATGGGTATTAAGATGGAACCCCTAAAATTCTAAAACCAGCTATTTTAATAGATAATGTAGACAGAAGTCCTCAAAAGAAAAAATACTTGAGGATCTGTTTTATAAAAACCTTAGCAAACAAAGTTTTTCTTTTGATGACTTCACTAAAGAAATTACCTTTCATTTTAGTACTTCCTCAAAATCTAGACAAATTGTGAATTGGATTCTAGGCTTTTCTCCAAGAATATATGAACTTGCTATTTACTTAGAAGGCTTATATATTCGTTGGTCTTCTCATAGATTTAGATGCCTTTCACAATGATTACCAGGTGTTTTTCATGTCTTGGTTACAAGCACACTACTGCCTCCTGTTCTCAGGATGTTCCATCTTTCAGTCACTGTGCCCGTACTGGACACATCTATGGGGACTGTCCCAATAAAGATCAGCCCCTTTATTGCTGCAACTGTAAGCATAAAAAGAAGGATCATAAACATTCAGTCCGAGATGTTACCTGTAGTGAATACGCACGAGCTTTGGAAAATTAGTATTAGTATTAGTAACGGCCGCATGGTGCAAGAAAGCCTATGGCTTATGCTGCACCAGCCAAAAAAAAAAAAAAAAAAAAAAAAAAAAATCCGAACAAAACAATGATAAAAACAAAAAAAAAATAAATAAAATAAATAACTAAATAATAATAATTAATAAATAAAAAAATAAAAAAAATAAATAATAAAAAATAAAAATGAAATTAAACCTATCATCCTATGCGCTTCCCTTACCCGAAAGTACTATCCAGATGACCTTTGAATTTCCCCAAACTGTCGGCCTCTACCACCCATGAAGGCAACTTATTCCAGTAATTTATAACTCGCTGGCTAAAATAAAACTTCCTGCAGTCCAATCTAAACATTTCCCCCCGTAACTTGAATTTATGTCCCCTAGTTCTAGCATCATTTATAATCTTGAAAATTTCGTCCTCATTCATTTTACTGATGCCTCTCAGAGCCTTAAACACCTCAATCAAATCTCCTCTAAGGTGTCTAGTTTCCAAACTCTGCAACCCACATATTCGAAGTCTTTCTTCATAAGAACGCCCTTTTGCCGATCTCACCAGGCGAGTTACCCTTCTTTGCACCCTTTCAAGAAGCTCGATGTCTTTCTTTAGGTGCGGTCTCCATACTTGAACACAGTATTCCAAGTGTGGTCTAACATAAGCTTCATGTCTGACCGTATCGTAACACCCAAGTCCCTTTCCTCCAGTACTGGGTTTAGTTGAACTCCACCAAGTGAATAAGTTTTTTTGGGATTACTGTTTCCCAGATGTAATACCTTACACTTTGTTGGATTAAAGCACAGCTGCCATTTTTCTGACCATTCCTGAAGTCTATCTAGGTCTCTCTGAAGAAGCTCAGCTTGACAGTGATCATTAACTACTCTACCAATTTTAACATCATCTGCAAATTTAGACATCACGCCCTCTATCCCTTCATCAATGTCGTTTATGAAAATTAAAAACAACAGTGGTCCTAATACTGATCCTTGGGGAACCCCACTTCTTACATCAACCCAATCTGAGGAATAGCCAATTTATCACAACCCTCTGCCTCCTGCCCTGAAGCCATCCTTCTATCCATCTAAGGATTTTCCCAGTGATTCCAACCTGTTCCAGCTTATAAAGCAACTGCTCATGTGGGACTGAGTCAAAAGCTTTGCTGAAATCTAAATAAACAATGTCGAAATTATTCCCTAAATCCAGCTCATGAATGACCCTTTCGAAATAGCGAACCAGATTTGTTAAACATGATTTTCCCTTTACAAAACCATGCTGAGTATCCTTGAGAATTTCAATTCGATCCAAATGATCCTGAATTCCACCCTTGATCATTGCCTCCATGATTTTCCCTACTACTGAAGTCAGACTGACAGGTCGATAATTTCCAACTTCACTTTTAGAGCCACCCTTATGTATGGGAGATACATTTGCACTTTTCCAATCCAAGGGAATCTCCCCAGAGTCTAGTGATGCTCGCATAATTAGTCTCAATGGTTCAATGCACTCGTTTGCCGCCTCTCTTAAGATTATAAGGTATATTCCATCAACTCCAGGAGCCTTACTGGTCTGTAGGCTCGAAAGTTTTTTCATTAAATAATCTTGCGAAATTTCAATATCATTAATTACATATTTTTTAACTTCGCTCCCACAATTTCCCATTGCCACATGTAAGGAATCATACTCAATATGAATAATACACCCTTAAATTCAACTTCTAATTATAGTCCTAACACAGAATTCTTCAGCTAAAATTCTTCAGCTTAATGATCAAAAATCAAACAACTTGTAGGTGAACTTTGACAACAGTTTTGAACTTAGAGAAATCTATTGATATTTTGTTAATTCAGGAGCCTTATTATCTATGTGCAACAATTACCTGTTTTCCTACAAGAGTTATATATGCTCCATATCAGCACCTTCATTCTACTATGCTTTTGGATGATGTTTTGATAGTAAGATATGTTAAGGTTACTTTGATTAGCTGTCTAAATTCCAATTTGTAACTTGTGCATATATCTCTTCTTCCTTTGAAAGTATTTACCTCTTTTCAGCTTATTGCCCTCCTCAAGATTACTAATAGTAGTAATAGTATTTGCCATACTGAGCAAGGAAGCCACAGGCTTTTGCTGCTTTGGAAAAAAAAAAAAAAAAAAGTAGAAAAGAAAATGCAAATTATATGCTTCTCTCCTCACTGAGGTAATTATCCAGTTGACCTTTGAATTTATTCAAACTGTCAGCCTCAACTACCTGCAAGAGCAACTTTTTCCAGCGATCAACGACTCACTGGCTAAAGAAAACTTCCTACAATCTGATCTAAACCTCAACCCCTGTAATTTGAATTTATGACCTCTATTTCTGGAATTCTTTATAACAATGAGAATCCACCTACATTCATTTTACTAATCCCTCCCACAGCCTTAAACTTAATCAGGTCACCTCTGAGGTGCCTGGTTGCCAAGCTCTGTAGCCCACCATCAAAGTCTTTCATGTGGTCGTCTTTCTGCTGATCTCACCATTTGAGTTGCCCATCTTTGGACCCTTTCAAGAAGCTCAATGTCTCTTTTTAGACGAGGTCTTCATACTTGAACACAGTATTCCAAATGTGGTAAGACCAGATTTGGAATACTGTATTCCATACCACATCTGGAATAAAGAATTGTATGGAATTCTTTCTTTTCTTTACAGTACTTTTGGAACTTTGTGCCCTGCAAATTTTATTGTAGCTGGTGATTTTAATGACAAGTCCTTGACTTGGTTCTGTTCTTCTTCCAACACTTGCGGTCATCTTGAAGGTTTTATCTTGCAGCACCAACTTAATATTCTTAACAAACCTGATCTACCTTTTACTCTGTCTTCTTTTGTTGGTCAGTCCAATATTAAACACTCTCTTCTTCCTCTATTTTAAAAAAAAATCTGTTTTTGGACAATTTGTGTTGATTGGACTTCATCTGACAATTTTATTCCAGATTCAACCTGTTCCTTCCTTTTCTTCCTGGTATACTTCCACCTCCTCTCATTTTTCCTTTTGCAATGTAATTGAAAAAAATTCTCTAATATTTTTACTTCTGAATTTTCTTGATTTTCTGAAGTATCTAAAAATATGCCTCCTGTTGACTGTGCTACTCTTATTTACAATACTCTCCTCAAAGTTGCTACTCACTCTACTAAAAGGAAATCTAAAAAACATGTTGCTACTTCTTGGTGGAACAGAAAATTGACAATCTTGCAGTGAAGTTTTTCGTGCCCGAAAAAATAATCAATGGCATAGATGTTCTTGGCCAGCTGATGATGTTAGTCTGCACAATCTATCTTAGCAAAAAACATCAATATGTCAAACTTGCTGCTAAATCCAAATTTGACATCTGGAAGAAATTTGTTCATTATATCAGTAATCAAAATCCCTGGAACACTGGTTACATAATTGCTAGAAACAAGCTACATGCTCCTATTATCTATAATACCATTATAAGTAATAACACTGAATCTCTTTCTTGGACAGATACCATTAATTCAATTCTAGATACTTTTCTTACCTGATGATCCCCCTTTTAGATTTGTCCTGTCATTAAGATATTTCATCACTTAATCTTAATTACTTAACTTCCTTGGTTGTTGTCCTTTTACCTCTGATGAATTATCTCCTGCATTGCCAGGATTAAACTTAATCGGTGTCCTGGCAAAAATCTTATTAAAGGGGAGCTCTTGATAAAACTTCACTCCTGTTGTCCAAATGTTCTTCTAAATTTATATAATAAATGTCTACAATGGTCTAATTTCCCAAATTCCTAAAAATTTACCATTTTAAGAATTCTTGGCATGTCTCCTAATCTTCCCCAGTCTTACAGACCTGTCGCTTTGTTATCTAATTTTGGTAAGATCCTAGACAGTTTGAGCTAATAGAGAATCCTGGCTTTGCTTCAGGACACAGATAGCTATTCTAGTAATCAATATAGTTTTCGTTCTGGAGTTGGTGCTAAAGACGCCTTTGTTACCCTGCTGAATTTCATTAAAGAATCTTCTTCTAAATATGCCTTGGCCATTTTTATCGACTTTGAGGGCGCTTTTGACTTTCTTTGGTGGGAGAGCACCCTTGAATGTCTTAGAACTCTGAACTGCCCTGCTAACCTACACAATCTTATTAGGAATTATTTTTCAGATAGATACATTAAGATTACATTAAATTTTCACACAATTTTTCGGAAAGTCTTATGTGGATGTCCACAGGGGTCTATTCTTAGACCATTGTTTTGGAATCTTGTTCTCAGCTAATGGCTATAAAGGTTTCCCCAAATTATTCAATAACTACCAGGTTATTACCGTGTTGGCCAAGATTTTGCAGCTCCAGCGAATGTTAAGTTTTTATCTATATTTAGTCATTTTATTGACTTAATTGTTATACTAAATTATTTTCTATAAGTAGCTTTATAGTTCTAGTCAAGCTCCATGGTTTATTTTGAATTTAGATAGTGATTTTGAAAGTTAATACTTAGTGTTCGTAGATTTTATGTTCGTATCTTGCCGCCATTGTTATACAATATGGAATAGCGTAACGTAAATCCCAAACTTCATACAGTAAGGTTTAACATAAAATTAGATAGGGAAATATGTAGTACTGTATTAGAAATCTGTTAGATTAATATAGTATTATCACAATTAATCAGCAAAATTTAGTAATCTTATTAAATTTCATTGTTAATTAAATTATACTTAAACGGAATCATGACCCAGACTAGAGCAGCAAAACAATGGGCACAAAGTAACAAGTTGCCCCCTTCAGTTCTCCCCTGTGACTCAGGGGAGAACTGAAGGGGACGATTCTCCAATGCATCACAGTCAAAAAAAATGTGTGAAATGTTTGCAGACCTTTCTAGAACAGAACATGAACTAGCCAAGAAGGATGTCTTTGTGTGTGCCCTAGGTGCAGAGACTGTGAAGAAATTAGGTACCGACTCAGCGTTCTGATGGGGTCTATGAGAGTTTGAGGTGTACGGTAGATGCCCTGGAAGAAATTAATATTAGGGGGCCCATCAAGTGCTCAGCTGCCCAACTCAACACCACAGCTCAATCCTCTGCATCAGGCAACACGCGACAAGTTCCAAGGCAGAATGCTGGTCCCACAGGAAGTAGTGATTGTTGGTGACTCTATTGTCAGGGAGCTGGGGAATATTATGCAAAAAGGATAGGTGGAACAGGACCAGGGTAGGTCTGCCAGGGGCAAAAGTTGATGACATTGTAGGACAGATATCATCTTTTAAGGGCACAAAAGGTGATATTGTTGTACATTTTGGCACTAATGACCTTAAGAGTAAGAGATCTGCAGATTTACTTAAAAGTACAGGTCAATGCTGAAAAAACAGTCGTGAGTTACGGTTAAATTTAGAAGTGTCTGCAATTCAGCCCAGACACAATATGAGGGAGTATATTATGAGATCCTTGTCAATCAATTCAGCCCTGAGGAGATTGTGCAAGGCTCGTGGGGTAGAATTTTTTCCAGCATGGTCTGTACTTGCTAACAGGAGAGAGTGCTTCTACAGGGATGGGTTAGAAAGGGTGCAAGAATATTTGCTGATGCTATCAAGGCAGTGTTGGGTGAGTCGGAAAACTGCTAGCTTGGGGGGGGGGATTCACAGACTAAAAGATTAACAGTAGCGGCAGGCACCAGCGAAAGGGATTCTTGCACTGCTTCTATTGTAATGAGCAGCAGCCTAGAGAGCAAGTTGCTAGGGATTTCAAGAGCTGCTGGGAGTCATGGAACAAGTAAATACATGGGTTGTTTTAGGGTAACTAAGAGTAAGAACAGATGCATGTATACATGTATACTTGCATGTACATGACACAAAGGAGGTTAGGAAAGCAAAGATAGATTAAGAAAAATCTTTGCCAAAGGATGCAAAGGGTGCAAAGAAAAACAGCAAAGAGTTCTTTACTTATGTAAACTCTAGAAGGAAGGGTATGAATTAGATAGGTCCACTTAACATAGATGGTTCGATTACTGATGATCCTGCTGAAAAAGCTGATAAACTGAATGAGTAATTTGCATCTACATTCACACATGAGGAGTTATTCAAGGAGGGGAATGCCAGAAGTTTATTAAACTCTAACAGGGAGCTAAGTGATTTTGTAATAACTGAGAGCAAAGTGGAAAAGAAATTGTTGAAGTTAAACATAAAAATTGCACCTGGGCTAGATGCAATCTATCCAGTCATACTGAAGGAGGCAGCAAGGGAAGTAAGCAAACCCTTAGCCATAATTACGAGACTTATAGTCAGGGGAGGTTTCCATGGACTGGAGTTGTGCAAATGTATCCCCAATTCACAAAGCGAGTGCAAAGGGTGGCACAAATAATTATAGACCTGTTAGTAGTAGTACTACTACTACTAACTACTACTTAGTAGTAGTAGTTTAATTTCTGTTCCGGGGAAAATAATGGAGTCACTGTTTACAGAGGTGATACAGGATCACCTAGACAAGACTGCAGTAATAGTTCAGACACAGCATTGGTTTGTTAAGGGGAAGTCTTGTCTGATCAATCTGATTAGATACTACAATGTGGTCATAAAGTAACTGGATACAAAAAATAATTTTTATATCATATACTTGGATTTCAGGAAAGCTTTTGTTACTGTTGCACATGTTAGACTGCTGTACAAAGTGGAGCGGTATGGCATTAAGGGCAAGTTACTGTAATGGATAAAGGGATGATTAAGTGAGAGACCACAGAGAGTGATAATAAATGGGCACTGCTTTATGTGGACTAATGTTATTAGTAGAGTCCCCCAGGGTGTGGTGCTGGGCCCATTGTTGTTTTGTGTATTTATCAATGATATCGATGAAGGTATATCAGGCTTAATGTCCAAGGTTGCAGATGATACAAAGGTTGGCAGGTTGTTAATGACAGTAAAGACAGTATGCTACCGCAACAGGATCTAGAAAAGTTAGGCAGATGGGGTGAGAAGTGGCAACTGAAGTTTAACATTGACAAATGCAAAGTCCTGCATATGGGTAGCAGTAATCCAAGAGAAACATACCAACTGTACTAAACTCGGGAAGTGGAGAATGAAAAAGACCTTGGGGGGCAATTGTGCAATCAGATATGAAGTTCTCTGAGCAGTGTAGATGGGCTGCCAGAACAGGTCATGGAGTTTTTTCAATGATATTTAGTAATTTTGTTAGCAGAGACAAGGAGGTGATTATCCCTTTGTATAAGGCAGTGTTCAGGCCACACCTTGAGTACTGCATACAGGTCTGGAGGCCTCATTTTAGGAAGGATGTAGAGTTTCTAGAATGAGTACAGAGAAGGGCAACAAGATTGGTGAGAGGAGAAGGGGGTGTGCTTATGAAGAAAGGCTTACGTTCTGCAAGTTGCAGCCTCTGGAGACTAGGCACCTGCGAGGTGATATGATTGAGGTGTATAAGGCCTTGAATGATTTGAGCAGGCTCAATGTATACTTCTGCTTGCTCAGTTTAAGAACCTGAGGGAGCATAGATTAAAATTGAGGAAAGATGGTTGTAGAATAGATGTGCAGAAGTTTGCCTTTAGCCAGCGGATCAAGGATACGCTGAAAGTTAATTTTCCAATTGCTCATGGGTCTCTTGTAATCGAAGACCCGCAGGGCGGTTTTCATTAGGTTTATTACAGTATAATATTACATCTGGGGTGAGATGGAATACTTTTAATTTCTGCAGCATAATTACAAAGTAAGGTTTTTCGCCTGAGGTGTAATGGGGGTTCGTTTGCCTCAATATACAGGCTGTGTACTAGAGATGTTCTGAAGGCTCCCATGCCTATACTTAGGGCACTATGCTGAATTGTATTTAGCTGCAACACGGAACTGTTCCTTGCAGAGTTGTACACAGGTGATCCATAATCCAGGCAAGATTGAATTAAAGTTATATAGAGATGTGATAGTGAGTGTCTATCAGCACCCCAGGAGTTAGCGGAGACAGCTCTTAAGATGTTCAATTTCTTTAGACAAGCTGTCCTAAGGTGGGCTATATGAT
The DNA here is from genome assembly GCF_048544385.1 of Mastigoproctus giganteus. Lineage (NCBI taxonomy): Eukaryota > Metazoa > Arthropoda > Arachnida > Uropygi > Thelyphonidae > Mastigoproctus > Mastigoproctus giganteus. Next base: position 152,822,201 of record NC_143580.1, on the reverse strand, counting down.
TGGAAAAATTAAGTTTATTGTCTAGATACAAACCTAATAAACGACAGTTATTGGTAAGAGGAATTAGGTTATTTTTTAAATATATTTCAGGATCTGGATGTAGTTTGCATATTTTGCAGAAATGCATTGCTGTTGATTTATTTTCTGCTAAGAAATAGCCATTCCATTGCGCCCACGATTCTATTCTGGTTATGGATATTTGAAGTTGCCTTTCAATGGCATTCATAGTTTGTGACTGACAAGAAATAATCAGGTCATCGGCAAACATGTATGATTCAACTGTTTTTGGTATGTTTCGTGTCATATTAGTATTTTTTTTTTTTTTTTTTTTTTTTTTTTAGGAGCATTAGCAACTAAGGCCATATTGCTCCGGGATATGCGGTGGTCATTCCCTGACCTTTCCGCATCCTCCGTATTTGGTGGTGACGGGCTCGAACCCCGGTCTAATCAAGAAGCGTGTGGTACGCACTGCTGCTCCTTCCCACCTGGCTACGGAGGCGCCTCGTGTCATATTAGTAATTCTTATTGTGAATAATGTTGCACTTAGGATGGAACCTTGTGGTACACCTTCTTCTTGTTCAAATGGTTTGGATAAACCATTCAGATATCTGACCTGAAATGTTCTGTGGTGTAGAAAGTTCTGAATAAATTGGGGGTAACTGTCCCTTGAATCCAAAAGAATGAAGGTCCTGAAGGACACCATATCGCCACGTGGTGTCATAAGCTTTCTCAATATCTGCATTCACCATGACCAGATGCTGTCTCCTTACGAAAGCATTGCGGACGTCTGCTTCTGCTTTGATCATCACATTAAGGTTGAGCGATTCTTCCAAACTCGTACTGATTTCTGTTGAGCAGATTGTTGGTTTCCAGAAACCACGTTAGTCACTTGTGTACCATTGTTTCTAAGACTTTTCCTAAACAGCTAGTCAGTGAAATCGGCCTGTAATTATACGGGATGGTATGATCCTTCCCTGGTTTCTGAAAAGCAAGAACGATTGAGTAACACCAGGATTGCGGGTAACTATTTACCCGCAATCCTGGTGTTACTTAGATAGAATATCTAAAAATATTCTATTGTAGAATTTCAATAGGGAGTTTAGTGCATTGTTATTTAGTTTTTTAACATTATATAGCAGCCTCCATCTGGACCAGCAGCAGTACTGGATATTTTATTCAGAGACTCCAAAAGTTCCTTTAGAGTGAATGGCTGATTGTACAGATGTGATACCTTAGTAGAGAAATTTATTTTTTGTTTTTCTGCAGATGCCTTAATTTTTTGAAAGGTTTGGTTGTATGTAGACACTGCTGATATACTGGCAAATGATTTACCTAATGCATTAGCTATTTCTGATGGTGCGGACAACTCCTGTCCTTTCCAGTTTAGGATTGAGGATGGGTACTGCACATATTTACCGTTAAGTGCTTGGATTTTCTTCCAGATGAGTCTGTTATCCATGTCCTTTTTAATAGTGGAAGTAAAACTTATCCAGGCATCTTTCTTGGCTTTTCTTCTTATTTGGCGGAACTTTGCCTTGAGTCTTTTAAAATTAATAAGATTACCGGATGTAGGAAATTTTCGAAACAAGTTCCAAGCCCTATTTTTTTCTTGTTTAGCATATGTGCATTCCTGATTCCACCAATAACTGCTGTGTTTACATTTCCCAGGTTGAGATTTAGGTATTGAAGAAGTAGCAGCATGTAATATCTGGTTGGTTATATGATCGGTGACGTTATCTATGGGCTGGGACTGGATTATATCATCATCAAACTGAGTTAGACAGGAGTATTCATGCCAACATGCCCTACGGAATTTCCGGTTGGAGCACTGCAATGGGGACAAGTTTACTTGTGTTTGTATCTTGCAAAGGATCGGTAGATGTTCACTGTTTAGTGGGTTATCTAAACTGACTACTCCGTATTGGCATATATGGATGGAGAGCAGATTGTAGGTCTATTGCCGTCATGGATCCCGTAGAAAAATGGATATATGTGGGCTCACCAGTATTTAATAGGGTAAGATCATGACTATCCAGCAGGGCTTCTATTAGTTTGCCCCTTTTGTCAACTTTTGGAGATTCCCATAGCGGATGATGAGCATTGAAATCTCCGAATAAGCAGAAGGGAGATGGCAGCTGATCCTGATCTATTAAGTTTTCTAAGTCATCCAAGGAGAAAGAGAAATTAGGAGGAGATATATAGAAGCTATTGTGAGAGTAATACCAATTACAATGCGCACCGCCACTACCTCAAAAGGAGTCTGAAGAGAAACATGTTTGGATGGAATGTTGTTTCTGACAATAATCGCCACCCCTCCATGAGCTGGTGTGTCTACACTCCTATCGCGTCTAAAGATAGCATAGTTCTTAATGGTAGGACACACTCGAGAATTTAAGAGAGTTTCCTGTAAAGCTATGGCAGCTGGCTTGTACCGATCGATAAGATCTTGCAAATCATCTTTTGTATTCCGAAAGCCTCTACAATTCCATTGAAGGATTCTTTCCATTATGTGGTTTTATGGCATGTTTTTGGTTATGACTGCTTTTTAGTTGTAGTTTGTTTGTAGCTATCTATTTTTGTTTTGTCTTTCTTAGAAAAGAAAGGGCGGGTCACATCCATCTCGTCGGTTACATGTAATTCTAGGATTCCATCATCTGAGTCATGGCATTCATCAATGTCCATTCTGGTGGAGAGTGATGATTGTGATTTCATGGTTTCTGACATTTTTGCTTTTGTTGAGGAAACATTGGTTGGTAATTGGGGTGTTACTGGCTTGTTCAGTTGTTTGTTGAGAAGGAGACTGTTTTGAGGTAGCGAGCAAAGAATGTGCCCAATTAGCAATGGATATATTCGGAGGAACTGATACATCAGTTTGAATTCCCACTGATTGGAAATGTTGAGTGGCTGTGGCATACGTAGCTTTGTTTCTGTTTTTATTATTTCTCTTCTTGCCTCTGAGTATGTCACTTTGTTTTATACTTTATATTTTTGAATTTTTTTCCCTTGCTTCCATAGTTCACATGTTTTTGAGAAAGCCAGATGGTTCCCCTTACAATTTGGGCATTGCGGAGTGGTAATGGTGCAATCAGATTGATTATGCTCTTTTGATCCACAATTTGGACATATTGCCTCACCTCGACATGCAGTCTGGGAGTGACCGTATTTTTGGCATTTGTAGCACCTGATGGGATTTGGGATGTACGGTCGGACACGACAATGCAGACAGCCTGCTTTCACAGATGATGGTAAGCTAGGAGTGTTAAAAGTGAGAATTATGCTCACTTTTAACACTCCTAGTCATAATTCTTGTCAGTCATAATTCTCCTTGCTTGGATGACTTTTTGTTCTTTGTAGCTCTTTGACAATTTCCTCCTCTGTTACTGTTAATAAACCCCATTCTGTTATTACACCCTTAGAGAAGTTTAGTGTGGCATGGGGAGTGACCTTTATTGGGTGTCCTCCAAAAGTTGAGCATTAATAGCTTTGTAGAATGTTGAGGTTGTGTAGTCAACCAAAAGATCACCGGATTGGAGTCGCCTTACTGATTTAGGTGAGTCTGCAGCAGTCTCAATGCATTTCAGCACAAGAAAAGGTGATAATTTGCTCAGAGAATGAATGTAAGATGAGGAAAGCTGGTATCTCCTCTTGAGGGATTGTTTTCAACCTCTTAGGTTGAGAAAAGTCATTTTCATTTTCATTTGTCATTGTTCTTGAGCTCGATGGCTATAAAGGTGGAAATGAACTTTTTCCATCTTTGCTCCTTTCAGCCCTGAGAGAGTGGATTTCTTCTCCCAGGTTACCAGCCCCACCACAGGGAGGCAGGAGCAGTGCCGCTAGAGTGACCAAGCGGTATAAGGGTTAATATGTTAGTTTAAAGAAGAAAAAAAAAAGAAAGGTGAATTTTCTTTCTTAAAACTTGCTTACAATTTGTAAGACTAAGTTATTGATTAAAGAGAAAATAAAAAACTTTTTAAACTAAAGAAGAACTGTGGCTCTGGGTAAACGTTCTATGAATCACTAGGAAAATCGCTTGATCACTATACGCTTGGCACCCGGTGCCTGTTATTATGGGATTTTCTGGCACAAGGGCTACTTGGCCCATATTGTGCCTATCAAAGTAATTGAAGTTGCACATGATGACTGCTAAGGGAGCAGTCAGAAGTGGCCATACAGTTGAATTTGTTTTAGGAAAAAAAAAAAAAATTCAGAGGGTTTTGTACACTGTCATATCATTACCTATGATATGAAAGTGTGACAAAGAGAGAAAAGCTGAGTAGGTCTGAGAGGAAACTGAAAGCAGAATGATGAGCATTGTTGAATAAGGCACATTCAATAAGTATATGTTGTATTGTGAGCAGCATCACACATTGCATATGCTGCAGAGTTTCATTCCCTGTTAGCAGAAACAGATGAGCGAGGTGGCTGTGACCTATTTGAGTTCTGCTTGTAATTGCTTCCTCTTTTCTATTTTTGTCATGTGAGGAAAATATACTTAGAATTCAGCAATCTAGGAAGCTAGAAGTCCATAATTGTGGTTCAGATTTGAAGTGAAATAGTGTGTTATTTGCTTGCATCTTCCATAGAAGTGTCCACTGTTCCAAACATATTCTCTATATGTTGTGTCTTTAGTCAGCATACAGGACTAGAACGTTTGATGATGCTGTACTGGAGGGATGTTTTGCAGCATCATTTACATAGCCATTTCCTGGAATCTCAGTGTTGCCTGGGATACAATAGAAGATAACTATTTGATGATGCACGTGTCTTATGAGCTTTAATAAAGAATTATTAGATGAAGAGTTGTTTTTCAAATCTAAGATAGCACTCTCTGAATCTGTAAATATTATGCTTTTGTTAATTGAAAGGCATGTAATATTTTCTAAGATAACTCAAAATGGTTAATGGCTTGTAACTCGACATTATAATTTCTGCAGTTGGCCAGAAGTGAAACAGAAACAGTTGTGTGAGGAAAGCACTTCACTGCCAGACTCTGACCCATTGGTATAAATCTTAGTAGTGTGGACAGTTTTCTGTGCGAGAAAGATGTAGTTGCCAGATGTTGACATTTGTTAGAGCATATTTTGCCCATTTCATTCTCCATTTCCCTACACTCAAGGAAGTGGAGAATGAAAAAGACTCATGGGTAATTGTGCAGTCAGATACGAAGTTCTCTGAGCAGTGTAGATGGGCTGTCAGAGTAGGTCATAGAGTTTTGTCAATGATATAGAGGAATTTTTTTTAGCAGAGACAAGGAGGTGATTATCCTTTTGTATAAGACAATGGTCAGGCCACACCCTGAGTACTGCATACAGGTGTGGAGGCCTCATTTTAGGCAGGATGTAGAGTTGTTACAATGAGTACAGAGAAGGGCAACAAGATTTGTGAGAGGAACGAACAAAAGAGTGTGCTTACGAAGAAAGGCTTAAGTCTGCAAGTTGCAGCATCCGGAAACTAAACACCTGCAATGTGATCTGATTGAGGTGTATAAGGAACCTCAATCAGTGCTGATGGGATACTTCCGCTTGATTAGATTAAGAACCTGAGGGGCATAGATTCAAATTGAGGAAAGACAGTTGTAGAATAGATGTGCAGAAGTTTGCCTTTAGCCAGCGGGTAGTCGATTGCTGGAACAGACTTCTATTTGTTGTTGTGGAAGTTGATAGCTTAAATAAATTTAAGGCTGAACTAGACAAACATTTGGAGTGACCAGATGAATGAAATGGGAAGGGTTTTTTTTGTTTTTTTTTTTTTTCTTATCTGTAAATATTATGCTTTTGTTAATTGAAAGGCATGTAATATATTCTAAGGTAACTAAAAATGGTTAATGGCTTGTAACTCAACATTATAATTTCTTCAGTTGGCCAGAAGTGAAACAGAAACAGCTTGCTTTCTTGCATCATATGACTCAACTAATGCTAATACTAATCAGTATCTTTTATTTCTAATTGAGGAAGCAACTTTTATCCAGGAGTCTTTTTTTAGCCTTTCACTGGATGTGCCATGTTTTGGCTCTAATAAGATTATTGGTAATAAGATTGATAGTGGTTGGTTATTTGCAGAATAGGTTCCATGCTCTGTTTGTTTGTTTCTTTTTTTTTTTTTGCTTAATTCCACTTGCTGTGATTGAGATGTCTACAGCTTCTTATTGTGGACTGTGAAATGGCAGCTATTCCAGCTATTATTATTATTTTAGTTGTGATATGCTCAGTAACAGTATAGATGGACTCAAGGTGTGATCATCAAAAAAGACATGGCTGGTATATTTTGTCCAATCTGCTGAGGAAAATTTCCATTTTGGGTTTTCTGTTATAGAGTGGAAGATTTGAATTCTGTATATTAGTGGATGGTGATTGCTGTTGAGAGGATTCTGTTCACTTGATACTTGGGAAGAGGACTGGAGAGCAGATTGAGAGACCTACTGCAGAAATGACCCTGTAAGAAAATGGATGTAAGTGGGTGAACCAGTATTTAACAGTGGCAATTTGTATATAATTTGTAATTTGTATATATGGAAACCTGTTCCAGTCTCTTCAATGAGCTGTCCTCTTTGTCCGTCTGAGATGGGAGATCCCCATAATGGATGATGCCTATTAAAGTCTCCTAATAAAAGAAGATGGCAACTGCAGAATAAGGTCTTCCAGTTCCTAAATTGTACAAGGATAGCTGGGTGGAAGGTAACGAAGAAAGTTGTTGTCGTTATTTGGTTTTTAGGAGCATTAGCAACTAAGGCCATATTGCTCCGGGGATATGCGGTGGTCATTCCGTGACCTTTCTGCATCCTCCGTATTTGGTTGTCAAGAAGTATGTGCTATGCACTGCTGCTCCTGCCCACCTGGCTACAGAGGCACCTAAAAAAAAGGGTGTCAAAGCAATACCATTCACTATACGTATTGCAAGAGCTTCTAATGAGATTCGAATAGAAATATCTTTACAAGAAACCCTTGAGTTCAGGAGAATAGCTACCCTTCCAGCACTATTTGTAATAGTGCTGAAAGGGTCTTGCCTAAAAAGATATAATTTTTAACGGAATAAGATATTCGATGTGTTAAATTCGTCTCTTGTAATCAGACACCCAGAGGATGATAATGATTGATTAGCTTGTAGATATTGAAAAAAAAAGTTGCTGTGATAGCATTTATACTACCACTGTATGATGTACTACATTATTTGGTTTTTGTAGATAAGGATAGTTCTGACTATTTCTTAAGCCTAGATTATTATTAGTAGTAGTAATGGCAAATGATGCAAGAAAATAAAAAAAAATAAAAAACCAGCCCATCCATCTGTATCCTCCAAGAATTTGTCTAGTTCTCCCTTGAATTTATTCAACCCATCTACTTCCACAAAAGCAGATGGAAGCCTGTTCCAACAATCACCCACCAGCTGGCTGAAGGCAAACCTGCACATCTATCCTGCAACCATCCTTCCTCAACTTGAACTTATGATCACACATGTCTGTGTGTGTAGTCTCACTAAGTGATGAATACTATTAACATTCAGCGTACTCAATCCAGTCAAGGCTTTAAACACCTCAATCAAATCTCCCTGCAGGATCCTGATCTCAAGACACTGAAGTTTGCAGAACTGTAGTTTTCTAGGTAAGAGCACCCTTTGTTTACCTTCTCTGCACTCATTCCAGCACATATACAACCTTCCTAAAGTGAGGCCTCCAGACCTGTATACAATACTCAAGATGCAGCCTAACTACGGCCTTATACAAAGAGATAATCACCTCCCTAACCCTGCTAGCAAAGTTTTTGTATATCATTTACAAAACCCCGTGGGCTGTCCTGGCAGCAAGTCTGCACTGCTCAGAGAATTTTATGTCTGATTGCACAATTACCCCTAGGTGTTTTTCATTGTCCACTACCCTGAGTGCAGTACTACACAATTGATAAGTTACTCTGGAGTTACTGCTACTCATATGCAGTACCTTGCATTTGTCAACGTTAAACTTCAACTGCCATTTCTCAGACCATCAACCCAATTTTCCTAGATCTTGTTGCAGTAGCTCATCCTGATGATCGTCGTTAACTACCCTGTCAACGTTTGTATTATCTGAAAACTTAGACATTAAGCCTGATTACCTTCATCAATGTTATTTGATAAATACTGAAAACAACAATGGGCCCAGCACTTGACCTTCAGGAACTCCATTGATAATGTTAGTCCATGAAGAGCAGTGCCCATTGATAACCACTCTCTGTCTTCTTCCACTTAACCATCCTTTTATCCATAGCAGTAACTTGCCCTTAATGCTATATTGCTCCAGTTTGTACAGTAGCTTTTATGTACAAAAGTAACAAGAGTATTCCCAAAATCTAAGTACAGCAATACCTTGCACAGTGTGGCTTCAATCAGTATGGGATTCACTATTGTGTGGTTTATAATCTGCGACTGCAATTGATAATGCAGTCATATATGGCTGACATTTAGAATGATCTCCACAAATTTGTATCACTTGCTTATTCTAGATCTTTCTGCCAGCTTATACAATGTGCATGCACATGTGTACTATGTACTGTGTAAGTATTGGCATCACTTACTTCCAAGTTCAGCTTCTTCTTAAGCACGGGTGTATCCTTTTTGCGATTTTTTTTCTCAGTGATTCCTTTATTATGAGTGAAAAAAGAAAGTGTGATGATACCAAGCCAAAGCAACATAAATGAGTGAAATTAGAAGAGAAACTTGAAATCATCAAATGCCATGAAGAAGGCATTCACACAAGACAAAGGAATAAATGAATATACTATAAGAATAACTGTAAAAGAAAAGAATCAGTACAAAGAGTATGAAATAACTACCAACTATTTTGCCTCAAAAACAATCGTAAAGAAAAGGAGCTCTCTAATCGTAAATATGAAATGTCTGCTATCGATATGGATAGACGGTTGCAATCAGAAATGAATCCCATTAAGTCAAATGGAAATTCAAACAACAGCTATGAGTCTTTTCAATGTGCTTAAAGAAAATGTAAAGGAAGAAAATTATGGAGAATGTTGCAACTGATGAAACATTTTCGGCAAGTTGTGGTTGTTGCTTTCATTTTAAAAAAACACTCAGAGATTCATAATGTCTGTATTGTAGGTGAATGTGCAAGTGCAGACAAAGATGCTGTCGAAAATTTCCTAAAGAATTTATAGAAATTATTGAAAAAGGCGGGTACAAATATAACCAAATATTTAATTTGATGAAACGGGTTTGTTTTGGAAAAAAATGCCTTCTAGAATTTTCTATCAGAAAATTAAAAAATTCAACCAAGTTAGAAGGCATCAAAAGATCGTCTGACACTTTTGCTGGGCGGAAATGTATCTGGAGATTTTAAATTAAAACCCATGCTGGTGTATTGTGCAGAAAACTGCCAAAATTTTAAGACATATGAAACCTCCATCATATGTCTTAAAAGTTCATCTGACATCCATTTAGGTTTATACCTTGAAAAGTATTTCTTCATTGGTATGAAAATCCTAGTAGCGGTTATGGAAAGAATTCTCTCCCACTTGTTTGGCGTTCAAATAAAATAGCTTGGGTAACAAAAACTTTGTTTGAAGGCTGGTTTAAAACTTACTTTTATCCTGCAGTTGAACGTTACTGCAAAGAAAACAACATGGATTTTAAAGCTTTGTTGTTATTGGATAATGCACCAGGGCATTCAATGGGGCTTTGTGACTTTAATGAAAATGTAAAAATTTATTTTCTTCCACCCAACACAACCTCTCTACTACAACTAATGGATCAAGGTGTCACTGGAAACTTTAAAGCATATTATTTGAGAGCAACTTTTTCTCAAGCAATAAAGGCTATAATCGGAGAAGCTGCACCATCTTTGGCTGAATTCTGGAAAAATTACATCAAAAATGTTATCAAAAACATAAAAGAAGCATGGCTCGAAGTTAGCAAAAGTAACATGAGAGCAGTATGGAAGCAAGTTTTGCCTCATTGTGCAAGCGATTCCTTCGGCTTTGAGTCCAAAATTCAGGCTGTTTCCGAAGACGTCAAAATTGGACACAATCTTGGATTCAAGTCTTTGGAAATGGCTAATGTTCGAGAGTGCATTGACGCATATTCTCAAGCTCTCAATAATGATACTCTCCTTAACTTAAACCAAGAACGGGCATATGAGGAAGGAGAGTAAAGTGCAAGAAAAAGAATTTCCCTTACAAGAACTTTAAAAAATGTTTAGGGCAGTGTAAACTGCTTCAGACTTAATTATGAATCATGATCCAGATGTAGAACATAGCATTAATGCCCAACAAGTGTTAGAAAATGCCATTCAATGTTACTGAGAATTCCACAAAGAAAAGAAGAAAAACAAAATGGAGCAACTTAGATTAGATAGATTTTTTTTTTAATCAGTAAAATTTTCTAGCTTTCATTTTTTCAAAATAAAATTGTCATTGTTTTCCTTTTTCAAAATAAAGTTTATCAATTAATTTCTTCTTAGTCTACCTCATTACTATTTGTATTTATTATTTTTCTAACTAATCATGCATAATTATTTCTACTATAAAAAAAAAATCCTTATGATATCCATGTATTATTATTTTTCCCATTGAAACTATTCCCTGTTTAGTGCTGATTCAGTCAGTGTGGTAGTTTTTTCTAATCCATTAACCGCAATGTGCAAGATATTGCTGTATATGTCAAAATTATTTTTTGCATCCAGTTCCTTGGTTACTGCATCATAGTAACCTATCTTAGAGGGCTTAGAGGGGAACAGGTATCCTGTGTGTTATCAGACACTCAGCCTAAAACACTGATGGATCCAATATCTCTCTATTACAGAAGATTTAGGAGAAGTCCGGTTGGCCTGCCTCCCTAAAATCCACTCATGCACACCTTCTCGATGGTAAGCCCTGTTACGTCACTTAGGTGACAACGAACGTGTAGAGTGGTTCTCTTCAAGACGCCTGGTCAGCGTGAAGAGGAAAAGACCAAACCCTCCAGCAATGAGAGCACAACAATACAAATGGCCCTCAGTCCCCAGCAGCTTTCACTCTCCCTCTTACGGCAGCGAGAGGATCAGAGTGGAAGCAGAGGGTGCTAAGAATCTCTGGGTACGACCAGGCTGCCATGCACGGAAATTGAACTTGGCCTGTTATAACGTACGATCACTCATCGGTGAAGACAGGATATTAGAGCTGGAAAAGGAATTAGAAAATGTGAATTGGAATATCATCGGTTTGGCTGAAACAAGAAGAAGAAATGAATCACTTATAAGTTTATCAAGTGGAAATCTGCTGTACACCAATGGAAACAGTGAAAGGAGTGAAGGTGGAGTTGGGTTTCTGGTCCATAAAGATTTTAAAAACAACATTTTGGAATTCAAAAGTACATCACCAAGGGTGTCAAGACTAATACTCAAGATTTCTAAGAGGTACAAGCTAAAGATTATAATGATTTTTGCACCAACATCGAGCCATGATGATGAAGAGGTTGAAGAAATGTACACTGAAATTGAGAGTCTTCTAGATGAGCAGAAAACCTACTACACTATTATTATGGGGGACTTCAATGCTAAGGTTGGAAAAAGGCAAAACAGCGCAGAAAGAGGAACTATAGGAAATTTTGGAATTGGTGAAAGAAATAAAAGAGGTGAAAGACTTGTGGAATTTGCAGAATCTCAAGGAATGTCAGTAATGAACACTTTTTTCAAGAAAAGGGTGAACAGAAAGTGGACGTGGAAGAGTCCAAATGGATTAACAACTAATGAAATCGACTTCATCCTCACTAACAGAAGATATATTGTGAATGATGTTACCGTCCTGAATAAGGTAAATGTTGGAAGTGATCACAGAATGGTAAGATGTACACTTGATATAGATGTAGGAAAGGAAAGGAAAAAACTGACTCGAGTAAATAATACAAAGGTCTTTGAAATAACAGAGGAGGAGAAAAAGCAGTATGTACTGGAACTGAAGAACAAGTTTGAGCTTCTGCAGACTGCTCAGAACCAAGATATCGACGAGGAATATTACAACTTTCTGAAAGTGATAAAGCCCAAGAAACCTATAGGGAAACAGAAATCCAAAGAAGAAAAAATTAGTCAAGAAACACTTGTCATGATGAACCAAAGACGACAAATGAAGAGCAAGAAAAACACTGACAGGGAGAAAATTGAGTATACTGAGTTATGCAAAGCCATTAGAAAGAGACTCAGAGAGGACATAAGAAGATTTAACACAAGAAAAGTAGAACAAGCATTAAGGGAAAACAAAGGATTTAAATCAGCAGCCATGAGCAGTAATACAGAAAGACAAATGATACTGAAACTGAAGAATAGCGAAGGTGTACTTATAAACAGCAGAGAAGGCATAATTCAAATAGCAGAAGACTACTATAGAGAATTATACAAGGAGCGAGGGAATGATACCAGCAGTGGGGAAGATGGATTGCAAAGTAGCAACACATACGACATACCCGATATTCTTCCTGATGAGGTAGAACATGCATTGAAGAAAATGAAGAATCGGAAAGCCCCGGGGGAAGATGAAGTTACTGTAGAGTTGTTAAAATTGGGAGGAAGAGACATAACACAAAAACTGGCAAGGCTCTTCACAAAGTGCATTAGAAAAGGTGTGATGCCTAAGCAGTGGAATAATGCAATCATAGTTTTGCTGCATAAGAAAGGAGATAAATCAGAAATTGGAAATTATAGACCAATTAGCTTGTTATCCCATATCTACAAGTTGTTCACAAGGGTCATTACTAACAGATTAGAAAGAATACTTGATGAGAATCAACCGAAAGAGCAAGCTGGCTTTAGGACAGGATTCTCAACTATGGATCACCTTCACGTAATATCACAGCTAATGGAGAAAGCAAGTGAATATAAAACACCATTATGCCTGGCATTTGTGGATTATGAAAAGGCATTTGACTCCATACAGCATAAGGCAATGTTTCGGGCACTGGAAAGACAAGGCATAGATACTCCATATATTATGATTTTGAAGAAAATATATGAGAGTGCTACATCCTTTATTAGACTAGACAAAGACAGTAGGAAATTTAAAATCGAGATAGGAGTTCGACAAGGAGACACAATATCTCCGAAGCTGTTTACTGCTGCCCTTGAGGAAGCTTTCAGAAGATTAGACTGGTCGCAGAAAGGAGTCAATGTGAATGGAGAGTACCTAAACCATTTACGATTTGCAGATGACATTGTGGTCATAAGCCACGATCCCAAAGAATTAGAGGAAAATCTTAATCAGTTATGCACAGTTAGTAAGGATTTTGGACTAAAGATGAATATGGCTAAAACAAAAGTAATGATGAACAAGTATGCCACGGAAAGGGAAATAATGATTGAAGGAGCAGTAATTGAAAAGGTGGAGTCATATACTTATCTGGGACAAGTTATTAGCTGTAATAATGATAAATGGCTGCAAGTCAAGAGAAGAATAAATTTTGGATGGATAGCATTCAGGAAATATAGTCACATACTGAAGAGCAATATCCCAGTTTGTCTGAAACGTAAAATAATGAACCAATGTATACTCCCCACCATGACTTATGGAAGTGAAACTTGGGCACTCACCAAAAGAATGGAAGAGAAGCTAAGAACTACACAGCGAAGAATGGAACGAATTATATTGGGAATCAGACTGTTAGATAAGAAGAGAAACACATGGATTAGGCAGCAAACTCAAGTAAAGGACATTCTTATCAAAACTAAAGAACTAAAATGGTCTTGGGCAGGACACATAGCTCGAAGACATGATGACAGATGGACTAAGAAAATAACAGAATGGTACCCAAGAGGAGCTAGAAGAAAACCTGGAAGACAAAGGCGGAGATGGATAGATGAAATTCATGAGTTTTTGAGTAGTAAATGGATGGCCAGTGCTCCAAACAGAAGGAACTGGAAAGTTGCTGGAGAGGCCTTCATCCTGCAGTGGATTGAAAATGGCTGATGATGATGATGATGAGTAACCTATCAGATTGGTTACACAAGACCACCCCTTAATAAATCCATGCTGTGATTGCAGTATAATTGCATGCCTGTCCAGATGGTTCTGCATTCAGAAGCAAACTGGCCATAAGACTTTCCGGGGGAACCCTGGCGGGCTGGAGGCCGGTGTGATTTTGGCCATAAACACTAGTATGAAGCCGCTACAAGTTTCCCCCGGTAAGAATTTTTGACACAGTCTGCCTCTGCCTGCATTACTTCTTTAACCAGTGATTCCATTATTTTCCCTAGAACAGATGCTAAGCTAACAGGTCTGTGATTACTCATGTCACCTTTTGATCCCCTTTTATGAATTGGAGATACATTTGCACATCTCCGGTCCAGAGACCTTCCCTAAATCCAATCCAAAAATGCTCTCATAATTATGGCTAAGGGTTTGCTTACCTACTTTACTTCCCCCCCCCCTTAATATATCTGGATAGATTCCATCCACTCCAGGAGCTTTTTTATGTTCAGCTTCAACAATTTTTCTTCCACTTTCCTTTCTCTTATCACAAAGCTATTTAGCTCCTCATTAGAGTTTGATAAACTTCTGGTATCCCCTTACCTAAATAATTTGTCATGTGTAAATGGAGATGCAAAACACCTATTCAATTTATCCGCAACCTGAGCAGAGTCATCAACAGTTAATCCATATACATCAAGTGGACCAATGTGATTCAACTCCTTCCTTCTACGGCGCCTCCGTAGCCAGGTGGGAAGGAGCAGCAGTGCGTAGAACACGCTTCTTGATTAGACCGGGGTTCGAGCCCGTCACCACCAAATACGGAGGATGCGGAAAGGTCAGGGAATGACCACCGCATATCCCGGAGCAATATGGCCTTAGTTGCTAATGCTCCTAAAAACCAAATAACAATAACAATCCTTCCTTCTACTGTTAATATAATCATAGAAATCTTTACTGTTTTTCTTTGCATTCTTTGCCAGACTTCTCATAATCTGCCTTAGCTTGCCCAACCTCCTTTGTGACTTGATTACAGACTAATTTATATCACAGGCTTCTGTTTTACCTGATAATTTATATGCATCCCATGCACTTTTCTTCTCCATCATATGTCTTAAAAGTTCATCTGACATCCATTTAGATCTACAGTCAGTCCTCATATAACACATGTTTACACTACACAAATTCGATCATAAACAATTTATAAATAGGGGAACGATATTGTATATAACACGAACCGAATTCGCTTATGCACAATTCACTTTTGTGTTTACAAGAAATGGCAGTCGGTTGTAGAATCACCCCAACTGAACACAACAAGATAGGAATGAAGAGAAGATTCTGAAAATGTATTTATGTTTTTTATATCAGTGAAGGGGAAACACATTTCACCATAATAACGTAAAATTCCAGCTATCGGTATTATCGCAAATGCAATTAGATCGAGTTTACTACCAGTTTATAACAGATTCCACTATCAGCAACGCAATTGGAAATTGTTTTTATTGTTTTATGGTAGTAACCCCCAGAAATGTGCTTTAGTAAAATGTGAGCTAATGAGGTGTTAATAGAGTTGTCTCTGCCTTTACGGTGTTGTTTATTCAGCTGCTACATGCACACAGCTTTGTTTATGTGAATCAAGCGTGCCTCCTCATTTTGTAATTGTGCTTTATTCCCTAAAAATGAGTAAAATACTTAAAAGGTGTGAAAAGGAAGCATCCTGGTGAAGACGCTGCAGATTCAGAGAGAAAAAGAAAAGCAATATCGATAAACAGTGGCGGACTGGGTCAAAAATTCTCACCCGGGAAAATTTGTAGTGGCCTCACACTAGCATTTATGGCCAAAATAACACCGGCCCCAGGCCCACCGGGGTTTCCCTGATAAGGCTTATGGCCAGTCCGCCTCTGTCGATAGAGAAAAAAATATGAAATTGTGAAACACTTTGAGCGACATGAAACACCATGTGATATTGCACGCGCTACAGGCCTAAATGAGGCAATGCCGAGAATTACAAAGAATGCAGAGAAAATAACAACTTTCATAGCAGGAACAACTCAAAGTGTAATTAAAATCCATTAGATTAAGACACAAAGAATTGGCTGTCATCTGTTTGGATAGAAAACCAAACAAAAAACAAGTTTGCTTACGATAGAAGCAAAAGAATTAGCAATATTTTATTATGTAATAGTCATAATAAAATACGTAAGTATTTTATTACAATTATTTATTGTGTTTGGTAATGTTTTAGTTACAAATATGTGTTCAATCTTGGGTGGTCGGCATCTAACCCTATTTTTCCCATAGGGCCTGTTGTTTATATTGCCCGATTTTGCATTGCATGAGAGTTTCTAGGAACACAACTATTGTGCTATACGAGGACTGACTGTATACCTTGAAGAGTATTTCTTCATTGGTATGAAAAGCCTAGTAGCTTCTTTGATTACTTCCCATTTAGAATTTGCTGTTGGTTATTTATAGAGATCCAGCTTATCTTCTCCCTTTCTGGAAAGGTGGGCATCCAGTGTCCACATTAGCTTTTGCACAAAGATCTAGGATAGGACTGGATCATGTAAGTTAGCATTGTTAGTGATATCCATGCTCATTAATACAGACTAGTGTTTGCCTTTTTAGTTGGAGCTCAATCAGTTTTCAGTTTTATAATGTCTGATGGTGTGTGAAGTGCAATTGGCAGAACTGCATCTGGAGTATCATTGACTGTCTATTACCGTCTGTTCCTTGGAAGTTCACTTTGAGGATGATGAGAGCATTGATTGGGTATAATCTGTAATGGATATAGTTAAGGAACTGGCTTGTGTTGCCGTTGAGTATACAGTGGTACCTTGGTTTGCGAGCATAATTCGTTCCAGAAACGTGCTCGTAATCCAAACTACTCTTATATCAAAGCGAATTTCCCCATAAGAAATAATGGAAACCCAGATGATTTGTTCCAAAACTCAAAAATATTCATATACTGTAAAAATGATTAATCCAAAATACATACATACCTTTTTATATTTTTAATATTTAAATTTAATATACATAAAGCAATGAATTTATTAATTATTGGGTAGGATGACTTTCACTGTCACTAACGGAATCACTGCTATTTGTTGACTTTTTCTTTTTGTGCGACTTTAACAGTGACACTTGCTTTTGCCTCCTTTTAAGGATTTCACGGAAATATGACATTGCATTGTCGTTAAACAGATTCATCGCTTGCACTGCCACAGCTGTATTCGGGTGGTGCTTTTCTACAAAATTTTGTACTGATTCCCACATTTTACACACCTCCCTAATCTCATTTGAAGAGAGGGATGTCTCCATTTTTTTCTCCTCCTCCTCAGACGAGATCTCCTCCATAACCTCTTGCTGTTGCTCGCGATGCAGATCCATCAGTTCGTCGGTCGTAAACTCCTGGCCATGTTCCTCCACCAGCTCTTGAATGTCGTCCTTATTCACCTCCAGTCCCATGGTCGTCCCCAAGGACACAATTTCATTGACAACTGGCAGCTCCTGTTCATGAGCAAACCCCTCAACGCAATCAGACCAGTTTTCTCCAAGCAGAATTGAGGGTTCTCTTGGTGATCCCATCCCAGGCTTTATCGATGATCTTGAGGCAGTTTACGATGTGGAAATGATTTTTCCAAAACTCTCGGAGGGTAAGGTTAGTTCCTTCGGTCACCTCGAAGCATCGCTGAAATAGTGCCTTGATGTAAAGCTTTTTAAAGTTCGAAATGACCTGCTGATCCATGGGCTGGAGTAATGGAGTAGTGTTGGGAAGAAGGAACTTGACCTTAATGAACTCGAATTCTTCCAGTAAGTCGTCCTCAAGGCCTAAAGGATGAGCAGGAGCATTATCCATAACCAGCAAGACTTTGAGTGGCAGTTTTTTTTCTAAAAGGTATTTCTTCACTGCAGGACCGAAGACCTCGTTGATCCACTCAATGAACAAGATACGAGTGACCCAAGCCTTGCTGTTGGACCTCCACATAATGTTTAATTGGCTCTTCTGCACTTTGCATTTCTTGAAGGCTCGTGGATTCTCAGAATGATACACGAGCAGGGGCTTGACTTTGAAATCACCGCTTGCATTAGCACACAGCAAGAGGGTGAGACGGTCTTTCATGGGCTTGTGACCGAGCATTGCATTCTCTTCTCCTGTAACGTAGGTCCTCTTTGCCATCTTTTTTCCAAAAAAGCCCCGTCTCATCGCAATTAAAAACTTGCTGCGACAGGTAACACTCGGAAAGCATGAGCTTCTGGAACTCGGCAATGAACGCCTCAGCTGCCTTAGCGTCCAAACTTGCAGCCTCTCCATGCCTCACAACACTATGGATGCCACTTCTCCTCTTAAAGTTATCAAACCATCCCCTGCTCGTCTTGAAGCCTTCTTCATTTTCTGTAGATGTACCTGGCAGTTTACTTACGAGGTCGGCGTACAAGGCCTTTCCCTTCTCACAGATCAAGTTCTCGGTCACAGTATCACCTGCTAGTTGCTTCTCGTTTATCCACACCAAAAGCAACTTTTCTACATCTTCCAGAATACGTGGCCGTTGCTTTGATATTCTCGTGACTCCTTTTGCTACATCTAGTCCCCTTAGTTCTTCTTTCTTCTTTAATATTGTGCAAATCATTGACGTAGACTTCTTATAAAATCTTGCGATGGCAGCCACTTTCATACCTTGTTCGTGCTTCCCGATGATTTTCTTCTTAATTTCTACCGTAATAATCTTCTTCTTACCACCTTCCTTTTCAACCCTTTTTTTCATTGGGGCCATTTTCGTAGTGTACAGTTAATAAAGAAGTCGATATATTTGAGCACAAAATAAAAAAATGCTTTACGCACATACACGTGGTCACAACGCTAGCACGAATGTTCACTACAATGTTGACTCTATACGAATGAGGTATGCCGACTGAGATCGAGCATGTGGGACGAATACCCGATCAGCATGTGATCACGTGACGCTCGGCAGACAATTTTTAGGGAATAAAGCACAGTTACAAAAAGAGGAGGCACGCTTGATACACATAAACAAAGCTGCACACGTGTAGCAACTGAATAAACAACACCGTAAAGGCAGAGATACACTATTAACATCTCACATTTTACTAAAGCACATTTCTAGGGGTTACTACCATAAAACAATAAAAACAATTTCCAGTTGTGTTTCTGCTAGTGGAATCTGTTATAAACTGGTAGTAAACTCGATCTAATTGCATTTGCGATTATACCGATAGCTGGAATTGTGTCGGTTTTTACGTTATTATGGTGAAATGTGTTTCCCCTTCACTGATATAAAAAACATAAATACATTTTCAGAATCTTCTCTTCATTCCTATCATGTTGCATTCGGTTGGGGTGATTTTGCGTTCGACTGCCATTTCTTGTAAACACAAAGGCGAATCGTGCATAAGCGAATTCGATTCATGTTATATATGACATCGTTCTCCTATTTATAAATCGTGTATGATCAAATTTGTGTAGTGTAAACACGTGTTATACGAGAACTGACTGTAGTCTTATTGCAAAACCTCGCTCGTTTATCAAGTTAAAATTTATTAAAAATTTTTGCTTGTCTTGCAAAACACTCGCAGACCAAGTTACTCGCAATCCAAGGTACCACTGTACTTTTGGGTTGCTGCTGCATATTTTAGGTGCATCAAGCATAATTTACTTCTTTGTCTCGTGGTATGTAACTTTCCACTCTGTCCTATATTTTTGAATTTTTTTTGTGTTTTTGAGAGTTCACAGAATTTGGAGCAGGTTGAATGTTGACCTTTTTTATTTATACAGTGCAGTATTTCATCATTGAAGTCTGTTTCCCTATATGCTCTTGGCCCAAGTTTGGGATGACTGTATCTCCTCAATAAACCATTTGCAAGTGACCAAATGTTTGGTGCTTGTATCATCTTATAGGATTCAGTATATAATTGTATTCAGCAGTTTGAGATAGTTGGCTTTGACACTGGATGGTCAGATAGGTATACTGTATGTCAGAGTGATGTTGGTGGAAGTAAGATCACTATCTTTCCTGATCATGTTGTGTTTGGCTTGGCTTGTATAACTTTCTGGCATCTCAGTATCTGAACCAGTTTACCTTCTGAGACATTCATCAGGTCCAACTCGGAATTACCACTTTGTTGGTATTTAACATTGCAGATAGGTAAGCCGTACCAGTATTCCACCAAAGGTTGATAGCTTTAATAGTGGTCTCAGAATGTTTATGACTCTCAGTTTCAAATAATAAATTGCCAGATTAAATATAAATAATATTTATATTTAATATAAGAATTCTATAACTTTATACTTGTCAGTAAATTGCCAGATCTGAGTCTTCTCACCATTTTGGGTGTACCTGCCACATTTTCTAAATATTTCTCTATAAGAAATGGAGATACTCATACAGAATGTAAGATAAGGAATGATGGGTATTCCTGCTGTTGTCTGTCCGTACACTGTTTTTTTTTTTTTTTTTTTTTTTCTAACTCTGAGGCGCCTCCGTAGCCAGGTGGGAAGGAGCAGCAGTGCGTAGCACATGCTTCTTGATTAGACCGGGGTTCGAACCCGTCACCACCAAATACGGAGGATGCGGAAAGGTCAGGGAATGACCACCGCATATCCCGGAGCAATATGGCCTTAGTTGCTAATGCTCCTAAAATCCAAATAACAAACAAACAAACAACATTTTTAACTCTGATATATCATGGTCAGTTTCAATGATAGTGAATGATGAGTGCCTAAGCCACACAAGTGGAAGGTAATTGTCATTTTCCATAGTTTACTCCTTTTTGCCTTGGGGCAGGTTATCTTTCCCTCCCAGGTTTCCGGCCCGGCCATGGGGAAGCAGGAGCAGTCCTGCTAGAGTGCCCAAGTTAGTTAGTAATAAAAGGAAAAGAAAAAAGAAAGGTTGCTTTCTTTTCTGAAACTAGCTTACAATTCATAAGACCAAGTCTACTTTACTTAAAGTGAACAGAAGAAAAACTTTTGAAACCAAACAGGAACTGTAGTTTGAGATATCACTTTTTGAATCACGCAAAGAATTGCCTGATTATTATAATGCTTGGCACTTGGGGTCGAAGTTCGTTCCCTGAGTCATGCAGATGGACTGCTAGGTGAACAGTTCATGGGATTTTGCTAGTGATATACAGAAATTCTGCCAGCAAGGATAAGGAGGTAATTATGTCTCTGTATAGGCAATGGTTGGGGCATATCTTAAATAATGCATACAAGTCTTGAAGCCTCATTTTAGGAAGGATGTGGATTTGTTGAAAAGATGCACAGAAGAGCAACAGAATCAGTAAGGGGATACAAAAGGGCAACCTTATCAGAAAGACTCCTGCTCTACAAATTGTAGCATCTGCAAACAAGGTCAGCACAACTCAGAGGAAGATTATATTCTATGACAAAAGATGCAAATAAACTGACATTTATGACACTGTCTCTATAAAATGCTGTCTGTTTTTGCATTTTCCTTCTATGCACTGCATGCTGTCCTTATACTTATTTGTTTGAAAATGTCTGATTGCATCACATTTCCTGCCATTTGAAACTTAATAAAAAAAAATTTTAAAAATCACATATACATACAGTACACAATGTAAATATGTTACCTTTTTTTCAGATTTTACATTACATGGAAAATCTTGCATGTCTTCTGAAAATTTATATTGTATTTCTTTGGTATCTTACTGAAAGGCAATGTTAATTAGCTTTGTACTACAGAAGCTATGAAATGATTGTAAACAACATTGAAGAACCTGTTATCCTACATTTCTATTTTGCAACTTAGATTATTACAGCACACCTGATGACCAATTTGTTAATGAAAATAAGTAGAAATTCACAAAAGTTTTAAAAAATTCCAATTCTAATGTAGTTTAATTATTTTTTTGTAAAAAGAAAAAGATGGAAGAAACCCTTTGTCTCCAACTATATTATTATGGTTAGATAAAGAAGGGTCAAAATGAGTCAAAAATGAAGGTGTCTCTGCAACAAATCTGAGGAGTTGACAGTTATCCTAGAGCATATTTTCCTCATTGCTGAAAGTATGAAGATAATCCGATGGGATCCAGACCTGCAAAGTCTGAAGATTTTATGAATGCTGGAACGTTCACTTAAAAGTAAACGTTCCAGCATTCTGTTAGAATCTGTAATATGATGCCTGTGGAGCAATTTGCTCTAGGTTTGTTTCTTTAGTGGGTTGTCCTCTATGGATCACATAGTACTGGCCAGATGGGATGGGATGGGATGGGATGTGTGTGTGTGTGTAGAGGCTTTTATTTTTAGCTGTTTAGTTCATCAGTAGCATCTTTCTTCTGATACTCAGTGGAGGTTTGTGGGCCTCAACATAGAGACTTTGAACTGGAGATGTTTTGTATGCACCTAGGGCAATCTTAAGAGCAAAATGTTGGATGGGGTGAGATATGCCAAGCTACAATCCCTAGCAAAATCAAGTGCTTCATAGTCTAGACAAGATCTAAATTAGGGACCTATATAACACATAAGGGACCTATATTAGGGACCTATATAACACATAAAGTCCAAGGAAGTGAAGCCAGTCGACATCGATGGACAGGGCAGTGTCGAGTCAGTCTGGTGTGACATAAGCATAGGGAAATCAAAATTGAGAGTAGGAATGTGCTATAGGCCTAATGACTCTGATGAGTATAATAAGATATTGTACAGGGAAATAGAGTGGGCCAGTAAATCAGAGAGTCTTATAATGGGGGATTTTAATTTCCCAGATATTGACTGGAATTTGTGGATTGGTCACTCGCACACTAGCAAGGCTTTTGTGGATTTATTGGATGATTGTTTTCTACATCAGCATGTTCGTGAGGCAACAAGAGGGAGCAATACTCTTGATCTGATTATCAGTAGTGATTCTTCATGCATTAAGAATCTGCAGATAAATGAACCACTAGGTGGCAGTGATCACAGTGTGTTGAAGTGGGATTTACTCAAGGAGGTAACTACCATCAGAGGTAAAGGGAAGGGTTTTTGTTTTCGTAAAGGCGACTATGATGGTCTGAGACAGTATTTAAATTCTATACAGTGGGACCAACTGATGATGTTACCAACAGCAAACTCAAAATGGGAAGCATTCAAGGAACTAATCTTGGAGGCTACCAGGATTTACATACCAACTAAGAAATATTGTTCAAGGTTTAGGCCTAAATGGTTGTCAGATGAATTAATGAGACATGTGGCAGAGAAGAAAAATGCATGGGATACGTACAAATTAATGGGTGACATGGAAGCCTATGATAGATATAAGTTGGTCTGTAACCAAGTCACAAAGGAGATTAGGCAGGCAAAGGCAGACTACGAAAAATCCTTGGCAAAGGATGCAAAGAAAAACAGAAAAGAGTTCTTTACATATTTGAACTCGAGAAGGAAAGGGATGAATCAGATTGGTCCACTGGATATTGATGGTTCAACAGTTGAGGATCCTGCTCAGGTGGCTAACAATCTAAACGAGTATTTTGCATCTACATTCACGCATGAGGAGTTATTCAGGAAGGAGAATGATGTAGGTAAAGTAAACATTGGCAGTGAGCTGGATGATTTTGTAATAACTGAGAGGAAAGTGGAGGAGAGATTGTTGAGGATAAACATAAAAAAGGCACCTGGGGTGGATGGGATCTATCCAGTTATATTAAAGGAGGCAGCAAAGGAAGTATGCAAACCCCTAGCCATAATTATGAGAGCTTCTTTGGACTCAGGGGAGGTACCCATAGACTGGAGATGTGCAAATGTAACCCCAATTCACAAAGGAGGATCAAAGGCTGACACAAGTAATTATAGACCTGTTAGTTTAACCTCTGTTCCAGGTAAATTAATGGAGGCACTGGTTAAAGAAGCACTGCAGGATCATCTAGACAAGAATTCAGTTATAGCTCAGACGCAGCATGGTTTTGTTAAGGGCAGGTCTTGCCTGACCAATTTGATTGGATACTATGATGTAGCCACAAAAGAACTGGATGCAGGGAATAACTTTGATATTATATATTTGGATCTTAGAAAGGCTTTTGATACTGTTGCACATGGAAGACTGCTGCACAAATTGGAGCAGTGTGGCATTGGAGGCAAATTGCTGCTATGGATAAGGGGTTGGTTGAGTGGCAGAAGACAGAGAGTGGTAATCAATGGACACTGCTCAACGTGGACTAATGTTATTAGTGGAGTTCCTCAAGGTTCAGTGTTGGGTCCGTTGTTGTTTTCGGTGTTTATGAATGATATTGATGATGGGATATCAAGTTTAATGTCCAAGTTTGCAGATGATACAAAGGTTGGCAGGGTCGTTAAGGACACTACTGACGCTATGCTGCTGCAACAGGATCTGGAAAGGTTGAACAGATGGGCTGAGAGGTGGCAAATGAAGTTTAACATTGACAAATGTAAAGTACTACATATGGGAAACAGTAACCCCAGAGCAACGTATCAACTCTGCGGTACTACACTGACAGTGGTGGAGAATGAAAAGGACCTGGGGCAGGCAGATATGAAGTTCTCTGAGCAGTGTAGACGAGCTGCAAGAGTAGCTCATGGTGTGTTGTCAATGATATACAGGAATTTTTCTAGCAGGGATAAGGAGGTGATTATTCCCTTGTATAAGGCAATGGTTAGGCCACATCTTGAGTACTGTATACAGGTCTGGAGGCCTCATTTCAAGAAGGATGTAGAACTGCTGGAACGGGTACAGAGAAGGGCAACAAGATTAGTGAATGGAACAAAGGGTTGCTCTTACGAAGAAAGACTTAAGTTTTGCAAATTACAGAGTCTGGAGACTAGGCACCGGCGAGGTGATCTGATAGAGGTGTATAAGGCTTTGAATGGTTTGAGCATGCTCAATGCCAATGGGATTCTTCATCTTGCTCAGAATAATCACCTCAGAGGGCATAAATTCAAATTGAGGAAGGACGGATGTCGGATAGATGTGCGGAAATTTGCCTTTGGCCAGCGGGTGGTTGGTTGGTGGAACCGACTTCCATCACTTGTTGTAGAAGTTGATAGCCTAAACAAATTTAAAGCTGAACTGGACAGGTATTTGGAACGAACAGATAGGTGAAATGGGAGTGGGGTTTTTTTTTTTTTTTTTTGGCTGATGCTGAATAAGCTTGCTTTCTTGCATCATATGCCTCTACTAATGCTAATGCTAATATAAGTGGAGCAGTGTATAATATATATGTTCTGCTCCCCACTTGCACAATTTTCTTGTGCAAGTGGTCTGTATGTGTATGATGTGCATTTGGATGTTTAGTATGTTGCAAAAAATTATACCCAGGAAACAAATGCTGTTTACTATTGGCAAAGGATGATTGACTAAGCATAGCTCAGGTTAAGGATGTATCTTGTGCTTGTTGCAGAAATATGACTGTAGATTTCTGGTTAGATAGTTTGTATCTGTTTGTGTCATCCATTGTTCAGTGTTGCTGATAGAGATATGGTATCGAGAACAGAGCTTTGTGGAACTCCTTCATGTACTGTATATAGGCTTGAGAGAGAATCTAACAGTAGTAGACTCAGAAAGACCTATGTTGAAGGAAGTTTTGAGTAAAATCTGGTACATGTCCTCTCAGATAAACAAAATGAAGATCTATTAAGATTTCACAGCACCATATAGTATTAAAGGCTTTCTCTATATCAGGGCATACCATGACTGGATGTTTATTACTGGTAAATGCATTTCTGACATTTGGTTCTGCCTTTACTATGAGGTCTAAGGTTGATCTGGTTTTCTGAAAGCCAGACTATTACTGGTTATTATTGATCATGTTCCATGACTCAAGGTGAATCAATAGAGTATTATGCCGACCGGGCTAGCCGGGTAGGTAAAGTGCCCGCCTGGCAACCCAAAGGTCGCAGGTTCGATTCCCGCGTTGGGCTGGATATCACGGCCACGATACACGAAGGAAGCAAGAAAAAACTGGTTCCTTTGTAATACACATTTGTATTGATCACATCATAAGAAATAAATAAATAGAGTATTATTATTATTTTTTTTTAGGGTTTTACTTAAGAAGCTGGTAAGAGAAATTGGTCTACGATTACGAGGAACAGAATGATCTTTTCCTAGTTTGGGGATTGCTTGGAGTGATGCCAGGAACCGGGAAATGTATATTCAGAGAAGATTCAAATAAAAAAGTTCAGCAGTAAGAAAAATGATTTTTGATTTTTAAGTTTGAGGGTACGATATAATAAAGCCCCTCACGGCCAGCAGCACTCTTCTTCCTTAAGGTAGTTATGGATTCTTGCAGTTTTGAAAGTGTGAGTGGTTGGTTATGAGGTAAAGGACAAGTAGATTTAAAGCTCAGTTTTGATACCTCAAATATAGCTTTACTTTTTTTTGAAATGACAGATTATATGTGGCCATGGCAGACAAGTCAGAGAACAGCTCCTAAAGCATACAGTATTTACCATTTAACTGCTTTATTTTTTTCCCAGTTTATTCTAACATTAGTATATTTGTTAATCGAGGAAGCAGAGTTCTTTTTAACCTTTTGCCAAATGCAATTTTGCTTTGCAATGACTTAGAGCCAAAGCAAAATGCAATTTTGCTTTGGCTCTAAGTCTCTTATAGTTAATAAGATTGGCAGTGGTGGACAGCTATTTGCAGAAAAGGTTCTATGCTATGTTCATTTCTCTCTTTCTTTTTTTGCTTTTTAACAATCTTTGTTCCACCAGAGATTGATATATCTATAGCTTCTTATTTGGGACTGCATAATGGCAGCTGTTATTGATTTTAATTGTGATGTGCTTTGTGATAGTATCACATCATCAAGTCCTATCTGTGATAGAACTTAATGATGTGGTTGGCTTATTTTGTCCAGTCTGCTTTGGAAAATTTCCATTTCATTCAGATTTGTGCTGTTATGGAGCGGGAGGTTTGAATTCTATATATTAGCAAATAGTGATTGCTGTTGAGAGATTGCCAAATACTGTCCACACAATACTTTTTTAGCATTAGCATTAGTAGAGGCATTTGATGCAAAAAAGCAAGCTTATGCAGCATCAGCCAAAAAAAAAAAAAAAAAAAAAGAATCCACTTCACCCCTCTGTTCATTCAAAATACCTGTCCAGCTGAGCCTTAAACTTATTTAGGCTATCAACTTCCACGACAAGGGATGGAAGTCTGTTCCACCAACCAACCACCCGCTGGCTAAAGGCAAATTTCTGTACGTCTATCCTACATCTGTCTTTCCTCAATTTGAATTTATGCCCTCTCAGGTGATTATTCTGAGCGAGAGGAAGAATCCCATCATCATTGAGCATGCTCAAACCATTCAAGGCTTTGTACACCTCTATCAGATCACCTTGCTGGTGCCTAGTCTCCAGACACTGTAATTTGCAAAACTTAAGCCTTTCTTCGTAAGAGCACCCCTTTTTTCCATTCACTAATCTTGTTGCCCTTCTCTGTACTCGTTCCAGCAGCTCTACATCCTTTTTGAAATGAGGCCTCCAGACCTGTATACAGTACTCTAGGTGTGGCCTGACCATTGCCTTATACAAGGGAATAATCACCTCCTTATCCCTGCTAGAAAAATTCCTATATATCATTGACAATACACCATGAGCTACTCTTGCAGCTCATCTGCACTGCTCAGAGAACTTCATATCTGCCTGCACAACCACCCCCAGGTCCCTTTCATTCTCTACCACTGTCAGTGTAGTACCACAGAGTTGATACGTTGCTCTGGGGTTGCTGTTTTCCATGTTTTCCATGTTTAACATTTGTCAATGTTAAACTTCATTTGCCACCTCTCAGCCCATCTGCTCAACCTTTCCAAATCCTGTTGCAGCAGCATAGTGTCAGTAGTGTCCTTGACAACCCTGCCTACCTTTGTATCGTCTGCAAACTTCGACATTAAGCTTGATATACCATCATCAATATCATTTATGAATACAGAAAACAATAATGGACCCAACACTGAGCCCTGAGGGACTACACTAATAACATTAGTCCACGACGAGCAGTGTCCATTGATTACCACTCTCTGTCTTCTCCCCCTCAGCCACCCCTTTATCCACAGCAGCAATTTGCCTCCAGTGTCACACTGCTCCAATTTGTGTAGCAGTCTTCCATGTGCAACAGTATCAAAAGCCTTTCTAAGATCCAAGTATATAATATCAAAGTTATTCCCTGCATCCAGTTCCTTTGTGACTGCATCATAGTATCCAATCAAATTGGTCAGGCAAGACTTCCCCTTAACAAAACCATGCTGTGTCCGAGATATAACTGAAGTCTTGTCTAAATGATCCTGCAGTGCTTCTTTAACTAGTGCCTCCATTAATTTTCCTGGAACAGAAATTAAACTCACAGGTCTATAATTACTTGTGTCAGCCTTTGATCCTCCTTTGTGAATTGGGGTCACATTTGCACATCTCCAGTCTGTGGGTACCATGCTGTGTCCGAGATATAACTGAAGTCTTGTCTAAATGATCCTGCAGTGCTTCTTTAACTAGTGCCTCCATTAATTTTCCTGGAACAGAAATTAAACTCACAGGTCTATAATTACTTGTGTCAGCCTTTGATCCTCCTTTGTGAATTGGGGTCACATTTGCACATCTCCAGTCTGTAGATCCCATCCACCCCAGGTGCCTTTCTTGTGTTTATCTTCAACAATTTCTCCTCCACTTTACTCTCAGTTATTACAAGATTCTCTAGCTTACTGTTAGAGTTGAATACACCTCTGGCTTTCCCCTCGCTAAATAACTTGGACCAGAAGAGGACCAGAAAGCAGATGGGAAGATATATTGCACAGGATGATCCTGTAGAAAAATGGATGTAAGCGGATGGGCCAGTATTCAGTAATGATAAATTCTGTCTGCCCAGTAGCTTTTAAATGAGCTGTCCTCATCTGTTTGGACAGGAGAACCCTATAATGACTGATGCCCATTTTAGAATAAGGTCATCCTGAATTGTACACAGATGGTTAGATAGAATGTAGATTGAAATAAGTGTTAAGGCAATAGCAATCAAAGACAGATATATTACAATAGAACTATTTGTAATAGATCTATCTTGCCAAAAGAGAGTATATTTTCCTCCTCAACTGAGAGAGATACTTGAGTAAGGTGTTTGCAAGCAGATGTCAACAGGATGAAAATGATTGCTTAGCTTACAGATATCATCAACATTGATACAAAAGCCTCTACAGTTCTGCCATACGATGTGTTGCATTATTTGGTTTTAAAGGTTGAGGCCATTTCTAGCTGATTTTTAAGTCAAGACTGTTTATGGCATTCTAGCTTCTTCATCTGCCCTTTTTTTCTAAAAGGTTGGACATCCAGTGTTCATGTCATCTTTAGTACTGGTTAATCTGGGTTAGCAGTTTCATCAACATCCATATTCATTAATGTAATTTGTCTTAGTTGGAGTTGATATTTTTACTTTTATGATGTTTGTTGCATATGACTCTTTTCTTTGGGAAGGGGGGGGTCTGTTCTGAGGATGATAAGAGCATTGATCAGGCCCAGTCATCAAGAATATGGTTAGGGGCACTTAAGACTTCAGTTTGTGTAGCTGTTGGCTGATATTTTTGGGTTGCTTCTACATATGTGTGTTTAAGTGTATTGAGCATAATTTATTTCTTTGCCCCTTGGTAGATAACTTTCTACTCAAACCTATATTTTTGAAATTCTTCCTATTTTCTAGAGTTTACAGAATTTGGAGCAGGCTGGATTTTGGCCTTTTAAATTTGGACAGTGAGGGTTTTTCAACATCACAGTCCATTTGAATATGTGCTTTAGACCAGAGGAAGACTGGATCAAAAATTCTTACCGGGGAAAACTTGTAGCCATCTCATACTAGTGTTTATGGCTAAAATCACACCGGCTTCCATCAGTCTGCAGCCTCCGGCCCACTGGGGTTTCCCCGGTAAGTTTTATGGCCAGTTCGCCTCTGCTTTAGACCCACAGTTTTGGTAGACTATCTCTTTGACAAGATGTTGGGACTGACCAAAATTTTGGCACTTGTAGTATCTGATAAAATTCAGTATTTATGATCATATATGGCAGTTGAGATAGTCAGCTTTAAAAATGGATGGTAAGATAGGCATACTAAATGTCAGGATGATGTTGCATGTGGGAATAAGCTCACCATTTTTCCTGCTCACGTGTTTGGCTTGTATGACTTTTTTGGTTTTTCAGTTCCTCGATCGGTTCTTCATGTTTTGATCTTTCATGATCTTTCCTGATCATGATGCATTTGATTTGACTTGTATGACTTTTTGGTTTTCACTTTAATATTCTGTGACATTCCTCAGGTCCCACTCTGTGATTATCCTTTATTAACATATTTATTATTAATGATATTGATGAAGACACATCAAGTTGATTGTCTAATTTTGCAGATGATACAAAGGCTAGTTGCTGACAGTAATTAGGGTATTCCACTGCAGCAAGATCTAGATAAATTAGGTAAAATGGTCTGAGAAGTGGTAAATGCAAGGAACTACATACAGGCAGAAGTAATCCCAGAATAGCATACCAATTACGTGGTACCACACTCAAAGCAGTTGGAAATGAAAGAGACCTAGGGGTAATTGTATAGTTCAACATTAAGTTCTCTGAACAGTGCAGAAAGGCTGCCAGAATAGCTCATTCAGGGAAGTAATCATGGGGCTCTGTTTTTGATCTATAGCATACTTTAACAGCAGAAAAAAAAAAAAAGAAGAGGTGATTATCTCTGTATAAAGCAATGGTTAGCCCACAACTTGAGTAGTGCATATAGATCCGGAAATCTCATTTTAAGAAAGATGTGGATCTCTTGGAACAGGTGCTAAGAAGAGCAACAAGATTATCAAGAATAACAAAGGAGCACTCTTACTATAAAAGACTTCGGTTCTGCAAAGTGCAGCACCTTACTGAAGTGTTTTAAGGCTTTGAACTGATTGAGTAAACTTAGTGATGATAGTATTCTCTTTCCCAGACAAAGTACACAAGGACATAAATTCAAACTGAAAAATTTTGGCTGCAGAATAGATGCGCCAACATCTGCTTTCAGTCATAGAGTAACTAATTATTGGAACAGACTACCATCTGGTGTTGTGGAGGTGGGTAGTTTGAATAAAGGAAAAATTAGACATACTATTAGATGAGCTTTCATACTATGCTATGTAGGGAATATGTAGTATTAGAGGTTAAAGATAGACATAACCATTTTTGTATGTTTAATGAAGTTTTTCTTTCCAAAATCTTCCAGTTAAACATATAAAAATGGTTATGGCTGCTCACTTAGATTTGATTCAGTATTTACAACGTCAATGTGTTACCTAATAAAGGCAATCTGTTGTCTAACAAGAGAGGCCAATAAGTTTCTCTTATTTGACAATAGATTGCCTTGAAACAACTGTCACTGCAGTGCCCCAAAATTTTGAACAAATAGTACATTCATGTTTTTTTGTGTTTTTTTTTTTAGTGATCATATTTGTATTAAAACCATATTAGAAATTTAGGTAGACTCTTGGATAATGATATCACATCTACTGTGGCCATAAATCCAAGCCTGCCAGCTGAAATATAGATTTTGTCACTGGAAGGTCAAAGCATCCTCACTGAATACAGAGATACATACAATTTTCATGTTAAAAGGTTATATTTTGTATATGGTGAGATATGAAGGACATAATTCACTTCAAACTTTTGAAGCAAAATGAGAGTTAACTGTCATAACTTATGATCATTTAAGTCAAGCTTTAACTGCAAATTGAGATGCATCTCTGAATTCAAAAGGTGTAATACACCTGCATGATAATATAATGCCAAACTTAAATGATGAAAAATACTGATCATGGTAGCCCCATCTTATCCATCACACTCTCTAGAGTAGGTTTAAAAGTGATGGATGGTATTAGTTTGGTATCTATCTAGCTATATCATGCTCCATCAAATTTTTTATTAATTTGGTCAGCTCACCACTTCTTGGATGGGAAGAGGTATTGCAACTGTGATATGGTCAAATTGACCTAGGATTGTTTTTATTACAAAATAGATCAAATCTTACTGTCAGTATATCCAAAAGTATGGAATGATAGTACTTAGCAATAAATTCAGAAATGGGGGAACTATATTCTATACTGAAGAAATTCACAGTTTTGATCTATTCTAGAATTACGTTTGCATTTGCATCATGATTATGTTGTCGGCACCATGCCAAAACCACAAATGTGCAAATTTGGCACTTTTTACGTAAATGCATTCTTGAGGTTGTTTCTTGGTCAACTACACCCTGCCAAAGACTTGTATGTGTATTTAAAAGCCAAATGGTTGAAAATTCTACATGCATTTTCACTTATCTGTGGAAAAAACACTTCTCACCATGCAGATTCACAAATGGCACTTTCATTAATTTGGCTTGGTAAATACTGACAGAGCAATTTGGGAAAGTACCACTTTCGGGTTTTTGGCATGCACAGTAGGGTGGGGGGATTCCAGCTTGTGCATGTTGTTATATGAATGGTTTTGTTTGTCTCAGTTTGCCAATCAGTATTACTGTTTAATTGTCCTTTGTAACATCTCATTTTTGTGGTCAAAAGTAAAATTCTTGCACCGTGTTCCTCACTTCAAATGGAATCTAATTTGGAAGACGAAGATTGCAATTCCTTGAATGACTTTTAAGTTTCAGATGACGATAAAAATTATTCCAGTTTTAAAAACTGTTAGACACATTTTTTGAGCCGGGCCATTCAGAAATGGAGTGTGACTCAATGCACTCTAAAGTTGAGAGAAAAGCCAAGTATCTACCTGTGTATGTCCCTGAGGAAGGGGCCCAAATAATTAGAGGTGCAAGATTAAAACCTACACCATTCTGTGTAAATATCATGCAATGCAATGACTTTTGCAATTTTACTTTTCTCGCTAAACAACTTAAAGGCGGAGTTCCTTGGAGAAAAGTCTGCTGCCTTGAATTCCAAAGAGGACAGTACAGGCATGTCACAATGTTTTACAAAACAAACTACAAAGATGAATTTATAACAGTAAACCTAAACAGACCTAAAGGAAGATCCAGCAATGAGCAACCTAACCATCCCAAAGTCTATAATGAGGAACTTTGTATATCTCAAGCAAAGCCTAAAGATTTAATGAGAATGTGCCAATATTTGACAATACCAAAGGAGTATCATAAATTC
Source organism: Mastigoproctus giganteus (assembly GCF_048544385.1). Lineage (NCBI taxonomy): Eukaryota > Metazoa > Arthropoda > Arachnida > Uropygi > Thelyphonidae > Mastigoproctus > Mastigoproctus giganteus. Next base: position 152,789,148 of record NC_143580.1, on the reverse strand, counting down.
TATTAAAATTAAAAGCATCAGTAGAAATAAGGGATATTACCAGCAACGGATTTAAGTGAAGAATATGAATATGAAGAAGATACTGAAAATTAATTTATACCAACTTGTATGTTATTGTAATTAAACCTGTGTTATTAATATATTTTTCATTTAGTTATATGTATATATTATTCTAACCTTGTTTTATTAATAAATTATTCATTTCTGACCAACAAAAATGTGTTCAAAATATTTTTTTCACCTTTTCAATTCTTTATGAATCTGACAAACTTTCAAACTTCACAATGCCAAAATCCCAAAAGCGCTTTTTAAGCCCCTACATAACGGCAACCTTAAATAACCAATATGGATTAAAAACAGCATCTTTGGGAGGTACTTATAAAACAACATTTAGTTAAATAACTTAAAAACTTGATTTTTCTAAAATCAAAGAATCTTTAAATGTGTTTTTCTCAAAACTATCTTTTTGCAGATTCATGGTTTTGGCATGGGATCGATAACATAATAAGTCCACCATATTTAATTATTCTATGAATAAAATTTTTAAAAATTAAACAAAAACAATTACCTTATAATATCTTATTATCACAATAAAAGCTGCAGCCTGAAAATAATTAAAGCATTATACATAAACATCCAATTGACTAAAAACACTTTTGAACAATGTTAAAAACTTATAATATTTGAATTATCATATTTTACCTTTTTTTTCATGCCATTTAAGTATTCTTTGTACATTTCTGAGCGTAAATAGCGTGAGTAACTGTCACTCTTCATTAGTTGATACAAATGAGCCTATGAAAATATGACATGGGTACTTGTAAAGTTTAAAGTTAAAAACAATATGTACACAGAATGGCAAACCTGAATCATAAATACCATATTTTTAAAAGAAGTTTTTATTTAACTCTTTTCAATATATACGTGAGATTTGTTTTACTTTCTGTTAAAAGACAAGCATTAACTGATATAATTTCACATGCATTAACAAAAAACTTAATATCTTGTGGTAGTAGGTGTTTTGTTAATGCATGTCAAGTTTTTGAGTTTGTTTTCCTCATGAAATATTTAACTCTTGTTATGGCAGAGACCTCAAATTTATTAATATTAGTATAAACCTATATGATAAAATGGCAAACCCTTTGACAATAAGATTTTCAAAGAGTTTATTAATTTAAAGAATCACAAAAAACAAAAGGTTTCTTTGGGGAAATGTCTTAATTACACACAATCAAAATGCTCACATAAAAGAATTTGGCAAAGAAGTCCAAGAGAAAATAATTCTCTGAATTTGTGATGTTAAAAGGAATGGAATGAACAGTATTGGCATACTATGGTGGGGGGGGGATTAGAACTATCAATATTGATGATAGGCAAGTAGATAGTTGATGAGTTTACCAGCTTCTGTACGCTCTTTCTTCTGTAGTCACACAAGAACATGTTTAAATGGGCAAACAACTGTTGTTAAGCTAACAGTTATTTGGCATTGAATGATAAGTGAAAAGCCTAGGAGAAATTAGATTTAAAAGTGATTGATGGTATTGGTTTGATGGAGTTTATGATATCTATCTAGATTTACTAATAGAAGCAGTTAAGGTGGGGACTAAACCATTATTTACAATAATAGAAGCATCCTTAGACTCGGATAAAAGTCTAAAAAGATTGGAAACATGAAAATATCTCTCCCACATGCAAAGAATAATCCAGGCAACTTGTTGTTGAGCTAGCCTGTGGAATCCCACTGCTGTGCAAAGGCCTCCCCTGACTTTCTCCATTCATATCAGTTCAATGCCAGCTTTGTCCAAGTGGGAGCCCATAAGGGATGTTAACTCATTTCTCCACCTGGTTTTTTGTCTTCCTCTATTTCTTTTTCCTTCTCTTGGTAGCCAAACAGTTGTGAGCTAATCCCACAAGTCCTCTTGTTTAATGGCGAGATGCCCTGCCCACTTCCATTTTAAAGACTTGGATGTCTTGATGGCATCACTGATTTTAGTTCTTTGTCTGATGGAAGTAGATTTTATTCTATCTTTTTTTGGTTATACCCAGCATACTTCTTTTCATTGCTTGCTGGCATGTTCTAAGTTTGTTTACTTGTTAGCTTGTTAACTGAAGGGGAAAATTTGTCACTCCCTTTAGAAATTGGCTGGATACATGAAAATTTCCATGCGGAAGTAAAAATATTAGCAGAAAAAGAGAGTTTAAAAAGGCAATACAAAACTCCTGCAACCTGTGGAGCAAAGAATTTTAAGTGATGCGATGCTGTCTTACTAATAAAGCCAATTGGAAAAACTAACTATGCCCTTTTGCCATAAGGAACTATTCCATGAGAATGTATTTATAAAAAAATTTGTCAATAAAACTTTGTTTCTTTCTTTATGTATAGGTGGTTCTTAGGTTTTCTTAAGTAAAACTACCACAGGCACTGATAGCCCTAAATGTATCACTTGAATGAATTTTCCCTGTTGTCTATTTTAATAAATAACATGGCCTTACTTTAGAATAAAATAGAAAATATATTTCAGTAAAGCAATTTATGTAAAGGTCTAGAAAATACACACTTCAGCCAAGCAAAAGATAATTATTCTCAATTTCCCTACCCAATTTTAAGGAAGGAGGAGGGGTTATGCTGTTAGTTAAGAAACACATAAAATATAATGCAATGCATCCAGTTGACAGTGAATTTTGTTGGTGGACTGTTGTGCAACGTTCAGTCAATTTGGTGTGAAATAAGCATCGGGAAAGCAAAAATGAGAGTAGGAATGCGTTCTAGGCCTAATGATGATGATTACAATGAACAACTATACAAGAGAAATAGAGTGGGCCAGTAAATCAGAATGTCTTATAATGGGAGATTTTTAAATTCCGAGATATCAAATGGTACTTGTGAGTTGGTCACTCGCATACTAGCAAGACTTCTGTGGATTTACTGGATGATTGTTTTCTACAGCAGCATGTTCGAGAGGCAACCAAAGGAAGTAATACTCTTGATCTGATTATCAGCAGTGATTATTCATGCATTAAGAATTTGCAGATAAAGGAACCACTAGGTGGCAGTGATCACAGTGTACTGATGTGGAATTTACTTAAAAATGTAACTACTATCAGGAGTAAACAGAAGGGTTTTTGCTTTCATAAAGGTGACTACAGTGGTCTCAGACAGTTTTTAAATTCTATACAGTGGAACCAAATGATGATGTTACCAACAGCAAATGCTAAATGGGAAGCATTCAAGAAATTAATTTTGGAAGCTACTAGGCTTTCCATACCAACTAAGAAATACTGTTCAAGGTTTAGGCCCAAACGGAGGTCAAATGAACTAATGAGACTTGTGACAGAGAAGAATTATATATGGGATGCATATAAATTATCAGGCGATGCAGAAGCCTATGGTATATATAAACTAGTCTGTAATCAAGTCACAAAGGAGGTTAGGCAAGCGAAGGCAGATTACGAGAAATTTTTGGCAAAAGATGCAAAGAAGAACAGCAAAGACTTCTTTACTTATATAAACACTGGAAGGAAGGGGATGAATCAGATTGGTCTCCTTGATATTGATGGTTTGACTTTTGATGATCCTGCTCAGGTAGCTGACAAACTGAATGAGTATTTTTCATCTACATTCACACATGAGGAATTCTGTAGGGAAGTGGATGACAGAAACTGATTAAACTGTAACAAGGAGCTAAATGATTTTGTAATAACTGAGGTCAAAGTGGAGGAGAAATTGTTGAAGTCAAACATAAAAAAGGCACCTGGGGTGGATGGAATCTGTCCAGTTATATTGAAGGATGTGACGCAAGAAGTAAGCAAACCCTTAGACATAATTATGAGAGTATCCTTGGACTCAGGGGAGGTCCTCTCAGACTGGAGATGTGCAAATGTATCTCCAATTCACAAAGGGGGGAACAAAAGGTGACACGAGTAATTACAGACCTGTTGGTTTAACTTCTGTTCCAGGAAAATAATGGAGTCACTGATTAAAGAAGCATTGCAGGATCATTTAGACAAGACTGCAGTAATAATTCAGACATAGTATGGGTTTGTTAAGGAGAAATCTTGTCTGACTAATTTCATTGGATACTATAATGTGGTCAAAAGGAACTGAATGTGAAAAATAATTATATCATATATAGTTGGATTTCAGGAAAGCTTTTGATACTTTTGTTGCACATGGAAGACTACTGTACAAATTGAAGCAGTATGGCATTAAGGGCTAGTTGATGCAATGAATAAAAGGATGGTTGAATGGGAGAAGGTAATCAATGGACACTGTTCTTCGTGGAGTCACCCAGGGTTTGGTGCAGGGCCTAATGTTGTTTTGTATATTTTTCAATGATACTGATGAAGGTATACGAGGCTTAATGTCAAAGTTTGTAGATGATACAAAGGTTGGCAGGGTGGTTAATGACAGTAATCAGGATGAACTACTGCAACAAGGTCTAGGAAAATTGGGTCAATGGGCTGAGAAATGGCAGTTGAAGTGACAAATGCAAGGTGCAGGGTTGTTAATGATAGTATGCTACTGCAACATGATCTAGAAAATCCTTGGTTTTTCAATAAATGTGCTAAGGCTATTTGAGAGAAGAATGTCGCATATCTTAATTGGCTCATATCCAAATCTTCAGGTTCATTTTTCTGCCTAAACCAAAGCTCACAAAAATTGTAAAGCAGTTATTAATGGTCCAAACTAGATTTTGAACAGGCTAAGAGTAGAAAACTTGCTTCTTGTCCAAATGATAGCCAAGCATTCAGGTATCTTACCAAAGCTATTGGCTGCAACTTTTGCCCATCTCTGTTTCCACCTCTGTCTAAACCAGATGATTCCATTGCCACTTCAGCCAAGGAGAAAGCTGACCTGCTAGCATCCTATTTTCCTTCCAACTCTTGTATTAATGATCTTGGTAAACTACCTCCCACCATTCCCAATATGTTCCATTCAATACCTCCTGTGGTCTTTCATGAAAAAGATGTGAGAAGGATTTTGAACAATCTTGATGCTAAGAAGCTCCAGGTCCTGATGGTATTTCTCCACTTGTTCTCTACCTGTGCTACTGAACTTACTTCTGTTCTGTGCCACCTTTTTTCACTTTCTTATTCCATAGGTGTTTTTCCTTCTGCTTGGAAATTTGCTCATATCCAGCCAGTTCCTAAAAAGGGTGACAAATCCCTCCCATCCAATTATCGTCCCATTGCAATCACCTCTACTCTTTCCAAAGTAATGGAGAAAACAATTAACCATCAACTCTTAAACTAGCTAAAAAACCTTCCATCTGATCAACAATCACCAGTATGGATTCCGTCAGTGTTGATCCAGTGGTGATATTCTGGCTTATGTTACCCATTTATGGATTAATTCAATGGAAAGGTTCGGTGAAACTCAAGCAGTTGCTCTTGTCATTTCAAAGGCTTTTGATCATGTTTGGCATTAAGATCTTCTAAATAAGCTTCCATCTTAAGGTTTGCCAACTGTTGTTTGTAATTGGGTATCCAGTTTTCTCTCTCACTGCAGGTGATGGCAAATAGCTCTCAGTCTTCTAACTTCTCCACTAATGCTGATGTTTCCCAAAGTTCAGTTCTTTCTCCCACTCTTTTCCTCTTGTATATCAATGACCTTCCATCGATCAGAAATCCTATCCATAGTTTTGCTGAGGAAAGCACATTGCATTCCACATTCCAGTTTGAGAAACCTTGCCCTTCTCAAACAGCTTCGCCTTCTTGAATATCTACCAATTCCTTAAATGCTGATCTCCAGTGGGGCAATGATAACTTAGTTAATTTCAATCCTACTAAAACTCAGTCCTGTCTTATACCTCACAAAAAGGATTCTTCTGCTCCTAGGTTTATCTTTGATGGCACTCTGATTTCTAGGCAAAATGACATATCTCTATTGGGGATTACCCTGACTTCTAATCTGTCTTGGCATAAGCACATCACATATATGGCTTCTTCTACATCTAAAAAATTGGGTTTTCTCTTTCACTCTCAAATTCCAAACAGCTATTCACTCTGTACAAATCTCAAATCCAAAAGGAATATTGTTCCCACATCTCAGGCGGTGCCCCCAAAACCTCTCTCAGGCTTCTAGATTCCATTCAAAAGAGGGCAGTTAGATTTATTAATGACCCATCTCTAACAGAGTCTCTCTACTCTCTGTCTCATAGACATTCTGTTTTTCTGCATGCCTTATCATTAGATAGTTCTACGAGCACTGTTCTTCTGAATTGGCTTCTATAATTCCCACTCCAACTTCATCCTCATTTATTCCTTCAACTTCCATTTTCTCGAACAACCTTCCATCTTACGTATTTCCTGGAAATTACAATTTACAGAAGTTCAAGTCTAATGTCAACAAGTAACATCTTTCATCTTTTCACCCTCCAACCCATGTGCGGTACTAAGTACTATAGGTTTTAATGCCTCGTGTTTGAGGTTGTCATAAAAAAAAAAATATATATATATATATATATATATTTATTTGAAGGAAAAGTCATGTTTAACTGTTAAAATCATGTTTAACTAATAAAATCATGTTAAATCCTTAAGGAAAAATCATGTTTAACTAATAACTAGTAATATTTTGACACAGTTACTCATAAGCTGGATGTATGGGATAATTTCAACATAAATGTATTTGGATTTTAGCAAGGCATTTGACTCAGTCCCTTATGTGAGGTAATTGTATAAGCTGTAACATGGGATCATGGTAAGATTCTAAGATAGATTTCACAGTGGCTGTATGGATGGCAGGAGGTACAGTTGTGATTAAACATCACTCTTCAGATTGGGCTAACATATGATAATGGGTTCTCAAGGTACTGGAATGATTGTTGTTTTGATTTTCTTAAAGATTATTGATAAAGCGATAGAGTGCATGATATTAAGGTTAGTAGAGTAGTTAATAATCAGCACCAAGCAGAGCTTCTTCAAGATGGTTTAGATAGGCTTCAGGGATGGTCAGTAAAGGATCAAAATGGAGTAATGGGGACAATGTCTTATACTTGGAGAAGAACTTATACCAGGGGTGGCCAAATTAATTTGTAATGTGATCTACTTTTTTTCTTCAAAATGTACCGCGATCTACCATCTCAAGAATTTCATTGCACCTGGTTAAAAAAGTTAATCAACACAATTGAAAAATGCTGTTTGTAAATTTTAAAATTAAATACAATTCAGAATTCTTATTTTAAATTCGTGGGTATTTAAATTTTTAATTTATGTGAAGTTTGTCTTCATGTCATCTGCCAAGCTTTCAAAATCGGGGATATGCTGTGATAAGGCCAACCATAAATAATCTTCTGTATGCAAGTCTGTAAGAGTAGAGTGATTTGTTTGTTTCAAATACAAAAATGCCAGTTCACATAGATATGTGGAACTAAAACAGGAAGGTGCCCCCATAGTCAGGTGGGCAGGAGCAGCAGTGCGTAACACACGCTTCTTGATTAGACTGGGGTTCGAGCCCGTGACCACCAAATACGGAGGATGCAGAAAGGTCAGGGAACGACCACCGCATGTCATCGGAGCAATATGGCCTTAGTTGCTAATGCTCCTAAAAACCAAATAACATCAACAACAACAACCAAAAGAGGAATTAAAAGTTCACAGCATTTTTTTTACATTTGGGTACTTTTCTCGGCAAACATATTTCCAAAAAGTATTTTTCTGATTATCTGGCTTTTAGAAAGATATCATTTCGAAATGTAATAATTTAATTTTCAAATAATATTTTCTCCATGTTAAAAATCTCAGAGATTTTTTTCTGCAATTTGTTTTGTATCCAAGTCAACATTAAATGGATAAGAAATAAATTGAACAATGTCTTTGATTGTTTTAAAATCACTAAATCTAGCTTCAAAATTATCCACAACTTTCTCAATTTCAGAAACATATTTATCACTATTAAATTCAAAAACAGGATATTTTTGCAAATGATCTTGCATGTTTGCAAAATGATCGAATTTTTTTTCCTTTGAGATCCTTAGCCATTGCCAAAAATTGATATTTATATGCAGAAATACTACGAATCATGTCACCCACATTTTTATTTTTTCCTTTTAATTCCAAATTCAGATAACTTAATTTACTGGTAAAATCTGCCAAAAAAACCAACTCACACAACCACTCCGTATCTTGTAGCTGCTGATAATCAACTCCCCTTTGATCAACAAATTTTTTCATTTTATTCAGCAAATTTTGAAATCTCTGTAGAAACTTACTCTGACTCAGCCAATTGACATATGTATGTAATATCAGATCTGGTTCTTTTTCATCAAATTGCATTTTGAAAAGTCTCCTTTGAAGAGATTGTCCTCTGATGGAATTCACAATTTTGAAAGCTATGTCCATAACACTTTTAGTATTTAATCTTTTGCTGGCTAACTCTTGGTGGATGATACAGTGGTAACTCAAAAAATCTGGGAATTCATCATCCTTTTGGCACAATGCAATGAATCTGTTAATATGCCCCATCATTGCTTTAGCTCCATCTGTTTTTATTGATACGAGCTTAAATAGTGGTAATTTAATTTTTTCAATAAAATTTTTGAATGCGTTAAACATATCAAGACTTCTAGTTATTTCTTTTAACGAAACCATATCCAGCAGTTCTTCTCTAGTGGCAGAATCATCAAAAACCATACGAATAAAAACAAGCAGTTGAGCTGTATCGCTGACGTCTGTAGATTCATCCAGTTGTAAAGAAAAGGATATGCAATTAGTAATATGAGCACGCAATTGTTCGCTCACATTTTTACTCATTTTTTCGATGCGTCGCATCACAGTATTTCGAGATAATTGCAGATCTTGAAGAGCACTTTTAATTTCATTTTTGTTCTTAAAATTTTCAAAAAGAGAATTATTTATAAAAATACGTCTTTCATGAATTGACCATCAGAAAATGGTTTTTGCATTTTTTTTGCAAGAAGATAACTCACTTTAAATGATGCTACAGTTACTGCTTTAAATTGTAAATTTCATGAAAAAATGGCGCCTTCGTAACCAGGTGGGCAGGGACAGCAGTGCATAGCACATGCTTCGTGATTAGACCGGGGTTTGAGCCCATGACCACCAAATACGGAGGATGTGGAAAGGTCAGCGCATATCCCCGGAGCAATATGGCCTTAGTTGCTAATGCTCCTAAAAAACCAAAAAACAAACAAACATAATGAAGAAATTTTGTTGTGCGAATAATTTGGATTTAAGTTTTAAATCTGGTTTTAATTTATTTTTTTCTAAGGTTAATCTGATTGGTATTTACCATGGAGTCCATTGAAGTGCCTTTCTAAATTTCCTATTTTGGATATAGCCATGGAAGCATTGCAAATCAAACGACTGTTTCTTTTATCATTACAAAAGTGTATTCTAGTATCCACTCTTGATGAAAATGATATGTTTTACTCTTTTTCGTAGTATTCATTTTAAATCAAAGAGTATTAAATTAACATATAAGTACTGTCCAGTTATTAATATTAAATAAGCTAATTAACAATTTGACACACACACTATGCTCTCCGCAACATAATAGCGTGAATTTTCACTAGACAAGCCTAGGGGCTGCGCAGCTACAAGAGTAGTCACATGGTTCAACAGATTTGTAATAAGTGTATGCGGTGGGGTGCATAATAATAATAACATTTAGATTTTGATTAATCTATTTTTTATATATATATTTAAAATTCGTCGTGATCGACCAAATTCAAAGCCGCGATCGACTTGTTGGCCACCCCTGACTTATACACTTGGTGGGGTTGAATTAAAACTGCTAGAGGAAGATACCATGATCATTGACCATTAAAGCCATAGTCCAACTACAAGTAAAAGAGCTAGGGAAATAACCATCCCTGGCAACAAGCACAAAATTTTATATATTAAAACAGTGATGATCAACCTTATTTGCAGTAGGCTGTACTAGCTCATCATCGGGAGTCCACAGGATGCAATCAAATTTATCTTCAAGAAAACCAAAAGAGATCTAATTTAAAAGGGAATCCAATTCACCATTATATATCCTAGATACTTAAATACAAGATGACTTGGAATGTCAAGATGACTTTGAGTCTCAGGAAGTCAGAAAATGTACTGATCCATGTATAAATTGGTATTAGAAAATATGCTTTGGGGGCATAACTGATGCTGCCCATTTTGTATACTTTTGCATAACAAAATGGATGAGGTATGCAAAACTATTTGATCCAAAAACTTTTTTGATAGTAAAAAAAATCAAATATTCATATTAATGTATCTTATAAAATCAAAGATACAGTTTATCACTTATCTTAATATTGAATGTTTAAGCAGCTGTTTTAAATTGTTTTTCCATGCTTGCACTTTTTATGAAAGAAAGAATTAATAAAACTGGTTTTATGTGATCACCAGTATTATAAACTAAAATTCAAATTAAAACAAAGGCAAATATTTGTTTTACAAAACAATGCACAACAAAATATACAATAATCTAATGCACTGCACTCCATTAAAGAACTGAGAAAAGGATGGATTATTTTTTTTCTCCCAGTAACATTAAAAAATTATTTTAAGTTATAAACATCAAAATTTTCTCCATATTCAGAAACCTGACATATATACAACCTGTATATATGGCTTTTTTTTTATTTACTTTTTTGATTTTGAAAATTTCCAAATTTTCTCTACTTATACACAGGTAAAAAAAAAAAAAAAAAAAAAATGTAAACTCTGCCATTATCAACCCACTATAGGATGAAAGCCTCCTCAACAATTCATGTTGAGGAAAATGGACCATAATTTGCCACGCTGGTCCAGTGCGGTTGGCAGATTGACTATATTTAGCAGTCAGGGGATTGAATCCTGGTCTACTCAAACAGCATGTGCTATTGCACTCCCACTCCTGGCCACTTAGTTACAGAAGCCTTATACACAGGTATCTAAAGTAAATCCAATTTAAAAGTTATATCCCAATTTACCATTATATACTCTCTGGATCCAGCATTTTCTGTTTTTCATAATGTTTCAAAACATGAAATACATATTTTTTATAATAAGTTTAACTATATAAGCTATTTGATTCATTAATATTTCTTCCATTTAACAGGTCCATAATATTTGCAATTTAATTTTTTGAAAAATATTCCTAAATGAAATTAAGATTGTTTTCCTGAGGCTTACAAGTCCCAGGGATATCGGGTTGGTCATTATTTCTTTAAACTATATGTTATTGCCAATATAATTACTAAGGGGAGTTTTTGTAATTATGTTGGAATGCAAGCTTTCAAAGTATTTTATTTGAGGAGACACTTAATTAAAGTGTTGGTAACAAAATTTTAGTTTTATTGGAACATATTAGAAAGTATGCTCAGAAAAACTTACCCAGTCCTCTCAATTAATATGACTCTCAATATAGAACTTTTTAGGTTGTTTCAAGTCTTCTATGGAACCCTTCTTCTTGCCAAACTGGGGACTGATGATTCTTAGTAAAACAATCACAGTGTGGAAATTTGAACCATGCCAAAGTATATAGAAGAAAATGTATGTACAAGTGGGCGAGGATACAGAAGTACAAGTGCTTTGAGTGACCAAGGTTCAAATACAGTTAGGGTCTTGTTTATTTTTACCTTGCTAATTCCTCTGACCTTATGTGTGGTCAGCCTGGAGTATAAATAGGAAATTTATTTATTTAAGAATATACTTTTTCTTTTATATACCTTGGCATGGTTGGAGGTGTCCACGCTATGTATATTCTTGCATGTACAAGAATATATATTTTCTTGTATATACTCTGAGTCACATAGGACTGTGGTTGTAGGCTTCCACACTGTGATGTGGGCCTGGAGGACCAAGAACTATCAGTCGGCTCCCATTTGGCCCAAAGAAGAGTTCCATAGAGGATCTGACATGTGGCCTAAAAAGTTTTAATATATTGAGAGTAATAAGTAAAGAGGCTTTGTACTTTTTAGTATATTTAAAAAAAAAAAAAAAAAATGTTACTAACATGCAAGTTAAATGTTTCCTCATTTAGAATACTTTTTTTTATAAAAAAAAAAAAAAAGGAAGGAAGTAGCTTCTTTAGAGAAAGTTATTATGCTGTTAATTTTTAAGTTTTTTGGAAATATATATATATTTTTTAGTGTAATATTATTAATTTTTAATTAGCAGAATTCACCTTTAGGTCACAAAGTACACACCATTATATCAAAAGCAGATTGTTGATCCCTTTCTCACTCCCTTTTTAAAAGTCATTAACCGCCCCCCTCAGTAAGTTTAAGAATTCCCCTCAGTGAAGCCAGTCTGAATTCAGCACTCCATAACATGACCAATATGTGGGTACATATGTGTGCGGCAAAAATTTTATAATAAAGTGTGACTATTAAAAGTTTTTGCGATGGGTGATAGCATAAACTGTGGTAAGCTTAAAGCTTAACTTTATTTGAAAATTGTTATGGATAAGATACTATTGATTTATTTTATTTATCATGTGTACTTTCTCGATACTATACTTACTGCAGCTTCTTCAAAGGTCCATCGATCAGGATTTTCCATGTTTTTTTTTGTAACTTCGTAACTTTTGGAATCAATATTAATAGGACAGTTAGCATCAGGAGCCAGATATTCACTGAGAATGGAGAGCAAATTTTATGAATGTTAAACAAAAAATAAAATTGGCATTTATGATTATATAAAGAAAATACATGAATTATTACTACAATTAACTTGTGTTTATTTGGGTTAATGACTGTGATTGCCAAAGAATATAATGACTGTAAAAGAAGGAATGGATAACTGAAAATGACAAATGCTATAATAAAAAAAACATACATATTAATATAAAAGATATTAATGTATTCAATAAGTTGATATATATAAAAACTGTAATTTTACCATATTCTCATAAATATCTGTATCTTAACCAAATAACTAACAATTCAGTTGAATAAATTACTATATTCAACTGAATTCAATTAAATTATGGCTGAAACTTCAGCATATCACATATGTAGGTAACTATTGCTGTTGACAAATAATGTGCTACTGTATGAACCACACTTTGTTTCTTTCATTATTACTAGTGACAAATCTGGATGTATGGCTATGAGCAGGAAAAAAATATCATCCTCTCAATAGAACACTGCCTTTTCCAAAGCCTAAAAAGCAAGACATTGTTGATTAAATTTGAGAATCATGCTTGTATTTTTTTACTCACAGGGTATTTTCACAGTAAATCAGAAATACTACAAATAGTTCTATGGTGATTGCATGTGTTTGGAGAAAATGAGCGAAAAGGTGACTTCAGGGAATTGTCGCCTGCACACGATGCTCACAATTCAAGAATTTCTTGTAAAGCATTCCATCACTGTGGTCTAACATACAACTTGGATTTATGTACCTGTGATTTTTTTACTCTCAAAGCTTAACCCGAAGATGGTCACCTGGGACCTTTCAGGTGACTTGTGACAAAAAAAGTTTTGTGCTTTTTTTTTGTCACATTCTACTTATTTTTGTGAAAAGCTTTAGTTGATAAATAATAAGTCCAGTTTCTTAGTGTTTACACACACACACACACACACATATATATATATATATATATAAACACTACCACATCTACTGCTCAAAGAACCCAATATTTTTTAATTCTGTTGATGAATTTGAATATCTTGAATTAAGAAATATTGCAGAATACACAATAGATCCACAGACTTCAGCTAACAGTATCAAACAGTGTACTGTTTGGTACTGCTAGCTGATTTATATTTTATGTTAATTAATTTTTTAGATAGTATGAACCAGAGCTGTAATGCTCAATACGTTCTACGTTGATATCAATATTTGTAAAATAATAAGAGAGGTTTACCTCAATATAGTATGTAGAACACTTCCGTATGATACTCTCCAGAAATTAAAACAAAAAAATCGAAAAACTTACATTATATAACAAATAATTTTAAAAATAATTAAAAATCAATTTAACACAATTAAAAATAAGAAAATTAATTAAAAGAATTTAATGAAAAAATTGCAAAACGATTTTCCTTCCTGAAGCTGACAACGCTTTTCAACTGTATGTCATGATCACAGGAATGAAAATTACCAAATAGGGATGAGTATGAAACTTAAATATGGATTATTTGTCTTCGCGCATGTGCTTTTACGCCCACGAATCGGGGATGAGATATGGCCGATGAACATTAACAGAATTTTCGTGTAATTTAATTTCTATGGTTTCTGCAATTAATAGTTGCGTATAATTACGTTGGACACTAAGTATTTTGGCCTCATTAAATAAAAAAGTATGTTTTTCTTTAATGGCGTGAAAGGCTAATTCTGACGCTGCTGAACGAGAAGCATGAACTGAGACTGCATGTTGATTAACATGAATATTCAAAGGAAAACACGTCAAACCTTGGTAAGACGAGTCACAATCACCACAAGAAATGTTGTATACCAGGTCATTCCTTTATGTTGCAAACGAGGAAAGGACTGAGCGATTGTCATTTGGTTTTTAGGAGCATTAGCAACTAAGGCCATATTGCTCCGGGATATGCAGTGGTCATTCCCTGACCTTTCTGCATCCTCTGTATTTGGTCGTCATGGGCTCGAACCCCGGTCTAATTAAGAAGCGTGTGCTACGCACTGCTGCTGGAGGCACCCCGAACCCTGGAGAGACTCCACTAATAACATTAGTCCACAAAGAGCAGTGTCCATTGATAACCATCCTGTTGCTGTCTTCTCCTAGTCAACCATCCCTTTATCCATAGCAGTAACTTTCCCTTAATGCAACATTGCTACAATCTGTACAGCAGTCTTATATGCAACAGTATCAAAAGTATTCCTGAAATCCAAGTATATGACAAAAATTATTTTTTTGCATCCACTTCCTTTATCATTGCATTATAGTATCCAAATTGATTAGACAAGATCTCTCTTTAACAAACCTATGCTATGACTGAAGTATAACTGCACTCCTGTCTAGATGGTCCTGCATTACTTCTTTAACCAGTGACTCCATTATATTATTTTCCTTGGAAAAGAAGCTAAGCTAACGGGTCTGTATTACTCATTTTACTCTTTGATCCCTCTTTGTGAATTGGGGATAATACATTTGTACATCTCCAGTCCACTGGACCTCCCTTGAATCCAAAGATGCTCTTATAATTATGGATATGGGTTTGCTTACCTCCTTTGCTGCCTCCCTTAATACAATTGGGCAGACTCCATCCATCCAAGGTGCCTTTTTATATTTAACTTCAACTATTTCCCTTCCACTTTCCTCTCAGTTATCACAAAATCATTTAGCTTCAACAGTTAAACCCCCTTCATCAAGTGGACAAATGTGATTCATTCTCTTCCTTCTACTGTTAATATAAGTAAAGAATTCTTTGCTGCTTTTCTTGGCATTCTTTGCCAGAGACTTCTCGTAATCTGCTTTAGCTTGCTTAATCTCCTTTGTGACTTGAATGCAGACTAGTTTATATCTACCATAGGCTTCTGTATCACCTGATAACTTATATGCATCCCATGCAATTTTTTTCTCTGCCATGTGTCTAAAGAGACATTTATTTCAACTATGAATATGGTGGGGTAAAATGCTGATCCCTACAGGAATGCCTCTTCCTGCAAAAATACTGTGGACATTGTAGTTTTAATGTGCACCATTGCAGCAATTTTTGTATGAAAACAGGTAGGTGATGCAATTCACAAAGGATGTACCTCCAAGTGGTATCATATGCTTTATTTAGGTCAAAACAGGCCATGACCTTGTGTTCTGATCAAAGGAAAGTATTTCTGATGGAGTGTTCTAAGTTTACCGATATGCCTAGTATTGATCTGTCTTGTCTCACTCCACTCTGCGCTATATGGATGATCTCATTATTTTCTAAATACCATGGTAAGTCTATAATTAATCACGTTCTCAAAAATTTAGAGGCAGCTGGTTAATGTAATAGATTTGTAATGTGTTGGAGTGGTAGGATCTTTTCCACGTTTCAAAAAAGTTAGAATGATAACATGATGCCACTACTCTGGAAAGGAATTTTCTGAATAGATTTTATTGTACAGGGTTAGGAGTAACTGTAGTGATGTAACTCAATTGCTTGAGCATCATCTAATGAACACAGCAGTGTTGCCAGATGATGATAGTACTTGTGTAATTCATGTATTGTGAATGATTGGTTATATTGTTCATCTTCTTTCCAGAAGTTTAACTTATGCTTTCCTGTTACTGTTTTGTGATTCTGGAAAATTGGCAGATAAGATGCTATTGCTGAAACGTAGGCAAAGGTTTCGCTATGCAGTTGCAATTTGCTGTGGTTCTACAATATTCTGCTCCTTCCCAGTTATAATTGGCAAACGGCTGTCATAGCATCTGCCACTTATTTTGCTAACTGCTTTCAAGATTTTCTGGGATGGCATTGTATGCTTTATTATTGAAGTAAAACGTATCCAAGAGGTTTTTTTTTGGCTGGAGAGCCCAACATACCTTGCTTTTGCACAAGCCTATTTGTACTGGAGAATATTTGCCATAGTTGGGTTGTGAGGGAAATCGTTCTAGGCCTTGTTCTGTTCTTTTTTTGTTATAAGGTGATTTTTTTGTTATATTTTGTTATAAGGTGATCATTGTTCCACCAGGATTTTGAGTGAATTGACAATTTCATGAATGTGCTAGGGACAGTATTGTCAGAAGCATGTAATATTTTCTCTGTGACAGATGTGACTGCCTCACTAGATGTGGACCATTGGACAGTTTCCTAATCTAATGTTGTTAAGATTTGATATTTTTCCAATCAGCTTTCTAAAGGCTTCCACCTTGAGTTTCTATAAGGATGAAGAGGAACAGTTTAATTAGTAATAGAAAGTAACCACTGTAAAGAGGATTGGAGAACATACTGCTAGATCTATTGCAGCATCAGTGCCTGATGGAATATGCACATGTGAGTGATCCATCAAGGAGAATGAGATTATTATCTAGGAATTTCTCAATTATTTGGCCTCTACGATCTATGTGGTTGTTTCCCCACAAGGTGTGATGGCTGTTCAAATCTCTTAAAATACAGTAAGATGTTAGTAATTGTGTTGCAAGGCTGTTGAGGTCATTATATTGTATATTATAATTGGAGAGTACAAAGAACAGATTGTGATGTACATACCTACAACAATCTGGATCTAAGAGAATGTTGAGTGACACCTCTTTGGTGGGTATGTGCAGATTAATGAGAACCTATATATGTCTTTTGTAGACATAAAACTAATGGCATATACTGCAATATGAGATCATGAAGATCACTGATGTTGGCATGGAAACCATGGAAATTAAATTGAATTAGTGTATATATATTGTTTATTTCTTGTGCCTTCAGATTGTTTCTAAATGTTTGCTTTTTAGTTTCCCTACTCCCTTGTTGGGATGGAAGCTTTCCAAAGCAGTACCAAGATTTGTGTGTTCACATTTTGATCCCATGTTAATGAAGAAGTGAGTTATTTTCTTTCATGATTTGAAAAAGATTCACTTAGAGTTACTGTTAAATCTGGTTGTGTTTCAACTGACTGGCATTTGCAGGTTACTTGAACATAAGAGGGCTTATTTGACTGAGTAAGGTGAACTGTTTGCTTTGTGATGTATGGTTTTGTGTTCTACTTATATTTCGGGATTGTTTTCTGATTTTTTCCAGCATTCACATGCTCTGGAAGAATAGACAGAGTGGTCTTTCATGGCAGTTTAAATATTTCATTTGGGAGGAAACGCATTTCTGACAGTTGTAGTCTGGTGATCTGCATTTGGCACAAATAGGGATTCTCCTACAAGCTGTTTGGGAATGCTCAAATTACTGCCATCTGCAACACCTCAGGAGATTTGGAATGTGTGGCCCAACACTGCATATTAGATATTCAGCTTTAATGGATGCAGGATGTTGTGGTGTGGTGTGGTGTATTGAAAGTGATTAAGTTCTGAGAAAGATGATAGTAAAGTGGTTTTCTTTACTGAGCCTCAGTAAAGAAAACTTCTAAAAAAAATGTTCTTGTTTATACTCCGGCACGATCACCAGGTCAGTGGAGTTTACAATAAACCATCAATACAAATGTTAATCGTATTTAGCAGTCACAGGCTTGAACCCCGCTCCACTCAAAGAGCGTGTGATACTACACTCGTGCTCCTGACCACTCGGCTACATCAGACTTGTTTAGCATCTCATCTTGGAAACATCATGAAGTTCCTAGCTTAAGATTACTGCCTTCAGGGTATTTAAGGATTAGCATTAGCATAGGCACATATTGCAAGAAAGCAAGCTTATATAGCATCAGCCAAAAAAAAAAAAAAAAAAAACACCCTTATTTCACCCATCCACTCGCTCCAAATGTTTGTCAAGTTCTGCCTTGATTCTATTTAAGGCTATCAGCTTCTACAATGACAGATGGAAGTTTGTTCCACCAATCAACCATCCGCTGGCTAAAGGCAAACTTCCGCACATCTATCCTACAACCGTCTTATCTCAATTTGAATTTATGCCGTCTCAGGCGATTATTCTGAGCAAGAAGAAGAATCCCATCCACATTGAGAATGCTCAAACCATTCAAGGCTTTATACACCTCAATCAGATCACCTCGCAGGTGCCTAGTCTCCAGACACTGTAATTTGCAAAAATGAAGCCTTTCTTCGTAAGAGCAACCCTTTGTTCCATTCACATCTTGTTGCCCTTCTCTGTACTTGTTCCAACAGCTCTACATCCTTCTTGAAATGAGGCTTCCAGTCCTGTATACAGTGCTCAAGGTGTGGCCTGGCCATTGCCTTATACAAGGGGATAATCACCTCCTTATCCCTACTAGAAAATTTCCAGTATATCATTGAGAAGACACCATGAGCTACTCTTGCAGACTGCCTGTACTGCTCAGAAAACTTCATATCTGTCTGCACAATTACCCCCAGATCATTTTCATTCTCTACCACTGTCAGTGTGGTACCACAGAGTTGATACGTTACTCTGGGATTCCGTAGCCGAGTGGTTAGGAGTGGGAGTGCAGTAGCACCTGCTCTTTGAGTAGACCAGGGTTCAAGCCCCTCACTGCTAAATACGGTCGATCTGCCAACCCGCACTGGACCAGCGTGGCAGATTATGGTCCATTTCCCTCAGCATGAATTGTTGAGGATGCTTCCATCCTGCAGTGGGATGATAATGGCTGCAGTTTTTTTTTTTTTTTTTTTTTCTGGGATTACTGCTTCCCATATGTAGTACTTTACATTTGTCAATGTTAAACTTCATTTGCCACCTCTCAGCCAATCTGCTCAACTTTTCTAGATCCTGTTGCAGCAGCGTACTGTCATTAGTGTCATTAACAACCCTGCCAACCTTTGTATCGTCTGCAAACTTGGACATTAAGCTTGATATACCATCATCAATATCATTTATAAATACAGAAAACAACAACGGACCCAACATTGAACCCTGAGCGACTCCACTAATAATATTAGTCCACGAAGAACAGTGTCCATTGATTACCACTCTGTCTTCTCCCACTCAACCATCGCTTTATCCATAGCACCAATTTTCCTCCAATGCCACACTGCTCCAATTTGTGGAGCAGTGTGGCATTCTTCCATGTGCAACAGTATCAAAGGCTTTTCTAAGATCCAAATATATGATATCAAAGTTATTCTTTTCATCCAGTTCCTTTGTGACTACATAATAGTATCAAATAAAATTAGTCAGACAACACTTCCCCTTCACAAACCCATGCTGTGTCTGAGCTATAACTGGTCTTGTCTAGATGATCCTGCAATGCTTCCTTAACCAGTGCCTCCATTAATTTCCCTGGAGCAGAAGTTAAACTAACAGGTCTGTAATTACCTGTGTCTCTCTTTGATCCTCCTTTGTGGATTGGGGTCAGATTTGCACATCTCCAGTCCATGGGTACCGCCTGAGTCCAGGGAAGCTCTCATAATTATGGCTAAGGGTTTGCTTACTTCCTTTGCAGCCTCCTTTAATATAACTGGATAGATTCCATCCACCCCAGGTGCCTTTCTTGTGTTTATCTTCAACAATTTCTCCTTCACTTTACTCTCGGTTATTACAAGATTATCTAGCTTACTGCCAGAGTTGAATATACCTCTGGCATTCCCCTCCCTGAATAACTCCTCATGTGTGAATGTTGATGCAAAATATTCATTTAGTTTGTTAGCTACCTGAGCAGGATCATCAACAGTTGAACCATCGATATCAAGTGGACCAATCTGATTCATTCTCTTCCTTCTGGAGTTTACATAAGTAAAGAACTCTTTGCTGTTTTTCTTTGCATCTCTTGCCAAGGATTTCTTGTAATCTGCCTTCGCCTGCTTAACCTCCTTTGTAACTTGGTTACAGATCAACTTTTATCTATCATAGGCTTCTGTGTCACATGTTAATTTATATGTATCCCATGCATTTTTCTTCTCTGTCACATGTCTAATTAGTTCATCTGACATCCATTTAGGCCTAAATCTTGAACGATATTTCTTTGTTGGTATGAAAAGCCTGGTAGCTTCCAAGATTAATTCTTTGAATGCTTCCCATTTTGAATTTGTTGTTGGTAACATCATCAGTTGGTTCCACCATATAGAATTTAAATACTGTCTCAGACCTTTACGAAAGCAAAAACCCTTCCCTTTACCCCCTTGATGGTAGTTACCTCTTTGAGTAAATCCCACTTCAGCACACTGTGATCACTGCTAACTAGTGGTTCCTTTATCTGCAGATTCTTGATGCATGAAGAATCACTACTGATAATCAGATTAAGAGTATTACTCCCTCTAGTTGCCTCTCGAACATGCTGCTGTAGAACACAGTCATCCAATAAATCCACAAAAGCCTTGCTAGTGTGTGAATGACCAACCCGCAAATTCCAGTCAATATCCCGGAAATTAAAATTCCCCATTATAAGACACTAATTTACTGGCCCACTGTATTTCTCTGCACAATTGCTCATTATACTCAACAGATAGATTAATTAGGCCTATAACACACATCTACTCTAATTTTTCCTTTCCCAGTGCTAATGTCACACCAAACAGACTCAACGTTGCATTGTCCACCCACATCAACTGGATGCACTTCCTTAGACTTTGTGTTTCTTAACTAACCTCCTCCCTTTCTGTCCTGTCTGTCCTTGCTGTACACATCGTACTCCCCAAATTCCAGTTCTGTACTGCTTATGTCTGTGTGACACCACGTCTCTGATATCCCAACAGTATCTGCCTTTGATGTCTTGACTAACACTTCAAGCTCATCAAATTTATTAACTATACTCCTAACATTGGTGTACATGCAAGTATACATGCACCTGTTTCTACTCTTAGTTACCCTAACACAGCCCATGTATTTACTTGTTCCACTATGACTCCCAGCAGTCCTGGAAATTTCCATTGCCTTGCTTTCCAGGCTGCTACTCAATTGCATTTCAATAGAAGTAGTGCAAGAATCACTTTTACCACGGCTACTGTTAATCTATTAGTCCATGTATCCTCCCAAGCTAGCAGTTTTCCGACCCACCTAACTCTACCTCGATAGCATCAGCAAATATTCTTGCACCCTTTCTATTTAAGTGTATCCCATCCCTGTAGAAACACTCTTCTGTTAACAATTTATGGGGGATTACTGTGACTGGAAGCCCTCCAAAGCAGGTAATCTTCATTAGGTGTTCAGAGTGTCTTGGATTTGCAGTTTCTATAAGTACATATATATCCCTTGACTTGAGTTGCTTGCCTGTCTTGAGTGATCCAGCATTGCTCTCCAGTTATTTCTGGATTCTAAATGGTGACAGTTTACATACTTTCGTTTCACCAGTTGGAGTAAATTATTAAAATAGTCAGAGACAAGTGTGCCATTTCATCAGTCTTTTGACATTTGGCTGTGAGGAGACTAATGTCAAAAGACCAAACAACAATGGAAACTTGAGGTTCTTCAAGTTTGCACTCTGTTATTTGGACCACACAACCCACCAGCTTTTTTGACTGGATTTTAGGGGTCAGTTTGTCTATTTTTTCCTGGCCAGAAGAACTTGCCTTGACCAGGTTACTGGCCCTGCCACATAGAGGTAGGAGCAGTGCTACCATGCAACCAAATGATAAGAGAAGGTTAATAATAAGTATGTACAGAGAAAGAAAAAACACACAAAAAAAAAGAAAAGTTACTTTCTTTCCTAATCTCTAAACTAGTAAAGTGGCTTTCTTTACTAAGGCTTAGTTAACTGCCTTTTACTATAACTTTAGACAAAGAACAATTTATTGCTTCAAGAGTAAATGCTAATTCACAGATTGGCACTCAATCATGCTTGGCACTCAGGGCCATCCAACTGAAAAAAATCAGTCAGCGAGCCATAAGATGGAAGCCTGTTTAGAAGACCTTTATGTCACACACAACCAAAAGCCTTAGAAATGTCATGATTGAGCCTCACCAAAATTTTCCATCAAATTTGTTCAAAAATGAGTAACGTAAGCCAATCACCAGTTGATTGACATTGACAGAACCTATATTTGCAATCACTGACGGAAGGTTTTGAGATAGTTTTAAGAGTTGGCAGTTGATGGATTTCTCCATTACTTTTGAAAGAGTAGAGATAAGCGCAATAGGGAAATAATTAGCTGGGAGGGATTTCTTACCCTTTTTTTAGGGACTGGCTAGATATGAACAAATTTCCAATCAGAAGGAAAAATGCATATAATGCATAAAATGCAGAAGGAATAAGCATAAAAGGTAAAAGAGAACAGAAGCAAGCTCAGAAGCAATGGTTTTGAGAACAAGTGGAGAAATGCCATCAGGACCTGGAGTTTTCTTGACATAAAAATTTTTCAGAATTCTTGTAACATCCTTCTATTGGAGACCACAGGGGGGCACTGAGTGAAGTGTACTGCATATGGTAGGAAGAGGTTTGCCAAGGTCATTAACACAAGAGTTATAAGAAAAGTAGGATGCTAGTAGGCTGGCTTTACCTTTAGCTGAGGATGCAATAGAGCAATCAGGTTGTAACAGAGGTAAGAATATATATATAAACACAAGTTTCAGCTAATAATTTTGACAAAAAAAAAACAGAATTTGTCTACCATCTGCACAAGAGGCAAGTTTTCTACTCAGCTCGTTTAATATCAAATGTGGACTTATTAATAACTGTTTTACAACTGTTGTGAGATTTACTGTAAGCAGAAAATGAATCTTATTTGGATGCAAGCTAATTGCAATATGCAACATTCTTACCAGTGGCGGCTCGTGACTCTGATGTTTGGGGGTGCTGCATCTTAAAGTTACATTAAATTGCCTTGGTTACAAGACATGTAGACATACACAGCAATAACAGTAAGAAAGTTAAAAATACTACAAAACATTAACTAGACATTTACCATTAACAGACTTGAACTTTTATTTAAAAACAGAATCCATTCTTCAGTTTTTATTTGTTGAAAATAGATTAATAACTTTTTCATTCAAGTTTGGTGCACAGTTGACCAAGCTTTTCTCTATTGAAAGCATTGCTTGAGCATTTAACCTTTCCTGATTCATAGTGCTCCTTAAAAATGTTTTTATTCTTTTTAATGTCAAATGGCAGCGTTTGGGCTCTGAAGAAGTCATCGGAATGGTCAAAAGAACTTTTATGAGTTTTGTAATTTCTCCAAGAACTTCAGCTAGATTTTTTTTCTGAGATAAATTTCAGCAAGTCAGTTAATTTGAAATAATAGTGTAGATCATGTCTGCTTGTAATTACGTAAGAAGTTTTTCTCTTTCAATCATGGGATATGCCTCAGTTACTGTCTCTCTCCCGTACCTCTTCCATGGGCATTTTCGTACGAAAAATAACAAAGTTCTCCTTGTTAAACAATTTAGCAGCAATTAATTGCTTTGTAAAAGAATATCTCTCACCGATGTCAACGCTTATATAGTCGCATACTTCCTTTGCTTCAATCAAAGTGTTTTTTGAAGGATTTTCACAGTACATTGAATTCCTGATTTTTAGAATGGCATTCTTAAAGTTTCCTATATATTCATGTATTTTAACTGCCTCAATTTCTTGAGATTGCATTTGATTATAAATAACTTCTAACCAGAACTTGAATTTTTCATTACTCAAGATGTGCAAAATTCCGATTGCTTCTGAAATCATCTTATCTGCGCTTTCTGTCACTTGTAGTTCCTCTGTGCACTTTTTTAAGGATTCAAAATTTTCATAAACGCTGTTCATGGTGCGTATATTGAAGTTCCATCTTGTAGGGGAAGGTTGGGCAACACAGCTATCCATATTATTTCTGAGAAAAGAGAGACACTGTGGTGATCTCAAGAAAAATGTTGGTATTGACATGAGGTTCGAAAAGAATATTCTTGAATCTCGGATACTACTTGCTGCATTTCTCATCATCAGATTCAGTTGGTGTGAATAAAATGTGCATTTTTGTACACTTCTTTTATTTTAGCCTGAACTCGCCCCCTTTCTTGCCTTTTATCACACTTGCACCAGCTGAGCAACCAGTTTTTTGAGTATTTCCTTTGAGGATTATGTCTAACTAATCTAGAATGCACCTTGATATTCCGTCTCATGTTTGGTTTTCCAGAGTGAAAAAACCCCAAAAACACTCAAAAATGTCTCCATTCAGTTCATATCTCAGAACAATTACCATTTGTATATGTTCTGAAAATCTGTTGTCATCAGTCAAGCTACGAATGAAGCTTCTTTAAATTCTCTTTTTATTTCATCCTGGCATATTTGCAGCAAACAGTCAAGAATATCATTCTGAGTAGTTTTTGAAATGCCTTTAAATGCTGCATTACTTTCTAAATGGTTCTTTAAATTGGAATCTAATGTACAGGTGAAACTTATTAATCCTCCGAATACTCCTAGATTTTTATAATCGTCTTTTTTGTAAGGTTCACGTAAAGGAATTTTAAACTGTCTACAAAATTTAATGCAGTCTATTATTTTAGATAATACCTCACAATTATTGGTAACTTTTCTGTTATGTTTGCAGATCGAAAGTCTGTAGGCCTCACTAAGCTGTTCTTTAATATTTATGCTTCCTAAAAGCAATAGTAAAATCACATTATCAATATGTTTCTTTGAATTCTCATGTTTTAGAGTTTTTTCTTTCATACTGTTTATTTGTAAAGCCACTTTTTGTCCGCATTAAGTCACCTCTGAACAGTAAACATGGAAAATAAAACAATGCATTTTTAACTTCACAACCACAAGGCCAACTTTTCCTTTGGTACCATTCAGTTTTAAAACTGCAAATATATTTCTTATTCCCCGCTGAAAAATTTGAATCTTTAGTGTGGGGCGGCCTTTTTTTTTTAATCGCATTTTTTTCTTGGAGAGATAATTGTGAAAAACTAAGTTGCTGAAAAGGCCTCCGTAGCCGAGTGGGCAGGAGCGGGAGTGCAGTAGCACGAGCTCTTTGAGTAGACCGGGGTTCAAGCCCCTGACTGCTGAATACGGTCGATCTGCCAACCCGCACTGGACCAGTGTGGCAGATTATGGTCCATTTTCCCTCAGCATGAATTGTTGGGGAGGCTTCCATCCTGCAGTGGGTTGTAATGGCACTTTACTTTACTTTTAAGTTGCTGAAGTTTATTCACTGTCATGAGATTTATTTCATGGGGAAGCATGGAGGCCATGATCAAATCAAATTTCACAAAATTGTGTGTCGTAGAAATAATGTTTTACTTACAGATCACCTCATAATATAACTTCAACTTACCAAGTTCAAGCTCAATTTGCAATTAAGCTGTAATCACATAATTACACTGTTGAATGTTGAGTATTGACTTAACACCGAATTATTTAATTACTTAATGTGAATTCGGGCAAATAACAAAAAAACACCGACATTGTAGCTACACACCCATCATGGTCAATGATGAAATCTGCACTGCACGCTTTACAGTGACTGATTCATTTCACCTATAAAAAATGTATATTGTTAAGTTTCCAATATGCTGGTTGCCAATGGCAACTAACTACGAGATATTCACTGGAATGCAAAATGTGTCACTGCCTGGCACACGGTGGGCCTACGGTTAATTAAACTTCAAAGTTGGAAACAATTTCGTGTTTTTATTCGTTTATTATTGAAATGATTACTGGAAATAGAGGATGCACATACTATATGCGGGTCCTGTTAATAAAAATATTTATTGTGTTGCATTGTTCTTCACAAAATTTCATATAACTCCATTCACTGTATATCTAAATTTAAAAAGTTGGCGGTGCTGCAGTGCCTATGGACGAGCCGCCCCTGATTCTTACCTTGAACAGCTTTAACACATTTATTGGAAAACCAAGATTTAGATAGACTTGTTTTTAAGGTGTAATCTGGAATAGAGGATTTCATCCCTACAAGAATAATTTCACTGATATGATCTTAGCAAACATTGGGATCAGAAGATTTAAAACAGTAGCCTAACCAAGGAAAAGAAGAATCAAAATATCACAGATCATCCCATTTCATATTCTTGTAATGCCAGATAACACAAGGCTGAGAGTGGCCATGATAGCAAAGCTCCATTGGAGAAGAGAGCATCAACAAGTTGTGCGAATGGTGGTACCTAAAGGACCACTTACCTTGACTGTGTAATTTAAATAATGTTTGTGAGAAAAAGATCAGGAATGTCGAACATGTGGTTAGGATTGTCTGATATTCTGGTAGTAACTGAACAAGCCAAGTGAGAGCATTAGTATTTGCAAAAGCTTTGGCATTTCATCCAGCTGGGATGGTATAACTAAAAACTGAAGTCAACTGGATATGTGAACATTAAAATCACCAAGGAAAATTACTCTACTGTTAGGAAAATTATATTGGAGAAAGTTAAGTTTCAAGGAAATGGAAGTCAGATTCAGAATGATTAGTAGAGTTGGAAGAACATTAGAGGCAACAGACAAATTTGATAGAATTGGGTAGAGAGATTTTAAGCCAACAGGTTTGGTTTGGTTTGGTTTGGTTTTTTATGGCGCATTGGCAGCTGTGGCCATAATGCGCCAAGACTATGTAATATTTAAAAAGTTTAAATTCTCGGTGACCTAATTAGTAAGGCCACCATGTCCAGATATATAATAATGTAACAAAAGCATAAATTAAATACAATTAAAAACTTTTATTAATTTAAAATAGCTAAAAACAGCAGACACATTGTCATTGTCGGATAAAATCTGACTGAGTGTATACGGCTCAGTCAGATGGTTAAAAGCGGTAAAACGGATATTGCTAAAATCTGGACAGTCAATTAAAAGGTGTCTGATAGTTAAAGTTGTACCACAGGACACACACATAGGAGGGTCATCAGCCCTCAGCAAAAACGAATGAGTCAAATGACTATGTCCTATGCGGGTCCGGGCAAGAACAACTTCCTCCTTACGATTCCTGCGCAGACTAGACTGCCACGGTTCAATTACAGGCTTTATACAATATAGTTTATTCCCAGTCTGTCTATTCCACAAATCCTGCCATTGGGAATGTATCTTTTGCTGTATTGTTTGCCAGTAGTCTGTATAGGGGACTGACAGGCAGCGGTTATTATTGGGAATTGCTGATTTGGCTGCGGCGTCAGCCAAATCATTTCCTTTAATCCCAATGTGGCTAGGAATCCAGCAGAAGCGGATGTCATATTCACGTTCACGGAGGAAGTGAATCTTCTGCTGAATGCTAGACAGAACTGGATGAGAATTGAATTATATTTCACGGTTATTAAAGCCTGTAACACGCTGAGAGAGTCAGAATATAAAATGAACCGTTGGTGTTGGCATTCACTAATGTGATCCAAGGCTAACTCTATTGCGTGCAGCTCTGCAGTAAATATGCTGCATTCAGAGGGAATCTGCTCCGATGTAGTGCTGTCTGTAAAGACAGCAGCAGATCCCACATATGATTCCGACTTCGAGCCGTCTGTGTAAACTGGCGCGAAGTCAGAATATTCAGCTCAGTGTGCTGAATAAAGCTGCAGGTAGACAGACAATGGAGTGTCCGACTTTCCCCAATTTTTAAGGGACAAGTCACATGCCGGAACATGAGCATGCCAGGGTGGAAAGGGTTGCTTCGGTGTTTGAGCAACCTTGTCTACCTTGATATTAAGTTCTTTGAGTAGCTCTTGGAGACGAATACCAAAAGGACGATTGGCAGTCTTACGGGTATTGTATAAATTTTCCCATCGTGGCTCAAAAACGAATGGCCACGAAGGATGGTCTGGCAGGGATTTCAGTTTTAAAGCGTACTTTAAAGACAACTGCTTACGTCGAAGCAATAACGATGGTTCGTTTGCCTTGACGTATAAGCTCTGAACAGGAGATGTGCGATATGCTCCAGTAGCAATACGTAGGGCCTGATGATGGACAGGGTCCAGCCATCGAAGGACACTATCTCTGGCTGAGGAATATACGTGGGACCCATAATCAAATTTGGATCGCACAAGTGCACGGTAAAGCCGTAGAAGGGTACATCGGTTTGCTCCCCAAGATGTAGAGGAGAGCGAGCGGAGAATATTAAGACCGCGTGTGCACTTTGTGCGGAGTTGACGGATGTGATCCAGAAAGGTAAGTTTTTTATCGAATATGAGTCCCAAGAATTTTGTGTCGGCTGCTACTGGAATAGCATCATGCCCGAGCCTTAATTCAGGTTCAGGATGAAGATTACGCTTACGACAAAAATGTACGCAAACGGTCTTCTCCGGCGAGAACCTGAAGCCATTTGCAAGTGCCCAGGAGTTGAGACGATCAATGGCTTTCTGCAGTTGTCTTTCAATAACCCTCATGTTGCATGACTGACAAAA
Organism: Mastigoproctus giganteus; assembly: GCF_048544385.1. Classification (NCBI taxonomy): domain Eukaryota; kingdom Metazoa; phylum Arthropoda; class Arachnida; order Uropygi; family Thelyphonidae; genus Mastigoproctus; species Mastigoproctus giganteus. The sequence goes on along the minus strand of NC_143580.1, from coordinate 152,760,415 downwards.
TATGCTAAAGTCATCAACATAGAGGGCACTGTTTACAGTTGGAGGAAGTTGTTCTGTGATGGCATTTACTTTGATGGCAAAAAGCGTGACACTTAATACTGATCCTTGTGGTACTCCCTCCTCTTGGCTAAAGGAACGAGAGAGTGAGGATCCCACACGAACTTGGAAAGATCGATTGGCTAAAAAGTTTTTAATAAAAAAGGGGAGTTGCCCCCTAAGACCCAGGCTATGCAGATCTTTTAAGATGCCAAATCTCCAAGTTGTGTCATACGCTTTCTCCATGTCAAAGAACACCGACACCAAGTGTTCGCGTTTTAGGAAAGCATCCCGGATGGATGTTTCCAGTCTAATAAGATGGTCCAAAGTGGACCGGTTCCTTCGGAAGCCGCACTGGATATTGGAGAGAAGGTCATTTGATTCTAAGTACCATATTAAACGAGAATTGACCATTCTCTCCAGGATTTTGCACAGACAGCTAGTCAGAGCAATAGGACGATAATTGGTAGTGACTTTTGGATCCTTTCCTGGCTTAGCAAAGGCAAGAACGATTGCCTTGCGCCAGGAATCCGGAAACTGCCCTTCAATAAAGATTCTGTTATACAGAGAGAGCAGATAATCCATAGATTTTGGTGAAAGATGTTTAACCATTTCATAATGGATGCCATCTGGTCCAACGGCACTTGCTTTGGAAAGGGCGAGGGCTCTTTTCAGTTCCTGAATAGTGAACGACCCATTATAGGGATAGATGTTCTTAGACTTAAAATTAAGTGCCTGTTTTTCCAGTTTATGTTTCAGGACCAGGAACTCTGGGGAATACAAAGATGTTGCTGAGATGTTAGAGAATGTTTCCCCAAGAGCATTGGCTATTGCAGTTGGATCTGCAATAGCACATCCATTATAATCTAGGATTGAAGAAGGGTGGGATGTATATTTTCCCTTCATTTTCCGGATTTTATCCCAGACTACTTTAGAATTGGTAGCCTGGTTAATAGATGATGTAAAATGGATCCACGATTCCTTTTGACTCTGACGGCGAATGTAGCGTGCTTTGGCTCGTGCACGCTTGAAGGCTATTAGATTAACAGTGGTAGGATATCGGCGGAATATCCCCCACGCTTTGTTTTGAGCCTTTTTTGCTGTTGTGCATTGGGAATTCCACCAAGGTTTGGGAAATGGTGGAAACCGGGTAGATGTTTTTGGAACAGTATTCGCAGCTGCTTGGACGATAATTTCTGTGATGTACGTTACTGCATCATTGATCGGCTCCTGACTGACCGTACTGAGTTCAAAATTTGCCTGATGTTGGAAGGCAGTCCAGTCAGCCTGATCAATCTTCCACCGTGGTAACCTGAAAGGAAGACACGGTCTCCCACTGTGTAAAGAGGTTATCACAGGGAAGTGATCACTTCCATATGGGTTCTCCTCCACTTCCCAAGTGAGTGAAGGGAGTAGAGAAGGGGAGCAGATAGAGAGATCAATGGCAGAAAAGGTACGGGTAGGCATGTGGAAGAAGGTGTTTGTTCCAGTATTTAGAAAGGAAAGGTCATTGTCATTGAGCATACGCTCTATGACCCGTCCCCTTCCATTGATGTTAGCACTACCCCACAGGGTGTTATGTCCATTAAAATCCCCGAGAAGTAAGAAAGGGGGAGGCAACTGCGATACAAGATCATCAAGGTCTTCCTGGGAGATGTCAGTCCCAGGTGGCAAATAAATAGAGCACACAGTTAATAAAAATCCCACTGTAAGGCGAATTGCAACAGCCTCAATGCTGGTTGTAATTAGCAAGGGCTGAACTGGGGTCTGATTACCCACAAGGATAGCCACTCCTCCATGAGCAGGACCATCCGCAATTCTATCCTTACGAAAGATTGTGATGTTATGCATTGTGGGATCATCATTTGCCTTTAGATAAGTCTCCTGCAAGCAAAAGCAAACTGGCTCGTGCTTTTGCAGGAGGGCCTTGATGTCATCAGTATTTCGCCGGAATCCATGACAATTCCATTGTAGGAATTTAGCCATTATTTTGGCTTGGTGGGTCCATCAGGCGGCTTCCGAGGTGCTGAGGGCTTACTTTTGTCAGTCTTGGATTTATCTTTTTTGGGGAAGAATGGACGCTGTCCCGTGTCCATTTCTTCCTCCGCAAAGAGTTCCAAGACAGATTCATCCTGTACCTCCTTGTTCTTTACATCCATTGTTTCTGTTCTTACTGCAGGCTCTTTACCACTTGGTTTTGGTAGTGGTGGAGCACTAGGAGGTACGGATATAGGAGTGGCAACTGACTGTGTTTTTTTGTGGGCTTTTGAGAACTCAATAAATAGCGTGCAATCGGGGTGAATGACTCTTTTGGTGGTATAGTCATCTCAGTTTGTGTCCCGATAGTGCACTTAGCAGAAACCTTCTGGGCGTATGAAGGTTTCCCGCTATTTACTGGTTGGATACGTTTTCTGGCCTCTGGGTAGGAGATATTCAGCTCTGTTTTCAGTTTTTGTATTTCTTTTTCATCCTTCCACCGCTGGCATGCTCTGGAGTAGGCAGGATGATCTTGTTGACAATTTACACAGATCGGTTTAGAAGCTGAACATTCCTTGCTCTCGTGGTCTTTCGCACCACATCGAGCACAGGCAGGGTCACCACGACAAGATGTTTGTGAGTGGCCGTATTTTTGGCATCTAAAGCACCGCAGTGGGTTTGGGATATAAATCCTCACTGGGCAGTTTAGATAGCCTGCCTTGATGGAACTTGGAGGCCGTGGGGTGTTAAACGTTAGGATGAGAACTCGGGTAGGGACGAGATTCCCATCCTTTCTCATTGATATTCTTTTGACAGCCGTCACTCCTTGTTCTTTCAATTCAGAGCAGATCTCTTCTTCAGAAACATGAAGAAGGTCCCACTCTGAAATGACACCACGTGAAGAGTTCAAAGTTTTGTGGGGGGTTACGATGATAGGTATTCCCCCTATTGATGTGGCATTCAGGATTTTTTCCGCCTGTTTAACATTTGAAGCTTCGACCAAAAGGTCGCCAGAACGCAGTCTTTTTACAGATTTTGGTGAACCTGCCAACCCTTCTAATCCTTTCTGGATAAAGAAGGGTGACATCTTCCCAATGGACTGCTCTCCGGTGGAATGGAGAATGAGGAAAAGCGGTGTCACTGATGGTGATGGTGTATCCTCAGTCCTGGCTCTTTTTGCAGAGGTGTTATCTGCGTCATGATCTCGATTAGGTAGGGGCCTTGTTGGGGCCCCAGAAGAAAGATTTAAATTACTCATATGAGTAAAGAGAAAGTGTCTGATGCCTAAGTACCTCACCCACCACGGAGCCCTACGAGGGGGCGCCCACTCGTGAACTAGCAGGTACTGCGTACACGAATGGGACGCCGAGTTCGCTTAGAACACCATACCCACGTTACCAATAAGTCTTTATCCCGTCCCAGGACCATAGGGAGGGAGACTTATTGGAACGCAGTTGACCCTAGCAGTATAAAACCACCCGCCAATTGATCCCAGTCGAGCCGGTTCGGGACCGCCTGTCTTGTCGAAGCAGGGCCAAAGTGGTGTATTAAGGCTGGGCCCCTCAACCACCAGGATCCCCCTTTCCGCTTCCACGGGTCGCGGCGCACGGCTGCACACGCCGGATTCCAAAGATGTAACCCTGGAACCAAGGTATGGGCGTTAGATCCCAGTGATGCTAGTCTGGAAGTCCAGCAGCATCACTGGGAGGTCCCCTCACCACGTACAGGTGCCCACGTCGAGGGGAAGCCAACAGGAAATCAAACAGGAGATTGATTGATGAATCAAACAGGAAATGATGGTACAATCTTGAGGCAAGCTCTCAACTTCCAACATTTTAAGCAGTTGCAGGAAAGCACAGACTTGCCAGAATACGTCACAATTTGTACCGTGAATGAGTACAACTTCCCTTCAAACGGAAAACATATCAAATTCTCTCATTACAACTTGTTTTTGACTTCTACCAAGTTTTAATGTGTTCTGGCTCATTGTTCTGAGGTGTCGAAAGGCTCACTTGAAAAAATGTCACTTCTGGTCATGTGAAGCACACTGTGTCTCATTTGCTTGCATTATACCATTTTTTCATATTTACATCATTTATTTCTCCAGCTGATATGAGTTTGTGAAGTTGCATTGTGTAATATAAATAATTATCAACTAATGAAGACAAAGGGCAAAACTGTAGTGTGAGATAATTTAAGCTCTCTCCCAAACCACTTACTTGAAATTGCCATATGATATAAATTGCTATGGATAAAGGGGTGGTTGAGGGGGAGAAGACAGAGAGTGGTAATCAATGGACATTGCTCATCATGGACTAATGTTATTATTGGAGTTCCTCAGGGTTCAGTATTTGGTCCATTATTGTTTTCTGTATTTATAAATGATACTGATGATGGTATATCCAGCTTAATGTCCAAGTTTGCCGATGATACAAAGGTTGGCAGATTTGTCAAGGACACTACTGACACTATGCTACTGCAACAGGATCTGGAAAGGTTGAGCAGATGGGCTGAGAGTTGGCAAATGAAGTTTAACATTGACAAATGTAAAGTACTACATATGGGAAACAGCAACCCCAGAGCAACGTATCAACTCTGTGGTACTACACTGACAGTGGTAGAGAATGAAAGGGACCTGGGGGTGGTTGTGCAGGCAGATATGAAGTTTTCTGAGCAGTGCAGATGGGCTGCAAGAGTAGCTCATGGTGTATTGTTGATGATATATAGGAATTTTTCTAGCAGGGATAAGGAGGTGATTATTCCCTTGTATAAGGCAATGGTCAGGCCACACCTAGAGTACTGTATACAGGTCTGGAGGCCTCATTTCAAGAAGGATGTAGAGATGCTGGAACGAGTACAGAGAAGGGCAACAAGATTAGTGAATGGAACAAAGGGGTGCTCTTACGAAAAAAGGCTTAAGTTTTGCAAATTACAGTGTCTGGGGACTAGGCACCAGCGAGGTGATCTGATAGAGGTGTAGAGGTGTATAAAGCCTTGAATGGTTTGAGCATGCTCAATGCTGATGGGATTCTTCCTGTTGCTCAGAATAATCACCTGAGGGCATAAATTCAAATTGAGAAAAGACAGATGTAGGATAGACGTGAGGAAATTTGCCTTTAGCCAGCGGGTGGTTGATTGGTGGAATGGACTTCCATCCCTTGTCGTGGAAGTTGGTAGCCTAAATAAGTTTAAGGCTCAGCTGGACAGGTATTTCGAACGAACAGAGGGGTGAAGTGGAAGTGGTTATTTTTTATTTATTTATTTATTATTATTTTTTTATTTATTTATTATTATTATTTATTTATTTATTTATTATTATTATTTTTTTATTTATTTATTATTTTTTTTTTTTTTTGGCTGATGCTGCATAAGCTTGCTTTCTTGCATCAAATGCCTCTACTAATGCTAATGCTAAGTATGTGTACAGAGGTCTATCAAACTGCTGTGTTAAGTATAAAACAAAAAAGTGCTAAGGATTTCACAAGGACTGAGTCAATTAACTCTGTTTTCCTTTTAACAAATTTTCCAAAACAAGAATACTTTAAGTATTTCAGTTGGGAATATAAATATTTTTATGAATTTTAGAATTTAATTGTTACATGAGATTGTTCCTTAAATTCCAAAATGTTACTCTTTATTATATTTGCATTACTCTATTTTTTAGATCTGTTAACTAGTTATCACATCACTTTAAATATAATAAAATAAATATAAAAATGGGTGCTAAATAAAGCAGCCTGGTTATCTATTTATAGTTTTATGTAATTGCAGGATAAAATCATATTTGGATTTCCAGGCCTCTACCTGAAACACCAATATGAGAATGCACTCTGAGAACTATGAGAATGGTTCTCACAATAAGAACCATTCATGGGAATCAGGAGAATCTTATTGAGCAGGATCATAAAGATAGTTTCAGGAACTACAACTCTTTCAATCCTAGACAATGGCAAAATGCAGCCTAAGGAGATCAAGCTTGCTTATTCCATGGGTCAGAACTTACCCAGTTGCAGCTCATCCAAAATCCATCCTGCATAGGCTGCAGCCTGTGCAGAACTGTTTCTAGGCTAGACTAGAAATAGTTTTTATTCTTATACAGAGAAACAACTAATTCCAATAATGATCTTTAATTGGGAAATCTAGCAAAAGATTTTATGCTTTAATTAGAAGGTACCAATTCCAGTACAATACTCATGCTCTGTAAGGTGTAATAGGTAGCTGTAGAAGGGATTAAGATGTCAGCATGTGCACACTACTTCATAGGTGGTAGTACAGGAATCCCATTAATCCATTCATGCACATCACTTGTAGCAAAGTATGCAGTAATCACTAACAGTGTAGTAGATAAAGTAGCATTAATTGATTTAATAGGCGCCTCCGTAGCCAGGTGGGAAGGAGCAGCAGTGCGTAGCACACGCTTCTTGATTAGACCGGGGTTCGAGCCCGTCACCACCAAATACGGAGGATGCGGAAAGGTCAGGGAATGACCACCGCACCGGAGCAATATGGCCTTAGTTGCTAATGCTCCTAAAAACCAAAACAACAACAAACAACAATTGATTTAATCTACAAATTAGAAAAATGGAACATACTGTTCAAATCAATGAGATTGTAATAGTGAAGAAATTCTGTTTGACATAGCATGGAGATGATAGCACTCATTTCTATATACATAATGGACTAATCCCCCTTCCACCAATTGAGACATGAAGCAGATACTCAGAGTGACACCTCTCTACCCTGAATCAGTATCTTGGAAAGCAGTGATATAATGAGTGATAGTTTTGGAACGAAGAGTAATTTAAGTAATAATATTTAAAGCATACTCAATTGGTAGGAAGAAAGATAATTGGCAAATGTCAAGCATTCTTCACTTCTTGAAAGGAACTGGCATCAGAGTTATTTGTGTGTTTTAATGGGAGTTTTTCTGGCACAAGAGCAACTAAGGCCAAATTGTGCCTGCCACAGTAATTAGTATCAGAGCACCATTTCTTCTGTTTCTATAGTAGCCTGTGAACTACCCCTTTCTCAAAGATTGTCTTACAAAATATAGCAAACTTCCTGTTATCTAGGCTAATGATTGAGAGAAAAAAGACAGGTAATACAGAATTATTTTAATTTTAGTTGATACACAAATGTTTTTAGCAAACATGAAATAAAGAAAACTAATTATTTTATAATGTATATTTATCAACAGAATTTAAAAGGGTTTTGGAGGTTCAGATTATCATTACTGCATCTTTTTCTTATAGCTAAGACTCAGTCAATAACTAAGATGCATTAAACATTAACATCAAACAACTACAAACATTTCTTAAGTATAATACCTACTTCCATATTTCTTGCACTTTAATAGGAATATCTTTTGAGTGAACTTGTTTCAATTCTTGCACTGCATCCCAAAACCTTCATATATAGATTAAAAAAAATAACTATTAAATGATTTATTCCAAACAGAAAACTTTTGGTTTTAAAATACTTTACTAATTTTACTTTCTTTTTACACAGAATTTGTAAAGCATTATTGCTGATATGTATTATAATTATACAGCAGACCCTTATAAATAGAACCACATGGAACCTATCAGGTGATAGAGAAACCTAAGGTAGATAAAACCTAGTTTGCAATCAAGTAACAAAGGAGGTTAAGCAAGCCAAGTCAAGTCAGATTATGATAAGTCTCACCAAGAAAAGCAGCAAGAACTTCTTACATATATTAATGGTAGAAGAAAAAGAGTGAATCGCATTGGTCCACTTGATGTTAATGGCTTAACTGTTGATGATCCTGCTCAGGTTGCTGATAGCGTGAAGAGGTATTTTTATCTATATTCACATGAAAAATTTTTTAGGGAGGGGAATAGGAAGTTAACAGGAAGTTAAATGATTTTCTGATAAATGAGAGGAAAGCGTAAGAGAAATTGTTGAAGATAAACATAAAAAAGGCACCTGGGGTAGATGGGATCTATCTAGTTATATTAAGGGAGGCAATAAAGGAAGTAGGCAAACCCTTAGCCATAATTATAATAGCAGCTTTAGATTCAAGGGAGGTCCCTGTGGACTGGGGATGTGCAAATGCATCCCCAATTCACAAAGGGGAAGCAAAGCGTAACATGTATTTACAGACCTGTTAGCTAAACTTCTGTTCTAGGGAAAATAATGGAGTCACTGGTTAAAGAAGAGATTCAGGACCAGCTAGACAGGAGTACAGTTAAACTTCAGTCACAGCATGGGTTTGTTAAGGGGAGATTTTGTCTGACCAATTTGATTGGATACTATAATGCAGTAAGAAGGGATTTGGATGCAAAAAATAATTTTGATATCATATACTTGGATTTCAGGAAAGCTTTTGATACTGTTATACATAAAAGATTGCTGTATAAATTAATGGACTGGGGATGTGCAAATGCATCCCCAATTCACAATGTGGCATTAAGAGGAAGTTACTGCTGTGGATAATGGGATGGTCAAGTGGGAGAAGACAGAGGGTGGTTATCAATGGACACTGCTGTTCATGGACTAATGTTATTAGTGGAGTTCCATTGTTGTTTTCTATATAAATACAGAAAACTAAGAAATGGCAACCAAAGCTTAACATTAACAAATACAAGGTACTTTATATGGGGAGCAGTAATAATGAGTAATGAATCAACTGAGTGGTATTACACTCACAGCAGTGGAAAGTACACTCACCTGGGGTAAGTGTACAGTCTGATATGAAGTTCTCTGAGCAGTGCAGACAGGCTTCCAGATCAGCTCTTGGGTTTTTTCAATGATATACTGGAATTTTACTAGCAGTGAATAAGGAGGTTTTTTTTTTTTTTTTTTTTTGATTTGGTAGTTGTTGGTGCATCGGCTTCTGTGACCATATTGCACCTCCCAAAGTTTTTGCAGTACTTTGATCCAAGCCCGAGGCGGAAATCGAACCCGCGACCTTTGGGTTGCCGGGCAGGTACTTTACCCACTCGGCTAGCCCGGTCGGCAATAAGGAGGTGATTATCCCATTGTACCCATTGTCAGGCCATACCTTGAGTACTGCATACAGGTTGGAGGCCTCATTTTAGGAAGGATGATGTAGAGCTGCTGGAACAAATAGAGAGAAGGGCAAGAGATTGGCGAGGGGAACAAAGGAATGCTCTTACCAAGAAAGACTTTAGTTCTGCAAATTCTGGAGGCTAGGCACCTGTGAGTTGATCTGATTGAGGTTACAGCTTTGAATGAGCAGACTCAGTGCTGATGTCATTCTTCCTGTTGCTCAGAATATGCACATGAGGAGCATAAATTAAAACTGAGGAGGGATGGTTGCAGAATAGATGTGCAAAAGTTTGCCTTCAGCCAACAGGTGGTTGATTGCTGGAACAAGCTTTCATCCACTGTTGGGGAAGTAGTTTGAATAAATCAAATGAAGAACTTAGAAATGAAGAAACTAGTGAAGGAAATGGATAGGTAAAATGATTTTTCTTTTTTTTTTTTTTGGCTAATTCTGTATAAGCTTGCTTTCTTGCAGCATATGCCACTATTAATACTAATATTAAATCAGACAATATTGGGACTTCCTTGCTGGATTTTTGAAATTTAATAATTGTTTGTTTGTTTATTTGGTTTTTAGGAGCATTAGCAACTAAGGCCATATTGCTCCAGGATATGCAGTGGTAATTCCCTGACCTTTCCGCATCCTCCGTCCTTGGTGGTGACGGGCTCGAACCCCGGTCTAATCAAGAAGCGTGTGCTACGCACTGCTGCTCCTTCCCACCTGGCTATGGAGGCGCCCTTTAATAATTGTACAACTCCATTGGTAGTAATATAGAATGTTTTTATAGAGGAATGAAGCAACATTACAATAACCATTTATCAATTATGGTCTCTCTCTCACTGGGAAACTTTCCATAGCATCAAATTCTAAGCCTGAGTGTTTAAAAAACAAAATATATATAATTTTTTTTTTTCCCTATAGAATGTGATGCTAAAAAAAAAAACAAAAAAAACTTTCCCATGTCCATTGCTTTAGCATCTCTGAAATAGTTAAGAAATAGCTACAGATTATTTTGTTATTACACCACAGTTATTACCTTTGGTAAGAGCATCACGTTCTGGAAATTTTGCCAGTTCCTTGGCCACATGCATCATTACTCTCGGTGTTTAGGATGTCCAGGAAAGTGAGAGAAGGGAGATGACATCATAAAAGAGTGACTGATTCCTGTTGGTCAAAGGTGCCCAGTAACCCCACCCTACCCTATCCTTTAAAGATCATTTCTCTTGAATATACAGATTTTAATCCCTGAGAGAAAAAAAAAAAGGAAACAAAAAGAAAGTTTTACCTTCAGATAGGAAAAATGAAAAGAGAACTTACATATTAAATAAACAAATAGTTTCATTGAATTAGTCACTCTAAAACCATGTGAAAGTAATAATGTCGAAATCCAGCATATTATATATTTAGGTAATTACTGTTATCATATACAACAACAAAAAACTTAATTTACAAAACTACCAAATTATTCAGACAGTGAAAACCTACTTTAACCCCAGGAAGAACTCCTCACATTTTGTGAGGTTGGTGCAATATTACTGCCTATGTTATGCAAAAAAAAGAAAAACAAAATTCATTACCAAGGACAAAAGCAGATTCCCAATTAAGAAACTGCCTAACTGAAGTCAAAAAATAATCAGAAAGAATTAAAAGAGTAGGGGTATCACAGGCATGATTTCTTCAGGGGAGCACCCCACTCCTGTCGACATCTAAAAGGGCATATTTCCATAGTGAACTATTGAAAACAGCCAGACATTCTTTCACTGGTGCCTTTATATGACCTATGAACAAACAAAGGGAACTAACTACTCTGCTGAAAATATGAACTCAAATATGGCCAGCCTTTTTTTCAGACTAACTAAAAAAAGAAAGCAAGAAAGGAAAAAAAAAAAGAAAAAGAAATTTAAATTATTTTAAGTTGAACAATGGCAAATTGACAAGAGATGAAAGATATATCAATATGCATTTATTTTTTTTTTTTTTTACTTGTTCCAATGGCAAATTGCCAGAGCTGAAACCATTGCAGATATGCTTTTATTTTCATATGTTTCAAAACATTTCGTAGGGCTACCGTATTTAGGTTATGTTTTCTGCAGATTAGTCCTCTGTTTATTCTGTCATATGACATATAGGAGCACTATGAACATTGCTGCTTTTCAGCAGCTTGCTATAGAAATATGACTTTTTAGGTGTTGAGAGGTATGATTGCTCCGCTGAAGAAATCATGCCTCTGATATCCCTATTTTTTCAGTTCTTTTAATTCTTTATCATGTTGTGACTTTAGTTAAATTCTTATTTGAGAGTCTGCTTTTGTCTTTGGGATGGATTTCTTTAGTCTTTCAGCATAACACAGGCAGCAGCACTGTGCCAAGCTTGTGGAGGCCGAGGGGCTCTTACCATGATAAAAGTAGGTTTTCATCATTTAATTAATTTAGTTGGTTCATTAATTAAGGGTGGTGGTTTATTTTTTTTTTCTATATAGGTAACAGTATTTACCTAAATATGTAATGTGGATGGAGTTTCAATATTTACTTTCATATGTTTAAGAGTGATTAATTCAATTAAAAACTGCTTGTTTGTTAAAGAAAGTTTTTTTTTTTTTTTTTTAAATTGATATTCTGTTGAATAAATGCATCTGTATCTCTCCCCATATTTCTGGGGAGAAATATGGGGAGAGATACATATTTTAAATTTTCTGTCTTTAAATTTTCATATATGCATAATTTCTTAACTTTTCTTTTGATGAAATCTCTTTCTTCCCTGATTATTTTGAAATTTTTTACATTAGAAGCATGAAAACATTCATAAGCACATTCAACTACCTCAAATTTCCTAGTATTTTCCTTTCCTACATGTTTATAACATTCATCAATTCTAGTTTCGAATACCCCTGTCTCACCAACATATAACTTAAGTTTTCCCATGACTGCACACTTGTATATAATATGCCTTCTCTCTGTGAGGAAAAAAGAAACAGTTCTCTGTTAAAATATTGCCATGTTTTTTTATTAGTTTAAATACATCTAATCTGTATTTGGTGCACATTCTCATGTTTTTTTTTCACCCTATTCATTTTATGTACCATACCATGAGATATGCATCAAAATATTGATTAGATGTGGTATTTAAACAAATCAACAAAAGACACTTATACACAAAAATGCTTGTAGTTGTGGGAAAATGTATTAAGGCAAGACAGGGAAGTTATTTGAAACTAGAATTGCTGAACATTGTAAATGTAGAAAAGGGAATTACTAGGAAATTGAAGGTAGCCCAATATACTTATGAATGTTCCAATAATTTCTTTAACTTTTCTTTTTGATGAAATCCCTTTCTTCCCTGATTATTTTGAAATTTTTTACATTAAGGGAGCATTCACTTTTGATAAAAAAAATTTAAAAACAATCAAGAATAATGTTGTAAAGCTACAAAATAAAAGCTAAAGAAGCTGTGTATATAAGACAATTTAAAGACAGGATGATAAACAGAAATATGGGCAGAGATGTAGATGCACTATGAAATTTATCTATTTGACAACAAAATATACATTTAAAAAAAAAAAAAAAAAAATCCTCTCCCCAAAAGAACCGATCTTTATAGAATAGGATGGGTTACTGGGCACCTCTGATTGACCAATCAAGGGTAATTTGCTTTCTAATTAACTTGTTTTCATTCCTTTAATTTCCTGGACATTGTTGATCACCAAAAGCAATGGTACATATGACCAAGGAATAAGAAATACTGTGGCTTTTGATTTGGTGACAGTTATCTGTGATATAATTCACCTGCAGGTAAAAAACCCAATGGGTGGTTGTGATCACAAGTGTACTGATGGAATTTACTTAAAAACAACTACTGTCAAGGGTAAAGAGAAAAGCTTTTGCTTTTGTAAGGGTGACTACAGGTGGTCTCAGACAGTTTTTAATTCTGTGCAGTGGAACCAACTGATATTACTAACAGCAAATTCTAAATGAGCAGCATTCAGGGTTGTTGTTTGTTTCTTTGGGTTTAACTGCACATGGGCAGCTAGGTCATAATTGCCTAATCTCAGGTGAGAAGTGACATACAGTTTACTGAAATGTTTTTGTGTAATATTTATAGTGCATTATAATATCAAATGTGTTATATGAGTGTTAAAAATTATGGCTACATCCAGTGTATCTGCTAATAGTCGAGCTAATGTAAGAGGCATACTTGTGGTAGAAAACAGGCCAAAGGCAGCCTGTCTGTCTCTGTCGTGTAAGGAAAAAGCTAGAAGTAGACGTTAAACTGTGAGCTGTGTATCACAGTTTGGATATTCTGGAGGACTGATGGACTTAAGGAGATGCAGATGAGTTAGGTGGGTATGTTCTATCCATAGTCTAGTAAGTATAACTACTTCTTGTCTGTTATTTCTGATACTTGATTTCCATGCTTTCAGGTCTTACTTTATACAGAATAACTTGTTGGTAGTTTAGTTTTCCCATATTTGTTGCCTTTTTTGCACATTGCTGCTTAATAATAAACTTGTAATCTGAGAGAATGGTACATTGGAAGTTAGATCAATAGCGTTACTTGCAGTTTTGGCAGCTAAGTCTGAATGCTCAATTCCCAGGTTGCAGCTATGACCAGGGATCCAGCAGAAGGTGATGTTCTACTTTTTTCCATTTAATTTTGGTTAGAATATCCCAGATCTGTATGAGTAATGTACTGTCATGCTTTTTCTTCCACTGTATAGCTTGAATTGAACTGAATGAATGCATGTATATGATAGTGAGTGGTATGGTTGTTGATCACGTGAAATTTAACACTATGGTAATTGCACAGAGTTCCACAGTGAAGCTGCTACATTCACAATTGGAAGTTTCTTAGCTGTGGTAATATTGGAGGAACTGCATCTACACCAAAATGACTGTCAGTTTTCGATCCATCTGTACACACTGGAGTGAACTGTGCATACTGTGCTGTCAATGATGTGTACAATTGTAATATGATCTGTCAGGAGTGAGATTTTTTTCCCCATGTTTGAAAGTGATAAATTGCATGGTGGGATGTGGTACATCCAGAGAGGTTGTAGAAGGAACAGCAGGTTTCATATAATTTATATCAAGTTGTCACTCACTGAGTGTAGATTGAAGGCATATCACTGTTGATGAGTAAGCTCTGTAAAGGTTTTCCCACTTTGGTGAGAAAAGTAGTTTTCAAGTTGGGGATTCAGTTGTCCATTGAGTTTTGCTGCATAGCTTACTAGGAGAGTTTCTCTGCATAAATGTAAGGGAGGTTCATTGGTTTCAGCATAAAGGCTCTGGATTAAAGATATATGGTATGCACCAAGTGCAAGGTGCATACCTGTGATGAGTTGTTTACTTTATAGCATAATCTAGTTGTGACCGTATTAGTGTGTGCTATAGACGCAGCAGTGTAAATTGGTTGGCTCCCCATGTTGTTGCAAGAGCACTCTTATAAGATGTTTAGTTTTTTCAGGCGTGTTGTCCAGAGGTTTTTTTATATGGTTGAGGAGAACAAGTTTGTTTTTTTTTTTTTTTTTTTTTTTTTTTATCAATAATTACATATAGGAGGCAGATGCTAGAAACTGTACAAATTACTTGATTGACCAGTCAGGGGGTCTAGATCTAGATGTAGATTTCGTTTCCTACTAAAGTGTATCCCAATGGTCTTTTGATATGAGAGTTTGTTTGTTTGTTATTTGGTTTTTAGGAGCATTAGCAACAAAGGCCATATTGCTCCGGGATATGCGGTGGTCATTCCCTGACCTTTCCGCATTCTCCGTATTTGGTGGTGACGGGCTCGAACCCCGGTCTAATCAAGAAGTGTGTGCTATGCACTGCTGCTCCTTCCCACCTGGCTACGGAGGCGCCTGATATGAGAGGTGATCACTGTTGCTAGTCCATGTAACAATTTTGTTTATCACACCTTGTAACTATCTTTCCACCATTTGCATATTGGGGGAATGGCAGGCGGTACTGAGGTCATCTGCATACAGAATGGTAGTGTGTTTGGCAGGTTTGACATTATCAAGTTTATTTTTATGTAAATAAAGTGGCACTATGTTGCTGATCCCCAGGGGACCCCGTCCTCTTGAAAAATTTCACAAGATCAATGGTTATAAAGTTGAACCTGAAATGTCTGTTTGTGCAGAAAGTTTTTGATGAAGTGTGAGGTTGCTGTGCAATCCTAGGTTGTACAGATCCTGTAATATGCCATATCTCCATGCAGTGTCAAAGGCTTTTTCTATGTCAAATAATATCATAACATGGTGTTCTTTTTGTACAAAAACACTGCAGCCATTTATTTCTGACTGAACCAGCAGATCGAGAATGGATCTACATTTGTAGAAACCACACTGCATGGGATTGAGGAGGTCATGTTGTATTAGGAACCAGGTCAGTTGAGCATTGATAATTTTTTCCATGACCTTGCTCATACAGCTAGTAAGAGCAGTGGGCCAGTAGTTCTGTGGATTGGTAGGTCTTTTCCAGGTTTTGGGAAGGAAAGAACATAAGCATGGCGCCATTTTTCTGAGAAAGCATGTTCTATAATGATCCTATTATAGAACAATAACAGTGTCTCGAGAGTTGATTCAATAAGTTGAGAGAGATCATTATGTAGTGCACTCCTGCTGCACTGTGCCCGGTGGTACGCAGAGCCTGATGCAATTCAGCAATTATAAATGGGAGGCTGTATGAAGTGCTATGCACTATTTCAAAGTTGAGGTGATATTTTTCAGTTTGAATTTTTTGCTTCTGGAATTGAGGTGAGTATGAGGAGACGTAGATGAAATTTCTGCAAATGTTAAACCTAATCCATTAGCTATTTCTTGTGGTTTTGTTACATCACAACCATGCACAGTTAGCATAGGAAGGTTGATGCATGGATGTTTGGAAAATATCCATTATATTTTGCCCAAATTGTCAGTGTCCTTGTGGTCCTCACTACACTGGATGTAAAATGCTTCCATGCCTCTCTCTTGCTGTTTTGCCTAACATTATTTGCTTTTGCTCTTGCCTTTTTTGAAGTATATAAGATTTGAAGTTGTTGGGAACTTTGGGAAGATGTTCAATGCTCTGTTCTTTTCTTTTTTAGCTTTACTACATTCATCATCCCAACAAATTTTCAGATGTGTATGAATTTTAATGGATTGTCTTGGAATTGCTAAGTCTGCTACCTTCAGTATTTGATTTGATATACAAATCAACGAAATATACAGTTCAACGAAAGTTGAGTTTATGGAGGAATTTTGGATCTGCTATTCATCCAGTACAGCTTTCTGCTTATACAGACCACAGTCAGCTCTGTCGAAGCACCATTTTATAAATTGGTTGGGAATGTGGGGCTGTTGCTGTTGATGCGGCATATTATACAGGATAATAATCATTGCCTAATGGATTTCTATGTATAGTCCATTTAAATAAAGGATATATGGTTTCTGAGCATATAGAACCCAATGGCTGAAGTAGATCCCGTAGGAAAATGTGTGTATGCGTGCACTCCAGTTGTTGTTGGTGGCGGGGTTTTAAGTGCAATAGCCTCTTAGGCCATATTGCACTATGAAAGTGGTTCATATTGCCTGTGTTGGTTGATGTAGTAACAGTTAGAAATGGCTTTACAGTCCTATTTCTTTTAGGAAGGAGAATTCTCTGAGATTTGATTTTTCACCTATCATATGATTAAGCGACAAAGGTTCCTTTAAGCTTGCCAGAGAATTGAATGACACTAGTCGAGCATTATTATATAGAGTACATTCCAAAAGTATGTGTTTGACTGTGAGTGGTGTATGGTAATGATTACACTGAAGAGGGCCATTGCCTGACAAAAGGAACAGATGGGTTAAATGAGTGTGGCCGATTCTGGCTCTGGCTTGAATTACTACTCCTTATCTGTTTGCAATGAGGCTGGAAGCCTATAATTTTGGTACAGGTTTAATTTGAAGTAGTTTATTTTGAATTTGTGCTTGCCATTGAAGAGTCCATCAATTTTTACATATTTTATAATCTCTGAACGGTACTAGGGAATTTGTTGCGGCTGAGCTGGATGGATGTTTGGCAGCATGATCCACAATTTCATTTCCTGTAATTCCAGTATGGCCTTGAATCCAGCAGAAGATAACCTTTTGTTGATGCTCTCTGAGACATATCAACTCTGTTCTAACGAGCTTTAATAATGGGTGATTAGGTGGGGAATTGCTTTGCATGGCTAATAAGGAACTTTGCGAATCTGTGTATATTATGCTCTTTTCAATTGACATATGGAAAATATTTTCTACAGCCAGTTTTATGGCATATAATTCAGTCATGTAACTACTACACTCTGTTGGAAGAGATAGAGAAATTGTAGTATCAGGGAGTACCACTGCTGCACCCAATCCACTCTCGAACTTCGATCCATCTGTATATATTTTAACGAAGTCAGAATAATGTTGAATATGCGCAATGTGTAGTTGTTGGATGTTAATATCTGATAAAGAGTGTTTTCCCTACAGGTGGAAATAATTGTCACAAGATGTCATGATAACAGACCATGGAGGGTCGGGATCTATAGAATCTTGCAAGATTTTATTGAAGTGTATATTCCAATCTTCTGCTAGTTGCTTTAGCTTAATACCAGCAGGTTGAACTGTCTGTGGTTTGTTTCATTAGAAGGTCATAAACTGTGGATTATAAAGTATTGACCAATTAAGATGGGTCACCTGGCTTTGGACCTTGGTTGCATAGTTCAGCAGCAACATCTTTCTCCTGATATTTAGAGGAGGTTCGTGGGCTTCAAGCATACAAACTTTGCACTGGAGATGTTCTGAATGCACCTAGTGCTATTCTATATTCAGCTCTTATAGAATAGCACCTAGTGCTATTCTATAAGAGCTGAATGTTGAATATGGTTGAGGCGAGATAAAGCACTCTCCCTAGCAGAATTGAAGACAAGTGCACCATAGTCCAGGGGTGATCTGATTATGGATCTGTATAAATGAAGCAGACTATAACGATCTGCTCCCCATGCTGTGGCCGATAAGACTCTGAATATGTTCAGTTTTTTTTTTTTGGCAAGCAGTCCGGAGATGTTCGATGTGCTTTTGGAAATTAAACTTACTGTCAAAGAACAATCCTAGTAGACGAATACTATTAGCTATTGAAAGGGGATGGTTATTCAAGTGGAGCTCGGGTTCAGGTTATTTGGTTTTTAGGAGCATTAGCAACTAAGGCCATATTGCTCCGCGATATACGGTGGTCATTCCCTGACCTTTCCGCATCCTCCGTATTTGGTGGTGATGGGTCGGGTTCAGGATGCATACTGCATCTGGTACAGAAGTGAATGGCAGAAGATTTCTGGCTAGATAGTCTATAAACATCAAATGCCTCTACTAATGCTAATGCTAATGACACATGGCAGAGCAGAAAAGTGCATGGGAAGCACACAAATTATCAGGTGAAAAAAAAAAAAAAAAAAAAACCATTTTGTGTCATCCATGTCAGGATGCGATTGATTGATATTTGTAGTTGGCATTCAATGTAATGCATGTTTTTAGAGTGACAGGAAATTGTGAGATCATCTGCGAAAAGGCATGAATCCACAGTTTTCAGAATTAGTTCAATTATATAATTCATTCTCATTGCAAACAAAGTGGCACTGAGAACAGATCCTTGTAGAATTCCTTCTTGGATAAAGTTTTTAGAGAGGGTTCCCCCGATAATGAACTTGAAAGGATCATTGTTGAAGGAAATTTTGGATAAAATATGGTAAATTACCTCTCAGGCCAAGAGAATGTAGATCCTTTAAGATGCCAGAAAGCCATGTAGTGCCAAAGGCTTTCTCAACGTCAAGACAGACCACAACGAGATGTTCCTTTTTGATGAAAGTATTTCTGATATTTGTCTCGGCTTTGATCCTGAGATCCAATGAAGATCGGTTTTTCCGGAATCCAAATTGGTTGTTGTTAATCAAGTTTTGAGACTCGAGGAACCAAGTGAGACAGCAATGTATCATTTTCTCGAGAGTTTTGCTGAGACAGCTGGTAAGGGATATCGGCCTGTAATTTTGAGGAACAGAATGATCTATACCGGGTTTTGCAATTGCTAGTACATGAGAATGACGCCAGGAACTTGGGAAGGTATGTTCAGAAAAAATTCGATTGTAAAATATGAGCAGTGAAGAGAGTGATCTTTGATCCAGATTTCTGAGTATTACCTAATATATTCCATCAGGGCCAAGCAGCACTGTTTCTTGAGTTGGTAAGAGATTCCTGCAGCTCAAGCATGGTAAATGGTTGATTATAAGATAAAGCAGAATTGTCAGTGAAATTCAGTCTGGACTTCTCTGTAATGGTTTTATGTTTTTGAAATGATTGGTCATAAGTGTTACAAGAAGACAACAGAGAAATTACAATTTCCAGTGCATTTTATATATCTGTAGGATTAGAGAGCTCTTATCCATTCCAGTTCAATAGTGGGCTGGATAAAGGTGGAAAATTTACTGTTCAAATATTTTATTTTTCTCCAGATTAATGTGATATCAGTATTTTTATTAACTGATGAGGCAAATTTGATCCAACTTTCTTTTCTTGCTTTACATCTGATATAACGAGCTTTAGCTCTAGGCCATTTATAGTTAATAAGATTGGATGTGGTTGGATATTTGCGGAAAAGGTTTCATGCTTTGTTTTTCTCTTTTTTTTTTTTGCATTGTTGCAATCTTTATTCCACCAGTAATTTATTTTTCATCTATTTCTTACTTGATATTGAGGAATGGCGGCAGATGCGGCTGCCAGCATTTGATTCCTGATGTGCTCGGTAACACTGTCGATGGAACTGGACTGAATGATATTGTTGTCAAATGATACATGCGTTCTGTATTTTGTCCAATCAGCACATGCTGGGAAGGAATGGGATGTTTGAATTTTGCAAATTAATGGATAATGGTCGCTGCTATAAAGATCACTCAGAGATACCCAATCTATACTTGGAAAGAGGATTGAGGAACAAATGGAAAGGTCTATTGCAGATGTTGAACCTGTAGGGAGATGCACATATGTAAAAGATCCAGTATATAGTAATGTTAAATTCTGTCTATCGATCAGCATTTCGATAAGCTTACCTCGTCTGTCTGAGGTGGGGGAACCCCATAATGGATGATGTGCATTAAAGTCTCCTAGTAAACAAAATGAAGATGGTAACTGCATAACAAGATCTTTGAGTTCCTGAATAGTATATTGATGATTAGGCAGAAGATAAATTGAAACCAATGTCAGAGTAATACCACTAACGACACGCATGGCAACGGCTTCTAAGGATGTTTGTAATGGAATGTGTCCAGAGGGGATGCTTGAATCCACAAGTATCGCTACTCCTCCATGAGCGCTATTGGAGTCAGCCCAGTCTTGCCTGAATACAGTGTAATTTTTGATTGAAACTGAGACCAGAGATGTCAAATTAGTTTCTTGCAAGCACGTTGTAGTGGTGAATTAATTCGTGTATATCATCAACATTACTGCGAAGACCTCTACAGTTCCATTGGATAATATGTTCCATTATTTGGGTTTGTAAGAGAAAGATGAATCTGTCTGCTTTTTATGCATGGGTTGTTTATAATGGTCAGGTTTAGATTTTCTTTTCTGGAAAAATTGGGGCGTCCTGAATCATTTTTATCTTCGTATCACCATCTGCATGTAATTCAAGAAAATCTTGGTTGGGTATATCATCGGTATCCATGCTTGTTGGTTGTGGTTGCTTCACCTCCACAGGATCTGATTTTTGTAATTTTTCTGCCACTTTACTGTGGGTTAGGTTTTGAGATGGAATTGTGAGTGGCATATTATTACTTTGGTCAACTAACTGGTGATTTAGATGTAGGCTGAGTCGATAGTACTGATCCAGCCCAGTTGGTAATCGATTTGTTGAGAGAGACTGACACTTCTGTCTGACATGCTACTGATTTGTGACTATGGGTAGCTGAAGCGTAAGTGCTTTTTGGTATGTTTGATTTTACTTGTCTTCTAGCTTCTTGAAAAGATACTTTATTTTCAGTCTTGTATTTCTGTATTTTTTTTCCTAACTTCCAGATATCACAATCTGTGAAGTTTGCTGGATGATTTCCCCTGCAATTAGGACACTGCGGAGTCTGTGCCTTGCATTCTGATTGGGCATGAGTTTTGCAACTGCAGTTTGGACATGTTGCATCTCCACAGAATTCTCTCTGGGAGTGACCAAATTTCTATCATTTGTAGCATCTTAGAGGGTTCGGGATAAAGGGCTGAACATGACAGTTTAAATAACTTGCTTTGAATGAGGATTAGTAGATGACTTTCATCAACCGGTGAAATACCACCACTTTGCTTATTGGAGGCTTGAAGTGGTGAAAGCCATGTTTAGTCTCTAGAGCAAAGTTTCCGGCATCCCCCTCTCCCCATTCTTTTCCTTCAACCCATGCACGGTACTAAGTACTATAAGTTTTGATACCTTTCGTGTTTGGGGTTCTCATAAAAAAAAAAAAAAAAAAAAAGTAGATTTGGTGAATTGAAGGTTAAAATTATGCTACGTGTTGGGACCAAGGTGCTATCTTTTCACATCATGATTCTCTTAGCCTGACTTACATTTTGATCCTTTAGTTCCTGGATTATTTCTTCCTCAGAAATGTTTAATAGGTCCCATTCACTGATCACTCCCTTGGGAGAATTCAGGGTGTTATGTGGAGTGACTTGAATTGGAATTCCACTTAAAGATGTAAATCTTAACAGTAGGTAAGAGTGTCTTGGGTGAGAGGTCTCTATTAGCAAATCTTCACTTTGAAGACGTTTCATCATTTTTAGAGATGCTGCTGCATTTTCAAGGCATCATTGTATGATTGAAAGGGGAGAGCTTGCTAAAAGGTTGTGATGACAGAGTTTGGATGATTAGGAAAGCTGGAGATTCCCACATCCTTTTTTAGTATTTTTAACAGCAAGAAGTCATGATCAGTTTCATGGTTGTCATATTGACAGCTCTTTGGCTCTAATCGTGGGAAGTCATTAGTGTCCATGTTTACTCCTTTTAGCACTGAGAGAGGGACTTTCTTCTCCCAGGTTACCGGCCCCTCCAACATGGAGGCAGGAGCAGTGCCACCAATGACCAAGCAGTTATTAAAATTATTAGAGTAAGTTAGTATTTAATTATATAATATTGGTGTAGATACACCATAGTTTATCCATAAATTTGAACTATGTATGTAGTGTAAAAGGCATCATTTTAATAGTATCTCATATTGTGGGTGCCTTCACAACGAGATAGCTGGTATTGCACTACTTCAAATAAATAATGCTTCTCTAGTAGAGAAGACTACTGTTATTTATTTTCAGTGGATAATACCACCACCCAGACAGTCGTTTAAAAGCTTTTTGGCTTCATCATCAGTGAGTGGGCAGGTACCCTGGTAATGCAACATGCCATCACAGTTGCAAAGTTATTTCCACAATATGAGAGATGCCAGTGGTGTAGCTACCATGTAGACAGGCAAGGAAATTGCCTCCGGGACGGGGCCCTTTAGTGCCCCAGCGTCTTTGGCTGTCTCTTGTTTTTGCGATTTTCATTAAGTAGGGGCCTGAACATGTTCTTTGCCTACGGGCTCAAAAAAGAGTAGCTACGCTAGTAAGAGATGCCAAATGGTGGATAAATAATAATGTATTAGAAAATGAAATGCACAAGGCATAATTTCTTATGGGTTTAGGTAATTAACTATATAATATCAGTGTAGATACACCATAGTTTACGCATAAATTTGAACTACGTATGTAGTGTAAAAGGCATCGTTTTAATAGTATCTCATATTGTGGGTGCCTTCATAATGAGTATGAAGTATATTTTAATAGTATCTCATATTGTGGGTGCCTTCATAATGAGTATGAAGTATATTTTAATAGTATCTCATATTGTGGGTGCCTTCATAATGAGTATGAAGTATATTTTAATAGTATCTCATATTGTGGGTGCCTTCATCAAATCTTCAAATCCAAGGATAAAAATACTTCAACATAAAGAATACGGAATGTAAAGCTATACCATTTCATATTTGGGGGAATAGAATAAATTTAGAATTCACTTTTTTTAACATCATCAATTGATCCCACTGTATAGAATTCAAAAACTGACTGAGACCACTGTAGTCACCTTTACGAAAACAAAAACCCTTCCATTTACCCTAGATGGTAGTTACATCTTTAAGTAAATCCTACATCAGTAACACTGTGATCAATGTCACCTAATGGTTCCTTTATCTGCAAATTCCTAATGCATGCATCATTACTGCTGATAATCAGATCACGAGTATTATCCCCTCTGGTTGCCCCTCGAACATGTCGCTGTAGAAAACATTCTCCAATAAATTCACAAAAGTCTTGCTAACGTGTGAGTGACCAACCCACAAGTTCCAGTCAATATCTGGAAAGCTAAAATCCCCCCATTACAAGACATTCTGATTTACTGGCCCACTCTATATCTCTGAACAACTGTTTGTTGTAGTCATCAGGCCTATAACACACTCCTACTCTCATTTTCCCTTTCCCAGTGTTTATGAGTCACACCAAACTGACTCAACATTGCACTGTCCACCCATGTCAACTGGATACACTTTATTAGATTTTATGTTTCTTAACTAACCCCTCCTCCCTTCCTACCCTGTCTATCCTTTCTGTACACATTGTACTCCTCAAATTCCAATTCTGCATTGCTTATATTTGTGTGACACCATGTCTCTGATATCCCAACGATATCTTCCTTTGATGCCATGATCAGCACTTCAAATTCATCAAATTTGTTTACTATACTTCTAGCATTGGTGTACATGCAAGTATACGTGCACCTGTTCTTACTCTTATCTACACTAACACAGCCCATGTATTTATTTGTTCGATGATGACTGCCAGCAGCTCTTGAAGTCCCCAGCAACTTGCTCTCTAGGCTGCTGCTCATTCCAATAGAAGCAGTGCAAGGATCGCTTTCACCTCTACCAGCAGCTACTGTTATTCTTTTAGTCTGTGAATCCACCCAAGCTAGCAGTTTTCCAACCCACCTTTCACTGCCTCGATAGTATCAGCAAATATTCTTGCACCCTTTCTATTTAAGTGTATCCCATCCCTGTAGAAGCAGTCTCTCCTGTTAACAAGCACAGACCAGGCTAAGAAAAATTCTACCCCTCGAGCCTTGCACAATCTCTCCAGGACTGAATTGATCGACAAGGCTCTCTCTCATCATATACTCCCTCGTATTGTGTTTGGGCAGAATTGCAGACACTTTTAAAATCAACCCTAATTCACGGCTTTTTTTCAACAGTGACCTGTACTTCTTAAGTAAATTATAAAATACTGATTAATAATGTAATTAATTATAATATTTAAATTATAAAATAATTACTAAATTATATGGAATTAGGAAGGAATATCTTCTTATAACAAAAAACGTTGCATCCAGAACAAACTTCACAGCCAAACAAACTGTTTCTCTTCTAGAATAGCTTTCCCCAGTACTGTCTACTTTCAAACAAATGACATTGCCAATTTTTTAATTGCTATTTATTTAAAGGATGAAACAATCTCTAAATGGCAGATCAATCCCTTTGTGATGTCATGCTTAAAGATTAATCTGCTATTTGCACTACTTTCAAACATATCGGTTGAAATTTGTGGACTACCAGGGCAACTTGCTGAAGAAGCAAAGTTTGTTCTAATGTGAGCATTAAGACCATTGCATTGCTAAACATTTTAAATTCTATTAGTTGCTAAAAAAAATAGAAAAAAAAGCATAAGTTGATATGATAATCAAAAAAGTCGATGTAATTTCTAAATGACCATAGAGAATTAGATATTTTATAATTATTAAATTACTACCAAAAGTCTTAGTTTTTATGTGAAAACTACAGCCTTTCTAATAACAATTTATTTAGATTATAAAAAGCATGTTATTTTTAAAATAAATAATAAACTCAGTTATTCTGAGTTTACAATAATCTAGTTATGCCATGGACATTCATTCACACTAATGCCACAATAGCAGCAGTAAGCAAATATAGTTCACCCATGTTAGTTAGTCCCTCTGCTGGCTACATGCCAGTAATATTCCTTTTGTGTAGTAGGATGACTCACATCATAATGCAAAATTTAAACTGACAGTCTTATGCATTACTGTATGCATATAGTTATACACAAGTGATTAGCAATATAAAAAACATACAAATGGATGAACTGGCATCTGTATCAAAGATAAAAAAAATGTACACAGCCAAGGTAAGAAAACTGTAGTCAATGTTATTGAACATTCTGATAAAGAAGCAACATGAAATGATAAACCTAGTAACAACAGAATGATTCATAAGAAAAGATTCAAACTGAAGCAAAAGCTCATCATTCCCTCAAGTTTCTTATCACCTAATAAACAAACGTATGATAGTCATTTTCTGGGAAATTTTATTGTGATGTCGTGAGGCGAATAGTCCAGGATAAACAAATAAGGAAAAAAAAGAGACCTATTGTTTACACTGATGAAAGCTGGATCGACAGTAATTTGATATGTGAAAATTGAAATAATTACCAGTTGAAGAAGAAATAATTATCAATTGTTAGAGTGATAATAAAAATGACTCATAATATTCTTGTAGTCACCAATATCATTAGTACAATTTGTACTACTGATATTGGTGTTGATGTAGGGGCACAAAAGTAATATTTTTACTTTTGTGCTCTTACATCTTCAACTTTTACTCCTGGAAAACATACCCTGGTCCTATTCTACCTATTCTTTCTACAAACTGTATTTCCCATTTTCCTGACAATCTCTTCCACCTATTTACACTGATGATGTAAGGGCACAAAAGTAACAATATTACTTTTGTGCCCTTGCATCATCAACTTTTACTCCTGGAAAACATACCCTGGTCCTATTCTACCTATCCTTTCTATAAAATATATTTCCCATTTTCCTGACAATCTCTTCCACCTGTTTACACTAAGTTTTTAAAGGAAAGAATACTAAAACTTGAACGAAAAATAGATTTAGCTGTGTGAAATGAAAAATAGATTTAATTTGTTTTTATAACATTTGTTAAAATATTTAAAAAATATATAAAAATATTGTTTTGAAAATATTTACTAAATTTCAATATGCTGCACTTCAAAATTTGCATCAGATAATTTTCCTTGACTGTCTTGAAATAATGTCCATGCAACACTAAACATTCTTTTTGCATAACTGATGATGGGAGTCCTGTATTATAGCCAATGAAAAAATAAAAAGATTTCATAATTAGAGAGATGTTTTGGAGTGAGCAATGCTGAATTCAGTATTATGGGGCCCTGACACAGATATTTTCAGGTCCTTTTCCAATGTTTGACATATGCACAAACTCACAGAGTATTTTAATATGAATGGAGGACAGAAATAAATAGATGTAAATGCAATTAATAAAAAGATTAATAATTATAGAAAAGAAATGCAATTAAAAGATAAAAAAAACTTTATTATATTTAAATTCATTGGCCAAGGGTACTCATGAATTTAGGGCCTTGGAGCAACTGTACTGCTCAATAAACCTAGTCTTGTTGGCAACTATTTAATTCATTAAATAGTTAGTGGTAGTGGCATATCATCATGAGCTTTGGCAGGGGTGTAATGTAATCTATTATTTATTTTTTATGTAACTTTCTGTTTTCTCTTTGGAGCTCCTTGAACCCATTTAGTTTAAAGCAGTTTCTGAATAACATCTAATTTAAAATAATTCTAATCCATCTTCATAAAATTTGCCATTGTTGTCACTGCCAGGTAGTTGCTTCAAAAATTCTTCATATGTGGCCACCGATCACCCATTTTCAGGAAAAAAAAAAAACAGAAAGGAGAATCTAGCTCCAAAGTCTTAAAATATAAATGCTGCCAGACTACACTGTCCTGGCTGTATTGCTAAAATGAAAACTCAAAATCAACTGCATTTATATTTTGAAAATGCTTTAATTCCTGATTAATGATGTTGAAAATTCCAGGAATTAGTAAAGTAACTTGTATCCCACTTAAAATATTTACACTCCAGAAGATTCAAAACTAATCCACTAGCAATGAATTTTTTCCAGAGGATTAGTTTGCCAGATAATTTGTAATAGCATGAGGTGTGGTAATAAAATTCCCAGACTGATGCTGTTGCAGTTGTTCAATGAGTCTGAAAATAAACAGAAGTGATATATGGTAGTTCAAACTTCCTCCAACAGATGGTGATACAGAGACTGTCCAATAGGCTGTTAGGTTGCAAGTAACAACCAGTTTCATTAGTAGTAATGTTCTGTTCACAACTGTGCAATGGAACAACAAGCAAATAGGTGAAATTTTGCTTTAAATTGGAAAAATCTGTAATAGAAATGTATGAAATGTTAAAAACTGTTTATGGTGATGAAGCATTAAGTTGTGCCAGTGTGTTTGAATGGTAGGAGCGGTTGGGTTCAAAGACAAATGTGAGGATGTTTGCAATGACCCAAGAAGTGGGCATCTGTCAACCTCTCAAAATGAGAGGTTGACAGATTTGCACGTTTGGGAAATTAGTAGTAGTAGTAGTAGTGGCACGTGATGCAAGAAAGCAAGTGTAGGAGCTTATGCAGCATCAGCCAAAAAAAAAAAAAAAAAAAAAAACACACCGTTCCCTCCAAATGCCTGTCCAGTTCCTCCTTAAATTTATTTAACCTATCAACTTCCACAACGACAGATGGAAGTTTGTTCCAGCAATTAACCACCCGCTGGTTAAAGGCAAATTTCCGCACATCTATTCTACATCTGTCCTTTCTTAATTTGAACTTATGTCCCCGTAGGTTCGTAATCTGAACAAGTGGAAGGATCCCATCAGAATTCAGCGTGCTCAACCCATTCAAGGCCTTATATACCTCAATCAGATCACCGCACAGGTGCCTAGTCTCCAGCCACTGCAATTTGCAGAACTTAAGCCTCTCTTGGTAAGAGGATCCCTTCATTCCCCTCACCAATCGTGTTGCTCTTCTCTGTACACGTTCAAGCAAATCTACATCCTTCCTAAAATGAGGCCTCCAGACCTGTACACAGTACTCAAGGCGTGGCCTGACCATTGCCTTATACAGAGGGACAATCACCTCCTTTTCCCTGCTAGCAGAATTCCTATATATCATTGACAAAACCCCATGACCTGCCCTAGCAGCCTGTCTGCATTGCTCAGAAACCTTCATATCTGACTGCACAATTACTCCCAGGTCTTTTTCATTTTCTACCACCTTAAGTGTAGTACCACACAGTTGGTACGTTTCTCTGGGGTTACTTCTACCCATATGCAGTACTTTGCATTTGTCAAGGTTAAACTTCAGTTGCCACTTCTTAGCCCATCTGCCCAAATTATCTAGATCCTGTTGCAGTAGCACACTGCCATGACTGTCATTAACAACCCTGCCAACCTTTGTGTCATCTGCAAACTTCGACATTAAGCCTGATATACCTTCATCAATATCATTGATAAATACACAAAACAACAGTGGACCCAACACCGAACCCTGTGGGACTCCACTAATAACATTAGTCCACGAAGAGCAGCACCCATTGATTACCACCCTCTATCTTCTCCCACTTAACCATCCTTTTATCCATTGTAGCAACTTACCCTTAATACCATTCTGCTCCAATTTGTACAGTAGTCTTCCATGCGCAACAGTGGCAAAAGCTTTCCTGAAATCCAAGTATATGATATCAAAATTATTTTTTGCATCCAGTTCCTTTGTGACCACATCATAATAACCAATCAAATTTGTCAAACAAGGCTTTCCCTTAACAAACCCATGCTGTGTCTGAATTATTGCTGCAGTCTTGTCTAGATGATCCTGCAATGCATCTTTAACCAGTGACTCCATTATTTTACCCGGAACAGAAGTTAAACTAACTGGTCTGTAATTACTCGTGTCACCCTTCGATCCACCTTTGTGAATTGGGGATACATTTGCACATCTCCAGTCCGTGGGAACCTCCCCAGAGTCCAAGGATGCTCTCATAATTATGGCTAAGGGTTTACTTAGTTGCTTTGCCGCCTCCTTTAATATAACTGGATAGATCCCATCCACCCCAGGTGCTTTGCTTACGTTTAACTTCAACAATTTCTCTTCCACTTTGCTCTCAGTTATTACAAGATCATTAAGCACCCTGCTACAATTTGATAACCTTCTGCCATTTTCAAACATTAATAACTCCTCATGTGTGAATGTAGATGCAAAATACTCATTCAGTTTGTTTGTTATCTGAGCAGGATCATCAACAGTCGAACCATCGACGTCAAGTGGACCAATCATATTCATCCCCTTCCTTTTAGAGTTTATATAAGTAAAGAAATCCTTGCTGTTTTTCTTAGCATCTTTTGCCAAAGATTTCTCGTAATCCGCCTTTGCCTGCCGAACCTCCTTTGTGACCTGATTACAGACTAGCTTATATCTGCCACAGGCTTCTGCGTCGCGAGATAATTTATATGCATCCCATGCATTTTTCTTCTCTGTCATGAGTCTCATTAGTTCATTTGATAACCATTTAGGCCTAAACCTTGAACAATATTTCTTAATCGGTATGAAAAGTCTAGTAGCTTCCACGATTAATTCCTTGAATGCTTCCCACTTAGAATTTACTGTTTGTAACATCGTCAGTTGATCCCACTGTACAGAATTTAAAAACTGTCTGTCAAATTGTAGCAGGGTGCTTAATGATCTTGTAATAACTGAGAGCAAAGTGGAAGAGAAATTGTTGAAGTTAAACGTAAAAATTGTGTCAAGAGATCATGGTGTGACCCTCAGAATGATGGCTGTTGAGTTGGATATGAATACAGAGATGATTTATCATATTCTGCATGAAAATTTAGGGTAAAGGAAGGTCTGTGAAAAATTTGTGCTTCACAGACACGCATCATCATCATCACTAACCTACACTACTTGTATAATACACTACCTGAGCAACAGCTCATCCGCACTTAAAATCTTTAATCTAAAATTTTATCCTTAATTGATCCTTTGCCATGCAACCCCTGACAAGTCAACTTCTGGGGACACGTCACTGCCCCTGTTTTGGGGAGGCTGATCTCTACTACCTATCAGTAAACTCTTGTTTAATGGCAAACATAAAAGCATTTATTTGCACACAATTATGATTCTTGTTAGCAAACTCAACTATAAATTTTTTGTATTTTATAATCTTATAATTCTTTCATAATTTTGTCCCCCCTTTCCTTTTCCTTTCACCCCCCCCCCTTATTTTTTTTATTATTTTTTTTCCCTTCTTTACAACCTGTAAACTCACATAAAACATTAAACTTTCAACTCAGCATTTGCTAATATAAATAAAAATTCATCAGTGCAAAAATAGCTCTGATATAAATAGCTCAAAATATAAATAAAATAACTCAAATATATATAAAAATAAAATAGCTCAAATAAAAAAAAAAAAAAATAGAAATGTAAATAAAAATAGCTTAAAATATAAATAGAAATTCATCGGTGCAAATTAAACTCTTAAAACTCTATTTACATATGTACATATTTACCCTATATGCAATCCATTAATTTCTCAATATTATATTCCTTATTTCATTAACTCCCTTAGCATAATCCAAAAAAGCTTCATACCAAATCCTATTCTTAAATAAGTCTTTGTGCGGGTGTATGAGTCAGAGCCAACATTAGAGAAAAATATTTCTCTCTGTTCTGTGTACCTTGTACAATTTTTCAACACATGATCCGTATCTTCAATATGTCCACATACACATCTTGGATCATTTTCTATTCCCAGCTCCACCAACCTTTTCCTCATTCCATGCCCAGTTACTATCACTGTAGCCATCAGACCCAAGTCCAGCCATCTATCCATTTCTCTTACTACCTTCACTACAGGCAGGAAGGCATATGTGACACGGCCCTTGTCAGAATGGTTCCACCTTTCTTGCCAAATACAATCTATTTCTTGTTGCAATCGTTTTCTCTCTCTCTCTCTCTCTCTTTAAATCCTGCTTCCCATATACCTTATTTTCCTCAATACAAGATTTAATCCCCAATATTTCTATCCTCTTATTTTTCTTGATTGCATACTCCATTATTCATTTAATCACAACCAAATCAATTGGTTCTTTTCCTAATACTACTTGTAATGCATCATTTGAAACTGTTCTACACAACCGTGTCACAGCCAAAAGGGCAAATCTCTGAGCAGAAATTAGACTCCTTTTTACATGACTATTAGTCACCCTATGACCCACGCACAAGTCCCAATGGGCACCAAGATACACTTATAGAGGAGATACAGGGATTTCCCTTTCACCCCCCCCCCATTCTACTCTACTAATCTTCCTTATTTTAGAGTATATAACCTGCACCTTTTCTTTCAACTTCTGCACGTGAGGCAAAAAGGACATTTTTTCATTCACATGTACTCCAAGGTATTTGACTATGGGAGCATATGCCACAGATGTTCCTAATATCTTCAAAGTGGGCCTTTTTCTTTCGCTCAACCTTCCTCCATTTTAATCTTATCGGTAGATAAGACTAAAACGATGCATAAGACTAATAATGCATGACTTCATCTTATGCATTATTACCCATCTTTCTAATTACCCCACAGCTTTCTTTGACCTATCCTCTATTTCTCTTCTTGAATTACCTCTCACCATTATTAATAGGCGTCTGCATAAGCCACCAGCTCACATCTGTCCCAATAATTGACCCTTGCGGGACTCCTCTATCCACTTCTTGTCAGACTTTACCATATCTTTTAACTACTGTCACGCTCCTCTGATTAAAATAAGACTTTAACACATCATAGTACTGCCCAGAACATTTCATCTCTCTCAGCCTTGCTAAAATTCTGCCACCGCATTCTGTCAAATGCCCCTTAAAGTCATTAAAAATTTACCAAGTACATACTTCTCTGGAGCCTCTTGAACATATGTCACCATTTTATCATGGCATCTTCAGTAGACTTGCCCCTTCTAAAGCCATATTGCCTAGAGCTACTCATTTCACTTTTTCCATAATATTCCTTCAATCGATTCATTAACAATCTCTCCAATAGACAAGCAGAAACAACAAAGAGTGTCACCATGCAAAGACTTCAGACTTGTCAAGACAATCCTAATTTCCTTGACTGTGTTATCACTGGAACTGAGTGGTGAGTGGTGAGTGTTTCAGTAGAACCCAGAGATAAAGTGTCAGCATACAATGGACTTCAAAATCATCACCAAAGTCCAAAAAGTTTCATTTATAGAAATCCAGAATCAAGACAATGCTGATCATGTTTTTCGACAAACAGTGTAATTCACAAGTAATTTGTACCTAAGTGGGAGAGAATCAATGTTGCTTTCTATGTAGAGGTGCTTCAAAGACCACTGAAGCAAATTTCTTAGGTGAGATTGCAATTTTGAAGAAAGGCAGCTGGTTCTTGTTGCATGACAATGCCCGACCCATTCTGCAATTGTTATGAAGACATTTCCAATGACAAAAACTGACTCAAAAGCATTGTACAGATCTACCATCCACCCTACTCTCTCAATCTAGCAACAGCAGGTCTGTTGCTAGATTGAGAGAGTAGGGTGGATGGTAGATCTGTACAATGCTTTTGAGTAAGTTTTTCAAAATTGCCAGTTTCAAAAGTGCAACTGGCAATTTTTCATTTTACCAAGGAACAGATTCACAATGGCGTCAAGATGTTGATGCAAGAGTATTCAAAGGATGTTGATCTTAGTGTAGTCGATGAACCCTTGCACTTCCACCTGTACGTCAAACAAGCTCGCCCTGAAAAAGAAAATTTCAGCCACCAAGATACGTATCAAATAATATTTCAGGATAAAATCTGGACAGCTTTTCCAAATGCGGAAACAATTTTCAGATTGTTCCTGTGTACAGTTTGGTTACTAACTGTACTGGTAAAAGATCATTTTCTAGACTAAAAAGGATAAAGAATGATCTATGGTCAACAAGGTCCCAAGATCGGTTGTCTGATCTAAGCATTCTCTGCATAGAAAATGATAAACTGCGACTTACTGATTTTAATGATATAATCGATAAGTTTGCATCCAAAAAAGCTCGAAAGAAACTGTTC
Source organism: Mastigoproctus giganteus (assembly GCF_048544385.1). Taxonomy (NCBI): domain Eukaryota; kingdom Metazoa; phylum Arthropoda; class Arachnida; order Uropygi; family Thelyphonidae; genus Mastigoproctus; species Mastigoproctus giganteus. The sequence goes on along the minus strand of NC_143580.1, from coordinate 152,727,304 downwards.
TGACTTTGTATATAGTGTAATGTTATAACATAGCTATGATTCCCCTATGAATGTTCTGTGTGAACGTCTTCATTAATTCCATACTTTTGTAAACTTATTAAAGGTTATAATTTTATAAACAATCTTTTTATCAGTGCTAAAATTTCAGCAATGTTCTACTTTCATTGAGTAGATAAAGAACAGAACGAGGTTTGTTTCTCATGATCAGATGCTATTAATTTTGGGCCTCCCAAGATCTCCTAGCCCAGGGCCTCCATTTGGCTAAAGAGAATTATAAGTTACATAGAGTAGTGAGTGCATAGAAGGCCCCCATCACTCACAAGAGTGATATAGGGAAAAATAATAATAATAAATTCATGCAACCATTTCTTGGCATAAGAAACATAACTGAAAGAATTGCAACAAATTGTTTTTGAAAAAGAAAAAAGACCGTACTTCCTCACGTTGTAAATGGAAAAAACTGGTGTAAAACTGATAACACTGCAATGCACATTTAATAAAAGAAAATGTTTGCTTTATTGCAATTATTTTTAGGGAACAATATAGGTATAGCACATTTTCTGGATGTACATTTTTTCTTCTAACGAAATTTCCAGAAAATATTTCTATTGATAACTGCATTATAAACTTTGAAAACTTGTGTCAAAGGAATTTCACATGAACATTTGTAAAATTAAACAGTAGCAGTGGTAACCAGGATTTTTTGTCCAACATTAAAAAAAAAAGGCTCCAATTAGCTAATCAGTATATCTACAGGTATATCTAGTATTAGTAATGGCCGCATGGTGCAAGAAAGTCTATGGCTTATGCTGCACCAGCCAAAAAAAAAAAACTTGAATAAAACAATGATAAAAAAAAAAATAAATAATAATAATGATAATTAATAAAAGAAAAGGAAATTAAACCTATCATCCTATGAGCTTCCTTCACCCGAAGGTAATATCCAGATGACCTTTGAATTTCCCCAAACTGTCAGCCTCTACCACCCATGTAGACAACTTATTCCAGTAATTTATAACTTGCTGGCTAAAATAAAACTTCCTGCAGTCCAATCTAAACATTTCCCCCCGTAACTTGAATTTATATCCCCTAGTTCTAGCATCATTTATAATCTTGAAAATTTCATCCTCATTCATTTTACTGATGCCTCTTAGAGCCTTAAACACCTCAATCAAATCTCCTCTAAGGTGTCTAGTTTCCAAACTCTGCAACCCACATATTCGAAGTCTTTCTTCATAAGAACGCCCTTTTTCCGATCTCACCAGGCGAGTTACCCGTCTTTGCACCCTTTCAAGAAGCTCAATGTCTTTCTTTAGGTGCGGTCTCCATACTTTAACACAGTATTCCAAGTGTGGTCTAACATAAGCCTTATATAAAGGTATTATCACGTCCCTATCTCTACTTGCAAAAGTTCGATAGATCATCGATAGGACACCATGGGCCATCCTTGCAACCTGTTTACAATGCTCAGAGAATTTCATATCTAACCAAGTCCCTTTCCTCCAGTACTGGGTTTAGTTGAACTTCACCAAGTGAATAAGTTATTTTGGGATTACTGTTTCCCAGGTGTAATACCTTACACTTTGTTGGATTAAAGCATAGCTGCCATTTTTCTGACCATTCCTGAAGTCTATCTAGGTCTCTCTGAAGAAGCTCAGCTAGACAGTGATCATTAACTACTCTACCAATTTTAACATCATCTGCAAATTTAGACATCACGCCCTCTATCCGTTCATCAATGTTGTTTATGAAAATTAAAAACAGTGGTCCTAATAGTGATCCTTGGGAACCCCACTTCTTACATCAACCCAATCTGAGGAATAGCCATTTATCACAACCCTCTGCCTCCTGCCCTGAAGCCATCCTGCTATCCATCTAAGGATTTTCCCAGTGATTCCAACCTGTTCCAGCTTATAAAGCAACCGCTCATGTGGGACTGAGTCAAAAGCTTTGCTGAAATCTAAATAAACAATGTCGAAATTATTCCCTAAATCCAGCTCATGAGTGACCCTTTCGAAATAGCGAACCAGATTTGTTAAACATGATTTTCCCTTTACAAAACCATGCTGAGTATCCTTGAGAATTTCAATTCGATCCAAATGATCCTGAATTCCACCCTTGATCATCGCCTCCATGATTTTCCCTACCACTGAAGTCAGACTGACAGGTTGATAATTTCCAACTTCACTTTTAGAGCCACCCTTATGTATGGGAGATACATTGGCACTTTTCAATCCAAGGGAATCTCCCCAGAGTCTAGTGATGCTTACATAATTAGCCTCAATGGTTCAATGCACTCATTTGCCACCTCCCTTAAGATTATAGGGTATATTCCATCAACTCCAGGAGCCTTACTGGCCTGTAGGCTCGAATGTTTTTTCATTAAATAATCTTGTGAAATTTCAATATCATTAATTACATATTTTTCAACTTCGCTCCCACAATTTCCCATTGCCACAAAAGGTTTTTCATTTGTAAATATCGATGCAAAACAACTGTTGAGTTCATCTGCAACGGCAGCTGGTGTATTTAATACTGTCCCGTTTTCCTTATGTAAAGGTCCGATCTGGTTTTGTCCTGCTCTTCTTGGCATTTATATATGTGAAGAATTCCTTATCCCCCCCCCCCTCTTTGTTCTGTTTGCTAGCTCATAAACTGCCTTTGCCTGTCGAACCTTTTCTGTGGCTCTATTACAGATCAACTTGTAACTGTTATAGGCTTCAGTACTTTTTATTGCTCTGTAACCTTTCCATGCCACCTTTTTCTGCTCAAGTAATGTGGCAACTTCACTATTCATCCAACTTGGAACTCTCCTCGTGGAGTATTTTTTTAATGATAAATACGCATTCAAGGCATCTGTGATTAATGTTTTAAAAGCATACCACAGTTCAATTGTATTCATTCTCTGTGCAATATCTACCCAGTTAATAGAGGCCATGTAGTACCTTAAGGTATCGTAATTTCCTTTTCTATAATTAAAACCCATTCCTTTGCCTTTTACTACTGCTACCTCTCTCATCATCATCCACCGTAGAACTCCGTGATCACTTCCTGCTACTGGTTCCTCTATTGTCAGCCCTGTTATGTCATCTGATTCATGGGTGATGATGAGGTCTAGGATATTCTTTTCTCTAGTACTTTCCCTGACATGTTGATAAAAATAACAGTCATCTAGTTGATTTAAAAATTTTGTTCCCCATGTTGAGTTTCCTTCCCATTTACTACAATCAATTAGAGGCAAATTGAAACTAACTAGCAGTTTCCCTGAACCTTTAAGGTATCCTCAATAATACTGGCAAAAACTTTTGCACCACCTTTGTTTAAGTGTATCCCGTCTCTAAAAAACAAATTCCTTCTACCTACAAGTGTGGGCCATGCTGATAGAAAATTCCCCCCAAAAGCCTTGCAGAGTCCTTCAAGTCTTGAGTTAATCCACAAGGCTTTTAACATATAATCCCTCCTATCGTGTCTGGGCAGAATTGCAGACACATAGACATTGTGGCCTAGCTCGCGGCATTTCCTCAGCATGGTCCTGTATTTTTCCAACAAATCGTCAGATCGTGTACGTTTAATGTCATTAGTCCCCACATGAATAATAATATTCTCTTTATCCCGCCCCCCTTAAAATCTGACAACCTGTTGGTGACATCATTAATAGTTGCTCCCGGCAGAAATACCCTGGTTCTACTCCAACTATCCTTATTAAAAAAAATATTCCCCGCTTCCCTGACAATGGAGTCTCCTAATAAAACAATGTCCTTTCTACCTGTTATTTTTGGTTTTAAATAAGGGGTGCCTGAATATCTGTATATGTCTGTATTACAAAAACATTATATTAAATGTGTAAATAATAACAACAAACTATTTCATAAATGATTATTTTATTAATATATTTAGTAAGTTTTTTTTTGTTACATATATGATATGTTGTATAAAATGTATAAAATATAACCAGTACCTACACAATTACAAAAATAAATGTGAAACAAAATGAACTACAAAATTAATATGTAAACGATGAATTATAAATACAGTCAGTCCTCGATTAGCACGATAGTTGTGTTCCTAGAAACCCTCGTGCAATGCAAAATCATGCAATATAAACAACAGGCCCTATGGGAAAAATAGGGTTAGGTGCCGACCACCCAAGATTGAACACACATTTGTAACCAAAACATTACCAAACACAATAAATAATCGTAATAAAATACTTACTTAAGTATTTTATTATGACTATTACATAATAAAATATTGCTAATGCTTTTGCTTCTATCGTAAGCAAACTTGTTTTTTGTTTGATTTTCTATCCAAACAGATGTCAGCCATTCCATCTCTTACAATTCTTTGTGTCTTAATCTAATGGATTTTAATTACACTTTGAGTTGTTCCTGCTATGAAAGTTTTTATTTTCTCTGCATTCTTTGTAATTCTCGGCGTTACCTCATTTAGGTCTGTAGCACGTGCAATATCACATGGTCTTTCATTTCACTCAAAGCGTTTCACAATTTCATATTTTTTCTCTATCGACAGAAGTGGACTGACCATAAGCCTTACCAGGGAAACTCCGGTGGGCCGGAGGCCGGTGTGATTTTGGCCATAAACCATAGTATGAGGCCACTATAAATTTTCCCGGGTAAGAATTTTTGACCCAGTCCGCCTCTGTTTATCGATATTTCTTTTCTTTTTCTCTCTGAATCTGTAGTGTCTTCACCGGTCAATACCTTTTAAGTATTTTACTCATTTGTAGGGAATAAAGAACAATTACAAAACAAGGAGGCACGCTTGATACACATAAACAAAGCTGTGCGCGTGTAGCAACTGAATAAACAACACCGTAAAGGCAGAGATACACTATTAACACCTCACATTTTACTAAAGCACATTTCTAGGGATTACTACCATAAAACAATAAAAACAATTTCCAGTTGCGTTTCTGCAAGTGGAATCTGTTATAAATTGGTTGTAAACTCGATCTAATTGCATTTGCGATTATACCGATAGCTGGAATTGTGTTGGTTTTTACGTTATTATGGTGAAATGTGTTTCCCCTTCACTGATATAAAAAAACATAAATACATTTTCAGAATCTTCTCTTCATTCCTATCGTGTTGCGTTCGGTTGGGGTGATTCTGCGTTCAACTGTCATTTCTTGTAAACACAAAGGCGAATCGTGCATAAGCGAATTCGGTTCATGTTATATGACATATCGTTCCCTTATTTATAAATCGTGTATGATTGAATTCGTGTAGTGCAAACACGTGTTATACGAGGACTGACTGTAGCGTGTATCTGTCAGTGGTGCCAGTGGTCCCCCACAAAACTGCCATGAATGACACCTGCTATGATGAATTATAGATATAAAAGTTTAATATTTTTAAAAACATTGAATAAATACTTAAGTAATTGTACAATTCATATCACGGTATCACTTTTCTAAAAATGCACCACAATACCAGATTTGGGTATTAGGAGGGTAGAACATACCTCCTGACCTTATCCTGGCTACTCCACTTAACAGTAGTAATCCATTACAGTGTGGGTAGTAAAGAATGTTTTCTGCTTCAAATGGATCGAAAGTACTTGTCAATATTTCATCTGGAAATAATGTCAAGTGGCATGAAGACAGTAACAATAAGTGTTTTATTCTGAAAAGTCCCTTGTGGTAAAATCAAACAGGAATTTACCCTTTATGTTACCGAAAGTAAGGGCCGGCTCTAGGGGTGCGCAAGTGAGGCACTTGCCACAGCAGCCACGGCATAAATGAAATGCTTTACATTTAATATTCGATATCAAATATCTACTTTCTCTCGATCCCAAATAAAATATCTTTTGTTATTTATTATATAATATCAGTGTAAATACACCATAGTTAACCCATAAAATTAAACTACATATGTAGCGTAAAGGCATCGTTTAATTATATCTCATATCGGGGCTACCTTCACCATGAGATACCAGGTATTGCACTGCTTCGAATAAGTAACGCTTCTCTAGTAGAGAAGATTACTGTTACTCATTATCTCATTGTGAAGGTAGCCACAATTTGAGATATAATTAAAATGATGCCTTCACACTATGTACAAAGTTTAATTTTATGGGTTAACTATGGTGTATTTAGACTGATATTATATACCTAATTTAAATCCATATGGAATTATGCCTTGTGCAATTAGTCTTTATATAAATTTCTTATTTATTGTACTGTTAGGTTTTCACTATATACAATTATACAAATATACCAAAGCAATAAATACACTCAGTGCTTTTTTCTGGGACAACACGCAATGGTACAGCATACGGGCACCTTTATTAACAGTAACGTGTGACATTTGGATGCAGTGCATTTCGAAATTTGTAATATCCAGTAAATTTTTTTCACACGTTTACTGACTGTTCAAATAAGCTTATAGTTATTTAACTAAATTTGATTTTTCACTGTCTATCGTTAAGATATTTGCTATATACAACTTTATAACCATTTTTATAATTTTAAATTACTCAATTGGACCTCTGTTTAACGAACTCATTTATAGCTAATTTTTCTATTTAGCAAATTTTTTAAAATTTTCCTTGGTAATTACATTTAAAATAGGTCCAGCTGAGCGAAGGCACTTCTGACCTTCAGGCAATTAGTGCTGCTGTTATATTATGGCATGACCTTCAGGCAATTATATCAAGAATTAAGAGATCTTAAGGGATTACCATTCTACAACTTAGTGGTACTCTTAAAACTTATCTGACCACCTGTTCCACATACCGAAAAGTTCCGTTGGTGAACAGTGAGCAGATCAAGGTGTATTGTATTCCCTAATTCTCTAATTCTGTAATAACTCATATATTAATGATCTTGGTAAAACACTTGCCACCATTCCCAATATGCTCCATTCAATGCCTCCTGTGGTCTTCCGTGAAACAGATGTCAGAAGGATTTTGACGAAATTCGATGCTCCAAGTTCTGATGGTATTTCTCCACTTGTTCTCAAAACCTGTGCTGGTGAACTTACTCCTGTTTTTTTTCTGCCTTTTTTAACTTACTTATTCCAAAGGTGTTTTCCTTCCGTTTGGAAATTTCCTCATATCTAACCAGTTGCTAAATAGGAACTAGCTAGATGTGAGGAAATTTTGTAGGATATGTGACAATAACTCCCATCCAATTATCGTCCCATTGCAATTACTTCTACTCTTTCTAAAGTAATGGAGAAATCAATTAAATGCCAACAATTAAACTACCTAGAAACCTTCCATCTGATCAAAGATCGCCAGTATGGATTCCATCAGTGTCAATCCTCTGGTGATATTCTGGCTTATGTTACCCATTTATGGAAAGGTTCGGTGAAACACAAGCAGTTGCTCTTGAGACCTCAAAGGTTTTTGATCATGTTTCGCATAAAGGTCTTCTAAACAACTTTCCATCTTATGGTGGTTTGCTAACTGTTTTTTGTAGACAAAGAGCCATCTACCATCACTGAGGGTGATGGTAGATGGCTCTCTGTCTGACTTCTCCACTAATGCTGGTGTCCCCCAAGGTTCAGTTCTTTTCCCCACTCTTTTCCTCTTGTATATTAATGACTTCCTTCCATTGACCGGAAATCCTATCCATAGTTTTTCTGATGATAGCACATTGCATTCCACTTTCCAGTTTGAGAAACCTCGTCCTACTCGATCAGCTTCAACTTCTTGAATATCCGCTACCAATTCCTTAAATGCCAATCTCCAGGTAATTCTCCAGTGGGGCAAAGACAACTTAGTTAATATCAATCCTTCTAAAACTCAGTCCTGTCTTATATCTTGCAAAGAGGATTCTTCTGCTTCTATGCTTATCTTTAGTGACACTCCGATTTCTAGGCAAGATGATATATCTCTTTTTGGGATTACCCTGACTTCTAATTTCTCTTGGCACAAGCACATTACAAATATTGCTTCCTCTGCATCTAAAAAGCTTGGTTTTCACTTTCGCTCATAGCGTTACTTTTCTTCCAAACAGCTGTTCACTCTGTAAAAATCATAAATCCACCCTACTATGGAATACTGTTCCCACATGGGGGGGAGGCACCCCCAAAACCTTTCTCAGGTTTCTAGATTCCATTCTGAAGAGGGCAATTAGGTTAATTAATGACTCATCTCTAACAGTCTCTCCACTCTCTGTCTCAGAGACATTTCTGCTGCATGCCTTTTCTGCAGATACTTCCATGGGCACTGTTCTTCTGAATTGACTTCTATAATTCTCGCTCTCTCTTTCAAAACAGTCTGAACACGTGCCACCACCAGCCAACATCCATTTACCATCCAACTTCAAACTCACAGAACCAACTTTTCATCTTCCTTGTTTATTCATTCAACTGCCGTTTTCTGGAACAACCTTCCTTCATACGTATTTCCTGAAAATTACAGTCTACAGAAGTTCAAGTCTAATGTCAACAAATATCTTCTTTCATCTTCTCAACCTCTAACCCATGCATGGTACTAAGTACTATAGGTTCTAATACCTCTAGTGTTTGGGGTTTTCATAAAACAAAAAAAAATAATAATACTGTGCGTATCATGTTTTTTTTTTTTTTTTTTTTTTTGTCCTTGCTTTTTTCCCATTATATATGGGGTCAGCGTTTTTATTGTTTTGGCATGCAATTTTTACAGCCGGATGCCCTTCCTGATGCCAATCCTCACCCTTTATCCGGGCTGGGGAAATGCAGTGGTCATTCCCTGACCTTCCGCATCCTCCGTATTTGGTGGTCATGGGCTCGAACCCCGATCTACATCAAAAAGCGTGTGCTACGCACTGCTGCTCCTGCCCACCTGGCTACAGAGGCACCTACTGTGCACATCATGTATGTAAAAAAAAATCGTATCTTAATATGTTATGTATTAATAAATTGTTTTGAAATGTTAGAAAATTTATTTTTCCCACTTATTTCTCATTTATTTCACATCGTTTACTGTATTTCTTAATGTTGAATGATTTTTCATTGTGGAAAAGGTCATATTTCTTTATAATGAAATTTTGCGGGCAAACAATCGATTTCGTTATATAGAGGTACAACTGTAGGTTTATTTTATTAGGGTTTATCCCACTTTCGCAGGTGTTCTGTTTATCTAAGAAGTAACACTCATTTCAGTAAACTCGTGTACCTTTTTTTTTACCCTCCCTATGGAAATACCATTTCCTAAGGGCTCATATAGGTTCTCTACTAGTTTTTCTGCGACATTTCTATCAATATAAAAGTTCGTTCAACACTAATAGCCTTGTATTTGTGCATTTTAAACTTAGACACTTTATCCAGTGGCTGCTTCCCATTTATCGTAAAGGGATGCTTCGTGGGAAGTAGCCATCAGAAAAAAATATCGGAGCACGACGCTTAGACTCTTGGTTATGCAAAGGATCATGGGAGGCAACCAGTGCCCCAGGCAGCAAAAACACACTAGCGTCTGGGAGAGGCAAGTTGCGTGTTGTTTGTTGTCTGTTATTTGGTTTTTAGGAGCATTAGCAACTAAGGCCATATTGATCTGGGGATGTGCAGTGGTCATTCCCTGACCTTTCCGCATCCTCCGTATTTGGTGGGCACAGGCTCGAACCCCGGTCTAATAAAGAAGCGTGTGCTAAGCACTGCTGCTCCTGCCCACCTGGCTACGGAGGCAAGTTGCGTGATCGATCACATTGAATTGGCATCATCTGCACAAAGGATCCTGGGAGACAGGTGCTGCTGCCGCCATTTAAAATCGGTTAAAATCACCAGTACCCCTACTTTCTTTTAGAGAGCAGGTTGTTAAAAGTTTAGAAGCACACCCCTGATAATAAAATAGTTTGATGCAAAAATATGTTTGACATTATATACTTAGACTTAAGTAAAACTTTTGATATGGTTCCTCATGACAGGTTACTTTACTCAATGGTGCAATTTAGGATTACAGCAAAGATCCTTAGGTGGATTAAGGGCTTGCTATAGAAGAGAGAGACAAAGGGTAGTCTTAAATAAGTATTTTTGGAGTGAACTAGCAGAGCAATTGGAGTCCTTTAATGCCCTCTATTTTTAATCTCCCTTAATAACATTGATGAGGTAATAAGAAGAAGCTGCCAAAATTTAATTATGATCTGATGGTTGAAAGAATGGTTAATAATCAGAACCAAGCTTCAAATGTCTTCTTATGGGTTACAAATTGAAGCATGGGAGAAATAAGTGCAAATATTTGTTTAATGCCCTAATATCAACTGAAGTCTACACTGCTTTCAGGTGAAATTTCTGCTATTAAATCTCTTAATTCTTTAACACAAAGATCATAATAAGAAGAATAATATTACTTTCAAATAGATATATATTTAAGAAAATAAACTTACTTGAGATTTTCAGCACTGAACTCTTTTTCCAAAAATTTAAAAAACTGTTCTCTCCCTGCAGGATCTTTTAGGAGTTCTTTTAATGAAAATGCCCACCTTCTTACTCTCCTAGCAGGAATATCTTTTCTAAAATAATAACATAATTCAGCTTACTCAATCAAAATATTTTAATATAAATGTGCATTTAATGAAACCAGATGCTAATAGTTACACATCAAGAATTTAAAAAAAAAAATTTAACAAGGCTCTGAAATACATTTTCAAAATGTATTTCATTTTTACATGAAATACATTTTGCATTTAAAAGCAAAAAAAAAAAAAAAGGTATATTTTAAATATTGTAGCTGATGTATAAAACAGTCTTGTATTTTCTGAATTGTGTTCTTATACACTTCCCTTTGGCAGAATAAAATGAACAACCAAACCAACTTTCTATGAGTTAACTGATTAAAGGCCAAGGTTTGAATCCAGTCAATGATATAAAGAGCTTTTGTGGCTTTTTTTTTTTTAAAGTCCATGACCAAGATAGTCGGTCTCAAGCATGGATAGCAAGTTCCCCCCCCCCAATACTCTGGTTTCTTATCCATAAAAACAAGCAAATTTACCAGAGAACACATGATTTATGGATGTATTAAGCATGAGTTAGTTCTCGGGTGCCCTTTAACATGACTTTTTTTTTTTTTTTTTTTTTTTTTTCCATTTCTTTTGCAAGGGTAATATATAAGATAGTTCCTCTGTTTCCATCTGGACTAGGCAATTTCTTACCAGTAATGCGAAATATTACTGTTACCTATGCTGGTATGCACATATAAGTTACGAGTAACATATGTTATTTACGAAAAATTTTTATTTTGTTTCTCAGAGCAAAACTGGAGTTACAATTAATAAGCTTTCGGCTGGGAGGCAGCCTTCTTCAGATTGAATACATGAATGGCAGTTGGAATAGAGATGTGCACTGCCAGGATGGTGCGTGAGGCGCGTGGTTAATTGTTTGTTGATGTTTGTGGCTGTGACATATGGTGGTGACGTGGCCAGCGTTTGTCTATGGATAGAATTACTGCCTCTGTGATGGGGTTAACTTGGCAACCACTGTTCCTGTTCAAAGAGGCATCCGAGCATTTTATATTTAACGATTCCAACCAGGTGCGCTTTAGGTAATGGTGGGACCTGTCCACAACCACGACATCGCGGTGTTATCAATACTTTATGTTACCAGGCCGTCAGAGAATCAGATCGTTATTGTGCCCGACAGAAACATAAGTTCAATACTTTATTTAATGAATCCCAACAATTTCGTCGCCAGCATAATACCCCTCTCACAAATTGTACGGACTTTGTACTGAACCTAAGCAGCAAGCAGTTATCTGCAGAACAAATAAACTTATTAACCCTTGGCATGACATTTGCCGTTCTTCCAAAGCACCCACCGATCACCGACATCGGCTTGGGTGTGGAAGCGAGCTTATCACGCCTCCCGGAAGATACAGCCAACGCTATCCGGTTGAAGACTGCAGCAGTTCTACACCATGCTCGCCCCGTCTCTTCAAACCTCAACCGTATGCAGATTTCTACCTTCAAGGCACTGAAACAGGATTCGTCCATCGTCATCCTACCGGCGGACAAAGGCCGTCGCACGGTTGTAATGAACCACGCTGATTACGTGGCAAAAGCCTTACTGCTTTTACGAGACACTTCCGTCTACAAACCCTTAGCCGTTAACCCCAACAGAGCTTTGGAACGATGGGAGTCAGAGGTGAATATCCTCATCAACAGCTGGCTGAAACAAGAAAAAATCACACAGTCAACCCATAATCACCTCCGTGCCTCCGGGTGTCAGATCCCACGGTTTTATGGCCTGCCGAAGGTGCACAAAGAAGACACACCACTAAGACCAATTGTATCCTGCTGTGGATCACCGACTTACGAGCTGTCCAAGTTTGTCTCGAGACTTCTTTCTCCTCTAGTTGGCAAGACCACCTACACCGTCTCCAACAGTGTTGAGTTCATAGAAAGGATCCACTCTATATCCATCTCACAGGATCAAGTCATGGCTTCGTTCGATGTAATATCACTATTTACCTCCATCCCAGTGGAACTTGCCATCTCTTGTGCAAAACAACTCTTGGACAACGATGAAACCCTTAGCGACAGAACTAGGCTGACGCCTGATGACATTTCCGCCGCCCTCAGACTGTGCTTAACAGGGGGGGGTGCAATCATGTTTAACGACTCAATCTACCAGCAGATACATGGCTCAGCCATGGGTTCCCCTGTTAGCTCTGTCACAGCAAACGTCGTGATGGAGGAGTTAGAGGGACGTGCGTTTACACACGCGCCAGATCACATCGCCTTTTGGTGTCGCTATGTAGACGATGTGTTCGTTGTCATCCCTAGAGACTCAGGTCAACGGCTCCTAACCCACCTCAACTCACTATCGCCCTTCATAAAGTTTACGATTGAGCTGGAGTCGAACAACTCTATACCATATCTAGATACACTTGTCCGGCGCGAAGACACATGCCTGAAGACGACAGTTTATCGCAAACCTATGTGTGCTGGCCAATTTACCAACTTCCGGTCAGCACACACGTGGGGCCACCTCCTCTCCACTGCCTGAACCTTGCTAACTCGCGCCTGGACACACTCCAGCTCCGCAGATGAGAGACGCAAAGAGATCACCAGAGTCAAAGTAGACCTTACGAAGTGTGGCTATCCCATCGACATCCTTGACAAGTGTGATCTACAAGCACGCGACAACCAACAGCAACGCCAACAGTGACGAGTCATCCACGAGGGCATTTATCCCATACTACCCCAACCTGTCACAACAGATCAGTAGAATCTTAACATCATATGGGATAAAATGCATCCAACTCCCAGGCAAGAAACTGTGTTCTCTTATCTCCAACGTAAAAACACCCATCCCCACTCTTCTACACAGCGGTTTGGTCTATCGCATCTCTTGCCGTGACTGCACCAGCTGCTACTTTGGAGAGACTGGACGTCGACTCGAGAAACGTCTCTCAGAACATAAAAGGGCGATCCGTTTGGCAGATGTAGAACATTCAGCTATCGCCGAGCATGTCTGGACAACTCGCCACGACATCAACCCACACCGCGATGTCGTGGTTGCGACAGGTCCCACCATTACCTAAAGCACACCTGGTTGGAATCGTTAAATATAAAATGCTCGGATGCCTCTTTGAACAGGAACAGTGGTTGCCAAGTTACCCCCATCACAGAGGCAGTACAAAGGGTACTAGGAAAGTTTTGCAATACAGCTTCGTTTATTTAATTTTTTCAAAGTAATTTCCTCTACATTCAATACACCTCTCCATCCTCCGAAACCAATCTTTAAACCAGTTCTGCCAAGTTTCACTAGGGAGTAAAGCACACTCGTTGTCCCAACCCCGTAGAAGGTCCTCATCACTGGAAAACCGCCTCCCTTTTAGCTTCATTTTCACATGCGGGAACAGTGCAAAGTCGCAGGGAGCAAGGTCTCGACTGTAGGGAGGGTGCTCCAGAAGTTTCAGTCCTGTCGTGGTCAAATATTCGGTGCAGGCTTTGGCGCGGTGAGCTGGAGCATTTTCGTGATGGAGGTACCAGGTGTCCATTCTTGACTTTGGCCGCAGGTTCTTCATAGATCCAATGACTTTACGCAGGCATTGTTCAGTATACCACTTAGCTGTGACTGTCTTCTGCATGTCCAAAATGACACGTTCCACAATTCCACTCGATTTGAAAAATACAGCTATCATTTTCTTCTTTACAGATCGGGATTTTCTGACAATTACGGGTGTGTCGTCATCATCAAAGACCCAAACTTTGTTTTGAGCCTTGGTCGGCAGATCGTAATAGTACAGCCAAGTCTCGTCACCTGTCACGATGTTGTTCACATACCGAGATTGTCCCTTATCAAACTTTTTTAACATCTCCCGGCACCAAGTCACACGTCGTGTCATCTGCTCTTCAGTCGTTGTTGTTGTTTGGTTTTTAGGAGCATTAGCAACTAAGGCCATATTGCTCCGGGATATGTGGTGGTCAGTCCCTGACCTTTCCGCATCCTCCGTATTTGGAGGTGACGGGCTCGAACCCCGGTCTAATCAAGAAGCGTGTGCTGCGCACTGCTGCGCACTGCTGCTCCTTCCCACCTGGCTACGGAGGCGCCTGCTCTTCAGTCAGTTGATGCGGCACCCAGAGAGAACAAAGTTTCTTCACGTGCAAATGATCTTGCAGAATCGAACGAATTGCTGGTGCATTTAGGCCCAAAGTATCCTCTATCTGTTGGTAGGTCACTCGCCTGTTTTCGTCAAGCATTTTCCTCACAGCAGTAACGTTTTCCTCCGTAACTGACGTTCGTGGCCTTCCCGGCCTCTCAGAATCCTCCAGAGTGAAATTTCCCCTTTGGAATTCTCTATACCACCTGAATATCGTTGTACGATGTGGACAATCATCATCTAGTGCAAGAGTCATTTCTTCTAAGCACTGGTCTATGGTTAAACCACGCACGAAATTATACCGCAAAACTGTCCTTATCTCATTTCGTGACCACGATGCCATCGCAAGCACTTTACACTCTCACTACTAATGAATAACTGAGCCCATCGACTTGGCACGGCGGCTACTATGCACGTATGAACATGTCTCAACATGCAGCAACAAGCAGCTTCCTGTGATTCATTGTTGCGTCATATTGCAAAACTTTCCTAGTACCCTTTGTAATTCTATCCATAGACAAATGCTGGCCACATCACCACCATATGTCACAGCCACAAACATCAACAAACAATTAACCACGTGCCTCACGCACCATCCTGGCAGTGCACATCTCTATTCCAACTGCCATTCATGTATTCAATCTGAAGAAGGCTGCCTCCCAGCCAAAAGCTTATTAATTGTAACTCCAGTTTTGCTCTGAGAAACAAAATAAAAATTTTTCGTAATGAATCCAGAGCACGTAGGCCTTTTTTACTATATGTTATTTAGTTTTTAGAAGCATTAGCAACTAAGGCCATATTGCTCCGGGGATATGCGGTGGTCATTCCCTGACCTTTCCGCATCCTCCGTATTTGGTGGTCATGGGCTCGAACCCCGGTCTAATCAAGAAGCGTGTGCTACGCACTGCCACTCCTGCCCACCTGGCTACGGAGGCACTAAGTAACATATGTGTAGTGTGTGCTATTATTAGTAGTGGAAAATGATGCCACCACCCTTACACAATGGGACAATCACCAACTTATTCCGGCTGGCAAACTTCCTGTATTTCGCTGACAAAACCCCATGAGCTGTTCTAGCAGCCTGTGTTCACTGCTCAAAGAATTTCATGTCTGACTGCACAATTACCACCAAGACATTTTTCATTCTCCACTTCACTCATTAGCACCAAGATATTTTTCATTCTCCACTTCACTCAGTCTGTTATCACACAGTTGATTGTTATTTTGGGATTACTACTACCCACATGCAATATCTTGCATATGTTAATGTTAAACTTCAGTTGCTTCTCAGCATCTGACTAAGTTTATCTTGATCTTGTTGCAGTGCCATACCCTGGTTACTGTCATTAACAACTCTGCCAACCTATGTATCATCTGCAAACTTACACATCAGACCTGACATACCTTCATCAGTATCATTAATAAATACTGAAAACAACAACAGGTCCAGCATTGAATCCTTGGACGACTCCACTAATAACATTAGTCCAAGAACAGCAGTGCCCACTGATAACTACCTTCACTTCTCCCACTCAACCATCCTTTTATCCATTGAAGTAACTTGCTCCTAATGCCACACCGCTCCAATCTCTATGGCAGCCTTTTAGCATTAGCATAAGGCACATGATGCAAGAGCAAGCAGGCGCCTTCGTAGCCAGGTGAGCAGGAGCAGCAGCGCATAGCACACGCTTCTTGATTAGACTGGGGTTCGAGCCTGTGACCACCAAATACGGAGGATGCAGAAAGGTCAGAGAATGACCACTGCATATACACGGAGCAATAGAGCCTTAGTTGCTAATGCTCCTAAAAACCAAATAACAACAACAACAACAACAACAGCAGCAAGAGAAAGCTTATATAGTATCAGCCCAAAAAAAAAAAAAAATTCTAATTTCACCAATCCACTCGCTCCAAATATTTGTCTAGTTCTGCCTTGAATCAATTGAAGCAATCAACTTCTACAGCGACATGTGGAAGTTTGTTCTAGCAATCAATCACAATGCTGGCTAAAGGAAAAGTTCAGCACATCTATCCTACAACTGTCTTTCCTCAATTTGAATTTATGCCCTCTTAAGTGATTATTCTGATTACCACTGTAGCAGTGTCCATTGATTACCATTCTCTGTCTTCTCCCACTCAACCATCCCTTTATCCATAGCAGCAATTTGTCTCCAATGCCACACACTGCTACAATTTGTGCAACAGTCTTCCATGTGCAACAGTATCAAAAGCCTTTCTAAGATCCAAATATATGATATCCAAGTTATTTCCTGCATCCAGTTCCTTTGTGACCAAATCATAGTATCCAATCAAATTGGTCAGACAAGACTTCCCCTTAACAAAACCATGCTGTATCCACACTATAACTGAAGTCTTGTCTAGATGATCCAGCAGTGCTTCTTTAACCAGTGACTCTATTTTCCCTGGAACAGAAGTTAGACTAACAGGTCTGTAATTACCTGTGTCACCCTTTGATACCGCTTTGTGAATTGTGGACAAATTTGCACATCTCCGGTCCTGGAGACCTCCCCTGAGTCCAAGGAAGCTTTCATGATTATGGCTAAGGGTTTGCTTACTTCCTTTACTGCCTTCTTTAATATGATGGGATACATCCCATCCACCCCAGGTGACTTCCTTAATTTTAACTTCAACAATTTCTCCTCCACTTTGCTCTTAGTTATTACAAAATTACTTAGCTCCCTGTTAGAGTTTGATAAACATCTGGCATTCCCCTCCTTGAATAACTCCTCTGTGTGAATGTAGATGCAAAATACTCATTCAGTTTATCAGCTACCTTAGCATGATCATCAATAGTCAAACCATCTATGTTAAGTGGACCAATTTGATTCATCCCTTTCCTTCTAGAGTTTACATGAAAAAAGAAATCTTTGCTGTTTTAATTTGCATCATTTGCCAAAGATTTCTCGTAATCTTCCTAACCTTCTTTGTGTCTTGATTACAGACTAGATTATATCTGCCAAAAGCTTCCATGTCACCTGATAATTTATATGCATTTTTCTTCCCTGCCACGAGCCTCATTAATTCATCTAACATCCATTTAGGCCTAAATCTTTAACAGTATTTCTCTGTTGGTATAAAAAGCCTAGTACCCTCCAAGATTAAGTCCCTGAAGGCTTCCCATTTAGAATTCACTATTTGTAACATCATCAGTTGATCCCACTGTATAGAATTTAAAAAATTGTCTCAGACCACCGTATATTCACCTTTACGAAAGCAAAAACCCTTCCCTTTACTTCTTTACCTCTTTGAGTAAATCCCGGATCAGCACACTGTGATCACTGCCACCTAGTGGTTCATTTATCTGCAGATTCTTAATGCATGAAGAATCACTACTCATAATCAGATCAAGAGTATTACTCCCTCTAGTTGCCTCTCAAACATGTTGCTGTAGAAAACAATCATCCAATAAATCAATAAAAGTCTTGCTAGTGTGTGTGTATGAGTGACCAACCCATAAATTCCAATCAATATCTGGAAATTTAAAATCCCCCCATTATAAGACATTCTTATTTACTGGCCCATTCTATTTCTCTGCACTATTGCTCATTATACTCATCACATTCATTTGGCCTATAACACACATGTACTCTCATTTTCCCTTTCCCAGTGTTTATGTCACACCACACTAACTCAACATTGCATTCTCCACCATTGTCAACTGGATGCACTTCCTTAGATTTTTTGTTTCTTAACTAACAACATAGCCCCTCCTCTCTTCCTGTCCTGTCCTGTCTATCCTTTCTGTACACATTGTACTCCTCAAATTCCAATTCTGCACTGCTTATATCTGTGTGGCACCACGTTTCTGATATCCCAACAATATCCACTTTCGATATCTTGACCAGCACTTAAAATTCATCAAATTTATATACTATACTCCTAGCATTGGTGTGCACTCCTAGCATAAGTATACATACACCTATACTTACTCTTAGTTATTCTAACACAACCAGTATATTTTCTTGTTCCATGATGACTCCCAGCAGTCTCTGAAATTCCCAGTACCTTGCTTTCCAGGCTGCTGATCATTCCAATAAAGTAGTAATAGAATCACTTTCACCTCTGCATGTTGCTACTGTTAATCTATTAGTCTCTGAATTCTCCCCAAGCTAGCTGTCTTCCGACCACCTAACTCTGCCTCGATAGTATGAGAAAATATTCTTGCACCCTTTCTATTTAAGTGTATCCCATCCCTACAGAAACAATCTCCCCTATTAACAAGCACAGACCATCCTGAGAAAAATTCTACACCATGAGCCTTGCATAATCTCTCCAGGGCCGAATTGATAGCCAAGGCTTTCATCATATACTCCCTCCTATCATGTCTGAACAGAATTGCAGACACTTTCAAATTTAACCCTAACTCGAGACATTTTTTCAACATTGACCTGTACTAATTAAAGTCCGCATATCTTCTACTCTTAATGTTATTAGTGCCAACATGTACAACAATATCACCCTTTGTGCTCTTAAAAGATGATATCTGCTCTACAATGTCATCAAACTTTGTCCCTGGCAGACATATCTTGGTCCTATTCCACCTATCCTTTCTGCACAATATATTTTCCGTCTCCCTGACAATAGAATCACCAACTATAACTAGCTCCTGTGGGACCAGTGCATTCTGCTCTGAAGGTTGCCGCTCTATTGCCTGATGATCAAGTCTATCTCTGGCATTGATGTGGGCAGCTGAGAGCTTGATGTGTCCCCAATTTAAGTTCTTCAAGGGCATCTACCCTGTCCTTCAAGCTATCATAAAGACCTGTAACAAAGCTGAGTTCCTAACTTCTTCACACTGCTTACATCCAGCACACACAAAGCAAAGACATCTATCTCCCTTGGCAACAACATATCCAGTCCCAGAAAACCCTGCAAACATTTCACAAGTTGCACATTTCTTTAGGCTGTTATGCATTGGAGAATCGCCCCCCCCCCTTCAGTTCTTCCCCGAGCCACAGCACTCCCGCTACTTTTTGCATGTTGCTTTGCTGCTCTAGTCCGGGGCATAATTTCCATTTAAATGATTTAATTAATTAACAACGAAAATTAATAAGGTTAATAAATTTAGTTGAATTATTAACTATACTTGACTATACAATATATACTAAGCTAATGTAGTAATACGTATTCCATTATATAGTTTTATGTTATACCTTAGCTATCAAATTCGAGATATACATTATCAAGTTATGTTATACCATAACAATAACAATGCTAAATTAGTTATATTCTTAGGTAAATACAAAAGATATATGCCCAAAAAGTGATTAAAACCTTCAAAATACTTATTTATTATTAAAACCCTACTATTGTTCTATGCTATGATATTCCGGCCAAAACACCAATATGATAGTGATAAGAGTAGAGAGTTGTAACTTACAAAGTCACTAGCTAAATTTAAAAAAATGCTAATGAATGCTACTATACTAAGTCTTTTTGTAAAACACAAATTAATATGTTACTTAATCAAAATATACAACAGATATATGCCCAAAAGGTGATTAAACCCTCAAAATACTTGTTTATTACAATTTAAACCCAACTATTCTTCTGAGCTACTGGTTACGCTAAAATATTCCTGCCAAAAAAACCACAACAATAGTGGTAGGAGTAGTGAGTTGTAACTTACAAAATCACTGGCTAAATTCAAAAAAATAAGCTAACAAATCCCATTAAGCCTATTTACTCTATTTGTAAAACACAAATTAATATGCTAAATAATCAAAAATACGATAAAATTATAATGAACACTTATGGCTTGCAGCAGCTACAGAAGTCTACATCTTCACCAAGCAAGAGTTGGTGTCTCAAAGAAAAAAAAAATAATAAAATAATGCCTAAGAGTTCAAAGTGGAAATGGATGGTTACCTCGTTAAAATGGGAATGGTATCAATATTCAGGAAAAAAAAAAAAATTTTTTTTTTTTTTAGCTGATGCAGTAAAAATCTGCTTCTGTGCATCATTTGGCCATGGTAACACTATGATTTCTAGGCACAAACAATGATCTTATGGTTTTCTTTTTCATTTTGTATGCTGCATTATTACTTGTTCATTGGAATGATGGTTATAATCAATAATATGCAAATTAGTTAATTATGAAATAAGTAACAAGAACGCCTCCATAGCCAGGTGGGCAGGAGCAGCAGTGCATAGCACACGCTTCTTGATTAGACCAGGGTTTGAGCCAGTGACCACTAAATACAAAGGATGCAGAAAGGTCAGGGAATGACTACTGCATATCCCTGGAGCAATATGGCCTTAGTTGCTAATGCTCTTAAAAACCAAATAACAAACAAACAATCAGTAACAAGAAAATTTATGAAATGATAGTAGAAGGACTGAATGTGGGACAGGAGAGCCTACTGTAAAGTGGTAACAGCACTTTAATATTAGTATTAGCAATGGGCATGTGGTGCAAAGAAGTCTATGGCTTATGCTGCACCAGCCAAAAAAAAAAAATAATAATAATAATAAAATAAATAAAATAATAATAATAAGAAGTAAGTTTTAAAAATATATATATATTAATAAGAGAAAATACAATAGACGACCTACGCATTTCTCTCCTCCCATAGGTAATTATCGACTTTGAATTTCCCCAAACTGTCAGCCTCTACCACCTATGTAGATAACTTATTCCAATAATTTATAACTTGCTGGCTAAAATAAAACTAAACATCTCCCCCCCCCCATAACTTAAATTTATGGCCCTTAGTTCTAGAATCATATATAACTGTGAAAATTTCATCCTCATTCATTTTACTTATGCCTCTCAGAGACTTAAACACCTCAATCAAGTCTCCTCTAAGGTGCCTAGGTTTCCAAGCTGTGCAATCCACATATTCAAAGTCTTTCCTCATATGGACACCCTTTTGCCGATCTTACCAGGTGAGTTACCCATCTTTGGACCCTTTCAAGAAATACAATATCTTTCTTTAGGTGCGGTCTCCATACTTGAACACAGTATTCCAAGTTATTAGTTTAGATAACATTGGATTGAATCCCTCTACTGTCATTTTTTCTACTTCATTTTTTTTTGTTGATTTCATAATCAACTAATTTGCATATTATCAACTAAAATGCAATAATTAACTGATTATGCTCATCACTAGTTCACTGTGGAACTGACTGACTGACTGACTGGCAAAGCCAATTTGCAAGGGAGGCTGCTGTTACAATGTATTTAAAGAAGGAATTTTGTGTAAAATTAAATATATAATTAAAGTGTTAAAGAAGAGGATTTTATGCTGCTTTATTGTATTATGCGTCACTTTAGACCAGTGTTTCCCAACGTGGGTCCCACGCCCCACATGGGGGCAATTTGATTGTTCAGGGGGGCAATTCAAAAATTGCTCGTCTAGAGTTTAAAACAACCGCCTACTATGATTTAACTTGTACAAAAGAAGAATTGTTGGTATCTCAATTTTAAATAAGCATTCGTTAAATGTACTTTCTATAGAGCTGCACTTGAAAGTTTGGAGTAATATCAACTACAGTTTGCTCGGAGAGTATTGCTTACTATGCCTAGTGAAGGAATAGTACATACTGTATTGGACGATTGCTTATGGCATATGTAATGTGCAAGCAAAGTGGTTGTCTACTGTAGCCTACCGCAAACTCAGCATGTTATATGAAATAGGTAATTCCTTTCATACAAACGCTCGTTTGGGCATCGTGACTGTACATTTGGATAGGTTTGGCGATCTCAGATTAAAATAAAAATTACTTTGTCCACGCACAGAATTATTATTAATGAAGAACCGTGACATACAATGGTATGTATTTGTCATATATGTATTTCTGTGGTCTCAGTAAATAAGCAAATAAGTCCAAAAACTCGAATTTGCAGGAGAGAAAAAATAAACTTCACACTCTCATATAAACACGCATATATTCGAATATACAAATATTTATTACTCACGCTAAAACTACAATAACGAAGATAGCTGCGTGTCACATAATAGTAAATAATAAATACTTTATTATAGTGCACTTATCTCATTTTTGACAAATTAGACTTATCTGCTTGTTCACAGAGACCACAGATTTAATAGCCCGAATTCAGTAATTCGTGTGATTTATTCATTCAAAAAGCGTACTAATAATTAATTTTGATATATTAAAATAAAATTAAATTAACTTTAATGCATAGTTTATTTTTAGTTTTTGATTTATCTTATATTTATTTCTTTCAGTTGCGCAGTAAAATGAGTAGTGCAAGTAAAAAAAAAGTTCGTCAGTATTCAGAGGAATACTTAAAATTTGGTTTCATACCCGTTATCCACGATCAAAGGTCACCTTTTTGTCTTTTATGCCAACAATGCTTGACCAACGAATCAATGAAGCGAGGTCGTCTTGAGGCGCATTTGAAGGCGAAACATAATGCTCATGTAAATTCAGATTTAGATTACTTTCAAACTTTAAAGAAGAATTTTGAAAAAAGAGCAACATTAAAGTCTCTGTTTATTGCTCATACTGCAACTGTCAATCGTACTCTTGAGGCTAGTTATGAAATTTCTTTACTCATTGCTAAATCTGGGAAAAATCATACTATAGGAGAGAATTTAATCAAACCATCAATATCAGCATTTCTTAAAACAGTTCTGGAAAAAGATGACAAAGACGTGAAAGCTATGCCACTCAATAACAATACTGTTAGCAGAAGAATAGATGAAATGAGTGAAGATATTGAAATACAACTTGTTGGAAAGCTGAAAACAAGAAAATTCTCAGTGCAAATGGATGAATCAACTTTGAGAGACAGTGAAGCCGTACTGATAACTTATGTGAGATATATTGATAAAGGTAATTTTGCTGAAGAAATGTTATTCTGTAAATCATTAGAGAGCACCACTACCTCCAAAGATATATATAATAAGCTAAAAAATTACTTAGATGACAATAATATACCAATGAAAAATATAACATCTTGCGCTTCAGATGGTGCTCCTAATATGATGGGCAAGAAAAATGGCTGCTTAAAATTGATGAAAGATGAGAATCCAGAAATGCTTCTTGTGCATTGTGTTATTCATAGGGAAAACTTGGTAGCTAAAAATATTTCGCCTGTTCTTCATGAAGTACTAAAATCAGTTATAAAATGTGTCAATGCTATTAAAGCTAATGCCAAATGTGAGCGTCTCTTCAAGCTTTTTTGTGAAGAACAAAATGGAGACCATGTGAGACTTTTACTTCACACTGAAGTAAGGTGGCTCTCGAAAGGGAACTGCTTGAAAAGATTCATGGAACTATTTGATACTATTAGTGACTTTTTAAGTGACAAACCTGAAATGAAGCATCTGTTAATGGTCGATGGTAAAGCATTTGTGAGTTATTTAGCCGATATCTTTGAAAAACTAAATATATTAAATAAACAACTTCAAGGAACAAATAAAACTCTCGTCGATGCAAAAGCGAAGATATTTGGTTTCATTACATTTATTGAATTATGTCAAAAATATATTTGTAACAAAAATTTTGAACAGTTTCGTTGGCTGCAAAAATGTGAAGTGACTGATACCGCTGTACTTGTTATTGTCGATCATCTGAAAATTCTGTCCGCTGATTTAAAAGAAAGGTTTTCTGATTTAAAACAAATTGATTTTCCAACCTGGATGATGCAACCAATGTTAGTGGATTTGTCTGATGTATCAATGCAGTACCAAGAAGAACTCTCAGAAACGCAAAATGATGAGTCAGTTAAAACTTTATTCAATATAAAAGGAGCGATGGCATGGCTTTGTGATGAAACAGAAATTAAATACCCAAATTCAACCAACTTTGCAAGAGAGCTATTGTTACCGTTTCCATCTTCATATTTAGCTGAATGTGGATTTAGTGCCATAAATGATTTGTTCCTAAAGAAAAGAAATCGACTGGATATCACAAAACGGGGAGACTTGAGACTGAAGCTGACTAAATTGGAGCCCAATATAAAATCTCTCTGCGGCAAGCATCAAGCACAAGGGTCTCACTAAATTTAGTGCACTCATCTAGAAGTGACTTCACATGGAATGTTGAAATTATTAAACAATTAAATAATAATTACTAAAAATTAAAATATTATAAAAAAATCTTTCATATAAATTATTTTGTACTTGAATTTTAGTTGTCCATTATATGTTTTGAAAATTTACTTACTGTTTTTTTCTTAATAATTTCCTAATGATTTCTTCCTAAAACCTAAGTTTTGTGTCCTGAACAAGTTGTAATTAGGCTTCATTTAGGGAATAATTCAATTTTTGAATATAAAAAATATGTATATCGGTGTTTCCCAACGTTACATAGGGGGCATCAGAATTTTAGAAAGACTTAGGTGGGGCATGGTAAAAAAAAGGTTGGGAAACACTGCTTTAGACTGTTGTGAGATGGGTTAATGTTACCCTACTGATGACTAGTTGTTGTGATAGTAATCCTGCTCAGTACGAGAGGAACCGCAGGCTCGGACACTTGGTACATATGCTTGGTCAAATGATCAGTGGTGCAAAGCTACCATCCATGAGATTATGACTGAATGCCTCTAAGTCAGAATCCCGTTTAGCTAATGGAACGATACCATTTGTGCCTTGTGCGTTGAAAGGCAGCACTAGCCAGAGTTGCTTTCGTGCTCTCATGGTATGATCACTCTGGTGATGGGGTCGCTAGAACAAGAGTATCGTGGCAGCTGTTGAGACCATGCGGCTTCTACTTCTGATACCACACCATTCATCAGTAAGGCACAGGAAACTATCTGGTATCAAAAGTCATTACATCATTCAGGCTCAGATGTACATAAGGGCACACGGCGAACATACCTCAGGACTTCAGATTTTAAGGACCTCAATGTAGGAAAATTGAAAACAAGAATCTATGTATAAAATCTAATCAATTTTGAGATGGCTGGAAGCTGAACTAGTTTAGAATTCAAGAGAGCAGGCAGGCAGAGTGTGACCAGCGTATAGTGTGACATTATATTATATGTGTAATGTAAAAGCCTGAAATCCAGTAGATATCCTTGGATTTACCAATTTTCTCTGAAAAAAGCCCCAAATTTGGACATTTACCAAAGTGAATTGGTAAAAGTCCAAAATATCAAAAAAAAAAAAAAAAAATTCCACATCAGTGATTCATTTTCTTTTCCCAATTTTTAAACAAGCACATGGGAAGGAATAATCCACTATCCCTGTCATGCCCTTGTTTAAAAATTGAAAAAACAAATGAATCAGGAAATTATCATTGCTTCTCTTTTTGCACTGTTACAGTCTTTCAGGGGTAGGAAATATATCTTTCCTATATTTCTTATCCTTTCTATGCTGTTGTTTAAATATTGAAAGAGTGGTAACTGGACATGCATAAAGGCAATCAATAATAATTTCCTGCCTCAGTCACTTTTTTGATTTTTAAATAAGGTCATAGGGGAAATATACCTCATATCCCTTGAAAGCTACCTGGGTAACACTGCTATATGTATAGTACCAAAGTCGTAGAATTTACTGCATTAGAGTGGTAAAAGTCTAAAATGGAATCAAATGTGCTGATATTTTTGGCTTATACAATACTTCAGTCAGATAATGGAAAAGATTTGGACTTTTACCAAAGTGCATCAGTAAACTCCAGGATTTACTGGATTTTAGGCTTTTACAATAATATATATAACAGTAAACTCTGTAAAATCGGCACTCTACTATCCACAATTCTTTTAAATTCATCAAATTTTACAAACCTATTAACATTTTACAATCCAAAATCATTAAGAAACCAATCTGGAACTTGTATCAGTGATGCGATCATGTTTGTATTAAAGAATTCATGAGTGACATTTCTTTCTTTATAAGATGCTTGCAGGACAATCTTGTCCTTTAATCTGTTTTTTTGCGGCCAGCAGGAATTTAACTACATAAATAGTGCAATGGACTTAATTCTCACAGAACAACAAACTTGTCTTTGCAGCAAGATTCCTTGGTTGCACTACTTTCAAAAAGATGGCTTCTCCAAAGGTTATGTCATTTGTTTAAAAAGATGAGATTTTTGTAGTAGCCTGATCCAGGACTAACTAGTCCCTTATCAGAGAGTAAGTGGTTTCCAGTGACAACACACAGACAACAGTTGTAAGGAAGTTGTCTGACATGAGCTGCTATATGGTGTAGTGTTGAAACAACACGAGGTGCGGATGCCACACCTCAACCCTGTCTGGAGACTAAGCACTGGCGAGGTGATCTGATAGAGGTGTATAAAGCCTTGAATGGTTTGAGCATGCTCAATGCTGATGGGATGCTTCCTCTTACTCAGAATAATCACCTGAGAGGGCGTAAATTCAGATTGAGGAAAGACAGATGTAGGATAGATGTGTGGAAATTTGCCTTTAGCCAGCGGGTAGTTGGTTGGTGGAACAGAATTCCATCCCTTGTTGTGGAAGTTGATAGCCTAAATAAATTTAAGTCTCAGCTGGACAGGTATTTCGAACGAACTGAGGGGTGAAATGGAACTGTTTTTTTTTTTTTTTTTTTTTGGCTGATGCTGCATAAGCTTGCTTATGCAGCATCGTATGCCTCCACTAATGCTAATGCTAACCCCTGCTTATGTTGGTTCTTACCTGGGTGGTCAATTTTGATATACAATTTATATATTCCAATATATTGGGTCCAATATACTAGGTACTTTATAATTAAGTACAACAGCAGAATTTAATCATATCAAGCCTCAAAAAAAGGTAATGTGATAGCACCTGGTGGCATCTCTTGATTGCCAAGCATGACAAGCCATTTTCAGGAGAGATTGTATTACAAAGGTCATGAATGTCCTATATCCTGAAAAAAAATTCAGAAATTGCTAACTGTGATTACATTGCATTCGGTCATCACAAGATGCACTAAAGACTTGTCTGGTCATCTTTGCAGATCTATCTGACATTATACATTGTACATTTTCTATCTGACAGCATACAATGAAAGTGAAGATATCAGCTCCTGATTTTTATTTTAGGCATGGATGAAAACCATATTGTAAATGGAGAACTTTGATAGCATAACCTTAAGGAAAGAGTTGTTCAAAGAAATTCTCAAATATTTATAAAGTTTTTGTCAATTTGGTAGAACTCACTACAGGTTGTGCACCAGCGAAGTGTAGTTCCCCTTGGACTAGTTGGTCTCGTGGGAAGAAATTGGAGCAAAATTGCAATTTTCTCATCATTCTCTATTCTGTAATTCACCAAGAGATGAATGCTGTGATTTGCATTGGGAACTACTTTTGCTCATCTGAAATACCATCAGTTCAGATAGTTCCTGGCTGACATTAAGCTGAGTTCTTTGAACAGCCATGTAATGTCACACAGATATTCATTAGCAAAGTCATGGCATTGTATATACGTTTTTACAGCTCTGCAACAAAAAATGTTCTTAAGAGATAAAAGGAAAGTTTTTGTTTGATTTATTGGATCGTGTGTGTCTGGTTATTTGGCATTTCTAGGATATGATAGGTAGTAGTAGTAGCAGTAGTAGCAGCAGCAGTGGCATTTGATGCAAGAAAGCAAGTGTATGAGCTTATGCAGCATCAGCCAAAAAAAAAAAAACACACCATTCCCTCCAAATGCCTGTCCAGTTCCTCCTTAAATTTATTCAACCTATCAACTTCGACAATGACCAAAGTTTGTTCCAGCAATTAACCACCCGCTGGCTAAAGGCAAATTTCCACACATCTAATCTACATCTGTCTTTTCTTAATTTGAATTTATGCCCCCTTAGGTTCATAATCTGAACAAGTGGAAGGATCCCATCAGAATTCAGCATTCTCAATCCATTCAAGGCCTTATATACCTCAATCAGATCACTGCGTAGGTGCCTAGTCTCCAGCCACTGCAATTTGCAGAACTTAAGCCTCTCTTGGTAAGAGGATCCCTTCATTCCCCTCACCAATCTTGTTGCCCTTCTCTGTACACGCTCAAGTAAATCTACATCCTTCCTAAAATGAGGCCTCCAGACCTGTACGCAGTACTCAAGGCGTGGCCTGACCACTGCCTTATACGGAGGGATAATCACCTCCTTTTCCCTGCTTGCAAAATTCCTATATATCATTGACAAAACCCCATGACCTGCTCTGGCAGCCTGTCTGCATTGCTCAGAAAACTTCATATCTGATTGCACAATTACTCCCAGGTCTTTTTCATTTTCTACAACCTTAAGTGTAGTACCACACAGTTGGTACGTTTCTCTGGGGTTACTTCTACCCATATGCAGTACTTTGTATTTGTCAAGGTTAAATGTCAGTTGCCACTTCTTATCCCACTGCCCAAATTATCTAGATCCTGTTGCAGTAGCACACTGCCATTACTGTCATTAACAACCCTGCCAACCTTTGTATCATCTGCAAACTTCGACACTAAGCCTGATATACCGTCATCAATATCATTGATAAATATACAAAACAACAGTGGACCCAACACTGAACCCTGTGGGACTCCACTAATAACATCAGTCCAAGAAGAGCAGCACCCATTGATTACCACCCTCTGTCTTCTTGCACTTAACCATTCTTTTATCCATTGTAGCAACTTACCCTTAATACCATTCTGCTCCAATTTGTACAATAGTCTTCCATGCGCAACAGTGTCAAAAGCTTTCCTGAAATCCAAATATATGATATCAAAATTATTTTTTGCATCCAGTTCCTTTGTAACCACATCATAATATTCTATCAAATTTGTCAGACAAGACTTTTCCTTAACAAACCCATGCTGTGTCTGAATTATTGCTGCAGTCTTGTCTAGATGATCCTGCAATGCATCTTTAACCAGTGACTCCATTATTTTACCCGGAACAGAAGTTAAACTAACTGGTCTGTAATTACTCGTGTCACCCTTCGATCCCCCTTTGTGAATTGGGGATACATTTGCACATCTCCAGTCCGTGGGAACCTCTCCTGAGTTCAAGGATGCTCTCATAATTATGGCTCAGGGTTTGCTTAGTTGCTTTGTCGCCTCCTTTAATATAACTGGATAGATCCCATCCACCCCAGGTGCTTTTCTTATGTTTAACTTCAACAATTTCTCCCCCACTTTGCTTTCAGTTATTACAAAATCATTAAGTATCCTGCTACAATTTGATAACCTTCTGCCATTTCCAAATCTTAATAACTCCTCGTGTGTGAATATAGATGCAAAATACTCATTCAGTTTGTTTGCTATCTGAGCAGGATCATCAACAGTCGAACCACAATGTCAAGTGGACCAATCAGATTCATCCTCTTCCTTTTAGAGTTTATATAAGTAAAGAAATCCTTGCTGTTTTTCTTAGCATCCTTTGCCAAAGATTTCTCGTAATCTGCCTTCGCCTGCCTAACCTCCTTTGTTACCTGATTACAGACTAGCTTATATCTGCCATAGGTAGGCTTCTGAGTCGCTTGATAATTTATATGCATCCCATGCATTTTTCTTCTCTATTACAAGTCTCATTAGTTCATTAGATAACCATTTAGGCCTAAACCTTGAACAATATTTCTTAATAGGTATGAAATTTTTAGTAGCTTCCACGATTAATTCCTTGAATGCTTCCCACTTAGAATTTACTGTTGGTAACATCGTCAGTTGATCCCACTGTACAGAATTTAAAAACTGTCGGAGACCACTGTACTCACCTTTACGGAAGCAAAAACCCTTTCCTTTACCCCTGATGGTAATTAAATCTTTAAGTAAATCCCACATCAGTACACTGTGATCACTGCCACCTAGTGGTTCCTTTATCTGCAAATTTTTAATACATAAGGTCATCTATAAGACTTGAACAAGTTTCTACAAGGCTGTGATTGCTTGATCATAGACTTGCATTCATATGAAAAAGCTTTCAAAGTAATAGTTTCAAAGTGAAATATATTACTTTGGGAACAGCAGCTGAAAAATGAGACTTTGCCCAATTTTCATGTCAGAGAGAAATGTACAAGAAGTACTCAAAGAAAACCTTTAATGTAGAAAAATTTACTTGAATTATCTGTGATCTTCGTGCTGAATTCCAGGAGTGATTTCAGGGCTGCTACGGTGCTATGTGCCGCCAGTAAGTGAAATCAAATTTGCCGCCCCAAAATATTTGGATTAAAAAATTAAAATAAGGCATAAATAATTATTATTAATTTATTAAAAAAGAAAAGAATTACAACATATCTCACATAAAAATAATGAAACAACAAACAAAATCATTCTGAAAATCAACTTTAAATTCTAAATCACAGTAATCATATCCACAATAATAAAATAAAAGGAAAATTATAATGTTAAAAAAAAATTGTTTCCTTGCTTTTAAATGTGTGAATTTATTAATTATTTCATTGATGTTCATGTTTTCCAAAATATCATTTTCTATTGAAATTAATGCCAAATTAGAGAGTCATCGATGAGGCATTTTTGATCATAAATCATTTGATTAATTTTAATTTTGAAAAACTTCGTTCACCCGAGGCAATTGAAACTGGTAAAGTTAAAAAAATTCTAAAAGCAACTGCTACTTTTCAAAAAGTATCCGTAAAATTGTTTTTAAAAATATATTGTAAAACTTCAAATGGAGTAATATTGTCTTTAATATAAATTTGAAGTACTCTGGTTCTTCAGATAGTGTTAAACCATTAATATCGGACTCATTACAATCAATGTCACTTAATATATAAATCTTTGCAATGATTTAATAAATCGTCATCTGACCATTTCTTTAATTCAGAAATATTCTAAAATATTTTAAATATCTTTCCATGTTCTTTCATTTTTGTAAACATTTCTGTTAAGGAGAAAATTGTTGTGTCATTTGAAGAAAAAAATAAATTTTGATATTTTTTTGTGGATTGTGAATAGCTTCATCTCTACTTTCATAATCAAATGATGTTTATTCAATCTTTTGCTTACAGTGCTCATTTCTGGAAACGACGCTTCAATGCCAATGATAGTAGCCATATTTTTTTAACATTTTTTTGGGCTTCCTCTGTTCTATTTTCTTTAAAAATTCAGTGATATTCTGTAGACATTCAAGAGCTTCACGTATATGAGATGCATATAAATTAACAGGAATCACAAAAGCCGATGGCAGATATAAGCAAGTCACAAAGGAGATTAGGTAAACGAAGGCAGATTATGAGAAAACTTTGGCAAAGGATGCTAAGAAAACTTCCTAATTCATTTCACAAATATACGTGGTCTCAATTCTAATCTCAACGATGTCCATTTCCACTTGCAGTCTACCAAACCCCATGTAATTTTTCTGACAGAATCTCAGTTATCGGTTGATTCAACTACTGCTCATCTCAGATGCCCAAATTATTCGCTGTATGATTCTTTTCACCTCAAAGGTGGTACTTGTGCATATCTCCGTTCTGATATTCCCTGTCAGAGACTTGGCAATTTGGAATCTCCTCTCTTTGATCTTCTCTGGCTTAAAATCTCTCTACCTCATTGCGTCGAATTCATCTGTTGTATCTATTGTTCTCCCAACTCCACTAATCACTTGGAGCTCTTTGACTTCCTCTCTTTGCAACTTGACTTTCTCCAGTCCAACTTTCCAGCAGTGAGGTAATTTTCCTTGGTGATTTTAATGTTCACAACTCCAGCTGGCTTCCGTTTTCTAGTCACACCACCCCAGCTGGTCGAGATGCTGAGGCTTTTGCAATTACTAATGATCTTGCACAGATTGTTCATTTACCTACAAGAATACCAGACAATCCTAATCATACAGCCAATACGCTTGATCTTTTTCTCACAAACAACCCTTCTAAGTACGCGGTCAAAATGAGAAGGCCTTTAGGCACTTCAGATCACAACTTGGTGATTGTCTCTTCTCCAATGGAACCTTTATCTCATGGCTATTCCCACCCTCGTGTTGTTTGGCATTACAAGAATGCAAAATGGGATGACCTGCGAGACTTCTTTTCTTCTTTTCCTTGGTCGGATTACTGTTTCAAAAGTTCTGATGTCAAAGTTTGCTCGGATCGTGTCAGTGAAATTATTCTTGCAGGAATGGAATCCTTTATCCCACACTCCACTTTAAAATCTCGTCCTTTATCTAAACCTTGGTTTTCCAATAAATGTGCTAACGCTGTTCAAGAGAAGAATGTTGCATATCGTAATTGGCTTGTTTCTAATTCTTCAGTTTCATTTTCTGCCTACACCAAAGCTCGCCACAATTGTAAAGCAGTTATTAACAAGTCCAAACTAGAGTTTGAACAGGCTAAGAGTACAAAACTTGCTTCTTGCCCTAATGGTAGCCGAGCATTCTGGTCTCTTGCCAAAGCTATTGGCCGCAACTTTTGCCCATCTCTGCTCCCACCTCTGTCCAAACCAAATGGTTCTGTTGTCACTTCAGCCAAGGATAAAGCTGACCTGCTAGCATCCCATTTTTCTTTCAACTCATGCATTAACAATCTTGGCAAAACACCTTCCACTATTCCCAACACACTCCATTCAATGCTTCCTGTTGTCTTCCGTCAAAAGGATGTCAGAAGGATTTTGACGAATCTCGATGCTAAGAAAGCTCCAGGTCCTGATGGTATTTCTCCACTTGTTCTCAAAACCTGTGCTCCTGAACTTACTCCTATTTTTTGCCGCATTTTTTCACTTTCTTATTCCAAAGGTGTTTTTCCTTCTTCTTCTTGGAAATTTGCTCATATCCAGCCAGTTCCTAAAAAGGGTGACAAATCCCTCCCATCCAATTATCGTCCCATTGCAATTACTTCTATTCTTTCTAAAGTAATGAAGAAATCAATTAACCGCCAAATTTTAAACTACCTAGAAACCTTCCATCTGATCAATGATCGCCACTATGGATTCCATCAGTGTCGATCCACTGGTGATATTCTGACTTATATTACCCATTCATGGACTAATTCAATGGAAAGGTTCGGTGAAACACAAGTAGTTGCTCTTGACATCTCAAAGGCTTTCGATCGTGTTTGGTATAAAGGTCTTCAAAACAAGCTTCCATCTTATGGTTTGCCAACTGTTTTTAGTAAATGGTTATCCAGTTTTCTCTCTGATTGCTCACTGGGGGTGATGGTAGATGGCTCTCTGTCTTCGAAAACTTCTCCACTAATGCCGGTGGCTCCAAGGTTCAGTTCTCTCCCCCCCACTCTTTTCCTCTTGTATATTAATGACCTTCTTACATTGACTGGAAATCCTATCCATAGTTTTGACGATGATAGCACATTGCATTCCACTTTCCATTTTGAGAAACCTTGTCCTGCTCAATCAGCTTCAACTTCTCAAAAATCTGCTACCAATTCCTTAAATGCCGATCTCCAGGTAATTCTCAAGTGGGGCAAAGACAACTTAGTTGATTTCAACCCTTCTAAAACTCAGTCTTGTCTTATATCTCGCAAAAAGGATTCTTCTGCTCCTATGCTTATCTTTAGTGACACTCCGATTTCTAGGCAAAATGATAGATCTCTTTTGGGGATTACCCTGACTTGTAATCTCTCTTGGCACAAGCACATTACAAATATTGCTTCTTCTGCATCTAAAAAACCTGGTTTTCTCTTTCACTCTCGGCGTTACTTTCCCTCCAAACAGCTGCTCACTCTGTATAAATTGCAAATCCGCCCTGCCATGGAATATTGTTCCAACATCTGAGGGTGGTGCCCCCAAAACCTCTCTCAGGCTTCTTGATTCCATTCAGAAGAGGGCAGTTAGGTTAATTAATGACTCATCTCTAACAGAGTCTCTGCACTCGCTGTCTCATAGACGTACTGTTTCTGCTGCATGCCTCTTCTACAGATACTTCCATGGGCACTGTTCTTCTGAATTAGCTTCTATAATTCCTGCTCTCTCCTTCAAAACAGTCCGAACATGTGCCGCCACTAGCCAACATCCATTTACCGTCCAACTTCAAACTCACAGAACCAACTTTCCGTTTTCTGGAACAACCTTCCTACATACGTATTTCCTGAAAATTACAGTCTACAGAAGTTCAAGTCCAATGTCAACAAATATCTTCTTTCGTCTTCTCAACCTCCAACCCAAGCACGGTACTAAGTACTATAGGTTCTAACACCTCTCGTGTTTGGGGTTTACATAAAAAAAAAAAAAAAAAAACCAACAAGGATTTCTTTACTCATATAAACTCTAAAAGGAAGGGGATGAATCAGATTGGTTCACTTGATATCGATGGTTTGACTGTTGATGATCCTGCTCAGATAGCAAACAAACTGAATGAGTATTTTGCATCTACATTGACACATGAGTTATTAAGGAAGGAAAATGCCAGAAGTTTATCAAACTGTAACCGGGTGCTTAATGATTTGTAATAACTGAGAGCAAAGTGGAGGAGAAACTGTTGAAGTTAAACATAAGAAAGGCACCTGGAGTGGATGGAATCTATCCAGTTATATTAAAGGAAGCAGCAAAGGGACTAATCAAACCCTCAGCCATAATTATCAGAGAATCCTTGGACTCAGGGGAAGTTCCCACAGATTGGAGATGTACAAATATATCCCCAATTCACAAAGGGTGACACGAGTAATTACAGACCAGTTAGTTTAACTTCTGTCCTGGATAAAATAATGGAGTCACTGGTTAAAGATGCATTTCAGGATCATCTAGACAAGACTGCAGAAATAATTCAGACATAGCATGGGTTTGATAAGGGAAAGTCTTGTCTGACATATCTGATTGGATACTATGATGTGGTTACAAAGGAACTGGATGCAAAAAATAATTTTAATATCATTTACTTGGATTTCAGGAAAGGTTTTGACTCTGTTGTGCGTGAACGACTACTGTACAAACTGCATCAGAATGGCATTAAGGGTAAGTTGCTACAATGGATAAAAGGGTGGTTGAGTGGGAGAGGACAGAGAATTGTAATCAATGGATGCTGCTCTGTGGACTAATGTTATTAGTGGAGTCCCACAGGTTTCGGTGTTGGACCCACTGTTGTTTTATATATTTATCAATGAAGGTAGCAGGCTTAGTGTCGAAGTTTGCAGATGATACAAAGGTTGGTAGTGTTGTTAATGACAGTAATGGCAGTGTGCTACTGCAGCAGGATCTAGAAAATTTGGGCAGATGGGTTGAGAAGAGGCAACTGAAGTTTAACATTGACAAATGCAAAGTACTGCATATGGGTAGAAGTAACCACAGAGGAACGTACCAACTATGGGTACTACACTTAGGGTGGTAGAAAATGAAAAATACCCGGGAGTAATTGTGCAGTCAGATATGAAGTTTTCTGAGCAATGCAGACAGGCTGGCAGAACAGGTCATGGGGTATTGTCAATGATATACAGGAATTTTGCTAGTAGGGAAAAGGAGGTGATTATCCCTTTGTATAAGGCAATGGTTAGGCTATGATTTGAGTACTGCGTACAGGTCTGGAGGCCTCATTTTAGGAAGGATGTAGATTTGCTTGAGAATGTACAGAGAAGGGGAACAAAGGGGTCCTCTTACCAAAAAAGGCTTAAGTTCTGCAAATTGCAGCAGCTAGAGACTAGGCACCTGTGAGGTGATCTGATTGAAGTCTATAAGACCTTGAATGGGGTGAGCATGCTGAATTCTGATGAGATTCTTCTGATTGTTCAGATTAGAACATGAGGGGGCATAAATTCAAATTGGGGAAAGACAGTTGTAGAATAGATGTGCAGAAATTTGTCTTTAGCTAGTGGACGGTTAATTGCTGGAACAAACTTCCATCTGTTGTGGAAGTTGATAGCTTAAAGAAATTCAATGAGGAACTGGACAAACTTTTAGAGGGAATGGATGTGGGAAATTGTTTTTTTTTCTGGCTGATGCTACATAAGCTCATATGCTTGCTTTCTAGCATCACATGCCTCCATTACTATTACTATTAGTCTTAGGCTTCCTTGTACCATATGGCCATTACTAATACTAATACTCACAGTAATATTTTTTGGTGAGGGAAATTACTTATTTACCACCTCTTGTGTATGGATTATAGTGGTTTTTCCCAGGTTTTGGAAAAGCTAGAACAATGGCTGTTCCAAAACCTGAATTCCACAAAATAGATTCTACAGATTTTTTGTTTCCCTTTTTGGAGTGTTACAAGGAAATGGGATAAACACATCTTCCAAATATTCTATTTCAGAATGTTAGTAATAAAAGTAAGGCAGTGGTGGCGTCATAGACCAGCTGTACCATTGTTTGCTCTATTTCTTGATTCTCTTAATTCAAAGACAATCATTGAATTTTGAGAATCAATAACCTCACAATCTCCTGATAATAGGTTGGTTAAAAAGAGCATGATAGCAAATCATTAAAATTAACTTCACCCTTTTTTTTGTTGCAGTTTTAATAATTTGGAAGGATTGATCATACATTGTTTTGCTGATACTTGGGAGAATGCTTCTCCAAGAGCATTTGCAATATAATAATAAGAATTCTTATCTATTCCATTTTGCAATGGGAGAGGATATTGGTGGGAATTTACTTTTGAGTATCTGATCTTTTCCCAGATTAGTCGCTGATCCGAGTCTTTATTGGCTGTCAAGGCAAATCGAATCCAGATTTTTCTTTTAGCCTGTTTGCTTATATAATATGCTTTTACCCTTAATTTCTTAAATGATGATATGGGCTGTGATAGGACATCCACAAATTAGATTCTACACTTTTTTTGTTTCCCTTTTTGACATTATTGCAAGCATTGTTCTACCACTGTTTAGCACACTTGCAGTTTTAGTTTTAGATGGAGGACTGTGCTATGGAAATATTGGCTGCCGTGTATGTGATGTGTGATATAGTCCAAAACACAACTGGTAGGTACTAGCGTTGAAAGGTTTGTTGATCAAAATCCCCCCCCCTCTTCTGAATGGAATCTAAAAGTCTGAGAGAGGTTTTGGGGACACCTCACCAGATGTGGGAACAATATTCCATCATAGGACGGATTTGCAATTTGCACACAGTGAACAGCTGTTTGAACGAAAAGTAACGCCAAAAACAAAAGAGAAAACCAAGTTTTTTGTAATGCCAAACAATATGAGGTTGGGAATAGCCATGAGATAAAGGCTCCATTGGAGAAGAGACAATCACCAAGTTGTGATCTGAGGTACCTAAAGGACCACTCACTTTGACTGTGTACTTAGATGGGTTGTTTGTTAGAAATAGATCAAGCGTGTTGGCTGTATGGTTAGGGTTGTCAGGTATTCTTGTAGGTAAATGAACAATCTGTGCAAGGTCATTAGAAATTGCGAAAGCTTCAGCATCTCGACCAGCTGGGGTGGTGTGACTAGAAAATGGAAGCCAGCTGGAGTTGTGAACATTAAAATCACAAAGGAGAATTAACTCACTGTTAGGAAAGTTGGACTGGAGAAAGTCAAATTGCAAAGAGAGGAAGTCAAAGAGCTCAGACAGCAGATGAATTTGACACAATGAGGTAGAGAGATTTTAAGCCAGAGAAGATCGAAAAGAGGAGATTCCAAATTACCAATTTGGAATCTCCTCTTTTCTGAAATTCCATTGTACGATATATTCCATTGTTTAGTTTAGTAAGAGGAAGATGAATTTGTCTGCTTTTTATGAGCGGGTTATTTAATTTATGGTGATCATGTTTTGATTTTTCTTTTCTAAGAAAAATGAGGTATCCTGATTCCTTTCTTAATACAAAAGATTTTGTTTCCACATCATCTTCATCTGCAGGTATTTCAAGTAGTTCATCTCGGCTGGTTGTATCATTTGCATCCATACTTGCTGTGTATGATTATCTCACTTCAACAGGATCTGGCTTATGTGATTTCTCTGCTACTAGAAAGTGAATAGGGCTGTCAGAATTGAACTGTGAATGGTGAATTATTGGCAGTGCCGGATTGAAGTACGAGCTAGCAGGGCACCTTGCCCAGGGCACCATTCTTTAAGGGGTGCCAAATTTACAAATCATGAAAAAAATAAAATAAAATAAAAAAATATATATCCTTAGTAAAGAGGCATCAAAAAAAATCTATCTTCCCAGGGCACGGAAATACCTTGGTCTGGGCCTGATTATTGGTTTGGTGTACTAGACATGGCTTTAGATGGATACTTGGTTGACAGCATTAACTGATCCCATTCTGCATTTGATACTTTGTGACTGTCACTCCTGTTTGGATTACTACTGACTAGTAACTTCAGGAAGCAGAGGAGACATGTTTATTTTGGCATAGTCCTTGTTACCTGTTTTCTTGCATTTTGATAAGTTACTTTATTTTCAATCTTATATTTGTATTTTTTTTCTCAACTGCCATGGTTCACAAGCTTCAGAATACACAGGATGGTTGCCTTTATAATTAGGACACTGTGGAATTGTGCTGTGTATTCTGTTTGAGTATAGTTTTTAAAGCTAGAGTTTGAAAATGTTACATCACTACAAGTTGCAGTTATTCAATATATTTGGGTCTAGGTTGACATCTTTTCATATCATTATTCTTGTGACTTGTTTTATGTTCTGGTCTGGCAGTTCCTGGACTATTTCTTCTCCAGAAAAGTTTAATGATCCTATTTGGTGATCACTCCCTTTGAAGAATTCAGTGTGGCATGCATTACTTATATTACATTCTGCTTAAGAATGAGAGCTTTAGTAGCAGCGCAGAATACATTCGATGAGAGGTCTCTATTAGTAAGTCTCCTGATTGAAGCTGTTTGACCATTTTTGGTGATTCCACTGCATTTTCAAGGAATCTCTGTATGATAAAAGACAGAGTTTGCTCATTGGTTAATCTGAAAGAGAATGTAATATCAAGAATATTGGAATTCCTGGTTGTTTGTATCCTTTTTCAGTCTTTTGCAGAGAGAGAGAGAGAGAGAGAGAGAGAGAGAGAGAGAGAGAGAGAGAGAGAGAGAGATCATGATCAGTTTCATAGTTGTGGTTATTTTGGAAGCTCTTCGGCCTGCATACAGATATTCATTTATGTGCATTGTTGCTCCTTTTAAGAGAGTGAGTTTCATCTCCTTTTGTTTCTGGCACCTATCAAAGGGAGACAGGAGCAGTGCTGCTAGAGTGATTAAGTGGTTTATAAGTTAGTTTGTTAGATAAAAGACAGTGAAAAAAAAAAAAAAAA
The DNA here is from genome assembly GCF_048544385.1 of Mastigoproctus giganteus. Lineage (NCBI taxonomy): Eukaryota > Metazoa > Arthropoda > Arachnida > Uropygi > Thelyphonidae > Mastigoproctus > Mastigoproctus giganteus. Next base: position 152,687,755 of record NC_143580.1, on the reverse strand, counting down.
GAAAGGTGGTTTTCCTTTCAGAAACTTTCTTATAGTTTATAAGATAAATGGGAGAAAAAATTTAAAGCTAAACAAAAACTGTATGTTGTTTGAATGATGCTTTTCAGTTAGCACTAAGAATTGCTTGGCTACTAGAAAGTTCCACACCCAGAGCAGTTCAGCAAAAAGTTCTCTCAGTAGTGTACGCTAGCTGCCAAGACAGCTCATGGGCTTCTGTCAATGATATACATTAATTTTTCCAGCAGGGACAGGGTGATTATCCTGTTGTATCAGGCAATGGTTAGGTCACACCTTCAGTATTGCATACAGATCTGCAAGTTTCATTTTAAGATGGATGTAGATCTGCTGGGTGCAGAGAAGAGCACCAAGATTAGTCAGGGGCACAAAACGGTATTCTTACCGAGAAGGACTTCAGTTCTGCAAATTTCAGTGCATGCAATTATGCCTTAAATGGATTGAGTAAACCATATGCTGATGCCATACTAACTCTTTCTCAGGTGACACATATCAGGGGGCATCAAAAAGTTCATACCTTTACCTAGAAATAATAGCCCTAGAAAGGTGAAACTTCACAGGAAATTTAATCCTTTTCTATGTACTCTCCATGTATAGTAACACGTTTCTCCCATCTCTGGATCAGTTGTTTAATGCCTCAATCATAGAAATCCTCACTTTTTGCCTGAAACCACAATTTCACTAATGACTTCCTGAGATGAATCAAAGCCACTGCTTTGATATGTCTTTAGTCTCCAGATCATACTGGTACACCCAGCATTCGACATTTGTCCCCGACCGATCAAAAAACTTCTCAACATCTGCATTACACAAATCCAACAGTTGGTGAGAACACTGCTTCTGCAAAGGCATCAACAATCTTGGAACACCCATTGTGTGGAGACCTTAGACATGTGCAAAATGCTGTGGGCAGACCCATAACTAATTCCCACTGCATTTGCAACAAAATGAATTGTCACACGTCTGTCACTCACCACCAGCTGCTCAACCTTTACAACTGTCTCACTGTCTGTGGATGTTGATGGCCTTCCTTCTCTTGGCTCTTCAAAGACACTTGTATGACAGCACTGGAACTCTTGTTTCCACTTTTTTCCAGTGTCATAGGATGGACAATTCTGCCCATACACAGCTTTCAACTCTTCGTCAATTTCCTGAGCTTTCTTGCCCTGCAAATGCAGGAACTTGATCAATGCTCGATACTCCACTTTGTCAACCATAGTATCCATCCTCAGATTCCAGGCTCCACCTCTGTTGTACAATCGCCTATGGGAATGAAAATTCACATGTTAGTTATTGAATATGTAGATAACTTATATTAAAAACAGCATCTTCCTACTGATGTTTTATCTAGGTCAGGGTATGAACTTTTTGATACTCCTTCATAAGGGGACAATTTAAAGTTAAAAATGATGGTTGCAGAATAGATGTGTAAAAATTTGATTTTAGTTAGAGAGTAAATGATTGTTGGAACAACTTCCATCTGTATCTGGTGTTGTGTGGAAGTGGGTAGTTTCAATTCATTTAAAGAAAAATTAAACAAATTATTAGTGGGAACAGACAGATAGTGTGGGCAGTTTTTTTTTTTTTTTTAGCTGATAATGCTTGCTTCAATGCATTTTTTGTTTGTTTAAGCTTGCTTTCTTGCATTCTTTGTTTAGTATAATACTTATACTAAAAAAAGAAAAATAAATATGAAAGGAATAAAGGCTGACAAGATAAAAAGAATAAGAGAAAGCACTGCATAAGTATAAATTACATAAATACATACATAAATTACATAATTATAAACTACTTCAAGATTAGAAATATGCAAAGGGGAGCAAGATGTAGTTATATCCAAGAAGATAGGTAATAGAAACTGACTTCAGCTAATGAAGTTCTGAGTTAGATCAATGGAGAATATTCCTAATTGTGTGTGTGTGTGTGTGTGTGTGTGTGTGTGTGTGTGTGTGTGTGTGTGTGTGTGTGTGTGTGTGTGTGTGTGTGTGTGTGTTACTATAAAAGACCAAAACTCTGTAAAGCCCAGGATTTATCAATTTTCTCTGGTATTTGGTTTGAAGAAATTCAGACTTTTATGGAAGTGAATGGGAAAAGTCCAAAATATCAAGCCTAAAATATTAATAAAAAATGTTGAAATAGCAATGGCTCACACACTTTTGTGATTTTTAAACAAGGACATAGGGAGGATATATCTGCTATCCCTGCAATGGTGCCTAGCTAATGTATTCGCTGTATTCATAATATAGTGAATGCAACACAGACAACTTGGTGGTGATAGCAGGTATATCCCCCCCCAAATACCTTATTTAAAAATCAAACAGAAAAAAGAACCAGGAGAACATATCCTCCCGATGCCCTTATTTTTTTTAAAAAATCAGAAAAGTGATAACTGGATAGTGCATAAAGACAAGCAATGTTATTTCCTGCTTCATTCACCTTTTCAATTTTTAAAGAATGATATGATGGAGGATATATCTTTAATTCCTGCCAAGGTGCTTGTGTAACATATGTATTATATCCGGAGCAACTAATATACAGTACTTAGTCAAAATGCAAAACAAAAAAATTCACAAATGCAATTATGAAAATGAACAACTGTTAAATACTAGGATTTACTGCATCAGAGAACTAAAAGTTTTAAATAAAGTGAAATATGTTGACGTTTCAGGCATAATATACAGAACTTCAGTCAGATAAGATTAAAAGACTTTGACTTTTACTAATTCACTTTGGTAAAAGTCCAAATCTAGGCTTTTACCAAAGTGAACTGGAAAATTCCCGGAATTAATTGACTTTGGGCCAATTCTATATTGTGTGTGTATATGTTTTAACCATTCAAGTAAACTTTTGAATAATATCACTGAAGCAGGCTGAAGAGAATGGTAGTTTGATGAGATATAATTGGTAAGTGGGAAATCTGTGAATATAATTATACTAGTATAATATAATTTATATTAATATAATGATATAATTGAATAGTGTAAAACTGAGACTACCTTCTTAAATGATTTTTGCATAAGTAAAGGATTCTTTTTCTGTAAGGGAAAAAAAAAAGTTTATACAGACATCATCAATTATTTTAAATTATATATAGAAGGAAACTGCATCTTACGTTTGCTTTTCCATTTCCCAAAAGTCAATGCTATCAGAAATCCATGGATTGGAAGGTTCTGGACTTGTAATAAATGGATCATACTCTTGGTACTGTTCATAATAATTTATGTAACTAGAAAAATGTGAAGATTATATAACAACAGTTAACCAAAGTTAAAAAAAAAAAAAAAAAAAAATTGCCAGATTAGAATTGAGCAGTGATTTACATAATTCAAATCTACATCTTTTGCTCTTTACTAAATCATGTTAATAACAGAATATGCTTATTCAACTTGTTATGAAACTCACTTGACACGCAGTGATTTTCATAACACAGGACTTCCTCCCTGATCGCAGATTTGCCAACCACAGATTTCAGATGTAGTTTTATACTTGTATACCAAAATTTTATAATCCATGCATTTTTTTTTACATATATGCAGTTCACTCTACTCTCTCAAAAATTATTGCTCACACTGCTCATAGTTCACATGTGTGGGTTTACCAGGCAATGCCCAATTTAGGTAGTGTTGGATCCCAGTACACATATTTTTAGAAGCCCTAAAAATATGTATTTTTAGAAGCCCTAAAAATATGTATCTATAGACCTTTGGTATTGCTAACCTAGTTTTGCCAAACACAGTACTTTTCAGGAACACATCCACCATCAGAAAATGGTTGATTACTGCATTCACTTACTTTGTAAGAAGCCAAATATGAAAAATGGATCAAAAAATAAATTTGTTAACATGAAGTGCACTCACTCTCAATGTTCAAATATGATTTACCATATTTGCTGCCTTTTATATTTGCAAGGGTCATCCCTATGCACCTTGGGGTGCTTCTGTGGGTCACTTTTCTTGGGACTGGAACAAGAAGGCAGTGCTTTTTAGTAAATGGATTTCATCTGGGAAGAATCATCACTCCAATTAATGCAGACATCTGTTGTTGTTCTAACATCAACAGATGCATCTGAATGAGATTCAGAATCTGCACCACTTGAATAGAAATCTATTTCAGTACCAGATGATATACTTAAAGAGCTGATTCAATGTCATCAGTTTCAACATACTGTCCATTCTGTCCCTTTTTTAGTCCTAATGTCCCAGGCTGTGGATTCATTATGACAACCTTTAGGATAAAATTTTATAGGAAAACACTTTTTACACAAAATTTTCAGAAGACAGGAATTAAGGATGATGTTTTATTTTTCACAAACTAAAGAATTAAAATTCAGCAATCAAAATCGTAAAAATATTTTTACCCTTTCTTCTTGTGAAAAATACTAAACTAGATTAAATAACTTAAATATAAGCAAAGAACATATGACACTGTGGACCAAGTACAGCTTTTATAGTGCTCTCTAGACAGTATGATCTAGAGCTGTTAAGCAAAATACCAGCCATAATACAATAGCCCATGGTTCAGTCAGTGTGCTAATATTACTCAGTTGTTCATTTCATGTGCCTTCCTTTTACAGTGCTGATTTGTTGACCACACTTGAATGGACAAGTGTTGAAGCAAAAAAACACATTTGTGTTGAGGCAAAAAACTGCAGTTCATTTGTATGTAAATTTGGTTTCAGGCATCAACCATGTTAACAGACCGTATTGTATAATGTATCTGGGAGATTAAAAACACTGACTTATTGAATTTTTCTGCATTTATGTTACTAATGACTTACTTGTTCAATATATAAACATAACTACAAAAACACAGTAAGCTTTAATAAAATACATTGTTTTACTACTACATTTTTTATTACTGAACTTGATTATCTTGTATTACAATATATAAATAAATGTAATAATCAGTAAGAGTCTGTTATGTTATTTGGTTTTTAGGAGCATTAGCAACTAAGGCCATATTGCTCCGGGAATATACGGTGGTCATTCCCTGACCTTTCCGCATCCTTCGTATTTGGTGGTGACGGGCTCGAATCCTGGTCTAATCAAGAAGAGTGTGCTACGCCCTCAGTAAGAGTCTGGTGCATTTTCTTTACTGATTCTTGTTTCCCATTGCCCTCAGTATCTCTGTTGTATTTGGAAGACCGTCAATAAAAACTGTGCAGTTCATCTGTGGTCTTATTATTAGCCATATAATGCAAGGAAGCCTGAGGCTTATGCTGCACCGTCTGAAAAAAATTTCCAAATTTACCCTGTGAGAGAGAGAGAGAGAGAGAGAGAGAGAGAGAAAAGAAAGGAATCACCAAGAAAGAGAAGAATAATGATATCAGCTCAGGACCCTGGGTGTGCCAACCCATATTCACCATATATGTGAGCCCCTGGGGCAACCAAGCTTCTTGGAAAGTAGGCATAGTAATTCCTTCTTCTACATCTTCTATTTCACCCTTATTCTTCTTGTGTGGTTTTTTTTTTGTTATTTTATATAGGAAACCATTTCTGTATCGGTTAAACACAATCCAACAATTTCCATATAATAATCAACATTTACAAAATCATCAGATGAAACTGGAACAAAGAAAAAATACTAAACTATATAAAATAATTTAAACATAAGCAAAGAACATATGAAACTGTGGACCAAGTACAGCTTTTATAGTGCTCTCTAGATAGTGTGATCTAGAGATGCTAAGCAAAATCCTCATTTAAGCAGATGTTCCAGGTAACAGCATTACTACTATTACCTGGACATTCACCACCTCCTCATCTTCTATAACAGAACTTGTTACTGGAAATCCATCTAACCTGAAAATATTTGCAACTTTGTTTTCAATAGTGGTTCCAGCTTTGCTTATTCTCTTTATTCTCATAGATTGCATTGACCTAATTCTAAAAGTATTCCCATCCTCTACATCCTGGATGCACTTCTGTACAGCTTGCTTCTGATATTTTTCCTTAAAATTCTGAATAATACTTAGTCCAAGGACTAAAGTTTTGGTGTGGTGCTTGGTGAAAGAAATTTAACTGAAGCAGCAGTTAATGTTGTAAGTTGTGCACTTTTTCTTTTTCCCCTTTTTTATAAGGTTTGATCTAATTCAGTGCCTGTTTAGAAAAAAAAATTGAAGTGTCATCAAAGCCTTATAAACCAACATATCGCACAGGGAAGGCTTTTACACCGAAAAACATCACTGCTTCAAAGATTTTCCAAGTCATCAGAGAACAAAGGTATTTTCTTTGTTCCATTCATTTCGCTTCCAAAAGGAGAACTCTCCTGTTGGAAGCAAAACGAGATGTTCATTTTTCAGAATGTCAGATAAATTTTTGCACCATCCATTACAGATGTTATCACTAGCATTTGAACTTTTCTCCACAAATGCATTGAAAAATGATATACAGTTGAAGATTTTTATAGTAACTCTCTTTTTAACATTTCTGCACATCGCAACACCCATGTGGTAGGTTCCAGCTGATTTCCCATAAACCTAAAGCTATTTTACATTCATATTTTTAAGAATTTAAGGCCACTCATTCCCCAAAGTGAAACAGATTTCCTCGAGGTGTCTTGCAGACATGTGTTGTCTGCCAGACACCATAAGTTTTCCATGCTGGATGGTCAGGAATAGATTTAATTTTAGATATACAGGGTGTCTCAAAAATATTGGTACAAACGTTTAGGGGAGGTAGGTAACATCTAAAGGAATGTGAATCGCATAGGAACCCATAACCGGAAACATCACGGGAAAGTAGTAGCAGAGGCACAAGAAGCAGAAATGACACAAGACAGTAATTAGTGGCAAACATTTATTTGACATAATATTAACAATGGAGTACGAGATGGATGCATTTCATGAAGTTACAACAGATGCTCAAAGGTTCCACCATGAGACGCGATGCATGCATGACACCGACGCAGCATGGATTGGCGGACAAGGTCGAACACACCTGGAGTTTCTTTGACAGTAGCAGCAGCGCAGACGAGTCTCCCCACGAGATCCATTTCAGTCTCCACAGGCGATTCATACATGATAGATTTTAGGGCCTCCACAGAAAGAAATCAAGGCTCAATAAATCAGGTGAGCGTGGGGGCCAGGCAATGGGTCCGCCACGGCCAATCCATCGATGACCAAAACGCCTGTTCAAATGGTCATGAACACACTTTCCATAATGGGCAGGCGCCCCGTCATGTTGAAACCAAATGTTGTGTCTCACATTTGCTGGAACATCGTCAAGTAACCCTGGCAGAACTTGTTCAAGAAAGATCCAATATTTAGCAAAGTTCATGCGGGATGGTAACAGGTATGGGCCGACTAAGCAGTCACCGACCATACCTGCCCACACATTTATTGCGAAGCGATGTTATGCCGCATGGGGGCGCACACTGTGTTGGCCCTCTGCCAGCTCACAGTTCATATATCGATGCATGCTCTTCGCGCGGAAACTCCTGCTTGAATGAGTAAACCAGAAATTTTCCCTCTCGCGAACTGATGAACAGCGCCGTGTACCAACTTACGGTGACATTTCCGGTTATGGGTTCCTATGTGATTCACATTCCTTTAGATGTTACCTACCTCCCCTAAACATTTGTACCAATATTTTTATGACACCCTGTATAGTAGGTTTTTCCACTTAAGTTGTAATGTTGATTTGTATACTCCTGCACAAACTTTATACTTGTGATGCATGTTCCTACGCTTGTAATGTTGATTTGTATGCTCCTACACATACTCATGATATGCTCTTAAAGCTATGCATAATCTGCTGAGATGAATGGGATCTACCCATTTCAAAATACTTGATTGTGCTGAACAGTAGAAGGGTGCACCATAATACAGATGAGACCTTACTAATGATCAAGACGCCTCCGTAGCCAGGTGGGCAGGAGCAGCAGTGCATAGCACACGCTTCTTGATTAGACTGGGGTTCAAGCCTGGGACCAACAAATACGGAGGATGCGGAAAGGTCAGGGAATGACCATCGCATATCCCCGGAGCAATATGGCCTTAGTTGCTAATGCTCCTAAAAACCAAATAACAACAACTAATGATCAATACAAGCATACTAGAGTGCTTTGATTGGCTTCCCACACTGTTGCCAATAAGACTCTCAGAATATTGAGTTTCTTCTGGAATATCACCCATCTTGATTTTTGGGTTCGAGGTTACAAACTGTGCAAATGAAGAATTTCAAGCTCTTGGAAATGAATAAATTTTTTGGAAAATTATTTCATTTTTTTTTACTTAATGTATTGAATTGTGTTCAATAAATAACTTAATAGTCCTAGTCACATTTGTTAACACGTTTTTAAATTTAGTTAGAAATTTTATAAGTTATGACAATATTTCTTACAGCTTTTGTATTGGTGATTTAGTGAAAATACCTTATCACATACTAGTAGTATAGTATGTAGTCTTGGAATTTAAGGGTTTTAATTGTGGTAGATAAGTAGCTTAAAGGTTCTAATCACGTAGATTGACATATTTTTTTTTTGTTTTAGCTATTAAATTTTATTTTCAGTAAGGCTATAACTAATTTAAAACTCTAGAAACATAACAATATAGTGTAATACATATAACGTAAACTTGATAATGTAATAACTATTATTGCATGTATCAGTTTAGGGGAGTTAAGTATTATTGCATCTATCAGTTTAGGGTGTATTCTCAAATTAAACTGAATTTAAACAAAAATCACACCTCAGAGTCGAGTAGCAAAATCAAGAAACTCAAAGTATCAGGATTGCTGTGACTCAGGGGAGGTGTTATTGTTATTTGGTTTTTTTTTTTAGGAGCATTAGCAACTATGGCCATATTGCTCCGGGATATGCGGTGGTCATTCCCTGACCTTTCCGCATCCTCCGTATTTGGTGGTGACGGGCTTGAACCCCGGTCTAATCACGAAGCGTGTGCTACGCACTGCTGCTCCTTCCCACGACTCAGGGGAGAACTGAAGGGGACAGTTCTCCTACAAATCACTATTTTATGAAATGTGCTGCATATTTGCAGACTACCCGGAATGGGACATGATACAGCCAAGGAGAAAGATTTCTTTGTGTGTGTTTCTGTTCAGTGAAAAGAGTGTGAGGAAATCAGGTGTGAACTCAGCATTCTGATGGGCATTTATGAGAGATTGAAGAATAAGGTGATGTCCTTGAAGAAATTAAAACAGAGAGCAATAAAGCTGCCCAACTCAACAACACAGCTTACTTTTGTGCATCAGGCAACACAGTGGCAATCCAAAAAACAGATTGCACTGGTCCTACATTTTTTTTTTTTTTTTTTTGTTTTGGTAGTTGTTGGCGCATCGGCTTCTGTGGCCATATTGCACCTCCCAAGGTTTTTGCAGTACTTTGATCCAAGCCTGAGGCGGGAATCGAACCCGCGACCTTTGGGTTACCGGGCAGGTACTTTACCCACTCGGCTAGCCCGGTCGGCTTGGTCCTACAGGATGTGGTGACATCCTGTAGGACCATTATTGGTGACACAACATCACAAAAGGTGATATCGCTGTACACATCTGGTACTAAGGATATTAAGAGTAGGAGATTTGAGCACTTAACAAATACAGTGCAAAGTCATGAGTTAGGATTAAATTGGAAAGTTCCTACAAATCTGTTCAGACATACTGAGAGACTTGTCAATCAATTTAGCCCTGGGGAGACTGTTCAAGCCTCATGGGATAGAATTTTTCTCAGCGTAGCCTCTGCTTGTTAACAGGTGATAGGATATGCTTAAATAGAAGGGAGTACAAAAATGTCTGCTGATGCTATTGAGACAGTGTTAGGTTGGTCAGAAAACTGACAGCTTTTTGGGGGGATATATTGACTAATAGATTAACTAGAGCCATAAGTAGAAGTAAAAGTGATTCTTGCACTGCTGCTATTGGAACATGCAGCCTAATGTCCAGGTGTTGAGGATTTCAAACCATGCTGTGAGCTCTCGTGGAACAAGTAAATAAATGGGCTCATCAAATGCCAAAATTGTGGAGGTATCAGAGGTATCATATAGACATAAGAGATGCAGAATTTGAATATGGGGAGTAAAATGTGTGTACAGAAAAGACAGATAGAATGGAGGGAGTTATGCTCTTAGTTAAGAAGCATATTAAATCTAAGAAAGTGCACCCAGTCGACATGGGTGGCCAGTGCAATGTTCAGGCAGTTTTGTGAGATATAAGCACTGAGAGAATGAAAATGACAAGAGAAGCATGTTATAGGCCAAATGATTGTGATGAATATAACAAACTATACAAAGAAATATAGTGAGCCAGTAAATCAAATGTCTTATAATTGGCAAATTTTAACTTTCCAGATATTGACTGGAACTTGTGGGATGTTGCCTCACATGTTAGCAAGACTTTTGTAGCTTAACTGGATAAATGTTTTCTGTAGCAGCATATTAGAGAAACAACAAGAGAAAGCAATACTCTTGATTCACTATCAGCAGTGATTCTTATGCATTAAGAATCTGCAGGTAAAAGACCCACTGTGTGAGAGTGATCACTACTGATTGGGATTAACTAAAAGGCATAACTAACATAACTGTCAAAGGTAAGGAAGAGCTTTTGCTTTTGTAAGGGTGACTACAGTGATCGCAAATAATTTAGCATCTGTACAGTGGGGCAATCTGATGATGTTATGAACAGCAAATTCTAAATGGGAAGCATTCAGAGAAGTAATCATAGAAGCTACTAGACTTTTCATACTAAGAAATACTGTTCCATGCTTAGACCTGAAGGTCTGTCAGATGAACTGATGATACTTTTGTCAGAGAATAAAAATGAATGGGATGCCTATAAATTATCAGGTGATACAGAAGCCAATGATAGAGGTAAACTAGTCTGTGATCAAGTGACAAAGGACGTTAGGCAAGCTAAGGCAGATTACAAGGAGTCTCTGACAAAGAATGCAAAGAAAAGCAGCAAAGACTTTTTTATTTACATTAACAGTAGAAGGAAGAGGTAGAATCACAATGGTCCACTTGACATCCAGTTTAGCATTAGCATTAATAAAAGCACATGATGCAAGAAAGCAAGCTTATATAGCATCAGCCAAAAAAACAAAAAAAATACTTCTAATTTCACCCATCCACTCGCTCCAAATGTTTGTCTAGTTCCATTGATAAGTGCTGTACTGAATGATTGAATGTTTGTCTAGTTCCACTGAAGTGCTGTACAATATCCCATTGATAAGTGCTGTACTGAATGACTTTGAACAGTGTCTATAAAGTTATAATGTCTCCTTTAGTTGAAGAGATGAATGGTCTTCAATTTCTGTTATGCAAGAGAACAGCTTTCAGATACCATGAGGAGTTTATAAATAGGTGCCATTCAGATGTAATGTGTACTTATAATAATTTCCTAAAAACTCCATGATATCCATTGATATCACAGCAGTTTAGTCTCAAGGCAAGAAATTTAGCTTTATGTTTGGAGAGGGCTAGATCTCTAATGAGGCCATTAACAAATGGAGCTGTTTACCCAAGAACATCTTGGGTACACAGTTCTTAGTCTAATGTCTTTTCATTGGGTGAATAATTAGGATCAGCTGAAGGTGTCAGTTCTCCACCAATAACACCTTCATCACATTCCATTTCTTCTTCTAAAGAAGCAAGTCCATGGCCACGGAGGCACCAAAATTGGCATACTGTCATTGTAAGGGATTAGTCTCATTGCTCACTCCATGTTTTGATAAACAATCTTTTGCTATTTTTTACAGAGAATCCAGTTACATTTACATTATAAAAGTAATAATCGCCATCATGATCTTTTGGCTTCGTCCCTATCATATCTCAAAAGGCACTGTACAACTGGTCACATAATCCATTCAAACAAGTGGTGGTACAAATAATGTTATGGCTATGCCTTATTCTGGTTACCTAGAGGACAACAAAGTATAACTGGTAGATTTTGCAAATATCTGTCTGGACTATATGCTGTTGTGATTTGTGATTTAGTTAGAAAAGAGCAATAGAGAAGAATTTGTTTGGGATGATTTTTAAACTTTCAAGTCATTAGCATTAGTAGTGGCATACAATGCAATAAAGCAAGCTTATATAAGCAAGCTTGGCAAATGAAGTTTAACATTGACAAATGTAAAGTACTAAATACGGGAAACAGCAAAGTATCAACTCTGTGGTACTACACTGACAGTGGTAGAGAATGAAAAGGACCTGGGGGGTAATTGTGCAGGCAGATATGAAGTTCTCTGAGTAGTGCAGATGAGCTGGAAGAGTAGCTCATGGTGTCTTGTCAATGATATACAGGAATTTTTCTAGCAAGGATAAGGAGGTGATTATTCCCTTGTATAAGGCAATGGTCAGCCCACACCTTGAGTACTGTATACAGGTCTAGAGGCCTCATTTCAAGAAGGATGTAGAGCTGCTTGAAGAGAGAAGGGCAACAAGATTAGTGAATGGAACAAAGGGTTGCTCTTATGAAGAAAGGCTTAAGTTTTGCAAATTACAGTGTCTGGAGACTAGGCACCGGCAAGGTGATCTGATAGAGGTGTACAAAGCCTTGAATGGTTTGAGCATTCTCAATGCTGATGGGATTCTTCCTCTTGCTCAGAATAATCACCTGAGAGGGCATAAATTCAAATTGAGGAAAGACAGATGTAGGATAGATGTGCGGAAATTTGCCTTTAGCCAGCGGGTAGTTGGTTGGTGGAACAGACTTCCATCCCTTGTTGTGGAAGTTGATAGCCTAAATAAATTTATGGCTCAGCTGGACAGGTGTTTTGAACGAACGGAGGGGTGAAGTGGAAGTTTTTTTTTTTTTTTTTTTTTGGCTGATGCTGCATAAGCTTGATTTCTTGCATCATATGGCTCTGCTAATGCTAATATAGCATCAGCCAAAAAAAAAAAAAAAAAAAACCTTCCCATTTCACCCATCCATTAACTCCAAATATTTATCTAGTTCTGCCTTAAATTTATTCAAGTGGTCAACTTCTACAATGACAGATGGAAGTTTGTTCCAGCAATCAACCACTGGCTAAAGCCAAATTTCCACACATCTATTCTATAACTATCTTTCTTCAATTTGAATTTTTGTCCCCTCTGGCAACTAAACTGGGCAAGAGGAAGAATCACATCAGCATTGAGCCTGCTCAAACCATTCAAGGCCTTATACATCTCAATCAGACTCACCTTGCAGGTGCCTAGTCTCCAGACAATGCAATTTGCAGAACTTAAGTCTTTCTTTGTAAGAGCAACCCTTTGATCCATTTGCCAATCTCACTGCCCTTCTCTGTACTCGTTCAAGCAGCTAATCCTTCCTAAAATGAGGCCTCCAGACCTGTATACAGTACTCAAGATGTGGCCTGACCATTGCCTTGTACAAGGAGATAATCACCTCCTTATCCCTATTAGAAAAATTCCTGTAAATCATTGACAAGATGCCTTGAGCTACTCTTACAGACTGTCTGCACTGCTTAGGAAACTTCATATCTGAGTGCATAATTACTCCCAGGTCTTTTTCAATCTCTACCACCCTGAGTGGTAGAGATTGGTCACTCACACACTAACAAGGCTTTTGTGAATTTATTGGATGATTGTTTTCTATAGCAAAATCTTTGGGAGGCAACTAAAGGGAGCAATACTCTTGATCTGATTATTAGTAGTGATACTTCATGCATTAACAATCTGCAGATAAAAGAACCACTAGGTGGCAGTGATCACAGTGTGCTGAAGTGGGATTTACTCAGAGGTAAATACCATCAGGTGTAAAGGGAAGGGTTTTTGATTTCGTAAAGGTGACTATTTAAATACTATATACAGTATTTAAATTCTATATGGTGGGACCAACTGATGATGTTACCAACAGCAAATTCAAAATGGGAAGCATTCAAAGAATTAATCTTGGAAAATACTAGGCTTTTCATACCAACTAAGAAATAGTTCAAGGTTTAGGCCTAAATGGATGTCAGATAAACTAATGAGACATGTGGCAGAGAAGAAAAATGCATGGAATACATATAAATTAACAGGTGACACGGAAGCCTATGATAGATATAAGCTTGTCTGTAACCTAGTCACAGAGGAGGTTAGGCAGGGAAAGGCAGATTACGAGATATATTTGGCAATGGATGTAAGAAAAGAGTTATTTATTAAAAGAGTTATATAAACAGCAAAGAGTTATTTATTTATTTAAACTCTAGAAGGAAGGGGATGAATCAGATTGGTCCACTTGATATAGAAGGTTCAACTGTTGATGATCCTGCTCAGGTAGCTAACAAACTAATTGAGTATTTTGCCTCTACATTCACACATGAGGAGTTATTCAGGGAGGGGGAATGCCACAGGTAAATTAAACTCAGGCAGTGAGCTAGATGATTTTCTAATAACTGAGAGCAAAGTGGAGGAGAATTTGTTGAAGATAAACATAAGAAAGGCACCTGGGGTGAATGGAATCTATCCAGTTGTATTAAAGGAGACAGCAAAAGAAGTAAGAAAACCCTTAGCCATAATTATGAGTGCTTACTTGGACTCAGGGGAGGTACCAATGGACTGGAGATGTGCAAATCACCCAAATTCATAAAGGAGGATCAAAGGGCAACAAAAGTAATTACAGACCTGTTAGTTTAACTTCTGTTCCAGGAAAATTAATGGAGGCACTGGTTAAAGAAGCAATGCAGGATCATCTAGACAAGACTTCAGTTATAGCTCAGACACAGCATGAGTTTGTTAAGGGGAAGTCTTGTCTGGCAATTTGATTGCATACTATGATGTGGTCACAAAGGAGCTGGATGCAAAGAATAATTTTGATATCGTATATCTTAGAAAGTCTTTTGATACTGTTGCACATGGAAGACTGCTGCACAAATTGGAGCAGTGTGGCATTAGAGGAAAATTGCTACTATGGATAAAGGGATGGTTGAGTGGGAGAAGACAGAGAGTGGTAATTAATGGGCACTGCTCTTCGTGGACTAATGTTAATAGTGGAGTCCTCCTGGATTCAGTGTTGGGTCCATTGCTGTTTTTATTCATTAATGATATTAATGATGGTATATCAGGCTTAATATTCAAGTTTGCAGATAATACGAAGGTGAGCAGGGTTGTTAATAACACTAATGACAGTACACTGCTGAAACAGGATCTAGAAAAGTTGAGCAGATGGGCTGAGAGGTAACAACTGAAGTTTAAAATTGACATGTAAAAGTACTGCATATGGGAAGCAGTAACCCTAGATTAATGTATCAACTGTGTGGTACTACACTGACAGTGGTAGAGAATGAAAAGGACCTGGGGGTAATTGTGCAGGCAGATATGAAGTTTTACGAGCAGTGAAAACAGTCTGAAAGAGTAGCTCATGGTGTCCTGTCAATGATATACAGGATTTTTTCTAGCAGGAATAAAGAGGTGATTATCCCCCTTGTGTAAGGCAATGGTCAGGGCACACCTTGAGTACTGTGTACAGGTCTGGAGACGTCATTTTAAGAAGGATGTAGAGTTGCTGAAATGAGTACAGAGAAGGGCAACAAGATTAGTGAATGGAACAAAGGTTTGCTCTCTTATGAAGGAGGGCTTAATCTTTTCAAATTACAGTGTCTGGAGACTAGGCACCTGTGAGGTGATCTGATTGAGGTGTATAAAGCCCTGAATGGTTTGAGCATACTCAATGCTGATGGGATTCTTCCTCTTACTCAGAATAATTGCCTGAGAAGGCATAAATTCAAATTGAGGAAAGACTGTTGTTGTTGTTATTTGGTTTTTAGGAGCATTAGCAACTAAGGACCTATTGCTCCGGGAATATATGGTGGTCATTCCCTGGCCTTTCCGCATCCTCTGTATTTGGTGGTGACGGGCTCGAACCCCGGTCTAATCAAGAAGCGTGTGCTACGCACTGCTGCTCCTTCCCACCTGGCTACGGAGGCGCCTGAGGAAAGACTTTGTAGGATAGATGTGTGGAAGTTTGCCTTTAGCTAGGGGTGGTTGATTGCTGGAACAAACTTCCATCTGTCGTTGTAGAAGTTGATAGCTTAAACAGATTCATGGCAGATCTAGACAAACATTTGGAGCAAGTGGATTTGTGAAATGAAAAGGTCTTTTTTTTTTTTTTTTTTTGTGGATGATGCTATATTAGCATTAGCATTAGTAGAGGCATTTGATGCAAGAAAGCAAGCTTATGCAGCATCAGCCAAAAAAAAAAAAAAAAAAAAACCACTTCACCCCTCTGTTCGTTCAAAATACCTGTCCAGCTGAGCCTTAAACTTATTTAGGCTATCAACCTCCACCACAAGGGATGGAAGTCTGTTCCACCAACCAACCACGCACTGGCTAAAGGCAAATTTCCGCACGTCTATCCTACATCTGTCTTTTCTCAATTTGAATTTATGCCCTCTCAGGTGATTTTTCTGAGCTAGAGGAAGAATCCCATCAGCATTGAGCATGCTTAAACCATTCAAGGCTTTATACACCTCTATCAGATCACCTCGCTGGTGCCTAGTCTCCAGACACTGTAATTTGCAAAACTTAAGCCTTTCTTCGTAAGAGCACCCCTTTGTTCCATTCACTAATCTTGTTGCCCTTCTCTGTACTCGTTCCAGCAGCTCTACATCCTTCTTGAAATGAGGCCTCCAGACCTGTATACAGTACTCTAGGTGTGGCCTGACCATCGCCTTATACAATGGAATAATCACCTCCTTATCCCTGCTGGAAAAATTCCTGTATATCATTGACAATACTCCATGAGCTACTCTTGCAGCCCGTCTGCACTGCTCAGAGAACTTCATATCTGCCTGCACAACCACCCCCAAGTCCCTTTCATTCTCTACCACTGTCAGTGTTGTACCACAGAGTTGATACGTTGCTCTGGGGTTGCTGTTTCCCATGTGTAGTACTTTACATTTGTCAATGTTAAACTTCATTTGCCACCTCTCAGCCCATCTGCTCAACCTTTCCAGATCCTGTTGCAGCAGCATAGTGTCAGTAGTGTCCTTGACAACCCTGCCAACCTTTGTATCGTCTGCAAACTTGGACATTAAGCCCGATATACCATCATCAATATCATTTATAAATACAGAAAACAATAATGGACCCAACACTGAGCCCTGAGGGACTCCACTAATAACATCAACTCCACTAATAATATAAGCTTGCTTTCTTGCATCATGTGCCTTTACTAATGCCAATATTAGTATTAAGAGTGGTAAATGATGTAAGAAAGCAAGCTCATACAGCATCAACAAAAAAAAACCCTTCCCACATCACCTATGCATCTCTTCTAACAGTTTTTCAAACTCTTCCTTGAATTTGTTCAAACAACCCACCTTCTTTCTGAAGACAAACCTTCTGCAGTTTCAAATTTACCCCCTCATGTGTAGTCTGAGCAAGAGGAGGGATTCAATCAGCATTGAGCTTACTCAACCCATTCAAAGCCTTAAACACCTCAATCAGATCTTCTAGCTGGTCTCCAGGTACTGCAGTTTGCAGAACTGCAGCCTTTCCTGGTAACAGTATCCCTTTTGTTCCTTTTACTAATCTCGCTGCTCTTTTTTGCACCCATTCTAAAAGATCCACATCCTTCACAAAATGAGGCCTAACCCTGCATGCAGTATTCAAGATGCAGCCTGACCACTGCTTTATACAATGGGATAATCACCATTTTATCCCTGCTAGAAAAAATTCCTGTATATCATTGACAAAACCCAACAAACTGTCCTGGAAGCCTGTCTTCACTGCTCAGAGAACTTCGTATCTGACAGCAGAATTACTCAATGTCTGTTTCACTGTCCGTTGCTCTGAGTGTGGTAACACACAGTTGGTACTTTAATTTGATTAACATTAATTGGATTACTGCTCCTCACGTGACGTACCTTTTATCTTATACATCATCAGGCATCTCTCATATTGTGGAGTTATACTTCATAACTGTTTTGCCATCATTACATCACTAGGGTACCTACCCACCAACCAAAGAAGGGCCGAATAGCCCTGAAACGGTGCCATCTGGGTGGGGGTACCTGCTGAGAATAAGTAACAATAGTCTTCTCCGTTGGTGAAGCGTTACTTATTCGAAGTAGTGCAATATCATGGCAACTTGTTGCGAAGGTATTCACAATATGAGATATAACTTAAACGATGCTGCCTTTGCAAAAATTTGCTAATTCAGAGTTTAGCTGTGTACTAATATGATGCATTTGCACTAACTTGTATGTATTATTATTATTTGTTTTATTTTTATTGTTTATTTTTTTGGCTGGTGCATCATGAGTCATAGGTTTCCTTGCATTATGTGGCCATTGCTAATACTTTCATACAATAGTCACTTGGCATATCAAATTCATCAATGAATAATTCCAAATCAATGCTTATTTTTTATGAGATCTTAATTTTTTATTTTTATAAGCACAAAAAACTCAAAAACCACTATGAAAAATCCAATTTTGTATATTAAAAAATATTAAAAATACCTCTCCCCATGTACCTTACACATGTGCCTTTTATGACATTTTTTTAATGCCTGCATTCAGATGTTATCATCATTGTCAGTGAGCAAAATTTGAAAGAAACTAAATTCAAAACAGCTGCATGCCTTAGTGACTGGATTTTACAGAGAAGTTTACTCAGACAAAAACATCTTACACTAGTGCAAGTGAGCATTTTCGGTCACTTGCTTGAGGTAAAATATTTCACTGGCACATGTCTTTAATGAACATTAGAGGCCACCAATTTTAAATTCTAATTTTAAATTAATTATAATTAACTTATTTATAATTAATAATTAATATCGATAATTAATTATATGCAATAATTGGCTTTGTGAAATCTAACAAAAACTTTCCTTATTATTTATTTATTATTATTTTTTTTTTTTTCACAAACAAATTCTTCATCTTCATTAGAAAGAATTAATGATATAGATTGAAATTCAAACCAATAAAGAAAAAATACTAAAATTCATACTGACATGAGTTTAACAGATATTTTTATTTTCAAATTTAAGTTGTTTGGTTTATGGACCAAATATATACCAAAGTGACCACTGCTGGGTTAAGCTTTAATCATCATATAACAACAAAAAATCTATATTATTTTGATCCTGGGGGTGGAGGCTACAGCCCCTTTAGTACTGACCTGAGAGTACCTTCGTGTATAGCATATTCTTGGTGATTTTAACCATTTTTAATTTATTTCATTCTTAAAATAGCAGATGAAAGAAAAGTCCAAGTGATTGTGTAAATAAACTTGGCAAAAAGGCCACTATATTAAAAATGAAGAGATGTCTGATAATACTTAGTATAATTAAGATTATAATGACCATATTATACACTTTATGTTTAATAGGGACAATTATATTTGAATAATTATAATTATCAAATAGTTGATAATTATAATATTAATAATTTTAATTTTATTAATTTTAATATTTGTAAGGGTCTAATAAACTGATATCCAGTTTATTAGACCCTTACAAATATGCTATATTCATATCAGGTAGGCGCCTCCTTAGCCAGGTGGGAAGGAGCAGCAGTGCGTGCTCGAACCGGGGTTCGAGCCTGTCACCACCAAATACGGAAAGGTCAGAGAATGACCACCGCATATCTCGGAGCAATATGGCCTTAGTTGCTAATGCTTCTAAAAAAAAAAAAAAAAAAAAAAAACCAAATAACAATCATATCAGGTCAGGAACATTATCTGCTATTAAATCATTATATCTATGGTTAAAGTCAGCTTTGACTTAAGTCATTTTGACTTATAGGGCATTTCCTAGTAATAACTTGCTATAAAGCTGAAAACTGCCTGTAATTACATAATGAAATTTCACTGCAACTAACAAAATATTCCAACCCCTTGAAATTTGCTGAATTAATATTTTTACTGAATTTACTCAAAGGAATATTGTTTCTCTTCAATGCCTATTAAACGTGCACTGTCTTTGTTGCCTTGGGAACTTTTGGTACATCAGACTACAAAAACCCAGAATAACTGATGGTAAGTGTCTATTTCCTCCACCAAAGATTGGTTAACTACAGCCTGATTAATAGGTTTTAAAGAATTCCTTCAGTCTCCAACAAGATTCAAAACTGAAATCTCTTCAAAGGAGTGACAAGGCACAAGAGTACCATACCATACCATACCATAAAATCTGTTCAGTGCCATTCCATACTATACTACATATCAATCTAAAACCTTCAGTGCCAACACTACACTACAATGACCATTAAATTAGTGTTATTTATACTTGAAGAAACTGGCTATATAAGTACTGCATACCATTGTGTTTGCCAGTTCAATAAGGTTACTAATAAAAAATAACAACATAAGAAATATATATATATAAATATATATATATACTTACGATTCAGCAACTTTTGATATTTTAACATTTCTTCTGTCTAATCTGCTTTTTAATGCTTCAATCTGAAATTATCACCAATGGCAAGGAAAATTAATGCACTTTCACATACATTTCCACACAACAGAAAATGATTAAATTCAAATCAGTGTGATATCAATATATTTGTACAAGTAGATCTTTTCAAGTGGAATTGCAGTTAGTTGTTTGTTTGTTTGTTATTTGGTTTTTAGGAGCATTAGCACCTAAGGCCATATTGCTCCGATTGCAGCTAGTTATTAAAACTACTTTTGATTTGATCAATATAACTGTTCTTGGTCTTTTATTTATTCTGACAAACACATACAAATTATTACTAAAATCTAAAGAAAAAAATGGAAAATGAATATGAAAATGATTATGTGAATTTATATAATTATTGATTATGCAAGATTTAATTCATCAGCTTATATCAGATTACAGGGACAAATGGTACAGTCTATTTCATGATTTAGCCATTTTATAGACCACAGTAACTATTTTGAAGTTCATAGATTTTTACCATCGACTGTTGGTTATATGCTTTCAGTAGAGACTATAGCCTAGGAAGATGACTTCTTGAACTGTAAATTTTTATCCAGTTTATTAGACCCTTACAAAGAATCCTGGAATAATCCTCTTTTGCTGCAAACATGTTTCCCAGTATTTTAAAAGAATGCAAATGACAGCTGGATGGACTGATGAGTATGTATTGTCTATAATTCTTATGAGATTTCAAGGGAAAGCAAGGTCCTTTCTCTATTCTTTACCTGATCCCACAAAAAGTGATTTTACTGAATTAAAAGCTGCTTTTTTAAGGGAAATTTTCAAGAAACAGTCACCTAGCTATGGTTTTCTATGTGCCTCAGAGATATGATGAGATGCTCCATAGTTCTGAAATAAGCTTATTCTGTTAAAGCAGGCAAAATACTAACATATGGGATTTGGATAATGAATTTATTAATCATCTTATTTATCATATGTATACTATAATTTTTAGTGTTTCTCACCAACCATTGAAGTAAAAATGGGAACCAAAATCTTAAAAAGTTTATGTTTAAGTTTACGATAAATTTACAGTAGATCAAACAAAATACGATTATACAAAATGTTACTGATAATAAAATACTGAATTAGGATAAAATAAAACAAATTTAATTTACAGTGAATATACAAATAAAATGTTAATACTGAATTAAAATGCAATAAAATATACTAGATTAAAAGTGCTAAAATAACTGAAGCTTTCAAAGGCTTCTGCCTTCTTCCTCAACAGTATTAACATTTTATTTGTATATTCACTGTATACATTTGTTTTATTTTATCCTAATTCAGTATTTTATTATCAGTAACATTTTGTATAATCGTATTTTGTTTGATCTACTGTAAATTTATCGTAAACTTAAACATAAACTTTTTAAGATTTTGGTTCCCGTTTTTACTTCAATGGTTGGTGAGAAACACTAAAAATTATAGTATGAATATACCCAACCCCAGAGGCCTATTTGAAAAACTTATCATATGCATGTTTTAGGAACTACTAATGATAAGGTTTAGTGGTTTAGGGGTAGCATTAAATATCTTTATACTGCCAAGGGGGAAGAAGCAAAAAAAAAAAACTGAAATGGTGAATTTTTACAAGTTCTGAAATGGCAGCCCTAACATCATAGCAATGATGTCAGTCATGCTTCAGTTATTATGAAACAACTTCTGGACCTAGTTAGATAATGTATCAGCAAAATAGTGCAAGGAAGTGAACACATATAGCAATAGTCAAAAAAAAAAAAAAAAAGCCCTTCTTTAACTATCCACTTCCATAATGCACTCCAACAATCAATTCAATTACTATCAGGCTAAAAGCACATTTCTGCACATCTATTCTGTAACTATCCTTCCCCCACTGATGTCTGAGAAAGAGCAAAGATGCCATTAGTATTTAGTTCAATCAACCCTCTTAAAGACTTATACACTTAAATTCAACTTCATCACACAGATACCCAATTTCTAGATGCTGCAATTTACAGAACCTCAGTCCTTGGTAAGAAGCACCTCTAACTAATCTCATTGCTTTTCACTGCATCTTTTCTAACAAATGTATGTCATTTCTAAAACATGGTTTCCAAACTCAAGAAGGGTCATAACCAATGCTTTATACAGTAGGATAATCACCTCTTTCCGATCCCTAAAAACCCCATTTTCTGGTCTAACAAACTGTATGCACTGCTTAGAAAACTTCATATCAGACGGTAAGATTATCAGCATGATTTTCATTATCAGCTATAGCCTTGAACTGTGAAATACCTGATTTCAATATCATTAATAAATACTGCATTAAAAACAGTAAGGGAGGGAAAGTAACATCAAACCCTGTGGTATCCTACTCATTACATGAAGAATAGTAACCACTTATAACTATTGTCATATACCACTTAATCATCCCTTTATTCACAGTGGCACTTAATGGCACATTGCTCCAACTTACAAAACAATCTTTCATATGGAACAGTAGCAAAAGCATTACTGAAATCTAAGTAAATTATGTCAAAATTATTCTCTGTATCTGGTTTCTTTGTGAACACCCCATAGTAACCAATCAGATTTGCAGGAGCTTAAATTCCTCTTAAAAAGTTCATGCTAATGCTGGCTTAGAGCTCCATCTCCAATCTAGAGACTTCTCTATGGACTTCCCTTAAATCAAAGGGAAAGTCTCTATAGACTGGAGTTAAAGGTCTCATTATATCATTTGCTGTTCCTTTTAATATAACTGGATAGATTTCATTAATCACAAATACCTTAATTACTTTAGCTTTAGCAATTTCTTTTTTAACTTCTTATCATTTATCATAAAATCATTTAACTCACAGTTAAAATTAGATATTATAAAAATGCTATCATTTTTATCCCTTTCGCCGGCTTTTAAAAAACATTTATTCCTCTAACTGCCCTATACTTTTTCTGTGGCCTGTATAACTAAAGTAGTGTCACTCCATCGGAATTAGTTGCGTTCCACTTTTGTTTTCGCACATGCAACCAGCACCGTCCCAGGGGATGCAGTCGTTGAAACATTATACCTCCGTTAAGTGTCCAGTCAATTAGTGACGTCAGGTCCTTCTCCCGATAGTAGCAGGCAGGCAGTGAACACATAATAGCCCCAAGAACAACGAGGGGAGAATGCGACTTTTGTGAGAGAAAGGTGAGTAAGCAGAACAAAAGACATGATTTCTTACACAATCAAATCCGGTAAACACTTTGACAGTCATTTCGAAATTCCATACGTAAAAGTGTATCGATTTATGTTCGTTGACCACGATTGTAAATCAAGAGAAACTGCCCTACACAAATATGAGATTTCCCTTCTACATATAACATATCATTTTTAATAGTGTCAAATCCCAAAAGTTGACAGTCCCCAAGTGTAATTCTTTTCCCCACATAATTAACCTGTGAAATCAGAACAGGTCATGGGAAACTTAGGAAGGGGGATGCAGAGGTATATATATGAAAAGGGGATGGAAAACGAGTAGTCTTTGGGTGGATTTTGAAGGATTCGGAGTTGTAAGGGCTTCTTTGGGTAGATTTTGGAGTGTTTAGAGTTGTGAGAAGAGATTTGAAAGTCGCTAGTTAGATTCGAGAGGTTACAGAGTTTGAAGAGATTTTCTAGAGCCAAGTGTAGTCAGCAGATCATTGAAGAGTGCTAGACAAAGAAAACCGAGGAAGATCGCAGATCTTGTCAATTGAGCAGATATCCCCAAAACCGTACTTATGGAGCAAAGAGTCGAAGCCAGAAGTGTTGAAGAAGAATTGAAATGTGTGGGTAAGTTCTAATACCTCTCGTGTTTGGGGTTTACATAAAAAAAAAAAAAAACTAGAATTTTTTAGAACAATCCAAACCCGACTACTCAAAGTTAATCATCCCATTCCCCCACTCTAATTTATCCATACCCACTGACCTCTCTTCTCATAGACACATTCTGACAATTGTTTATCTACTTTTAGCTATTAGAATTTAACAGGTAATAAGACAATGACCTAGTTGTCAAAAATACTAAGTATAACTGTTAAGTTGACATATAACCTTATTCTAGCAGTAGAACAGTTGTATGGTATGACTGACACCAGCCATTGTGAATACTCGTGAGAGTAATGGTGGAAGTGCCAACACAAAGAACACTGTAAAATTGTAATACTAGTAGCAGCAAGATTATACCTGCTATTCAATTAGTTTCCAAGAAATCAATTGCCAATTATGCTAAAACTTTGACCGGTTCTTTTATAACTATTTGTATGACTTATATGCTTAATAAATCTTGTTTTGTTGATTATTTTGCCTGGTGACATTTCTCTGCTGCACATAACTCACTGAGTAGATCATTGATTATGAACAATAGTTAAGCGGCGCTCAAAGATCCAATTACAAAGAAAGACTTTTTGAGTGAAATCACAATGCAATCTTCGATGCTGCGAGCTTGCTTTCAGTGTCAATCTGTGAGTCTTGAGGGCACAAGATTTTTGTCCTAATCCAAACTACTGGACTATCATATGAAACCCAGGTTTTCTGGATATACATATTAGCGTGTGTTCTTACCGGCAATTGTATAATTTACAGAGAGCTTCGATTGACGGCAAGATAGAACCAGCAGCACCCAGGTAAGTGCACACGCTATAACAGAAAGAGCCTGCGGAACAATATATACTTCTGGTACCCTAAAAATATCTCCATGTGTGAATATGGATTCAAAATATTTATTTAGTCAGTAGCCTGTACAGAACCATCAATCATTATGCCATTCATATGCAATAGACCAAAGTAGTTCATTCCCCTTTCTACTACTGTTAATATAAGCAAAGAATTCTTACCTAATTTTTTTTTTGTATTCTTAGTCAGAGACTTCTCATACTTTATCATGCTTGACTTACATCATCATCCTACTTACATCATTATCCTGACTTACATCATCATACTACTTATATCATCCTGACTTACATCATTACCTACTTTATCATCCCTTGATTACAGTAGCTTGATTGCAGACTAGTTCTATATTACCATACCTTTCTGTTATTATTTGGTGTCCTCTAACAATTTCTAATAATCTTAATAATCTCATGCATTTTTCTTTTCTGCACTGGTCTCATCTTTTTTGCCAACTGTTTCATCTGAAACTACTCTGGTCAAAAAGAGGGTTCACAATGGGTCAGAGTACACAGTTTTAGTTTTTGACATGCATCAGTAATGTTGTGTACATAATTAATTATTAAAAATAATATATTTTATTAATGAGCATTTCTGTAATTATAAACCATTCAAGTCTGACTTCAGTGGTAGGAATCATGAAAACAATAATAAGAGTGCAATTCATTGATATTTAAACAGAAATGGAATTCTGGAGGACACACACACACAGTTTTGTTATGGGAAAATCATATTTAGCTAACCCTGTTAGCTATTATGACACAGCTAACTCGAACTGGATGTAGGAAATAATTTTGACATTATATGGATTTTAACAAAGAATTTGACTCAGATCTTACTTTATAAGCTGGAACATGTTGGCATAATACGTAAGATTCTGAGATGGATCACAGAGTGGCTGCATGGCAGAAGGCAGAGGGTTTTGATTAATGATTATTCTTTAGATTGGGTTACTGTCAGAAGTGGGCCTCTCCAGGGTTGGTAATAGGACCACTATTTACTTCTGATTTTCTTAGTTGACCTTAACGGGAAGATACAGTCCATGAATTCAAAATTTGTAGGTGAAATAAAGATTAGGAGAAGGATGGCCTGGTAGCTTTCTGGCCATCCTTCAAATTCATCTGTCAAAAATTAAAAATAGTATTAATGCAAACTAGTGCAAGGTTTTATAGCTGGAAATAGCAATGCCAGAATAACTTATACTTGTGGTGGGTTGAATTAAAAGCTGTGGAGGAAGAAAAGGATTTGAGAGTTATAATATGACTGAACATGATGTTCTCTATGCATAGTGAATAGCGTTTCCCTGTCTTGTGATATCGATGGTTTCTCCCAACTCGGCAATTAAGGTTGTGATGCAATTCAAACTCTGTTGTTGTGCTTGGTTTTTTCTGGTGCAAAGGCTACTTAGGCCATATTGCACCTATCATAGTAGTTAGTACTGATTTTTTTTGGCTTCTATGAAAACAGCTAGAAACGGTTATATAGACCGATTCGTTTCAGAAAGAAAAAGAATTCTGTAAGGTTTGAATTTTCGCCTATGATATCTTTAAGTGACAATTCCTGTAAGTTTGAGAGAGAAGTGAATGAAATTAGACGGGAGTTGTTATACAAGATGCATTCCAGGAGTATGTGTTTTATTGTGAGTGGCTTGTGGCAATGTGGACAATGTGGAGGGTCATTACCTGATAACAGGAATAGATGGGTCAAATGGGTGTGACCTATTCGGGCTCTGGCCAGGACAACCTCTTCTTTTCTGTTTGTGCGAAAATTGGAGGCCCATAATTGCGGTATAGGTTTAATTTCAAGGAGTTTGTTGTGAATGTGCGTTTGCCACTGTAGTTTCCATCGTTCCTTACATATATTTTGTATATGTACTTTGTAATCCCTGAACGGGACCAGAAAATTTATTGGGGATGTGCTGGATGGATGCTTGGCAGCATCATCTGCAATTTCATTTCCCGGTATTCCAGTATGGCCTGGGATCCAGCAGAAGACAACATTTTGCCGATGATCTCGGAGACGAATCAATTCTGATCTGATTAGCTGTAGTACCGGATGAGTAGATGGGGAAATCTTTTGCATTGCTAATAGGGCACTTTGCGAGTCTGTGTAGATTATACTCTTTTTGATTGAGAGATGGGAAATGTTTTCCAGAGCAAGTTTTATGGCATATAATTCAGTGGTGTAACTGCTGCATTCTGTCGGAAGTGACACGGAAGTGATAGTGTCATGGAATACCACTGCTGCACCTGATCCATTCTCAGACTTTGAGCCGTCAGTATATATTTTCGCAAAGTCGGGATAACTTTGTAAATGAGCATTGTGGAGCTGCTGGATGTTAATACCCGTTAAAGAGCGTTTCCCCCATTGGTGGAAATAATAGTCACAACACGGCATGATGACAGACCATGGAGGAACGTGATCTGTAGGTTCTTGGTGGACTTTATTACCTGCAGCCTAGTTGCTTGTGGTTTGTTTCTATAAAACATCGTGAGTGGCGGATCATTTAATATTAACCAATTAGGATGGGTCGACTGACTTTGGATCTTGGTTGCGTAGTTCAATAGTAACATCTTTCTTCTGATGTTTAGAGGAGCTTCGTACGCTTCTACATAGAGACTTTGCACTGGAGATGTTCTGAACGCACCTAGAGCTATTCTTAGAGCTGAATGTTGAATAGGGTTCAGACGAGATAAGACACTTTCCCTAGCAGAATCAAAGACAGGTGCACCATAGTCCAGACGAGATCTAATTATGGATCCATATAAGTGAAGCAAGGTGTAGCGATCTGCTCCCCAGGTTGTTGCTGATAAGGCTCTGAGTATGTTCATTTTTTTTTGGCAAGCTGTCCGGAGTTGTTCAATGTGTTTTTGATAGTTTAACTTACAGTCAAAAATTAAGCCAAGTAGACGAATACTATTTGCTATTGGAATAAGATGGTTATCTAAATGGAGTTCAGGATCAGGATGCATTTTACGTATGGTACAGAAATGAATGGCAGTAGATTTCTGGCTGGATAGTCTGTAACCGTTTTGTGTCATCCAAATCTGGATCTGATTTATTGATATCTGCAATTGTCTCTCAATGTAGTTCATATTTTGAGAGTGGCAGGAGATTGTGAGATCATCGGCATAAAGATATGAGTCCACTGTTTTCGGAATAAGTTCAGTTAAGTGATTAATTCTAATTGCGAATAGAGTGGCGCTCAGAAGGGACCCCTGAGGGACTCCTTCTTCCTGAACAAAGTTTTTAGAGAGAATTCCTTGATAGCGAACTTGAAAGGTTCTTTGTTCTAAGAAATGTTTGATGAAATATGGCAAATTTCCTCTCAGGCCAAGAGAATGTAGATCCTTTAAAATGCCGAAACGCCATGTGGTGTCGAAGGCTTTCTCAATATCCAGACAGACCATAACGAGATGCTCCTTTTTGATGAATGCATTTCTGATATTTGTTTCGGCTTTAATCATAAGGTCCAATGATGATCGATTTTTTCTGAAACCAAATTGATTGTTATTGATTAAGTTTTGGGACTCAAGATACCAAGTTAGACGGTGGTGAATCATTTTTTCGAGGGTTTTGCTCAGACAGCTGGTAAGTGAAATTGGTCGGTAGTTTTGAGGAACAGAAGAGTCTTTACCAGGTTTTGGGATAGCCAGAACGTAGGAATGACGCCAGGAGCTTGGGTATGTATGTTCAGTGAATATTCGATTGAGGAAGAACAGCAGTGATGACTGTGACTTTGTATTTAAATTTTTGAGCATTATATAAAATATCCCATCAGGGCCAGCAGCGCTGTTCCTTGTGTTGGTAAGAGCATGCTGAAATTCAACCATGGTAAATGGTTGATTATATTTTAGTGCACATCTGTCAGTGAAATTCAGTTTGGATTTCTCAGTTACACCTTTAATTTTTTGAAACGATTGGTCATAAGAAGTTGAGGAGGACAACTGGGAAAATACAGATCCTAGTGCATTTGCGATTTCTGCAGGAGTAGAGAGTTCCTGTCCGTTCCAGTTAATTAGTGGAGTAGATGTTGGAGGAATTTTGCCATTTAACAATTTTATCTTATTCCAGGTCAGTCTGATGTCTGTATTTTTATTAACTGAGGAAGCAAATTTAATCCAAGATTCTTTTTTTGCTTTCCGTCTGATATAACGGGCTCTTGCTCTAAGTCGCTTATAATTAATAAGATTGGAAGTGGTTGGATGTTTGTGGAATTGATTCCAAGCTTTGTTTTTGTCTTTTTTTGCATTGTTACACTCTTCGTTCCACCAATAATTTAATTTTCGCCTTTTCCTGACTTGGTATTGTGGAATTGCAGCGGTTGCAGCTGTTAGAATTTGGTTTGTTATATGTTCAGTAACATGGTTGATAGAAGAGCTCTGTATGATATGGTTGTCGAACGAGACAAGCGTGCTATATTTTATCCGGTCAGCCTTTGGAAATTTCCATTTTACTGGATTGTCTGTTGGTAATGAAGAGGAAGTTTGAACTTTGCATATTATTGGGAAATGATCGCTGTTGTGGGGGTCGTTAAGAGTTACCCACTGGATACTTGGATAAAGCACTGGAGAGCAAATGGAAAGGTCTATTGCAGAGGTTGATCCGGTAGGAAAATGAACATAGGTAGGAGAGCCAGTATTTAACAACGTTAGATCCTGTCTATCTATTAACGTTTCAACAAGTTTTCCACGCCTGTCTAAGCTGGAAGAACCCCATAATGGGTGGTGAGCATTAAAGTCACCTAGTAGACAGAAGGGAACTGGTAGTTGCAACACAAGATCTTCGATTTCCTGAATAGAATATGGACGATTAGGTGGGAGATAAATTGAGACCAATGTAACGGTGATTCCAATTACTATGCGTGCGGCAACAGCTTCTAAAGAGGTTTGCAATGGAATGCATCTGGTTTTTTTTTTTTTAGGAGCATTAGCAACTAAGGCCATATTGCTCCGGGATATGCGGTGGTCATTCCCTGAATGACCTTTCCGCATCCTCCGTATTTGGTGGTGACGGGCTCGAACCCCGGTCTAATCAAGAAGCGTGTGCTACGCACTGCTGCTCCTTCCCACCTGGCTACGGAGGCGCCAATGCATCTGGAAGGAACTCTTGAGTCCAGCAGGATAGCTACTCCTCCATGAGCACTATTAGTGTCAGATCTATCTTGTCTGTAGATAGTGTAATTTTTGACTGTAGTGGAAACTTGGGGTGTCAAGTTGGTTTCCTGTAGGCACATAGCTACAGGATTGAAGCAGTGAATTAGTTCATTGATATCATCGATGTTGCTGCGAAAGCCATTCCACTACAATTCCACTGAATGATTTGTTCCATTATTTGGTTTTGTTCGTGGAAGATGTATCTGACTGCTTTTTGTAAGTTGATTGTTTATGACGGTCCGGTTTTGGTTTCTCTTTTCGGGGAAAAGTGGGACGTCCCGATTCATTGCTATCGTCCATATCATCTTCTGCGTGTATTTCAAGCAGTTCTTCTTGACCGATAGAATCATCCGTATCCATGCTTGTTAGACCTGATACTTTCGTCTCGGCAGAATACGATTTTTGCAAATTTTCTGCTGCCTGACGATGAGGAAGTCTCTGGGTTGGAATTGAGAGTGGCGTGTTATTGCTTTGGTCTGTTGAATTCGGTTTAGATGGATGCTGGATCAAGAGTACTGATCGAGCCCAGTCTGATATTGATATATTTGGAGAGATGGATACTTCCGTCTGACATGCCACTGATTCTTGTCTGAGAGTGGTAGAAGCATAAGTGCGTTTTGGCATACTTAAGTTGATCTGTTTTTTCGCTTCTTGGTAAGAGACTTTATTTTCAATTTTATATTTTTGTATTTTTTTTCCTATCTTCCACAGTTCACAGTCTTTAGAGTAGGCTGGATGTTTGCCACTACAATTAGGACACTGTGGTGTTGGAGCTTTGCATTCTGCTTGTGTGTGATTCTTGCAGCTGCAGTTTGGACATATGGCGTCTCCACGGCATGCTGTCTGAGAATGGCCGAACTTTTGACATTTAAAGCATCTGAGCGGATTTGGGATATAAGGCCTAATGCGGAAATTCAAGTAACCTGCTTTGACAGAATCCGGTAGATTTGGAGTACTGAAAGTCAAGATTATGTTTCGCGTGGGAGTTAAGTTGCCGTCTTTTCTGATCATGATACGTTTTGCATGAGAGACATTTTGATCTTTTAGCTCCTGGACAATTTCTTCCTCAGAAACGTATAACAGATCCCATTCAGAGATCACTCCTTTGGAAGAATTTAGTGTGTTGTGTGGGGTGACCTGAATCGGTATTCCGCTTAAAGAAGTAAGTTTTAGTAGTAACTCAGAATGTCTTGAGTAACAAGTCTCTACTAGTAGATCTGATTGGAGACGTTTAACCATTTTTGGTGAACCTGCAGCGTTTTCTAGGCATCTCTGGATGATGAAAGGTGAGAGCTTGCTCACAGGTTGGGATGACAAAGAGTGTATTATTAGGAAAGCTGGAGATTCCTGCTTCCTAGTGTCTTTTTTAAGTCTCTTTGAAAGAGAGAAGTCATGGTCGGTGTCATTGTCAAGTTCATGTTGAGAGCACTTTGGCTCTAAACGTGGAAATTCGCTTGTTTCCATCTTTGCTCCTTTTCGCCCCGAGGGTTGGTTTTTCCCCCAGGTTACCGGCCCCGCCACGTGGAGGCAGGAGCGGTGCCACCAGTGACCAAGCGGTTGTTTAAGTTAGTTGATTTGGTTAGTGATATATATAAAGAATAAGAAAAGAAAGGTGGATTGCCTTTCTGGGTTCTTACTTTTGACTTCTAAAGCACAGAACCACTTCAAGTAAATAAAATAACAGCCGCACTGGAAAATAAAGAAACTATATCACTTTGGAGATCACTCTATAATCACTGGAAGAAAATCGCTTGTCACTATCGCTTGGCACTCGGGGCCTCAAACTCTGTGAAGGTCAGAAAAAATGTGTGTAATTGTGTGGTTTGCATCATATTGTGTAGGGTTAAGTTGGTCTTGTTCATCTGGCCTCTTAGTCATGGGCCTCTGGAATACTCTACTACCAGGCCAATGAGGAAGGTGGGCCAGATAATAGGGTATCAGTGCTCTGGCTGGGGCAAACCCTGGCATTGCCTGAGCTTGTCAGGAAGGGTCCATGTAAAGAAAAAAAATATTAAAAAAAAATAAAATAATAATAGAAATAATAGAATAGTGACAGTTGAAATCTTTGATAAAAGGGGAAGGCAAAGAAGATAGATGATAGGAAGGCTTCTACCAAAAAATTGGAAGATAAGGGACAGAAGGGCACCCCTGTTAATACTTTTGCTACCCTTTTTATTATTATTATTATTAATAATAAAAAGGGTAGTAAAAGTATTATGGTGGTAGGACTCACCAAGAAAAAATTTGGGGGTAGGAATAGGAGGGAAGTGGGCCATGCCCTGGGTTTGTCGTTGGGGGATTACTGTCTTAAGGACAGGGTGCCCTAAGAAGGGATTTTAGCCAAGATGAACTCCCACACCAGTCAGACCAACTGATTGGTTTGTTATAAGATTTTTCTGGTGCATTAGCAACAATGGCTATTATGAGGCAAGGCAAGCAGACCAACTGAAACCATTGTCTGTATCTGATGCCATGCCAATAAAAATGGAAACAGCATGGTGTCAGCAAGGGTATTGAAGTTTCCTAGTTAGATATCCCCACTGCAGTCAAGTTGGAGGAGGGGGTACCTGTCAACCAACTGGTTCACAACACATTTCACTCCAGTCGTAGACAATTTACTACATGTACACAAGACACTCCCCCCCCCACCACCACTATATATTTATGGTGCAACAATAATGACAAGGATATCTGCTTCCACTCAACCATTTGCCCTCTTTCAGTCATTATCTTGCACACTGACAGAACCTTCACAGTAAATACAGACTATACAAACACAGTATATAATTTTTTTTTTAAAACAAAACATATGCTTTCATTTGGTCACTGCACAGTTTACACACATGGTCAAGTCATTCACACCACATGTAAACATCTTAACCTGCAATTTCAATGTTTAATATTTTTTTTATTTATATACATATTCAGAACACACATTCAAATAATTTAGGTGAATGCTCTCAATGACATACTTTCACTCACTCGTATATTCACATCACTTGTCACAGACACACTATTTTTTTTTTGGTGCAGGTTAAGTTTGTACCTGCCCCTCAACCAATATCTATACAACATAGAGGTAAAAACCACATTTATAATTGCACAATAAATGTGGCACCTGCACACAATGGAATAAAAACCAAACAGAGAAATAGAGTGGGACAGTAAATCAGAGAGTCTTATAATGGAAGATTTTAATTTCCTGGATATTGACCGGAATTTGTGTGTTGGTCACTCACACACTAGCAAAGGTTTTTGTGGATTGATTGGATGATTGTTTTCTACATCAGAATGTTCGGGAGGCAACTAGAGGGAGTAATACTCTTGATCTGATTATCAGTAGTGATTCCTCGTGCATTAAGAATCTGCAGATAAAGATACCATTAGGTGGCAGTGATCACAGTGTTCTGAAGTGGGATTTACTCAAAGAGGTAACCACCATCAACGGTGTTGTTGTTATTGCTATTGAGTTTTTAGGAGCATTAGCAACTAAGGCCATATTGCTCCGGGATATGCGGTGGTCATTCCCTGACCTTTCTGCATCCTTCGTATTTGGTGGTGACGGGCTCGAACCCCGGTCTAATCAAGAAGCGTGTACTATGCACTGCTGCCCCTTCCCACGTGACTACAGAGGCGCGAGCCATCAGCGGTAAAGGGAAGGGTTTTTGGTTTCGCAAAGGTGACTACAGTGGTCTGACACAGTATTTAAATTCTATACGGTGGGACGAACTGATGATGTTACCAACAGCAAATTCAAAATGGGAAGCATTCAAAGAATTAATCTTGGAAGCTACTAGGCTTTACATACCAACTAAGAAATATTGTTCAAGGTTTAGGCCTAAATGGATGTCAGATGAACTAATGAGACATGTGGCAGAGAAGAAAAATGAATGGGATACATATAAATTAATGGGTGACATGGAAGCCTACGATAGATATAAGCTGATCTGTAACAAAGTCACAAAGGAGGTTAGGCAAGCAAAGGCAGATTATGAGCAATCTTGGGCAAAGGATGCAAAGAAAAACAGCAAAAAGTTCTTTACCTATGTAAACTCTAGAAGGAAGGAGATGAATCAGATTGGTCCACTGGATACCGATGGTTCAACTGTTGATGATCCTGCTCAGGTGGTTAACAAACTAAATGAGTATTTTGCCTCTACATTCACACATGAGGAGTTATTCAGGGTGGGAAATGTCAGAGGTGAACTAAACTCTGGCAGTGAGCTAGATGATTTTGTAATCGTTCTTGTGGGCCTATATGAGGGCTTGAAGGACAGGGTGGATACCCTCGAAGAAACTAAATTGAGGGGCCCATCAAGCTCTCAGCTGCCCACATCAACGCCAGAGCTTGCACTTGGGCATCGCGTGACACAGAGACAACCCCTAAGGCAGAATGCGCGGGTCCCGAAGGAACTAGTAGTTGTTGTTGACTCTATTGTCAGGGAAACGGGGAACATGCTTTGTAAAAAAGATAGGTGGAACAGGACCAGGGTATGTCTGCCAGGGGCAAAGGTTGATGACGTTGTAGAGCGAATATCATCTTTTAAGGGCACAAAAGGTGATATAGTTGTACACGTTGGCACTAATAATATTAAGAGTAGGAGACCGGCAGAATTACTTAACAAGTACAGGTCACTGTTGAACAAAAGCCGAGAATTAGGGTTGAATTTGAAAGTGTCTGCAATTCTGCCCAGACACGATAGGAGGGAGTATATGATGAGAGCCTTGTCGATCAATTCAGCCCTGGAAAGATTGTGCAAGGCTCAAGGGGTAGAATTTTTTTCAGCCTGGACTGTACTTGTTAACAGGAGAGATTGCTTCTACAGGGATGGGATACACTTAAATAGAAAGGGTGCAAGAATATTTGCTGATGCTATCGAGGCAGTGTTAGGTGGGTCGGAAAACTGCTAGCTTGGGGGGAGACAAAGACCAATAGATTGACAGTAGCCACTGGCAGAGGTGAAAGAGATTCTTGCACTGCTTCTATAAGAATGAGCAGAAGCCTGAAAAACAAGATGCATGGTATTTCAGAGACTGCTGGGAGCCAAGGCGGTACAAGTAAACACACGGGTTGTGTTAGGGTAGCTAAGAATAGAAACAGGTGCAGGTATACTTGCGTGTACACCAATGCTAGGAGTTTAGTAAATAAATTTGATGAATTTGAGGTATTGCTCAAAACATCGAAGGCAGATATTGTTGGGATATCAGAGACGTGGTGTCACACAGAAATAAGGGATGCAGAACTGCAATTTGGGGAGTACAACATCTACAGAAAGGATAGACAGGATAGGAAGGGGGGAGGGGTTATGCTATTAGTTAAGAAACACATAAAAACCAAGGAAGTGAAGCCAGTCGACATCGCTGGACAGTGCAGTGTGGAGTCAGTTTGGTGTGACATAAACATTGGGAGATCGAAATTGAGAGTAGGAGTATGCTATAGGCCTAATGACTCTGATGAGTATAATAAGGAACTGTACAGGGAAATAGAGTGGGCCAGTAAATCAGAGTGTCTTATAATGGGAGATTTTAATTTCCCAGATATTGACTGGAATTTGGGGGCTGGTTACTCACACACTAGCAGGGCTTTTGGGGATTTATTGGATGATTGTTTTCTACATCAGCATGTTCGGGAGGCAACTAGAGGGAGTAATACTCTTGATTTGATTATCAGCAGTGATTCTTCATGCATTAAGAATCTGCAGATAAATGAACCACTAGGTGGCAGTGATCACAGTGTGCTGAAGTGGGATTTACTCAAAGAGGTAACTACCATTAGGGGTAAAGGGAAGGGTTATTGCTTCCGTAAAGGCAACTACGATGGACTGAGACAGCATTTAAATTCTATACAGTGGGATCAACTGATGATGTTACCAACAGCAAATTCAAAATGGGAAGCATTCAAAGAACTTATCTTGGAAGCTACTAGGCTTTACATACCAACTAAGAAATATTGTTCAAGGTTTAGGCCAAAATGGATGTCAGATGAACTAATGAGGCATATGGCAGAGAAGAAAAATGCATGGGATACATACAAATTAACACATGACACAGAAGCCTATGATAGATACAAGTTGATATGCAACCAAGTTACAAAGGAGGTTAGGCAGGCGAAGGCAGATTATGAGAAATCCTTGGCAAGGGATGCAAAGAAAAACAGCAAAGAGTTCTTTACTTATGTAAACTCTAGAAGGAAGGGGATGAATCAGATTGGTCCACTTGATATTGATGGGTCAAGTGTTGATGATCCTGCTCAGGTAGCTAACAAACTAAATGAATATTTTGCATCGACATTCACACATGAGGAGTTATTCAGCGAGGGGAATGCCAGAGGTGTATTCAACTCTAGCAGTAAGCTACAGAATCTTGAAATAACTGGGAGTAAAGTGGAGGAGAAACTGTTGAAGATAAACACAAGAAAGGCACCCGGGGTGGATGGGATCTATCCAGTTATATTAAAGGAGGCAGCAAAGGAAGTAAGCAAACCCTTAGCCATAATTATGAGAGCTTCCTTGGACTCAGGGGAGGTACCCATAGACTGGAAATGTGCAAATGTGACCCCAATTCACAAAGGAGGATCAAAGGCTGACACAAGTAATTATAGACCTGTGAGCTTAACTTCTGTTCCAGGAAAATTAATGGAGGCACTGGTTAAAGAAGCACTGCAGGATCATTTAGACAAGACTTCAGTTATAGCTCAGACACAGCATGGTTTTGTTAAGGGGAAGTCTTGCCTGACCAACTTGATTGGATACTATGATGCAGTCACAAAAGAACTGGATGCAGGGAATAACTTTGATATTATATACTTGGATCTTAGAAAGGCTTCTGATACTGTTGCACATGGAAGACTGCTACACAAATTGGAGCAGTGTGACATTGGAGGCAAATTGCTGCTATGGATAAAGGGGTGGTTGAGGGGGAGAAGACAGAGAGTGGTAATCAACGGACACTGCTCATCGTGGACTGATGTTATTAGTGGAGTCCCTCAGGGCTCAGTGTTGGGTCCATTATTGTTTTCTGTATTTATAAATGATATTGATGATGGTATATCGGGCTTAATGTCCAAGTTTGCAGACGATACAAAGGTTGGCAGGGTTGTCAAGGACACTACTGACACTATGCTGCTGCAACAGGATCTGGAAAGGTTGAGCAGATGGGCTGAGAGGTGGCAAATGAAGTTTAACATTGACAAATGTAAAGTACTACACATGGGAAACAGCAACCCCAGAGCAACGTATCAACTCTGTGGTACTACACTGACAGTGGTAGAGAATGAAAGGGACTTGGGGGTGGTTGTGCAGGCAGATATGAAGTTCTCTGAGCAGGGCAGACGGGCTGCAAGAGTAGCTCATGGAGTATTGTCAATGATATACAGGAATTTTTCCAGCAGGGATAAGGAGGTGATTATTCCATTGTATAAGGCGATGGTCAGGCCACACCTAGAGTACTGTATACAGGTCTGGAGGCCTCATTTCAAGAAGGATGTAGAGCTACTGGAACGAGTACAGAGAAGGGCAACAAGATTAGTGAATGGAACAAAGGGGTGCTCTTACGAAGAAAGGCTTAAGTTTTGCAAATTACAGTGTCTGGAGACTAGGCACCAGCGAGGTGATCTGATAGAGGTGTACAAAGCCTTGAATGATTTAAGCATGCTCAATGCTGATGGGATTCTTCCTCTAGCTCAGAAAAATCACCTGAGAGGGCATAAATTCAAATTGAGGAAAGACAGATGTAGGATAGACGTGCGGAAATTTGCCTTTAGCCAGTGGGTGGTTGGTTGGTGGAGGTTGATAGCCTAAATAAGTTTAAGGCTCAGCTGGACAGGTATTTTGAACGAACAGAGGGGTGAAGTGGAAGTGGTTTTTTTTTTTTTTTTTTGGCTGATGCTGCATAAGCTTGCTTTCTTGCATCAAATGCCTCTACTAATGCTAATGCTAATGCTAATAACTGAGAGGAAAGTGGAGGAGAAATTGTTGAAGATAAACATAAAAAAGCACCACGGGTGGATGGGATCTATCCAGTTATATTAAAGGAGGCAGCAAAGGAAGTAACCAAACCCTTAGCCATAATTATGAGAGCTTCCTTGGAATCAGGGGAGGTACCCGTGGACTGGAGATGTGCAAATGTGACCCAAATTTACAAAGGCAGATCAAAGGGCGACACAAGTAATTATAAACCTGTTAGTTTAACTTCTGTTCCAGGGAAATTAATGGAGGCACTGGTTAAAGAAGCACTGCAGGATCATCTAGACAAGACTTCAGTTATAGCTCGGACACAGCATGGGTTTGCTAAGGGGAAGTCTTGTCTGGCAAATTTGATTGGATACTATGATGTGGTCACAAAACAACTGGATGCAGGGAATAACTTTGATATCATATATTTGGATCTTAGAAAGGCTTTTGATACTGTTACACATGGAAGACTGCTGCACAAATTGGAGTAGTGCGGCATTGGAGGCAAATTGCTGCTACGGATAAAGGGATGGTTGAGTGGGAGAAGACAGAGAGTGGTAATCAATGGACACTGCTCTCGTACACTAATGTTATTTGTAGAGTCCCTCAGGGTGCTGTGTTGGGTCCTTTGTTGTTTACTGTATTTATATATGGTATTGTTGATGGTATATCAGGCTTAATGTCCAAGTTTGCAGAAGATACGAAGATTGGCAGAGTTGTTAATGACACTAATGACATTATGCTGCTGCAACAGGATCTAGAAAAGTTGAGCAGATGGGCTATGATGTTAAACTTCATTTGCCACCTCTCAGCCCACGTCTGTGGGCTGAGAGGTGGCAAATGAAGTTTAACATTGGCAAATGTAAAGTACTACATATGGGAAGCAGTAACCCCAGAATAATGTATCAAATCTGTGGTACTACACTGAGAGTGATAGAGAATGAAAAGGACCTGGGGGGTAATTGTGCAGGCAGATATGAAGTTTTCTGAGCAGGGCAGATGGTCTGCAAGAGTAGCTCATGGTGTCTTGTCAACAATATACAGGAATTTTTCTAGCAGGGATAAGGAGGTGATTACCCTCTTGTATAATGCGACGGTCAGGTCACACCTTGAGTACTGTATACAGGTCTCAAGGCCTCATTTTAAGAAGGATGTAGAGCTGTTGAAACGAGTACAGAGAAGGGCAACAACAATGGAACAAAGGGTTGCTCTTACGAAGAAAGGCTTAAGTTTTGCAGATAACAGTGTTTGGAGACTAGACGTCTGTGAGGTGATCTGATTGAGGTGTATAAAGCCTTGAATGGTTTGAGCATGGTCAATGCTGATGGGATTCTTCCTCTTGCTCAGAATAATCACCTGAGAGGGCATAAATTCAAATTGAGGAAAGACCGTTGTAGGAGAGATATGTGGAAGTTTGCCTTCAGCCAGCGGGTAGTTGATTGCTGGAACAGACTTCCATCTTTTGTTGTGAAAATTGATAGCTTAAATAAATTTAAGGCTGAGCTGGATAGGTATTTGGAACGAATGGAGAGGTGAAATCAGAGCTTTTTTTTTTTTTTTTTCTGGCTGATGCTGCATAAGCTTGCTTTCTTGTGTGCCTGTACTAATGCTAATACTAGAACACATATACAAACATTGTATAAATTAGAGCAATATTGCATTAGGGGGAAAACTTACTGCTATGATTAAATCAATAGTTATGTGCTAGGAGATAAATGACAACCACTCTTCATGGATTAATGTGACGAGTAGGATACTACAGTGTTCGGTGTTGGTGCCTGGCTGTTTTTAATATTTATTAATGATACTGATGTAGGTATTTCCAGTGATGGATAAGGTTGCTGATGTTGCAAAATGGGCATTAGCATTAGTAGAAGTATACGATGCAAGAAAGCAAGCTTATTCAGCATCAGCAAAAAAAAAAAAAAAATACGCTCCCATTTCACCCCTCAGTTCATTCCAAATACCTGTCCAGCTCAGCCTTAAATTTATTTAGGCTATCAACTTCCACAACAAAAGATGGAAGTCTGTTCCACCAATCAACTACCCACTGGCTAAAGGCAAACTTCCACACATCTATCCTACAACTGTCTTTCCTCAATTTGAATTTAAGCCCTCTCAGGTGATTATTCTGAGCAATATTAAAAATCCCATTAGCATTCAGCATGCTCTAACCATTCAATGCTTTATCAGATCACCTCACAGGTGCCTAGTCTCCAGACACTGTAATTTGCAAAACTTAAGCCTTTCTTCATAAGCACAACCCTTCATTCGATTCACTAATCACTCTTACCCTTCTCTGTACTCGTTCCAACAGCTCTACATCCTTCTTAAAATGAGGCCTCCAGACCTGTATACAGTACTCAAGATGTGGCCTGACCATTGCCTTATACAAGGGGATAATCACCTCCTTATCCCTACAAGAAAAATTCCTGTATATCAGTGACAAGATGCTTTGAGCTACTCTTGAAGACTATCTGCACTGCTCAGGAAACTTCATATCTGACTGCACAATTACCCCCAGGTCCTTTTCATTCTCTACCACCGTCAGTAGAGAATGAACCACAGAGTTGATACGTTACTCTGGGGTTACTGCTTCCCATATGTAATATTTTATATTTGTCAATGTTAAACTTCATTTGCCACCTCTCAGCCCATCTGCTCAACTTTTCTAAATCCTGTTGCAGCAGTGTACTGTCATTAGTGTCCTTAACAACCCTGCCAACCTTCGCATCATCAGCAAACTTGGACATTTTGCCTCATATACCATCATCAATATCATTTATAAATATAGAAAACAACAATGGACCCAACACTGAACTCTGAGGGACTCCACTTATAACATTAGTCCATGAAGAGCAGTATCCATTGATTACCACACTCTGTCTTCTCTGCCTCAACCACCCCTTTATCCATAGCAGCAATTTGCCTCCAATGCCACACTGCTCCAATTTGTGCAGCAGTCTTCCATGTGCAGCAGTATCAAAAGCCTTTCTAGGATCCAAATATATGATATCAAAGTTATTCCCTGCATCCAGTTCCTTTGTGACCACATGATAGTATGCAATTAAATTGGTCAGGCAAGACTTCCCCTTAAGAAAACCATGCTGTGTCTGAGCTATAACTGCAGTGCATCTTTAACCAGTGCTTCCATT
The DNA here is from genome assembly GCF_048544385.1 of Mastigoproctus giganteus. NCBI lineage: Eukaryota > Metazoa > Arthropoda > Arachnida > Uropygi > Thelyphonidae > Mastigoproctus > Mastigoproctus giganteus. The sequence continues at coordinate 152,646,478 of NC_143580.1, read as the reverse complement.
AATTTCCCTGGAACAGAAGTTAAACTAGCAGGTCTACAATTACTTGTGTCACCCTTTGATCCTCCTTTGTGAATTGGGGTCCCATTTGCACATCTGGAGTCCACGGGTACATCCCCTGTGTCGAAGGAAGCTCACATAACTATGGCTAAGGGTTAGCTTACTTCCTTTGCTGCCTCCTTTAATATAACTGGATAGATCCCATCCACCCTGGGTGACATTTTTATGTTTATCTTCAACAATTTCTCCTGCTCTTTACTCTCTGTTATTACAAAACCATCTAGCTCACTGCCAGAGTTTAGTTCACCTCTGGCATTCCCCTCCCTGAATAACTCCTCATATGTGAATGTATGTGAAAAATACTCATTTTGTTTGTTAGCTACCTGAGCAGGATCATCAACAGTTGAACCATCGGTATCCAGTGGACCAATCTGATTCAACCCTTTTCTTCTAGAGTTTACATAAGTAAAGAACTCTTTGCTGTTTTTCTTTGCATCCTTTGCCAAAGATTTCTCATAATCTGCCTTTGCCTGACTAATCTCCTTTGTGACATGGTTACAGACCAGCTTATATCTATCATAGGCTTCCATGTCATCCATTAATTTATATGTATCCCATGCATTTTTCTTCTCTGCCACATGTCTCATTAGTTCATCTGACATCCATTTAGGCCTAAACCTTGAACAATATTTCTTAGTTGGTATGTAAAGCCTAGTAACTTCCAAGATTAATTCTTTGAATGCTTCCCATTTTGAATTTGCTGTTGGTAACATCATCAGTTGGTCCCACCGTATAGAATTTGAATACTGTCTCAGACCACCGTAGTCGCCTTTCCAAAAACAAAAACCCTTCCATTTACACCTGATGGTGGTTACCTCTTTGAGTAAATCCCATTTCAGCATGCTGTGATCACTTCGACCTAGTGGTTCCTTTATCTGTAGATTCTTAGTGCATGAAGGATCACTACTGATAATCAAATCAAGAGTATTACTCCCTCTAGTTGCCTCTCGAACATGCTGATGTAGAAAACAATCATACAATAAATCCACAAAAGCCTTGCTAATGTGTGAGTGACTAACCCACAAATTCCAGTCAATATCTGGGAAATTAAAATCCCCCATTATAAGACTCTGTGATTTACTGGCCAACTCTACAATTTTTTATTATACTCATCAGAGTCATTAGGCCTATAACACACTCCTACTCTCGATTTTGATCTCCCAGTGCTTATGTCACACCAAACTGACTCTACACTGCACTGTCCAGCGAAGTCGACTGGCTGCACTTCCTTGGATTTTATGTGTTTCTTAACCAATAGCATAACCTCTCCTCCCTTCTTATCCTGTCTATTCTTTCTGTACACATTGTACTCTTCAAATTCCAGTTCTGCATTTCCTATATCTGTGTGACACCGTGTCTCTGATATCCCAACAATATGTGCCTTTGATGTTTTGACCAACACCTCAAATTCATCAAATTTATTTACCAAACTCCTAGCATTGGTGTATACACAAGTATACATGCACCTGTTCCTATTCTTAGCTACCCTAACACAACCCATGTGTTTACTTGTACCGCAATGATTCCCAGAAGTCTCTAAAATACCCTGAATCTTGTTTTCCAGGCTGCTGCTCATTCCAATAGAAGCAGTGCAAGAATCACTTTCACCTGTGCCAGTGGCTACTGTTAATCTATTAGTCCTTGTATCCCCCCCAAGCTAGCAGTTTTCTGACCCACCTAACACTGCCTCAATAGCATCAGCAAATATTCTTGCACTTTTTCTATTTAAGTGTATCTCATCTGTGTAGAAGCAGTCTCTCCTGTTAACAAGTACAGACCAGGTTGAAAATAATTCTACCCCTTGAGCCTTGCACAATCTTTCCAGGGCTGAACTGATCGACAAGGTTCTCATCATATACTACCTCCTATCGTGTCTGGGCAGAATTGCAGACACTTTCATATTCAACCCTAATTCATGGCTTTTTTATAATAACAATTGTTGAAAATGATATAGTGGTCAATGTCAGCAACTGGGGTATGCTACTTTAGGATGCATGTATAATTTCAACAGATAGGCTGGAAAAAAAATGGCAGTTGAGGTTTAACAGAGATAAATACAAAGTACTGCATTTGGGTAGCATTAATCCCAGAAGTACATACTATCCGTGTATATCAAACCTAAAAGTAGTGGAGTATAAAAAAGATCTCAGGGTAACTGTACAGCCTGAAATGCAATTCTCTGAGCAGCCAAAAAAAAAAAAAAAGCTAGAGCAGCACATTGGGTTCTGTAAAGCATAGAGATATTTTGCCAGAAGCAACAAAGAGCTAATATTTCTGTTGTATAAGACAATGGTTTCCAAATTATCCAAACCTGTATACAGTATTATACATATCTGGAATACTGCACATTAGGTGTGGAAACCGCATTTTAGGAAGGACATAGATCTGTTGGATATGGTTCAGAGAAAAGTAACAAGTTGAGGGTATAAAAGGATCTTATTACCAAGAAAGTTTATGTTCAGTTCACACACATACACATGCCTAGTTGCTATAAACTAGGCATGTGCATGTGTGTGAACATGTGGTGCCTACCTAATTGAAGTGTACAAGGCTTTTAAAATGGTTAAATAAACTAAATGCTATTCAAAATTTTTTTTTTTTTTTTACATTTTTATCATTCTTCAGAGGGAACACATAAGAGGAGGTAAATTTAAATTGGAAACGGATGGTTACAGAGTAGATGTGTGGATATTTACACTAAGGCAGAATAATAAATTGTTGGAATAAACTTCCATCTAATGTACAGGTGAGCAGTTTGAATAAATTTAAAGAGGATTTGAATGTAATGAAGGAATTAGGAAAGTTTTTTTTTTTTTTTTTTTTTGCTAGTGCTGTGGAGCCATATAGGCCTTGCTTCCTTTGCTTCATGTTCCCAATCCTAACACTAACATTAATACTTACTCCCCACATGTCTAATAATGGATTAAAATATTAACAGTCTATCTCTTTTAAAAAATAAATGATGAAAACACAGAATAAGCATACCTCTGCTTTTAGCAGTTCAGCAGGATTACTCAAGTCTGCTTCTGATACACTAGGACTAATTCTGCCTCCAGGAACAGAGCACTGCAAGTGCTGAAAAATAAAAAATATATACAAATGCATGTAATTATGCCATTAATTGAAATGAAAAAAAATATATATAAATAATAATGACAAAACTGAAATACAAAAGATATAAAAAATGGGGAAAAATTAAAAAAAACAAATAAATAAAATAAAAATGAAAAAAAAAAAACAAAACAGCAGATATTTTATCTTTTATCTAGTAATGAGAGTATGTATATCGATTTTATAAATGCACCTATTTCATAATTTATACAGAATAATCAGATTTATTCAGAGATGTATTACATCAGATAACAGATGAAGCATGCTGAAATGTATGCAATAGACAAGAGCAGCTAAGCAAAAGTCTGAAAGGGATAGGAATAGTTTGGCTCAGGAGAGAACCATCAACAGTGGTTCTCTTGCAAATCATAAATATATTTGTTGTTATAACTATGGCCTTTTTTCTGAGTTCCCTGCAGTGGAACATGATATGGCCAAAGGGAATGTCTTTGTGTGTTTTCATTGTAGAGAGTGTGAGAATCTTAGGCAACAAGTCAGCATAGCGATGGGCTTATATGAGAACCTGAAGAACAAAGTTGATGCCCTTGAAGAAATTAAAAAGGTGGCCCTTAAAGCACTCAGCCATCTGGCACAATGCTGGAGACCATATTCATGAAACACAAGCCACAACAAGATCCTCCATGGCAGAGTGCACTGGTCTCGCAAGAGGTGGCTGTTATCAGTGGCGCAACTGTCAGGGAGTAGAAAATATGCTTTCCAAAAAGGATAAGTGAAAAGGACCAAGATAGTTCTGACTAGGGTAAAGGCTGATGATGTATATATATCTATCTACATACCTATCATCTTTTAAGGGCACAAAAGGAGATATTGTTGTACACATTGGCATCAATGATATTAAGAGTATATCTGAGGATTTACTCAATACGTACAGGACAATACTGAAAAAAAAAAAAAAAAAAAAAGTCCCAAATCAGGACTGAAATTGAATGCCTTCTGCAATCCTGCCCAGACATGATAGGACTGGACATATGATGAGCCTTGTCAATTATTTCAGCCATGGAGAGACTAAAAGGGTCATGGGGTAGAATCTCTGCTCATTTTTCTCACCATGATCAATGCTTTTTAAACAATAGAGAATGCTTTTACTGGGATGGATATGCTTAAATGGCAGGAGTGTAAGAGTATTTCCTGATACTACTGAGGCAGTGTTAGGTGGGTTGAAAACTGCTGGCTTTATTATTATTATATAATTAGCCTTATGGTGCAAGGAAGCCTGAGGCTTTTGCTGCACCAGCCAAAAAAAAAAAAAAATTAAGTTACCCCATGAGTGAGAGAGAGAGAGAGAGAGAGAGAGAGAGAGAGAGAGTCAGAAATAGAAGGGAATCACCAAGAAAGAGAAGAATGATGATATCCAGCTCGGGACCCTCGGTGTACCAAGCCCATACTCACCAGACGTGAGCCCTGGAAGAATACACAGACTAATATGTTAAGAGCAGCCACAAGCAGAGGTGAAAGTTTTTCTTACACTGATTCACAACTGGAACATGCAGCAGCCTGGAAAGCAATATTTGGGGATTACAAAGCCTTTGGTTGCCCTATGAGAGTCCTCATAGGGCAACCAAATACAGGGGCTATGAAAGGGTTACAATGAGCAAATACAGGGGCTATGAAAGGGTTACAATGAGCAAAAACAGGTGCACGTATTTCTTGCAGGTATGCTAGGAGTATACTAAACAAAATTTGATGAACTGGTTAAGTCATCAAGCACAGATATTGCAGGGATATCAGACACACATTATCACTGAAACGTAAGAAGGAGGGTTGGAAAACTGATAGTTGGGGGAAGTGGGACACCCAAACTAATAGTTGGGGGAAGGGGGACACCCAAACTAATAGATTAACCATAGCCACAGGCAGAGCTGAAAGTGATTCTTACACTGCTTCTATTGGAACATGCAGCAACCTGGAAAGCAAGGTGTAAGGGATTTCAAGCCTTGCTGTGGGTCATCACAGAAAAAGTAAAAACATGGACACATTAGGGTAACTAAGGGTAAAAACAGGTGCATATATGTAAACTAATGCTAGGAGCATATTAAATAAATTTGAAGTGCAGGAAACCCCTGTATAACACATTACTTCTACAACATGGTTTTGCTCTAACAGTATTGATAAATTGTGGCAATCTCTGCACAACACGGTACTTATATAACACAGTTTTGCTCTAACACAGCTAGAAAATCGTGACAAACCTCGCATAACACTGCGAGCAGTGTTTTTGAGCTTTTGTGCAGGGGAACCCTACTATTATATTGGTTGTAATATTTCAACATTTCCATTCTTTTTTGTGAATCCCCGCTGTTCACTCACTTGTCGCTAGTCATTATGTTAAAAAAAAAAGAAAATTATTGTGAACTCCCCATATTTTATTTTGTTGGGAAATCCCCATGTTAGATTCTGTGCTATAGAAATTGTGCTTAGCATTAGCATTAGCATTAGTAGAGGCATATGATGCAAGAAAGCAAGCTTATTCAGCATCAGCCAAAAAAAAAAAAAAACCCCACTCCCATTTCGCCCCTCTGTTCGTTCGAAATACCTGTCCAGTTGAGCTTTAAATTTGTTTAGGCTATCAACTTCAACAACAAGTGATGGAAGTCGGTTCCACTAACCAACCACCCACTGGCCAAAGGCAAATTTCCGCACATCTATCCGACATCCGTCCTTCCTCAATTTGAATTTATGCCCTCTGAGGTGATTATTCTGAGCAAGATGAAGAATCCCATTGGCATTGAGCATGCTCAAACCATTCAAAGCCTTATACACCTCTATCAGATCACCTCGCCGGTGCCTAGTCTCCAGACTCTGTAATTTGCAAAACTTAAGCCTTTCTTCGTAAGAGCAACCCTTTGTTCCATTCACTAATCTTGTTGCCCTTCTCTGTACCTGTTCCAGCAGTTCTACATCCTTCTTGAAATGAGGCCTCCAGACCTGTATACAGTACTCAAGATGTGGCCTAACCATTGCCTTATACAAGGGAATAATCACCTCCTTATCCCTGCTAGAAAAATTCCTGTATATCATTGACAAGACACCATGAGCTACTCTTGCATCTCATCTGCACTGCTCAGAGAACTTCATATTTGCCTGCACAATTACCCCCAGGTCCTTTTCATTCTCCACCACTGTCAGTGTAGTACCGCAGAGTTGATACGTTGCTCTGGGGTTACTGTTTCCCACATGTAGTACTTTACATTTGTCAATGTTAAACTTCATTTGCCACCTCTCAGCCCATCTGTTCAACCTTTCCAGATCCTGTTGCAGCAGCATAGCGTCAGTAGTGTCCTTAACGACCCTGCCAACCTTTGTATCATCTGCAAACTTGGACATTAAACTTGATATCCCATCATCAATATCATTCATAAACACCGAAAACAACAACGGACCCAACACTGAACCTTGAGGAACTCACTAATAACATTAGTCCACGTTGAGCAATGTCCATTGATTACCACTCTCTGTCTTCTGCCACTCAACCAACCCCTTATCCATAGCAGCAATTTGCCTCCAATGCCACACTGCTCCAATTTGTGCAGCAGTCTTCCATGTGCAACAGTATCAAAAGCCTTTCTAAGATCCAAATATATAATATCAAAGTTATTCCCTGCATCCAGTTCTTTTGTGACTACATCATAGTCCAATCAAATTGGTCAGGCAAGACCTGCCCTTAACAAAACCATGCTGCGTCTGAGCTATAACTGAATTCTTGTCTAGATGATCCTGCAGTGCTTCTTTAACCAGTGCCTCCATTAATTTACCTGGAACAGAAGTTAAACTAACAGGTCTATAATTACTTGTGTCAGCCTTTGATCCTCCTTTGTGAATTGGGGTTACATTTGCACATCTCCAGTCTATGGGTACCTCCCCTGAGTCCAAAGAAGCTCTCATAATTATGGCTAGGGGTTTGCATACTTCCTTTGCTGCCTCCTTTAATATAACTGGATAGATCCCATCCACCCCAGGTGCCTTTTTTATGTTTATCCTTAACAATCTCTCCTCCACTTTCCTCTCAGTTATTGCAAAATCATCCAGCTCACTGCCAATGTTTACTTTACCTACATCATTCTCCTTCCTGAATAACTCCTCATGCGTGAATGTAGATGCAAAATACTCGTTTAGATTGTTAGCCACCTGAGCAGGATCCTCAACTGTTGAACCATCAATATCCAGTGGACCAATCTGATTCATCCCTTTCCTTCTCGAGTTCAAATATGTAAAGAACTCTTTTCTGTTTTTCTTTGCATCCTTTGCCAAGGATTTTTCTTAGTCTGCCTTTGCCTGCCTAATCTCCTTTGTGACTTGGTTACAGACCAACTTATATCTATCATAGGCTTCCATGTCACCCATTAATTTGTATGTATCCCATACATTTTTCTTCTCTGCCACATGTCTCATTAATTCATCTGACAACCATTTAGGCCTAAACCTTGAACAATATTTCTTAGTTGCTGTTTCAGACCATAAAAAATATTACTTCAAAGCATGCAGTTCGTGACTTTTAAGGTTTTTGTAAGGTTATTTTCATTTTTATTTGATCGTTTATAAATTTTTCCAGTATGTATTACTAAACTTAGAAAAGCACCACTCAAAAGAAACTCCTAGAATCAAAGATCTGATTTTTAGAAAATAATTTTCCATTAAGTGTAGAATATCTTTCATAAATAAATTGTTTTTTAAAATGCATATATATATATATATATATATTTTTTTTTTTTTTTTTTTTTCATTATGATTTTTTCAAAAGTGCAATTCATTATGGGATACCCTGTACAATGCTTAGGTCACATCTTCAATACTGTATACAGGTCTGGAAGTCATATTTTAGGAACAATGTAGATCTATGAAATGGGTGGAGAGAAGAGCAAACAGATTGGCAAAGGAAATGAAATGGTAGTTTCACCAAGACATGCTTCAGTTATACAAATTGCAGCATCTGGAAACTAGGCACCTATAAGGTGATCTGATTAAGGTGTTTAAGGCTTTGAATGGATTGAGCAAGCTCAATAATGATAGCATTCTCCCTCTCATTCAAACTACATATATAAGGGACATTAATTCAAATTGTGGAAGGATGTTGCAGGGAAGATGTGTGGAGGTGTCCTTCAGCCAGCAGGTCGTTGACTGTTGGAACAAACATTCACTGTTGTGGAAATGGGCAGTTTATATAAATTGAAGGCAGAACTAGTTAAATTATTGGACGGGTGAACATGTGATGTGGCAGATTTTTTTTTTTGGTTTATTTTTTGCTGATGCTTTATAAGCTTGCGTTCTTGCATCATATGCCACTACTAGTAGATGGTTTGAATAAATTCAAGGAAGAACTAGACAAATTCTTGGAGGGTATGGATGGGTGAAAGGTGTAGTGTTTTTTTTTTTTTTTTTGGTTGATGCTATATAAGTTTGCTTTCTTGCATCGTTTGCCACTATTACTATTAATAATAATAAGTAATCATATAATCTACTAGGCTTTTCATAGCAACAAAGAAATAATGTTCCATGTTAAATGGATTTCGGATGAACTACTGATGAAACTTGTGGCAGAGAAGGTAAATGTATGTGATACATATAAATCATCAGGTGATACAGAAGTGTATGGTAGATATAAACTACTGTATTTCCCCATGCATACGACATACCTTTTTTTGAAAAATTTGGGGTCTAAAAACTGGGTGCGTCTTATACAGTGGTTGTAGATTTTTTTACTTGCATTTCCAGCTTTTTCGCGCTTGTTGTCTTTGCGCTCATAGTTTCACACTTGTTACTGGTATATTAGGTTATGTTTTGCGACATTCTGCCCAGAAATGGCTCAGAAAAGATTTTTGTACAGTGCTGAATTCAAGTTAAAAGTTATCCAGTTTGCAAAAGTGAATGGAAATCGTGCTGCTGAATGTAAGTTTGGTCCTCCTCCAACTGAGAAAACAATCCGAGACTGGCTACTGGAAGAAGAAACCCTACTGAAAATGCCACGGCAGAAGAAGGCCATTAGAAGCAAGTCAGCAAAATGGCCTGATATAGATAGGGAATTGAAGATATGGATTGAGGAGCAAAGGGCAATTGGAATTCCTGTGTCCACAAAGATGGTTCAGCATGAGGCAAGAAGAATTGCTGATGAAAAAGAAGTTACTGATTTCAAAGGAGGACACAATTGGTGCTTCAGGTTCATGAAACGGAATGGACTAAGCATGCGTACACACACCAGACTTGCCCAAAAGATGCCTGAAAGCTATGAGCAGAAGGTCCTTGAATTTCATCGTTTTGTCATTCAATGTCGGAAGACACATCAGTTTGAGTTGGGACAGATTGCAAATATGGACAAAGTCCCCCTTCAATTTGATGTCCCAAGTAACAGAACTGTTGATAAGAAGGGGATGAAAACTATAACTGTGAAGACAAGTGGACATGAAAAGGGCCATTATACAGTTGTTCTAGCTTGTTGTGCCGACTAAGCTGCCTCCTATGCTGATTTTCAAACGCAAAACAATGCCAAAAGAAGACATTCCTCAAGGATTCCACATTCATGACAAGGATTGGATGGATCAGGATGGGATGAAGATCTGGTTTGAGAAAGTTTGGAGCAGGAGACCAGGTGAGCTCTTACGCAAACCTGCCCTATTGGTGCTTGATCAGTTCAGGGCATACATAACAAAAAATACAAAGAAGATTGCTGCAGAGCAAAAAACAAAACTTGCCATCATACCTTGACATCCCAGCTCCAACCACTTGATGTCAGCATTAATAAACCCTTCAAAGCTGACATGAGAGATGAATGGAACAAATGGATGAAGTCTTCTGGGGACAATTTGACACCAGCTGGGAGAGTGAAGAAACCAACTATAGGAGAAGTTTGTACCTGGGTGAAAAGATCTTGGGATAATATCAAGATTGAGATCGTTGTCAAGTCATTTAAGAAGTGTGGCATTTCAAATGCCATAGATGGAACTGAGGACGAGGCAATATATGAAGACAGTGATTCGTCATCAGACACAGATGAGGACAAGCTAATGGATGGGAGTTTTGACAGTGATGAGTTGTATGAATTTTATGATGAATAAAACTTGAGTTCAATAACTTTATGTAATACATTTTTTTTTTTCAAATTTCGGGCCCCAAAATTAAGGTGCGGCTTATAGATGGGGAAATACGGTAGTCTCTAATCAAGTCACACAGGAATTAGGCAAGCTAAGATTGATTACGAGAAGTCTCTGGTAAAGAATGCTAAGAAAAGAAGCAGAAAATTATTTGGTTTATATTAATAGTAGACGGTAGGGGTTGAATCATTGTGCATGAATGTAGAAGCAGAATACCTTGATTTAGGTATTCTGCTTCTACATTCATGCAAAAGTTCTTGAAGTAGGGGAATGCCAAGTTCACCAAAATCTAATAAATAAGTTTGTGATGAAGGAAACGAAAGTGGAATAGGATGTGATATCAAAAATAATTTTAATATCACATCCTTGGATTTCAGGAAACCTTTTGATACAGTTGCACATAAGACTTCTGTACAAATTGGAGCAATGTGACTTTAAGGTCATGTTGCTACTCTGGATAAAGGGATGATTAAGTGGAAGAAGACAGTGATTATTAATGGGCAATGCTCTTTGTGGACTAACATTATTAATGGAATCCCCTAGGTTTCAAGTGCTGGGCTCACTATTGTTTTCTTTATTTATTAATGATAGCTATAAAGATATATCAAGCTTAATGTCTAAATCTGCGAATGATACAAAAGTTGGCAAGATGGTTAATGACAGTGATCAGAGTAAGTGATGTAACAAGAAATATTAAAATTAGGTTGATATTCTGAGAAATAGCAGCTGAAGTTTAATATTGACAAGTGCATGGTGCTGCATATGGGTAGCTGTAATCCCAGCTTGTCTTACCACATTCATGGTAGTGGAAAATGAAGAAGACCTGGGGGGGGGGTCTTTTTCATTTTCAACTGCCCCAGTGCAGTCAGATATGCAGTTCTCCGAGCAGTGCAGACAGAATGCCAGGACATATATCAGTCAATGATACATATATACAGGAACTTTGCTAGTAGGGATAAGGAGGTGATTATCTCATTGTATAAGACAAAAGTTAGGCCAAATCTTGAGTACTGCATATAGGTCTGGAGGCATCATTTTAGGAAGGATATAGATCTGCTGGAATGAGTGCAGAGAAGGGCAAAGAAATTGGAGAAGGGAGCAAAAGGGTGGTCTTAATTTGCTTCAGAAAGGATCAAAGAAAGGCTTCAGTTCTGCAAACTGCAATGTCTGGAGACTAGGCACCTGTGAGGTAATCTGAATGAGGTCATTAAGACTGAATGGATTGAGCAAGTTCAAGGCTGATGGCATTAGCATTAGCAGAGGCATACAATGCAAGAAAGCAAGCTTATACAGCATCAGCCAAAAAAAAAAAAAAAAAAAAAACCTTCCCATTTCACCCATCCATTTGTTCCAAATGTTTGTCTAGTTCTTCTGCCTTGACTTTATTTAAGCTGTCAACTTCTACAATGACAAATTAGCATTAGCAACAGAACATGATGAAAGAAAGAAAGCTTATATAGCATCAGCCAACACACACACACACACACACACACACACACACACACACACACACACACACACACACACACACACACACACACACACACACACACACACCATTCTCATTTCGCTCATCCACCAGCTCCAAATGTTTGATTGATCTGCCTTGAATCTGTTTAAGCTATCTACTTCTACGACAGATGGAAGTTTGTTCCAGCAATCAATGACCTGCTGGCTAAAGGCAATATTCTACACATTTATCCTACAACTGTCATTCCTCAATTTGAATTTATGCCCCTCATGTGATTATTCTGACAAGAGGAAGAATCCCATCAGCATTGAGCATGTTCAAACCATTCAAGGCTTTATACACCTCAATCAGATTACCTCGCAGGTGCCTAGTCTCCAGACACTATAATTTGCAAAACTTAATCCTTTCTTCGTAAGAGCAACCCTTTGTTCCATTCATTAATCTTGTTGCCCTTCACTGTACACGTTCCAACAGCTCTGCATCCTTCTTAAAATGAAGCATCCAGACCTGTATACAGTACTCAAGGTGTGTTCTGACCATTGCCTTATACAAGGGGATAATCACCTCTTATCCTTGCTAAAAAAATTCCTGTATACCATTGACAAAACACCATGGGCTACTCTTACTTGCACTGCTCAGAACACTTCATATCTGCCTCCATAATTACCCCCAGGTCCTTTTCACTCGACCTCTGCCAGTTTAATACCACACAGTTGATACATTACTCTGGGTTACTGCTTCCCATGTGCAGTACTTTACATTTGTCAATGCTAAACCTCAGTTGATACCTCTCAGCCCATCTACACAACTTTTCTCAATCCTGTTGCAGCAGTGTACTGTCATTAGCGTCATTAACAACCTGGCCGACGTTCAAATCATCTGCAAACTTGAACATTAAGCCTGATATACCATCATCAATATCATTAATGAATACAGAAAACAACAATGGACCAACACTGAACCATGGGACTCCACTAATAACATTAATGGGACTCCAGTAATAATATTAGTCCACGAAGAGCAGTGTCCATTGACTACCACTCTCTGTCTTCTCCCACTCAACCATCCCTTTATCTATAGAAACAATTTGCCTCCAATGTCACACTGCTCCAATTTGTGCAGCAGTCTTCCATCTGCAACAGTATCAAAAGCCTTTCTAAGATCCAAATATATAATATCAAAGTTCTTCCCTGCATCCAGTTCTTTTGTGACTGCATCATAGTATCCAATCAAATTGGTCAGGCAAGACTTTCCCTTAACAAAACCATGCTGTTTCCGAGCTATAACTTAAATCTTGTCTAGATTAACCAGTGCCTCCATTAATTTTCCTGGAACAGAAGTTAAACTCACAGGTCTATAATTACTTGTGTCAGCCTTTGATCCTCCTTTGTGAATTGAGGTCACATTTGCACATCTCCAGTCTATGGGTACCTCCTCTGAGTCCAAAGAAGCTCTCATAATTATGGCTAAGGGTTGCTTACTTCCTTTGCTGCCTCCTTTAATATAACTGGATAGATCCATCACCCCGGGTGCCTTTTTTATGTTTATCCGCAACAATTTCTCCTCCACTTCCCTCTCAGTTATTACAAAATTATCTAGCTCACTACCAGAGTTTATTTCACCTCTGGCTTCCCCTTCCTGAATAATTCCTCATGTGTGAACGTAGATGCAAAATACTCGTTTAGTTTGTTATCCCCCTGAGCAGGATTATCAACAGTTGAATCATCAATATCCAGTGGACCAATCTGATTCATCCTTTTCCTTCTAATCCCTTTCCTGTTATTAATGGATATTTGTAGATGCCTCTCAATTCTGGGAATTCATATTCTGGGAATATGAATTCCCAGAATTGAGGCATCATATTCTGGGAATGGCAAGATATGGTAAGATCATCTGCATAGAGATACGAGTCAACGGTGTTTGGAATGCTGTTTGTGATGTTGTTTATTCATATTGCAAACAGAGTGGCACTAAGAACAGAGCCTAGTGGGACTCATCCTTCTTGTATGTATGTTTGAGATAAAACCTGCCTGTAACTAACTTTGAAAGATCTGTGCCGAAGGAAGCTTTGAATAAAATATGGTAAATAGCCTCTCATATGAATAGAATGGAGATCTTTTAGGAGACCATAGTGCCATTGGTATCACAGGCCTTCTCTATACCGAGGCATATCATGACAAGATATCGATTTCTGATGAATGCATTTCTTATGTTGGATTTGGCTTTGGTCATGAGGTCTGGGGAAGATTCGTCCGAAATATTCGTCCGAAAGCCAAACTGATTATTACTGATTATGTTTTGGGATTCAAGGTACCAGGAAAGTTGATGGTGACCCATTTTTTCCAAAGTCTTACTCAGGCAGCTAGTTAGAGAAATTGGTCTATAGTTGTTAGGAATCGAACGATCTTTTCCAGGTTTAGGGTTTTTTTTTTTTTTTTTTTTTATGAAAACCCCAAACACGAGAGGTATTAGAACCTATAGTACATGGTACCGTGCTTCGGTTGGAGGATGAGAAGATGAAAGCAGATATTTGTTGACATTAAACTTGAAATTCTGTAGACTGTAACTTTCAGGAAATACGTATGAAGGAAGGTTGTTCCAGAAAACAGCAGTTGAATGAATAAACGAAGAAAATGAAAAGTTGGTTCTGTGAGTTTGAAGTTGGACAGTAAACGGATGTTGGCTGAATGTATTCGGACTGTTTTGAGAGAGAGAGAGAGAGAGAGAGAGAGAGAGAGAGAGAGAGAGAGAGAGAGAGAGAGAGCAGGAATTATAGAAGCCAATTCAGAAGAACAGTGCCTATGGAAGTAACTATACAAAAGGCATGCAGCAGAAATAGTACGTCTATGAGACAGAGAGTGGAGAGACTCTGTTAAAGAAGAGTCATTAATTAACCTAACCGCCCTCTTCTGAATGAAATCTAGAAGAATGAGAGAGGTTTTGGGGGCACCACCCCAGATGTGGGAACAATATTCCATGGTAGGGTAGATTTGCGATTTGTACAGAGTGAACAGCTGTACACTTCCAAAGCAATATTTGTAATGTGCTAGTGCCAAGGGAGATTGAAAGTCACGGTAATCCCCAAAAGAGATATATCATTTTGCCTAGAAATCAGTGTCACCAAAGATAAGCATAGGAGCAGAAGAATCCTTTTTGCGAGATATAAGACAAGACAAAGTTTTAGAAGGATTGAAATCAACTAAGTTGTCTTTGCCCCACTGGAGAATTACCTGGAGATCGGTATTTAAGGAATTGGTAGCGGATATTCGAGAAGTTGAAGCTGATTGAGCAGGGCAAGGTTTTTCAAAATGGAAAGTGGAATGCAATGTGCTATCATCGGCAAAACTATGGATGGAATTTCCAGTCAATGGAAGAAGGTCATTAATATACAAGAGGAAAATAGTGGGGGAAAGAACTGAACCTTGGGGGAATCCAGCATTAGTGGAGAAGTTAGAAGACAGAGCACCATCTACCATCACGCTCATTGAGCAATCAGAGAGAAAACTAAATAACCAATTACAAAAAACAGTTGGCAACCCATAAGATGGAAGCTTGTTTAGAAGACCTTTATGCCAAACGCGATCGAAAGCCTTTGAGATGTCAAGAGCAACTGCTTGACATCTCAAAGTCATCTTGACATCTGCTTGTGTTTCACCAAACTTTTCCATTGAATTTGTCCATAAATGAATAACATAAGCCAGAATATCACCAGTGGATCAACAATGATGGAATTCAAACTGGCGATCGTTGATCAGACGGAAGGTAAGAGTTGGCGGTTAATTGATTTCTCCATTACTTTAGAAAGAGTAGAACTAATTGCAATGGGATGATAACTGGATGGGAGGGACTTGTCACCCTTTTTAGGAACTGGCTGGATACAAGCAATTTCCAAGCAGAAGGAAAAACACCTTTGGAATAAGAAAGTGAAAAAAGGCGGCAAGAACAGGAGTAAGTTCAGGAGCACAGGTTTTGAGAACAAGTGAAGAAATACCATCAGGACCTGGAGCTTTCTTACCATCGAGATTCGTCAAAATCCTTCTGACATCCTTTTGACGGAAAACCACAGGAAGCATTGAATGGAGCTTGTTGGAAATGGTGGGAGGTGTTTTACCAGGATCATTAATACATGAGTTGGAAGAGAAATGGGATGCTAGCAGTCAGCTTTATCCTTGGCTGAAGTGACAACAGAACCATCTGGTTTTGACAGAGGTGGCAGCAGAGATGGGCAAAAGTTGCGGCTAATAACTTTGGTAAGCGACCAGAATGCTTGGCTACCATTAGGGCAAGAAGCAAGTTTTCTACTCTTAGCCTGTTCAAAATTTAATTTGAACTGATTAATGACTGCTTTACAATTGTTGCGAGCTTTGGTGTAGGCAGAAAATGATGAATTGGAAACAAGCCAATTACGATATGCAACATTCTTCTCTTGAAGAGCCTTAGCACATTTATTGGAAAACCAAGGTTTAGATAAAGGACAAGATTTTAGAGTGGAGTGTGGAATAAAGAATTCCATTCCTACAAGAATAATTTCACTGACACGATCTGAGCAAACGTTGACATCATAAGTTTTGAAACAGTAGTCCGACAAAGGAAAAGAAATCTCGCAGGTCATCCCATTTTGCATTCTTGTAATGCCAAACAATGAGGTTGGGAATAGCCATGAGATAAAGGCTCCATTGGAGATGAAACAATCACAAAGTTGTGATCTGAGGTACCTAAAGGACCACTCACTTCGACTGTGTACTTAGTGGGTTATTTGTGAGGAAAAGATCAAGCATGTTGGCTGTATGGTTAGGATTGTCCAGCATGATGGAAGAGTTGACTGGAACTTAGCTCTGGAGCACTAAAAATGAGTTCCACCACTTCAAGCCTCCAACAAGCAGAGTGGTGGTATTGCACCGGTTGATGAGAGTCATCTACCAACTAGTAATGCCTGGTAACACAGAGGGGCGGCATTCCTCCATGTGGTGTGGGAGCCACCTCAACCCCTGCTTACATTGGTTCATACCTTGGTGGTCACCCACAGTAAGCTTGTGCATGGAAGTTATACCCAGGATTACTAACAATCCCACCATCGTGAAGGTGAAAGCAGCAGATTTGGCTGTCACAGACAACCCGGGGGGGGGGGGACATGCTGAATGAAGTAATGAAATGTTTGGATATGGCGTACACATGGGAAGAATATACCCAGATCCTTTGCATAATGTGCCCTCGACAATGCCCCCCCCCCCCACATACACACTACTCAGGCTCCCTGCAGTCACTATTTTGCAGAGTTAAGGTAGCAAGATTATACACTAGCTGATCTGGAAGCCTCCTAAGGAGTTACCAATAGGTTCAGTCTGGTGTACTAACTAGCGGCCAGCTGCAGAATGTAAGGAAGATTGGATCTCGCCACAATGTTCATCATAACCTCGAAATCATCAGTCATACTGCACGATAGAAGAGATGGTGAAGGGTTGACCAGAACTTAGCTCTAAAGACTAAACATGGGTTCCACCGTTTCAAGCCTCCAATAAGCATAGTGGTGGTATTGCACCGGTTAATGAGAGTCATCTACCACCTAGTATTGCCTGGTAACACAGAGCGCCAGCATTCTTTCATGTGGTGTGGTGTGGGTGCCACACCTCGACCCCTGCTTATGTTGGTTCATACCTGGATGGTCACTCACAGTGTGCTTGTGATTGGAGGTTATACCCGGGTATGGCTATTACATAAGAATGTCGCCAGGAAATAGGGAATATATGTTCTGAGAATATCCTATTGTAAAAGTTTAGAAATGAAGATAGTGATTTCTGATTGAGGTGATGAATCATTATATTGTAGATTCCATCAGGGCCAGAAGAGCTATTTCTTGAGGTATATATAGATTCTTACAGTTCAGATATTGTGAGTGGTTGGCTATAGGGTAAAGGACATGCAGCTTTGAAGTTCAGTTTCCTTTTCTCAGCTTCAGCTTTAATTTTTTGAAAAGATGGTTGATATGCAGTTGAGGCAGACAATTCAAAGAACACCGTTCCTAAGGCATTGGCAATTTCCTCAACGGATGATATCCCTTCCCATTCCAATTAATAATAGGAGAAGTCAACATATGATATTTACCATTTAGTTTCTTTATTTTTTCCCAGATTATTCGGTATCAGTATCTTTGTTGATTGAGGAGGCAAATTTTATCCACGAGTCTTTTTTCGCCTTCTGCCGGATGTAACGGGATTTGGCTCTCAGTCTCTTGAAGTTAATAAGTTTGGCAGTGGTGGGATGTTTGCGGAAGGTGTTCCATGCTGCGATTTTTTTCTCTTTTTGCTTTGTTGCGATCACCAATGATTGTTATGCCGATGGTTTCTTATTTGAAACTGTGGGATGGTGGCTGTTGCAGCTGTTAGTATCTGCATTGTGATATAATTGGTGACAGAGTCAACAGCAGAAGACTCTATAATGTCATCATGAAAAGATACATGATGGGTAAATTTTGTCCAGTTTGCTTTGGAAAATTTCCATTTTGTTTTTGTTTCTGTTTGTTTGGAATGGGTAGTTTGAATACTACAGATCAGTGGATAGTGGTCACTGTTCAGAGGATTGTCATGTACTGCCCACTCTATAGTTGGGAAGACGATCGGAGAGCAAATGGAGAGATCTACTGCAGTAGTTGACCCACTAGGAAAATGGATGTAAGTTGGTAAGCCAGAATTTGATAGTGTTAGATTTTCTCTGTCAGGGTAACATTTCAATAAGCTCACCATGTCCATCTGAGACCAAAGAACCCCATAATGGATGATGTACATTAAAATCTCCTAATAAACAAATAGGAGATGGTAATTGAGAAAAAAGGTTTTCCAGTTGGTGAATTGTACATAATTGGTTATGAATATAAATTGATACCAGTGTCAGAGTGATACCAATTACTACATGCGTGGCAACAGCTTCCAATTGTGTTTGCAATGGAATGCATCTGGAGAGAACTCGTGAGTCCACGAGTATGGCTACTCCTCCATGGGGGCTGTTAGTATCAGATCTATCTTGCCTATAAATAGTATAATTTTTGACAGAAATAGATATTTTTGTTGTTAAATTTGTTTCTTGTAAGCATATGGCAGGAGGATTGTAACAGTGAATTAGTTCGTAGATATCATCAATATTGCTGAGAAAACCTCTGCAATTCCATTGTATGACTTGTTCCATTATTTGGTTTTGTGAGCGGAAGATGAGTCTGTCTGCTTTTTGTGAGTGGCTTGTTTATATCTGTTGAATTTTGATTTTCTTTTCTTGAAAAATTTGGGCATCCTGAGTCATTGCTTTCTTCCATATCATCATCTGCATGTATTTCAAGCAGATCTTCTGAGTTGGTGGTATCATCTGTGTCCATGCTTGAGGGGTGAGATTGCTTCACCTCAAATGGATCTGATTTTTGCAAATTCTCCACTGCTTGACAATGGGGAAGTCTCTGGGATGGAACTGTCAGTGGTGTATTACTGCATTGATTGACTATCTTTGATGGAGATGGATGCTGGACCGAGAGGACTGATCGAGCCCAGTCTGAGATCGATGTGTCTGGAGGGATGGACACTACTGATTGGTGACTGTAAGTAGCAGAGGCATAAGTGCAGTTTGGCATACTTAATTTTACTTGTTTTTTTACCTCTTGGTAGGAAACTTTATTTTAAATTTTATACTTTTGTATTTTTTTTTCCCAAATTCCAGAGATTGCAGTCTTTGGAATATGCCGGATGGTTGCCCTTGCAATTTGGACCCTGTGGGGTTGATGCCTTACATTCTGTTTGTGTATGAGTTTTACACTCACAGTTTGCACATGTTGCATCTCCACGGCATGCTATCTGGGAATGGCCGAATTTTTGGAATTTAAAACATCTTAGGGATTTTGGGATATATATGGCTGAATGCGACAGTTTAAATATCCTGCCTTGACTGAAGCTGGTAGGTTTGGAGAACTGAAAGTTAAAATTATACTCCGGGTAGGGACTAAACTGCCATCTTTACAGATCATGATTCTTTTTGCTTGCATGATTTTTGTTCTCCCTTTGAAGAATTGAGGGTGGTATGTGGTGTGATTTGAACTGGGATTCCATTCAAGGATGTCAGACATAATAATAGTTCAGAGTGACGAGAATTGGTGGTCTCTGTTAACAAATCTCCAGATTGGAGACGTTTCACCATTTTTGGCAAACCTGTGGTATGTTCGAGGCATCTCTGAATGATGAAGGGGGAGAGCTTGCTCACAGGTTGCGTTGACAAATAATGTATTATTAGAAAAGCTGGTGATTCCTGTCTGTCTGTCAGTGTCCTTTTTCATTCTCTTTAAGAGAGAGAGAGAGAAGTCACGGTCAGTATCATATTTGTCACTTTGTCGAGAGCACTTTGGCTCTAAACATGGAAATTCATTTGTTTCCATTTTTGCTCCTTTTAGCCGAGGGTTAGTTTTTCTCCCCAGGTTACTGGCCCCGCCACATGGAGGCAGGAGTGGTGCCACCAGTGACCAAGCAGTTGTTTAAGTTAATAGCATTGGTTAGTGATATATACAAAGAATAAGAAAAGAAAGGTGGATTGCCTTTCTGGGTTCTTACTTTTGACCTTTAAAGCTCAAAACCACTTCAAGTAAATAAAATAACAGCTGCACTAGAAAATAAACAAAACTATATCACTTTGGAGATCACTCTATAATCACAGAAGAAAATCACCTGTCATTATCGCTTGCCACTCGGGGCTGATGGATCATATGCTGTTGAGGCAGATAACTGTGAAAATCCCTAGTCCCTAGAGCATTTATCCCAGGGGCTCACATCTGGTGAGTATGGGCTTGGAACACCCAGGGTCCTGAGCTGGATATCATTATTCTTCTCTTTCTTGGTGATTCCTTTTTACTTCTGACTCTTGCTCGCTCTCTCTCTCTCTCTCTCAGGGTAACTCGGGAATTTTTTTTTTTTTTTGGGCTGGTGCAACATAAGCCTCAGGCTTCCTTGCACCATATGGTTAATAACAAATAATGGCAGATGAACTGCCAGTATTTGTTAATAATAATAATTTGCAATCTCTGCAGGAGTAGAAAGTTCCTGCCCATTCCAGTTGAGAAGTTGTGAATAATGGGAGAAATTTATCATTTAGATTTTTTATTTTTCTCCATATTATTCTGGTATCAATATTTTTATTAATTGAGCTTGCAAATTGAATCTAGGAGTCTCTTTTAGCTTTCTTCCTAATGTGATGGGCCTTGTCTCTAAGTCTCTTGTAGTTTATAAGGTGGTAGGATGTTTGTGAAACAGATTCCACACTTGGTTTTTTCTTTTTGTCTTACACTCTTCATTCCACCAATAATTTCTGGTTCTACGGATGGCTAACTGTGATTGTGAAATCGCAGTAGATGCAGCTGCCAGTATTTGTTTTGAAATGTGATTGGTAACTATGTTGATAGGCCAGGTTTCAATGATCTGAGCATCAAAGAACACATGGGAAGTGAAATTTGCCCAATCTGCTTTGGAAAATTTCCATTTTATGTAGTTTACTGATATTATGGAATGTGATGTTTGAATTTACATATTAACGTGTCACTGGTGAGCGGATCATCAAGGGCTGTCCACTCAATACTAGGAAAGAGGGACAAGAGCAGATGGAGAGACCTATAGCAGAGGTTGTTCCTGTAGAGAGATGGATGTAAGTTGACAAGCCAGTATTTAGGTTAGTTAGGGTTTGTCTGTCAACAAGCATTTCAATGAGTTATCCTCATCCATCTGCAAAGGGAGATGTGGCAACTTAAATGGACACCATAATGGAAGGTGTCTATTGAAGTTGCCTAATAAACAGATAGGGTGTTGGCAACTGCAGAATATGATCTCTGAGTTCAAGAATGGTATAGGTAGATGTACACCTAGCAAGAGCTTTGATGGAAATTTGTAAAGGAATGTGTCTGCAAGGTACTCGTGAATCTAGGAGTATAGCTACCCCTCTGTGAGCATTATTTGTAACAGTATTCTCTTGCCTAAAAAGCATATAATTTTTAACTGAGAGAAAGGAAGAGAGAGGGAGGGAGGGAGAGAGAGAGAGAGATAATCATGCAGTGTTAAATTTATCTATTGTAAGCAGATACCTACAGGATGGCAACAACTGATTAGCTCGTGGATATCATTAATTTTACTCTAAAATCCTATACAGTTCCATTGTATAATCTAATGCATTATTTGGTACGTGAGGATGATTCTGATTCTTTTTTATTCCCAGACTATGGTGATTAAGCTTCATCTTCTCTCTTCTTGGAAAGAATGGGCATCCTGTCTACGTCACCTTCTGCATGAAGATCTAGGATAGGTTCATCTGAGTCAGTATTGTTATCAATATCTACATTTACTAATGTGATATTGTTTGTCTTCTTAGTTGGAGCTGAATCAGTTCTCAATTTTGTAGCATCTGTGTGGTGCAGTTGGTGGAATTGTAACTGTAGTATTGTTGGCTCTGTTTACTATGTTTTGCTCCTTAGGAGTATGTGTCATTGATGATGAGAGCATAGATCAGGCCCAATCTCCAATAGATATGGCTGGGAGAACTGAGACTTCACTTTGTGTTGCCATTGACTGATATTTTTGCATTGCTGCTGCATATATGCTCTCAGGTGCATTGGAAAGTAACGTTCCATTCTACCCTATACTTCTGGATTTTTTTCCTTCTTTTCCAGAGTTCACATGATTTGGAGTAGGCTGAATGGGATGAGCGCCTTTGTAATTTGTACAGTGTGGAATTTTAGCATCGCAGTCTGTTTGCATATGTGCTTTTGAAGCACAGTTTGGCCAGACTATCTCCTCAAGAAGCCATTTGCAAGTGACCAAATTTTTGGCACTTGTAGCATCTTATAGGATTGGAATAATAGATCATACTTGGCAGTTGAGATAGTAACAGTAATAGTATTCACCATATTAGGAAGCCACAGGCTTTTGCTGCACTGGCAAAAAAAAAAAAAAACCAGATAGAGAAGAAAATACAAATTATATGCTTCCCTCCTCACACAGTTAACTATCCAGTTGAACTCTGAATTTATTCAAACTATCAGCCTCAACTACCTTCGAGGGCAACTTGATCCAGCAATCAATGATTCACTGGCCAGAAGAAAACTTCCCACAATCTAATCTAAACCTCAATCCCTGTTATTGAATTTATGCCCCTTAGTTCTGGAATTCTTTATAACAGTGGAATTTCTAACTTCATTCACTTTACTAACCCCTCTCAGAGCCTTATAAACCCCAATCAGGTCAGCTCTGAGGCACCTGGCTTCCAAGCTCTGTATTCCACATAGTCTTTCCTCGGATGGTTGCCCTTTTGCCAATTTCACCATGTGAGTTGCCCATCTTTGGGCCCTTTCAAGAAGCTCAATGGCTTTTTTCAGATAAGGTCTCCATAGTTGAACATAGTATTCCAAATGTGCTCTTACAATTGCCTTATACAGCAGGACTATGACTTCTATATCTACAGGATAATGTTCGATAAATCATCGATAGGACACCCTGAGCTTTCCTGGCTGCCTGTTTATACTCAGAAAACTTCATATCTGCCTATTATAACTTCCAGATCCCTTTCTTCTTGTACTGTTTTTCATTCACCTGCACCAAGTGTATAATTTATTTTTGGGTTGCTATTCTCCAAATGTAAGACCTTGCATTTTGCTACATTAAAACACAGCTGCCACTTTTTTTGACCATTCTTGCAGCCTGTTCAAGTCATCCTGAAGGAGTGCTGCTTGGAACTACTCTATCAATCTTTTATGTTGTCTGAAAATGTTAACTTCATGCTTTCTATCTCTTTGTTGATGTCATTTATGAAAATCAGAAACAACAGTGATCCAAGAACAATCCTGGGGGGGTGGGGGGCACACTCTTGACATTACACCAATCTGAAGAATATTCATTAATAACAACCCTCTGCCTTCTGTCATGCAGCTATATAGCAATCCTTCTTAGAATCTTACCAGTAATCCCAACCTGTTCAAGCTTATACAGTAACCTCTCAAGAGGGACCGAGTGAAATGCTTTGCTAAAATCCAAATAAACTATGTCGAAATTGTTCCCTAAATTCAGCTCATGAGTAACTATGTCAAAATAGCCTATTAAGTTAGTAAAACATGATTTTTCCTTAACAAAGCTATCTTGTGTGTCCTTCAGAATGCCATATCTATAAATGTTCCTGGATTGCACTAACTATTAATCATTGCTTCTAAGAATTTTCCAACCACTGAAGTCAGACTTAGTGGTCAGTAGTTACCAATTTCACTCTTAGAACTGCTAGAGGGTAAGATAGGTATACTGAATGTCAGGATGATGTTGCATGTGAGAATACAGTCTCCACCTTTCCTGATCGTGATCCATTTGGCTTGTACAACTTTTAGGTTTTTCAGTTCCTGGACCAGTTCAGGAGTAATTGCAGAGTGGGATCTAATTAATGTTCTATTACATTAATCAGATCCCACTCTGCAATTACGCCCTTGGAGATGTTTAATGTTGCATGTGGGATAACCTGTACAGCAGTCCTCCAAATGTTGTTAGTTTCAGCAAATCTCAGAATGTGTAAACCTCGCAGTTTCAACCAATAGGTCACCAGATCTGAGCCTTCTCACCATTTTGGGTGATCCGACCAAATTTTCTAAACACTTCTGTATATGAAATGGAGATAGAGTGCTCATAGATTTCTCTGAGAAAGAATGTAAGATAAGGAATGATGGACATTCCTGTTGTCCTTATGCAGTCTTTTTTGACTTTGTTGTGTCATAGTCAATTTCATCTAGCATTGCTGATAGTGCTAGATGAGCAACTAGGCTGCACAAGTGCAGGATAGTCATCATAATCTGTGGTCAGTTCCTTTCTGCCCCACAGGGAGGCAGGAGCAGTGCTGCTAGGAGGCTAAGTGGTTAGAAGAGTTAGTTGGTTAGTAAAGAAATTAATATATGTAATAAAAAAGAAAGGTGAATTTCCTTTCTCTGTTCTAACTTGCGACTTTCCAAGTGTAGAACTTGGAAAGTTCTACACTTGGAAAGTCGCGATATAACTTAAAAAGAACTGAGAAAGATTGCTAGATAATTCACACTGGAAATGCTTGACCTTGAATTGCTTGGCACCCAGGACCATGAAATGAGGAAATACAATCTCAATTCCAAATAAAAAATTATTATTGAAATCCTCGAATCACGCATATACTAAAATCAACTGGACCTTTCAATCATTGCTTATGCTGATGATTTGAATATATGGTCCATTTCTCATTCTTTTGATAAAGCAATCTTCAATGAAAAGGATTAACAACTGTTTGAAAATAAAATTCAGTTGTAAAATTCAATGTCCCATCACATAATGATCTTGGTGTTTTCTTTGATTCATAGTTTACATTTAAATATCGCCTGCAGAATTCCAAAATTAAAGCATTAAAGACTGAGACTATTCAAACAAAGTTTACTTTATGTCTCAGGTCAAAGGGTTATTGTCAAGTACATTAACTCATTTATTCTTCCTGTGATGATGTATGAATCAGTCATTTGGTATGCTGCTGCATACATATGCCAACTTAAAATTAATATTTTCTATTGAATCTGAAATCTTAAAATGGGCCATTGCTAATGCAGAATATGAATTGTACTAATTATAGTCTACCCCAATGTACAATACACTTGTAATCTAAATTATATACCCATGTTAAAACATTTGCAGATGGCGTAAAAATGGTTGAGAAAATGATTAACTTCATTCTTCCAATGCAATTAATATTGTCTTCCACTTATTGGAATACAAGTTCTGATTTTTGGCAGAACTTGTATTCCAATTACGTGGAAGACCGATTAAAACCTATGATTCTGACTTCATTCTAGAATTAAGCTGCTTTGTTGAGTTTTCCTAACAATGTGTAGTAATAAATAAATTTATAAACAAGAATAAAGGTGATCCTACACTATGTCATTATGACACCAAAGAAATACTAAATGAAATTCTCTCTCTTCCAGCTATTTAACTAGTTCTGCTACATGTCTGTTTATATGAATGGGTTGTTACATTCTAATTTTACTCAATGTAGAAAACTCTCATTATAATGCTCGTTCTTTTAATGCTCTTTTCTTCTGGTCCCATGGTTAATTCTATGAAGTGCCATGCATTTTTTAATGGCTCTATAATGCTTTCACTTGTATCACTGTTTTTTTTTTTTAAAGTCCGAAGAAGAAATAAACCTGAATATAAGCTTCCTTCCTCTTGCTTTTTTTGGCTTCAGGAATAGAATAATATAGAGACTAAATTCTAGAAATTTTTAACTGTGCGATTTGTTTACTTCACAGAAATCATTCATCAGTGCAGGTGACATTTAATTCAGATTTAACTTGAACTTTAGTGTTATAGGTCAAGCAGCACCAGGGGTTTTCCCCAAAAGCACATTGTGTACTTTGTGTTGCAGTATAAATTCTGTCAAGGCCAGATAGCATGTGTTATTTCATGTGGTCTGCATAGTGCTGTGTTGGGGTATGTTAGTCTGTTGTTCATCTGGCCTCTTAATCATGCCTTGGAAAACCAAGGTTTCCCTCCATTGCCCATTCACTTCCACGAGAAGATGGACCAGGAAGTAGGATAAGGTCTCTGGCTTGGGAGAACCCTGGCATCACCTGAGCTTACTACCCCCCCCCCCAAGTAGAAATTTTTATTGTTAGAGAGTACGATAGATAGTATGGAGTAGGTGAAGGCAAAGAAAGTGGATGATAGGAAGGCTTCCACCAAGAATTTGGAAGTTAAAGGGATAGAGGGTACCCCTGTGAAGGGTGGCTCCTCCACGGGAGTGGGAGGTGGGGAAGGGGTTGGGAAACTCGCTGGGTGTTTGGGGATTAAAATCATAGGGCCAGAGTGCCCTATATGAGAGAAATGGTCACCATCAGGCAATTCCAGGTTAAAGTATCTCACACTGGCCAGACCAGCTGCAGCTAGTGTCAGCATCCCATCTGGAGGGGTCAGCATGGCCTCAGCACAGGCAGTGAGGGAACGTTCACCCAAACTAGATGTTTCCCCATTGCCTGTGCTGACATTGGGTTGTTCTCCCACTGATTAGCTGTTGAAAACTGCAATCATGTTTGGGGGAAGGGTTATCAACAAGACAAGCACACAACACACTTCAGTCACACGCCTATCATTATACGAGTACATAGGAAGTTTTAAATATTTTTTTCTTTTGATATACACATACATACATATATTCAGGTGTGCTGCAAAGAAGACAAAGCACATTTTTACTCTAACATTTGTTCTGTATTGCTCAACAACTGTCTTGCACACTGATAGGATCACAGCATCCTGAATATGAATAGTGCACAGTTTCTATTATTTTTTTTTAATTATTACAGATCACAAGTGCTCATTTGGCCATCACGCAGTTTATACAAATGGACAAAACATTCATTCATACCACAGTTATGCACTTTAATCTACAAAGGAGTATCTAAAGAATTTATTTATTTATTATAATTTTTTTATTATATACACATATCCAGAGTGCAACAGTTAAAACAGATAATTATGAAATTCCCATGTACTCTCTCACTTACATAACACTTATTCAGTCATTGCAGCACTATGAATATAACCTTTTTTTTTTTTTTTTTTTTTTCCCCTTTCAGGTTAAGAACACCATTTACTGTTATACATAGGGATCCCAGAGAGCTGGGGAGTCCTTGCCTGTGCAAATGCCCTACACATATGCTTGCTATACAATCATACCTGGCAAGTCATAGGCACCAGGGAAAAACTGGAAACTAGGAGAAGAAAGCAGTGGTGGGTGAGGGGTTGAGGAAGAATAATGTTGAATTTAAAAAAAAAACCTGAGGAGATGATGCATTTGCATGCTCTCCTTAGCATTTTTTATTTTAACATTATTCATCCCCTTTCCTTGCTGGTACAGAAATATTAATTTGTAAAAAGATAATGATGAAATTTATTGATGCCACATTGAACACACACACACACACACACACACACACACACACACACACACACACACACACACACACACACACACACACACACACACACACACACATGTGTCTGTAACTACCAAAATATTATTGAAAAATGAATGCCTCCCATTTGTAATGCTATTTTGGGACAGTCACTTCAAAACCAAGCATTATAACAGAAATTTACTATATTACAATAATTTATAGTGTGTGAGGTCATATTGTATTATGTTAATTTTATGTTTGTTTGTTCGTATTGTTATGTATGTATTGTCAACATTTTCTGATTGTGACTTCTTTCATAAATTCCTCTAGCATTCTGCTGTCCAAGCTAGGTCCATAATCATGATTTATATGTAAATGAATCACCCTGCTTTCATATACACCCACTGATTGTGACCAATAAACTATTTGATGGAAGTATATCTTTTATTTCTCTAGGAAATCCTGTCACACCTTTTACATACCAATCTTGATAAAAGTAAATAGATTGCCATATATATTTCATGCAGAATTCATTTTTCCTGGTTTTGACAACTCTTTTTAACCAGGTTATTATGTGTGTATATTTATCTTCTCCCATCACCTGGACTCATTCACACGGTACATTTGTAGCTGAGGTAAGTAAACAACAGTTAATAGTATATATTTATTTCGTGATTTTTGCAAATTATACTTACAAAACTCATTTATTTTGGATACTTGGGATGGATCATTAGGATTAGCGCCAAAGGTAAATGCAGGCCATAAGCAACCTGTGTATTATGCCCTATAAATTGGTCTTTTTGTAGGATTAAAAACCAGGGAGAAACCTGAACTCCTGCTTGAAACTATACTCTTGATAACTGTATCAAGTTTTTACAAATTTCTTCCTGATATTGGTAGGATTAAAACCTAGATATTTCTGAATGGGTGGTAAAATGTATGAGCAGCTCCACCACAACCCAGAGAACCACAATTCTACTATATCATAATATAAGAAATTTAATACTGATTCTATTCTCAAAGACATTTATGAGATTTTTAAAAAGTGGCAATGACTATCGGATAATTTTAAAATGAAAGAAATAAAAAAAATATACAGTATTTGTAAACAAAAGAAAAAAATAAATAAATAAAATACATACGCAGGATGTTTCAATTAAAAGGCACCAGGTTCCATCTCACTTATTTTTGGGTTTAGACTATTTGTTGTCTGAAAAATTTTTTGTTATATTTGTATTAAAATTTTTGAACTTGATGTTAAAACTGGATTAGGTATTACCATATATTAGATTATTATTAAATTTTTATTATTATTATTTATATTTATTATTAGATTTTATGACATCTAAATTAAAATTCTGCCTAATCAACTGCATTTTTCTCAATGTGAAAGTTGTTTTCCATTTTCAATTTAGTCTAAAAATGTCATTGTGGTACTTCTGAAATGAACATAATCTAATTTTATTTGAAGAAAAAAACAAGACAAACACAATGGTTGTATGTGATGTTCACTCTTGAGCAGCACAACACATTTGGTAGCTTGTATTGCATCTCTGCATGCTACAACTGTTTGTTATTACGATTAATCATTATTTTTTATATATTATATTTTCGTATATTAAACAATATTTTTTTTACTTCAAATAAAATGGTTTAAGCTTGTTTAACAAAGGCATCAATGAAGTAAATTTTAATATAGAAATTGTAAAATCTAAACAGTAATACTTAGCCCAATTGTAACATCAAATTTAGAAATTTCAGCCTAAATATAACAAAATAGGTCTAAACAACAAATAGCCTAAACCTAAAAATATGTGTGATAGACCTCAATGCCGTTTAACTGAAACACCCTGTATATAGAATACATTATATATATGAAATGCCTAATATAGAAGTTAGTTTAAACAAGAAGTGATAGTTGATAGATAAAAATAAGAATGATATGACAGATGCACCTGAATGCACAAAGCAGTAAAGAATGCAAAAGTATATATGTGCATGTGGGAATTAATGGGTCTAATAATAGTGCAAGGATGGAAGTGAAATTTACAAAAAATGCCAAAAACTAATAACTGAAAAATAGTAGAAATCGGAAAAGATGTAGTAGCAAAAAAGAAAGAAAGAATGTGAATATCCAATATGTTATAATGAATTAAGAGAATTAAAGGCTGAATTGAAAATCCAATTAAAGAGGAGGGAGCTGTAAAGTAAAATAATTAATACAAAGTAATTAAACCAACAAAAGGAGAACTAGCCAGCATGAGAAATGGGTGGGAAAATTTAGCTAAGTCAAAAAAAAGGGGGAAGCAAATATGCAAAAATCTGATGTTAGCTAAAGTGAATATTGATACATGGTCAGGTATTTCATCAGGAGACTAAGCCTGACCCAGTATCAAGAATTGTGTTTCTATACTTGTCCATATAAGTGGAAGAGAAGCAAATTAAAGAATAAAACTAGGTGGGATAAAGCAGCATTACTCTTTCAGAATATAGACAAGGTATTCCCAATGCATTGTCAGTAATATAAAAATAAGGTAATACAAGGATAAAGCTAAAATAAAATATAAATAAGTGTTTTCAGAGTAAAAAAAAAAAAAAAAAAAAAATTAGAATTTTATGTAGATTTTATGCAATTTCGGAAAAAATATTTGTTTGAATTTGGTGGAAAAGTAGATAAATTTGATGATTCAATTTAGAACAAGCAAATGGTATAGGGCAAGGTATTAGGTGCCTCCGTAGCCAGGTGGGCAGGAGCAGCAGTGCGTAGCACACGCTTCTTGATTAGACCAGGGTTCAAGCCCGTGATCACCAAATACGGAGGATGTGGAAAGGTCAGGGAATGACCACCGCATATCCCTGGAGCAATATGGCTTTAGTAGCTAATGCTCCTAAAAAAAAAAACCAAATAAACAACAATAAATAATAAACAGCAAGGTATTAAAAATTGAGGATGGAGAAGGGATAAAGCAGTAATTAATCAGAGACGAAAATAGCGATACAATGAGGATAGCTGGAACGTCCATATCACCCTTGTATTGCACTAATAGCTTTACGAACGGGAAAAAGGTAGAAGTAGAGAGTAAAAAGTATAGAAAAGGATACAGGTCTAAAATGAGCCGAAACAGAAACCAAAAGTATAATGAGAAAATAGAGAATAAAAACTATACCTGGAATTTTCAAGTAATGCATAGCAGAAGGAAGAAGGCAGGAAAATATAGCGAACATATTCAGTTGAGTTGATAAATGTATCTTAGATTACATATATATATATATATATATATATATATATATATATATGTATATATATATATATATATGTGTATATATATATATATATACTAGATTTCCAGTGAACTGCTCTCACCTTGGCACTTTTGATAGGTTTGTTCATTCTGCAGGCTTTCTTAATGTCCATTTCTGTAGTATTAACACATCCAGGCTGAAAAGAGTCATAAGTTGCATGTAGTTAAATTAACTGTTACATAAATTTTAAGTTGCAAATGTGTTTGATATTCTTGTAACTACACAAATATGCAGTTATTTCACTCAGTTCATCTGCCCACAAAAATACCTTCAATGCATCACTATCAGCTACTAGTTTTGTAGTTTTACTCTTATATTACAAATATTAATATATTAAAACTCCACAAATCCAAAGCTTTTTGAAAATTTTAAATTAAAAAAATAATCCCAATCAATTTATGAACTACTCTGAAAGTCACAGGCAACATCATTTTTGACAGCTGTAAATTATACACAACTACAAGAATCTTAGCCACAACTCTTCTGAAACAGCATGTTTTCCAATGTCAGTCAAACTCATGATTAACCACAATATTTCTTTGTGCATTCCTGCAGATGGAATGCATGAAGTGATACTGTCTTAAAATTTACAAAACCAAATCCAAATTTACATAACCAGATACTATATTGAACACACTTTTTAAGCATGAGACTCGCTAATTAATACAGGAATGCTATGAAACAGGCTATGAAACAATGACTATTAATCACATTATGAACAAGAGGCAATCTCCAGATAGCTGTTTCAGAAATTTTTGTCGCCTCATCAGTGAAAAGTTAGGTGAAAATGGAAAGATAAAAATGAAGACAATCTTAAATGTCTTTTAATCCAACCTGAGCACAACCATTTGATTTAAGATAAACCAGAAACTACCAATATAAGAGAAGGTTTAATAGTGCTCCTGTAATAATTATACACACATTATACACTCTTCTTTAAGGCTGCTGAATCTAAATAAAATAGCAAACAAACTTTTAAAAATATAAAGTACAAATACAAAATGATCAATAAAATTAAAATACTATTTACCACAGAACACGTATAACTAAAAATTTTAAAAGTTAAAACTGACTGTAAATAAACATTCAGTAACTCATCTAGACACAGTAATGTATGATGTCACCTGTTTAGCTGCAGTCAATCTGAATTAGTGCATTCTGAATATTTCATTACAAGATGTTTTATACAGGGTGTCTCAAAAATATTGGTACAAACATTTAGGGGAGGTAGGCAACATCTAAAGGAATGTGGATCGCATAGGAACCCATAACCAGAAACGTCACGGGAAAGTAGCAGCAGAGGCACAAGAAGCAGAAATGACACAAGACAGTAATTAGTGGCAAACATTTATTTGACATAATATTAACAATGGAGTACAAGATGGATGCATTTTATGATGTTAAAACAGATGCTTGAAGGTTCCACCATGAGACACGATGCATGCATGACACTGACGCAGCATGGATTGCCGGACACGGTCGAACACACCTGGAGTTTCTTTGACAGTAGCAGCAGCGCAGACGAGTCTCGCATGAGATCCATTTCCGTCTCCACAGGCGATTCATACACGATAGATTTGAGGGCCCACACAGAAAGAAATCAAGGCTTGATAAATCAGGTGAGCGTGGGGGCCAGGCAACTGGTCTACCATGGCCAATCCATCGACGCTCAAAACGCCTGTTCAAATGGTCACGAACACACCTTCATTAATAATGGGCAGGCGCCCCGTCATGTTGAAACCAAATGTTGCGTCTCACATTTGCTGGAACATCGTCAAGTAACCCTGGTAGAACTTGTTCAAGAAAGATCCGATATTTAGTGGAGTTCATGCGGGATGGTAACAGGTATGGGCCAACTAAGCAGTCACCGACCATACCTACCCACACATTTATTGCGAAGAGATGTCGTGCCGCATGGGGGTGCACACCATGTGGGCCCTCTGCTAATCCATACACTAGGTGCATGTCTGCCAGCTCACAGTTCGTATATCGATGCATGCTCTTCGTGCGGCGACTACTGCTTGAATGAGTAAACCAGAAATTTTCCCTCTCGCAAACTGATGAACAGCGCCATGTACCGACTTATGGTGACGTTTCCGGTTATGGGTTCCTATGCGATTCACATTTCTTTAGATGTTACCTACCTCCCCTAAAAGTTTGTACCAATATTTTTGAGACACCCTGTATGTCTGGTTGCATATAAAGCCAATAAGTTTTAACTGAAATTTTATCATATTTTTGATTAGTTAGTGTATTAATTTGTGTTTAGAAATAGATTAAATAGGCTTAGTGAGATTCATTAGCTTATTTTTTTAAATTTAGCTAGTGATTTTATAAGTTACAACTGGCTACTCCAACCACTATTGTATCAGTGTTTTTGGTGGGAATATTGTAGCATAACCAGTATCTCAGAAGAATAGTAAGGTTTAAATTGTAATATATATAAGTATTTTGAAGGGTTTAATCACCTTTTGGGAATATATCTGTTGTATTTTTTGATTAGTTAATGTATTAATTTGGGTTCGAGCCCGTACCCGCCAAATACGGAGGATGCGGTAGGTCAGGGAATGACCAGCGCATATTCCCAGCCCAGATAAAGGGTGAGGGTTGGCGTCAGGAAGGGCATCCGGCCGTAAAAATTGCATGCCAAAACAATAAAAAAACACTGACCCCATATAATAATGGGAAAAAGGTGAGGACAAAAAAAAATTAATTTGTGTTTTTACATATAGATTAAATAGGCTTAGCAGCATTCGTTAGCATATGTTTTTAAATTTAGCTAGTGACTTTGTAAGTTACAACTTGCTATTCTTACCACTATCATATTGGTGTTTTGGCTGGAATATCATAGTGTAACCAGTAGCATAGAAGAATAGTTGGGTTTTGATTGTAATAAATAAGTATTTTGAAGGTTTTAATCACTTTTTGGGCATATGTCATTGGTATTTTCTAAGGATATAAGTAATTTAGAATTGTGATCAGTACGGTATAGTGTAACTTGATAATGTATATCTCAAAATTGATAGCTAAGGCATAACGTAAAACTATATAGCGGAATACGTATTACTGCATTAGCTTAGTATAGTTATAGTCAAGTATAGTATAATAAATTATTTAATTAAATTTATTAACCTTATTGATTTTCATTGTTAATTAATTAAATCGTATTTAAACAGAAATCATTCCCCAGACTAGAGCAGCAAAGCAACGTGCACAAAGTAGTGGGAGTGCTGTGGCTCTGGATAGAACCAAAGGGGGCAATTCTCCAATGTATCACAGCCTAAAGAAAAGTGCAACTTGTTAAATGTTTGCAGAACTTTCTGAGAAGGGCCATGGTGTTGCCAAAGAGGATGTCTTGTTTAGTTGGCTAAGCATTGTTATGGGCCTTTATGAGAGCTTGAAGGACAGGATAGATGCCCTCAAAGGACTTACATTAGGGGACCCATCAAGCTCTCAGTTGCACACATCAATGCCAGAGATCGCACCTAATCATCAGGCAACACAATGGTAACCTTCAGGGCAGGACACGCTGATCCCACAGGAGCTAGTTATTGTCGATGACTCTATTGTCAGGGACACAGGAAAAATATTGTGTAAAAAGGATAGGTTGAATAGAACCAGGGTATGTCTGCCAGGTGCAAAGGTTGATGACGTTGTAGAGCAGATATCATCTTTTAAGGGCACAAAAGATGATACTGTTGTACATGTTGGCATGTACAACAGTATCATCTTTTCTCCTACCCTTACAACATATAGTATCATCAGTATCATCTTTTCTTAGCTGTGACATTACGTGAAGGTGATCCATAGTTGAGAATCCTGTCCTAAAGCCAGCTTGCTCTTTCGGTTGAGTCAGTAAGGATTTTGGACAACACTGACTCAACATTGCATCGTCTACCGCAGATCTCCTACGCTTAATTACATTAAGGGTAGGAGATCTGCAGACTTAATTAAAAAGTACAGTTCAATGTTGAAAAAAAGTCGCGAATTAGGGTGAAATCTGAGAGTGTCTGCAATTCTGCTGAGACATGATAGGAGGGAGTATATGATGAGAATGATGAGAGCCTTGTTAATCAATTCAACCCTTAAGAGATTGTGCAAGGCTCATGAGGTAGAATTTTTCTCAGCGTAGTCTGTGCTTGTAAAACAGGAGAGACTGTTTCTACAATGATGGAATACACTTAAATAGAAAGTGTGCAAGAATATTTGCTGATGCTATCAAGGTTGTGTTAAGTGGGTCGGAAAACTGCTAGCAGAGGTGAAAGTGATTTTTCACTGCTTCTATTAGAATGAGCAGCAGCATAAAAAGCGAGATACTAGAGATTTCAAGGGGTGCTGGGAGTCATCATGGAACAAGCAAATACATGGGTTGTGTTAGGGTAACTAAGAGTAAGAATAGGTGTATGTATATTTGCATGTACACCAATGCTAGAAGTATAGTAAATAAATTTGATGAATTTGAAGTGCTGGTCAAGACATCAGAGGCAGATATTGTTTGGATATCAGAGCCATGGTCTCACACAGATATAAGCAGTGCAGAATTGGAATTTAGGGAGTAGAATGTGTACAGAAGGGATAGACAGGACAGGAAGGGAGGAGGGGTTATGCTGTTAGTTAGGAAACACATAAAATCTAACGAAATGCATTCAATTGACATTGGTGGACGATGCAATGTTGAGTCAGTGTTGTCCAAAATCCTTACTGACTCAACCGAAAGAGCAAGCTGGCTTTAGGACAGGATTCTCAACTATGGATCACCTTCACGTAATGTCACAGCTAATGGAGAAAGCAAATGAATATAAAACACCATTATGCCTGGCATTTGTGGATTATGAAAAGGCATTTGACTCCATATGGCACAAGGCAATGTTTCGGGCACTGGAAAGACAAGGCATAGATACCCCATATATTATGATTTTGAAGAAAATATATGAGAATGCTACCTCCTTTATTAGACTAGACAAAGACACAAATTTAAAATTGAGAAAGGAGTTTGATAAGGAGACACAATATCTCCAAAGTTGTTTACTGCTGCCCTTGAGGAAGCTTTCAGAAGATTAGACTGGTCGCAGAAAGGAGTCAATGTGAATGGAGAGTACCTAAACCATTTACAATTTGCAGATGACATTGTAGTCATAAGCCACGATCCCAAAGGATTAGAGGAAAATCTTAATCAGTTATGCAGAGTCAGTAAGGATTTTGGACTAAAGATGAATATGGCTAAAACAAAAGTAATAATGAACAAGTATGCTACAGAAAGGGATATAATGATTGAAGGAGCAGAAATTGAAAAGGTGGAGTCATATACTTATCTGGGACAAGTCATTAGCTGTAATAATGATAAATGGCTGGAAGTCAAGAGAAGAATAAATTTTGGATGGATAGCATTCAGGAAATATAGTCACATACTGAGGAGCAATATTCCAATTTGTCTGAAACGTAAAATAATGAACCAATGTATACTCCCCACCATGACTTATGGAAGTGAAACTTGGGCACTCACCAAAAGAATGGAAGAGAAGTTGAGAACTACACAGCGAAGAATGGAATGAATTATATTGGAAATCAGACTGTTAGATAAGAAGAGAAACACATGGATTAGGCAGCAAGCTCAAGTAAAGGGCATTCTTATAAAAACTAAAGAACTAAAATGGTCTCTTGGGCAGGACACATAGCTTGAAGACATGATGACAGATGGACTAAGAAAATAACAGAATGGTACCCAAGAGGAGCTAAGAGAAACCCTGGAAGACAACAACGGCAATGGACAGATGAAATTCATGAGTTTGTGGGTAGTAACTGGATGGCCATTGCACAAAACAGAGGGAACTGGAAAGTTGCTGAGAGGCCTTCATCGTGCAGTGGATTGAAAATGATGATGCCAGATCATTGCAAGGCTGTAATTGCAGCTCGAGGAGAAACAACAAAATATTGAGGACTTATTTTGCTGATTTACAGTACATAACACTATTATGTTAACTTGTCATTTCAGTTTGTACACGTAAATGCAATAAAATGAATGTTTGGTTGTCATGATTGCCATTTGCATGATTTCTCATATTTCAATTAATTATGCATTTTACCCTTTCAGAAGATATTTATGGCAATTAGGTATATCAGATGGAGTGTCTTTATTGGATTTTATTCATAGAGATATATATTCCATCTAACAAATGCATTTTGACCATTTCTGCAACCCACAAAGCAACGCAAAACACACTACTTGCAAAGTTCACAAGTGATGCAGTTTTTTTGTCTGTCACTGTATATATCTAGTATAATAATATTGACTTATTTCTTTATATATGTATTAATTTTTTTTTACCCTTATTTTCTCTCTTCTATCACAAATTTTCTTTACTTCCTTCTCTTATCTCTATTACTTTTGTTTACTTACTTATCATATATATAAACATTTACAAGTATAGCACTCTAGAGTATGTATATATTTAGTATCAAAGTCATTGGTGATTCCTCTCTAGTTCTAACTCTCTCTCTCTCTCTCTCTCTCTCTCTCTCTCTCTCTCTCTCTCTCTCTCAAGGATAACTCAGAAATGTTTTTTTTTGGCTGGTGCAACAAAAGCCTCAGGCTTCTAATTCACCAATGGCTAATAATAATAATAATATTACAAAGTTCAGAAATTTTGAAAAGGATATGAAGCTGTTCCAAATACTGTCATAATGTCTGTGTAGAAAGAAGGATGGAGGGAGTGAGGCTGTGGAACCGGAATTGTTGAGGGTCTCATAGTTGCCTTCTTGAAAATAGGGTTCAACCATAACAAGTGCTTCCTATATAGTACTAATAATGAAACTACCAGTCATTCTCCAAAAACAGCTGGCAAAACTGGAATGCTGAGTACTCTAATTCAACAATGTGAAACCACATGTTTCATGGCGTGTATTACAGTTTCTGTACAATTCAGTTTGAATTATTAACCCCCCCCCAGTACTCTCCATATCTGGCTCTGCCTTCTTATTCTCCAAAATTAAGAGATGCCTACATGGAAAACATTTCCTCTCAGATGATGCCACTATGAAATATTTTCTTGGAAATGTCACACCCAAAATCTTTCATCTGAGAGAAATAGCATATAATTGAGATTTGTCTCCTTAACAAATCCATTTTCCTCTTCACAAAACGATCTACACAATGAACTTCAATACCTTACTGATAAATTCATAGCCAGGAGCTATCCCCCTCAACTCATCCAACACACAATATCCACCGTTAAAAACAGTATTAATAATCCCACCAGACACAGTCACAAGACAAATACTCGCATAGTTCTCCCTTACCATAGTGAACTCGCAGCACAATTCCGACATACATTCAAAGATACTGACATCTCCCTCACCTTCTCCACTTACAATAAACTAGGTTCCCTATTTAATTCTTACAAAGATACACACAAATATCCCATCAATGATCTCAATAACGAATATGTCTTAATATATCTCATAAAATGTCAACCGAACTGCGACACCTGTTACATCGGCAGCACTACCACCAAATTCAGTTCCTTCACAACTTCCAATACCCGCACATACTACCACTTCAACAGTTTCAAGACAAGTCAATCCTGCACTGAGTTAACAACCCATGCTCAAACCCACAACCACACCCCCCCCTTGTTGACTCCGCCATCACTATCATTAAACTTAGATCGAGCTACAGAATTCTTCAATATGAAGCCCTCACCATTGAATGGTACTGACACCATTCTGATCTCAACATTATTAACGCTAAACTTCCCTTCAACCTTTCACCGGCTTGGAACCTCTCGCGGCTAAAGTTCCCACGTGTCAAAAAGAGCATCATGGGAGTTTAGATAACTTCAAATACAACACGCGCGCTCACTTTTCTTCCATTTGCCAACTGATGGTGGTTTACTCACGAAAGTCCTTCGTAACGACTATTGGCACCACCGGTCTTCTCTCTTTTTTCATTTACGTTTTTTAACTTCTTTATGACAACCAAGGATTGGAGATCTGCATTTCTACTTCCTTGCGCTCATTTTAAAATCTGTTTAAAATATTTTCACCCCATTTCCCACCTTAGTTCTTTTTAATGCTTCTTCCAACCTAAATTTAACCACCATCTACCAAAAAATATTTTATTGCAGATTTATATAAGGTGAGTACCGTTTTCTAAACATTTGCTATTCATTTTTTAGTCAAATCCATTTTGAAAAGGATCTGTTAGGGAGAAAAGGTGAGGAGTTTCACTGACAACTTCACAATGCTGCAGCAATGGGTGTGAAGTTGTCAGGGAAACTGACAACTTCATACCCATTGCTGCAGAGGGTAACTGTGAAACCCATGTTAATGCAATGCACTGCATACAACACTTTAACTGCAGTTGTACAGACAACAAGATCAGAGGGTTTCATTAAAATATAGAGCCGTAGACTTGTATATGAGGTTGCACCCAGAAGTTAGTTTTTGAAATCTTGAGAAGCTCTGAATTTTGCCACATGATAAAGTCCTATCCTTCAGCATTTGGCTGTTCATATTCGTTATCTGAGCTCATTTATGCATGTGTCACTTGTAAATAATATTTCTATCCTCAGTACCTCTTTCAATTTTCTTTTACAGTTCTAAAAAGGGTAACAAATCCCTCCCATCTAATTATTGTCCCATTGAACTTATTTCTACTCTTTCTAAAGTAATGGAAAAATCCATTTACCACCAACTCCTAAACTAAATAGAAATCTTCCATCTGATCAGTGATTGCCAGTAGGATTCCATTAGTGACAATCCATTGGCTTATATTACCCATCTATGGACAAATTCAATGGAAAAGTTTGGTGCAACTGAAGCAGGTGCACTTAATATTTCAAAGACTTTTGATTGTGAAATCAAATTTTTTGACGTAAATCTCAAATGTTTGACATAAACATTTTCTAAATAAGCTTTGATCTTATGGTTGAAAACTGTTTTTTGTAACTGGGTATCCAGTTTTCTCTCTGACTGTTTACTATAAGTGATAGAATGATAGTAAATGGCTCTCTGTCTTCTAACTTCTCCACTAATGCTAGTGTTATTATTATTATTAGCCATATGGTGTAAGCAAGTCCTGAGGCTTATGCTGCACCAGACAAAAAAATTTTCTGAATTACCCTGAGAGAGAGAGAGAGAGAGAGAGAGAGAGAGAGAGAGAGAGAGAGAGAGAGAGAGAAGTGGAAGGGAAGGGAATCATCAAGAGAGAGAGAAGAATGATGATATCCAGCTAAGCAACCTGGGTGTTCCAAGCCCATACTCACCAGATGTGAGCCCCTGGGGTTCCCAAGTTCAGTTGTTTCTACCCACTCTTTTCCTCTTGTAATATTAATGACTTTCCACTGAATTCCACCTTCCAGTTTGACAAACCTTTCCTTCACAAACAGCTTCAACTTGTGAAATATCCACCTACCAATTCATTAAATGCTGATCTTGAGATAATTCTCCAGTGGGGCAAAAATAACTTAGTTAATTTCAATCCTTCTAAAACTCAGTCCTGTCTTATATTTCGCAAAAAGGATTCTTCTGCTCCTATGCTTATCTTTGATGACACTCAGATTTCCAGACAAGATCACATATCTCTTGGCATAAGCACATTACAAATATTGCTTCCTCTGCATCTAAAAAAATGGGTTTTCTCTTTCGCTCTAATCTTTACTTTTCTGCTAAACAGCTACTCATCATTCTGTATAAATCTCAAATCTGTCCTAGTATAAATCTCAAATCTGCCCTACCATGGAATGTTGTTCCTATATCTGGGGTGATGAAATATCATAGAAATATCATAACCTCTCTCAGATATTTCTAGACTGCATTCAGAAAAAGGCAGTTAGGTTAATTAATGTCCCATCTCTTACAACGTCACTTCACTCTCTGTCTCATAGATGTTCTGTTCCTGCTGCATGCAGTTTCTATAGGTACTTCCATGGGCACTGTTCTTCTGAATTGGCGTCTCTCTCTCTCTCTCTAACCAGTCCAAACACAAGCAGCAACCAGTCAGCTTCCTTTTACTGTCCATCTTCAAATTCACAGAACCAACTTTTCTTCTTCCTCATTTATTTGTTCAATTTCCATTTCCCGGAGCAACCTCCTTTCATACATATTTCCTAAAAATTAACACAAAATACAATCTGCAAAAATTCGAGTCTAATGTCAACAAATATCTTCTTTCATCTTCTCAACTTTCAACCCATGCATGGTACTAAGTATTATAGGTTTTAATAGCTTTTGTGTTTTCAAAAAAAAATAATAATAATAAAATAAAACAAATAACTGTTCCAATTGAGAAGTATATTTCTATTTATTTAAAATGTAAACTGTACACTTAAATAAATAGCAACATACTTATCCATTGGAGCACTGCTTTTTATTTAACTGATATTATTATTAACTTTCCATATCATCTGCCACCATTTGGAGGTGGAAGGATATCTTCACATGTTATAACCTTTTACCAACATTTTTTTCTAAATGATGGTGATACTTTCTGGTTTTTGTTTCAACTTACTACAGATCTTGTCCTTAAGAATTTTTAGTACATGGCTACTCCTGCCACATTAATTCTTATGATACTCTAATTTGTATTGGTTTTGTTATCTATTATACCTATACAAGTATATAATCACAGGCTAATTTTGTGTGCTAAAAAAAACCTGGAATAATTCAATGGCGTCAGGAGGGGCAAAGCTCTCTCAATGAGATCTGCTAACTACAATCTCAACTGAAGTGGCCATTAAAAATTATTCAAACCTTTGACTGGATATGAGCCTAGATGAGGAGTACTGGCTCGTATATATATGGCAGATTGGTATAATATCACAGAGGATACCACAATTAATGAGAGGTTAATTATTCGTTTCACATCTAATAGATATCATGTGAGTGACGAATTTTTTTTTTGGGTATTAGTTGGAGTGTACGAACATCCTCATCCAACAACTGGGCGCCTCCGTAGCCAGGTAGGAAGGAGCAGCAGTGCGTAGCACACGCTTCTTGATTAGACCGGGGTTCGAGCCCGTCACCACCAAATACAGAGAATGCGGAAAGCTCAGGGAATGACCACTGCATATCCCCGGAGCAATATGGCCTTAGTTGCTAATGCTCCTAAAAACCAAACAACAACTGTAATTCATCCATCCACTCGCAGAAAGATGGGTTGATTGGGTAAATACCTCTAAACCTAGGATTAATACTTCATTATCCTTAATGCTGTTTCTTTGAGTTTATTATTCTTATTTGTTTTAGACAAATTAATTATTAAAAGGGATGGCATCAAAAGAATTTCAATTCATTGTAAACAGTAAAGATCTTTTGAAAACCTTGTAATATGCTTATTACAAATATTTTATTACAACAGACATCCTCTAGATTGACTTTAATTATATTTTTTTAGAGTTTATAAAAGAAAATTAAGTTTTACATGAGAAAAAGTTTACTTCACTTTCTTCTTGTAATGAAGTATCTAAAAATAACACATACTTACTACAGGTCTATGAACATCCCAGAAAGCTCTCTCTTGACTGTCTAGGACTTTCCTTTCTAGTTTGTCACGTTTCTTATCAACCCTTCGTAGAAAAAACATTTTTCATA
This sequence comes from Mastigoproctus giganteus, assembly GCF_048544385.1. Taxonomy (NCBI): domain Eukaryota; kingdom Metazoa; phylum Arthropoda; class Arachnida; order Uropygi; family Thelyphonidae; genus Mastigoproctus; species Mastigoproctus giganteus. Next base: position 152,603,892 of record NC_143580.1, on the reverse strand, counting down.
CCAAAAATTTATATTTAAATCTAAATATTCATTACAATAAATCTAAAAAGTTACAACTCAAGTCCAGAGATTGTACCAACTCTCCATCATTAACAAGTAAACCTTTTTTGTCCTATACATTTATCTGCTTCTAAGGAATTCCTTGAGCAGCATGTTGCATTAGTAAACTGTGTTCTTTGAAGATAATAAAGCACTCAAAACCTACATCGCTATTATTACGTTTACTTCTGAATAGTAAATACAGTAAAATCTCGTTAATACAAACTCGGTTTATACAAAGTACTGTTTATATGAAGCAAATACCATTCCCCTGCAAAAGGATAGGCTTTTCTATGTAAATATATTAGTTTATTACAAAATTTTGTTAAAATGTATTACAAAGTTCTTTTTCATCCCATGAGAAATAAATATTGTCATTTTGTATGTTTAATACAAATCTTAGCAGAGCGATCCGATTATTGTCCCTGGCCACCTGGCTCTCTACTTCCCGAAGATGGCACTGACTTGTTAGAAATTAGTTTTGTGTAAACAAAAGCAGTTTATGGTAGCTACAATGCTAAGTGGACTCTGAAAAACATCTTTCTGAAGGATGAGTTATTAAATTACAAAAAGAATAAAAAGTTTTTCTAAGTTGTTTACATGCACTCCCTCACTCTCCATGTTAATAAGGTCAGTTGCAATTGTTACCCCAGTTCAAAGAGTCTTTTTGCTCTCATATACAGCAATCTATTTTTATTGCCATTTTATCTGAACTGTTGTCTTTTTCGGAACTTGTGTCTTTAAATTAATTTAAAATTTGTTTATATTAAATCTTATCTAGAAGTGTTATGGCAACAAAACGTAGATGGACAGAATTAAGCCTGGAAATTAAACTAAAAATTATACAAGAGGCTGATAGGATGGAAAGAAGCAAAATGGACATTGCAAAGGAATATAACATCCCTTTACCTACTTTATCTACAATACTGAAAAACTGAAAAAGACTTGAAGAAATGCATGACACTGGAGCAGCAATGAAAAACAGGAAACGAATTTGTGGGGTAAAACACAAGGAGCTTGAAACAAAACTTTGAGTGGTAACAACAAATGTGTGCATTTAATTTGCCAATATCAGGTCCGATTTTGCAAGAAAAGGCAAATTATCTAGCTCAGCAACATGAGATTAGTGACTTCAAATGCAGTAGTGGCTGGCTCCAAACATTTAAAGACAGGAATAACTCAGTTTTGTGAAATGTTTGTGGTAAGTCTGGATTAGTCGACAAAGAAAAGGCTACAGACTGGCTGTGTTTTGTACGGTCCGTCCATCCTTAAAAAATATGAGGCAAAGGATATTTTTAATCTTGACGAGACAGGTTTATTTTATAATTTGCTGCCAAACAAAACATTTGCTGTTCAAGGAGAGTCTCGTCATGGTGGAAAATTTAGTAAACAAAAACTCACTGTTCTGTTAAGCTGCAATTCAGATGGCAGTACAAAACTATGCCCACTTGTGATTGGTAATTTTTCCAAGCCAAGATGTTTTAAAGCAGTTAACCAACTTCTCCGTGATTATGAGGCCAATAGAAGTGCTTGGCTAATGGTCAAAATATTTCAGTCTTGGTTATCAAAATTGGACAGAAGAATGGCTTCACAAAAAAGATTCTAGACCGGCACATTCTGCCGAGATACTTAAGTTGACAAATATACGGCTGTTGTTTTTACCCTCAAGAGAGCATATAGAGCCGCCTTATCAGGTGGCTCTATATGCTCTCTTGAGGTTATAAATAATGCTCTAGATCTGCAACATAGAAGGAGGGAATAATTTGCAGCCAAACTGGAATGTCTTGGATGCTATCTGTAATCTTGTTATTGCTTAGGAAAGTATTACATCATGTGTAATAATCAACTGTTTCAGAAAGAGTGACTTTGGAGAGAAAATCATCGAAAAACATGGTCCAGCAGACGAGTGTGATAGCAACAGCGAAGAATGATCGAAGGGTAATCACGAGTAATTACAGACCAGTTAGTTTAACTTCTGTTCTGGGTAAAATAATGGAGTCACTGGTTAAAGATGCATTGCAGGATCATCTAGACAAGACTGCAGCAATAATTCAGACACAGCATGGGTATGTTAAGGGAAAGTCTTGTCTGACAAATTTGATAGGATATTATGATGTGGTTACAAAGGAACTGGATGCAAAAAATAATTTTGATATCATATATTTGGATGTCAGGAAAGCTTTTGACACTGTTGCACATGGAAGACTATTATACAGATTGGAGTAGAATGGTATTAAGGGTAAGTTGATACAATGGATAAAAGGATGGTTGAGTGGGAGAAGACAGAGGGTGGTAATTAATGGGTGCTACTCTTCGTGGACTAATGTTATTAGTGGAGTCCCACAGGGTTTGGTTTTGGGTCCACTGTTGTTTTGTATATTTATCAATGATATTGATGAAGGTATATCAGACTTAGTGCCGAAGTTTGCAGTTGATACAAAGGTTGGCAGGGTTGTTAACGACAGTAATGGCAGTGTGCTACTGCAACAGGATCTAGATAATTTGGGCAGATGGGCTAAGAAGTGGCAACTGAAGTTTAACCTTGACAAATGCAAAGTACTGCATATGGGTAGAAGTAATCCCAGAGAAACATACCAACTGCGTGGTACTACACTTAAGGTGGTAGAAAATGAAAAAGACCTGGGAGTAATTGTGCAGTCAGATATGAAGTTTTCTGAGCAATGCAGACAGGCTACCAGAGCAGGTCATGGGGTTTTGTCAATGATATATAGGAATTTTGCTAGCAGGGAGAAGGAAGTAATTGTCCCTCTATATAAGGCAATGGTCAGGCCATGCCTTGAGTACTGCATACAGGTCTGGAGGCCTCATTTTAGGAAGGATGTAGATTTGCTTAAGCGTGTACAGAGAAGGGCAACAAGATTGGTGAGGGGAATGAAGAGATCCTCTTACCAAGAGAGGCTTAGGTTCTGCAAATTGCAGTGGCTGGAGACTAGGCACTTGTGCAGTGATCTTATTGAGATGTATAAGGCCTTGAATGGGTTGAGCACGCTGAATTCCTATGGGATCCTTCCACTTGTTCAGATTACGAACCTAAGGAGGCATAAATTCAAATTAAGAAAAGACAGATGTGCAGAAATTTGCCTTTAGCCAGCGGGTGGTTAATTGCTGGAACAAACTTCCATCTGTCATTGTGGAAGTTGATAGGTTAAATAAATTTAAGGAGGAACTGGACAGACATTTGGAGGAAATGGTGTGATTTTTTTTTTTTTTGGCTGATGCTGCATAAGCTCATACACTTGCTTTCTTGCATCACATGCCACTACTACTACTAATGGAGGAATTTGAAGGAGCATATGGATTTTGTTGGCGAATTTGAAGAGTGCGTGAAGGTGGATGATGAAGTTGCTACCACTGCAATGCCAACAACAGAAGAGCTGCTGGGTACCAAACAAAACGATGATGTTTTTGTTACTAGCGACAGTGAAGATGCGCGCGCACACACACACACACACACACACTGTCATCTAAAAAAGAAGTCCAAAATGTATTGAACATAATAGAGAATGTGTTGGCCTGCAGTAATGTGGATAAAGAAACAACTATTGCATTTGATAACATCTGTAGTTAAAAATGCATAAAGGACAAAAACTGTGCAAACAACATTGGATTATTTAAATTAGATTCATTTATTAAAAGGTTAATGGTTTGTATGTCTCCTTTTATATTAAGATAGTAACTCTTTTTACTGTGATACTAAAATACTGTATATATCAAAATATATATTGTACAATACTTTCATTTCTGTTAATATTGCTTTTCTCTTAATTTATCTTACAAATAAAAAAAAAATATTTAAAAAAATATGTTATTCCTATTACTGTATTGTTAGACAAGGCTTTTGTTTTTATTTTATTTTATTTTTATTATTTTATTTTATTAATTTATTTTTGATATTATTATTATTATTTATTATTATTCTTAGATATACAGTATGTACCAAAAAAAAAAAAAACCAGTAAAATTTTGACACTTTTGGGGGACTTCGTTACTACAAACTTCGTTATTACAAAACGTGAAAATTTAGGTCCCTTGAACTTTGTATTAACAAGATTCCACTGTATGTACATAATAGGGGGTCAAATGATGCATGGTATTTGCTTACCACTTCTTCAGTGACTGCAAAGACAGTAACTAGGGGTTATTATTATGGAATTCTTAAAATTTTTTAGTAGAGTTATATAGTAGAATTAAAGGTTTTATTAAGTTAGACTTAGATCTAATTCAAAGGCTTTTGTTTTAATGATATATTTTTATATAGTAAATAACAATGATAACAATAATATACAAACATTTATCAGCTGTCTTTGCAATATCACCATCACAAAATATCACATTGGTCACAAGAACTTATTGATTTGTTGATGGGTAATATATATATTCACACTGTGGTTTACTTAATCTTGTTACCAGGTGGTTTGGTGGAAAAGAGTCTAAGAGATTATCTTTTATAGTTTTGATCCCAGGTATTGGCTCAATAGGTATTGTTGTTCTTCTGCTTGGATTTTTCTGGTGCAATAGCTACTTAGGCTATATTGCACCTATCAGTGTAGTTAATACCATTTGTGTTGGCTTCTACGGAAGCAGTTATAAATGGTCATATAAACCTATTTGTTTCAGGAAGGAGAAAAATTCTGTAAGGTTTGATTTTTCACCTATGATGTGGCCGTGACAATTCCTGTAAGTTTGAGAGAGATGTGAATGAAATTAGATGGGAGTTGTCGTACAAGGTGCAGTCCAGAAGTATATAATTTACTGTGAGTGACCTGTGGCAGTGTATACACTGTGGAGGGTCATTACCTGATAACAGGAATATATGGATGAGCGTGGCCTATTTGGACTCTGGCTAGGTTTGGTTTTGGTTTTTTTTTTTAAGGAGCATTAGCAACTAAGGCCATATTGCTCCGGGTCATGCGGTGGTCATTCCCTGACCTTTCCGCATCCTCCGTATTTGGTGGTGACGGGCTCGAACCCCGGTTTAATCAAGAAGCGTGTGCTACGCACTGCTGCTCCTTCCCACCTGGCTACGGAGGCGCCACTCTGGCTAGGACTACCTCTTCTTGTCTGTTTGTACAGAAACTGGAGACCCATAATTGTGGTACAGGTTTAATTTTAAGGAGTTTGTTATGTATATGCATTTGCCACTGAAGTGTCCATTGTCTCTTACTATATTTTGTAAATGCATTTTGTAATCACTGAACGGCACAAGAAAATTCATTGGAGCTTGGAGCTGTACTGGATGGATGCTTGGCAGCATCATTTGCAATTTTATTTCCTGGTATTCCAGTATGGACTGGGCTCCAGTGGAAGACAACCTTTTGCTGATGCTCTCTGAGACGTATCAACTCTGTTCTGATGAGTAGGTGGGAAAATGTTTTGCATGGCTAATAAGGGCACTTTGCAAGTCAGTGTATATTATGCTATTTTGGATCGAGAGATGGAAAATCTTTTCTAGGGCAAGCTTTAGGGCATATAATTCAGTGGTGCAACTACTACATCTGTGGGAAGTGATACAGAAATGGCAGTGTCGTCGAATACCACAGCAGCACTCGTTCCACTCTTGGACTTCGATCCACCAGTATATATATTTTAGTGAAGTCAGGACAACATTGCGTATGAGTAATGCGTAGCTACTGAATGTTAATGTCTGTTAAAGAGTGTTTTCATTGGTGGAAAAGACACTCTCCCTAGCAGAATCAAAGATAGGCATGCCAAAGTCCAGGCATGATCTGATCATGGATCTATATAAATGAAGCAAGCTGTAACAATCTGCTCCCCAGGTTGTTTGTGATAAGGCTCTGAGAATATTAATTTCATTTTTGACAAGGAGTCCGGAGATGTTCAATGTGCTTTTGATAATTTAACTTGCTGTCAAAAATTAAGCCTAACAGATGAATACTACTTGCTACTGGAAGAGAACGGTGATCTAAGTTGAGTTCAGGATCAGAATACATTTTACGTATGGTGCAGAAGTCAATAGCAGTAGATTTCTGGTTGGATAGTCTGTAATTGTTTTGTGTCATCCAAATCTGGATGCAATTCATTGATATTTGCAATTGTCTCTCAATGTACTTCATGTTTTGAGAATGACAGGAAATTGAGAGATCATCGGCTTAAAGATATGAATCCACCATTTTCAGAATGAGTCTGTTCGCAATTCATTCTAATTGCGAACAGACCCTTGTGGGATTCCTTCTTCTTGGACAAAGTTTATAGAGAGGGTCCCATGGTAACGAACTTGAAAGGATCTTTGTTATAGGAAATTTTGGATATGGCAAATGGCCTCTGAGGCCAAAAGAATGTAGATCCTTTAAGATGTCGAAACACCATGTGGTATCAAAGGCTTTCTAATGTACAGACTGATCATGATGAGATGTTCCTTTCTGATGTTTGCTTCAGCTTTAATCATAAAGTCTAATGATGATCAACATTTTCAGAATCCAAATTGATTGTTGTTAATCAAGTTTTGGGACTCAAGATACCAAGTTAGGTGACAATGAATAATCTTTACAAGGGTTTTGCTCAGACAGTTGGTAAGAGAAATCAATCTGTAATTGTGAGGAGCAGAATAGTCTTTACCAGGTTTTGGGATTGCCAGTGTAAAGGAATAATCCCAGGAGCTTGGGAATGTATGTTCAGCGAAGATTTGATCGAAAAAGATCAGCAGTGAAGATAGTGATTTTTTTATCTAAATTTAAAAGCATTACATAAAATATCCCATCAGGGCCGTAAGAGCCTGCTGCAGTTCAATCATGGAGAATGGTTTATCAGGTAAAGCACAGCTGTCAGTGAAATTCAGTTTGGATTTTTCGGTTATATCTTGATTTTTTGAAATGATTGGTCATAAGCGGTTGAAGACAACTGAGAAAATAAGATTCCTAGTGCATTTGTGGTTTCTGTAGGAGTAGAGTTCCTATTCATTCCAGTTAAGTAGTGGAGTAGATGCTGGAGGAAATTTACTATTTAACAGTCCAGATTAGTCTGATATCTGTATGTTTATTAACTGAAGAAGCAAATTTAATCCAGACTTCTTTTTTTGCTTTCTGTCTGATATAATGGACTCTTGCTCGCTCTAAGTCGCTTATAATTAATAAGATTGGAAGTGGTTGGATGTTTGCAGAAAAAATTCCATGCTTTGTTTTTCTCTTTTTTTTTTGCATTATTGCATTCTTCATTCCACCAGTAATTTAATTTTCACCTTTTCCTGATTTGGTATTGTGGAATGGCAGCAGTTGCAGCTGTTAGCATTTGGTATGTTATGTGTTCAGTAACATGGTTGCTAGAAGAGGAATGTATGATATGGTTGTCGAATGAGATGTACCTGCTGTATTTTATCCGGAAGTTTCCATTTTACTGGATTATCTGTTGGTAAGGAACAGGAAGTTTGAATTTTATATATTACTGGAAAATGGTTGCTGTTGTGAGGATTGTTTAGAGTTACCCAATCAATACTTGGATAGGGTACTGGAGAGCAAATGGAAAGGTCTATTGCATTTGATCTGGTAGGAAAATTAACATAGGTAGGAGAGCCAGTATTCAATTAGGTTAAATTGTCTGTCTGTCAATCAACATTTCAATAAGCTATTAATGACTGTCTAAGCTGGAGGAACCCCATAATGGGTGGTGAGCACTGAAGTCACCTAATAAACAGAATGGAGGTGGCAGTTGCAAGAGGGCAAGATCTTCAATTTCCTGAATAGAATACGGACAATTAGGTGGAAGATAAATTGAGAGTAAAATAACAGTGATTCCAATTACCATGCATGTAGCAATAGCTTCTAAGGAGGTTTGCAATGGAGGGGACTCTTGAGGCCAACAGAATGGCTACTCCTCCATGAGCACTATTAGAGTCTGATCTATCTTGTCTGAAGATAGATAGTATAATTTTTTACTGCAGGGGCAGCTTGGGGCATCAAATTGGTTTCTTGTAGGCACATGGCAACAGGATTGAAGCAGAGAATTAGTTATTATTATTATTATTATTATTAGCTATATGGTGCAAGGAAGCCTGATTCTTATGCTGCACCAGCCAAAAAAATAAATAAAAATTCCCGAGTTACCCTGAGAGAGAGAGCCAGAAGTAGAAAGGAATCACCAAGAAAATGAAGAATGATGATATACAGCTCAGGACCCTAGGTTTGCCACGCCCATACTCACTAGACGTGAGCCCCTAGTTCATGGATATTATCGATGCTGATGCTGATGTGAAAAACTCTGCAATTCCATAGAATGATGTGTTCCATTATTTGGTTTTGTATCTGGAAGATGAATCTCTCTCTGGTTTTTATAAGAGGATTGTTTATAATGGTCCGGTTTTGATTTTTTTTCTGGGGAATGTGGGATATCCTGAGTCACTGCTAACATCCATATCATCATCTGCGTGTATTTCAAGAAGTTTTCCTTGACTGTTAGTATCATCTGTAACCATGCTTGTTAGACATGATTGCTCTGCCTCAACAGGATACAATTTTTGAAAATTTTCCACTATTTTTACAATGTGGAGGACTCTGGGAAAGAATTGTGAGTGGCGTATTATTGCTTTGGTCTACTACATTCAGTTTAGCTGGATGCTGGACCAAGAGTACTGTTAGAGCCCAGTCTGAGATTGATATTTTTGAAGAGATGGACACTTCTGTCTGTCATGCCACTGATTTGTGTCTGTGGATGGTAGAAGCATAAGTGCATTTTGGTATACTTAAATTAACCCGTTTTATCACTTCTTGGTAAAACACTATTTTAAATTTTATATTTTTGTATTTTTTTCCTTAACTTCCAGAATTCATAGTCTTTAGAGTAAGCTAGATGCTTGCCAGTACAATTAGGACCCTCTGGTGTTGGTGTCTTGTATTCTGCTTGTGTGTGAGTTTTGCACCTACAGTTTAGACATATATCATCTCCACGGCATGCTGTCTGAGAATAGCCGAATTTTTGACATTTATAACCTCTTAAGAGGATTTGAGATATATAGTCAAATATGGCAGATCAAGTAACCTGCTTTGACAGAAGCCAGTAGATTTGGTGTACTGAACATTAAGATTATGTTTTGCTGTCTTTTCTGATCATGATTCATTTTGCATGAGAGATGTTTTGATCTTTTAATTCCTGGACTATTTCTTCCTCAGAAACGTTTAATAGAATTCCGTGTGTTATGTTGGGTGACTTGAAGTGGAATTTCACTTAAAGAATTTAGCCATAATAATAATTCAGAATGCCTTGAGTGAGATGTCTCTATTAGTAAATCTCCTGATTGGAGATGTTTTTAACCATTTCTGGTGAACCTGCAGCATTTTCTTAGGCATCTCTGGATGATGAAAGGGGAGAGCTTGCTCACAGGTTTTGATGACAAAGAATGCACCATGAGGAATACTGGAGATTCCTGCTTCCTTGTGTCCTTTTTAGTCTTTTTGAATGAGGGAGAAGTTATGGCCAGTGTTATTATTGTAGTGTTGAGAGCTCTTTCGCTCTAAATGTGGAAATACATCAGTTTCCATTTCTCGTCCTTTTAGCCCTAAGAGTTGGATTTTTCCAAAGGTTACCGGCCCCATCACGTGGAGGCAGGAGCTGTGCCACCAGTGACCAAGGAGTTATTGAAGTTAGTAGAGTGGTTAGAATTTGATATCTAGACTAGAAAAAGAAAGGTGGGTTCCCTTTCTGAGTTCTTATTTCAGACTTTGCAAGCACAGAACCACTTGAAGTAAATGAAAAAAGAAAATCACACAACAAAAGAAATAAAACTATATTGCTTTCAAAGAGCACTCTAAATTGCAGGGAGAAAAATGCTGGGCACTTAGGGCCATTCAAACGGTAATGAGGAACATTGATACCATTTAGGGATATGTGATAAAAATTAAATAAACAGAAATAAAAATTGTTTAAAATAAAATAGAATAGAATAGGAAAAAATTAAATAAATGAACTATTATATAATCTAAATAATATTGTTGGAAAACATTACCTGTTAAACAGGGCCAGCTTAAGGCACAATCGAGTGGTTCCCCCGAACAGGGTGCAAAAATTTAGGGAGCGCAAAATGCCCCAAAAATTCACTAATTTGCTGTAAATTTCAAGTCACAGAGGGCATACCAAAAATCTCACATAGGACACTGATAGACCCTTTTTTTTTTTTTTTTTTTTTTGTAGTTGTTGCCGCATTGGCTTCTGTGTCCATAATGCACCTTCCAAGGTTTTTGCAGTACTTTGATCCAAGCCCGAGGCGGGATTCGAACCCGCGACCTTTGGGTTGCCAGGCAGGCACTTTACCCACCCGGCTAGCCCGGTCGGCACTGACTGATAGACCTGGGGCCACATCTTAAAACAGAAGGAACTGGAAAGTTGCTGGAGAGGCCTTCATCCTGCAGTGGATTGAAAATGGCTGATGATGACTATGTTCTTTAACTGTCATACCAAACCAACTGTTAGGTCCAATGAATTTTTGTGCACGTGCACCAGCGTATTATAGTATTACTACTGCAAACGGTAAAAACTACAATGCCGCTGTTACGTCAAGCAATTACAACACCCAGATGCAAACTGCAAATTTTGCTGTTCATTACACGAAAAGGTCACAATAAAACTACAGTACTATTTTTCCATCCCCCCGCTCAGAGCCGAAAGAGAGGATGCCTGAATGTGGTGTCCTCTATGTTAGCACTGATTATATAATCATAGCCACGAATTCAGATTCATCAAAATTAATTGATTCATATATATATATATATATATATATATATATATATATATATATATATATATATATATACATACATATATATATATATTTTTTTATTTATTTATTATTATTATTTTTTTTTAAACCAAAGAGTATTTGATTCTAATGAAGAATTAAAATAAAGTGCTACAGAGCTTTTCAAACCCATTCTATTCTTCTTAGTTTTAAGAAGAATAGGCACCATTCTTTGAAAAATAATCAAATAATGAAATGTGCTTCTTCTGTCAATTTGCCTTTGCTAGATGAAAAACTTAAAATTTCTGGGAGAAAAAATCATGCAACCCTTTCCTGAGATTGACTAGCTTGGCCACATTGTGAAAAAAGTTACTAAAAAGCCCTCCTTTCCAAATGGAATTTTAAACCCAGGCCTTTTCCATACTCAAGAAGGCCTCAAATTGTACTCTTTTTTTTTTTTTTTTTTTTTTTTTTTTTCTCTCTACTTTTTTTTTTTTAATTCCTTACATCATGTGAATGTAGAAATAATATGAGCTTGGAACATATGAGCAAAATCAAATGTCTCTACAATGGAAGCAATTCTAGAAGTAACAAATTATTACAGATAAAAGGAATTTTTAACTTCATTAAGAATCAGAAAATCTAAAAAAATAGAATCTAGTGAAGAACATGCCTAATATTTATGAATAGGATTAGCTGGTATTTTTTAAAGGAACAAGATAATTGTACCTGGAGTAGGTTTTTTCACATTCCTACAGTTTTGTTTAAGTAAAATTATCAATTTTACTTGAAAAACAAATAACTAAATAAAATTACAGGTTTTTTTTTGTGCATGAAATAATATTAATGTTGCTATATTGGGCTGCCATATAGGAAATCCAAAGCAGTTGAAATTACATTGCCCTGCCATTTATAAATGAATCCCAGAAATGTCCAGCTTTATCTGGACATTTCTGGTTTGTGTTTTATCTCAATTTTTTCATGTCTAGAATTTGTTTTATCCAAATTTTTATCCCTGAAAATCCTGTTGCCCTATGCAAGATTAAGTCTCATGGTCACTGCATCGATCTCGGACATTCTTACAGGTTAATCATGGTTAAACCAAAAATAATTTCACAATATAATAGCAGTTATTCTTGTACTACTGTTATGTTCTGCATAATACTGGTATACTTGCATGTACACCAATGCTAGGAGTATAGTTAATAAATTCAATGAGCTTGAAGTGCCAGTCAAGACATCAAAGGCAGATATTGTTGGGATATCAGAGACATGGTGTCACACAGACATAAGCAGTGCAGAACTGGAATTTGGGGAGTACAATGTATATAAAAAGAATAGACAGGACAGGAAGGGAGGAGGGGTTATGCTGTTAGTTAAGAAACACATAAAATCTAAGGAAGTGCATCCAATTGATGTTGGAGGACAATGCAATGTTGAGTCTGTTTGGTGTGACATAAGCACTGGGAAAGGAAAAACGAGTAGCTGTGTGTTATAGGCCTAATGAATCTGATGAGTATAATGAACAATCGTGCAGAGAAATAGAGTGGACCAGTAAATTAGAGTGTCTTATAATGGGGGGGGGATTTTAATTTCCCAGATATTGACTGGAATTTGTGGATTGGTCACTCACACACTACCAAGGCTTTTGTGGATTTGTTGGATGATTGTTTTCTACAGCAGCATGTTTGCGAGGCAACTAGAGGGAGTAATACTCTTGATCTGATTATCAGTAATGGTTTTTCATGCATCAAGAATCTGCAGATAAAGGAACCACTAGGTGGCAGTGATCAGTGTGCTGAAGTGGGATTTAGTGAAGGGAAGGGTTTTTGCTTTCGTAAATGTGACTACAGTGGTCTGAGACAGTATTTAAATTCGATATGGTGGACCCAACTGAGGATGTTACCAACAGCAAATTCAAAATGGGAAGCATTCAATTAATTAATCTTGGAAGCTACTAGGCTTTTCATACAAACAAAGAAATATTGTTCAAGATTTAAGCCTAAATGGATGTCAGAAATTTAGACATCTGACAGAGAAGAAAATGCATGGGAAAGATATAAATTAACATGTGACACAGAAGCCTATGATAGATATAAGTTGATCTGTAACCAAGTTACAAAGGAGGTTAGGCAGGCGAAGGCAGATTACGAGACATTTTTGGCAAAGAATGCAAAGAAAAACAGCAAAGAGTTCTTTACTTATGTAAACTCTAGAAGGAAGGGGATGAATCAGATTGGTCCACAAGAGGGAGGAGGGGTTATGCTATTAGTTAAGAAACACATAAAATCCAAGGAAGTGAAGCCAGTCGACATCGCTGGACAGTGCAGTGTCGAGTCAGTTTGGTGTGACATAAGCACTGGGAGATCAAAATTGAGAGTAGGAGTGTGCTATAGGCCTAATGACTCTGATGAGTATTACAAGAAACTGTACAGGGAAATAGAGTGGGCCAGTAAATCAGAGAGAGTCTTATAATGGAAGTTTGTTCCAGCAATTAAGCACCATTTGCCTTTAGCCAGCGGGTAGTTAATTGCTGGAACAAACTTCCATCTGTCGTTGTGGAAGTTGATAGGTTGAATAAATTTAAGGAAGAACTGGACAGGCATTTGGAGGGAATGGTATGATTTTTTTTTGGCTGATGCTGCATAAGCTCATACACTTGCTTTCTTGCATCACATGCCACTACTACTACTACTATTTTAATTTCCCAGATATTGACTGGAATTTGTGGGTTGGTCACTCACACACTAGCAAGGCTTTTGTGGATTTATTGGATGATTGTTTTCTACATCAGCATGTTCGAGAGGCAACTAGATGGAGTAATGCTCTTGATTTGATTATCAGTAGTGATTCTTCATGCATTAAGAATCTGCAGATACAGGAACCACTAGGTGGCAGTGATCACAGTGTGCTGAAGTGGGATTTACTCAAAGAGGTAACTACCATCAGGGGGGCACCTCCGTAGCCAGGTGGGCAGGAGCGGCAGTGCGTAGCACATGCTTCTTGATTAGACCGGGGTTCGAGCCCATGACCACCAAATACGGAGGATGCGGAAAGGTCAGGGAATGACCACCACATATCCCTGGAGCAATATGGCCTTAGTTGCTAATGCTCCTAAAAACCAAATAACAAACAAACAAACAAACCATCAGGGGTAAAGGGAAGGATTATTGCTTTCGTAAAGGTGACTACAATGGTCTGAGACAGTATTTAAATTCTATACACTGAACTGATGATGTTACCAACAGCAAATTCAAAATGGGAAGCATTCAAAGAACTTATCTTGGAAGCTACTAGGCTTTACATACCAACTAAGAAATATTGTTCAAGGTTTAGGCCTAAATGGATGTCAGATGAACTAATGAGGCATTAGCATTAGTAGAGGCATTTGATGCAAGAAAGCAAGTTTATGCATCATCAGCCAAAAAAAAAAATAAAGTAAAATAAATAAATAACCACTTCCACTTCACCCCTCAGTTCGTTCGAAATACCTGTCCAGCTGAGCCTTAAACTTATTTAGGCTATCACCTTCTTATCCCTGTAGAAAAATTCCTGTATATCACTGACAAGACACCATGATGTACTCTTGCAGACCATCTGCACTGCTCAGAAAACTTCATATCTGACTGCACAATTATCCCAGGTCCTTTTCATTCTCTACCACTGTGAGTGTAATAACACACAGTTCATATGTTACTCTAGGGTTACCGCTTCTCATATGTACTTTACATTTATCAATGTTAAACTTCATTTGCCACCTCTCAGCCCATCTGCTCAACCTTTCCAGATCCCGTTGCAGCAGCAGCATAGTGTCAGTAGTGTCCTTGACAACCCTGCCAACCTTCGTATCGTCTGCAAACTTGGACTTTAAGCTTGATATACCATCATCAATATCATTTATAAATACAGAGAACAATAAAGGACCCAATACTGAACCCTGAGGGACTCCACTAATAATATTAGTCCACGATAAGCAGTGTCCGTTGATTACCACTCTCTGTCTTCTCCCCCTCAACCACCCCTTTATCCACAGCAGCAATTTGCCTCCAATACCACACTGCTCCAATTTGTGCAGCAGTCTTCCATGTGCAACAGTATCGAAAGCCTTTCTAAGATCCAAGTATATAATATCAAAGTTATTCCCTGCATCCAGTTCTTTTGTGACTGATTAATAGTATCCAATCAAATTGGTCAGGCAAGACTTCCCCTTAACAAAACCATGCTGTGTCCGAGCTATAACTGAAGTCTTCTCTAGATGATCCTGCCTCCATTAATTTTCCGGGAACAGAAGTTAAACTCACAGGTCTATAATTACTTGTGTCAGCCTTTGATCCTCCCTTGTGAATTGGGGTCACATTTGCACATCTCCAGTCCATGGGTACCTCCCCTGAGTCCAAGGAAGCTCTCATAATTATGGCTAAGGGTTTGCTTACTTCCTTTGCTGCCTCCTTCAATATAACTGGATAGATCCCATCCACCCCAGGTGCCTTTCTTGTGTTTATCTTCAACAATTTTTCCTCCACTTTACTCTCAGTTATTACAAGATTCTCTAGCTTAGTGCCAGAGTTGAATACACCTCTGGCATTCCCCTCGCTGAATAACTCCTCATGTGTGAATGTCGAAGCAAAATAGTCATTTAGTTTGTTAGCTACCTCAGCAGGGTCATCAACAGTTGACCCATCGATATCAAGTGGACCAATCTGATTCATCCCCTTCCTTCTAGAGTTTACATAAGTAAAGAACTCTTTGCTGTTTTTCTTCGCATCCCTTGCCAAGGATCTCTCGTAATCTGCCTTCGCCTGCTTAACCTCCTTTGTAACTTGGTTACAGATCAACTTGTATCTATCATAGGCTTCTGTGTCACGTGTTAATTTGTATGTATCCCATGCATTTTTCTTCTTTGCCATATGCCTCATTAGTTCATCTGACATCCATTTAGGCCTAAACCTTGAACAATATTTCTTAGTTGGTATGTAAAGCCAACTAAGATAAGTAGTTTGCAATGTAAGTTCTTTGAATGCTTCCCATTTTCAATTTGGTGTTGGTAACATCATCAGTTGATCCCACTGTATAGAATTTAAATACTGTCTCAGTCCATCGTAGTCGCCTTTACGAAAGCAATACCCCTTCCCTTTACCCCTAATGGTAGTTACCTCTTTGAGTAACTCCCACTTCAGAACACTGTGATCACTGCCACCTAATGGTTCATTTATTATTATTATTATTTTTTTTTTTTTTTTAGGAGCATTAGCAACTAAGGCCATATTGCTCAGGGATATGCGGTGGTCATTCCCTGACCTTTCCACGTTCTCCGTATTTGGTGGTGACGGGCTCGAACCCCGGTCTAATCAAGAAGCGTGTGCTACGCACTGCTGCTCCTTCCCACCTGGCTACGGAGGCGGCGGTTCATTTATCTGCAGATTCTTAATGCATGAAGAATCACTACTGATAATCAAATCAAAAGTATTACTCCCTCTAGTTGGCTCCCGAACATGCTGAGGTAGAAAACAATCATCCAATAAATCCACAAAAGCCTTGTTAGTGTGTGAGTGACCAGCCCCCAAATTCCAGTCAATATCTGGGAAATTAAAATCCCCCATTATAAGACTCTCTGATTTACTGGCCCACTCTATTTCTCTGTACAGTTTCTTATTATACTCATCAGATTCATTAGGCCTATAACACACAGCTACTCATTTTTCCTTTCCCAGTGCTTATGTCACATCAAACTGACTCGACATTGCACTGTCCAGTGATGTCGACTGGCTTCACTTCCTTGGATTTTATGTGTTTCTTAACTAATAGCATAACCCCTCCTCCCTTCCTATCCTGTCTATCCTTTCTGTAGACATTGTACTCCCCAAATTCCAGTTCTGCATTCCTTATATCTGTGTGACACCATGTCTCTGAAATCCCAACAATATCTGCCTTTGCATGGGATACATATAAATTAACACGTGACACAGAAGCCTATGATAGATATAAGTTCATCTGTAACCAGGTTAAAAAGGAGGTTAGGCAGGTGAAGGCAGATTACGAGAAATCTTTGGCAAAGGATGCAAAGAAAAACAGTAAAGAGTTCTTTTCTTATGTAAACTGTAGAAGGAAGGGGATGAATCAGATTTTTCCACTTGATATCGATGGTTCAACTGTTGATGATCCTGCTCAGGTAGCTAACAAAGTAAATGAATATTTTGCATTGACATTCACACATGAGTTATTCAGGGAGGGGAATGCCGGAGGTGTATTCAACTCTGGCAGTAAGCTAGATAATCTTGTAATAACTAAGAGTAAAGTGGAGGAGAAACTGTTGAAGATAAACACAAGAAAGGCACCTGGGGTGGATGAGATCTATCCAGTTATATTAAAGGAGGCAGCAAAGGAAGTAAGCAAACCCTTAGCCATAATTATGAGAGCTTCCTTGGACTCAGGGGAAGTACCCATAGACTGGAGATGTGCAAATGTGACCCCAATTCACAAAGGAGGATCAAAGGCTGACACAAGTAATTATAGACCTACGAGTTTAACTTCTGTTCCAGGAAAATTAATGGGGGCACTGGTTAAGGAAGCACTGCTGGATCATCTGGACAAGACTTCAGTTACTAGGCACCTGCAAGGTGATCTGATTGATGTGTATAAAGCTTTGAATGGTTTGAGCATGCTCAATGCGGATGGTATTTTTCCTCTTGCTCAGAATAATCGCCTAAGAGGGCATAAATTCAAATTGAGGAAAGACGGTTGCAGGATAGATGTGCGAAAGTTTGCCTTTAGCCAGCATGTGGTTGATTGGTGGAACAAACTTCCATCTTTCGTAGAAGTTGATACCTTAAATAGATTCAAGGCAGAACTTGACAAATATTTGGAGCAAGTGGATAGGTGAAATAAGGTTTTTTTTTTTTTTCTTTTGGCTGATGCTATATAAGCTTGCTTTCTTGCATCAGAATTATTAGCAATAGCTAATGCTATTGCTAATAATTCTGATTAGTGATAGGAGAAATCAAGAGGATGTTCCTGCCATCCATGTTCTACAGAAGAATACAATTCATAACATAGTAAATAAACTGCGAACCAAAGCTGTATTTGAACAGCAAATCAAAGCAATACTGATTATTATTGAAGGCAGAAAAACTGGACAACAAAATTGGTTTGTCTGGAAATGTTAACCGCATATATTTCTTAGGCCCCTCAAAGAAGAAATGGGAGTGTCAAAGATTTACTGCAAGAATGGCAACAAAACTATTTAATCACATCCCTACAAAACAACAGTAGTTCATTCTTTGCAGACACAAGGTCCCATAGAGAGAATAAATTATTGCAAAAGGTTCCTTCAGTCAGTTCATAAAGGAAAAAATTAACCAAGAATTAATGTTTTTTTTTTTTTTGGTGAGACCCGGTTTTCTTTGAATGGACAAGTGAACAGTCAAAATAACATGGAACTGGAGGTTAAAAAACCAACGTCCAATGTAGGTGCTCTCCATGATGAAAAAGTGGGTCTTTAGATAAGGTGTTTGAGTGTAAGGAGGACTATTGGGTCTGCATTCTTACACAGACAACCCAGAGATATGCAAATCTGATATTCAAATTATTTTTTAAGGCACTAACAAATGAAAAAAACATTCTGTGACATTTAGAAGACTCGGCCACTGCACATGACTCAATTGCAGAAACTGAGAAGTGTGTTCAGTGAAAGGATAGCAGTATGTAATAAATTTTCCATAAATATTCCGTTTTGTGTTCAGTGAAAGGATAGCAGTATGTAATAAATTTTCCATAAATATTCCGTTTAGCTGCAGTTTTGGACGTTTATGATTTGGGTAATGTGGATTCCAAATATGAACTTAGATTTTGCATAGCATCAATGGTTTACCTAGAAATAAAAGAAAAGGAAATATGAAATAATCTAACAAGATTTATTAACAATGATACTTCTGTACAGAACAGTGTATTAATCTTTGCTACAAGTAAACAATAATTAATCCCAGGGGCTCACATCTGGTGAGTATGGGCTTGGCACACCCAGGGTCCTGAGTTGGATATCATCATTCTTCTCTTTCTTGGTGATTTCTTTCTACTTCTGACACTCTCTCTCTCTCTCTCTCTCTCTCTCTCTCTCTCTCTCTCTCTCTCTCTCTCTCTCTCTCTCTCTCTCAGGGTAACTCGGAATTTTTTTTTTTTTTTGGTGCAGCATAAGTGTCATGCTTCCTTGCACTATATGGCTAGTAATGATGCAACAAAGCGAGCTCACACAGCATCAGCAAAAAAAAAAAGAAAGAAAGAAAGAGAAAAGAAAAACACACACACTATTCACCTCATCTGTCCATCACCTCTAATAATATATGGTAGTTTCCAATAATCAATTACTCTCTGGCTGAAAGCAAAGTTTCACATATCTAGCCTGCAGCCAACCTTTTACAATTCAATTTTATGTCCTCTTGTGTGCGTTGTCCAAGGAAGAGTTAGGATGCCATCATCATTAAGTTTACTCAATCCATTTAGTCATCCATCACAGCTTCATCCCATCTTCCTTGGTACCTCTTTGCCATTGACTAATTTGGTGGAATCTCTCCCCTCATGTTACTTGTTCACTAACAACACCCACATTTAGTCTCAAAAAATCCAGGTGAGATGCAATAATGGAGTGTGATGGACATTCTTCATCCCATTTTCCTGTAATTTTCAAATTGTCAATTAGTTCTTAGTAATTTTCATTCTTAATGTTACAGTGTAAAAATCATTATGGGAATCCTATAGTCTCAAAACCTTTTACTAGACACGTTGGACAGACAACCTGTGTAGCTGAGACTTGCTAATATTCGTAAAATTGGACAAATGCTAACTTATCATGATTTTCTCTTGTAGAGGATCTGTGTCATTTTGAATTTAAACCAAGTAAAAATAGAGTAATAAATAGAAATATTATAGGAATATTAAATTTTAAAAATATTATATTTTAAGTCAAAAATTCTTTTACATGAGATTTTTTCAGGAATAACTGCATCCAGGTAAGATGTAATTAGAATAGTATCGAAAAATCTGCCTAGAAATAAATAAACCTTGCAAGAGGATGAAGGAATAAAAGCAAGCTTTGACCCTAAATCCATGCATGGCAAATAATTGAAAGTATAAAAGGAGAAAAATTCCCAAAGCTTGATGGGGGCTTTTCATTTATAACCATCTTCAAAGGGGAAGTGAACATGTATCAAAGGCTGCATTTATAGCCCAGGCACGTTCCATTGCCATATTCCAAAAGTGTGGTGGGGGTGTTTGAGTAGGCGAAAGGAAGAGAAACAGGATAGAAGGAAAATTACTGTCCCCCCTCCTCATATTTCACTAATAGTTTGGGAATTCGAAAATTTAGATATTTAGAACAGCTTAAAGGTATATTTGGAGAAAGAATATAAAAGTTTCCTCAGAAATCCAGGTGCGTGTGACTACCTTCCCC
This sequence comes from Mastigoproctus giganteus, assembly GCF_048544385.1. NCBI lineage: Eukaryota > Metazoa > Arthropoda > Arachnida > Uropygi > Thelyphonidae > Mastigoproctus > Mastigoproctus giganteus. The sequence continues at coordinate 152,583,709 of NC_143580.1, read as the reverse complement.
ATTAGTAGAGGTCCTAGATGGGGGGATATGTTTTGTTATTAAATTTGAACTTGTAGGATATTTGTTTTAGATTCCACTCCTCAGAAATTATTATTGGTGTATGTATGTTTCTTGACCTGTTTGTTGATCTTATTGCTAGTGTCACTGGTTTCTAACTTAAATTTTGTGTCTTTTTTGTCTAATATTATGGTGTTTTCAAAGGATAGGTAATGTCCTGTGTCTAAGTGGTGTGCTACCAACTCAGAACTAATTTTTTCTGTCCGAATTATTTTTTATTTATTATTTGAGGCTACTTTTATACTGCTTTTGTGCTTTTGGATTCTCATATGTAACAATGTTCTTGTGCTGCCTATATATATATATATATATATATATATTATATAGTCACAGTCTGATGTGCATGGAATTGCATTAACTACATTTGTTTGTTGTTTAAAATCTATTGTTATTTTGTTGTTTGTTGAATTTTTAAGGTATGCCCATAGTTTCTTGGAGTGTCAAAGGCTAAGTTTACTCTGAAATTTTTGAAAATTTTTTTCAAAGGTTCTTGGTATGTTTCAACATATGGGAGGCCTATTCATTGTTTTATCATCACTTCTCATTTTGGTTTTTCTTTACTGTTTCTCTCAGCAGTATTTAAGACACTGTTTATGAGCCATTTCGGGTAACCGCAGTTGGAGAATCTGTCCTTAAGTGATTCAATTTCCTTTTTACAATCATCCTCTATAAATAAATACTTGAAGATATTGCTAAATTTGGCTATTAAGATTGATTTTTTGTGAGAAAAGGGACTGTAGCTGTCAAAATTCAAATAATTTCCCTTATTTGTAAGTTTGTGATATATTTTAGTGCTGATTTTGGTGATATTTCGCGATATATTTTAGTGCTGATTTTGGATTCAGCAGTGATGCACAAAATTAAGGCCACCTGGTGGTGGCATTTGTTAGCTCAATGGACCACTTTCCTCATCACACTGTGAAAGGGGTACTATTTTGGCTTAAAGTAGGTATCACTGCACTATATTACGGCAGTCTTGCTGTCACAGGAACTAACTGAGCAAAAATGCCATTGGTGCAACATGTTGACACTGACATAACAAACTGCAATCAACAGAGCTTACTGTTTCACAAAATATTACACTGTCAAACAAATGTTGTGAGAAGAGAGAAAAAGATGATCTATATTGCTTGATTGTAACAATATGATAATAATGCAATTCAGGAAATACTTCCTTCATGGCGAGAAGCCAGAATTACTGAGCTGCCAACCATACCACATCAAGATTTTGGGATCACAGCAGTCACATGTTGGTGACAGTGTGTTAAAAGAATTGCAAAATACAATGCAGATTGATACACTAAATATAAATAAATTCTTTTTTTTTTTTTTTTTTCTTTTAGTACAGAAGAACTGGAAGAAAATTGATGGACTAAATCAGTGGTGCAGCTTAACACTACGGGGTGGTCAATTTGACCATTTAACATTTTTAAGTTAGTGTAACTTTTTTAATTCATATTATAATTTTATATACAGGGTGTCTCGAAAATATTGGTACAAACGTTTAGGGGAGGTAGGTAACATCTAACGGAATGTGAATCGCATAGGAACCCATAACCGGAAACGTCACCGTAAGTCGGTACACGGCACTGTTCATCAGTTTGCAAGAGGGAAAATTTCTGGTTTACTCATTCAAGCAGTAGTCGCCGCACGAGGAGCATGCATTGATATAGGAACTGCGAGCTGGCAGGCATGCACTTAGTGTATGGATTAGCAGAGGGCCCACATGGTGTGCACCCTCATGCGGCATAACATCGCTTCACAATAAATGTGTGGGCAGTTATGATCGGTGACTGCTTAGTCGGCCCATACCTGTTACCATCCCGCACGAACTCCGCTAAATATCGGATCTTTCTTGAACAAGTTCTACCAGGGTTACTTGACGATGTTCCAGCAAATGTGAGACGCAACATTTGGTTTCAACTTGACTGGGCACCTGCCCATTATGGAAGGTGTGTTCGTGACCATTTGAACAGGCATTTTGGGCATCGATGGATTGGCCGTGGTGGACCTGTTGCCTGGCCCCCACGCTCACCTGATTTATCAAGCCTTGATTTCTTTCTGTGGGGGGGCCCTCAAATCTATCATGTATGAATCGCCTGTGGAGACGGAAATGGATCTCATGGCGAGACTCGTCTGCACTGCTGCTACTGTCAAAGAACCTCCAGGTGTGTTCGACCGTGTCCGGCAATCCATGCTGCGTCAGTGTCACGCATGCATCGCGTCTCATGGTGGAACCTTCGAGCATCTGTTGTAACATCATGAAATGCATCCATCTCGAACTCCATTGTTAATATTATGTCAAATAAATGTTTGCCACTAATTAATGTCTTGTGTCATTTCTGCTTCTTGTGCCTCTGCTACTACTTTCCCGTGACATTTCCAGTTATGGGCTCCAATGCGATTCACATTCTTTTACTTGTTACCTACCTCCCCTAAACGTTTGTACCAATATTTTTGAGACACCCTGTAGATTCATGCCTTTTTCTAAATATGCCTTTCTACATGTTTCTCTTCTCTTCTTTTTTTACTTAAAAAAAAAAAATATATATATATATATATATATATATATATATATATATATGTGTGTGTGTTATACCTAGAAGTAGCACTGTGGTCAATTTTTGTGAACTGCTCCTTTCAAAATGTTTTTATAGTGTGTGTGTGTGTGTGTGTGTGTGTGTGTGTGTGTGTGTGTGTGTGCGTGTGTGCGTGTGCGTGCGTCTGTTTAAGTACAAGTTTGCAAGTAATTGAACCTCATTTAAAACTTGTCACTTATAGATGAGGTTCAATTATAGGCTTACAACTGCAACCTACACCAAGCTCTAGAATACCTATCAGAATTGCAGCAATTATCTGACAATTATTCAAGTGCAAAGTAATGATAATGCTCCCTATAAAACCAATTCTGTTCTATCTGGAAATTATTCTGTTTTTATATAGTCTGAAAGGCATGAGAACTGCCAGCTTTCAAGTCATCAGTCTTTTGAAATATTCGAATTCAACAAACCAGACCATTTGAAAGCTTTTATACATAAACTACTGATTTCTCAGAAGTCAAATAATGAAGAAAGAGAAACTAGAACAAAATGGAATAAACATCTGCAAAAATTCTCACTTCAGAATTTTCCTTGAAGAAATGTAATGCAATATTCCTAGTTCAATGCAAAAAAGATTCAAAAATATTTGTTCATTCCATTTCTGTTTTGAGTGGATTTCATGCTTTTTATAGATAATAGGATGCTCTTACATACAAAAATAATAACTATGAAAATTCATTAGAAGAACAGGGTGTATTCCGTCATCTATTTTATGTCTGTTGTGATTTAGATCATAAAACAACTTGTATTTGATGAATTTGTGAAAATACAGGGTGTTTCAAAAGTGGTGGTCAATAATTTGAAGGTGAACTGTACACACTACAATATGCAAAAAAAACCTAGTAAAGATGGGTCCTTAAGTGAATCGTTTTCGAAACATTGCACATTTCTAGTTGGGATCCACCACTGACAAGGTGAACCGTACAGAGTTGGGATCCACCACTGACAAGGTGAACAGTACAGAGTTGGGATCCACCACTGACTTGTTTGCTTACGTTAGGTTATGATCATTCTCTCCCTTTCCCCTCTCTCAGTGCTCTGGGACGTAGCAGGCATACTAGTACTTGTCAAAGGGGCACCTCCGTAGCCAGGTGGGAAGGAGCAGCAGTGGTAGCACACGCTTCTTGATTAGACCGGGGTTCGAGCCCATCACCACCGAATACGGAGGATGCGGAAAGGTCAGGGAATGACCACCGCATATCCCCGGAGCAATATGGCCTTAGTTGCTAATGCTCCTAAAAACCAAATAACAAATAACAAACTTGTCAAAGGATAGTCAACATGGAAAGAGGTTACAGAAATGAAGAGTATGCGGACATGCTCTTCATGTATGGTAAAGCCAACAGCAGTGCGCTCGAGGCAGCACATTTGTACTACCAAGAAGCATTCCCCCGCCGAAGACAGCCCAACAGGAGCACATTCATCAGGGTACATCAATGTCTTAGAGAACATGGGTGCTTCGCACATGGAGTAAGAGCAGATAGGTCCAGAAGCATAGTACCTGATGTTGAGGAAAGGGTATTAGAAAGAATAGAACAAAATCTAGAATTTCGACAAGGACGGTTGCTCTTCAAGAGTCATAGTAGTCATAGCAGCGTGCTGCAAATATTATATCGCCAATTGCTGTACCCCTACCATATCCAGCGTGTATAAGGTCTCAGCAATACAGACTACCCTCCCAGAGTGAAGATCTGCCAGTGGAGGCAACAACAATGTGTCCTGAACCCTCAATTTTTAATTTTCATAACTGTCACGTTTGGTCCAACGAAAATCCTAATGCAATTCACGAGTCACGACGTCAGCAACATTTCTCGTTTGAATGTCTGGGCAGGACTACTAGGAGACCATCTAATTAGATCACACTTTCTGCCACACAGGCTAACAGGAGAGCTGTACCTTCGGTTCCTGCAGAATGTTCTTCTAGACCTCCTTGATGATGATATAATGTTCCACTTCAGCAATGCCAGAACATGTGGTTTATGCATGATGGTGCACCGGCACATTTTGCTCAAGTTGTGACTCAGTATCTAACTAGAAGGTATGGTCAATGGTGGATAGGTAGAGGTGGGCTTGTAATGTGGCCTCCCAGATCACCAGACTTAAATCCTATGGATTTTTGTATCTGGGGTCATGTAAAAAGCTTGGGGTACATTTCTGACATTAACACAGTTGAGGAATTGCAGCGTTGGGTTGAAGGAGCCTTTCAGCAAATCAGAAATGACCAAGAAATGCCTGAAAGGATTCACAACTCAATGCAGAGAAGACTACAAAGCTGCATATGGATGTAAGGACATTTTGAACACCTTTTGTAACATCCTGTAACATGTAACATCTGTAAAATCCTGTGATGTTGAAACCAAAAATTAAAAATGTATTATCTTATGTTTAATAAAACCACCCTAAAAACTAAAATAAGTAAAAAAAAAGTCAACAAAGAGAAAGACTTCAAGATGGAAAATTTACTCAAAACATCTGAAATCTGGAACAAATTTATAAATAATTTGTAGAATGTACTATACTACATGTGACAAAATATCAATTGATGAACAACAGTTTCTGACAAAATCTTGATGCCAATTTACCAACTCATGACAAATAAACCAGATAAATTTGGCACCAAATTTTAAACAGCTATTCAATATCAATTCAAAATTCCATTTCAGTAGTATTGCATATTTGGAAAAGATGATAAGTGACTAACAGATTACACAGCATTGGAATGCATAGTTTTGAAGCTGATAGAGCTATCTCTTCAAAAGTTTAGTTTAGTTTCTTTAGTTTCTTTAGTTTAGTTTCTTTTGTTTTTCTAGGAGAGAAACTCTTTAGTTTCTCTCCTAGAAAAACAAACAATATCATAAGCACTAAGCATATCAGAAATGAATTACCCACCTTAATAAAATCTAAAAAGAGTGATTTATATTATTATTATTATTATTATTGGCATACGATGCAGAGAAGCAAGCTTATAAAGCATCAGGCGAAAAAAAAAAAACCCTCCCACATCACTTGTCTATCTGCCTCTAATAATTTATCTAGTTCTTCCTTGAATTTATTCAAACTGCCCACCTCCACAACACCGGATGGAAGTTTGTTCCAATAGCTGTTGTTATTTGTTGTTGTTATTTGGTTTTTAGGAGCATTAGCAACTAAGGCCATATTGCTCCGGGATATGCGGTGGTCATTCCGTGAATGACCTTTCCGCATCCTCCGTATTTGGTGGTGACGGGCTCGAACCCCGGTCTAATCAAGAAGCGTGTGCTACGCACTGCTGCTCCTTCCCACCTGGCTACGGAGGCGCCTTGTTCCAATAGCCAAACTCCAACTGTCTTAGGGCAAACTTCCACACATCTATTCTGCAACCATCCTTCCAAGGGCTTATGCAAAAATTGATCAAATTCAGCAATTAGTTTGATGATTCCCATAACATTTCTGTTATTTGAAGAAAGCCACTTTTCATTATGATCTCTGAAGGGCAAACCTCTTTCACTTAAAAATTTAATAACCACAACTACTCTTTTTAGCACTTCAAAATATTACTGAATGTTCTTTCTTGTCTGTTCTTCAAGATGTTGGTCTAGTGTATTTTTATTGATTTATGTGTAATCCTAGCAAACACAGCCTTCTTATGCTCTGTGGAGTCTTCGTGACTTTCGAGGGTTCTCAATATATTCATCCAGTCTGATGTAAGTAATGTCTGTCCCATTAAAAATAATTTACAAACAAAACAATATCCGCAAACTTTAGTCTTGGAATAGGATAGCCAGGATCTCCTAACAGTTTGTTTCATCTTTCTTCTGTTTTTTCGTTTCCAGTTTAGGAGTGTCCTGATTCTCACAATCTTCTTTATCTCTTCTTCATTTTCATTATCTATATTTTCTCAACTATCACAGTTATTTTCCTTATCTTCATGATTTTGACCAAGAGAGTTTTTAGTTTCCGCTGTGATATAATAAGAGTTTATGATATTTTGAAGCTTCTGCCAGTCTTTCTTTCAGTTTACGTTTTTGGCTTCCACTACTATACTTCCTTCCCATCATATCGGAATTTTGGTATGATCAATAATTCTGAAAAAAATATACAAACTTAATCTGAAATTAAGGCATCCACAATTTAATTTAAATGCATTTTAAGATTGCTGCTATGTTGTATTGAGCTACACAGTTGTGTAATCGAATTACACAACTGTGTAGCTCAATACAACATTGGCTTATTGATGAATATGTGTAGGAGTTTTGTCACTGGAATATTTGTTTCTTCAGGCCATTTCACTGTCAGCAGCAATTTTGCATGTTGTTTCATCTGGAACTGCCAGAACTCATCAAAACAAGATGTTATTGTTATTGTTGTTATTGTTATAGTCATTGTTGATGACTCTATTGTCAGGGAGATAGGGAATATATTATATAAAAGGGATAGGTGGAATAGGACAAGGGTATGTCTGCCAGGTGCAAAAGTTGATGACATTCTAGAGCAGATATTATCTTTTAAGAGCACAAAAGGTAATGTTGTTGTACACGGTGGCACTAATGACCTTAAGAGTAAGAGATCTGCAGATTTACTTAACACGTACAGGTCAATGTTGAAAAAAAAAAATCTGAAGCTAGGGTTGAATTTGAAAGTGTCTCCAATTCTGCTGAGACACGATGGGAGGGAGTATATGATGAGAGCCTTGTCAATGCAAGGCTCATGGGGTACAATTTTTTTCAGCGTGGTCTCTGCTTGCTAACAGGAGAGACTGCTTGTTGTTGTTGTTTGTTTGTTTGTTATTTGGTTTTTAGGAGCATTAGCAACTAAGGCCATATTGCTAGGGGGATATGCGGCGGTCATTCCCTGACCTTTCCGCATCCTCCATATTTGGTGGTCATGGGCTGGAACCCCGGTCTAATCAAGAAGCGTGTGCTATGCACTGCTGCTGCTGCTCCTGCCCACCTGGTTATGGAGGCACCCGAGAGACTGCTTCTACAGGGATGGGATACACTTAAATAGAAAGAGTGCAAGAATCGAGGCAGTGGGTCATAAAACTGCTAGCTTTTGAGGATTCACAGACTAAAAGATTAACAGTAGCCACAGGCAGAGGCGAAAGTGATTCTTGCACTGCTTCTATTGTGACAAGCAGCAGCCTAGAGAGAAAGTTGCTGGGGACTTCAGGAGCTGCTGGGGGTCATCATAGAACAAATAAATACATGGGGTGTGTTAGAGTAACTAAGAGTAAGATCAGGTGCAAGTATACTTGCATGTACACCAATGCTAGAAGTATAGTAAATAAATTTGATGAATTTGAAGTGCTGATCAAGGCATCAGAGGCAGATATTGTTTGGATATCAGAGCCATGGTCTCACACAGATATAAGCAGTGCAGAATTGGAATTTAGGGAGTAGAATGTGTACAGAAGGGATAGACAGGGTAGGAAGGAAGGAGGGGTTATGTTGTTAGTTAAGAAACACATAAAATCTAACAAAGTGCATCCAGTTGACATGGGTAGACAATGCAATGTTGAGTCAGTTTGGTGTGACATAAACACTGGGAAAGGGAAAATGAGAGTAGGAGTGTGTAATAGGCCTAATGACTCTGATGAGTAGAATGAACAATTGTGCAGGGAAATAGAGTGAGCCAGTAAATCAGGATTTCTTGTAATGGGGGGATTTTAACTCTCCAGATATTGACTGGAACTTCTGGGTTGGTCACGCACTCGCTAGCAAGACTTTTGTGGATTTGCTGGAGGATTGTTTTCTACAGCAGCATGTTTGAGGGGCAACCAGAGGGGGGGTAATACTCTTGATCTGGTTATCAGCAATGATGATGCATGCATTAGGAATTTGCAGATAAAGGAACCACTAGGTGACAGTGATCACAGTGTACCGATGTGGGATTTACTTAAAGTTGTAACTACCATCAAGGGTAAAGGGAAGGGTTTTTTTTCGTAAAGGTGACTACGGTGGTCTCAGACAGTGTTTACATTCTATACAGTGGGATCAACTGATGATGTTACCAATGGTGAATTTTAAATGGGACTTAATCTTGGGACTACTAGGGACTTAATCTTGGAGGCTACTAGGCTTTTAATACCAACTAAGAAATACTGTTCACGGTTCAGGAACATATGGATGTCAAATGAACTAATGACACGTGTCAGAGAAGAAAAATGCATGGGATGCATATAAATTATCAGGCAAGACAAAAGCCTACAGTAGATATAAGCTAGTCTGTAATCAAGTCACAAAAGAGATTAGACAAGCAAAGTCTGATTATGAGAAATCCTTGGCAAAGAGTGCAAAGAAAAACAACAAAGACTTCTTTACTTATGTAAAATCTAGAAGGAAGGGGATGAATCAGATTGGTCCACTTGATGTTGGTGGTTCGACTGTTGATGATCCTGCTCAGATAGCTGACAAACTGAATAATTATTTTGCATCTACATTCACACATGAGGAATTCTGTAAGGAAGAGGAGGACTGAAGTTTACTAAACTCTAACAGGAAGCTAAATGATTTTGTAATAATGGAGAGTAAAGTGGAGCAGAAATTGTTGAAGTTAAACATAAAAAAAAAATAGGGCACCTGGGGCATATGGAATCTATCCAGTTATATTGAAGGAGGCAGCGAGAGAAGTAAGCAAACCATTGGCTATAATTATGCGAACTTCCTTAGATTCGGGGGAGGTCCTCATGGACTGGAGATGTTCAAATGTATCTCCAATTCACAAAGGGGGGGGTTCAAATGGTGATGCAAATAATTATAGACCTGTTAGTTTAACTTCTGTTCCGAGGAAAATAATGAAGTCCCTGGTTAAAGAGGTGATACAGAATCACCTAGACAAGACTGCAGTAATACTTCAGACACAGCATGGGTTTGTTAAGGAGAAGTCTTGTCTAATCAATTTGATTGGATACTACAATGTGGTCATAAAGGAACTGGATGCAAAAAATAATTTTGATATCACATACTTGGATTTCAAGAAAGCTTTTGATTCTGTTGCACATAGAAGACTGCTGTACAAATTGGAGTGGTATGACATTAAGGGCAAATTGCTGAAATAGATAAAGGGATGGTTGAGTGGGAGATGGCAGAGAGTGGTAACCAATGGACAATGCTCTACGTGGACTAATGTTATTAGTGGAGTACCTCAGAGTTCGGTGCTGGGCTCATTGTTGTTTCATGTATTTATTAATGATATCGATGAAGGTATATTAGTCTTAATGTCCAAGTCTGCAGATGATACAAAGGTTGGCAGGGTTGTTAATGATAGTAAAGACTTTATGCTACTGCAACAGGATCTAGAAAAGTTAGACAAATGGGCTGAGAAGTGACAACTGAAGTTTAATATTGACAAATACAAAGTACTGCATATGGGTAGCAGTAACCTAAGAGAAACATACCAACTGTATGGTACTACACTCAGGGAGATGGAGAATGAAAAAGACCTGGGGTAATTGTGCAGTCAGATATGAAGTTCTCTGAGCAATGCAAACAGTCTGCCAGAGCAGGTCATGGAGTTTTGTAAATGATATATAGGGATTTTTCTAGCAGAAAAAAGGAGGTGATTATACCTTTGTATAAGGAAATGGTCAGGACACACCTTGAGTACTGCATTCAGGTCTAGAGGCCTCATTTTAAGAAGGATGTAGAGTTGCTAGAACAAGTACAGAGAAGGGCAACAAGATTGGTGAGAGGAACAAAGGGGTTCTCTTATCATGAGAGGCTTAAATTGTGTCATTTGCAGCATCTGAAGACTAGGCACCTACGAGGTGATCTGATTGAGGTGTACAAGGCCATGAATGGTTTGAGCAGGCTCAATGCTGATGGGATACTTCTACTTGCTGAGATTAAGAACCTGAGGAGGCATAGATTCAAACTGTGGAAAGACAGCTGTAGAATAGATGTGTGGAAGTTTGCCTTTAGTCAGCAGAGATTTGACTGCTGGAACAGATTTCCACCTGTTGCTGTGGAAGTTGATAGCTTAAATAAATTTAAGGCTGAACTAGACAAACATTCGGGTTTTTTTTTTTTTTTTTTTTTTTTTTGGCTGATGCTCTATAAGCTTGCTTTCTTGCATCATATATCTCAACTAATGCTAAAAATGTGTCAGATCTGCTAAGATGCAATCTGATATGTTGGGATGCATAAAACATGACTTTACACACACAGAGACAGACGTACTCGCAGTTTTATATATTTTGATACAGGTTTATGCTCTACAAACACAGGAATTCTGATAAATTCTATCTCACATGATTCCCCGCAAAACAGAAAAAAAAAAAAAATGTATGGCATGTTTATAATTGTATACACTGCATTATTAAGTATATTCCTGACAGGAGAGAACTTCCATTTTGACTAGTCTTCGATGAGAATCTAATCCTCTGCTTACAGTTTTACACATCTGATGATTGGAAGAATTTTCCACAGACTAGCTTCTGGCTTTGTACATTTCAAACCTTGTTTTTCCTCCACTACCCATATACATCCAGTTTTGAGTGCTATAGGACACGTTCATATCACAATACAACCTCTGGCCCTGCACCTTCACCAGGTGAGTTGGCACAATGGGCGACAGGTGTATTCCTGTAAGCCATTCCTACACCAAAATGGCTAGCAATAACTTAACTATACACAGAAGTAACTGCAAACCACATAAATATACTCCACTAAACCCAAACTAAATGTATCCCCAACTCAACTTCCCCTTAGCCAGATCCCAAAAAATGCCCGCGACCACTCCGATGCCACCCGACAAGAGGAAAGTCAGAGTAGAAAGAGACTATGGTCTTAATCGATTGTGGTTAAAATATTTTACTTCTGCAAATTTTACAAAAACATATGACCATGTGAACATATTGCTATAGGCCCCTCTCAGTCTTAGAAGGGGGCCTGAATTTTATACTTCATTAGCCTCACAGTAAATCCACCTCTGTGTGGATCCCTCCAATTTATCAGTTTTCCAACCCACCTAGCACTGCCTTGATAGCATCAGCGAATATTTTTGCATCCCTTCTATTCAATTGTATTCTAATGCTGTAAAAAGACTCTCCTTTTAACAAGCACAGATCATGATGAGAAAAATTCTATCCAATGAGCCTTACTCAGTCTCTCTGGGGTTGAACTGGTTGACAAGAATCTCAACATGTATTCCCTCCTATTATGTCTGGGCAGAATTGTGGACACTCTCAAATTTAATCCTAACTTATGACTTTTTCTCAACATTGCCCTATACTTGTCAATTAAATGTTCAGACCTCTTGCTCTTAATATCATTAGAGCCAACATGTACAACAATATCACCTTTAAAAAATTATAAAGCCCTTAAAAAATTATATCTGCTCTACAATATCATCGACTTTTGTCCCTGACAGACATACTCTGGTCCTTTTTCACCTATCCATTTTGCATTATTCTAATAAAATTATGATATGTAATGACTGTTTACTGATAACACTTTTTCATGTATAATAATTTTCAAGCAAAAAGAATGTTATAATTCATGATGGTGATATACACTGATGAGCCAAAACATTATTACCGCCTACCTAATATGATGTTGGTCCTCCACATGCAGCCAAAACAGCTCGTACCTGGTGAGGCATGGACGCTACAAGATATCTAAATGTGTCTTGTGGTATCTGGTACCAACACGTAACCAGAAGATCCTTTAACTCCTGTAAGGTCCATGGTTGAGACGCCACAGATCAGAGTTACTATTCCAACACAAATCACAGATGCTCAATGGGATTGATGTCTGGGGAATTTGTAGGTGAGGGCAATACCTGGAAGTCTTCCTCGTGTTCCGCGAACCAGTTTCGAACAATCGGTGTGGCATGGCACATTATCCTGCTGAAAGACGGCACAGCCAGAGGGGAAGAAAGTTGCCATGAAAGAGTGTACCTGGTCAGCAATGATGTTTAGGTAGACGATAGACATCAGAGTGCCCGGCACCTGGATGATTGGACCCAGGGTATTGGACCCTGGATGATTGGACCCAGCAGAAACTTATGGGGTCTTTAAAAACCCCATAAGTGTACTGTCCTCTCTTCTGCTAAATGTGCAACCAAAAATCACATCTTTTGAAAGTCTGCAAGATCCTGTCCATTCCCCACTACCTTTGAATTGATTTAGACATTAATTAGTTACATGACTTTATAGCACTTTCCTGCACACATAAAATTATGATATGTAAAAACATACACCATTTGTTGATTTACATATTTTTACATAGATTGTTGCATATCATATAGCTAGGCCTTCATGACTCTAAAAAAACTTGCAGACAGTATATATTAACAGTGTTTATATATTATAAGAAAAATATATATCTTTCTTATTAGAAAAATATATATCAACTTAAGTGGATCTAAATAGCACATCATAAAAAATAAAATACCATGTAATAGCACTGAGAGTAACAGCATTTCAGAGCATTAGTTAAATATTAGGTTTCATTTATAAAGTCGTTAATGGCATGAAGACTATTGTTGGCAAAAATTTTAAACAAATTATTCTACATGATCATACCACTTTGTTTATTTTGGAGAAAAAAATATCAATTGCTAAAAGCTTATAATACACTGTTCAGTGAATGCTAAAGAAGAGATTAAAGGTACTTGAGATTACTTCCCATTCTATATGTGAACAATGTTGACCTTTTTTTTTTTAAACTGATATAGTACAGCAGCAATTATCTTTTTTTTAAGTTATTATGTTTGAAAACTTTCATAATCCAAGTCAAAATAAGGCATTAAATTACTGACATTTTGAGATTTTAATATTTTTAAATTACTGTCCTATTATTACTTTGGATAGATGAGATTTGTCCAATGTAAAAACGACAGCTTACATCATATGGTTACATCATCACCATCAGTGATATGGTCCAACCTCACAACCATTGACATTAGCCTTTCCTACAACACCCTAGAAATGGTTCCAGTGGAATCAGTATTTAGAATAGCATATTTCATATCGTTGCACCAGTATAAAATGGTATAATTATTTAGAATAATAATAACAACATAAGACACTGTAGCATAATACACATGTGCACATTTATCACTGCATTGTAGTCAAGGTTCAATTTGCGTGGTGGTATTTGCATTTAGGCTTTTTATTTTTCCACTGCATTCTGTTTTTCATAAAATATAATTAAAGATGGCTCCAAAGTTATTCACATCTTTTATATTTTTTTATGCCTTGAAAAAAATTTTAAACTTTTGAGTTACAGCACTACAAACATATATTTGTATTTAATCATATTTAATTAAAGATAATTTGTTACAGGTATATAAAAATAATAAACAACAAAAAGTTAAAATATTGTTGCTGAAAACAATTTGAAAATGACAGAGGACACTGGCAGGAACTTACCATATCTGGAAATCTATATAGGAGGTTATAAAAATAAGCACAACTCTAATGAAATGAGCACTCTATCTAATGTATAAGATTAGAATTAAATCTTATACATTAGATAATGAAAGGAAAAAAATTAGAATTATACTGATGAAAACATAACTGTAGATGTTTTCATGATCATGAGCATTCCAAAAAGAATAAATACTGATTTTCATAATCAACAGGGCAGAGCACTCACTTGATTAGAACTGTCATTCATTTCCAATGCAACATGCCTTTTAAAGAAGACAGTGTAACTAAGAAGTAAATTACCAAAAATAGTGTGAATAATACATAAATAATAGTATATGATATTAATAAATTAAATATGAGCATGAAATTACTTCAAAATTGCATATAATTTATAAGTAAACTTATACATTGTTCAATCCATATATCAGGTTATAGAAATTTAATTCAATTTAAAAGTGACTGCATAAAATATGAATACAATATTCTTATTTTATGCATTCACTTTGTGTTTACATATATCTTACATAAACAATAGAAAGAAATTTAACAAAATCAGTATGCAATTAAGGTTGTCTGGTTTTGACAAAAACAGTCTGGCCATTCTCACATGGCCAGAAGTACATAACAGTTACTATGTTGAACCTGTGAGAAGTAACTTTTTTTTTTTTTTTTTTAATATACCTATGAATTGTTTGGATGTGAAAGATGTGTTCTTAAAAAAAATTGATAAAAGCTGTGCAATAAAATTTAAATTATAGATTACTGTTTCAAATAAATTTTCAGTCTGATTCCATTACATTTTAGAATGGAACTTATCTGAAATGAAATATTTGTTATTATAATTTACTCCCTTCTAAACGAGATTTTTTTTTGTGCGCCAAACCATCCTTGCATGTGTCTGTTAATTTATGGAATCCATTTAGCATGTCTATTTACTCTAAAGTAACTGATAGAAAAAGCCAAAACCAGAAGTTACAGATAAATGAAACTGATAGCTGTCCATTTTTTCTGAAGACATTATCCAGCAACACTATGTATAATAAAATTTAAATGTTAAATTCAAATAAATGTTAAATATGTCAATTAAGTTAAAATTTTAATTGCCCCAAAACTATAATATTCATCAAATTATCTTCCATATTATAACTTGCATTGTTATGCAATTCCAAGCGTATACTGAACTTGCCATTAGGAATTCTAGATGCCCTTAATCTGACTCAAATCAGAAATTCTTTAAAAATAGCACAGAAATTCTTTAAGAATAGAACCAAAATTAAAACCAAGTAGTGATGCTAAACAAAGTAAAAATAAAGTAGGGGATGGGGGGAAGCATAAACTTAATGTAGAAAATAGAAGTCCTTGATAAACTTGCCAGTGGGATAATTACAATGATCATTCCATTATTGTTGTTGTTTGGTTTTTACGAGCATTAGCAACTAAAGCCATATTGCTCCGGGATATGCAGTGGTCATTCCCTGACCTTTCCGCATCCTCTGTATTTGGTGGTCACAGGCTCGAACCCCTATCTAATCAAGAAGCATGTGCTACATACTGCTGCTCCTGCCCACCTGGCTAAGGAGGCACCCATTCATTCCATTGGCAAGGTAGAGAGGTGCAATGATAGAGATTTTTGACATGAACAACAAATTCACCATTTCATTAATAAAATAGAAAGAAAAAGTAAAAGTGTTAAAGAAGTCTTATAACTGGTTAAAATAATTAGATCACAGAAGGTGAAAATGATGTTTGCAGCATAAATATGAGCAACAGCCTAAACATATAGCAGCCTGAAAAGGAAGATGTCGGGGATTTCAAGGTCTGCTTGGGTTCTTCATGCAATAAACAAATACATATGCTTTGTTATGGTTACTAATAGTAAAAACAGGTGTATGTATACTTGGGAGCATAGCAAATAAATTTCATGCATTTGAAGTACTGGTTAAGTCACGAAATGCAGACATTGTAGGGATATCGGAGACATAGGCTCACTCACACATCAGGAATGTAGAATTCGAATATGGGGAGTACTATGTATACAGAGAGAACAGATAAGACAGGAGTAAAGCCTTAGTCAAGTGCATCTATTTGACATGGGAGACCAGTGCAATGTTGAGTCAGTTTGGTGTGACATAAGCACTGGGAAAACAAAAATGAGAATAGCAGTTTGTTATAGAACTAATTACTGTGATGAGAATAAACAACTACACACAGAAAGGCTTAGACATAAATTGATGAACTGATGACTTGGGGCAAAAAGAAAAATATATGGGGCACATATAAAGTATCAGGTGATACAGAAGCCTACAGTAAATATAAAGTAGTCTGCATTTAAGTCAAAGTAGATAAGGCAAGCTAAGGCAGATTATGAGAAATCTCTTGCAAAAAAAGTAGCAAAACTTCTTTACTTATATAAACAATAGAATGATGATGCTGTTCAGGTTTCTGACAAACAATAGATATTTTGCATATACATTCATTGAAGGGGAATTTTTTTAGGGTTGCGGATACCAGAAGTTTATCAAATTCGAACAGGGAGTTAAATGATTTTGTGATAACTGAGAGGAAACTGGAAGAGAAACTGTTGATGCTATACATAAGAAAGGCACCTGGGGCAGATGAGATTGATACAATTATATTAAGGGAGGCAGCAAAAGAGATGAGCAAACCTTTAGCCACAATTATGAGAGCATCCGATTCAGGTCCATGAATCCAAGGATGCTATCCTAATTATAACTAAAAGTGTATGGGACTGGAAATGTGCAAATGTATCCCTGATTCATAAAGGGTATCAAAGGGTGAGATAAGTAATTATATACCTACTAGCACGACTTCTATTCATGCTAAATTATTGCAGCTATACAATAACATAAAAATTTATTTTTCATTGCACAAAAACTGCATTAACAGCAAAAATGAAAATATGAGAGAACGTAAAATTGGCTGTGAACTGCTTTAGCATTTTAACTTCTAGGAATTAATTATTTACTGAACAGAATAAAATGAAAAGGAAAAAAAATGACTGTTTAAATAGAAAAGTATGCTTACTTTGCTTGAGCTTCAGCCTGCATGAAAATAAATTCCCACTTTCGAGAAAACATTTTCTGAAGCCTGGCCAGATTCTCCGCTTCATAATCAGCAAGTTCTAATCTTGTTTTGTTCTGCATGGTACGTTTACACAAATATACAGCTAAGAGAAAAGAATAGTGTTTAACACAAATCTGAAAGCATCCAAAAGCAAAAATCAAGTCTACTGAACAGTTTATCAAAACTAAAAATAAGAAAATTTCAAATAAAATTTCTTATATCTGAAAAACATATGAATGATAAATATAGGTTAAAAATAGTGAATTTTCAAAATTTTATTTTACATAAAATAAAAAGAGATAAAATAAAGGACATCAAAGAATGCATAAAATGGCTAATTTTTTTTTTCTTTTTGCCATCACTGATCCTTGATAAATTATGATAAAGATTTCATTTTAATATCAATAGGAAATATAGCCTACTGAAATGACTAATTCTCCCCTTCGCTATTATTATTCCTCAATAAAGTTTGATACAGGTTTAATTTTAATATCAATAAGCAATGTAGCCTGTTTGCTTATACCTATATATATATTAAAGTGCATTATAGCCACAGCAACTTATGCACTGTTAAACTCCCATAACACACACACACACACACACACACACACACACACACACACACACACACACACACACACACACACACACACACACAATTTAAACTTGAACTGATTAATTAGTTGCAAATTAATAACTATTTAATTACCAACTAAAACTAGAAACTCAAGACAAATTTCTTTATTCCTAGTCTCTACAATTTTCTTTCCTTAATTTGAATATGTCTCCTCATTTACTTTATCAGAGAGAGAGAGAAAATATGCCACAAACAATTGACCATTCTCATGCCTTAAACACTTAATCAGATTCCATATATATCTGGTTTCCAGACCTTCTAAGCATGCAAAATTATAATCTTTTTCTCTAAAAATAATTCCTTTGTATTCACAGCAAGTCTTTTCACACTTCTTTGTACTATAAAATGACTTCATTTTACTCCCTTGGACTTATCTTTAATAAGTAATCCTTGTTTCAGAACACCCAATACTTTTCCACGGCCTGTTTAAGTAAAACTTACTTCCCCCCATCGGAGAGGACTGCGTCGCTGTCCCCCTTGGCGTGCAGGTGACCCTGCACCCGTGAAACAGTATCTCCCCGTCATATGCCGCCGACTAGCAGAGAAGGGTCATTATTCAGCCAGAGCAGCATCCTGACGCATTGTTTACAAAAAACAGAGAGAGAGAGAGAGAGAGAGAGATGTGTCACTTTTAGAGAGAAAAGTCACTGTTAGAGTCATACTTCTAATGCCGGCTGAATCATGTATCAGCAGAATGTTTGGTAGTGGGGAGACTAAGAGGGGAGAAGTGTATGTCACATAAAACTCCCCTGAAGCAACCCTACACAAAAATGCAAGCTTTCCTTACCCCTTCATAAATATCGTCTCTGGTTGAGTCAGGCCCTAAAAATGTCAGGCAAGAACCTTTTTTTCTGTCCGACAAGATGAACACCTGCTTATGAGAGGGAAAGGCAGAAAAGGGTAAAAACATATATATAGGAATGAAGAACAAAGAAGAGTTAGTTGGAGTTGGAGTTCGAGAGTCAGTTAGTTTGTCGTTCAATGATTGCATTGCCATTGGAGCTCTCCTCGCTGAAGTTGTCGTCGGAGTTGTTGGGTTCGTAGTAGAAGAAAGAAGAGTGAAGAGAGCTGTTCTTGTGACTAAGAGAAGAAGCCTTAGTCTAGATGATCCCAGAAATAGCAAGATACAAGCACATCTTGGAACTTTTTTGGTAAGTTTACCCAGTCTTAACCAATAGAATTGCTTAAATTGAATCATATAAGCCACATCCTCTTTAAAATTATCACTCATGTTATACCCACCTTTCTTCTCATGAAAGTAGTATTACAAAATGTATCTTGATGTGTTTAACCTTAAAGTAATGCTATTAAAGTAAAACCATTTTGTTTACTATTACTTGACCCCATAACTACTTTTGCTACTATTTGACGCTGAGATAGGTAAATACCTATGTCGTGGTCCAAAGGACAGGAATTACTGTTTACCTAGACTACATGAAGACACACAAAGTAATGCACCTACAAGTTCCCCTTAATACCTTAACAACTGAACAAGTACCCTGAATACATTATGTTAGGTTTAGTGTACTTTTGTATGTAATGTAGTAGTAGTAGTAGTAGTGGCACATGATGCAAGAAAGCAAGTGTAGGAGCTTATGCAGCATCAGCCAAAAAAAAAAAAAAAAAAAAAAATCACACCATTCCCTCCAAATGCCTGTCCAGTTCCTCCTTAAATTTACTTAACCTATCAACTTCCACAACGACAGATGGAAGTTTGTTCCAGCAATTAACCACCCGCTGGCTAAAGGCAAATTTCCGCACATCTATTCTACATCTGTCCTTTCTTAATTTGAACTTATGTCCCCGTAGGTTGGTAATCTGAACAAGTGGAAGGATCCCATCAGAATTCAGCGTGCTCAACCCATTCAAGGCCTTATAGACCTCAATCAGATCACCGCGCAGGTGCCTAGTCTCCAGCCACTGCAATTTGCAGAACTTAAGCCTCTCTTGGTAAGAGAATCCCTTCATTCCCCTCACCAATCGTGTTGCTCTTCTCTGTACACGCTCAAGCAAATCTACATCCTTCCCAAAAATGAGGCCTCCAGACCTGTACGCAGTACTCAAGGCGTGGCCTGACCATTGCCTTATACAGAGGGACAATCACCTCCTTTTCCCTGCTAGCAAAATTCCTATATATCATTGACAAAACCCCATGACCCGCCCTAGCAGCCTGTCTGCACTGCTCAGAAAACTTCATATCTGACTGCACAATTACTCCCAGGTCTTTTTCATTTTCTACCACCTTAAGTGTAGTACCACACAGTTGGTACGTTTCTCTGGGGTTACTTCTACCCATATGCAGTACTTTGCATTTGTCAAGGTTGAACTTCAGTTGCCACTTCTTAGCCCATCTGCCCAAATTATCTAGATCCCGTTGCAGTAGCACACTGCCATTGCTGTCATTAACAACCCTACCAACCTTTGTATCATCTGCAAAATTCAACATTAAGCCTGATATATCTTCATCAATATCATTGATAAATATTCAAAACAACAGTGGACCCAACACCGAACTCTGTGGGACTCCACTAATAACATTAGTCCACGAAGAGCAGCACCCATTGATTACCACCCTCTGTCTTCTCCCACTTAACCATCCTTTTATCCATTGTAGCAACTTACCCTTAATACCATTCTGCTCCAATTTGTACAGTAGTCTTTCATGCGCAACAGTGTCAAAAGCTTTCCTGAAATCCAAGTATATGATATCAAAATTATTTTTTGCATCCAGTTCCTTTGTGACCACATCATAATAACCAATCAAATTTGTCAGACAAGACTTTCCCTTAACAAACCCATGCTGTGTTTGAATTATTGCTGCAGTCTTGTCTAGATGATCCTGCAATGCATCTTTAACCAGAGACTCCATTATTTTACCCGGAACAGAAGTTAAACTAACTGGTCTGTAATTACTCGTGTCACCCTTCGATCCACCTTTGTGAATTGGGGACACATTTGCACATCTCCAGTCCGTGGGAACTTCCCCTGAGTCCAAGGATGCTCTCATAATTATGGCTAAGGGTTTGCTTAGTTGCTTTGCCGCCTCCTTTAAAATAACTGGATAGATCCCATCCACCCCAGGTGCCTTTCTTGTGTTTAACTTCAACAATTTCTCCTCCACTTTGCTCTCAGTTATTACAAAATCATTAAGCACCCTGCTACAATTTGATAACCTTCTTCCATTTTCAAACCTTAATAACTCCTCACGTGTGAATGTAGATGCAAAATACTCATTCAGTTTGTTTGCTATCTGAGCAGGATCATCAACAGTCGAACCATCGATGTCAAGTGGACCAATCATATTCATCCCCTTCCTTTTAGAGTTTATATAAGTAAAGAAATCCTTGCTGTTTTTCTTAGCATCTTTTGCCAAAGATTTCTCGTAATCCGCCTTCGCCTGCCGAACCTCCTTTGTGACCTGATTACAGACTAGCTTATATCTGCCACAGGCTTCTGCGTCACCTGATAATTTATATGCATCCCATGCATTTTTCTTCTCTGTCACGAGTCTCATTAGTTCATTTGATAACCATTTAGGCCTAAACCTTGAACGATATTTCTTAATCGGTATATAAAGTCTAGTAGCTTCCACGATTAATTCTTTGAATGCTTCCCACTTAGAATTTACTGTTTGTAACATCGTCAGTTGATCCCACTGTACAGAACTTAAAAACTGTCTGAGACCACTGTACTCCCCTTTACGGAAGCAAAAACCCTTTCCTTTACCCCTGACGGTAGTTACCTCTTTGAGTAAATCCCACTTCAGCACACTGTGATCACTGCCACCTAGTGGTTCCTTTATCTGCAAATTCTTAATACACGAATGATCACTGCTGATAACCAGATCAAGAGTGTTACTTTCTCTGGTTGCCTCTCGAACATGCTGCTGCAGAAAACTATCATCCAATAAATCCACAAAAGTCTGACTAGTGTGTGAGTGACCAACCCACAAGTTCCAGTCAATATCTGGGAAGTTAAAATCCCCCATTATAAGACATTCAGATTTACTGGCCCACTCTATTTCTCTGTACAATTGTTCATTGTACTCATTCAAGTCATTAGGCCTATAACACACTCCTACTCTTATTTTTCCTTTCGCAGTGCTTATCTCACACCAAACTGACTCAACAGAGCACTGTTCATCTATATTAACTGGGTGCACTTCCTTTGATTTTATGTTTTTCTTAATTAACAGCATAACACCCCCTCCCTTTCTGTCCTGTCTATCCTTTCTGTACACATTGTACTCCCCAAATTCCAGTTCTGCATTCCTTATATCTTTGTGACACCACGTCTCTGCTATCCCAACAATATCCGCCTTTGATGTCTTGACCAACACTTCAAATTCATCAAATTTATTTACTATACTTCTAGCATTGGTATACATGCAAGCATACATGCTTCTATGCCTATTCCTTGTTACCCTAACACATCCCATATACCCAACTATTCCATGATGACTGCCATCCGTCCCTGAAACCCCCAACACCCCTCGCTCCAGGTCGCATCTTATTCTAATAGAAGTTGTGCAAGAATCACCTTCACCTCTGCCTGCGGTTACTGTTAAACTATTAGTCTTTGTATCCCCCCAAACTAGCAGTTTTCCGACCCACCTAACACTGCCTCGATAGCATCAGCAAATATTCTTGCACCCTTTCTATTTAAGTGTATCCCATCCCTGTAGAAGCAATCTCTCCTGTTAACAAGTACAGTCCAGGCTGAAAAAAATTCTACCCCTTGAGCCTTGCACAATCTTTCCAGGGCCGAATTGATCGACAAGGCTCTCATTATGTACTCCCTCCTATCGTGTCTGGGCAGAATTGCAGACACTTTCAAATTCAACCCTATTTCACGGCTTTTTTTCAACAGTGACCTGTACTTGTTGAGTAATTCCGCCGGTCTCCTACTCTTAATATCATTAGTGCCAACGTGTACAACTATATCACCTTTTGTGCCCTTAAAAGATGATATCCGCTCTACAACGTCATCAACCTTTGCCCCTGGCAGACATACCCTGGTCCCGTTCCACCTATCCTTTTTACAAAGCATGTTCCCCGTTTCCCTGACAATAGAGTCACCTATAACAACTAGTTCCTTTGGGACCAGCGCATTCTGCCTTAGGGGTTGCCGCTGTGTTGTGTGATGACCAAGTGCAAGCTCTGGCGTTGATGTGGGCAGCTGAGAGCCTGATGGGCCCCTCAATTTAGATCTTTCGAGGGCATCCACCCTGTCCTTCAAACTCTCATATAGGCCCATAACAACGCTGAGTTGTCGCCTGATTTCCTTACACTCCTTACATTGCGCACACACAAAGACATCCCCCATGGCAATATCATGTTCCGTTCCAGAGAGTTCGGCAAACATTTCACAAGTCGCACATTTTTTTAGGCTGTGATGCGTTGGAGAATTGCCCCCCTCAGTTCTCCCCCGAGTCACAGCACTCCTGCCACTTTGTGCCCGTTGCTTTGCTGCTCTAGTCTGGGGCATGGTAGTTTAAATTAATAAAATCAATAAATTAAATATCAATAGTATTTGAATAGAAACTATTAAATAGAAACAGTGAAGCGTATTACTATATAATTATGCGTTAGAGCTACCTAGCTACCTCAATTAATAAATTTGAATTCCCTACCACTATATCCAAAAACAATGGCTACAAAAATGGAACGAAATAACGGTTTTACCTATCGTAAGTAAAATCCACAAAAACTCTTTATCTAAATTAAAAATAAAAAATAACCAGCGTAACTATAACTATATGACTACGTATTAAGTACAATATAAAATAACAATCATGTAAATAAAAGGCAAACACTTATCGTTTTGCGGAGCCTGTAACTGACAGCTGAGTCTAGCTGTCAACTGACAACTGTCTAACTGACAACTGAAGCCTTAGTCTAGATGATCCCAGAAATAGCAAGATACAAGCACATCTTGGAACTTTTTTGGTAAGTTTACCCAGTCTTAACCAATAGAATTGCTTAAATTAGCATTAGCATTAGCATTAGTAGAGGCATATGATGCAAGAAAGCAAGCTTATTCAGCATCAGCCAAAAAAAAAAGAAAAAAAAAAAAAAAAAAAAAAACAACCACTATTCCCATTTCACCCCTCAATTCGTTCGAAATACCTGTCCAGCTGAGCCTTAAATTTGTTTAGGCTATCAACCTCAACAACAAGCGATGGAAGTCTATTCCACAAACCAACCGCCCGCTGGCTAAAGGCGAATTTCCGCACATCTATCCGACATCCGTCCTTCCTCAATTTGAATCTATGCCCTCTCAGGTGATTATTCTGAGCAAGAGGAAGAATCCCATCGGCATTGAGCATGCTCAAGCCATTCAAAGCCTTGTACACCTCTATCAGATCACCTCGGCGATGCCTAGTCTCTAGGCTCTGTAATTTGCAAAATTTAAGCCTTTCTTCGTAAGAGCAACCCTTTGTTCCATTCACTAATCTTGTTGCCCTTCTCTGTACTCGTTCCATCAGCTCTACATCCTTCTTGAAATGAGGCCTCCAGACCTGTATACAGTACTCAAGGTGTGGCCTGACCAATGCCTTATACAAGGGAATAATCACATCCCTGTCCCTGCTAGAAAAATTCCTGTATATCATTGACAAGACACCATGAGCTACCCTTGCAGCTCGTCTGCACTGCTCAGAGAACTTCATATCTGCCTGCACAATTACCCCCAGGTCCTTTTCATTCTCTACCACTGTCAGCGTAGTACCACAGAGTTGATACGTTGATCTGGGGTTACTGTTTCCCATATGTAGTACTTTACATTTGTCAATGTTAAACTTCATTTGCCACCTCTCAGCCCATCTGCTCAACCTTTCCAGATCCTGTTGCAGCAGCATAGTATCAGTAGTGTCCTTAACAACCCTGCCAACCTTTGTATCGTCTGCAAACTTGGACATTAAGCCTGATACACCATCATCAATATCATTTATAAATACAGAAAACAACAATGGACCCAACACTGAACCCTGAGGAACTCCACTAATAACATTAGTCCACGTTGAGCAGTGTCCATTGATTACCACTCTCTGTCTTCTGCCACTCAACCATCCCTTTATCCATAGCAGCAATTTGCCTCCAATGCCACACTTCTCCAATTTGTGCAGCAGTCTTCCATGCGCAACAGTATCAAAAGCCTTTCTAAGATCCAAATATATAATATCAAAGTTATTCCCTGCATCCAGTTCTTTTGTGACTACATCATAGTATCCAATCAATTGGTCAGACAAGACCTGCCCTTAACAAACCCATGCTGTGTCTGAGCTATAACTGAATTCTTGTCCAGATGATCCTGCAGTGCTTCTTTAACCAGTGCCTCCATTAATTTTCCTGGAACCGAAGTTAAACTAACAGGTCTATAATTACTTGTGTCAGCCTTTGATCCTCCTTTGTGAATTGGGGTTACATTTGCACATCTCCAGTCCATGGGTACCTCCCCTGAGTCCAAAGAAGCTCTCATAATTATGGCTAGGGGTTTGCTTACTTCCTTTGCTGCCTCCTTTAATATAACTGGATAGATCCCATCCACCCCGGGTGCCTTTTTTATGTTTATCCTCAACAATTTCTCCTCCACTTTCCTCTCAGTTATTAGAAAATCATCTAGCTCACTGCCAATGTTTACTTCACCTACGACATTCCCCTTCCTGAATAACTCCTCATGTGTGAATGTAGATGCAAAATACTCGTTTAGATTGTTAGCCACCTGAGCTGGATCCTCAACTGTTGAACCATCAACATCCAGTGGACCAATCTGATTCATCCCTTTCCTTCTTGAGTTTAAATAGGTAAAGAACTCTTTTCTGTTTTCTTTGCATCCTTTGCCAAGGATTTCTCATAATCTGCCTTTGCCTGCCTAATCTCCTTTGTGACTTGGTTACAGACCAACTTATATCTATCATAGGCTTCCACGTCACCCATTAATTTGTATGTATCCCATGCATTTTTCTTCTCTGCCATATGTCTCATTAGTTCATCTGACAACCATTTAGGCCTGAACCTTGAACAATATTTCTTGGTTGGTATGTAAAGCCTGGTAGCTTCCAAGATTAGTTCCTTGAATGCTTCCCATTTTGAATTTGCTGTTGGTAACATCATCAGTTGGTCCCACTGTATAGAATTTAAATACTGTCTCAGACCATCATAGTCGCCTTTACGAAAGCAAAAACCCTTCCCTTTACCTCTGATGGTAGTTACCTCCTTGAGTAAATCCCACTTCAGCACACTGTGATCACTGCCACCCAGTGGTTCATTTATCTGCAGATTCCTAATGCATGAAGAATCACTACTGATAATCAGATCAAGAGTATTGCTCCCTCTTGTTGCCTCACGAACATGCTGGTGTAGAAAACAATCATCCAATAAATCCACAAAAGCCTTGCTAGTGTGTGAGTGACCAACCCACAAATTCCAGTCAATATCTGGGAAATTAAAATCCCCCATTATAAGACTCTCTGATTTACTGGCCCATTCTATTTCCCTGTACAGTGTCTTATTATACTCATCAGAGTCATTAGGCCTATAGCACACTCCTACTCTCAATTTTGATTTACCTATGCTTATGTCACACCAAACTGACTCAACACTGCACTGTCCAGCGATGTCAACTGGCTTCACTTCCTTGGATTTTATGTGTTTTTTAACTAATAGCATAACCCCTCCTCCCTTCCTATCCTGTCTATCCTTTCTGTAGACGTTGTACTCCCCAAATTCCAGTTCTGCATTCCTTATATCTGTGTGACACCACGTCTCTGATATCCCAACAATATCTGCCTTTGATGTTTTGAGTAATACCTCAAATTCATCAAATTTATTTACTAAACTCCTAGCATTAGTGTACACGCAAGTATACATGCACCTGTTTCTATTCTTAGCTACCCTAACACAACCCATGTGTTTACTTGTACCGCAATGACTTCCAGCAGTCTCTGAAATATCCTGCATCTTGTTTTTCAGGCTTCTGCTCATTCCAATAGAAGCAGTGCAAGAATCTCTTTCACCTCTGCCAGTGGCTACTGTTAATCCATTAGTCTTTGTCTCCCCCCAAGCTAGCAGTTTTCCGACCCACCTAACACTGCCTCGATAGCATCAGCAAATATTCTTGCACCCTTTCTATTTAAGTGTATCCCATCCCTGTAGAAGCAATCTCTCCTGTTAACAAGTACAGTCCAGGCTGAAAAAAATTCTACCCCTTCAGCCTTGCACAATCTTTCCAGGGCCGAATTGATCGACAAGGCTCTCATCATATACTCCCTCCTATCGTGTCTGGGCAGAATTGCAGACACTTTCAAATTCAACCCTACTTCACGGCTTTTTTTCAACAGTGACCTCTACTTGTTAAGTAATTCCGCTGGTCTCCTACTCTTAATATCATTAGTGCCAACGTGTACAACTATATCACCTTTTGTGCCCTTAAAAGATGATATCTGCTCTACAACGTCATCAACCTTTGCCCCTGGCAGACATACCCTGGTCCTATTCCACCTATCCTTTTTACAAAGCATGTTCCCCGTTTCCCTGACAATTGAGTCACCAACAACTACTAGTTCCTGTTGGACCAGCGCATTCTGCCTTGAAAATTGAATCATATAAGCCACATCCTCTTTAAAATTATCACTCATGTTATACCCACCTTTCTTCTCATGAAAGTAGTATTACAAAATGTATCTTGATGTGTTTAACCTTAAAGTAATGCTATTAAAGTAAAACCATTTTGTTTACTATTACTTGATCCCATAACTACTTTTGCTACTATTTGACGCTGAGATAGGTAAATACCTATGTCGTGGTCCAAAGGACAGGAATTACTGTTTACCTAGACTACATGAAGACACACAAAGTAATGCACCTACAAGTTCCCCTTAATACCTTAACAACTGAACAAGTACCCTGAATACATTATGTTAGGTTTATTGTACTTTTGTATGTAATGTGTTATATATAATAATGTTGCGTAATAAATCATGTTTGTTTGCTAACTTTGCCTCATGACATTCTCTGATTACACACAGACTGCTGAAATAGAATTGAGAAAGAACCTTTATTGCAATCGCCTCGAGGCTCTGTTATTTAAATAGAGAATGAGAGTGGAGAACACAGTGCCTCCTGATGTTGCCAGTTTTATTCCATGAGTAAAATTGAAGAACACATGAGTTGTATGTCCTAATCTAAACTGGTAGACAATCACGATTAACCCGGACTCTCTGGGCAATCATTTTAGTGTTGAGCATGCCTGTGAAAGTTTCCCAGCATGCCTCCGCCATAACGGAGAGAAAATAAGACGGGTGGAACAGTGCTTTTTCAAGCAAATGGAATATATGTATAGTTTTCAATATCTGGGTGCAATTTCTTAACTCCAGTTATCAGCAATGCTAATTCCTACAATGTTTCCAATGCAACTTCTGATCATTGATAAAAATATGAACTATTATTTTTGATGATACCCTCCCTTTTCCACTTAAAAAGTTTATTAGGCTCATATTTTAATTTGCTACGATTAGTATGTAATGTCTCTTTGAAAGAGATGGCTTCATGCTGTTCAATGTTAAATAATGTTTGATTTCAAAATAACACACAAAGGAGGAGAACGATTACAATTATACAAATTTGAAATAACTCATATTTGATAAGATGTGTCATGGTATCAATATTTTTTCTAAGAGTCTATTTTAATAGGAATAGTTAAAATAGTGAACTGACACCAACTTTTATACTATTTATCACACAGATTGAGTCAGTCTCCAAAGCAATACTAACCAGAAGCAGCAACACCTTACAACAACACCAAACTTTCCTGACTACAATTCAGTTCTAGACCATGGTAATTTAATTCTGGACAGAAATAAATTACCATGGTTTAAACTTGAATGAATATTCATTTTGGTCCTTAATGATAGTATAATTGTTTTGCCACTTGACAGAAGTTTGGAGAGGTGCGAGTTGAAACCACTACTAAAGTCTGAAGAAATTCTTAACAGCATCATTTTTTGGGGCAATTGTGAGAGGAAGATTAAGTAGTCTATCACATTCCAGCTTATCAGCTTGCACAACATGCACATTTGTCCATTAACACACACTTGAAGAGACATAATATACATAGTTTAATGTGTATTATACCTTGGATGCTAATGTGCTATATAATATGCAATTTGAAACTAAAACATAAGAGTGATGATGAGTATTATTAGGAAACTACAATTTAAAACTATTGTTGTTAGAGGTTGCAATGAGTAGAAAATATGAAAACCAAAGATCATAGACAGAATGCAATACACAACAGAAACAAAAAGAGGGTAACAATTAAAAAGTGATCATGGAAAATACTATAGAGTGTTCAATGTAAAACCAGCCCACCTCATACTGGTGATATTCATTTTTGAACAACTCCCGTGTGAAGTTGTTCAAGGAATGAATTTTAGCCAAATCGTTTCAGTTTGTGTTGCTCAACTAAATGACTAAAATTCATTCTTTGAACAACTTTGCATGGGAGTTGTTCAAAAATGAATATCACACCAGTATGAGGTGGGCCAGTTTTACAGGGAACACCCTGTATTTACAAATACAGAAAGCCATATAAGCATAGTAGAAACAAATGTTCAGTCATGACTAAGAAAAAGAGGAGGAGACAGGTGCTGGATGGTGTATAGGCTAAATATTATCTACCAATGGCTTACAGGTCAACAGTGTTGTTAACTGTTTTTACAGGGATGGGGTAAGACTTAATACAAGGGGTGCAAGAATATTTGCTGATATTATGTTAGGTAGGTCAAATAACTACTAGACTGAGAGGGATACACAACTGCTTCTATTAGAACATGCAGCAGCCTGGAAAGCAAGGTATCAGGGATTTCATGACTTGCTGGGGGAGGGGGGTTCCTCATGGAACAAGCAAATACATGGGTTATGTTAAGATAACTAAGAATAAGAACAGGTACATGTATACTTGCATGTATACTAATGACAGGAGCACAGGAAATAAATTTGATTAATTTGAAGTACTGGTTAAGTCATCAAATGCAGGCACTGTAGGGATATCAAAGACATGGCGTTAATCAGACATAAGGGTTGCAGAATTTGAATATGGGGAGTACAATGTGTTACAGAAAGGACAGACAGCAAAGGAGGGGAAGGTGTTATGCTCTTAGTTAAGAAGCACATAAAATCTAAGGCAGTGTATCCAGTCAATCAACACAGGTGGCCAGGACAATGTTGAGTCAGTTTGGTGTGACATAAGCACTTGGAAAACAAAAATGAGAGTAGGCATGTGTTATAGACCTAATGACTGTGATGAGCATAACAAACAACTATACAGGGAAATAGAGTGAGCCAGTAAATCAAAATGTCTTATAATGTGAAATTTTAACTTTCCAGGTATTGACCAGAATTTCTCAGTTGGTCACATGCACACCAGCAAGACCTTTGTGGATTTATTGGACAACTGTTTTTATAAAGCAGGATGTTAGAGACACGGCAAGAGAATGTAATGCCCTTGGTCTGAGATTATCAGCAGCGATTCTTCATGCAATATGAATCTGCAGCTAAGAAACCCACTGGGCAGCAATGATCTGCTGCCCAGTGGGTTTCTTAGCTGCAGTCTTTTACTCTTGACAGTAGTTATGACAGTTTCTTAGCTGACATAACTACTGTCAAGAGTAAAAGGAAGGGCTTTCATGAAGGTGTTTTCATGGAAGTAAAGAATACATTGGTCTTAGACAATTTTTAAATTCTATAAGGTGGAATGGACTGATGACATTACCATGTCATCATACAAATTCTAAATGGAAAGCATTCAGGACAGTAATTGCAGAAACTAGGCTTTTCGTAACAACTAAGAAATACTATTCAAAGCTTTGGCCTAAACAGATGGTGAATGAACTAATGAGACTCATGGCAGAGAAGTAAAATACATAGGCTGCATATATATTATCATGTGGTAAGCTTATGATAGATATAAACTAGTCTGAAATCAAGTCACAAAGGATGTTAGGCAAGCTAAGGCAGATTATGAGAAATCTTTGGCAAAGGATACAAAGAAAAATAGCCAAGACTTCTTCTTTAGTTATGTAAACATTAGAAGGAAGGGGATGAATCACATTAGTCCACTTCATATCAATGGTTTAAAATGTTGATAATCCTGCTCAGGTTTTTGATAAATTAAATAGTTATTTTGCATCTACAATCACACATGAGGAATTCTTCAGAGAAGGGGATGAAAGACGTTTATCAAACTCTAACAGGAATCAACGATTTTAGTGCTGGGCCCATTGTTGTTTTCTATATTTATTAAAGATATTGATGAATGTATATTAGGCTTAATTTCTAAGTTTGCAAATGAATGAATGCTTGACAGGGTGGTTAATGACAGTAATCAAGGTATGCTACTGCAACACGATCTAGAAAAATTAGGCAGATGAGCTGAGAAATGGGAATAAAGTTTAACACTGACAAATGCAAGGTATTGCATATAGGTAGCAGTAATAATTCCAGAATAATGTATCAACTATGTGGTACTACATGGGGTAGTGGAAAATAACACACAGGGTAGTAGAAAATGAAAAACATCTGGAGGTAATGCTGCCCTCAGATATAAAGTTCTTGGAGCAGTGCAGACCCTACCCAGGCTAGGCGCATTATAGCCTAAGCTGCTCTTGCGCCAATAGCTCTTAAACAACAACAACAGTGCAGACAAGCTGCCAAGACAGCTTATGGGGTTTAGCAATGATATATATGAATTTTGCTAGCAGATAAGAGATGATATCCCCTTGTACAAGGCAATGGTCAGACCACATCCAGAATATTTCATTTGAGTCTGGAAACCTCATTTCAGGAAGGATGTAGAGCTGCCCAAACAGGTGCACAGAAGGACAATGAGATTGGTGAGGGGGTACTAAAGAATGCTCTTACCAAGAAAGGGTTTAGTTCTACAAATTGCAGCAGTTTGAGACTACACACCTGTAAGGTGATCTGACTGAGGTGTGTAAAGCACTGAGCAAGCTCAATGCTGTGGCATTTTTCCTCTTGCTCAGACTACACACGAGGGGCATAAATTTCAAATTGAGGAAGGATAGTTACAGGATACATATGCAGAAGTTTGTCTTCAGCAAGTGGGTGATTGATTGCTGGAACAAACTTCCATCTGTTGTTGTGGAAAAACTAGACAAACTTGTGGAGGGGATGTTGGAAGGGCGTAATTTTTTTTTTTTTTTTTGGCTGATGCTGTATAAGCTTGCTTTTTTGCATCCTTTTCCACTACCAATACTAAATCATGTGACAACTTCCAATAAACCTTAGTTGACTGACACCTAGAACTAATAAGGTTTGAAGACGAGTGAGAAATATTTTCTGAAAATTTTTCTAGAGCAACTAACATTCAATGGCCAATTCTTGCCCAATAATTTTGTACACCACTGGAAGAATACCATTGCACAGTTGCCTAACTTTGACTTTCTTAAACCAAATTTTATAATTTTTATCAGACAAAAGAAAGAGGAAAGCAGTAGTATTTTTAAATCTAGCCTTTTGACTTGAAATTAAAATAAATTGCGCACCTCCGTAGCCAGGTGGGAAGGAGCAGCACTGCGCAGCACACGCTTCTTGATTAGACTGGGGTTCAAGCCCGTCACCACCAAATACGGAGGATGCGGAAAGGTCAGGGAATGACCACCGCATATCCACGGAGCAATATGGCCTTAGTTGCTAATGCTCCTAAAAACCAAATAACAACAAAAAAAAAAAAAAATTAAAATTAATTATATATTTTATATTAAGATACTACCTTATGGTTGTGCACTAGTACAATACACTTTTCAAATATTAGTGCATGTAGGATTTTTTTGTGTAGACTTCTGTTAGGATTGCCTATTAGACATCACTAACTGATTATGAGTGCTTCAAAGAAGATGCTGTTGCAGACTTTGTCCTCATCAGAAATGCTGGGTCAGATTTTATAATGCAGCCCTGCTGTCTAAACTTCACTCTCAAGGACATTTCCAAATTTTAATCAAAAAGAAACAATCTGAAGTAAGTTTTTTATTTATTTATTATTTTTTTAACCTGGTTGAATATCCTCTCAAAATCAGTACTGCTAAGAAGAATTGTTAAAATGCCAAGAAAAGCTTAATATAATTTGTCATATTTCAAGCTTCTACTTCACTTGTCAGTTTTCTAACCAAAAACCACAGAATATCACATTTTTCACAGTACCTTTCAGTAGGTTCTCACACTGTAATTGACAAAACTGACACTGCAAAACAACTACAATTTCATTTATTATCTTAAATGACACTGGGAACTGCTAGAAACTTTTCTGCAAAGAATTCCAAAAATTTGAAAATGATGCACTGTCAACTGATGAAATTTGTGCACAGGAATCCCTACTACCTCTCCTATCCCCTCTCTTAACATACATCATTTTGATTCACTGGTGTCTGAGGAAGATACACACTCTAAGATCCAATTTTACCCTATAAATTTCCACCACTCTATCATCCAAGGTATTGTAGTTTGACCATGCCCTGCCAATCATTGCTCTCACAGCACTATTTTTATGCATTGGTATATGAAACAACACAATTTGTGAATTGGCCCATGCACACTGGCTTCCTGTAAACCACAGTCCTAATATCCAAACCAAAACTCCTAACTAAAATGTCCAAGAAAGGCAGGATGCTATTCACCTCCATTTAGGAGGTGAATTGGATGGCTGCTGAAAAGCTGTTAAAATAAAGCAAAAGCTCACCTTCCCTACCTCAAGAATAACAGTGAATACATAATCCATATACCTTAATCATATACGTATTGGTACTGGAGAGGATACCAGCATGATAGTCTCAAAGGCCTCCATCAGAGTGTTGGTGACAAAACTAATGAGAATCCATAGCCATACCATGTACGTGTTCATATATTTGATTTTTGTACACCACAGTGATACTAAACAAACAAAGTCTCGCAGCACTACATACATCCAAAACAGTTAATGCAGATCTGGTATCCAAGGTGATATACCTGTTTAATGCTTTCTTTAAACAATCCACTGCATCACCAATTGGTACAGACATAAATAGATCCACCAAATCAAAAAAATACAAATGCTTCATCTTCCCCTATCTATCACCACTTATTGCACAATTCCTACAAAACTCCTACTGGTCTTTTGGAGTTTTGAGAGGCAACAAGGGAAAGCAATACTTTTGGTCTAATTATCAGCAATGACTCTTCATGCATTAAGAATCTTCAGACAAAGAAATCACTAGGCAGTTATCGTATTATATTGATGTGAGATTTTATTAAAGATATAACTATTGTCCAGAGTAAAGGAAAGAGATTTTGCTTTTGTTAAAGTGAATACAATGGTCTCAGATGCTGTTAAATTCTTTTCAGTGAGATGAGTTGGTGATGCTACCAATTTCAAATTCTAAATGGAAAGCATTAAGGGAAGTAATTATAGAAGCTATTAATCTTTTTATACCAACTAAAAGATATTGTTCATGGTTTATATCTAAATGGATGTCAGATGAACTGATGAGAATAGAAGAAAAATACATGTGATGATTATAAATTAGTAGGGCCATGGAATCTTATACATGCAAGCAAATACAAGCTAGTCTGCAGGTAAGCAAACTTCTGGCCATAATTATGAGAACATCCTTGGATTCAGGGGAAGTACATATAGATTGGAAATTTGGAGATGTCCAAATATTCACATAAGTGGGGGAAGGATATAAAAGGGCAAAATGAGTAATTACAGACCTCTAAGCTTGACTTCTGTTCCAGGGTAAATAATGGAGTCAGTGGTAAAAGTAGTACTGCAACATCATCGGACAAGAATGCATCCATACTGCACTTGCAGCATGGATTTCTTAAGGGGTGATCTTGTCTGACCAATATGATTAGCTACTATGATGCAAAAATAATTTTGACATCATACACTTAAATTTCAGTAAAGCTTCCAACACTGTTCCACATGAAAGATTGCTATGTAAATTGGAGTAGTGTGCCACTAGGGGGGGGGTCAGCAAATTTACTGCTGAATAAAAGGATGGTTGAGTGGCAGAAGACAGAGGGTGGGTAACCCCAGGGGCTCACATCTGGTGAGTATGGGCTTGGCAAACCCAGGGTCCTGAGCTGGATATCATCATCATTCATTTTCTTGGTGATTCCCTTCTACTTCTCTCTCTCTCTCTCTCTCTCTCTCTCTCTCTCTCTCTCTCTCTCTCTCTCTCTCTCTCTCTCTCTCTCTCTCTCTCTCATAGTAATTCAGAAATTTTTTTTTTCTGGCTTCCTTGCACCACATGGCTAATAATAATAATAATAATAAATGGGCACTGCCCTTCTTGAGCTAATGTTATCAATGAAGTTCCACAGGGTTCACTGCTGGGCCCATTTTTGTTTTCTATATTTTATTAATAACATTGATGAAAGCATATCAAGTAGAGATGAGTCAAAAATCATATATCTGTTATTTTATTCACTGTCATGGTTAACGATATGTGAAAAGTATCTGCTACAAAGTCACCATTTACTCATAATGAACACTACATCTTGGTATTCATTATCAAACAGAAGCATGTGCTGCCAGTCCAAAATTATCACTTATAACTCACAGTGATTAATCATTTGGAGATTGATTTTTTTAAACAGTTATTTAATTTTTGACCCAGTTTTGGACACTAGATTCAGTAATATTTATATGAAGTATAACCAATACCAGATTTGGTAACTATGAATACCAGTTACATGCATGCATAACTGGTAACATGCCTTACAATCCATAAGCATCACTCTAATTCTTAAAGGTAATTTTGTCCCTGATAAAATTAACTGAAGCTTTTAACAAGTGATCACAGCTGTCACCAATAAGAAGGAACCACCATTAAGCTCATCTCTAATATCAAGCTATTATTGTCTAAGTTTGCATATGACACAATGTTGGAAAGTTTAATGACAGGAATTTAGGTATGCCACTGTAAGAAGACCTGGGAAAAAACAGAAAGATGGGCTGAGAACTGGCAATTCAGGTTTAACACTGACAGCAGTAAGCCCAACATAACATACCAATTTGGTGGTAACTACATTCAAGTTGATGGAAAACAAAAGATGCATTTTGAGCAGTGCAGACAGGCTGCCAAGGCACCCCATAAGACTATGTCAATGATCTGTAGGAATTTTTCTGCCATGGGAAAGGAGGTGATTATTCCCCTTATGTGAAGCAGTGTGTAGGCATCATCATGAGTATTGCATAAGAGTATGAAAAACTCATTTTAAAAATTATGTGGATCTGTTAGAACACTTGCAGAGAAGAGCAACAAGATTAGTGAAGGACACAAAAAGGATAATCTTACCATGAAAGACTGCTGAAAATTGCAAAATCTGCAAACTATGCACACCTATAAGGAGACCTGAATGAAGTGTTTGAGGTTTTAAATGGAATGAGTAGAAAAATTGCTAATGGCATCCTTACTCTTTCTTGGACAACACATATAATGGCATATAAATTCAAAATTGAAAAAAAAAAAGGCCAGTTGCAGGATAGATGTGTGAAAATTTGTTTTCAGCCACAGAGTAATTGATTTTTCACACAAACCTCCATCATGGTGGAAGGTGGGCAGTTAGAATAAATTTAAGAAGAATTACACAAATTATTAGTGGGGATGGACAGATAAGGTGGTTAGGTTTTTTTTTGCCTTTGCTGCATCAGCTTGCTTCCTTACATCATTTGACACTACTTATATTAATATTAACAATGGCCATGCTGAGAAAACTACACCACCCCCATAGGCCTTGCAGAGTCTCTCAAATCTAGAATTAATACAGAAAGCTTTCATCATGAAATCCCTCCTTTTATGTCTTGGCAGAACTGCAGACACAAGAACATTTTCCCCTCTCTTGTAACAATATGGCCTTATATTTCATGATCAATTCATCAGCTTGATTAATATTTAAATCATTAGTCTCCACATGTATTAACCATGAATCCACTAGTACCATTATGAGCTAGTAAACTATATGTTCCTGTGGAGCCAAATTATTCTGTACTAATTGATCCACTTCTGGGACCATATTCAGAAATATATCACCCAACATAGCATCAGAGACTTGAGTCTTAAATGAGCCAACAGACTGAATATGCTCCCAGGCATCAGTGCTGCACTTCCTCAGAGTCTGAATCATGCTTAACAGTATGCTGAGTTTTAAATTCAGTTTGTCACACCCCCAAGATCTTGACAGTGTAACAACTGAATTACCACTGGCAATTCCACCATCAGTCACATCATTTAGCATTTATGACTAACTTTCATGGGTAAATCATAATCTCTTTTAAATAGAATTACAATAAAATTAAAATAAAAATAAAAATATCTAATTATAAATTCATTCAGAAAGGTATTGGTTAATTACTTTATATGTGTATAGCATAACATAAGTTTGAATTGTACTATTTAATACTACATAAAGTTCTACAAGAGAATTCTACTTGCAAAGCATATTTCCCCACCAAAATTACTGATAAGAAAGGCTCTTGTGAATATTAAGAATAATGAATGAATAATGAATAATAATGAATATTAAGAATATTTACATTTAACACTTTGCTGTTACCTCTAGTGAGGGGGGTAACTATTTTCCCCCTCTGAATTTGACAGAAGGATCATACTCCCCCACTATAAACACCACTAATTTTTCTTCGTATTCTCTAAATGATGACACAGTATTTTCTGTTCTCATTTTAATTCGCTAGTGCAAGATTTGACTGGTGCAAGATTTTATGTTTACCATACGAACTTTCCATAACTGCTGCTAGAGGCAATCTCTCTATTTGCTACTGAGCAGACTCTGTGTGCACATGCCAGTACTTGTTTAGTTAGTGTTAAGTGAAGAGAGTTTTTGTAGCTGCATGTCACTGATGATCGTTTTGAAGCAAGTATCATGCCAGACATACACATTGAACAGTGATATGTGATTCGTTATTATGTCAGACAGGGCTTAAATGCATCGGAAACAGTTAAAGAGATAAATGAAGTGTATGGTAACAAGTGTCTTGGTAGGACAGCTATATTCCAGTGTGACTGAACTTTCCAGTGTGAAGTGGTTTCTCCATCAAGACAATGCTAGACTCCATATGGCTAATATTGTGCAGGTTCTGCCACATCCCCCTTTCTCATCGGATTTAGCTCTGTGTGATTTCTTCCTATTTCCACGTCTGAAGAAGGCTAAAAGGAAAGTGCTTCGTTACCAGCACAACGATGTTCGCAGAAGCACAATGAAAGCACGTCACAATCTTTCGAAAAATGGCTTTCAAGAAGTATATAATGCATGGGTACGATGGCGGCAAAAGTGTGTATAGTTCAAGGGAGAGTATTTTGAGAAGGAGAAATCTACAGAAGATTCAGATGATGACAATTAAGAAAAGATATTGCACCAGTCTACAAATTAAATGATCACGCTTTGTATAAAAAAAAATTACGCTGCACAATACATTCAATACACTCAAAAACACAAACTCTGCTTATTCTTTATAGAATTACAAATATAATTGTTTACAATATAATAACAATCTACAGCCACAAGAACAAACTATAAAAGCACTTCAATGGGATCAGGAGAGTAAGAAATGTGATATTCTTGCAGATTCTCACCAATTTCCTGTTTGGACCATGTCAGCAAGAATATCACATGTACCACTATAAGAGCCATAATCTCATCATGAAATTCTAATTCTCTATCCACATGATACCGCTGATGGGAGGATTAAAATAGTGAGGCCCATTCAACAGCATTTTCAAGGGCTTAATGCCATTATAATATACAGAATATTTCACAGGACAGTTTATGCCAAGATTACATAATAATAATAAAAGCTTAACAGAATACCTATATAAAAAAGGAAAGTCAACAAACAACAAAACATACCATAATCAGTGTTTTCAGGTTCCCAGCAGTTGGAAGGCCAAAAATATGGAGTCTGTTTAGAAAAGAAAATATATGAATTAAAAATTATACTTAAAATGAACATTTAATGGCCAGTATAATAATCAAATTATTTTGCTTTTCATTTGTGACTTTTTTTTCAAACACAATTTATTTAAATACAAGTAGTAGATACATTTGTCCTCTATGAGTAGTGTGGCTTTATGAGAGAGAGAGAGAGAGAGAGAGAGAGAGAGAGAGAGAGAGAGAGAGAGATAAAATTAATATAATGCTTTAAGTATTTAAAATGAAAATCATTAACAACAAATAAGGGAAAAAAACTCTCACAGAGGTAACAGCTAATTGAGCTGGCTTAACATCAACATAGAGGGCTCATTCTCAAACAGACAAAAGAAGCAGACTTTTTAGCAGTAGCATTAGTAAAGGTATATGATGCAAGAAAGCAAGCTTATGCAGCATCGGCCAGAAAAAAAAAAAAAAAAAAGAAAGAAAAACCTTCTCATTTCTCCCATCCACTCGCTCCAAATGTTTGTCTAGTTCTGCCTTGAATCTGTTTAAGCTATCAACTTCTTCAATGACAGATGGAAGTTTTTTCCTGTAATCAACCACCCGCTGGCTAAAGGCAAACTTCTGCACATCTATCCTGTAACTGTCTTTCCTCAATTTGAATTTGTGCCCTCTCAGGTGATTATTCTGAGCAAGAGGAAGTATCCCATCAGCATTGAGCATGGTCAAACCATTCAAGGCCTAATACACCTCAATCAGATCACCTAGCAGGTGCCTAGTCTCCAGACACTGTAATTTGTAAAATTTAAGCCTTTCTTCATAAGCGCAACCTTTTGTTCCATTCACTAATCTTGTAGCCCTTTTCTGTACTCGTTCCAGCAGTTCTACATCCTTCTTAAAATGAGGCCTCCAGACCTGTATACAGTACTCAAGTTGTGGCCTCACCATTGCCTTATACAAGGGGATAATCACCTTCTTATCCCTGTAGAAAAATTCCTGTATATCACTGACAAAACACCATGAGGTACTCTTGCAGACCATCTGCACTGCTCAGAAAACTTCATATCTGACTGCACAATTATCCCAGGTCCTTTTCATTCTCTACCACTGTCAGTGTAATAACACACAGTTGATATGTTACTCTAGGGTTACCGCTTCCCATATGTACTTTACATTTATCAATGTTAAAGTTCAGCTTCCACCTCTCAGCCCATCTACGCAACTTTTCTAGATTCTGTTGCAGTAGTGTACTGTCATCAGTGTCATTAACAACCCTGCCAACCTTCATATTGTCTGAAAACTTAAACATTAAGCCTGATATACCATCATCATTATTATTGTTGTTATTGCTCTTATATTATTTCTCCCTGATTGGGGCATTCCACTCCATGATGGGTACTGCTACCAAGTACACAGGGTGGTTGTAATGTCTGGTGTTACTGTCGGTTGAGGAAATCTCTGACTATCCTACAGGTGTTCAGGATTGTGACTTTCTGGAGTTCTTTGTAGGGGTTCTCTGGGAGACCTATTGCTGCTAGGCCACTATGGAGTCTTTGGTACCATACTGTTGGTTGATGCCACATCTCCTTGATCTCATGTCTCAGGTTCGTGTACTTCCTAATTTTTTCCTCATGGATTTTCTGGATATTGCTAGTGTTCGGCACCGCTATGTCAATCAGGTAGGTAGCCTTTTCCATCTTGTCCGGTCTGTTGCACGGGATGGTTTTATCCATTATTATGACGCAGTCCCCATTACAGCTTGTGGGTTTGGGTCTCTAGTACTGCCTGGGTTTGTACTTGTAGTATGGTACACTTTCTTTGGTCAACTGGTATTTCCTCGCTAGCTTCTGATGTATTATCCTGGCTATCTGGTCATGTCTATGAGTGTACTCAGTCTGGGTGACCACCTTGCACCCTGCAGTGATGTGTTGGATTGTTTCTGAGGCCAGGTGGCATTGTTAACATGTGTCATCTGACATTCTGGGCTCCTTTGCGATGTATTTTCTATAGTTTCTGGTGTTGATTACCTGGGTCTTGGATGGCCAGCATGAATCCTTCTGTCTCAGGGAAGAGCGTCCTGCTTGTGAGCCATGCATTTGAAGCAATGTTATCGATGTGATCTTGATGGAGGTCATTGCAGTGTCTGCCACGGAGTGTCTTCTTTGCCCATCTTTCTAACTTCGATTCTTGTACCGTCTGGGCGGGAAGGGTTTCCTCGCTTAGGTTGAGTGGGGTATATCACTTGCTCATCTATCTTCCTTATGGCCTGGTGGAGTGGTACTGTGTTGTTCTCGAAGTAATCCTTCAGGTTAACTATCGCTGTTTTCTGTTGTTTTATCAGGTCTATCAGGCCCCTTCCTCCCTCTTTCTGAGGTATTGTTATTCTCTCCACTGCTGACTCTTGGTCATCACTGTCCTTGTCTTTCACATGATGATGATGATAATAATAATAATAATTATTATTATTATT
Source organism: Mastigoproctus giganteus (assembly GCF_048544385.1). Lineage (NCBI taxonomy): Eukaryota > Metazoa > Arthropoda > Arachnida > Uropygi > Thelyphonidae > Mastigoproctus > Mastigoproctus giganteus. The sequence goes on along the minus strand of NC_143580.1, from coordinate 152,542,560 downwards.
ACTCTTATATTATTTCTCCCTGATTGGGGGTTCCACCTCGTGACGGGTATTGCTACCAAGTACACAGGGTGGTTGTTGTTATGTCTGGTGTTACTGTTGGTCGAGGAACTCTGACAATCCTACAGGTGTTCAGGATTGTGACTTTCTGGAGTTTCTTGTAGGTGTTCGCTGAGAGACCTATTGCTGCTAGGCTGCTATGTACGGTCTTTGGCACCATCCTGTCAACCACCATACTGGTGGTTGACACGATGATCAGGATGGTCGTTACTTGTTGCATATGCCACATCTCTTTGATCTTCTGTCTTAGGTTCGTGTACTTCCTGATTTTTTCCCCATGCGTTTTCTGCAGGTTGCCAGTGTTGGGTACCGCTATGTCAATCAGATAGGTAGCCTTTTCCTTTATGTCCACAAGGATTATGTCCGCTCTGTTGTGTGGGATTGTCCTATCTGTTATTATGGCACGGTCCCAGTACAGCTTGTGAATTGGGGTCTCTAGTACTGCTTAGGGTTCGTACTTGTAGTACGGTACACTTTCTTCGATCAACTGATATTTCCTTGCAGCTTCTGATGTATTATCCTGGCTACCTGGTCATGTCTATGAGTGTACTCAGTCTGCATTATCATTTTGCATCCTGCACAGTGATGTGTTGGATTGTTTCTGAGGCCAGGTACAATCGTCGACTTATTATTATTATTAGCTATATGGCACAGGGAAGCCTGAGGCTTATGCTGCACCAACCAAAAAAAAAAAAAAATTCCAGAGTTATCCTGAGAGAGAAAGAGGGGTGGAGAGAGAGAGTCAAAAGTAGAAGGGAATCAGTAAGCAAGAGAAGAATGATGATATCCAGCTCAGGACTCTAGGTGTGCCAAGCCCATACTCACCAAATGTGAGCCCCTGGGTTTAATATCATTACTAAATACAGAGATCAGCAATGGACCAAACACTGAACCTTGGGGACTCCACTAATAACATTAGTCCACGAAGAGCAGTGTCCATTGATTACCACTCTCTGTCTTCTCCCACTCAACCATCGCTTTATCCATGGCAGCAATTTGCCTCCAATGCCACGCTGCTCACATTTGTGCAGCAGTCTTCCATGTGCAACAGTATCAAAAGATTTTCTAAGATCCAAATATATAATATCAAAGTTATTCCCTGCATCCAATTCCTTTGTGACCACATCATAGTATTCAATCAAATTGGTTAGACAAGACTTCCCCTTAACAAACCCTTGCTGTGTCCGAGCTATAACTGAAGTCTTGTCTAGATGATCCTGCAGTGCTTTAACCACTGCCTCCATTGATTTCCCTGGAACAGAAGTTAAACTAACAGGTCTGTAATTACTTGTGTCGCCCTTTGATCCTCCTTTGTGAATTGGGGTAACATTTGCACATCTCCAGTCTGGGTACCTTCCCCGAGTCCAAGAAAACTCTCATAATTATGACTAAGAGTTTTCTTACTTCCTTTTCTGCCTCCTTTAATATAACTGGATAGATCTCATCCACCCCAGGTGCCTTTCTTATGTTTACCTTCAATAATTTCTCCTCCACTTTGCTCTCAGTTGTTACAAAATCATCTAGCTCACTGCCAGAGTTTAATATACTTCTGGCATTCACCTCCCTGAATAACTCCTTGTGTGAATTTAGATGCAAAATACTCATTTAGTTTTTTAGCTACCTGAGCAGAATCATCAACAGTTGAACTATCGATATCAAGTGGACCAATTTGATTCAAACCCTTCCTTCTAGAGTTCACATAAAGAACTCTTTGCTGTTTTTCTTTGCATCATTTGCCAAAGATTTCTCATAATCTGCCTTTGCCTGCCTAATCTCGTTTGTGACCTGGTTACAGAACAGCATAGGCTTCCATGTCACCCATTAATTTATATGTATCCCGTGCATTTTTCTTCTCTGCCACATGTCTCATTAGTTCATGTGACATCCATTTAGGCCTAAACCTTAAATAATATTTCTAAGTTGGTATGAAAAGCCTAGTAGCTTCCAAGATTAATTCTTTGAATGCTTCCCATTTTAAATTTTCTGTTGGTAACATCATCAGTTAGCCCCACCGTATAGAATTTAAAAACTGTCTCAGACCACCGTAGTCACCTTTACGAAAGCAAAAACCCTTCCCTTTACCCATGATGGTAGTTACCTCTTTGAGTAAATCCCACTTCAGCACACTGTGTTCACTGCTCTCTAGTGGTTCCTTTATCTGCAGATTCTTAATGCATGAAGTATCACTACTGATAATCAGATCAAGAATCATAATTTTTCTAGATTGTGTTGCAGCAGTTTAACATGATTACTGTCATTAACCCTGCTGCTGACCTTTGTATCATCTACAAACTTGGGCATTAAGACTGATATTCCTTCAATATTATTAATAATTATTGAAAACTCCCTCTAGTTGCCTCCCGAACATGCTGCTATAGAAAACAATCATCCAATATATCCACAAAAGGCTTTTTAGTCTGTGACTGACCAACCTACGAATTCCAGTTAATATCTAGGAAATTAAAATCCTCCATTATAAGACAATCTGATTTACTGGCCCACTCTATTTCTCTGTATAGTCGTTTATTATACTCATCAGAGTCATTAGGCCTATAACACGTTCCTACTCTCAATTTTTCTTTCCCAGTGCTTACGACACACCAAACTGACTCGACGCTGCTCTGTCCACCCATGTCGACTGGCTGTACTTGAAGGAACAGTTGAATTATGAAAGATGAGAGCCATAACTGAGAATTTCTTTTCCATGCCTCTGATCAACAGTAAATTTGTTCAGGTCATTATCAAGATTCTGTGCCTCTTTAAACATCTGTTTGAGGTTACCTGTATGATGTTTGAGGAGGAAAGCATATAATTTGTATTTTCTTATCTACTTGGTGTTGTTGTAGTTTTTTATTTTGTCAGTGCAGCAAAAACTTGTGGCTTCTTTGCAATATATGGAAAATACTATTATTATCTAATGAGGCAGAAATGTGTCTCAAAGATGGAGCCTGTTTGAATGCAGGCAGAACTCTGGACTGGTCCTTAGAGCAGCAGGAGGGATCCTCTGCCATATGTTGATTAGGTCGGTGGTGCAGATCTGAGCTGGAAGATTGTGTTTTTTGTTGGCCCTCTTCAAGAGCCAGAATTCTGCAGTGAAGAGCGGTTCAATTGGAGCCAAGGTTTCTGCTGCAGGAACAAAGGTGGAAAGATGACTGTTCTAATATACCTCATGGTTGTCATTTTATCAGTGACATATAGGAGTTGTTTCTTTGCTTTCTATCCGCCTTGAAGTATGTGTGGGTAGCATCTCTAAGTGGGCATTAAAGCAGAGTTTGAAGTCAAGCACAACCCTCAGATATCTATGACCAGATACATTGGGATGGATGAATGGATTTTTCTTTGGTAAATATATCATGAATTTGGACTTTGCAGATTGATTTTTATTCCAAACTGGCAAAGGTAAGATGCAACTGTGGAGAGTGTATTGTTGATTTCCATTTGTGTCAGGTCCAGATCTTGATGCAGGTAAATGAGGGGAATATTTTTATATAATTAGTTGGTGTTGTATTTGGGAGCTTTGGCACAAGGGCTTTTTCAGCCATAATGGCCCTCTTCATGATTTACTTATGACTAATTCTATGTAATTACGATCAGAGACAATTATACAAATTCATGCATTCCAAATAGTTAAACAGTTCTTCAAAATTTGCATCATTGCCAAAAATATGTGATAAAGTTAAGGGTTTGTGCAAGTTGGGTAGGGCGCTAAAGCTGGATTTTTGGATACTTGATTTGGGGACATTCAATGAGAATATACTTTATTATTTTCTGGCAAAGGAAACACTGAGGAGGGTTCTCTCCCATAAGCAAATACAGATGAATTGGATGGGAATGATCGATGTGAAGTCTTGTCAGAATGACTTCTTCTTGCCTGCTTCTCCTGAAATTAGATGCCCACAGCTGTGGCTATTTTTTTTATCTGCAGCAGTTTATTATTGATTTGAGTTTGCCAGAGTTGAGACCATTGTTTCCTACATGTTGTTTTAATAATGGATCTGTAATCAGTCAAATCAGACTGTCATTTTCCTGTGACAGAAATGATCCAATGTCGGGATGTTTAGCAGCAGCATCTGACATGGCAGGGGATCCAGCAGAAGGTAACCTTCTGGTTCGCTGTTTGATAGTGACATAATTTAGATTGGATCTCTTTAAAAATGGGATGAGAAGGAGAAAAAGTAGATTGGATGAGAGTGATTTCACTTAAGGAGTCTGTATATATCAGAGATTTCTCAATATGGTGGTTGTTTATGTTATCTAGGGCTAGTTTTATTGCGACCAATTCTGCATTCAGTAGGAAGAGACAGCTACTGAGAAGGTGGAAGAAACTGCTGCAGCGCCTACAGCTGATTTTTTTGGAGCCATCAGTACTTTCACTGAGTTTTCCAAGGAATATGCTTTATGTAACTGTTGAAAGTTGCTGTTTGCTAGGGAGGATTTTCCCCATCTTATAAATTGTCACAATGAGGTGAGAATTGAGTCTAGGGAAGTTTGGGAGTAGCAATGTCTCGGAAGATATCTGGAAGTTTAATGTCCCAACTGGGCATGAACTCTTGCAATTGAAGCTCTGCAGAGTGGTTTGCATTAGGTTTATTGTGGTACAGCATGGTATATTGAAGATTAAACAGTTACTGAAAGCTAGGATGGGATGTAATACTTTTAATCTTTGCTGCATAGTTACACAATAAGGATCTTTTCCTGAGAAGGTGGAAGAAATATAGAGGGGTTTCATTTGCCTCAATGGACCAGAGATGTTCTGAAGGCTCCCACAGCTATCTTAAGGGCACTATGCTGGATGGTGTTCAGCCATAATAGAGAACCTTTCCTAGCGGTGTCGTAGACAGGTGATCCATAATCCAAGCGTGACCTTATTAAGGTTCTATAAGGAGAGAACTTCTATCAGTACCCCAGGACAGAGTAGAGATGGTGCTTAGGATGTTCAGTTTTTTTTAAGGCAAGTCATCCAAAGATAAACTGTATGAGTAGCAAAATTACGTTTATTATCTAAATATAATCCCAATAGACAGAAATTGTTAGTAACAGGAATCAGGCTGGTTTTTAAATATTTTTATGGATCTAGATGTAGTTTGTGTTTTCTACAGAAATAAACTGCAGTGGATATCTTTTCTGCTAGAGAATAACCATTCCATAGCGCCCATGATTCTATTTTAGCTAAGGAAATTTGAAGTTGTCTTTCGATAGTGTTCAGAGTTTGGGATTGACAAGAGATAATGAGGTTGCCAGCAACCTCATTATCTACCATATTTGGTTCTACCATATTTGGTACATCCCATATCATGTTTGTAAATTCTTACTACAAATAATGTTGCACTGAGAATGGAACCTTGCAGTACACCCTCCTCTTGTTCAAATGGTTTGGATAAATTGTTCATGTATCTAACCTGAAACATTCTGTGGTCTAGGAAGTTTTGTACAAATTAGGGTAACTAACCTCTCAAGCCAAAAGAATGAAGGTCTTGAAGAACACCATATCACCAGGTGGTATCAAAGCCTTTCTTGATATCGAGATTAATCATGACTGACTGGATATTGTCTTCTTATGAAGGCATTGCAGATGTTGCTTCTGCTTTTATCATCACATCTAACATGGACTGATTCTTTTGAAACCCATACTGGTTACTGTTTAGCAAGTTTTTAGTTTCCAGGAATCACATTAGCCATCTGTGAACCATTTTTTTCAGGACTTTGCTGAACAACTAGTCAGAGAAATTGGCCTGTAGTTATGTGAAAGGTACGATCCTTTCCTGGCTTTGAGAAGACTAAGACAATTGAGTGATGGCAAGAGTTTGGTTAAGTATTTTCAAAAAATATTTGATTGTAATATTTTAACAGTGTTCCTTTTGCTCTATTGTTTAGTTGTTTTAACATTACATAGTAGATCTCATCTCGACAGGCAGCACTACTGGATGTTTTGAGAGACCCTAAAAGTCATGTTAATGTGAATGGCTGGTTGTATGGGTGTGTGAAACTATCAGAGAAATATTGATCTTATGCTGTTCTACAGACTCTTTAATTTGCTGAAAGATTGGGTTGCAGGTGAATACTGCCGATATACTGACAAATGATTTGGCTAAGGCATTTGCTATTTCTCCCCGGGGAGGATAACTCCTTCCCAGTTTAGTATTGAAGCTGGGGAATGCACATATTTGTTTGTATTTTCCTCCAGATCAGTCTAGTGTCCGTGTACTTATTTATACTTGAAGAAAAGCTAATCCAGGCATCTTTTTTTGCTTTCCTTCTTATTTGGTAGAACTTGGATTTCAGGTATGGGTTAAGCGCAATCAGTGGAGAGATAACAGCTAAAAATAGAAGGCCAGAGAAGACTCCTCCATGCGAGACTCCAGTAGTGATGGATTTTGCAAAGTTGCGATGCTCTGTATGAAGCTTAGCTACTCTTGCAGAAGAGAAGAGAGGAAGTAGAGCACATCTCATCTGATCTGACAGTGGCATTTTAAGAGGGTGAGAATTTAGTTTATTTGATCAAAGTCATAGACAGTACTTGGTTTTCCTCAAATGCTGACAAGATGGCATTTGTAGTGGCCAGCAAGTTGGTAATTGTTGATCTGTGTGGAATGGAGTACCGGATTTGGGCAGTATCTGCTTAATGAGAATAGGGAGTAGAACTTCCTCCAGAAGCTTCAACAGGCTAAAAGAGTTGGAGATGGGATGTTTAAGTTGCAATGGGGACTGCACTTCGGCTGTAGATCTAACAAGGTAGTTGTTCCACTGCTGTGAGAAAATTCGATTTGAGAGAAGCTGATTAAAAAGTGTTAAAAGTGGCTGTATAACGTATGGATTGAGGCATTTTAGCATGAATTGGGGAACTCCATCATCAGTTGCTCTTTCGTGATAATTATGGCATTCAACATGTCATGCTGAGGCTCTGCAAGAAGAACCAGATCAGTATTTGGAGCAGAGTTACAGACCTGGTGATGAAATCAAGACACAATTCTGGGTCAAGCTGCCAAAGAAAGTCCAGATTCCCTTTCTCCCTTTAGCCAGATTTCTATTAACACACATTTTGATTGCCTGAGATTTCAGGCTTTGAAATGAGCGAGCCTAAGCTCTTAAATAAGTAATGTGATCACTTACATTTTGTATTCATTTCCATGCTTGGTGGAGCTGCTGCTTCAACTGGAAATGCCTTTTAAGTTCTGGGTTATACTAGAATGTAGTGTATAGAATGATTGTGATCCTTTTAGAAGCAGCATATTTGGCAACCATGTTTATCCGGTTTGTGAGAATATTCACAGCCAATTTTGGGTCACAAGTCTCTAACACCTCCAAAGGGGTGAGTGAGGTAACTCTCATGCCTTTATCCACATCAAGCAAGTAGGGATTAGTGATGCCAACCTTTTTCACTGCTTCTCTGGTTCCTGGCTTGGGGGTTGGTAGGTATACAAGCACTTTTATTGACATGTGATTCAAGTGAAATGAAGTTTCTGTGGTGAAGAAAGTGCTGGAGATTGAGGTAAGGACAAGATCTAAGGGGTTATTTCTGCTTGTTGATACTTCATTAATTAGTTTTAGGTTAACACAGCTAAGGTGTGCAAGAAGATTCTTTTTCAGGTGAGACAGATGTTCAGGAAGTTAAAGTCACTACTGCAGATCAAGTGAGAAGCTATGGGATGCAACTGATTAATCATCCAGTTGGAGACTTCTACGATGGTTTGTTAAGAGAATATTTGGGTGTGGGGTGATATAAATCACCCACATACATTTAACTTCAGGAATATTGTGCTTCAACATGATGAAAGTTTCTTCATAATTGGGTGAGTCGGCAGATTTAGTATACATTAGCTTGAATGCTGACATCTTGTAAAATATTGCAGTGTCGCTAACTTTGTTCAATACAAGATGTGAATAAGATGCCAAAACTGGTAGGAGCGGCTGCCTAATCATCATCAAGCCAGGTTTTAATGATGCTGAGGTGATCAATATACCTTGGGAGCATAATTTGGTGTCAAACTTGTTCATTAGACTACACACATTCTGATATAACATGGTGCACACGGTTGCCTGGTTCTGATAACTCTCAAATCTGAGCTTATTTTCTGAGTTAGATTTGAAATCGGTGATTTCTGTCTCACAAATTTTGGATAAGTTTTCATACTAGTTGAGCAGAACATTCAGCAGACATTCAGCAGAACCTTTGAGCAGACATTCAGCTGTTGGATTGATGTGGATGTAGTATATTATAACCTCTCCCGTTATTGCAGACTGGGCCACGGTTGCTGGATTTCCTAACAGCCAGTATAGCACCTGGTTCTGAGGGAAGGATCCAAAGTATCAGGTTGTGCTGTATTTCAAACCTCTTTCTTGTTGAGGTCTTGTTCTTAGAATCATCAGCCATGTCCATTTGTGTAGTTTTTTTTTTTACCTTCCCAGTGACCTCTTCATATCGTCTATGGTTTTAGTGCTTTCCTCTAGTCTCACAACAGACATCCTCTTTCCCTCTATAACTGTGTGTGCTGAACTGCATTTTAACTTCATCATCTTGATCCATTTTATATTGATATCTTTCTGTTTTATCATCACTATACATTTGCCTTTCTCAACTGAATCCACCAAATTTGATACACTGCCCCATCCCCCGGGCATGACCAAATACCTAAAATCTCCATGGAGATGCCTCTTCTAAGACAGTACCTCAAGCCTGCACAGATTACCAATAAATCCACAGGCATCTTCCCAGATATTGTATTCAGAGAGTCAGTAGAAATAGTATGGCAGGCTCTGGTGATACCTAGAAGAGCGAACCTTTGAGCAGACATTAAATGCTTTCTAATTACAACATTAATCATGTTATGATACCAAGCTCCAGCAGCATGTGTGATAATGGGGACAAATACACATCATATAATTTAATGATCATCCTTTGATTCCCCATTTCACCCTTATTACACTGTGGAGTTTGGCATAAAGGAGTTTAATTTTTTGTTTTAGATATATAACATGTTTCATAAAAAAACAAGCGCTCTTCCAGACAAACACCAAGGTACCTTGGGGATGGTACACACATATTCCTCAAAGAGACACCTCTGCTATGAACAATGGAAGGCCTCGTCCTGCTTAGCCTTCCCTTCAGAAACATAGTAACAGTTTTGTCTTTAGAAATATTAAGCTTGTGCAAGGTACTCCAATCCAACAGATCCTGTAACAGGATACTGGCCCTATCAGACCTGACATGGAGTCACCAAGATTACCGCGTTATCTCTCCTGGAGTTATCGAGAAACAGCAAAACTAAATCATCAGCATAGGTGATGATTTAGTTTTACCTGTGAGTCCCCCATGTCACGCTCTAAAAATTCATCTAAAACCATATTCCACATGAAGGGACCAAGGATCAACCCCTGCGGGCATTCCTGCTCGACCTGAAAAATCTCCTCCTCAAAAGAGGACCGAACAATTATGCTATGGTCCGAAAAGTAATCCTGCAAGATGTTATACAAGTCCCCGGGACAGAGGGCAGTTCTCACCCTGCAGAGGATGCTACCCCACCACAGTGCATCAAATTCACCCCTAAAGCCCCCAAATAAGCCAAGGATATACGCTTTGATTCTCCCTGTATAATCATAAAAAGTTTATGAATCGCATTTTCGGTCGAGAGGCCCATCTTAAAACCATATTGTTTAATTGAAGAAAGATGTAAATTTTCATATTTAAACTGATACCTGGAAATTATCAGCCTCTCAAAACTTTTCCCCCAGTTTGGAAGCAAAGTAATTGGACAATATGACGTTGGCTCACTTAAGAACTTCTCCAGGTTCTTAGGACCGTGGTTTTCCACAATTTTGGAAAAACACTTAGTAGACATGTATTGTAAAGATCTAACCATTATATCGGGGAACACAGAATAAAAATGTTTTACAACATGTGTCTCAGTAAAGTCGATCCTTGGCGCCCTCCCATCCCTTACCTATTAACAGCAGCATCTAATTCAGTTCGAGTAAACGAGGACTCTCTCTCATTAGAGATATATTCCTGATTCTCTACCTCAATGGATCTCTGCAAGTCAGTGTTTATCTCCTTATTTTCTTTTACAAACAATTCTGACAAGACCTGATGGACCAACTGAGCCCAGGTCACCGTATCCTCCTGGTTCCCATCCAATACAGAATAAGCAGTATTATATAATTTAAGGGCACAAAAGGTGATATAGTCGTACATGTTGGCACTAATGATATCAAGAGTAGGAGACCGGTAGAATTACTTAACAAGTACAGGTCACTGTTGAAAAAAAGCTGTGAATTAGGGTTGAATTTGAAAGTGTCTGCAATTCTGCCCAGACACGATAGGGGGGAGTATATGATGAGAGCCTTGTCAATCAATTTGGCCCTGGAAAGATTGTGCAAGGCTCAAGAGGTAGAATTTTTTTCAGCCTGGTCTGTACTTGCTAACAGGAGAGACTGCTTCTACAGGGATGGGATACACTTAAATAGAAAGGGTGCAAGAATATTTGCTGATGCTATCGAGGCAGTGTTAGGTGGGTCGGAAAACTGCTAGATTGGGGGGATGCAAAGACTAATAGATTAACAGTAGCCACTGGCAGAGGTGAAAGTGATTCTTGCACTACTTCTATTGGAATGAGCAGAAGCCTGGAAAACAAGATGCAGGATATTTCAGAGACTGCTGGGAGTCATTGCGGTACAAGTAAACACATGGGTTGTATTAAGGTAGCTAAGAATAGAAAGAGGTGCATGTATACTTGCATGTAAACCAATGCTAGGAGTTTGGTAAATAAATTTGATGAATTTGAGGTATTGCTCAAGGCATCAAAGGCAGATATTGTTGGGATATCAGAGACGTGGTGTCACACAGATACAAGGAATGCAGAACTGGAATTTGGAGAGTACAATGTCTACAGAAAGGATAGACAGGATAGGAAGGGAGGAGGGGTTATGCTATTAGTTAAGAAACACATAAAATCCAAGGAAGTGAAGCCAGTCGACATCGCTGGACAGTGCAGTGTCAAGTCAGTTTGGTGTGACATAAGCATTGGGACATCAAAATTGAGAGTAGGAGTGTGCTATAGGCCTAAGGACTCTGATGAGTATAATAAGAAACTGTACAGGGAAATAGAGTGGGCCAGTAAATCAGAGAGTCTTATAATGGGGGATTTTAATTTCCCAGATATTGACTGGAATTTGTGGGTTGGTCACTCACACACTAGCAAGGCTTTTGTGGTTTTATTGGATGATTGTTTTCTACATCAGCATGTTCAGGAGGCAACTAGAGGGAGTAATACTCTTGATTTGATTATCAGTAGTGATTCTTCATGCATTAAGAATCTGCAGATAAATGAACCACTAGGTGGCAGTGATCACAGTGTGCTGAAGTGGGATTTACTCAAAGAGGTAACTACCATCAGGGGTAAAGGGAAGGGTTATTGCTTTCGTAAAGGCGACTACGATGGTCTGAGACAGTATTTAAATTCTATACAGTGGAACCAACTGCAGATGTTACCAACAACAAATTCAAAATAGGAAGCATTCAAAGAACTTATCTTGGAAGCTACTAGGCTTTACATACCAACTAAGAAATATTGTTTGAGGTTTAGGCCTAAATGGATGTCAGATGAACTAATGAGACATACGACAGAGAAGAAAAATGCATGGGATACATATAAATTAACACTTGACACAGAAGCCTATGATAGATATAAGTTGATCTGTAACCAAGTTACATAGGAGGTTAGGCAGGCAAAGGCAGATTGCAAGAAATCCTTGGCAAGAGATGCAAAGAAAAACAGCAAAGAGTTCTTTACTTATGTAAACTCTAGAAGGAAGGGGATGAATCAGATTGGTCCACTTAATATCAATGGACCAACTGTTGATGATCCTGCTCAGGTAGCTAACAAACTAAATGAATATTTTGCATCGACATTCACACATGAGGGGTTATTCAGCAAGGGGAATGCCAGAGGTGTATTCAACTCTGGCAGTAAGCTAGATAATCTTGTAATAACTGAGAGTAAAGTGGAGGAGAAATTGTTGAAAATAAACACAAGAAAGGCACCTGGGGTGGAAGGAATCTATCCAGTTATATTAGAGGAGGCAGCAAAGGAAGTTAGCAAACCCTTAGCCATAATTATGAGAGCTTCCTTGGACTCAGAGGAGGTACCCACAGACTGGAGATGTGCAAATTTGACCCCAATTCACAAAGGAGGATCAAAGGCTGACACAAGTAATTATAGACCTGTGAGTTTAACTTCTGTTCCAGGAATATTAATGGAGGCACTGGTTAAAGAAGCACTGCAGGATCATCTAGACAAGACTTCAGTTATAGCTCAGACACAGCATGGGTTTGTTAAGGGGAAGTCTTGCCTGACCAATTTGATTGTATAATATGATGCAGTCACAAAAGAACTGGATGCAGGGAATAACTTTGATATTATATACTTGGATCTTAGAAAGGCTTTTGATAGTGTTGCACAGGGAAGACTGCTGCACAAATTGGAGCAGTGTGGCATTGGAGGCAAATTGCTGCTATGGATAAAGGGATGGTTGAGTGGCAGAAGACAGAGAGTGGTAATTAATGGACACTGCTCATCGTGGACTAATGTTATTAGTGGAGTCCCTCGGGGTTCAGTGTTGGGTCCATTATTGTTTTCTGTATTTATAAATGATATTGATGATGGTATATCCAGCTTAATGTCCAAGTTTGCAGATGATACAAAGGTTGGCAGGGTTGTCAAGGACACTACGGACACTATGCTGCTGCAATAGGATCTGGAAAGGTTGAGCAGATGGGCTCAGAGGTGGCAAATGGAGTTTAACATTGACAAATGTAAAGTACTACATATGGGAAACAGCAACCCCAGAGCAACATATCAACTCTGTGGTACTACACTGACAGTGGTAGAGAATGAAAAGGACCTGGGGGTATTTGTGCAGGCAGATATGAAGTTCTCTGAGCAGTGCAGATGGGCTGCAAGAGTAGCTCGTGGTGTCTTATCAATGATATACAGGAATTTTTCTAGCAGGGATAAGGAGGTGATTATTCCCTTGTATAAGGCAATGGTGAGGCCACACCTTGAGTACTGCATAGAGGTCTGGAGGCCTCATTTCAAAAAGGATGTAGAGCTGCTTGAACAAGTACAGAGAAGGGCAACAAGATTAGTGAATGGAACAAAGGGGTACTCTTACAAAGAAAGGCTTAAGTTTTGCAAATTACAGTCTCTACTGTAATTTTTCAAATTACAGTAGAGGTGTAAAAAGCCTTGAATGGTTTGAGCATGCTCAATGCTGATGGGATTCTTCCTCTTGCTCAGAATAATCACCTGAGAGGGCATAAATTTAAATTTAGAAAAGACAGATGTAGAATAGACGTGCGGAAATTTGCCTTTAGCCAGCGGGTAGTTGGTTGGTGGAAAAGACTTCCATTCCTTGTCATGGAAGTTGATAGCCTAAATAAATTTAAGGCTCAGCTGGACAGGTATTTCGAACGAACGGAGGGATTAAGTGGAAGTGGTTTTTTTTTTTTTTTTGGCTGATGCTGCATAAGCTTGCTTTCTTGCATCATATGCCTCTGCTAATGATAATGCGAATACTAACTTTTCAGTGATAACCTTGTAGACCATGCCACAGGGGTCCGCATTTCCAACCTGTTCAACACAATGATTGCCATGCAAGTCGCTTATATTGTGTAATCTTTGATGAGTATTTATTCTTTTTTTAACTCTATAGCTTTGTTTAATTCCATGATTAAAGCAGGATTAGCCATTCGTCTTGCCCTCGGAAAAGGTTTCCTAGCAGATCTTACCCTATGTTTTAATTCGTCTAAATATGCATCCTACCATGGGACAGATTTAAAACACTTCTTTTTTCTACTCATCAATACTGACTTTAAAATGTTAGCTAAGTTTTCTGCCCTTTGGGCAGCAGCACATAGAGCCCAGTCCACAATGCCACTGATTTGACCCTGAATATAGTTATCAAATCTATCCCAGTTCATAGATCTAATATTATACCTACTGGTCTCCAGCCATGCACAAGGCACCCCAGTCCCACAATAATCCAATGAAATTCTCCTGTGGTCACTTTTAGTTATTGCACCATGAACCTGCCAATTATGAATATTACCTAAAATAGCACTGGAACAAACAGTAATATCAATTTAAGATTCACCATGCAGGGAGGAGAAGGCAGGAAGCTGCCACAGATCATTGATGATGCCCCACCCAACGGAGCAAAAGAAATCTTAAATCTCGTCTTAGAACTGTCCTATTTCATCAGTATTCCCAACTCCCCAGAGTGTGGAGTCAGCGTTTTCATCTGCTGCAACAATCACAGGCTTCCCCCACTGGACACTCTCCACCTTTTCCAAATATTGTATATACAGGTCAATAATATCACTATACTTACAGTAAAGGGACACCAGGTACGCAGAACCAGTAGGTGTCATTATTTCACAACATGCCCCATCAAAATACAAGGTTGTAAAGGCGCCTCCGTAGCCAGGTGGGAAGGAGCAGCAGTGCGTAGCACACACTTCTTGATTAGACCAGGGGTCGAGCCAGTCACCACCAAATACGGAGGATGCGGAAAGGTCAGGGAATGACCACTGCATATCCTGGAGCAATATGGCCTTAGTTGCTAATGCTCCTAAAAACAAAACAAGGTTGTAATCATGATTACCACTAACTGTAGATTAATAACTATTACAGCAGCAAGAGGCATGTCTCTACTTTCTATGATTCTGTATGTACCCAGATATCCCCTCACTTTCCCTTTAAAGGTATAGGGTTCCTGCACAAGAATAATGTCATAGGATCCCTTCTCCACCACACTACATAGCTGAAATGCCACATATTTTGCCTGGTGAGCATTTATTTGTAAAATCTTTAATAAAAATGTACTTATAACTTTACTCATAATGAACCCTGGCTGACCGGGCTAGCCGAATGGGTAAAGTACCTACCCGGCAACCCAACGGTCACGGGTTCGATTCCCGCCTCGGGCTTGGATCAAAGTACTGCAAAAACCTTGGGAGGTGCAATATGGCCACAGAAGCCGATGCGCCAACAACTACCAAATCAAAAAAAAATAATAATGAACCCTTTTCTTATTTTGTTCCAATGCTTTAACATATTCAGGGCATTGTTTATTTACTGCACTATGCTCAGCAGAGCTTTTATTATGCTAACAATTGATACACTTAGCAGGCTCCAATTTTTTGGAACATTCCTTAAATGAGTGACCCTGTGCACTACAGTGTCCACAGAAGGTTTCGTTCCTACAATATTTTGCAATATGTCCATAGGCCAAACACTTATAACATTGGGTTACTGTTACAATGTCCCACACCCGGCAGGAGTCCCAGTTAATAAACAGCCTACCACTATTTAACAATAGCCTGTGGATATGTCCAGACATTTGTAAAATCCAATTAGTTGTAAATTTTCCTTTAACTTTATTAATACACAAAATGGAAACATCTTTCAACACTTACCTTTAATAATTTCATATTCACTCAAGTTCCTTTGCCATATTTATTCAATCAATTGTTCTTTAGTTAACTCTTCACTAATGCCAAATATTAGCTTGTTTGTTATTTTGGTTTTTAGGAGCATTAGCAACTAAGGCCATATTGCTCTGTGAATATGCGGTGGTCATTCCCTGACCTTTCCGCATCCTCCGTATTTGGTGGTGACAGGCTCGAACCCCGGTCTAATCAAGAAGCGTGTGCTACGCACTGCTGCTCCTTCCTACCTAGCTACGGAGGCACCTACCAAAGACTAGCAGCTTGGGTTTTATTCTCTTAGGTTTCTCGAAAGTCATACCAAGATCTTTAAATTGAAGACATCCTTTAATTTTTTTAAGGTCTCAGTCTGAATCCATCCTTGTAATAACCTTCCTATCCTTCACTGCTCTTATACTTTTAACTTTACTGTCTTGCAACATTGGTCTCACTGTTTTCAGTAACTCTTGCTTCACGTCTTCACTAGATAAAAATTTATCATTATTAAAAGTTACGCAGCAATCTTTGGTTGTCTTACTGTATCCTGTTCTTTTGACACAACTTGGGCATATATATGACTTCTGAGAATCCTTCTTTTTCTCCTTTTCTTCCAATTTAGTTTCTAAAACTTTAGTCTCAATTTGTAAATCTATCATTGTCAATTTTAATCTATCCCAAAGATTCAGTATTTCTGCAATCACAACACTAGGAATGAGAGATGAGATAAACAGAAAGATGCTGAAGGCTGCACGCGAGGCAGGGATAGAGTGCACATACAGACCATTTTGCTAGATCTGGAATGAGAGACAGGTGCCAAAGGACTGGAAAGAAGGCTTGATTATTGCATTGTTCAAGAGGGGAAACAGGAAAAAAGTGTTCCAATTACAGAGGCATCACATTGACATCACATGTGAGCAAGCTGTATGAGAGAGTGTTGGAACGGAAGATAAGAGGAATGATTAAAAACCAGATGGCTGAAGAACAGTATGACTTTAGGCCTGGCAGATCGACAATGGATCTAATTTTCTGCATCAGGAAACTGATGGAAAAATATTATGAACACAACAAAGAAATATGGATGGTGTTTTTTTATATAAAGAAAGCTTTTGATGTTGTGAAGAGAGAAAAATTGTGGGAAGTTGGTTGAGGGGGAGAAGACAGAGTGGTAATCAATGGACACTGCCAAACTTAATGTCCAAGTTTGCAGACGATACAAAGGTTAGCAGGGTTGCCAAGGACTATGTTGCTGCAACAGGATCTGGAAAGGTTGAGCAGATGGGCTGGGAGGTGGCAAATGAAGTTTAACATTGACAAATGTAAAGTACTACACATGGGAAACAGCAACCCCAGAGCAACGTATCAACTCTGTGGTACTACACTGACAGTGGTAGAGAATGAAAGGGACTTGGGGGTGGTTGTGCAGGCAGATATGAAGTTCTCTGAGCAGTGCAGACGGGCTGCAAGAGTAGCTCATGGAGTATTGTCAATGATATACAGGAATTTTTCCAGCAGGGATAAGGAGGTGATTATTCCATTGTATAAGGCGATGGTCAGGCCACACCTAGAGTACTGTATACAGGTCTGGAGGCCTCATTTCAAGAAGGATGTAGAGCTGCTGGAACGAGTACAGAGAAGGGCAACAAGATTAGTGAATGGAACAAAGGGGTGCTCTTACGAAGAAAGGCTTAAGTTTTGCAAATTACAGTGTCTGGAGACTAGGCACCAGCGAGGTGATCTGATAGAGGTGTATAAAGCCTTGAATGGTTTAAGCATGCTCAATGCTGATGGGATTCTTCCTCTAGCTCAGAAAAATCACCTGAGAGGGCATAAATTCAAATTGAGGAAAGACAGATGTAGGATAGATGTGCGGAAATTTGCCTTTAGCCAGCGGGTGGTTGGTTGGTGGAACAGACTTCCATCCCTTGTGGTGGAGGTTTAAGGCTCAGCTGGACAGGTATTTTGAACGAACAGAGGGGTGAAGTGGAAGTGGGTTTTTTTTTTTTTTTTTTTGGCTGATGCTGCATAAGCTTACTTTCTTGCATCAAATGCCTCTACTAATGCTAATGCTAATGCTAAAGTTTTGATAAACTTTTGAATTGGGGAACATCTTGTGGAAAGAATTGAAAATATATACACCAACACAGTGAGCAAAGTAAGAAGTGTTTGGGTTGACAGAGAGCTTCAAAATAACTGCAGGTTGGACACAAGGGGGTTACTATTCATAGCTGTCATGAATGATGTGCAACGTAGAGTGGCAAAACAACTTGACAAGATCAGATGAAAGTGATGCTTTTTGCAGATGACCTCTGTATATGGGGGAGAGAGAAAGGAACAAGTGCAGTGGAAAATTGATGAATGGACTAGTAGGGCCAAAGAATTTGGACTGGCTTTCAGTCAGGAGAAGAGTGAAGTAATGGTTCTAAAGAGGAGTGGTGAGCCTGACAGATACATTACAATGGAAGGGAAACCACTGAAAATGGTTAGAAACTTCAAATATATAGGAAGCACCATTACAAAGACTGGAGAGATAGACTAAGAAATAAGCAAAAGGATAAAAGCTGGCAGGAATTTCTATAGACAGACAAGAGATCTGATTTGGAACAGGAACATTGAATTGAAGCGTAAGAAGGCTATATACCAGACCTACTATGTACCAATTATGACATATGCATTGGAAACTTGGACTATGAGGTTTGTGAGGGCCAGAAAGACAATGCAACAAAATCAGGAATCAGGTGATTAGGGAGAGAATTCAGGTAGAAAAGCTGCAGAGTAGGACTGAAGGTCCTGCTTGAGATGATTCAGATACATTAAGAGGATGAACAAGAGGTGTTTGCCAAGAAGAATGTTTGATTTAAAACTAAAGGACAAAAGACCAAGGAGGAGACCAAGAAGGAGGTGGCAGGACATGATAAAGACTGATGTCATTAAGAGAAGAGGAAACTGGAGTGAAATCAAAAACAAAGAAAAGTACAACAGGACATGGTGGCGAAGCTTCTTGCGTTGATTGTTAGTTTGTTTGTTTGTTATCTGGTTTTTAGGAGCATTAGTAACTAAGGCCATATTGCTCCGGGATATGCGGTGGTCATTCTCTGACCTTTCCGCATCCTCTGTATTTGGTGGTGACGGGCTCGAACCCCGGTCTAATCAAGAAGCGTGTACTATGCACTGCTGCTCCTTCCCACCTGGCTACGGAGGTGCCTCTTGCGTCGACCCGTGGAGCAGCGGAATGATGCCAGATGATGATGATCTCAAGGAGAGAAGAATGATTTTATTTTTGCAGAGGGCTAGATCTCTAATGAAGTCATTCAACTCATCATGGGTAGACAGCTCCACCTCCAATGTCTCTTCATCGGGTGTATACCCAGAATCAGCAAAAGTTCTCAGATCTCGGTCAGCATTTTCATTGAATTACAATTTATCTTCTAAAAAATCTAGCCCATGTTGCAGAGGCACCAGAATTAGCATATGATTCCAGAACAATCATATACCAATCTCGTGCTTATTCTTCATCTAAGAATCCATTTACTCACATTGCACTGTGATCTTTTGGCATCCTCCATATCCTGGGTATAACAAACATCAACTTTTTCCTTTCATTCAACCAGCCAAATAATCCACTTAAACAAGCAATAAAAATAATGTGGTGCCCATGCCTTATTCTGGTCACCTGGAGGATAGTTAAAGTATAACTGGTAAATTTTCCAAATATTCATGTAAAGAGCCATACATACAGAAAAATTTGTTGGTGTGATTTTTAAACTTTCAAGGCATGATGATGAATGTGCTTTTGTAATCCATCAGATCTTACTTGAAACAATTTATAATCAAATAATTAAATTATGAAATAACAAGGATATAGATATATTCAAACAGTTACATCAATATGAATTTATGAATGTATACAAAACAACAAGGTCTCACATTTGTGAAATAGCAACCCCAAAATAACTAATACACTTGGTGGGATCAAATTAAAAACAGTAGAGGAAGAAGGATATCTGGGAGTTACGATATGGGTAAATATGAAGTTTTCTGATTCAGTATAAACAGGCAGCCAGGAAAGCCCATGATGTCCTATCGATGAGTTATCAAACAATATCCTGTAAAGATAGAGAGGTTGTATTAGAGGATGCTAATTTGTTATGGTTGCCTTCTTTTTATGCGCTGTGTCTCATTGCGTTAATTTTTTCAGCTTTCACATGACTACAGAATTGATGTTAAAATTTAAATATATCGAAGTGCGTAGCCTTGATGGCACTTATATCCCCGTAAGTCGACGGCAAAATAATGTGAGTACTGTTTTGAAATATAAAGGAATGCTCATTCTCAAACATCTAAGCCTAATCGCTTCATCCCACATGGTAGAGCTAAGCCTAGACAAATCTTGCCGAGCCAGACTCTGCTGACTTGCAAACCATCAACCACTCTGCAAAATCTCTCCTCCGGGTAACCAACAATGTGTATTGCTATAAGAAAATCTCAGATTCAAATCTACAATCGTAAGGCAGAATAAGAATCACTGGAATCACTTACTGCAAAGGCCATAATGCTACAGCAATGAACAAATGATCTTGCCTTCTGACTCAAGAACAGAAATTGACTCTGCATACCATGTAAATCCAGCTTTTGTGCTCCTAAACTACATTTATTGCAGCAGCAATATTATGTATTAGCCATTTCATATGTCATTAATTTATTTGTATTCCTTGAATTGTACTATATTACCAATGTTTGTTCTCACATAATATAGGCTCACATCTGGTGAGTATGGGCTTGGCACACCCAGGGTCCTTAGCTGGATATCATCATTCTTCTCTTTCTTGGTGATTCCCTTATCTCTCTCTCTATCTCTCTCTCTCTCTCTCTCTCTCTCTCTCTCTCTCTCTCTCTCTCTCAGGGTAACTTGGAATTTTTTTTTGGCTGGTGCAACATAAGCCTCAGGCTTCCTTGCACTATGTGGCTAGTAATAATAGCTGTTTCAGAGCTAAGAAATGGAATTAATTATTATAATTCCACTATACAATGCAACTGTAAGACCACATTTGGAATACTGTGTCCAAGTATAGAGACCTCATCTCAAAAAAGACAATGAGCTTCTTAAAAGGGTCCAAAGAAGGGCAACTTGCATGGTGAGATTGGCAAAAGAGCAATCATACGAGGAAAGACTTCGATTATATGGGCTACAGAACTTGGCAACCAGCCACCTTAGAGGAGACCTGGTTGAGGTTTATAAGGCCCTGAGAGGGGTTAGTAAAATGAATGAAGGTGGAATTTTCATTGTTATAAAGAATTCCAGAAATAGGGACCATAAAGTCAAATTACAGGGGAATTTTCTTCAAATTGTAGGAAGTTTTCTTTTAGCCAGTCAGTTGTTGATTACTGGAACAAGTTGCCTTGCATGTAGTTGAGGCTGAAAGTTTGAAGAAATTTAAAGGTCAACTGGATTGAGGAGGGAAGGTCAACCTGTGTGAGGAAGGAAGCACATAATTTATATTTTCTTACCATTTTTTTTTTTCCCAATGCAGGAAGAGCAGTGCAATATATAAATAATACTAATTACATTCATATAGGCTGGCCGAGTAATTCATTTCATCATATTTGTGTAATCAGCCTCATCACAAAAACCAGACAAGCTAGGAGACAGACGAAAACAGATTTGGAAACAGCATGCACAAATATTTTTTGATGAAAAATATTTGTTGATCAGTGTGATTTTTTGCATTCAATCCTTTGTTCATATGTCACAATAACTACTCAGATTGAGCATGGTCATATAAGACATCCCCTTAAGAAATCCATGCTGCAATTGCTGTGTAACTGCATTCTTGTCAAGATGATCCTGCAATATTCTTTTAACCGCCAACTCCATCAGATTCCATTATTTTCCCTGGAACAAAAGTCAAGCTTACAGTTTTGTAGTTATTTACTTCACCATTGAATCCCTTCCGTGAATAGGAGATTCTTTTGCACATCTCCAATCTATATAGAAATTCCCTGAATCAAGGTTGCTCACATAATTATGGCAAAAGGTTTGCTTTACTTCTCTTGTTGTTTTTAATAAAATTGGTTAGATTCCATCAGCTCCAGTTTCCTTATTAACTAGCTTCATTTCCCTTAGATTTTCTTCTGAGTTAGCACAGAATCATTTAGTCCCTAGTTATAATCCCCAGTTATTTAATTTAATATAATTTAATACAATTTAATCCCTAGTTATTAAGGGTAAGTTGCTACAATGGATAAAGGGATGGTTGAGTGGAAGATGACAGAGAGTGGTAATTAATGGACATTACTCTTCACAGACAAATGTTATTAGTGTAGTTCCCCAGGGTTCAGTGCTGGGCTCATTGTTCTTTTTGTGTATTCATCAATGATATTGATGAAGGTATATCAGAATTAATGTCCAAGTTTACAGATGATACAAAGGTTGGCAGGGTTGTTAACGACAGTAAAGACAGTATGCTACTCCAAACCGATCTAGATAAGTTGGGCAAATGGGCTGAGAAGGGGCAACTGAAGTTTAACATCGACAAATGCAAAGTACTGCATATGGGTGGCAATAACACAAGAGAAACATACCAATTGTGTGGTACTACACTCAGGGAAGTGGAAAGTGAAAAAGACCAGGGGGGGGGGGTAATTGTGCAGTCAAATATGAACTTTGCTGAGCTGTGCAGAAGGGCTGCCAGGACAAGTCTTGGAGTCTTGTCAATGATGTATAGGAATTTTGCTAGCAGGGACAGGGAGGTGATTATCCCGTTGTACAAGGCAATGGTCAGGCCACACCTAGAGTACTGTGTACAGGTCTGGAGGCCTCATTTTAGGAAGGATGTAGACAGTGGTGGGATTCAAATAATTTAACAACCGGTTCGCTGCCCTAATGACCATTCTAAGTATAAAAAAAGTATATACCGAAAGGTAGTTTATTATTTCATGCAGTTAATACGTAATAAGAACAATAAAAGAGGTCCACAAAACTAGATTATGTTATAAGAAAGAGTTTTAAAATATTTATATTTCCATATTCCTTCTTGATTGGCGTCCTCACTTGCAATTTTCTTCGCTTTTATCTGAGCATCATCGGCTGAGTAATTTAACCATCTTTTCACTGTAGGAGTAGGATCCCATTCCTTTAGAGGTAGGTCGATTAGACTAATAATCATTGTGTTTGATATATTAGAAACAGTTAGGCGACTTCTCTTCTCTGAACATATTATGTTCATCTTTGAAAACCCCCTTTCCGCTTCTACTGAACTTACAGCAATTGTTCTGACAATATTTTTAGCTCTTTGAACACTTTCAGGAATTGCATAATTCTGGGAATTTTTTAAAACGTTTTCCACGAAATCTCGATAATCATTAATATCAATTTGGTAATTAAAAATTTCATTAAATACGAGCAATTGTTCTTCAGCTGCTTTCCATGGAACTAGTACTTCCTCAATATTCCAGTAATCTGGCTCCAAAAAATTGAGAAATTGTAATTTATTCCTATCTTGAAATTGGCTACAACTTGCTTTTAAATATTCACAATCCATTAGTCTTTTTTTCAAATTCGTTACGAAGTTTTCTAAAAGTCTTTCCAGAGGAAGCCCAACAAATCGATGATTTTCTACAAATTTTATATTTTTGAAGGTTTCTGAAGTAATTAATTCATCAACTTTTTTTTAATATGGACCCTTTTCCTTTCCAAGCATTTGAAATGCTTTAATAGATCTTATCACGAGTTTTTCAGCCTTTATTATGTCTATATTTCTTGCTTGCAGTGCATTTGAAAGAAGAGAAATTTCGTTTAAAATCTCAATCATCAATGTCAAATAAGTTATAAAATATATATTTTCAAGACGGGCAGCCATACCTAAGTACTTTTTATTTGAATAAAAATAGTGATGTAGCGCTGGATAAGCGTGCCACACAGCTATGGTTGACCTTAAACTACAGGCAGCCCATCTTGGTCCCAAAACTCTACCAATCTTTATAATTTCAATTCCAAGTTGTTCGGATATTTTCGAAAGTTCAATTTGGTTCTTATTGGATTGATGAAAAATAGTATATATCTTATCAATAAATATTTTAAAATGATTTACTTGCTTTATTTCCTTTATCGAATCATCTAAAACAAGATGGAGGCGATGATTTAAGCAGCGCCATATTATGTTTGGAAACTCTTTTGCAATCCTGGTGCTCACTCCAGATTTTCTCCCAAGCATAACGCTGGCACCATCAGAGAAAAATCCTATTTAATTTTTTTCTAGGTAGTTCTTAGTAAGCCCAACATTATTTAAATTTTCCATAACTGAAGAACACATTGTCTCTGCATCTTGTTTTACCAATTCAACTAGTTCAACGAAAATTGTTGGTGATGTAACTGAATCCAAGGCCAATTCTAATACAACAAATTCTGATTTTGGTTTCTTATTGAAAAAAATCTCTCAAACTCTGTTGCCTTTTCATCCTTTTAAGGGCTACTGCAAAAAATTTTAAAAATATTTTATTTTAATATATTATAGAACAGGAGTGGATATGTGCCTATATATTTGAATATTTTTACTGGTTCTGTCCACGTGTGGTCATATCATAACTTTTATAACCAAAGCACTATGCTTATACCATTGATAAACACCAGTAAACATACATTTTCATACATCTGAACATACATTTTCTTCATTTTATCGATACTAAACGAAAATTTCTTGCTGAATTAATAAATGGCATAGGCTATGCAGATTAAATACGACATAATACCAGGCGCCCACCTTAGAGAGAACCCTGATCACAAGTGCCATTTTAACAACCGGTTCGCCGAACCCAACAAGAAATTAGGTATTGGTTCTGCTGAACCGGTGCGAACCAGCTGAATCCCACCACTGGATGTAGAGTTGCTAGAACAAGTACAAAGAAGGGCAACAAGATTGGTGAGGGGAACGAACAAAGGGGTACTCTTACCGAGAAAGGCTTAAGTTTGCAGTACCTGGAGAGTAGGCACCAGAGAGGTGATCTGATTGAGGTGTATAAGGCCTTGAATGGGTTGAGCAAGCTGAATGCTGATGGGATTCTTCCTCTTGCTCATATTAAGAACCTGAGGGGGCACAGATTCAAATTGAAGAAAGACAGTTGTAGAATAGATGTGTGGAAGTTTGCCTTTAGCTAGTGGGTACTTGATTGGTGGAACAGACTTCCATTTTTTTGTTGTGGAAGTTGATAGCCTAAATAAATTTAAGGCTGAGCTGGACAGGCATTTAGAACAAATGGAGGGGTGAAAAGGAAGGTGTTTTTTGGCTGATGCTGCATAAGCTTGCTTTCTTGCATCATATGCCTCTACTAATGCTAATGCTAATAACTGGATATACTTCTGTTATTCCTATCCCTAAAATTTCGTGCATGAACATAGATGCAAAATATTTATTCAATTTGTCAGCAACCTGAACAGGATTATCAATGGTTATGCCATTCATATCTTGTGACATGAATCCCTCTCCATCTATTGTTAACATAAGCAAAGATTGCTTTGCTAGTTTTCTTCACATTCTTAGCAAAAGACTTCTCATAATAAGTCTTAGTTTGACTTACTTTCTGTTTCCCTAGTTAATTTATAATCATTCCATGCATTTTTTCTTCTCTGTCACTAGTCTCATCAGTTAATCTGAAACATAGCAGCTTTTATGATTACTTCCTGAATGCCTCCCCATTTAGAATTTGCAGTTGGTAATCATTACTAAAGCAAAATCCTTTCCCTTTACCCTTGGCAGTAGTTATATCTTGAAGAACAACACTATAATGTTTGGCTAGTGAGTGAGTAACTCAATTCTGTGACTCAAGTCACTGAATTTAGTTGAATGATTGACTCCATCATAATTTAATATCTTCAGTTGGTGAACAGACCCATAGTCACCTAACTGTCATTGCACCAATGTCAACAGCTGATATACCAAGTTAAAACAAAATAACTAGATCCAACCATATAAATCATCCCAATCTTTAAAATAGATGAATAAATCCAGCTCGATTTGGCAGGAATTTGAATCAACTGTGACACATCTTGTTCAAATAGAAAGTTATAGAGAATCCAGAAGTGCTGAAATTGAACTGTATTTAATTATCAGCCCCCTTTTCAAAACATGAAATCTATTAAATCTTCTAAAATTACTACGATGGAAAGAAAAAAATTCATTTATCCCATGCTTTTCAAATTAATCAAAAGCAGATTTTACATAATTGTAACTTCAGTTCCAAGTGAGAGAATTTTCTCAAAAACTGTACATAGAATTAACAAAAAGCAGAGGAAGGTGACGTGAGGGAGTGTCAAATATCATGTTTCTTAATTAGCAACACATTTACATCAATTTGGGTCACTAAGGTGCTGCAGGATTTTGAGGCCCCTCCCCATAGGCTACAAAATTTTATGTATTTCTGAGGCCCCAAATACTGGAAACTCCTAGGCACATGCCTAGCTTAATACTTATATAGGTTGAGCATGCTGAATTCTGATGGGATCCTTCCACTTGTTCAGATTATGAACCTAAGGGGGCATAAATTCAAATTAAGAAAAGACAGATGTAGAATACATGTGCAGAAATTTGCCTTTAGCCAGCGGGTGGTTAATTGCTGGAACAAACTTCCATCTGTCGTTGTGGAAGTTGATAGGTTAAATAAATTTAAGGAGGAACTGGACAGGCATTTGGAGGGACTGGTGTGATTTTTTTTTTTTTTTTGGCTGACGCTGCATAAGCTCATACACTTGCTTTCCTGCATCACATGCCGCTACTACTACTATACACAAATGTGCCCCTATTCTCAATTTGAATACAAAAAATGTTTAGGTTTTTTTTTTTTTTCCTTATAGTACTTTTTGTTGTTTGTGTTCTTTAGTTTCTTTCTGTATTGTATTTACAGTTTATTTATTGTATTTTATGATATCTTCATAATTTAATGTGCAATTTTTTTCCCCATTTATTGATTACAATGAATTAAAAAGTAAAACTAAAAATTTGGAATTTTCCTGTGTTGTATGAATAATAAAAATAACTGGAAATAACTGTGCAGTCAAATTCATAGGCTAACAAAATGATGAAGTTTCTTGATTTGAATCTAAAAAAAATTGTCGGTGACTCAATTGTCAGGGAAACAGGAAATATATTGTTCAAAAAGAATAGGTGGAATAGGACCCGGGTATGTCTGCCAGGGGCAAAAGTAGATGACATAGAGCAGATACCATCTTTTAAGGGCACAAAAGATGATATCATTATACATATTGGCACTAATGACATTAAGCGTAGGAGATCTGTGGATTTACTTAACAAGTACAGGTGAATGTTGAAAAAAAGTCTCGAGTCAGGGTTAAATTTGAAAGTATCTGCAATCCTGCCCAGACATTACAGGAGGGAGTATATGATGAGAGCCTTGTCAATCAATTTGGAACTGCAGAGATTGTGCAAGGCTCATGCAGTGGAATTTTTCTCAGTGTGGTCTGTACTTGTTAACAGGAGAGAATGCTTCTACAGGGATGAAATACACTTAAATAGAAAGGGTGCAAGAATATTTGCCGATTCTATCGAGGCAATGTTAGTTGGGTCGGAAAACTATTAGCTTGGAGGGGGGGGGGGATTCACAGACTAACAGATTAACAGTAACCACAGGCAGAGGTGGAAGTGACTCTTGCATTGTTTCTACTGGGATGAGCAACAGCCCAGAAAGCAAGTTGTTGGGGATTTCGGGAACTCCTGAGAGTCATGAAACAAGTAAATACATGGGCTGTGTTAGGGTAACTAAGAGTAAGAACAAGTGCATGTATACTTACATGTACACCAATGCTAGGAGTATAGTAAATAAATTTTATGAATTTGAAGTGCTGGTCAAGATATCAAAGGTGGATACTGTTGGAATATCAGAGACATGGTGTCACACAGATATAAGGAATGCAGAATTGGAATTTGGGGAGTACAATGTATACAGAAAGAATAGACAGGATAGGAAGGGAGGAGGGATTATGCTGTTAGTTAGGAAATATAAAATCTAAGGAAGTGCATCCAGTTGAAATAGATGGGCAGAGCAGTGTTGAGTCAGTGTGGTGTGATATAAGCATTGGGAAAGCAAAAATGAGGGTAGGAGTTTGTAATAGGCCTAATGACTCTGATGAGTATAATGAAAAATTATACAGAGAAATAGAGTGGGCCAATAAATCAGAGTGTCTTATAATAGGAGATTTTAATTTCTCAGATATTGACTGGAACTTGTGGGTTGGTCATTCACAAACTGGCAAGAGTTTTGTGGATTTATTGAATGACTGTTTTCTACAGTAGCATGTTAGAGAGGCAACCAGAGGGAGAAACACTCTTGATCTGATTATCAGCAGTGATAATTCATGTATTAGGAATTTATAGATAAAGGAACCACTAGGTGTCAGTGATCAGTGTATTGATGTGGGATTTACTTAAAGATGTAACTACCATAAGGGATAAAGGGAAGGGTTTTTGCTTTCGGTGACTACAGTGGTCTGAGACAGTTTTTAAATTCTATACAGTGGGAACAACTGATGATGTTACCATCAGCCAATTTTAAATGGGAAGCATTCAAGGAATTAATCTTGGAAGCTACTTGTTCCAACTAAGAAATATTGTTCTAAGTATAGGCCCAAATGGATGTCAGGTGAACTAATGAGATTTGTGACAAAGAAGAAAAATGAATGGGATGCATATAAATTATCAGGTGACACAGAAGCCTATGGCAGATATAAGCTAGTCTGTAATCAAGTCACAAAGGTGGATAGGCAAGTGAAGGCAGACTATGAGAAATCTTTGGCAAAGGATGCAAAGAAGAACAACAAAGACTTCTTTACTTATATAAACTCTAAAAAGAAGGGGATGAATCAGATTGGTCGAATTGATATCAATGGTTTGACTGTAGATGATCATTCTCAGATAGCTGCCAAATTAAATGACTATTTTGCATCTACATTCAATCATGAGGAGTTATTTAAAGAGAAGAAGGTCAGATGTTTAGCAAACCCTTAATAGGGAGTTATTTTGATTTTTAAATAGCTAAGAGCAAAGTGGAGTAGAAATTGTTGAAGTTAAACATAAGAAGGGCGGATGGGATCTATCCAGTTATATTAAAGGAGGCAGCAAAGGGAGTAAGCAAATCCTCAGCCATAATTATGAGAACATCCTTGGACTCAGGGGAAAGCACTCACGGAATGGAGATGTGGAAATGTATCTCCAATTCACAAAGGAGGATCAAAGGGTGGCACAAGTAATTACAGACCAGTTAGTTTGACTTCTGTTCGAGGGAAAATAATGGTGTAACTGGTTAAAGAAGCATTGTAGGATTATCTAGAGAAGACTGCAGTAATCATTCAGACACAGAATGGGTTTGTTAAGGGGAAGTCTTGTCTGACCAATTTGATTGAATACTATGACATGGTCACAAAGGAACTGGATGCAAATAATAATTTTGATATCATATACTTGGATTTCAGGAAAGCTTTTGGTACTTTTGCACATGGAACGCTACTGTACAAATTGGAGCAGTATAGCATTAAGGGCAAGTTGCTACAATGGATAAAAGAATGGTTGAACAGAAGACAGAGAGTGGTAATCAATGGACATTGCTCTTCTTTGGCTATTGTTATTAGTGGAATCCCCCAGGGTTCGATGTTGGGCCCTCTGTTGTTTTGTATATTTATCAATGATATTGATGAAGGTATATCAAGCTTAATGTCAAAGTTTGCAGCTGATACAAAGGTTAGCAGGGTTGTTAATAAAAGTAATGACAGTATGCTGCTGCAACAGAATCTGGAAAAGTTGGGCAGATGGACTGAGAAGTGGCAACTGCAAAGTACTGCACATTGGTATTAGTAACCCCAGAGAAATGTAGTGGTATTATAATCAGGTTAGTGGAGAATGAAAGAGACCTGGGGGTAATTGTGCAGTCAGTTATGAAGTTTTCTGACAGTGCAGACAGGCTGCCAGAGTAGGTCATGGGGTCTTGTCAATGATATATAGGAATGTTGCGAGCAGAGATAAAGAGGTGATTATCCCCTTGTATA
This sequence comes from Mastigoproctus giganteus, assembly GCF_048544385.1. Taxonomy (NCBI): domain Eukaryota; kingdom Metazoa; phylum Arthropoda; class Arachnida; order Uropygi; family Thelyphonidae; genus Mastigoproctus; species Mastigoproctus giganteus. The sequence goes on along the minus strand of NC_143580.1, from coordinate 152,512,978 downwards.
AGGCAATGGTCAGGACACACCTTGAATACTGCACACAGGTCTGGAAGCCTCATTTTAGGAAGAATGTAAAGTTGCTATAATGAGTACAGAGAAGGGCAACAAGACTACTGAGGGGAACAAAGCAGTGCTCTTACAAAGAAAGGCTTAATTTCTTCAAATTGCATCTGGACACTAGGCACCTGCAAAGCAATCTAGGTTGATTGAGGTGTATAAGGACTTGAATGGATTGAGCAGGCTCAATGTTGATGCGATTTTTTCTCTTGCTCAGATTACAAACCTGAGGACGCATAAACTGAAATTGAGGAAAGACAGTTGTTGAATAGATGTGCAGAAATTTTCCTTTAGCCAGCACTGGTAATTGATAGTTGGAATGAACATCCACATGTTGCTGTGGAAGTTAATAGCTTAACGAAATTCGAGGCAACACTAGACAAACATTTGGAACGAATGGATAGGTGAAATGGGAAGGGGTTTTTTTTTTTGGTTGATGCTGTCTAAGCTTGCTTTCTTGCATCATATGCCTCTACTAATCTACTAATGCTAACGCTAAATACTGAAATAAAATGTGGAAAGTTTCACAAAGATGCTGTTACTCATTTGATGACAACATGATATAATGTATCCAGCTGTAAACAATGCATTTTGGCAACTGAGAAGAATAAGAGATTTTTTTTCTTAGCCAAAAAATGACTAAATTTCAAAAAGAAAAATGGAACAACATATAAAAAGGATGAAAAAAAAAACAGATCATAGAAAATTTTTATAAGACTTAATAATTAATTATAATTCATAGCACTGTTGTGGTATTTATTTTAAATTTAAAAATATAAATTGTCAGTTGCATTTTTTACACGGGTTAAAAAAAAATAATTGTATAAAACTGTGCCCCTCAAAGGTCACTACTGCACCCCACTGAGGTCTGCTCCCTAGGTGGCTGCTTAGTTGGCCTAATTATAACACCAATCCTGACTGGGAATATGTACAAGCTGATCCATAGATGGGAAGAATAATAAAAAAATTATGTACTCTTTTCATTTGCAATAACAAAATAATATTAAATTGTAACTGTAATAATATTATAATTAATTAATTGTAATAACATTAAACATGGGATGATATTTTCAAGTATGGAGACTTCCTCTGAAAAAAAAAAAAAAAAAGTTTTGTTTTTTTTTATATTTCCAGTATCCTCTTTTTTTTACGTAACCTTGACGGAGACTGGTTAGAGCCAACTTTTGCAGCTATATATCGACTAGAAAAACCTCCCTCTCAAGAGCAATAATTTTGCTTTTCTTCTTTGGAGATAACCGAGTGTATGCAATATCATATAGGAAGTGAAGACAGATAGTGGTGGGTGGGTGGATGCTTTTATGCATAATACGATGCAATACCACTATAATATCAGAATGATTATGCAATATCACATAAGTCTTACAAGTTAATGTAATAGCTTCTTTATGTAGCAATTTTAACTATAGAGGTAGTTACTAATGAAATATTAAAACCTTAAGAGGGTGATGCAATATTAAAACTTTAAGAGGATGATGCAATTTACGTAGCCACCACAGTTGTGTGTGTGTACACACACAAAATGAAAATATGGCGAAGTATATAAAAATGTGTAAGGTTCTGCACTTTAGAGAGAGAGAAGGGCAGAAGTCAATAATGCCTAAAACAGATATTAGTGCCCAGAATAAGAAATAGGCTGGTTAATAATACTGCAAGGAAAAGGTACGACTGCCCTGAGCTCTAACCCCATATATAAGCCCATGGGGTCCTATCGATGATTTATCAAATGCTATTCTTTAGAGATAGGGAGGTTATAATCCTACTGTATAAGGCAATTGTGAGACCACATTTTGAATACTGTGTTCAAGTATTGAGACCTCATTTGAAAAAAGAGGTCGAGTTACTTGAAAGGGTCCAAAGATGGGCAACTTGAATGGTAAGATCGGCAGAAGGACAACCGTATGAGGAAAGACTCCGATTATGTGGGCTACAGAGTTTGGCAACCAGACGCCTCAGAGGTGATCTGATTGAGGTTTATAAGGCTCTGAGAGGGAATAGTAAAATGAATGAAGGTGGAATTATCACTATTCTAAACAATTCCAGAATTAGGGGCATTTTCAAATTATAGGGCTTGAGGTTTAGATTAGATTGTAAGAAGTTTTCTTTTAGCCAGTGAGTGTTTGATAGCTGGACCAAGTTGCGCCCTCACAGGTAGTTGAGTCTGACAGTTTGAATAAATTCAAAGGTCTGCTGGTTACTTACCTGTGTGAGGAGGGAAGCATATAATTTGTTTTCTTATCTACTTGGTTGTTTCATTGTATTTTTTTGCATGTGCAGCAAAAGCCGGTGGCTTCCTTGCACTATATGGAAAATACTCTTACTAAGTGCTGAAGATATAGCAGAACTTTTTTTTAAATAAGAAATGTTTCTTTTTTGCCCTTGGGTAGAATTTTCATCTCAGCCTGATGGTGGTGGATTAATTATATTGATATATATTATATCAACATGAGCAACAAGTTATCTGGAGGACACCACTCTACAATATTCTGTAGGAGCTATGAGAATAATGAAATCTGTATTTTAAAAAAAAATTATTATAATGGACATTACTTGCCTGAAACCTGTAAAATGTGCCATCAGCCTTAACAGTAAGCACATGATCATCAATGGGAAAAAAGTACCCATGAGCTGCCATCAAATGAGCTAGGTGTAGAGCTTCCGCTGAAAAACAAAGATCAAAAGTGCAAAAATAAAATAAGGTAAGTGTGGAGATAACACCTCTTTCTCATGGTATGTATACATTAATTAATGGTATGTACACCTGTTTCTACTTATTTTTAATCTTTGAAATGGTACATGAAAAAGAGAGCAAATTTCTGAGGAAATTAGTCAACATTAAAAGTTTTGTTATAATTCCTAATGGGAAACAAGTGATAAATTAGGTGCTTCTACATATTTTTTTTTTTTTTTTTTTTTTTTTGCCTGCATAAACTTTAATTAAAAAAAATATATATATCAAAAGGCAAAACCAAATTCGAGCCAGGAGTACAAAGCTGGAGCCAACTGCTGTATTTCAACTAATTTTTTTTTTTACATAAAAAATTACAAACCTTATTCAATTTATATTTGAACCTGAAAAACTTAGGCCGCCGTAGCCAAGTGGTCAGGTGCGCAGGTGCATAAGTATATGTGCCTTGATTAACCGGGGTTCAAGCCCGTGATTTCTAAATATGGTGCTGTTTCTTGTATTCTGTCTAACTTGTGAACTCCTCTGACTGTTTGGTCATCCTAGAGTATTTAACCCCAGGGGCTCACATCTGGTGAGTATGGGCTTGGCCCACCCAGGGTCTTGAGCTGGATATCATCATTCTTCTCTTTCTTGGTGATTGATTCCCTTCTACTTTTGACTCTCTCTCTCTCTCTCTCTCAGGGTAACTCGGGATTTAAAAATTTTTTTTTATTTTGGCTGGTGCAGCATAAGCCTCAGGCTTCCTTTCACCCTATAGCTAATAATAACAATAAACATTTTTTTTTTTTATTACTTAACAAGCCTTTTAGCCCAACAAATTCCTTACAAATTAGTAATAATAATAATGATGCATTCATAGTTTTTTTATAGTTTGACTGCTTAGAAAAGGACTTATGCAATATGACAATCACACATGAGGAGAAGTCACACTGGAATTTTAAACTGGAGCATTCTGTAGAGCAGTGGCAGCAGAAATGTTTACATACTTATATGCAAAATCCAACCCAAAATTAAGCAAACACTCACTCAGCTTATCTGTAATGGGCAATTCCTTTATGTAAGCCATGCCCCCCCCCCCCAACCAGAGTGTTTTTTCCTAACTGGTCAGCTATACAAAATACAATAATAAATATTTTTGAAGCTGTTTGTTTTCTGATGTATTGTAAAGTATGCCTATCAAAAAATTCTTAGATATTCAATAACACACAAGCAGAATTACGAGTTACTTGCACAATACTGGAATGTTAACCCTTTCAAGGTTTGAAAGGGTTAACATTATGTCATAGTCATAGCTAACTAGTTTAGTCAACTAGCTAAATATAGTTAACTAGCTTATTTAGTCATAGTTAACACTATGACTAAATAAGCCTTATTCCAGTGATAATGCCACTTACTGAAGAATATCAGGAACTATTCTTTTAGAATGGCTCTCAGTTTTTACATCATGTTTCCTGTAATGGCCTCACATTCTTTTCAGATTAGGTAGGCAGACGCAATCACTTGAGTATAAATATTGGTGGGGAGGGGAAGAAGTAGAGGGCATGCTACCATGATATTAAGTATTATCTAGATAGCAAAAAACACTACTACATTTCACTCTTCCCCTATTTTCTATGGAAAGAATAGTTCTTAATTAGTTGTTAACATATTTATATCATCAAGTAAAACTGAACTATTGGAAAGAAACAAAAAGTCGCAGCACTTTAATACTTGTGGATCCCACATTTCTGGGATTTCTTGGTAATTAAAAGCATAGGAGTCACACCTCACAATCAAGCAAAGGCTAAAGCTTCGTGCTTTATTTTCACCAAAAAAAAAAAAGTTTACAAAAAGGGACCCTATGCACACTTCATAGGTGCAGACTGACCAACTGAGAACCCTTCTCCCTCTACTAATAGCTAATGTTTTGCAGCAATGATATGACAGGCGAGCCATCCAACAATCTTTTCCATGCCAACCCCAGTCTCCTGGGATGCTGGCCCTAATATGCTGGGTTGCACCATAACAGACAATAGATGCTGGGATCACCAGTAGAAATTACCTCATTTCCTAGTCCAAACCCTTCTAGGGGGCAGGATCACAAGGAAAATCAAATCTTACTATTGCTAATCCTATCCTCCTGAGTAGGATAATACTGGCCCTTTATGGACATGATTACTGAACAAAATCACTATCATGCTAGTCCCAAACCTCAAGAGAGCAGAATCACTAGGTAAACTAAACCCCACTACAGCTAATCCCAACCACTTGGGGTAGGATACAGCTGCCCCTGTATGACAGAGCAGGAGCAGTGGAAAATTTCTCCCTCATGCTAGCTCCCAAACTCTCTAAAGGACAGAATCACAAAATAAAACTTACCTAACCTTATCTTATCACTTAATAAGATGGGATTTCACTAGCCCTAGGATCAAGAGCAAGACATCAACAGTTCAGATCTGTTCTACCAAATCTGAACTTTCAATAGATAAAGAAGCTCTCTTTCACTAGTTTCATGCCCTGAGGAGGGGTAGGGGCATGATCTTTGTTGCAGATCCTAGACCTGCTCCCATCAAGGGTGAGATGGGAGCAGGTGCTGCTTTCTTTGGTATGAGACCTCTATCATGATATTGTTGGCCCTAATAATTTGTCTAGAGCAGAATCCCCTAGGCTTCCCTGAGGCAGGAACACTTTCCATCCTGACTATTCCAGAAGCAGAACATTATTGATGCTGAAGAGCTCTAACTGTGTAGAATTAAATGCTAACTTTGGTCAACCAGGACAGGATAACTTTCTGATTGACAATGATCTCTCCTCCTACAATTAACACTTATCCTCATTTCCCTTTTGTGCCTGGGGATTCCTCTTTCTTATTCTCCATCTCACTATACTTTGCCCACCCTAATTTCTCCTACTGATTTTAACGTTTACACCTCTCTTATGTAATATTCCAACATACAAAAGATAGTTTAATGGTATTAATAGCATTTAATATTATATATTGGATCTATTTTTATGAAAGGACTAGCATATAAACATCAGACACTTTTTTTTTTGTTCCTATTAATCTTATTTTATATTCATCTATATATAAAGGTGACATTGCTATTTTTGTTAAATTAGCAAAAAAAAAAAAAAAAAACAGCTTATGATAGGCTACAATGCAACTGTTGAAAGAGAATAAAGTTTAACAGTTACTCATCTGATCATTAGTTCCCACCCACATCCATGCATTAGTGGGTACAGTTGTTATATTCAGGAGTAACACTCTGAATATAACAACTTTGTAATTAACCTAAAGGTCTGCTGCATTCCTCTTCAGTGACAAGTAAATATCATTAGCATTAGCATTAGTAGAGGCATTTGATGCAAGAAAGCAAGCTTATGCAGCATCAGCCAAAAAAAAAAAATAAAGTAAAATAAATAAATAAAAAATAACCACTTCCACTTCACCCCTCTGTTCATTCGAAATACCTGTCCAGCTGAGCCTTAAACTTATTTAGGCTATCAACTTCCACAACAAGGGATGGAAGTCTGTTCCACCTACCAACCACCCACTGGCTAAAGGCAAATTTCCGCACATCTATCCTACATCTGTCTTTCCTCAATTTGAATTTATACCCTCTCAGGTGATTATTCTGAGCAAGAGGAAGAATCCCATCAGCATTGAGCATGCTCAAACCATTCAAGGCTTTGTACACCTCTATCAGATCACCTCGCTGGTGCCTAGTCTCCAGACACTGTAATTCGCAAAACTTAAGCCTTTCTTCGTAAGAGCACCCCTTTGTTCCATTCACTAATCTTGTTGCCCTTCTCTGTACTCATTCCAGCAGCTCTACATCCTTCTTGAAATGAGGCCTCCAGGCCTGTATACAGTACTATAGGTGTGGCCTGACCATTCCCTTATACAAGGGAATAATCACCTCCTTATCCCTGCTAGAAAAATTCCTATATATCATTGACAATACACCATGAGCTACTCTTGCAGCCCGTCTGCACTGCTCAGAGAACTTCATATCTGCCTGCACAACCACCCCCAGGACCCTTTCATTCTCTACCACTGTCAGTGTAGTACCACAGAGTTGATACATTGCTCTGGGGTTGCTGTTTCCCATATGTAGTACTTTACATTTGTCAATGTTAAACTTCATTTGCCACCTCTCAGCCCATCTGCTCAACCTTTCCAGATCCTGTTGCAGCAGCATAGTGTCAGTAGTGTCCTTGACAACCCTGCCAACCTTCGTATCATCTGCAAACTTGGACATTAAGCTTGATATACCATCATCAATATCATTTATAAATACAGAGAACAATAAAGGACCCAATACTGAACCCTGAGGGACTCCACTAATAACATTAGTCCACGATGAGCAGTGTCCATTGATTACCACTCTCTCTCTTCTCCCCCTCAACCACCCCTTTATCCATAGCAGCAATTTTCCTCCAATGCCACACTGCTCCAATTTGTGCAGCAATCTTCCATGTGTAACAGTATCAAAAGCCTTTCTAAGATCCAAATATATGATATCAAAGTTATTCGCTGCATCCAGTTCTTTTGTGACTGCATCATAGTATCCAATCAAATTGGTCAGGCAAGACTTCCCCTTAACAAAACCATGCTGTGTCCGAACTATAACTGAAGTCTTGTCTAGATGATCCTGCAGTGCTTCTTTAACCAGTGCCTCCATTAATTTTCCGGGAACAAAAGTTAAACTCACAGGTCTATAATTACTTGTGTCAGCCTTTGATCCTCCCTTGTGAATTGGGGTCACATTTGCACATCTCCAGTCCATGGGTACCTCCCCTGATTCCAAGGAAGCTCTCATAATTATGGCTAAGGGTTTGCTTACTTCCTTTGCTGCCTCCTTTAATATAACTGGATAGATCCCATCCACCCCAGGTGCCTTTCTTGTGTTTATCTTCAACAATTTCTCCTCCACTTTACTCTCAGTTATTACAGGATTCTCTAGCTTACTGCTAGAGTTGAATACACCTCTGGCATTCCCCTCACTGAATAACTCCTCATGTGTGAATGTCGATGCAAAAAAATTATCAGGAGGACACAGATGACTATGGTAGATATAAGATAGCCTGTATTGAAGTCACAAAGATGGTTAGGCAAGCAAGGGCAGATTACAAGAAATCACAAGAAATCTTTGGCAAAAGATTTCTTGTAATCTTTTACAAAGAAAAACAGTAAAGATTTCTTTACATATGCAAACTCTAGAAGGACAGAAATGAATCAGATTGGTCCACTTGATATAGATGGTTCGATTGATGATGATTCTGCGCAGATAGCTGACAAACTGAATGACTATTTTGCATCTACATTCACACATTAGAAATTCTGTAGGGAAATGGAGACCAGAAGCTTATCAAACTCTAACAGGGAGTTAAATGATTTTGTAATAACTAAAAGCAAAGTAGAGGAGATATTGTTGAAGTTAAACAACAGAATTGATAATATGCCATGATTACGAGGGCATCCTTGGGCTCGGGGAAAGGGGTCCCCATGGACTGGAGATGTGCAAATGTATCCCCAATACACAAAGGGGGACGGAAAGGTGACGAGTAATTACAGACCTATTAGTTTAACTTCTGTTCTGGGGAAAATAATGGAGTCACTTGTTAGAGAAGCACTTCAGCATATCAAGAAAGGCTTAAGTTCTGCAAATTGCAATGCCTGGAGAGTAGGCACCTCAGAGGTGATCTGATTGAGGTGTATAAGGCCTTGAATGGGTTGAGCAAGCTTAATGCTGATGAGATTCTTCCTCTTTCTCAGATTCTTCACCTGAGGTGACATAAATTAAAACTGAGGAAAGACAGTTGTAGAACAGAGGTGCAGAAATTTGCCTGTAGCCAGTGGGTGGTTGATTGCTGGAAGAAACCTCCATCTGTCGTTGGGGAAGTTGGCAGCTTAAATAAATTCAAGGCAGAAGAACTATACCAACATTTGGAGTGAATGGATGGGTGAAATGGGAAGGGTTTTTTTTTTTTGTCTGATGTTATATAAGCTTGCTTTCTTGCATTATATGCCTCTACTAATTGCTAATACCTTTTGCACAGGTTGAGAGAGTTGCTTGCTTGAAGCAATGCCAATTGAGAACAGTGATGGTACTTCCTTATTTTATTGCTGGCAAGTCTATGCAAACTACATAAGTTGGAAAAAATGCTTTTATAAAGTATTTATCATTTGCTTTCACCACTGAAATAAAAGTAGTTGTACATCTTGTGTTGTCTGCCAAACAAGAGGAAGAGGGACTTCATTTTTCAGAAAAGAAGGATGACTTGTTGCAAGGAGCTCATCCATTGCAGTGAGAGAAATGAAAGGAAAAGTCTACAACTTATAATTTAAATTAAATTTGATAAATAAAGCTTTTATAATTTCTTTTTTATTATTAGAGAAAATATATTTCATATTGAAACAGATGAAAGATATATTAAAAAAAAAAAAGTAATTATTTCTTAGAGATTCAATGCACAAAATTGTGATGTTAATCTATCCACAGAAACTGAACTTTCATGAAAACAAAACTGAAATCTTACTGATTGTTCTGACCATGTGAAAATAACAAAGATTAAATGACTGTAATGAGATAATAATCAGCAATGGTTGCAAAATTTATTAAAACTCCCAAGAAAACATATATGTTATGAACTGAATATAAAAACAACAAATAAAATTTAACAATATTGTATAAACAAATATATACACATTTAACTACCATACTTATAAAATTATAATCACACTTAATTAGAAGATACTAGATATTTACATGACCAATATTTTCTAAATCTGTTTCTCAGACAGTGAGCTATCTCAATTTGTTTACCAGCACCAGACTCTTTTACAAAGGGTGATATTCTCACCTAGCTATCCGAGTCATTTTCATTTAAATAGTTAGCACAAACAAAACTTATCTCCATTTGAAGGACGATCTACAGTAAGATCATGTGAACAGGCAAAGTTTTTACAGCACCAGCAAATAGGGAAGTTTTTGCTTTTTTATTGACTTAAATTGGCATATTAATTTATTTTTTAGAGTTGCTTTATATTCCTAGTGATAATACTTTAGTTTAAATTGAATTTAGATAGAGATTTTGTAGGTTATTACTTAGTATCGGTAAGGGTATCAAACCACGTGTGGACAGGCTTTGAAGCTAAAAATGAAAGTTTTTAATTATACTTAGCCGCTTTATTGACTTAATTGTAGATTAAATTATTTTCTATAAGTAGCTTATAGACCTAGTAAAGCTCCGTGGTTTATTTTGAATTTAGATAGCGTGATTTGGAAAATAAATAACAACTCGTGTCCATAGATAAACCGTTCGTAATTTGCCGACATTGTTATACAATACAATGTGTGCTAGCGTAAGGTTTAATGGAAAACTAGATAGCCAGTATAGTCGTTTGTTTGTTATTTGGTTTTAGGAGCATTAGCAACTAAGGCCATATTGCTCCGGGGATATGCGGTGGTCATTCCCTGACCTTTCCGCAATCTCCATATTTGGTGGTCACGGGCTCGAACCCCAGTCTAATCAAGAAGTGTGTGCTATGCACTGCTGCTCCTGCCCACTTAGCTACGGAGGCGCCTACCAGTATAGTCGTATTAATTAATCAGTAAAATTTATTAATCTTATTAAATTTCATTGTCAATTGAATTGTACTTTTTTTAACTAAATAAATATAGCGATCTAGTTATTACAAACGTAACATCATAAATTAATACATATAAGTTGACAGGGGATAAGAAAGTCATATAACGTAACTCGGAGATAATATTCGATACCGAAATACATATCTATAGTTATAACTGCATTGGGATATAGGTTTAGGGTTATATTTTGTATTGGAATTTTATTGAACTTGAATAGAAATCATGACTCAGACCAGAGCAGGAAAGCAAGAGGCTAAACTAGTGGAAGTGCTGTGGCTCAAGGGAGAACTGAGGGGGGGGGGGGGCAGTTGTCCTCTTAATCACAGTCTATTGAAATGCACTGCTTATTTGATGTTTGTGTAACAATGAGGATTGGGACATGATATTGCCAAGGGGAATGTCTTTGTGTGTGTGTGTGTGTGTGTGCGCAATGTAAGGAGTGCGAGGAAATCAGGCGCCAACTCGGCATTGTTATGGGCTTATATGAGAGCTTGAAGGACAGGGTGAATGCCCTCATAGCATTTAAACTGCAGGGCCCATCAAGCTCTCAGCTGCCCACATCAATGCCAGAGCTTGCACTTGAACATCATGCAACAGAGGCTATTGTTTATTGTTATTTGTTTTTTAGGAGCATTAGCAACTAAGGCCATATTGCTCCGGGGATATGTGGTGGTCATTCCCTGACCTTTCCGCATCCTCCGTATTTGGTGGGCACGGGCTCGAACCCCGGTCTAATCAAGAAGCGTGTGATATGCACTGCTGCTCCTGCCCACCTGTCAACAGAGGCGCCAACACAGAGGCAACCCCCAAGGCAGAATGCGCTGGTCCCAAAGGAACTAGTTGTAGGTGACACTATTGTCAGGGAACATATTGTGCAAAAAGGACAGATGGAACAGGACCAGGGTATGTCTGCCAGGGGCAAAGGTTGATGACATTGTAAGGCAGATATCATCCTTTAAGGGCACAAAGGGTGATATTTTTGTATAAGTTGGAATTAATGATATTAAGAGTAGGAGACCGGCAGAATTACTTAACAAGTATAGTACAAGACAATGTTGAAAAAAAAGCCGTGAGTTAGGGTTGAATTCTGTCTGCAATTCTGCCCAGAAAGCAATTCTGCCCAGACACGATAGGAGGGAGTATATTATGAGAGCCTTGTCGATCAATTCGGCCCTGGAGAGATTGTGCAAGGCTCAAGGGGTAGAATTTTACTCAGCCTGGTCAGTGCTTGTTAACAGGAGAGGCTGCTTCTACAGGGATGGGATACACTTAAATAGAAAGGGTGCAAGAATATTTGCTGATGCTATTTGAGTCAGAGTTAGGTGGGTCAGAAAACGGCTACTTTGGGGGGGGTACACGGACTAATAGATTAACAGTAGCCCCTGGCAGAGGTAAAAGTGATTCTTACACTACTTCTATTGAAATGCAATTGAACAGCAGTCTGGAAAGCAAGACAATGGGAATTTCCAGGACTGCTGAGAGTCATAGTGGAACAAGTAAATACATGGGCTGTGTTAGGGTAACTAAGAGTAGAAACAGGTGCATGTACACTTGCATGTACACCAATGCTAGGAGTATAGTTAATAAATTCAATGAGCTTGAAGTGCTAGTCAAGACGTCAAAGGCAGATATTGTTGGGATATCAGAGACATGGTGTCACACAGACATGAGCAGTGCAGAACTGGAATTGGGGGAATCCAATGTGTACAGAAAGGATAGACAGGACAAGAAGGGAGGAGGGGTTATGCTGTTAGTTAAGAAACACATAAAATCTAAGGAAGTGCATCCAATTGATGTTGGTGGACAATGCAAGGTTGAGTCTGTTTGGTGTGACATAAGCACTGGGAAAGGAAAAATGAGAGGAGGTGTGTGTTATAGGCCTAATGAATCTGATGAGTATAATGAGCAATTGTGCAGAGAAATAGAGTGGGCCAGTAAATTAGAGTGTCTTATAAAGGGTGGGGGGAGATTTTAATTTCCCAGATATTGACTGGAATTTGTGGGTTGGTCACTCACACACTAGCAAGGCTTTTGTGGATTTATTGGATGATTGTTTTCTACAGCACCATGTTCGGGAGGCAACTAGCGGGAGTAATACTCTTGACCTGATTATCAGTAATGATTCTTCGTGATACTTCAAGAAGTAGTGCTTCCCATTTTAAATTCTATATGGTGGAACCAACTGATGATGTTACCAACAGCTAATTCAAAATGGGAAGCATTCAAAGAATTAATCTTGGAAGCTACTAGGCTTTTCATACCAACAAAGAAGTATTGTTCAAGATTTAGGCCTAAATGGATGTCAGATGAACTAATGAAACATGTAGTAGTAGTAGTAGTAGTGGCACATGATGCAAGAAAGCAAGTGTAGGAGCTTATGCAGCATCAGCCAAAAAAAAAAAAAAAAAAAAAAATCACACCATTCCCTCCAAATGCCTGTCCAGTTACTCCTTAAATTTATTTAACCTATCAACTTCTACAACGACAGATGGAAGTTTGTTCCAGCAATTAACCACCCGCTGGCTAAAGGCAAATTTCCGCACATCTATTCTACATCTGTCCTTTCTTAATTTGAACTGATGTCCCCGTAGGTTGGTAATCTGAACAAGTGGAAGGATCCCATCAGAATTCAGCGTGCTCAACCCATTCAAGGCCTTATAGACCTCAATCAGATCACCGCGCAGGTGCCTAGTCTCCAGCCACTGCAATTTGCAGAACTTAAGCCTCTCTTGGTAAGTGAATCCCTTCATTCCCCTCACCAATCGTGTTGCTCTTCTCTGTACACGCTCAAGCAAATCTACATCCTTCCTAAAATGAGGCCTCCAGACCTGTACACAGTACTCAAGGCGTGGCCTGACCATTGCCTTATACAGAGGGACAATCACCTCCTTTTCCCTGCTAGCAAAATTCCTATATATCATTGACAAAACCCCATGACCTGCCCTAGCAGCCTGTCTGCACTGCTCAGAAAACTTCATATCTGACTGCACAATTACTCCCAGGTCTTTTTCATTTTCTACCACCTTAAGTGTAGTACCACACAGTTGGTACGTTTCTCTGGGGTTACTTCTACCCATATGCAGTACTTTGCATTTGTCAAGGTTGAACTTCAGTTGCCACTTCTTAGCCCATCTGCCCAAATTATCTAGATCCTGTTGCAGTAGCACACTGCCATTACTGTCATTAACAACCCTGCCAACCTTTGTGTCATCTGCAAACTTCAACATTAAGCCTGATATACCTTCATCAATATCATTGATAAATACACAAAACAACAGTGGACCCAACACCGAACCCTGTGGGACTCCACTAATAACATTAGTCCACGAAGAGCAGCACCCATTGATTACCACCCTCTGTCTTCTCCCACTTAACCATCCTTTTATCCATTGTAGCAACTTACCCTTAATACCATTCTGCTCCAATTTGTACAGTAGTCTTTCATGCGCAACAGTGTCAAAAGCTTTCCTGAAATCCAAGTAAATGATATCAAAATTATTTTTTGCATCCAGTTCCTTTGTGACCACATCATAATAACCAATCAAATTTGTCAGACAAGACTTTCCCTTAACAAACCCATGCTGTGTTTGAATTATTGCTGCAGTCTTGTCTAGATGATCCTGCAATGCATCTTTAACCAGCGACTCCATTATTTTACCCGGAACAGAAGTTAAACTAACTGGTCTGTAATTACTCGTGTCACCCTTCGATCCACCTTTGTGAATTGGGGACACATTTGCACATCTCCAGTCCGTGGGAACTTCCCCTGAGTCCAAGGATGCTCTCATAATTATGGCTAAGGGTTTGCTTAGTTGCTTTGCCGCCTATTTTAAAATAACTGGATAGATCCCATCCACCCCAGGTGCCTTTCTTATGTTTAACTTCAACAATTTCTCCTCCACTTTGCTCTCAGTTATTACAAAATCATTAAGCACACTGCTACAATTTGATAACCTTCTTCCATTTTCAAACTGTAATAATTCCTCACGTGTGAATGTAGATGCAAAATACTCATTCAGTTTGTTTGCTATCTGAGCAGGATCATCAACAGTCGAACCATCGATGTCAAGTGGACCAATCATATTCATCCCCTTCCTTTTAGAGTTTATATAAGTAAAGAAATCCTTGCTGTTTTTCTTAGCATCTTTTGCCAAAGATTTCTCGTAATCCGCCTTCGCCTGCCGAACCTCCTTTGTGACCTGATTACAGACTAGCTTATATCTGCCACAGGCTTCTGCGTCACCTGATAATTTATATGCATCCCATGCATTTTTCTTCTCTGTCACGAGTCTCATTAGTTCATTTGATAACCATTTAGGCCTAAACCTTGAACGATATTTCTTAATCGGTATATAAAGTCTAGTAGCTTCCACGATTAATTCTTTGAATGCTTCCCACTTAGAATTTACTGTTTGTAACATCGTCAGTTGATCCCACTGTACAGAATTTAAAAACTGTCTGAGACCACTGTACTCCCCTTTACGGAAGCAAAAACCCTTTCCTTTCCCCCTGACGGTAGTTACCTCTTTGAGTAAATCCCACTTCAGCACACTGTGATCACTGCCACCTAGTGGTTCCTTTATCTGCAAATTCTTAATACACGAATGATCACTGCTGATAACCAGATCAAGAGTGTTACTTTCTCTGGTTGCCTCTCGAACATGCTGCTGCAGAAAACTATCATCCAATAAATCCACAAAAGTCTGACTAGTGTGTGAGTGACCAACCCACAAGTTCCAGTCAATATCTGGGAAGTTAAAATCCCCCATTATAAGACATTCTGATTTACTGGTGCACTCTATTTCTCTGTACAATTGTTCATTGTACTCGTTCAAGTCATTAGGCCTATAACACACTCCTACTCTTATTCTTCCTTTCGCAGTGCTTATCACACCAAACTGACTCAACAGAGCACTGTTCATCTATATTAACTGGGTGCACTTCCTTTGATTTTATGTTTTTCTTAATTAACAGCATAACACCCCCTCCCTTTCTGTCTTGTCTATCCTTTCTGTACACATTGTACTCCCCAAATTCTAGTTCTGCATTCCTTATATCTTTGTGACACCACGTCTCTGCTATCCCAACAATATCCGCCTTTGATGTCTTGACCAACACTTCAAATTCATCAAATTTATTTACTATACTTCTAGCATTGGTATACATGCAAGCATACATGCTTCTATGCCTATTCCTTGTTACCCTAACACATCCCATATACCCAACTATTCCATGATGACTGCCATCCGTCCCTGAAACCCCCAACACCCCTCGCTCCAGGTCGCTTCTTATTCTAATAGAAGTTGTGCAAGAATCACCTTCACCTCTGCCTGCGGTTACTGTTAAACTATTAGTCTTTGTATCCCCCCAAACTAGCAGTTTTCCGACCCACCTAACACTGCCTCGATAGCATCAGCAAATATTCTTGCACCCTTTCTATTTAAGTGTATCCCATCCCTGTAGAAGCAATCTCTCCTGTTAACAAGTACAGTCCAGGCAGAAAAAAATTCTACCCCTTGAGCCTTGCACAATCTTTCCAGGGCCGAATTGATCGACAAGGCTCTTATCATGTACTCCCTCCTATCGTGTCTGGGCAGAATTGCAGACACTTTCAAATTGAACCCTATTTCACGGCTTTTTTTCAACAGTGACCTGTACTTGTTGAGTAATTCCGCCAGTCTCCTACTCTTAATATCATTAGTGCCAACGTGTACAACTATATCACCTTTTGTGCCCTTGAAAGATGATATCCGCTCTACAACGTCATCAACCTTTGCCCCTGGCAGACATACCCTGGTCCTGTTCCACCTATCCTTTTTACAAAGGATGTTCCCCATTTCCCTGACAATAGAGTCACCAACAACTACTAGTTCCTGTGGGACCAGCGCATTCTGCCTTAGGGGTTGCCGCTGTGTTGCGTGATGACCAAGTGCAAGCTCTGGCGTTGATGTGGGCAGCTGAGAGCCTGATGGGCCCTCAATTTAGATCTTTCGAGGGCATCCACCCTGTCCTTCAAACTCTCATATAGGCCCATAACAACGAGAAGCCTATGATAGATATAAGCTAGTCTGTTACCAAGTTACAAAGGAGGTTAGGTGGGTGAAGGCAAATTACAAGAAATCTTTGGCAAAGGATGCAAAGAAAAACAGCAAAGAGTTCTTTACTTATGTAAACTCTACAAGGAAGGGGATGAATCAGATTGGTCCGCCTGATATCGAAGGTTCAACTGTTGTTGATCCTGCTCAGGTAGCTAACAAGCTAAATGAATATTTTGCATCGACATTCACATATGGGGAGTTATTCAGGGAGGGGAATGCCAGAAGTGTATTTTCAACTCTGGCAGTAAGCTAGATAATCTTGTAATAACTGAGAGTAAAGTGGAGGAGAAATTGTTGAAGATAAACATAAAAAAGGCACCTGGGGTGGACGGGATCTATCCAGTTATAATAAAGGAGGCAGCAAAGGAAGTAAGCAAACCCTTAGCCATAATTATGAGAGCCTCCCTGGACTCAGGGGAGGTACCCATGGACTGGAGATGTGCAAATGTGATCTCAATTCACAAAGGAGAATCAAAGGGAGAAACATGCAATTTACAGACCTGTTAGTTTAACTTCTCTTCCAGGAAAATTAATAGAGGCACTGGTTAAAGAAGCATTGCAAGATCAGCTAGACAAGACTTCGGTTACAGCTCGGACACAGCATGGGTTTGTTAAGGGGAAGTCTTGTCTGACTAATTTGATTGGATACTATGATGTAGTCACAAAGGAACTGGATGCAAAGAATAACTTTGATATATATTTGGATCTTAGAAAAGCCTTTGATACTGTTGCACATGGAAGACTGCACAACAAATTGGAGCAGTGTGGCATTAGAGGCAAATTGCTGATATGGATAAAGGAATGGTTGAGTGGGAGAAGACAGAGAGTGGTAATCAATGGACATTGCTCTTCGTGGACTAATGTTATTAGTGGAGTCCCTCAGGGTTTAGTATTGGGTCCATTGTTGTTTTCTGCATTTATAAATGATACTGATGATGGTATATCAGGCTTAATATCCAAATTTGCAGACAATACGAAGGTTGGCAGGGTTGTTAATGACACTAATGACAGTACACTGCTTCAACAGGATCTAGAAAAGTTGAGCAGATGGGCTGAGAGGTGGCAAATGAAGTTTAACATTGACAAATGTAAAGTACTACATATGGTTTGTTATGTTATTTGGATTTTAGGAGCATTAGCAACTAAGGCCATATTGCTCCATGATATGCGGTGGTCATTCCCTGACCTTTCCGCATCCTCCGTATTTGGTGGTGACGGGCTCGAACCCCGGTCTAATCAAGAAGCGTGTGCTACGCACTGCTGCTCCTTCCCACCTGGCTACGGAGGCGCCTACTACATATGGGAAGCAGTAATCCCAGAGTAACGTATCAATCTGTGGTACTACACTGACAGTGGTAGAGAATGAAAAGGACCTGGGGGTAATTGTGCATGCAGATATGAAGTTCTCTGAGCAGTGCAGATGGGCTGCAAGAGTAGCTTGTGGTGTCTTTTCAATGATATACAGGAATTTTTCTAGCAGGGATAAGGAGGTGATTATCCCCTTGTATAAGGCAATGGTAAGGCCACATCTTGAGTACTGTATACAGTTGTGGAGTCATTTTAAGAAGGATGTAGAGCTGTTGGAACAAGTACAGAGAAGGGCAGCAAGATTAGTGAATGGAACAAAGGGTTGCGCTTATGAAGAAAGGCTTAAGTATTGCAAATTGCAGTGTCTGGTGACTAGGCACCTGCGAGGTGATCTGATTGAGGTGTATAAAGCCTTGAATGGTTTGATCATGCTCAATGCTGATAGGATTCTTCCTCTTGCTCAGAATAATCGGCTTAGAGGGCATAAATTCAAATTGAGGAAAGACGGCTGTAGGATAGATGTGCAGCTGATACAACTGAAACATAAAGTTTTAATTAACTTTAAAAAAGTAACCAATAACTGCAAAGTAAAGTTTTAACTTTAATAAGAAATAAAGCAGTACACAATCCCATGATATTACAGAAAAAAAAAGTTTCAGGTACCCCTTCATCAATTTGTATTCCAGTGCTCCTAGCATTATTTAGCAGTTTTTGTCATTCTATATGTTATTTCATAGCTCAGAAATGCTGTAGCATGCTACTGATTACAAAAATTTATACCTGAATATATCACAATGTTTGTTTGTTTGTTTATTTATTTATGAGCTTTATGCAAGGGCAAACAAGGCCATAATTCACCAAATATATCATAAAGGGTAACTTATTCTCGTTTCCTCTCTCAGAGAAAAATGTTTACTTTTATGAATTTCCCATGCGTAGGCATGTCAGTGATGTACTTGTATTTTGTTTATTGATCTCTAATTGAGGTAAGATAGGCAAAAAACAGTTACACCAATTACTCTTCAGATTAAGTCTTGTTATTTATAAAAATTTAATTTCATAATTGGGAGAATATACCACAAAAGAGAATAAAGTAGCTCAATGGAACACATTTGAAAATCACTGGTTCTTCCTCTGTGAGGCATGGCATCTAATTTTGGCAGCGTCTATTGTAAAATTTGCATGTTTGCCATAAATTGGATTTTTTTTTTTTTTTTATTCCTCTTTGAGGACACAATCACACTGGCATTATATCCAAAGCTGTGTTGATGTGTTTGTTAATGCAATGAAGCTGTATTTGAAGGATGCACTGTATTTGTCATAAAATTTCTCTCTCACATTTTTAGCCATTCATCAAGGAGTAAAAATACATGGATTATCCAATAAATTCTACTATTTTTTGTTTGTTTGCCTGCTTGCTTTTCACATGCCTTTAAATGTTGTTTATTAATTTTTTTAATAGCTAGTATCCTCATGGATCATAGGTCAGAATTGATCACCATGACAATGCAGTATCAGTCATGGGAAAGCACAACTGATTTTTTGTACATAAAATAGCTCACACTGAATTTTATTAAAAATTCACATACTGGTTTGGAAATTTTTTAACAACAGCCCAATGGGATGATGCACTGCACATTGGAATAAAAGTTGAAAGCTTTCTCTTAGGCTGATGGTAAAATTTGAATACATTACTTTACCGCTGTTAATAAGTTAAGTGGGTTGCAAAATTTTGTCATGAAAATAGACATAACATGTATGGAAAATTACAACAGCAGGAAGCTTTGCCATAATCTCCAGCAATACACTACTGGAAGTTATTGAGGGCAAGCTGTAGATAAGACAGAAGAATGAGCTGAACAGCAGATAAAATTGAGTATATAATTTACACAGTTACTCATGAGTTGGATTTAGGGAACAACTGACATAGTTTTATTTGGATTTTAGCAAAGCATTTGACTCAGTCCTTCACGAGAGGTTACTGTATAAACTTGAACAGGTTGGGATTACTGGTAAGATTCTAAGATGGATTGCCGGGTGGCTGCAGGCAGAAGGCAGAGAGTTGTGATTAATAGATATTCTTCAGATTGGTGTGACATCAGGAGTGGGGGGGTCCCCTTGAGGATTGGTTCTTGGATCCCTGTTGATATGTTGATCAATACAGAAATATACCACTACTGTGTAAGTGACCTCCTCACAAGCCCCACGTTATCTCAGAAGAATGAAAGTACCCATTTTAATACATTTATGTCTGTCTTCCTACTTCATTTTTCTCTCCTCTATGAAGTATGGTGGTTTTGCCACTTATCGCTCATTTGGAGAGGTTATCAGTTGCACAATTGGTTTGAAAAATGGCAAATGAAATTTAATTCTCCTAAATATATGGTTTTACACTTGAAGAACAGAAACTCAGGAGGAGTTAAAAGTGATTCAAAACTAAAAATATTAGGGATTACAATTCAGTCATACATGATCTCCATGCAGTCTAAACAAGAAGCTAGGAAAGCATATAGTGTCCTTTATTGTTTCCCAAAAAAATTTCACACTATATTTTTAAACCAAGTCCAAGCACGCTTTCATTTTGATTCATGGATTCTTCAAATAGAGTCTAGCAGCAGCTTGCAGATTTGAATTCAAACAAAAATTCCTGCTTTTATATTTTTCTTAATTAAGTGATGGGAATTTAGAGCAAACATAACTTGAAAAATTTATTTTTTATTCATGGCTTGTCATGAAGTTAAACCTAGCTTTATATGCAGAGGAGGTAACAGTATCTTATTTTGATCTACTAGTGACGTGTCTTTAATTTTCTCTGAACTTGGTGTCAGAGACTGTCTTGGTGGCAACATTTGCCTTTCCTTTCCCAACATGCACTAGGGAAAGGAAACAATAACTTTCCTTACTGAATTTACTGAATTTTTATACTGAATTTTTCCTAAAAGAAGCTTAATATTTTTGTAATTTTCTTTTAAGTATGCTGAATGGGCTACAGGAATGGATGCATACTTGTTTCCATCATGAAGGTGAACTCCTTTGAGCCTTTGCTTCAACAAGTCGATAGCCTCCACTCTATTGGGTTGTAGAAACTTCCAGAAGAGTTCATAAATACAGGAATGATGTTGCAATATATCATTGAGCCTTCTTTGGAAAAATGGGGAACCAATTCTTTTTTCAGAGTATCCATACCATGGAAAGACCATTCCTGGGGAAGCAGATTCTTGGATTTCAGTTTTGATCCTAAAAGCACTGCAGACCCTTTGGGCACATTTAACCCTGTACTGGTCATGCAAAATTCCTCTGTGCCCAGGAAAATTTGAAAAATCAGAAAACATAAAAGCATTTTAGGGCTAAAGACTCAGGTTGCGTAGAAGTTAACTGACGTACAAGTTAGTGCAAATGCATCATTTTAGTACACAGCAAACTACTAAAGGAGCTAAGAATTGGTATAATTTAAGTATATCTCATATTATGAATACCTTCGCAATGAGCTGCCATGATATTGCACTACCTCAAGTAAGTAATGCTTCACCAACGGAGAAGACTATTGTTACTTATTCTTGGTGGATACCACCATCCAGGCAGCAACGTTTCTAAGCTTATTGGCTTCTCATTGGTGGGCAGGTACTGTGTTGCAATGATGACAATCCAGTTATGAAGTATAACTCCACAAAATGAGAGATGGCTGATGGTGTGCAAGTAGATTAAACTTAATCTCTCATATTGTAGAGTTATACTTCATAACTGGATTATCATTGCGACACCTCTAGATCACCAGGGTACCAGCCCACCTATCGATGAGAAGCCAATAAGCTTCGAAACGGTGCCATTTGGGTGGTGGTGGTATCCACCAAGAATAAGTAACAATAGTCTTCTCCATTGGTGAAGCGTTACTTATTCAAGGTAGTGCAATATCATGGCCACTCATTGTGAAGGTATTCACAATATGAGATATACTTAAATGATGCCAATTCTTAGCTACTTTAGTAGTTCGCTGCATATTAAAAACATATTTTTAATTAATTTTTGAGAATTAAAACTCACTTGAGACCTGTCAGAAAGCAAAAATAAATTTAAAAACCATGCCCTTCAACCTGTGCTTTGATTTTAGGAGAGCACATCACTAACAGCAGGGCTCACTGCATGAAACAAGAAGTGTGTACATAAACAGTTTGATCCAGACGATGCATCAATGTCACAAAGCCAGAGAGCATTACCAACTGGAGGAAAGCACACAGCAGTAAAGCGAAATTACTATCAGTATCTCTTCGTGACACATGTCAATCAACATGAGCATATAATTAGACTTAAATTAATCATGCATTTTTACTAACTGTGTGATAATTAACAGACAATTCTAGAATTCTCTGCCAACCAATTCAAAGAAACTATTTTCAAAAAGTACTAGGAGTTTCAGCTGTGTGGACAGAGTAGATGAACCACAAACCACTGTTAGTCATGCAGGGTTAAATCGACCCTGCTAGACAAATACAAGGTTAAATCTCTCGTGAAATCATCGAGTTCACTTTGTGTAAACAACTGTGGTGCAGAGCTGTGAATTTCTTTGTCATAATAGTTATTATCACCTCTATCATCGATTCAGGTTCTGGGGGCATAAATTGAAGAACTGGTGGAGGTGGTAGCAGTAATTCAGGTCCATGAAATAATGGCCTTACAACTGAAGTCATGTTGTTGGGGAATGCAATGCTCTGCTCGTTCTTCATGTAATAACCTGCTACATTTACAGAACAAACAGAGCAGTCATTAATACGATCCTGAGGTTACCTCCAAACATGAGAATGGCAAATCTTGTGGCTTTCTTTTTACCACATTTCCATAATCACAAGTCTTCCACACATGTACAGCACATACTTTATGGGGGACTAGGCCATTGGACTGGATTGTAGTCAATAACATTGAAAAGTTGGATTGGCAGGCTGAAATCTAGACCTCAATCCTCACTGAACACTTGTAATATGAATTATGAGTGCTAGATTAAGGTGTGGCCAACACAGCTTTCTTCCAAATGAACTGTGATAGCTGTTTTGCAGGGGAAAGAAAGCGAGCTCCAGCTGACACTAAAGTTGATAGAAAGTATGGCCAGGAGGAATGAAGATGTCATTCAGGACAAAGGTGGCCTCATTAGGTTTCAAATTAAAGGCATGTTTATATGCAGCTACCTGTGTATATCTTAACGCTTTCAGTCATATAGAGTAGCATGTTCTACACGGCCATAACAATGACTCAAATCATAGAGTAAATTCTCCAATAAAATATTACAATAAGATATTTTATGAAATAACATATATTACCTCTCCATGTCTGGTATAATGAATGCATAACACATTGGTCAATTTTCTTCAGATTACAGAAAATTTTATAAAGGGACAAGCAACAAACAGATATGATAGTAAAATACTTAATTTTTATATAGAGTATTTAGACAAAGATATGATTACTTATGCAGAAGCCTACTGATTACTGACTTTACTTTACCACTTCCCCAAAGGGCAGATATGTTTGTTTGATATGAATTGTCTGAATTCATATTGACTTAACCAATCTCAACTTGAGTAGCTAAAAAATAGTTGAAGCTATCTTAATGGTTAGCCATTTTGTACATTTATCATAAACTCTCATTTTAACAATAAGGATGAATTCATTCATTCAAACAAGACCTGCAATCTTCATTTATAACATTCATCTCTTCTTATTTTCTTTTCTCTCTCTTTTTTTTCTAACCAAGGGAAAAAAGATAGCAGTGGCATTGGCAACAGGTAAAGAAAGAAGCTAAACATTTTTTAAAAATTCACCGGCAAAATGCTTTTCTGCTACCAGCCGCTTCCACTGTGCTCGATAAACAGCGTATGTATCAGTCATATGTACCAATGAGATTTTCCTGCAGGCATTTGGTTGATAGTGCTGCAATACCTACAGTGGCAAAATACAAAGAGATGTAAACAAAGAACACCAGCACTTGGTAAACGAAGACCATGTGCGATCAGTCAGTGGTCTATTGACAAGGTTTATTGTCATGCACTTGATCAGCAGCATAACATTAGCTCATTCATATGGAATGAATCTAAAACTATATATGGGCTCATGCTGGCAACGAAAGTGATGTGTCTACTCTTTACTAATGGCATAAGAGGATACTAGTATTTTAACATTTGGTTCTGTTTGCAGGGTCACTATTCAAAAATTTCTAAACAGCATGTGATTTTCTTTTACCTTTTACTTTTTTTTTTTTTTTTTTTTGATCAGAGCTGCTTTAAGTATAACAGTCAGTAATTTCTGAACTGCCTTTGCCTCCACACATGTTACAGCCACATTTCACCACAAATGTTTGGAGCTGACTGCACTTAACAGTAACAGCAAACTGAAGTACCAATTTTTTTTTTTTTATCAATGACAAAGTTATTACAATTAAGAGTGACAAATTTTTTAAAACCACATAAAGGAAACCTAACTTTTAACCATCCATAAAAATTTTACACAGTTGCTGTTACCACTGAGCAAAGAGGGATGCAAAAATTTACCATGAAAATGGCTGCATGGAGAATGTCACATATCAGGGACTTGTTGGTATTATATTTAGTACTTATAACATATATTTTCATTTTGACAGAGGGGGCACTATTTCCACCCTTTTTGCCCTTGTATAAAAGTTGTAACTGTGATTCACCTACATAACTGATACTGTTATGTGAATTATAGTTCCTGACTTTATACAAAGGGGGAAATAGCACTCCTTCCATACCTCCCTGTTAAAATGAATGTTTTCAGAGTGGGGTAGTAGTATTTCTCCACATATACCATTGTATAAAAGTCAGGAATTGTCATTCACTTACAACTAGTTGTAAGTAAAGTACTAAGTATAATATCAAGTGTGTTCTCGATACCAGAAATTCTGCTGAATGCAAAGTTAAAAGCTAGGTATCTTCTGTGTCATTTAGATAACATATTTGATGACATTCAGTGGCCAGTATAACTAACTGCCAAGCAGGAATATTTGGATGGCTGATTGAAAAAAAATGAAGAAAAACCCTGATGCAAACCAAATGTGTTCTTTTGGTTTGCATCAGGGTTTTTCACAGGTGGGCTGCATAAAATTAACATTGTACATCATAATGGCAAATAAGAGTATGCAAACAAGTGATCTGATTAAGTGACATCAATCACTTAAACCTAACATCAGAGGTTTAAGTGATTAATGAGTCAGATCAATCAGCACTTAATGAAATGCAGGTTTCCGGTAGTTTGTGGATAGTTTTTCAAGTTTCTTTCTTTACTTTTGTTGCTCACCCATCAACTCATAAGATCTTTCAAGAAGTTTTTCTTGGTTTCGAACGAATATGTTGAAGACTCTCTATGCACAGATGCTTGTGTATTTACAAGTGGGCTAAGTACTATATTGTATGTTTCGTTTCAAAACAGTCCATCTCTGATAAAATAATTATAATAAAAATTTCATACTGATGGACACAGCCACCCCACTCCATATAACAACTTTTAAATTAAAAGCATCTACTGCTGCACAGTCTTTTATTCGTGACTATTAGTTCATGTCTTCAATCCATAAGAATTTTTCTAAGTTGACTCTTATGTTAGAGATAGTTTTTGGGAGTGTTAAAATAAATCATAAATTTCAAACTTGAAGAATACTCACTCTGGTCCTCAACATCTAAGTTCCTCATCATCCAGGCAATCAGATCAGAACCTGAAAAATAATTACATAGACTATTTATCAAGGTACATGTATTTGATTTCTGATTAATGAATAAATTATACAGATTTTCTGTTTAAATTATAGATTATACAGCATCATACAAACAAATTAGAAATGATAATCTGTTAGAAATATAAGAACAGAAACTCACCAGAGAGAGCTAAAGCTTACATGATTAAACTCATTAAGTAACATGGGGTGATAAAAATATATTTATTTATGAAACAAAACAGAGAAATATTAGAGTAAGGGAGAACTCATCCATGTGATTATAATACACGTGGGTAGGTTATAATTCACGAAGATCATAACGATCTAAAAGCTCTATGAATATTACTAATATTCATAGAGTTTTTAGAATCGGTGATTTGGCATAGATAGCTAGCGTGAGAGTTCGAACCACATGAGTGGCAACAGATAGTTAAATTTATTATCTATTATAACTACTTAGATTTTACGAACGTAAATTTTAACTCAATACATATAATGACTTAGATTTTACAAACGTAACGTTACAAATTAATACATATAACTTGATAGGAGATACGAAATTCATATAACGTAGCTCGGTTGGAGATAAAACTCGATACTGAAAAATATACATATATAGTGTTATAACTGCATTGGGATATAAGTTTAGTGTTATATTTTTAATTGTACTGAATTTGAAATTGAATCGAAATCATGCCTCAGACCAGAGCAGTAAAGCAAAGGCTCAAGCTAGTGGAAGTGCTGTGGCTCTGGAGAGAACTGAGGGAGGTGGTTGTCCTCTGAATCACAGCCTTTTGAAATGTACTGCTTGTTTGATGTTTGTGGAGCACTCAGGAATGAAACATGATATTGCCAAGAGAAATCTCTTCCTGTGTGCTTGATGTAAGGAGTGTGACAAAATCAGACGCCAGCTCAGCATTGTTATGGACCTATATGAGAGCTTGAAGAATAGGGTAGATGATGCTCTCAAAGGATTTAAATTGAGGGCACCACCAAGTTCTCAGCAGCCCACATCAACACCAGAGCTTGCAATTGAATATCAGGCAACACAGAAGCAATTCCCAAGGCAGAATGCACTGGTCCCACAGGAACTAGTAGTTGTTGGTGATTCTATTGTCAGGGAAAGAGGGAACATGCTATGTAAAAAGGATAGGTGGAACAGGACCAGGGTATGTCTGCCAGGGGCAAAGGTTGATGACGTTGTAGAGCAGATATCTTCTTTTAATGGCACAAAAGGTGATATTGTTGTACACGTTGGCACTAATGATATTACGAGTAGGAGACCGGCAGAATTACTTAACAAGTACAGGTCACTGTTGAAAAAAAGCCATGAATTAGGGTTGAATTTGAAAGTGTCTGTAATTCTGCCAGACACGACAGGAGGGAGTATATGATGAGAGCCTTGTCGGTCAATTCAGCCCTGGAAAGATTGTGCAAGGCTCAAGGGGTAGAATTTTTTTTCAGCCTGGTCTGTACTTGTTAACAGGAGAGACTGCTTCTACATGGATGGGATACACTTAAATAGAAAGGATGCAAGAATATTTGCTGATACTATCGAGGCAGTGTTAGGTGGGTCGGAAAATTGCTAGCTTATGAGGAATATATGGACTAATAGGTTAACGGTAGCCGCTAGCAGAAGTGAAAGTGATTCTTGCACTGCTTCAATTGCAATGAGCAACAGGCTGAAAAACAAGGTGCGGGGGGTTTCAGAGACCACTGGAGTCATCATAGAACAAGTAAAATACATGAGCTGTGTTAGAGTAGCTAAGAAAAAGAACAAGTGCATGTATACTTGCATGTACACCAATGCTAGGAGTTTGGTAAATAAATTGATATATTTGAGGTATTTCTCAAAGCATCAAAAGCAGAAATTGTGGAATATCAGTGAGGTGGTGTCACACAGATATAAGGAATGCAGAATTGGAATTTGGGGAGTACAATGTGCACAGGAAGGATAGCCAGGAAAGGATGAGAGAAGGGTTATGCTATTAGTTAAGAAACACATAAAATTTAAGGAAGTGCAGCCAGCTGACATGGGTGGACAGTGCAGTGTTGAGTTAGTTTGGTGTGACATAAGCACCGGGAAAGCAAAATCAAGAGTAGGAGTGTGTTATAGGCCAAATGCTCTGTTGAGTATAATGAACAACTGAACAGAGAAATAGAGTGGGCAAGTAAATAAGATTGTTTTATAATAGGGAATTTTAATTTCCCAGATACTGACTAGAACTTGTGGGTTGGTCACTCACACAGTAGCAAGGCTTTTGTGGATTTATTGGATGACTGTTTTCTACAAGGGAGACAACTAAAGGGAATAACACTCTTGATCTGATTATCAGTAGCAATTATTCATGTATTAAGATGTTCTTGTTGTTGTTATTTGGTTTTTAGGAGCATTAACAACTAAGGCCATATTGCTCCGGGGATATGCAGTGGTCATTCCCTGACTTTTCCGCATCCTCTGTATTTGGTGGTCACGGGCTCGAACCCCCGTCTAATCAAGAAGCGTGTGCTACAACACTGCTGCTCCTACCCACCTGGCTACGGAGGCGCCCATGTATTAAGAATCTGCAGATAAAGGAACCACTAGGAGGCAGTAAGCACAGTGTGGTGATGTGGGATTTACTCAAAGCGGTAACTACCATCAGGCGTAAAGGGAAGTTTTTGCTTTTGTAAAGGTCAGTGGTCTGAAGCAGTTTTTAAATTCTATACAGTGGGACCAACTGATGATGATGTTACCAACAGCAAATTCTAAATGGGAAGCATTCAAAGAATTAATCTTGGAAGCTACTAGGCTTTTCATACCAACTAAGAAATACTCTTCAAGGTTTAGGCCTTGAAAGTGTTCAAGGTTACGTCTAAACCAACAGTTTTGGCTGGTGCAGCAAAAGCCTCAGTCTTCCTTGCACCATATGGCTAATAATAATAATAATAGCTAAACTATTTATGAATAATATTCCAGGATTCAAGACCCCTAAGCTAATATGTTGCACTAGTTTACTGATAGGTTCTAGCTATTGAAATCTCTGGTGGCAGGATCTGCCAGAGTAAATATCTAAATACTGGTATACCTGGTGTGCCTCCATGAGGCATAGTGTGGACAACGTTGGGCCCCAGCAGGGGTCTAGCGGCTAAATGGCCAAAAGAACAATGGTACAAGACATTGCACACCTCAAGATCCATACACTTTTAAATCTCTGGCCTTTACAGTGAACTGGTTCACCCACAGTGAAAGCAACGTGGAGATGGGGGGAACCCCTGGTACCATTAGACATGAACACACTATATGCTATACACTAATTTACTGATGGAGAGAGGGCATTGGCTTGATTCCGGTCAGACGCTTGGTGTCTGTGCTCCTTCTTTTAAAAGTGGTTAAAACTGATCGAATTGGATTTTCGCGATGACCAGAGGATTCTAGAAGATGTGGTGAGTCTATTGCTATTAGTATTTACCCGAACTTCTAAGGCATTTGTTATCTGTGGAACTTTTAAAAATTTCTGCTTTATGCTGCTCACATTAGCATGAGCAGCTCACTTATGCCATATAGGTTCGGATATTGAAAGCATTGGTGAATTAATAATAGTCTTTTTATTACTTAATATTGTTACAGAAGATAGAAAAGATGTGTAGGATAACGAACTCGAGCTCCGATTACTGCCTATATAATTTACATAATGATATATCTTCATATTTTAAAATCCTGGGTGATTTTGTTTTTGTGTGGTCTAATTATGTTTATTATTGGGTGCCATTGCTTCTTCCACAGCCTACATTAAAACAACAACTTGGTCACGTGATCAGTAGGAAGGCACGCCTCTGGCCATCGACATCCTACCTACTTGACATGCAAGTAGAAACCCTAAACCTGATAAATACCTTGATTTGATTAATTTCTATCATGATTAATCAAATTAATCATGACAGAAACACACCATGAAAGTGAGAGAGCTGCAGCAAGGTCACAAGCCTATATGGAATGTGGGGCAAAACAAATGTCACAATGTGTGCCCACATGCTGATGCACTGAGGATAAATCAAAACCAACCACAGCAAACAACAAGCGTCCCACAGAGGAAGAGCCAACCACTATTGAAGACACTGAACCTGGTCGTCCTCAGACCCACTGATGATGAAAATACTGAGAAAGCTAAGACCAGTGAAGAAATAAAATCCACAGTCATGAGAGAATTGAAGGAAGACTTAAAAAACTCACAGAAAAAAATCCATATGAAAAACCAGAAATGTAGGTATTATTATTGAAACAGAGGCCAGGGAAGATATTCAAGCAAAAATGGATAACGAAAAAATTTCTGCCCTCAGGCTTACAGCAGAGATGCCAAAGAAAAGAAGTCCAGCCATCATCGTCTTTGAAGTGGACAAAGACCTGATGCCCAGTCAAACTGCCTCAGAAATTGTCTCCAGGAACTTACGACAGTTACACCAGCAAGAACAAGGCCAAAACCTGATCATGCCCAGATACTTCATAAAACTAAATACAGGATCTAACAGAAACTGGATTACTGAAGTGGCTCCTGCCGCCTGGCAGAGGCTTAAACACCAGAACAGAATTTACATAGAGTGGTGCTCCCACCATTTCTGGGAGAACATCATTGTGCCAAAATGCTTCTGCTTCTGCAGGTTTGGCCACACTACCCACATTTGTAACCAGGATACTCCTACCTGTGGCCACCGCTCCAGTAAAGGCCACGAATACAAGACATGCCCAAAAAACAGAGAACAAAATCCAACATGCATAAACTGCAAGTCTGCAAAGTTAGAATGTTCACATTCAGTAAGGGATCCAAAATGCCCCATTTACCACAAAACCAAGAGTCTCTACCAACTCCGAACCAATTATAGAGAGATGCAGTAAACACAATAAAACAACCAGAGTTAAATTATTATTATTATCAGCCATATGGTGCAAGGAAGCCTGAGGCTTATGCTGCACCAGCCAAAAAAAAAAAAAATTCCCGAGTTACCCTGAGAGAAAGAGAGAGAGGGAGGTAGAAGGGAATCATCAAGAAAGAGAAGAATGATGATATCTTGATATCATGCCAAGCCCATACTCACCAGATGGGAGCCCCTGGAGTTAATGCAGCTTAATGCACAGAGAGCAAGGGCTGTTGTAGAGCAGCTCAGAATCAAGCTGATGAGGAAGGAGCAGACATATTGCTGTTGCAAGAATTCTACACACACACACACACACACACACACACACACACACACACACACACACACACACCCCAAATGTGTGGATACCCAATCAATTATAAAATCGTACAGACAGTGGAAAAAACGCTGTGGGCAGCCATAGCAGTAAGAAACCTGAACTACACTGTCATTAAAATAACTTAGCTATGCACCCCCTGAGCAGCTTGTGCCCAAGTACTGACACCAATGGGCCCCTTTTATGCTGTCTCACTTTACTGCAGACCAGGAGAAGAAATCACCTTTGCCATCAGATACCTGAAAAAAATGCTCGACCTGCTCCTGGATCAAAAAATATTGGTGGGAGCTGATGTAAACTGTCACTCCCTGGCCTGGCACAGTCTGACCCTGGACTGGAATGGAACCCGAAACGGCCAACTCTTGCAAGAATACATCCTGCGGCTGCTAGGCAAATGGAGCAAATCCAACACCTGACAGATCTCAACGAGATTGAAAGAAGCGTCACAAAGGCCATTATGGATGCAAGCCAAAAGACCATCCAGAGGAGAAAACAAACCCCACAACTGGGGTTTGTTTTCTCCTCTTTTTGTTGGATCTCTTGGGTCCCAAGTTGATCCAACACTTTAGACGAGACATCATTAGAAAAAGAAAATCCTTCCAGAGGGTGAGACGCCCTTGGCCGCCAGCTGAAGTAGAGGCATTAAGGAATATATACAAAATGGCAAGAAATAAGTATACTAGTGAAATAGTCAAAAGCTCACAAAGACCTGGGAAAATCTAGTTACTGAAACTGGAAACAGGGAACCCTAGGGAGAGGTGTATAAAATCAAGGTGTAATAGAGGAGAAGTGTAATAAAAGCTTCCCAGTGGAGAAGTTATTATCACAACATAGACTCCACAAGGAATCCCAACAACAAACTGGCATCAACTGGTGAGCAACATACTGAAAGCTATCTATCCTGAACCAGCAACACCAACTCTGCCGGAACAAATTGCCATCTGTGCCGAGAATGAAGCATATGCCAGCAGACAGCAGGAACCACCTTTCACATTGGCAGAACTGAACTTGGCTGCAGCACAAATTAGAAATAAAAATTACCCAGTCCCGATCTCCTGGAGCCAGAAATAATTAAAAAAGTGGTAGAATATGCTCCGCAGTTACTACTCGAATTATACAATAGAAGTCTGAATGCCAGTACTTTTTCCACCTCTTGGAAGGTTGCTTAAACTAATATTGAAAAATCACACAAAACCACCTATACTACCAAGTTCTTACATTCCCATCACTCTCCTAAGTTGCTAGTAACCTCTTCAAGAGGTTGCTGCACTCAAGAATAAACCACCACTTGGTGGCTTATTCATCAAACAGTAAACTTGACCACCCAAATGCAATATGGATTTAAGCCAGGATCATCCACTACTGAAGCCCGGCGTCACCGCATCAGTTCTGCTACTGCATGCCAAGAAAAATATTTCTTAGCGAACTCCGTGGACTTTGCCGGGGTGTTTGACACCATATGGTGGCCGAGCATCCTGGCAAGGCTCAGAAGGGCTCAGCTGCCTGGGAACCTCTTTGGTACCATTAAATCATATACCTTGGCAACAGAAGAATCTAGGTTACTGCGCCATATGGTAAAATTCACCGATTGGTCCGCAGGGGATGCCCCCAGGGTTCTGTCCTGTGGAACATTATCCTCAATGAGTTCCTCACCCTTGACTTGGAGGGCATGCTTTCTCAGGCCTTTGCGGATGACTTGATTCTGATGGTTGCTGTGCATAACATAACCCAGCTTGAGGTAAAAGCAAACCAGCCATGGCTAAGCTCCAAAACTGGAGTAGGATCCATGACTTAAAAGTATCGTCGGAAAAAACTACATCCATTTTACTCAAGGGCAGACTTGACATCTGCAGGCCGCCCCAAATTAAGATTGACGCCAAGACCATTGGCTTAACCGACAAAATGAAATACCTTAGCATTGTTCTTGATAACAATCTTTCCTTCAAGCATCACCTATCCTACATTTGCACAAAAATAGAAAGATACGCTGGCCTACTAGCAGGCATCGCACAACAGGACTGGGGGTTATCAAAACATACTTGTATTATAAACCTCAACCTGTATTATAAAACAGTCTTCCTCCCAGCCACCTTGTAAGCAGCTCCAGCTTGGTACATCAAAACAGCAATGGTTGTAAATTGGAGGACCCTGAATATAATCCACAGAATTGTGTTGCTCACTATCACACAAGCCTGTAGCACTAATGCCCTGCAGGTTCTGGCAGGGGTCCTTTCCCTAGACTTGGAAATTGCAAACAGTGGAATCAAATAACATATAGTGAAAGGACTCCCCTGCACCTTCCTAGATTACACAGTTAACAACAGCACGCCATACAAAGAGGAAAAGAATAGGCTTCAGAACCACCTCACCCGGATCTGGCAATGTCGTTGGACTGAAACCACCAAAGGCTGTATCACCAAAAAATTCATCCCGGACCTGGGGAAAACATTCCCGAAAATGACCACTTGGTTCAAACCAGGACTCCACACATCATATGTACTGACAGGTCATGCTACCTTCAAAGAAAAGCTGGCCCAGCTGGGATTGGAAGAAGACCTGAGATGCGTGTGTGGTGAAGCGGAAAGTTTGGGCAGTTATACACACATCATGTATAACTGCCCAAACTATGAGAACCTGCGACTTCCCAAAAAATATGGAATCACATTTGCTGGACTCAAGTGAAGAATATGGAGTACCAACAAACTTTGCTCAGCAGCTCTTCACCAGGCGAAGAACATTCATTGCCTTACACAGAGTGACATAAAAATGGTGATACAGAACATGCAATGCAACAAAATGCCTACATTCTCACCAAACCTCCCAAGGTGAAACCAGACAAGACAACAACCAGAAAACCAGACTAGACAAAACGAGAAAACCGCAATGACTAAATGGAAATGACAAACTGTCTCTTTTCCCGTGCACCCCTGAGCACCCTGTTGTGTGGTGACTCCTGAAACGACTACCTAAATACAAGAACTGGAATGGACATCCTCTGAACCTTGGATGGTTCCCTTGAAAGCTGAAGAAGGCCATCTGGCAAACGGGGCTGGACATCTGTTCCAGCCTGCTTTTTCCCCCTTTCCCAGGTGGGGGTGACACTTTCGCTGTCTGCTGCCAACCCACTTTTCATGGGCATGCCCACTGAAAAACGAGGGAATACCTTCCCTATCAGTCCCTTATTTCTACTTCTACCCCCCCCCCAGTCTTCTGCCTCCCCTCCCAAACCTTTTCCTACTTAGAGTATTACCCCACAGGTCCAAATCTAGTACACCAAAATTACTGCCCGAACTATTAGACCTCTAGAGAAACTCATTCAACGAAAACCCCACTCAATGTTTAAACAAATCATATTATTAAGCAAACTGCGAAAAAAAATTTTTTTTTTTTTTAGGTCCTAACCACTGAAATCTCAGGAAAGTAGGTGGCAGGACCTGCCAGAGTACAATTAGTCTTATTGGTGCACTGGAACAGAGTACAATTAGTCTTATTGTTGCACCCGGACGGTGTCCCAGTCGCTGGGATGGTAATGTCGGGTGCCACTAAGGGCCCAGTGGCTGACAGGCTGGATGAACAATGGGCACAACATACTACATTCTATGTGACTCCCACACTGTCACTCGTTACAGAGAACATACACGGAGATAGGAGAAATCCCTAGAGCCATTAGACCCTCAACGTACCCAATATCCAATACTAGTTTACTGACAGTAAAGCTTTCAATTTGGTAGGAATTCATTGTGAACAACAGCAGTAAAGTTCTAGGTTCTCTTTACTTTGCATATCTGTGTTATGGGATACTAGTGTTTGTTAAAAGAAAGTGCTGGTATGTGATTTTATAATTTCTTTCAGAGTTGTACTTCATGTTGAGTCTGTTTCGTGTGACATAAACACTGGGAAAGGGAAAATGAAAGTGGGAGTGTGTTATAGGCCAAATGACTCTGATCAGTACAATGATAACAGTTGTGCAGAGAAATAGAGTGGGCCAGTAAATCAGAATGTCTTGTAATGCCAGATTTTAACTTTCCAGATATTGACTGCAACTTGTGGGTTGGTCACTTGCATGCTAGCAAGACTTTTGTGAATTTATTGGAGGATTGTTTTCCACAGCAACATGTTCGAGGGGCAACAAGAGGGAGTAATACTCTTGATCTGATTATCAGCAGTGATTATTCATGCAATAAGAATTTGCAGATATGGAACCACTGGGTGACAGTGATCACAGTGTACTGATGTGGGATTTCCTTAAAGTTGTAACTACCATCAAGGGTAAAGGGAAGGGTTTCTGTTTTCGTAAAGGTGACTACAGTGGTCTCATACAGTTTTTAAATTCTATACGGTAGGATAAACTGATAATGTTACTAACGGTGAATTCTAAATGGGACTACTAGAGACTAAGGGCCTTCAGAGACTTAATCTTAGAGGCTACTAGGTTT
The DNA here is from genome assembly GCF_048544385.1 of Mastigoproctus giganteus. Lineage (NCBI taxonomy): Eukaryota > Metazoa > Arthropoda > Arachnida > Uropygi > Thelyphonidae > Mastigoproctus > Mastigoproctus giganteus. The sequence goes on along the minus strand of NC_143580.1, from coordinate 152,477,797 downwards.
TTCATACCAATTAAGAAATACTGTTCACGGTATTTCATAATTGGTATGAAAAACGTGAACTAATGACACTCGTGGCAGAAAAGAAAAATTCATGGGATGCATATAAATTATAAGGGGACACAGAAACCTATGGTAATATAAGCTAGTCTGTAATCAAGTCACAAAGGAGGTTAGGCAGGCAAAAGCAGATTACGAGAAATCTTTGGCAAAGGATGCAAAGAAAAACAGCAAAGAGTTCTTTACTTATGTAAACTCTAGAAGAAAAGGGATCAATCACATTGGTCCACTTGATATCAATGGTTCAACTGCTGATGATCCTGATCGGGTAGCTAACAAATTGAATGAGTATTTTGCATCTATATTAACACGTGAGGAGTTATTTGGGGGGGGGGGGGGAATGCCAAACTCAGAGCAAAGTGGAGGAGAAATTGTTGAAGATAAACATAAGAAAGGCACCTGGGATGGATGGGATCTATCCAGTTATATTAAAAGAGGCAGCAAACAAAGTAAGCAAACCCTTAGCCATAATTATGACTGCTTCCTTGGATTCGGGGGAAGTACCCATGGACAGTTGAAGTGCAAATGTGACCCCAATTCATAAAGGAGGATCAAAGGGTGACAAGTAATTACAGACCTGTTAGTTTAACTTCTGTTGCAGGAAAATTAATGGAGACACAGATTAAAGAAGCACTGTAGGATCATCTAGACAAGGCTTCAGTTATAGTTCAGAAACAGCATCTGTTTGTTAAGGGGATGTCTTGTCTAACCAATTTGATTGGATACTATGATGTGGTCTCAAAGCACTGGATGCAAAGGATAATTTTGATATCATATACTTGGATCTTACAAAGGCTTTTGATTCTGTTGCACACGGAAGACTGCTGCACAAATTGAGCAGTGTGGCATTAGAGGCAAATTGCTGTTATGGATAAAGGGATGGCTGAGTGTGAGAAGTCAGAGAGTGGTAATCAATGGCCACTGCCCTTCTTGGCAGAGGCGTAGCTAGGTTTTCGGAACACTTGGCAAATTCGTGGCTATGCGCCTTTTTTCGATAAATGGTAAAATCATAATAAATAATAAGTACAGTCGGACCGCTGTTTAATAGTCTTTATAGCGAATTTTTCTATTTAGAGATAAATGTTTTTTTTACCGAATTTTTTTAGAATTCGCTAAATAGAATTTTATTCTTTACCAAATTTTTTTTTAATTTCTTTATTTTTTTGTTTTATGGAAACAAAAAATTTTTTCGTTCTATGAACGAAGAAAATTTTCCATATAACGACTGCATTACGAGACTTAACTGGGTATACATCGTTCTCACCCATGGCCTTCAAGCAAGCAATAATGCTGTTGTTACGCCCGAATTAAAAGATAGAGATTGCCATCTGCAGAGATTACTATCCGACTACCTGTCCCACATACCGAGAAGTCGAACTGGTCAACTACTTTCTGTGTATCCACAGCCAGTGGGCAGACCAAAATGTATTAAACATTTGGACAATCGGCTCTGGTCAACTTTCTATTTTGAGCATCTGTTAGAGATTTAGAAGGGAGTGGTTTTCCTTTATCCTGACAAGCAGTCATCTGTTGTTTCGTGAGTGAAACGGTACCATTTCAAAGTTATTGGACTATCATCGAGCACAATATGAGATACAGAGGAAATGATGCCTCCTGCACTACTATTGTAGTTTTTTTTATTAAGAGTTATCTATGGTGTATCCACATCGATATTATATAGATATAAAACTCTTGCTCTTAACATATTATGCCTTGTTGCATTTAGTTATTTTAAATTATTTCACTTTGTACTTTTGTTGCTAACAAATTAGTAAATTTATTCTGAATTTCTGGAGATAAATAATTGGTGTGGGGGCGCCTCCATGGCCAGGTGCTCAGGAGCAGCAGTGCGTAGCACACGCTTCTTGATTAGACCTGGGTTTGAGCCCATGACCACCAAATACGGAGGATGCGGAAAGATCAGGGCATGACTACCGCATAACCCCGTATCAGTATGGCCTTAGTTGCTAATACTCCTAAAAACCAAATAACAACAATAATTAGTGTGGTGTTTAAAGCAATTCCAGAACATTTTTCATACCAGTGTAAAATTGGCTGACAAATTTTATCAAGTTTTAAAAATATGCCACAATTTTTTTTCTTAAGTTTCTTAATATTACTAGCATGTCCACGAAATGAAAAATTATTTTCAGCACAGAACAATATACATTTCAATATATGACGCCATTCGAAATTTCGCTTCATAGTGCTGCTTGTGTAGCATCGTCAATTAGTCCACCTTTTTGAAGACCATTTTCTAATAATTTCCATTTTGTGAAATTGTTTGTGTTGTAATGAATTCTCATGAAAAAGAATGTTTGGATTTAGATGTTTTTGAGCTGAAAAATGGAATATTATTTGTGCCAGATACAAATAAGAGGAACGGAAAACAATATATTGCACCTTTGTTTTTGCAATAAAATAACCACTTCCTGTATTTTTTTTTTTTTTTTTTTTTTGATACCATCATTTTTGTATTTCCACGAATTATTGAAACATTGGCCATTAGTGACACGATACATTAGCATTAGAGGCATGTGATGCAAGAAAGCAAGCTTATGCAGCATCAGCCAAAAAAAAAAAAAAACACACTCCCATTTCACTCCTCCGTTCATTTGAAATGCTTGTCCAGTTGAGCCTTAAATTTATTTAGGCTATCAACTTCCACAACAAGGGATGGAAGTCTCTTCCACCAACCAACTACCCGCTGGCTAAAGGCAGATTTCTGTACATCTATCCTACATCTGTCTTTCCTCAATTTGAATTTGTGCCCTCTCAGGTGATTATTCTGAGCAAGAGGAAGAATCCTATCAGCATTCAGCATGCTCAAACCATTCAAGGCTTTATACATCTCTATTAGATCACCTCGCCGGTACCTAGTCTCCAGACACTGTAATTTGCAAAATTTAAGCCTTTCTTCGTAAGAGCAACCCTTTGTTCCAATCACTAATCGTGCTACCCTTCTCTGTACTCATTCCAGCAGCTCTACATCCTTCCTAAAAATAAGGCCTCCTGACATGTATATAGGACTCAAGGTGTGGCCTGACCATTGCCTTACACAAGGGAATAATCACCTCCTTATCCCTGCTAGAAAAATTCCTGTATATCATTGACAAGACACTATGAGCTACTCTTGCAGCCTGTCTGTACTGCTCAGAAAATTTCATATCTGCCTGCACAATTACCCCCAAGTCCTTTTCATTCTCTACTACTGTCAGTGTAGCACCACAGAGTTGATACGTTGCTCTGGGATTACTGTTTCCCCACATGTAGTACTTTATATTTGTAAATGTTAAACTTCATTTGCCAGCTCTCAGCCCATTTGCTCAACCTTTCCAGATCCTGTTGCAGCAGCATACTGTCAGTAGTGTCCTTAACAACCCTGCCAACCTTCGTATTGCCTGCAAACTTGGATATTAAGCCTGATATACCATCATCAATATTATTTATAAATAATATTGATGATGAAAACAACAATGGAAAACAACAATGGACCCAACACTGAACCCTGAGGGACTCCACTAATAACATTAGTCCACGATGAGCAGTTTCCATTGATTACCACTCTCTGCCTTCTCCCCCTCAACCATCCCTTTATCTGTAGCAGAAATTTGCCTCCAATGCCACACTACTCCAATTTGTGTAGCAGTCTTCCATGTGCAACAGTATCAAAAGCCTTTCTAAGATCCAAATATATAATATCAAAGTTATTCCCTGCATCCAATTCTTTTGTGACTACATCATAGTATCCAATCAAATTGGTCAGGCAAGACCTTCCTTTAACAAAACCATGCTGTGTCCGAGCTACAACTGAAGTCTTGTCTAGATGATCCTGCAGTGCTTCTTTAACCAGTGCCTCCATTAATTTTTCTGGAACAGAAGTTAAACTCACAGGTCTATAATTACTTGTGTCAGCCTTTGATCATACTTTGTGAATTGGGGTCTCATCTGCACATCTCCAGTCTATGGGTACCTGCCCAAAGTCCAAAGAAGCTCTCGTAATTATGGCTAAAGGTTTGCTCACTTCCTTTACTGCCTCCTTATTATAACTGGATAGATCCCATCCACCCCGGGTGCCTTTTTTATGTTTCTCCGCAACAATTTCTCCTCCACTTTACTCTCAGTTATTACAAGATTATCTAGCTTATTGCCAGAGTTGAATACACCTCTGGCATTCCCCTTGTTGAATAACCCCTCATGTGTGAATGTCGATGCAAAATACTCATTTAGTTTGTTAGCCACCTGAGCAGGATCATCAAGAGTTGAACCATCAATATCCAGTGCACCAATCTGATTCATCTCTATCCTTCTAGAATTTACATAGGCAAAGAACTCTTTTCTGTTTTTCTTTGCATCCTTTGCCAAGGATTTCTCATGATCAGCCTTTGCCTGCCTAATCTCCTTTATGACTTGGTTACAGACCAGCTGATATCTATCACAGGCTTCCATGTCACTCATTAATTTATATGTATCCCATGCATTTTTCTTCTCTGCCGTATGTCTCATATAACCTTGAACAATATTTCTTAGTTGATATGTAAAGCCTAGTAGTTTCCAAGATAAATTATTCGAATGCTTCCCATTTTGAATTTGCTGTTGGTAACATCATCAGTTCGTCCCGCTGTATAGAATTTAAATACTGTGTCAGACCATCGTAGTTGCCTTTACAAAAGCAATAACCCTTCCCTTTACCCCTGATGGTAGTTACCTCCTTGAGTAAATCCCACTTCAGCACACTGTGATCACTGCCACCTAGTGGTTCCTGCACCTGCAGATTCTTAATGCATGAAGAATCACTACTGATAATCAAATCAAGAGTATTGCTCCCTCTAGTTGCTCCCGAACATGCCGATTTAAAAAACAATCATCCAGTAAATCCACAAAAGCCTTGCTAGTGTGTGATTGACCAACCCACAAATTCCAGTCAATATCTGGGAAATTAAACTCCCCCATTATAAGACTCTCTGATTTACTGGCCCAATCTATTTCCCTGTACAGTTTCTTATTATACTCGTCAGAGTCATTAGGCCTATAGCACACTCCTACTCTCAATTTTGATCTCCCAATGCTTATGTCACACCAAACTGACTCGACACTGCACTCTGTCCAGAGATGTCAACTGGCTTCACTTCCTTGGATTTTATGTGTTTCTTAACTAATAGCATAACACCTCCTCCCTTCCTATCCTGTCTATCCTTTCTGTACAAATTGTACTCTACAAATTCCAGCTCTGAATTCCTTATATCCGTGTGACACCATGTTTCTGACGTAGCCAGGTGGGTAGGAGCAGCAGTGGTAGCACATGCTTCTTGATTAGACCAGGGTTCGAGCCCATGACCACCAAATACACAGGATGCAGAAAGGTCCAGGAATGACCACCGCATATCCCTGGAGCAATATGGCCTTAGTTGTTAATGCTCCTAAAAAACAAATAACAACAACCACCATGTGTCGGATATCCCAACAATATCTGCCTTTGATGTTTTGAGCAATACCTCAAATTCATCGAATTTATTTACCAGACTCCTAGCACTGGTGTAACTGTTCCTATTCTTAGCTACTCTAACACAACCCATATGTTTACTTGTACCGCAATGACTCCCAGCAGTCTCTGAGGTACCCTGTATCTTGTTTTCCAGGATGCTGCTCATTCCAATAGAAGTAGTGCAAGAATCACTTTCACCTCTGCCAGTGGCTATTGTTAAGCTATTAGTCCTTGTATCCCCCAAGCTAGCAGTTTTCCGACCCACCTAACACTGCCTCGATAGCATCAGCAAATATTCTTGCACCCTTTCTATTTAAGTGTATCCCATCCCTGTAGAAGCAGTCTCTCCTGTTAACAAGTACAGACTAGGCTGAAAAAAATTCTACCCCTTGAGCCTTGCACAATCTTTCCAGGACCGAATTGATCAACAAGGCTCTCATCATATCATTGTGTCTGGGCAGAATTGCAGACACTTTCAAATTCAACCCTAATTCACGGCTATTTTTCAACAGTGACCTGTACTTGTTAAGTAATTCCACTTATCTTTAAGATTATGTTCGGGACCATGTTGCACCATAAGAGATCCGTTTTTGTGGGTATTAAAAAGTTTCATGTGGTCGGATCATTAAAATTCAGACTTACATGTTCCACGTTAATTTTATTGCTGCCATCATGTTCTTCTGGCAACTGTTGTTGGTTATTGTCCACACCATTAGCATTAGTAGAGGCATATGATGCAAGAAAACAAGCTTATGCAGCATCAGCCAAAAAAAAAAAAATAAAGTAAAATAAATAAATAAAAAATAACCACTTCCACTTCACCCCTCCGTTCGTTCGAAATACCTGTCCAGCTGAGCCTTATATTTATTTAGGCTATCAACTTCCACAACAAGGGATGGAAGTCTGTTCCACCAACAAACTACCCGATGCCTGAAGGCAAATTTCCACACATCTGTCTTTCCTCAATTTTAATTTATGCCCTCTCAGGTGATTATTCTGAGCAAGAGGCAGTATCCCATCAGCATTGAGCATGCTCAAACCATTCAAGGCTTTGTACACCTCTATCAGATCACCTCGCCGGTGCCTAGTCTCCAGACACTGTAATTTGCAAAACTTAAGCCTTTCTTCGTAAGAGCAACATTTCGTTCAGTTCACTAACCTTCTTACCCTTCTCTGTACTTGTTACAGCAGCTCTGCACCTTGAGCACTGTATACAGTGCTCAAGGTGTGGCCTGACCATTGCCTTATACAAGGAAAAATTCCTGTATATCATTGATAAGACACCATGAGCTACTCTTGCAGCCCATCTGCACTGCTCAGAGAACTTCATATCTGCCTGCACAATTACCCCCAGATCCTTTTCATTCTCTACCACTGTCAGTGTAGTACCACAGAGTTGATACGTTGCTCTGGGGTTGCTGTTTCCCATATGTAGTACTTTACATTTGTCAATGTTAAACTTCATTTGCCACCTCTCAGCCCATCTGCTCAACCTTTCCAGATACTGTTGCACCAGCATGGCATCAGTAGCGTCCTTAACAACCCTGCCAACCTTTGTATCGTCTGCAAACTTGGACATTAAGCTTGATATACCATCATCGATATTATTTATAAATAAAGAAAACAACAATGGACCCAACACTGAACCCTGAGGGACTCCACTAATAACATTAGTCCACGATGAGCAGTGTCCATTAATTACCACTCTGTCTTCTGCCACTCAACCATCCCTTTATCCATAGCAACAATTTGCCACCAATGCCACACTGCTCCAATTTGTGCAGCAGTCTTCCATGTGCAACAGTATCAAAAGATTTTCTAAGATCCAAATATATAATATCAAAGTTATTCCCTGCATCCAATTCTTTTTTGACTACATCATAGTATCCAATCAAATTGGTCAGGCAAGACCTTCCTTTAACAAAACCATGCTGTGTCTGAGCTATGACTGAATTCTTGTCAAGATGATCCTGCAGTGCTTCTTTAACCAGTGCTTCCATTAATTTTCCTGGAACAGAAGTTAAACACACAGGTCTATAATTATTTGTGTCAGCCTTTGATCCTCCTTTGTGAATTGGGGTTACATTTTCACATCTCCAGTCTGTGGGTACCTCTCCTGAGTCCAAGGAAGCTCTTATAATTATGGCTAACGGACTGCTTACTTCCTTTGCTGCCTCCTTTAATATAACTGGAGAGATCCCATCCACCCCATGTGCCTTTCTTGTATTTATCTTCAACAATTTCTCCTCCACTTTACTCTCAATTATTACAAGATCATCTAGCTCACTGCCAGTGTTTACTTCATCTATGGCATTCCCCTTCCTGAATAACTCCTCATGTGTGAATGTAGATGCAAAATATTGATTTAGTTTGTTAGCTACCTGAGCAGGATCATAAACAGTTGAACCATCAATATCGCGTGGACCAATCTGATTCATCCCCTTCCTTCTAGAGTTTATATAAGTAAAGAACTCTTTGCTGTTTTTCTTTGCATAGCTTGCCAAAGATTTCTCGTAATCTTCCTTCACCTAACCTCCTTTGTAACTTGGTTACAGATCAACTTATATCTATCATAGGCTTCTGTGTCACATGTTAATTTATATGTATCCCATGCATTTTTGTTCTCTGCCATATGTCTCATTAGTTCATCTGACATCCATTTAGGCCTGAACCTTGAACAATATTTCTTAGTTGGTATGTAAAGCCTAATAGCTTCCAAGGTAAGTTCTTTGAATGCTTCCCACTTTGAGTTTGCTGTTGGTAACATCATCATCAGTTGGTCCCACTGTATAGAATTTAAATACTGTCTCAGACCATCGTAGTTGCCTTTACGAAAGCAATAACCCTTCCCTTTACCCCTGATGGTAGTTACCTCCTTGAGTAAATCCCACTTCAGCACACTGTAATCACTGCCACCTAATGGTTCCTTTATCTGCAGATTCTTAATGCATGAAGAATCACTACTGATAATCAAATCAAGAGTATTGCTCCCTCTAGTTGCCTCCCGAACATGCTGATTTAGAAAACAATCATCCAATAAATCCACAAAAGCCTTGCTAGTGTGTGAGTGACCAACCCACAAATTCCAGTCAATATCTGGGAAATTAAAATCCCCCATTATAAGACTCTCTGATTTACTGGCCCACTCTATTTCCTTGTACAGTTTCTTATTATACTCATCAGAGTCATTAGGCCTGCAGCACACTCCTACTCTCAATTTTGATCTCCCAATGCTTATGTCACACCAAACTGACTTGACACTGCACTGTCCAGCAATGTCGACTGGCTTCACTTCCTTGGATTTTATGTGTTTCTTAACTAATAGCATAACCCTTCCTCCCTTCCTATCCTGTCTATCCTTTCTGTAGACATTGTACTCCCCAAATTCCAGTTCTGCATTACTTATGTCTGTGTGACACCACGTCTCTGATATCCCAACAATATCCACCTTTTATGCTTTGAGCAATACCTCAAATTCATCAAATTTATTTACCAAACTCCTAGCATTGGTGTACACGCAAGTATACATGCATCTGTTCTTTTTCTTAGCTACCCTAACACAACCCATGTGTTTACTTGTACCCCAATGACTCCCAGCAGTCTCTGAAATATCCTGCATCTTATTTTCCAGGCTGCTGCTCATTCCAATAGAAGCAGTGCAAGAATCACTTTCACCTCTGCCAGTGGCCACTGTTAATCTATTAGTCCTTTTATCCCCCCCAACCTAGCAGTTTTCCGATCCGCCTAACATTGCCTCGATAGAATTAGCAAACATTCTTGCACCCTTTCTATTTAAGTGTATCCCATCTCTGTAGAAGCAGTCTCTCCTGTTAACAAGTACAGACCAGGCTGAAAAAAATTCTTCCCCTTAAGCCTTGCACAATCTTTCCAGGGCTGAATTGATTGACAGGACTCTCATCATATACTCCCTCCTATCGTGTCTGGGCAGAATTGCAGACACTTTCAAACTGGTCTCCTAATCTTAATATCATTAGTGCCAACGTGTACAACTATATCACCTTTTCTAATTCTTTTAAAATAACTTCAACTATTTGAGCTTTTTCTTGGACTTCCATTTCAGTGGTTTCATCTTCATTCGAATCATGTTCGTTTTCTTTGAATGTTTTTTTCCAATTTCCTCTTTATGCTGTCTTTCTACGCGGTACTGATGTCCCTTTTTTTCTTTGGTGGCACTTCTAAAATTAATTTGTCCTTTATTGTTTTATTTAAATTATAAATCACAATATTCACGATTACCTGTTTATATAGTAGTGTGTAAGTATTTTTAGGGTTAAGCGGCACCAGGGGTTTCCCTCATCTCCGCGTAGTTTACGTTGTGGTGTATTACAGTACACTGTAAATGCTAGAAATTTAAAAGTGTATGGATCTTGGATCGTGTAATGTCGTGTACCGTGGTTCTTCTGGCAATTTAGCAGCTGGACCCCTGTTGGGATCCAACGTTGCCACATTCTTAGTTTACTCTGGCAGGTGTTGCCGCTTAGTTTCCTGATATTTCGGCAGCTAGGACCAAAAAAAAACTTTGAGTGGCATATTCCAATGGTCATCAAGAAAATAAAATAAAGTGATTTTTATTATTTGCGTTGATGTGGGGGTATTATTTCTTTAATTTTTTAGGCCGAATGCTGGGTGTATGGTGGTTTTGATGTAATAATTTTGATGTGTGGGACTTTCACTAGCGTGAAGATAGAGGGGGAGGCAGAAGACTGGGGGAAAAAGGCAGAAGTATGGAGCCAATAGAGAAGGCGCCCCCAGTTTCAGTGGGGCATGCCTGTGCCCCATCAGAGAGGAAACAGGGGATGGCGAGAAGGGGGGCTGTGTGGCTGTCCCCTCCTCCTGGGGAGTTAGGAATTATAGGTGAAGGGGGCTAGAGTGTCCTCTTCAGGTCTCCAATATGGCCTTTGTCTCACGTCTGTTTCTCTTCATTGTCACTCATGGGGCAAGCCCCATCCTTGTGTTCCTCTTTCTTTGGTTCAGCATCCTTCTTTGATTGTGTGATAGCTTTTTTTTTTTTTTGACTTCCCTATCAGGTGGGTTCTGTTATCTTAAATGGGTGGCGTTCCGTTCTCAACTTTGGGTGGCATATTACAATGGTCATCAATCATTGGTTAATATCCCCGTCCTTAGTTTCTCGTATTCCTTGGTGTCCATATTTGGTTTCATTACTCCTGTTGGCCTTGGTGGATGGCTATTTGTTGTTTTCTTCTGGAGAAGACGTCTTGGGCAAAGCGACTAAAGGCTGCAAATTCTGGTATATCCAGGAGATGGTGTTCCTCGGTGTTAGGGATGTATTTAATTCTCATGATCATTTGACATATGATGTCTTCGTATATTTCACACTGATGCATAACGTGATGCCATGTTTCTAGTTTGCTGCAGAGACGTGTGATTCTTCGATTATGCCCAAGGTGTTTAATTTGGCCTTGAAAGGCCCGTGGCCGGTGAATAGAAAAGCAGTGTTTAGGCCTGGGTACAGCCATGCGGGAGCCTTGGGATACAGCTTGGTTACTTGGGGAATAAATTTTTTTGTTATCGCTCCTTTTTCCATGTCTGTCCATCTTCTCTGCCAAATTTGTAAGAGGTGGTCCACTATTTTTTGTTTCTCGTTTTTCCTGTTATTGGTGATATCAATGGTAAGACCGTTGTAGGTGGTTTGGGTTCCTTTGGCTAGTAGATACATAAGTCCACAGCGGGTTACCTTTAAATCCAAGGGTAGGGTCCCCGCAAGGACCTGTAGGGCACTCGTACTAACCGTGTTACATGCTCTTGTTATTGTTAATAATATGTTGCATTAGATCGTGTCCAGTATCCTTTTATTCACTGCTGTTCCTGCTTTCTTGTACCATATGGGAAAGCCATATGTTATTATCGGGATGAAGATGGCTTTATAATACAGGGACAGGGTTCTCCTGTTTAGCCCCCAGTCCCTGCGTGTAACTCTGGCAATGAGTGCTGTGTATTTCCACAGTTTCTCTTTTAGATAGATTAGGTGTGGTTTAAATGATAAGTTCTGATCAATGATCAGTCCCAGATATTTAATTTGCATTGACAGTTTGATTGTTTGTCCTGCCAGCTTGATTTGTGGTGGTCTTCTAAGGTTTAACCTCCCTCTGAGTAGTACAGAGTTCGTCTTCATTGGCGAGATTGTTAAGGTGTGTAGTTTTGCCCAGTCCTGCAAAGTTTCAAGGGCTTGGTTTCCAAGCGTTTCAAGGTTCTGTCTGGAATCTGCCGCAACCGTCAGGACGAGGTTATCTGCGAAGGCCTGGACCTCCACCTCCCCCAGGTCCACAGTGAGGAACTCGTCAAACACTATGTTCCACAGCAGCGCCCCAGGACAGATCCCTGAGGGCAGCCCCTGCAGACCGGCCAGGTCAACTTCTTGTAGGGTGTTATTACTTGGACATTTCTGTCTGAGAGATAAGTTTTGATGCTCCTGTACAAATTGCTTGGTGTTCTCGCTGCCCTGAGTCTGCAAAGGACGCTCGGCCACCAGAGGGTGTCGAATGCCCTGGCAAAGTCGACGGCTGTGACCATGAAATACTTCTTGGTACACTGCATCGCTTTGGTGATTAGGCCTTGGATGGCATCTATGGTTGAAGATCCCGATTTGAAGCCGTATTGCTTGGGTGAATTCAGGTTTGCCTCATTATAGTGGTTGTGGATCCTTTTATGTAATAATCTTTTGTAAAGCTTGCTGAGTGTCGACAATAAGGCTATGGGTCTATATGAATTGGGATTTTCCTGGTGTCTGTTTTGATTTTTGAGGATCACTTTTAGATCCTCCAGCTGGTGGGGAACTGGCCCTCTTTGATACAGGTGTTGTACAGTCGGAGCTGGCCCTCTTTGATACAGGTGTTGTACAGTCGGTACAGTCGGAGCATTGTTGTCCGGCATAACCTCCGCTGCTTTCTTGACCATTTCCGGCTCGATGAGATCGGGGCCAGGGCACTTTTTATTCTAGTTGTTGGGTCTCATATTCTTCGTTTGCTTGGCAGATGGCTTTCTGGTCCTCTGTTAGTATGCCTGGTGGGTCTTGGATTAGATTGCTGAGTATGTTCTTTATTGAGTCCTGCCATGTTGCAGTGAGTGTTCCTTGCGCCGTCTTTGTTGCGGTCATCACTTCGTTTTTGGGAAGTTTGTTTGTGGTGATTTTATACACCACTCCCCAGGGTTCAGTATTTCCCGTTACTTGGACAAGTCGTTCCCAGGATGTTTTCTTGTTTTTCTTAATAGTCTCTGTATAAAAGTTTCGGATCTGTCTATATTGTTGTCTCAGTTCCACGACTTCCGCCTGGGGTCATGTTCTTCGTGCCCTTTGATACTGCTTTCTTTTATCCTGTACTTGTCTTCTCATTCTTTGCAGCTCTGGGGTTCACCATGGCATGGCTCCCGTCATCGGAGTTTTCCTTTTTATGGACGCTTCCGCTGCACTGGTGATTATGCAGGTTATATCTTGTGCGAACTGGCTGGGGTCTATCCTTTCGCCTTTGGTCTCCCGTCTGTCCAAGTCCTCCATGTACTGTCTCCCTTGGGTGGATAAGAAATTGCAGTAGGCATCCCAATTTGCTTTCCCAATTGCGAATCTGTTTGACAGGTATTTTGTGGCGACTGTTCTAGCCTGATTCCTTTGTATGCTGTAAGTGATTGTTCGGTGGTCAGACATAGTTCACGTGTTTTGTACAGTTCAGTGGGTTATGTTTGTATCTATATTTCTGGACGTTAAAGTTATGTCGATCGTTTCTTCCCATAGAATGTTACAATACGTTGGGAGGCAGAATGGCTGGTTTATGACTGTAAATATTGAATTTGCTAGGAAGTCTTCTAGTTTCCATCCGTTTGAGGTTCCCCTGTGGTCGGTGTTCCCCTGTGGTCGGTGTTCCCCTGTGGTGAGGTTCCCCTGTGGCAGGTGATTGGCAGTTAACATCCGCTCCAATCAAGATTTTATGTCCCTGCCAGGGTTGTCTGTACTGATTGTAGATGTGTTGTGGCAAAGTTGATTTCTACTCCAGGCCTATAGTAAAGGACTATTATGTAGTAGCTGCCTATGGAGCATATTATATGGGCACAGGCTGCCCAGGGCGTGCAAAGTTGTAGTATCTTTGTAACCGTTATCTCTGGATTTCTTACTAGTACTACTGCCCAGGGGGTGTCTTTGTTGCTTTAAACAATTTTATAATTGTGCGGGTATCCCCTTACTTGTTTCTGATTGGTATACGGTTCTAGGACTATGTTAATGTCGGTATTATCCTCATCTGTTTGGAGTCGTACCTGCTCAATAATCACTTGAGCTCGGTGGGCGTTTAGTTGGTGTATCTTTAGTATGACGCAATTGTACTTTTTATGTTGTATTTCCATAATCAATTCTTTGTCGGTAGGTGCCTTTTACCTTGAGGTAGGTGGGACAATTTGAGTCTTGGATGGAGTTGTTGTTGTTGTTATTTGGTTTTTAGGAGCATTAGCAACTAAGGCCATATTGCTCCGGGATATGCGGTGGTCATTCCCTGACCTTTCCGCATCCTCCGTATTTGGTGGTGACGGGCTCGAACCCCGGTCTAATCAAGAAGCGTGTGCTACGCACTGCTGCTCCTTCCCACCTGGCTACGGAGGCGCCCTTGGATGGAGTGGTTGTGATCCATTCTCAGGCTTTTGCAATTGGTGCAGATGGGTTCCTTAGTTTTGGTGGGGCAGTTCTTAAAATCATGCAACATCTAGAGCACGTCGATATGGCCACATGCTCTCTAAAACGGAGGCAGCTCCACTCAATAAAAATCCTGCTTTGGTTTTTTAGGACCTGCCAGGCAGGCGGAGTCAGCCCAACTGTCCAGTTATATCCTCCATTTGTTTTGGACTGAGTTCTGTATTTTGGGGTCAGCAGTGCCGCCCCTTCTTGATTCGGTAGGTGGCTTTTTAGGTTTCTTCTATATATTTCTTCCATGAGTTGTTGTGGTTGTAGATTTTGGTCCACATTGAAAATAACTATTGATGGACCTTTCTTTTTGGGGTCTCTGCCATGAGTCCCAGGGCATTTGGGGTTTGTTATTATCCCCACAGCTTGGGGTTTGTTATTATCCCCTCAGCTTCCTCCTTGCTTTCCATCTCAATTACGATACCAGGACTTCTTGTTTTCCGGATAGACTTTATCCTAGTGTCTTCAAAGTCCTCTTTGAGATTGTTTATGATTTTTTGCTTTATTTGTTCACTGGAGGGTCTCTCTTCTCCGGTGGGTCTCAGTATGACAATGTTCGGGGTTTTCCATAATACTTTCTTTTGTTGGATTTCCACTTTGTTTGTTTTCTCTGTCTCGTTTGGTATATTCCTCAGTGCTTGGGCATATGTGGGGGTGCACTGTGGCATTTTGTTTGCCCCGCATTCCATATAGGTTTGTAGCCGTGTAGCTATTCTCTCACTTTCTAAGTATGTATCATGGAGAACTGTCTCCATTTTGTGAAATATTGTCACAATTTGAGACCTCAGTCCACAGGAGATCCTGTTAGGGTTCTCTTTGAATATATTTTCAAGGGCCGTTTTTAAAATGAATGTTTTCTCATAGACGGAGCCCTCTGGAAGAGTGTGGTTCAGCGGTGGTTCCTGTTGTTTGTCATCATTGTTTGATTCCCTTTGAGATGCTGTGGGGTCGGGCTGCTCTCTAGACTCGGTCTGGGAGCGGGTCACTCACTTGTAATTTTTTCGCTTGGCTTGAGAGGCCCCTGATCGAGTGTCTTCCATCTTTTCTGTCTCATCAATAATGTTGAGGTCATCACTTTGTGACTGCATCAAGGATTCCATAATTTTCTGTTTTTCCTTCCATTTAGCGAATTCCAGACAACCGGGACAGTTCGATTTATCAGGCGTATGTTGGGATGATCTGGTAGGGCACTGAAAATGCTGTCGGACGGTGTCCTCCACAAATCTGTGGTTGAATTTGGAGGCACACAGGTGGTTATTGAAGTTTTTGGCTATCCCCCTCAGTCACTAAGGGGGGGGGGACAGCCTAGTGTGAAAATGCTCCCAGAAGAGCAGGATCACTACCCATAGGGGTTTCCTGGGACGCCGGAGGCGATAGTGTCATTAGTAATTCTGTGGGATGCATAGGTAAGGAGTTCACAGTCAACCAGGCGAAGTTTACGGGAAGGGGGGGGCGGAGTTACTGAATTCATTGCTTCTAGTTTAATATACACATACAGCAGTTATCAGCACAGTTTGGTGGAGCAAACTTCCTGCTCAGTTTGGGAACCTCCCCAGTCAAGTGCAAACTACCGACGTGGCCACTGCTTTATATCAGTGCCTCTCTATGGCCCTGCCGCCAGCCACATTGTGACCATTGTATGTCTGGCAACAAAGGACACAGATAAAAACACTGGTAGTTTACTAAATTCCCAGTAGAATATAAAAATAGTCTCACCTAGGGAATCTTCCGATTAAGTTCTTTCAGCTTGAACACTTTTTGAACTATATGCACATTTTAAACTACTCAATTCCATTAAAAATCAGGAGCACGATAAAACGTGTCCGGACACTAAGGCCCCCATATTGGCTACCTGTTTATATAGCAATCACAAAAACACTATAACTTATAACTTATTCAGTTTATACACAACGTGTGAATTGTGAACTACTATGCATTTGAGCATGCGCTGATGAAGCGATTGCCTGATGGGTCCCTTGAAAGGTACACTCTGGACAGCAAATAGATCTATGATGCTATGTACAGATTCAGTATGTACTCAGATGTAAGGATGCATGCAGGTTTGAATCACCGTGTGAAAATTAATTTTCACCCTCCCTGTGCTGTCATCTTGATTCAACATCATCGAGGGGTGCCATTTCATCAGCTAGCCTCAGGTGTCAAAATAGCTTGACACTGTACTGATGTAGTCTGTCAGTGGCGCCCTTCTCCTGTTGGCAGCCTTGGCACCTGCTCCAATGCCAAAGCATTCCTATGCCACTGCTTCTTGGACTAATGTTATTAGCGGTATCCCCCAGGATTCAGTGTTAGGTCCATTGTTGTTTTCTGTATTTATTAATGATATTAATGATGGAATATCAGGCTTAATATCTAAGTTTACAGATGACATGAAGGTTGGCAGGGTTGTTAATGACACTAATGACAGTATGCTACTGCAACAGGATCTAGAATCTAGAAAAAAGTTGAGCAGATGGGCTGAGAGGTGGCAACTGAAGTTTAACATTGAACCAAATATAAAGAATTGCATATGGGTAGCAGCAACCTCAGAGTAACATATCAACTGTGTGGTACTACATTGAGGGTGGTAGTGAATGAAAAGGACCTGGGGGTGATTGTGCAGTGAGATATGAAGTTTTCTGAGCAGTGCAGATGGTCTGCAAGAATAGCTCATGGTGTCTTGTCAATGATATACAGGAATTTTTCTAGCAGGGAGAAGGAGGTGATTATCCCCTTGTATAAGGAAATGGACAGGCCACACCTTGAGTACTGTATACAGGTCTGGAGGCCTCATTTTTAGGAAGGATGTAGAGCTGCTGGAACGAGTACAGAGAAGGTTAACAAGATTAGTGAATGGAACAAAGGATTGCTCTTATGAAGGAAGGCTTAAGTTTTGCAAATTACAGTGTCTGGAGACTAGACACCTGCAAGGTGATCTGATTGAGGTGTATAAGGCGTTGAATGGTTTGAGCAGGCTCAATGCTGATGGGATACTTCCGCTTGCTCAGATTAAGAAACTGAGGGGACATAGATTCAAACTGACTAAAGACAGTTGTAGAATAGATGTGCAGAAGTTTACCTTTAGTTTGCTTTCTTGCATCATATTCCTCAACTAATGCTAATATGTAGGTCAGCTGCACTGGTCATTGTACAATATAATCAAGTTGGCACAAGTTGGCTCCTCTCATGCTACTACTAATAGCATGAGAGGAGCAACCCTTTTAACACAACAGAATTGGCTTCATAACAATTAACGTTGTCATTACTTCACATTAATTAAAAGCTGCATCACCTTATGGGTGGCTTGAAAAACTTTGCATTTTATGACTTTATCATAATAATTAACTAGTGGTCAGGCAGGACTTAATAAACCCATGCTGTGGTCCATTTAGGATACCATTTGCATCAAGATAGTTCTTCAGTCTTTTCCACCACTGAAATTAACATCACTGGTCTATAGTTGTCCATCACATCTTTTACATCTCCTTTGTGGATTGAGAAGACAGTTCTTCTGCAGTCAAAATTTTCACGATGTTGTCATTAACAACCCCAATGGAATGATGCACTGATATGTAGCCTTTTTTAAGTACTGAAAAAGGCTGCATGTCAATGTATCTAAAAAAGTTATTTTAAAAAAGATTTTTAAATATATATATATAAAAAAATGTGGAATTACAGTGCATTTCAGCAAATTTACCTGTAAAAACACTGGGAATTTTGGACATGAAACTTTTTACAGTCTTCACTGGAACACCATTTTGCTCATCTTGCATCATTTCCACTATCTGCTCCATCTAGGAAGAAATAATAATAACAGTAAACTAAAATAGCCCTTTTGTAAGGGTCAGCAGTAAAATATATGCAATATTATTCATGTCGACACAGACTAAACATGAAATTAGCCTAAATTTATTTTTCTTAAAGTAGTCACATAAAGTGCAATTATAAAGAAAGAGTGGATGGAAAGAAGGGAAAGCAAAGAGCAAGTGAGTTGGTATGTTCCTCTACAGGCCTAAAATTTTCACAAATACAGAATAGAAATGACCAGAAGAAAACTTTTCAGAAGTGAAAACTCATAAGCAGTACGGCGATATGTCTCTTTAATGGTCTAAAGATGTCACAAACTGAAATTAAAATTTAGTTTAATTTAATTCGAGAGCATAAAATTTTAAGGCAGAGGTAAAGAAAGCCAACACGAGAACGACAAGAAACGTCAGATAACTTACACGGAAAATTAGTTTCCAGATAGGGCACACTTGTGCTGCTCGCTCAGTAAACAGATGGTAGGTGTTATCGGTCTGGAGTAAAGTCGAGAATGATATACTGATTGACAGGTAGGCGTGGCAAACGATGTGCTGATTGGTGAGCGAACACAACACACGATAACATCGGTTTAGTATCACTTTAGTACCACTCAGAAGCACTAATGGTAACTTGCCCTAATGAACACTTTCCATAATGGTGAAAAAAGGTCAGGTTGCCTCCACTTGAATCCCATGGGAGCTTGAACCCCTACCGAAGTGGAGGGGGTAACCTAGCCATTTTTCTTTAGAATCCTGGATGGACTAGCGCATAAATTGTTTATTAACAAAATATTATATTTTTTTTTTACTGTACTTTTATTTTTAAAGACACTCATGCGGATACACATATCATAACGTCAATCAACACCTCAATAACTATTCACTATATATATATATATATATATACAGTCGGTCCTCGTATAACACGATAGTTGCGTTCCTAGAAATCCTCGTGCAATATAAACAACAGGCCCTATGGAAAATATAGGGTTAGGTGCCGACCACCCAAGATTGGACACACATTTTTAACCAAAACATTACCAAACACAATAAATAATCGTAATAAAACAGTTACAGTTGAAAAATATAAAATTAATAATTTAATCATTTGAATTTAGAATTTAGATCCTTACCTTAAAAGTAAATGAAGACAGCTTGAGGGAAAGGGCTTGAGAAAGGGTTGAAGCAGCGTAATTATGGGGAAAGTGGCCGCAGGTTGTCATCATTATCGGAATTGGGAGGTGGAGGAGATGCCGATGAAGACTTTGGACGAAATGTGGTCACACCAGAACTAGAGGGCTGCGGCTCATTTTCTGTCTCTTTCTTGGGTGTTTTCATAAAAAAAAATCTAGTTTCTGTTGTTTCGCAGTCTTCCTCCTTTCACAAAGCAGCTGCTTATATGGCTCCAAAGCAAGACCAAATTGTATAAAGTGCTCTTCTGCTTCTTTCTGCCTTATAATCGTTATCTTCTAGCCATTGCATACTTTTCTCAAATGAATTTAAAACTGAAGATAACTCTGAAGTACAAAGCGGTTTTATGGTGGTGTTCAGGCATTCAACTTCGTCGTCTTTCTCATCTTCCACCTGCCCTTCAACAACAAGTTGTTGCAGTTCTTCAGTTGAAAGTTCTTCTTCATGAGACTGAAGCAACTCTACTAAATCATCTTCCTCCAATTCCTCAAAGCCAACCTGCTTTGCGAGGGCAACACAATGTGCTTTTAATTTAGGAAGCTCATTTACAGGATCAAAGCCTTTAAAATCACGAATAAAATCTGGTAAAAGTGGCCGCCAAACACCATGTAAGCATTCTTTTGTCACTTCGTTCCAAGCCTCCACAATTATGTAAATTGCATTCTTAATGTTGAATCGCTTCCAGAAGTCTTTAACTGTTGGTGCATTTTCGCCTTCTGTTTCTGCTATCAGCATCTTAAATGTCCGTCTTGTGTAATAGTGCTTAAAAACAGCAATTACTCCTTGGTCAAGTGGCTGGATAAGAGATGTTGTGTTAGACAGTAAAAACAGGATTTTGATGTTTGGTGACAGTTCAGCAAGGGTTGGAGGGTGACTTGGTGCATTGTCCAAAATAATTAAAATCTTAAAATTCAAATTTTTCTTTTTGCAGTAGCTTCGAAAAAACACATCCTCAAACACATGTAGTAGAAGTTCAGTGAAGATCTGCCCTGTCATCCATCCTCTTCTGCTGTTGCTAAAATAAACACCCAGGGTAGTCCTTTGTGATCCCTTTTAACGCTTGTGGATTAGCTGCATGATAAACAATAACAGGCTTCAGTTTCAAGTCGCCACTAGCATTTGCTCCTAACATAACGGTAAACCTATCCTTAGCAGCCTTGAAGCCTGGAGCTCGTGCTTCCTCTCTTGAGATATATGTTCGTAATGGCATTTTTTTCCAATACAGTCCAGTTTCATCAAAGTTGAAAATTTGGTCCAGTGTATAGCCCTCTTCCTCAATTAGTTTTTTCAGTATCGGCGGAAATGCCTTTGCTGCTGCTTCATCTGCACTCGCAGCTTCACCTGATAATTTCACATTATGGAAAGCGTGACGTTTCCTGAAATTGTTGAACCAGCCACTACTGGCAGTAAAGGGAGGTACTTCTTGAGGGTTTTCAGCTTTATTTCTGAGGTCTTCAAATATTGCCAATGCCTTTGCTTTTATCGTAAGCAAACTTGTTCCTGATCTGTTCTTTGTTTGATCTTCTATCCAAACAGATAAAAGACGTTCCATCTCTTCCAGTTCTTTGTGTCTTGATCTAACTGATTTTGTTACACTTTGTGTTGTTCCTGCTATGAAAGTTGCTTTTATTTTTTCTGCATTCTTTCTAATTGTTCTCAGCGTTCCCTCATTTAGGCCTGTAGCATGCACAATATCGCATGTTCTTTCATTCCGGTCAAAGCGTTTCACAATTTCATATTTTTCTTTATTGATATTGCTTTTCTTTTTCTCTCTGAAGTATTTTCACCAGAACGCTTCCTTTTCACACTTTTTTCAAGTATTTTACTCATTTTTTTGAGAATAGAGCACAATTATAAAATGAACAAAAATGAGGAGGCAAGCTTCATATACATAAACGCACAGCAAACAAGTAGCAACTGAATAAACGATGCAACGTCCATGTACAAACTGAATAAATGCAGTAAAGGCGTAAACACACTATTCTCACATATTATATGCTTATGTTTTACTAAAGCACATTTCTGGAAGTCACTACCATAAAACGATAAAAACAATTTGCAGTTTCCTTTTATTGGTGGTTCCTGCTAGTGGAGTCGTTATAAACGGGTAGTAAAAGTAGATCTAATTACATTTGCAATAATACCGATACAGTAGCTGAAATTCTGTTGATTTTTACGTTATTATGTTAAATGTGTTTCCCCTTCCACGAAATCATAAAAACAAATTTTCAGAATCCTCTCTTCATTCCTACTGTGTTGTGTTCAGTTGTGGTGATTTCGCCGCGTTCAACTGTCATTTATTGTAAACACAAAGGCGAATCGTGCATAAGCGAATTACGTTCGTGTTATATGCGACATTGTTCCCTTATTTATAAATCGTGTATGATCGAATTCGTGTAATGCAAACACATGTTATACAAGGACAGACTGTATATATATATATATATATATATATAAAGAATCTTTCTTTTTCTGTTATTTCCTAACCTAACATTTCAGGTTAGGTCACGAAATATAAGGAAACCTTTTCTATTATTTCCTAACCTACCATTTAAGGTCAGGTTACGAAATATAATGAAAAATAAAAATACTTTTCCTTTTTTCGTAACCAAACCTAAATCAACAATATAGTAAAAACACTCGTGAACTCCAAAAATCTGCTTTTAATAACTAAAAAAAATACATAATGAAGAACATAAAAATTAACAGAACGAAACTTTTATTAATTTAGTTTTCATCAAAAAATCAACCAACGTTTTATTTTCCTTACAAATTTCTTTCTTCTTTAATAGATTTATCGCTACTATTATCTGTTTACCATTCATCACAAAACTATTATGCACCGTTCTTTACTCATAAATACACATTATAATGCCAACCAACGACTACACTGTAGCTTGTTGTCGGCCATGCCCACCACCAATAATTTCATCGTTTACCATGCCTACCTGTCAATCAATATATCCTTCTCAGTTATCAGCTCCAGACCGATAACACCTACCGTCTGTTTACCGAGCGAGCAGTGCTAGAGTCCAGTGCTGGGAAACTAATTTTCCGTGTAAGTTATCCAACGTTTCTCATCATTCTCGTGTTGGCTTAACATGAGAATGACAAGAAAGGTCAGATAACTTACGTGGAAAATTAGTTTCCCGACACCGGACTCTAGCGCTCCTCGCTCGGTAAACAGATGGTAGGTGTAATCGGATTTACGTTATGATACATGTGTATCCACACGAGTGTGTGGTGAAGGTAAAGAAAGCCAACATGAGAACGACGAGAAACGTCGGATAACTTACGCGGAAAATTGGTTTCCCGATACGGCACTAGCGCTGTTGGCTCGGTAAACAGACGGTAGCAGTTATTGGTCTGGAGAAAAGTCGAGAACAATATATTTATTGACAGGTAGGCATGGCAAATGATGTGCCAATTGGTGCGCGAACACAACACACGATAACATCGGTTTAGTATCACTTTAGTAGCACTCAGAAGCATTAATGGTAACTTGCTCTAATGAATGCTTTCCATAATGGTGGAAAAAGGTCAGGTTACCTCCACTTGAATCCCATGGGAGCTTGAACCCCTCCAAAGTGGATGGGGTACCCTAACATTTTTTTTTTTTTAGAATCACAGTCATATTTAGAAATACATTCATAAAAAAATAAATTTTTTTATGACTGTATTTTTATTTTCTTGTTCAATAATATGCCCTAATGGTGAAAAAAGGTCACTTGAATCCTATCGGAGCTAGAACCCCTCCCAAAATGGAGGGGGGCAACCTAACCTTTTTTCTTTACAATCATGGGTGGACTAGTGCATAAACTGTTTATTAACAAAATATTAATTTTTATTACTGTACTCTTATTTTTAAAGACACTCGTGCGGATACACACGTATCATACCGTCAATCAACACCTCAATAGCTATTCACTATATATATATATATACAGGGTGTCTCAAAAATACACGGCGTAACTTCAGGAATGAGTTCCTCATATGTAGACAATAAAAATATTTTATATCAACATAATTCCGGAAATGCTTGGTTCCCAAGTTATTAACCGGAATGTCTTATCTCCCACAAGTGATTTCCTTCATCACAAGGTATTGACAGAATCTGGTGGTTTTCCATTCCGACCATGTACTCAAATCAGGTGCAAGCAGATATGCACTTTATGTATGGTTTGGCGGATGGCAATGCTCTGGAGGCTCGTTGTTTGTACCACGAAAGGTTCCCAGAACGAAGATGTCCGGACAGGAAAACCTTTGAAGGTATCCATTGCCGCCTTTGTGAACATGGGACCTTTACACCTCACGCTGCCGACAGAGAATGACCAAGATCTACGATTCCTGAAGTAGAAAAGGAGATTTTGGATGTTGTGCATGCCACTCCTGAGACTCAGCACACACAGAATTGCAATGCAACTGGCTGTTCAACATTAGACTATTTGGAGAGTGTTCCAAGAACACTAACTGTATCCTTACCATCTGCAACAGATACAGGCCTTGTCGCCAGCAGATTACCCTGCACGAGTAATGTTCTGCCAGTGGTTCTTGCAGCAGTGTGATACAACTCCCCACTTTCCTGCCTTAGTGATATTCATAGATGAAGCACAGTTCACACAAGATAGAATCCAAAACTTTCACAATCAGCATGTATGGGCTGAGGAAACCCCACATGCAATTCTTCCATCACATCACCAACAGTGGTTCAGCCTCAAAATCTGGGCAGGTGATTTTGGTGATAAGTTATTTGGGCCCCATGTACTTCCAAACAAACTCACAGGGCAGGCGTACAGAAACTTTCTGGAAAACAACATGCCACTGATCATTCATCAACAAGCACACTTCATGCACCATGGTGCTCCCACCCATTTCAGCCACCTAGCCTGCAATTACCTGAATCGAAGATTTGCTGGTCGGTGGATAGGTAGAGGTGGACCAACTGCCTGGCCTCCACACTCATCTGATTTACACCCACTAGATTTCTTCTTGTGGGGCCATTTAAAGTCACTGGTGTATTTGACTCTGGTAGCTGATGTGGAAACTCTCTGCAATCGAATTGTAGCAGGTTGTGAGACAATACGAAACATGCCAGGAACTTGGCATCGTCTTCGTGAGACGTCGATGTGAGGCAGAAGGTGGACATTTTGAACAATTACTATAAGGTGATGTGAATAGTTAAGTATCATAGACAGACCTTCAAAACTCGGAAACCAAGCATTTCCGAAACTAAGTTGATATAAAATATTTTTATTGTCTACATATGAGGAATCCATTCCTGAAGTTATGCCGTGTATTTTTGAGACACCCTGTATATATATATTGACCTTATATTTCGTGACCTAACGTTTAAGGTTAGGTCACAAAATATAAGGAAACCTTTTCTGTTATTTCCTAACCTACCATTTAAGGTCAGGTTACAAAATATAATGAAAAATAAAGAAACCTTTTCCTTTTTTCGTAACCAAACCTAAATCAACAATATAGTAAAAACACTCATGAACTCCAAAAAACAGGTGCAATATGGCCTATGTAGTCCTTGCACCAGAAATAACCATACGAATACTCCAAAAATCTGCTTTTAATAATGAGAAAAAAACATAATGAAGAATATAAAAATGAATGGAATGAAACTTTTATTAATTTAGTTTTCATCAAAAAATCACCGTTTTATTTTCCTTACAAATTTCCTCCATCTTTAAAAGATTCATCGCTGCTATTACCGGTTTGCTGTTCATCATAAAACTATTATGCACCGTTCTTTACTAATAAATACACATTATAATGCCAACAAACAACTACACAGTAGCTTGTCGTCTGTCACACCCACCACCAATCATTTCATCGTTTGCCACACCTACCTGGCCATCCTTCTCGATTTCGGCTCCAGACCGATAACACCTATTGTCTGTTTACAAAGCGAGCAGCACTAGAGTCTGGTGTTGGGAAACTAATTTTCCGCGTAAGTTAACCAACATTTCTCGTCATTCTCGTGTTGGCTTTCTTTACCTTAGCCTTTATCAGAACTATGAGCTAATAGCACGTCAGACAACTGTTGGCTCAAATCAATGTTCCAACATAGCTTGGCATGCCGTCAAAAAGGTGTTTAAAAGGAATACTGGACCATTCAGGCAAATCCTCAATTCCTGGAGTAATGGGAGAGAGAGAGAGAGGGAGGGGGACTGAATTGATCAATATGCCTTTCAAGTTCATCCCATGAATGTTCAATAAGATTGAGATCCAGGGATAGGCTGGCCATGGCACATGCTTCTCAAACCACTCTTTCACATAGTTTGGGGACTGACAGTTTGGGGAAATTCAAAGGTCATCTGGATAGTACCTTCAGGTCAGGGAAGCACATAGGATGATAGGTTTAATGTCCTTTTCTTTCATTAATTATTATTATTTATTTTTATTTATTATTATTTTTTTATCATTGTTTTATTCGGGGTTTTTTTTTTTTTTTGGCTGGTGCAGCATAAGCCATAGGCTTTCTTGCACCATGTAGCCATTACTAATACTAATATTGGCACAGTGGGCAACACATAAAACCAAAGGCAGTGCATCCAGTTGATATGGGTGACCAGTGCAATGGTAAATCAGTCCAGTGTAACATAAGCACTGGGAAAGCAAAAACGAGAGTAGGAGTGTGTTATGGGGTATTTTAACTTTCCAGATATTGAGTGAAACTTGTGGGTTGGTCACTCACACACCGACAAGACTTTTTTGAATTTATTGGATCACTGTTTTCTACAGCAACATGTTAGAGAGGCAACAAGCGGGAGTAATACTCTTGATCTGGTTATCAACAGTGTTTATTCATATATTAAGAATTTGCAGATAAAAGAACCACTAGGTAGCAGTGATGATAGCATGTTGATGTGGGATTTAATTAAAGTGGTAACTACCATCAAGTGTAAAGGAAAGAGTTCTTGCTTGCTTTCGTAAAGGTGACTACAGTGGTCTCAGACAGTTTTTAAATTCTATGCAGTGGGACCAACTAATGATGTTACCAAAAGCAAATTCTAAATGGAAAGTTGGTTGGATTTTTTTTGGGGCGGGGGGAACAAAAGTAATATTGTGCCTATCTACTAGTATTATGAAAAAATGATATTGCTTAATTATGATTTATATCTGACTGAAATGTCCAATTAGTTTTAAAGTAAATGTTTTCAACAGTAAAGTTATCATCTATGATCTGCAATAAAGTCGGGGAATCCTGAATATTTACAGGAGATGGAAGGCTGTTTGTAGTGCCATATGGCTGTGGACATTCTAGAAGGAAATGTTTCACAGTGAGTTGACAAAAGAGTGGAGACATTCTGGAGGATTTGATTTCATGAGTAAGTATAAATGTGCGAGATGAGTATGTCCAATTCACAATCTTGTTAGAATGACTTCTTTGTGCCAATTCTTACAGAGAGTCAAATTCCACGGCCAACATTCATATTTTATTTGCAGAAATTTATTATTTAGTTGATTTTGACAGATTTGTGACCACTGAGTGTTGAGTCTGTTTGATGCCATGTCTGTAACTGGAAAGTGGCACTAGAGCAGTAGATTTGTATTTGTAGGATTCTTCGCTGCTCAATCAGCACTTTCATTTCTGTCGATGCCTGCATGTTCTGGGATCCAACAAAAATTTACTTTCCTTCTTTTCTTTTTGAGTTTCACTAGATGAGCTTTTATCTGGTGCAGGATGGGTTGAAATGGTTTGTGCTATCATTGGAGAGCATGTATTATACTTAATGATTCTGTGTATATGAGATGTTTCAGAAGAGAAGTTTCAATGTATTTAAAGGTGCGAGAAAAAGATGAATGAGTGAGCGGAAAAAAAAAAAAAATATATATATATATATATAACCTAACAGGGAAAAAAATATAAAAACAGAATGCGAGTAGAGTGAGAATGCAGATTATGAATGAATAATCTGCATTCTTCCCCTGGCAGTGAGGGGGAGATTATTCCCCCCTACTGCCAGCTAACATATCCTACCTGAGGGGCAGGATGGGCAGTTTGACCATCCTACCGGATTCAACACTTGCATAAACTTGACAACGATCACCGACAGATACATACTGCAGCTCTGCTGCCGACAAGCCATTTGGCGATCTGAACTGGGTACTCAAACCAGGTTCCCCTTTAAAACCCCATCTCCAGGCAAGGGGGAAATGGGTCTCTGTCTCCTCCCCTCCCTACTTCCCCCATACTTTGCTTGGTGGGGCTCATCCCCACTGATCTCTTTGGGGATGCCTACTCAATAGTCCCCATCCTTCTACCTGTTTCCCCCTCACTCTAACTAAACCGACCAAATACACCCCTAATAATGCAGCCAAATTCTAATCAACATCTAAATCTAACTGCTTTCTCGTAAACCTCTTTCGGCCTTTCCAAATTCTAGTGTTCACCCCCTTTTATATATATATATATATATGCACACTGGTGTTCAAAGAAAGTGCATCACCCCTTAAAATTGTAATTGTCGTCCAAATAACATAAGTATGTGGCAATATTTCTTACGGATTGCATCAGATAAGATTGACCCGCATTGTAGGGTTGACAGATTTCTATGACACTCAAAAATAATTAATGCTACCACTCTCCAACTCTCACTCCAACCCCAGGCACCACAAAAAAAGAAAATGAATGATTTTTTAGATTTTGGTTTAAAAATTATAGTTTTCATATTGACTATAAATATTTGCAAATTTTAGTTTATTTAGAATTTAAAATATTTAACAGTAAAGCATGGCTTTTTATGGGGAAGGATATGGATTGATATATAAACATAGTGAACGATATGGATGATATAAAAAGCATGAATTAATCCAAATATTTTAATGCAAGTTTAGTGCTTTAATTGACATCAAGCTAAAGTAATTTTAAGTAGATAAAAAAAAAAAAAATGTACTGGTTTAATAGCTAGAAATCATTCAAACTGAACGTATTTTGTACTACTTGGAGCAGCCTTAAGAACTTCAGCATCATTTATAATTTTCACAGAAAAATCTAAACAATTATCTTTAAAATTGAAGTAGATCATTAGTTCACTTTTTATGAGTGAAACTGAACATCTATTTCGCCCATCCCTCCCACTTCGAGTTCATTACATTAAAATGCTTTCTGAATTTTCTGAAGTCCCCGGCACTGAAAAAACATGAAACAACCTTGAAAATATTTGAAAGCTTAAAATGAACACTTTTCAAAATTAAATGCCATTGACTCGA
Organism: Mastigoproctus giganteus; assembly: GCF_048544385.1. Taxonomy (NCBI): domain Eukaryota; kingdom Metazoa; phylum Arthropoda; class Arachnida; order Uropygi; family Thelyphonidae; genus Mastigoproctus; species Mastigoproctus giganteus. The sequence continues at coordinate 152,449,332 of NC_143580.1, read as the reverse complement.
AGTACTCAAACAAGTTTTAAATTTTTCAGAGGTTGACAGAATTTCATAATTTGTTTTCAGTACTGAAACCTCATCAAATAAATCATTCATATCCAACTTTAGTTTTTCTATTAATTTAAAATATTCTGCTACTTCAACAAATGAGTCATAGTTAGGACAACCATTTTTGAAGCTTAATTTGATGAGTTTCAAAAAACAGGTAATTTCATTAAAATTAACTTTCTTTCCTAAATATTTCAATGCAGCATTATAAAATGCTTTGAAATCATTTATTACTGTGCTTTTAACTACAGGATCTAATTTCTGAAAATGCTGATGAACTTGATACCCAAAAATTTCTTGATCAAGACGATTCTTCACTGAATTTTTTAGATCATTCATTATATAAAAAATATCACTGCCACACATTTCATTCTTTTCAAGCTCTTTTATTGCTTTGCAAGTTATTTTGATTGCATACATTGAGAAAATAAAATATAATTCTATAATTACAGAGACCTCTGTTGAATTTTAATTAATTTAAAGGATTTTGAAAAGTTGTTTGGAACAGTCATTTGGTTTGCCTATGAAATAAAGGCTCAAAGCCTTTCATGAAAGCAAAATTTGTTCTATACTTAGTTATAGAGAAAGCCATCTAGTTGGTATGTGCCTTAGTTTCCTTAAACTCTGTTTCGGCACACTCATGAAATTCTTTAAGATTATCCCTTCTTTTAGCTGAAACAGAAAAATGACCATATATTTTCAAAACAGTATTATCTATATCAATATCTAAATTACCAAAAGCATATTTAGCTAAATTATGAATAACGTGAGCATGGCAGTTTGCTTTAATTACGTCTTCATTTAATTTCTTAATATTTTGGAATGAGGATTTATTACTCCCAAAATTACAATTTGCATTGTCTGCACTGAAATTAGATACCCTTTGCCAATCCAATCCTAAATCACTCACTGAATTTTTTTAGGCACTCAAACATTCCATCTGCACTTTCATCAGCATTTTCAAAAAAATCAACTAAATACTTTGTAGGACAATATTCTTTGTTGAAGTACTGAATTGACAAATGGAACATTTTCATATTCTATCTATTAGAAGCATAAATCTGTAAAAAAAAAAAATAATGGTGGATCATGATGTTTTAAATCATCCAAAACAATTTGCAATGCTTTTTTACCTAAAACGTTACAAACAATGGCGGCAGATTTAGTTCTTCCACATAATATTTTTGGTGCAATTTTTAAATCATTGTAAAGTTTAGAGTTCAATTTCCTGCTACAATCTAATGAGTTATAAGAATGGTGATGCTTAATTGAATAATAAATATGAGTTATTTCAGCTACAGTACCTAAATCCTTTTCTTTCGTACTCTTTTTCACAAGAAACCTATCAAGAAGATTGAAGAATTTGCCAATTTATGAGCTTGTGAGTCTTTATGCTAAGTAACTGCAAAGATGCCCATATAACCAACTTTAAATACATTTCTGCACAGGAGACATCTCGCCTCATGAGAATCATTTCTTGAAGCTAGCCATTCGTATTCTTGCTCCCAATTTTTGTTATAAGAACAAAGCCTCTTCTTTTTTTTGGAGAAATTCCATCTTTGATGGATAAAAAATAAAATATGTTTTCAAAATATGTTTGTATATAACATGAAATATGTAGGTGCCTATAATCGTATAAACGAAATAGATAAATGTTTCTTTGTAAAGTTACAGGAAAACCAATTTAAACAAAGCCACTGAACTCCATATTATAAAAAGTGATTTTTCCGATACCTATAATTTTATTAATTATCTACCAGTCGCACGATTTTCATGAAACTTAGATCATGGTTTTTATGCTTTGTCAAAAAAATATAATTTCATCGAGAAGTATGAAGTTAAGTGCATGGTGTTCGTGCAACTACATATATGAGCAGGAGAGGCTAGAATAGGTTAAGATTATATCTTAATGATTTATTTCTCAGTGGCGAATTTTGCATTTGAGAGGATTTTTAACATATCACCTGTTAAAGCTTTAAGCTAAAGCTTTGAAATGAAATTGTAATTTTTTGTTGGTTTGGGGGCCCTGCACATATGTGGGGTCCAAAGCATACACCTCCTATGCCTGTACGGAAATCCACCATTGCCGTTACGAGGAACAAGCATTGAAAAATGGAAATTAAGGACACGTGTCCTTTCTCGTTTCAATAAAGGACAAGGACAGTTTGGCTAAAATAAAGGATTGTCCTTTGAAATACAGGATGTCTGGCACCCCTACATGTAGGTGATGATGTAATATTGCATCAGCCGTTACTTTCAGCTATATAAGCATGCTCTGCAAGAGTTGCAGTCATTCCTTGCTTTTGTCAGGATGGCAAGTTATGTGCAGTTGAAGCCACAAAGAAAGAGTGCTATTGTTGCTTTATGTGAGGAAGGATGTTCTTCCCATCATATTGTTTATAGAGTGTCTTGTAATCAGTCGACATTGAGTAGATTTCTTTCCAAACTCAAGAATACTGGTTCTTGCTGATAGGAAAAAAGGATCCGGATGCAAACGAGTCTCTATGCCAAAACAGAACTGCATTTTGAAGCGCTTATACCTTAAAAACCATAAAGCTTCTTCGTCTGAGCTGAAAAGAGAATAGGAAGAACATACAGGAGCGGTAGCAAGTGCAGTAACAGTCAGAAGACCCCCCTCTTCAAAAATGGAATTGTAGCCCGTCATCCAAAGAAGAAGCCCCTCCTCACACAAAAAAAAAGAAAAAGGCACAATTAATTTGGTGTAAGGAGCATGTCAAATGAACCCTCGAGCAGTGGAGTCATTTATTTTCTCATATGAGAAGAAATTCAACCTGCATGGCTCTGATAGGAGACAAACGATTCACCGTAGATGTGAAGAATACCATCCAGACTGTATGGTGTCTACAGTGAAATTCCCTACAAGCCAAATGATATGGACGTGCATTTCGTGTTGTGGAGTAGGTCACCTGCAGTTTATAAAAGGTTCCGTAAATGCCAATGGATACCTGGCTATACTGGAAGGCAATTTGCTCCCAACTATTAGAGACCATTTCAACCTGCCAAGTAACTGCATCTTTCAGGAAGAGTCTGCGCCTTGTCATCGGGCCAAAAACTGCAAGTAGGCACTTCTGTAGTTACTTTAGCTTCATTTCTGCATTAGAGATTTGACAGTAATGTGTTTACATTTGTTACAGGTGAAAAAATGGTTGGAAGAACGGTCCATTACAACTCTTACCTGGCCAATAAACAGCCCAGACCTGAATCCTATAGAGAACTGCTGGCATCGTGTAGAATCTACAGTTGCCAGAAAGAAACCAAAGACCCTTTGTGAACTTCAGGAAGCCATAATTTGTGTTTGGAACCATGAACTATCAGTTGATTATCTTCAAAAATTGATCCTGTCAATGCCTCGACGGTGTGCTGCTGTCATCAGGGCCAGAGGCAGTTCAACTAAATATTCATTTGCACCTGGTGAACTTTTCATTTTGTGTTCCATTTAAAATGATAAACTGAAGCAAATTGAGGGTTTCTGATGACATTTCAGCCATAATTGTCGTGTTTACCGTGTTGTATAAAGGTTGCAAATGCTTCTTTTGGAATATTTTGAGAGCACCAGTCAAATATTACTTAGCTTTGCCTTAACTATTAATAAATATCTTTTGTTTATGTTTATATTTCTGTTTGTGATGCTAGCCATTAATGTAACATACCATCGCAAAAAAGGGTTGGAAACATGAAATTCCTAGGTGATACACTTTCTTTGAACACCAGTGTGTGTATATATATATATATAGGCCTTGCCACTGAAACCCTTGGAAATTAGGTGACAAAGCCTGCCAGATTACTTAAATATTAAATAATCTACTGGGTGCCTGATCTGCCTCCTTGTGGCAAAGTGTGAGCAAAGGTGACCATTTATGTTATGTTCTGTTGTGCCATTGGGTCCCTATTGGGACCCAATGGCTAAATGGTCAGAAAAACAACAGAACATAACACTACACAACAAACCACCTCCCCACACACTTTTTAAATCTCTGGCCTCCACAGAGTTCTGTGTCACACATACAAAGAATACAATGTGGAGATGGGGGAAACCCCTGTTGCCGTCAGACAACTAACACCCTTTATACTTGTATTTCAAGACTTTTAGTATGGCAAATAACTCAGTGGTATAGCTACTGCATTCGTTTGGGAGTAACTGTGAGATGACGGTGTGTTGGCACCCACTTGGATATCTGTTTTAGAGCCATTTGTATATTTGAAGATATTTTCAGAGAAACCTCAGGGTCTCACATCTGGTGAGTATGGGCTTGGCACACCCAGGGTCCCAAGCTGGATAACATCATTCTTCTCTTCCTTGGTTATTCCCCCCCCCTCCTCTCTCTCTCTCTCTCTCTCTCTCTCTCTCTCTCTCTCTCTCTCTCTCTCTCTCTCTCTCTCTCTCTCTCTCTCTCTCTCTCTCTCTCTCTCTCAGGGTAACTCAGGAATGTTTTTTTGGCTGGTACAGCAAAAGCTTCAGGCTTCCTTGCACTGTATGGCTAATAATAATAATAATAATAATAATAACTATGATGAGCAGGCTGCATGCATCTGTTTTATATTTATATTTATCAGAGCACTTTTTCCACACTGTTGAAAATAAGTGTTACAATCAGGAGTGTAAGTGTACCACAATGGATTCATTATATACTATTATCCTCATATATGTTGTCAAAGTTCAGGTCCCATTTTGAAACTAGTTCTTGCAGTCGTATTTCAGCTGGTTGACTTACTGTGGGTTTGTTTCTGTAGAGGTTCTCCCACTGTGGATTGAAAAGAGATTGCCAAATAGCATGATGAGGAAGAGTCTATTCTTGATTTGATTAAAGCATGGTATAAGAGAAGCAGTGTGTACCAATCAGCTGCCCACATCATTGCAGAAAGAACTCTAAGAATATTTAGTTTTTTTAGGCAGGTTGTTTGGAAGCATTTGATATGTTCCAAGAAGTTAAGCTTTTTATCAAGAATCTGGCCAAGGAAGTGTATGCTATTTGCTAGGGGTATCAGCTGATTTTCTAGTCTAATTTCTGGATCTGGGTGCATATTTCGTTTTCTACAGGAATGTATGGCCATTATTTTTCATTGGATATTCTGTATCCATTGTTTTTGTCCACAATTCTATTTTTAAATTGCACCTTTTCTAATTCCACTTCAGTCATGCTCGTTTTGTGAATGGCATCAAATGATATCATCTATAAAAAGGAATGTTTCCACTGTGTTCAGTAAGTCTTTTGTAACAGAATTTATTTTATTCTTCAGGGCTCAGTTCTCAGTGGTACTCTGTAGAACTGAGCCCTGAAGAACTTCTTGTGTATATGTTTGTGACAGATTGTTTTGGTATTTCACTTGGAAGGTTCTGTGCTTCAGCGCCTAGGTAGCCTGTGGGCAGGAGCAGCAGTGCGTAGCACACGATTCTTGATTAGACTGGGGTTTGAGCCCATGACCTCCAAATACGGAGGATGTGGAAAAGTCAGGGAATGACCACCGCATATCCCTGGAGCAATATGGCCTTAGTTGCTAATGCTCCTAAAAACCAAAAAGCAAACAACATTCTGTGCTTCAAAATTTTTTTTTTATTTAGACTGGTAGGCGTCATCACAAACCATAGTTGTGGAGGTCCATTAAGAATGTCATATCACCAGTACCACGTAGTGTTGTTTGGAATTACAAGAATGCAAAATGGGATGATCTGTAAGATTTCTAATCTTCTTTCCCTTGATCGGATTACTGTTTCAAATCATCTGATGTCAATGTTTGCACAGATCTGGTCAGTGAAATTATTCTTGTAGGGATGCAATCGTTTATTCCAAATGCCACTTTAAAATCTCCTCCTTTATCTAAACATTGGTTTTCCAATAAATTTGCTAAGGCTGTTCAAGAGAAGAACGATGCATATCGTAATTGGCTTGTTTCCAAATCTTCGGGTTCATTTTCTGCCTACAAAAGAGCTCGTAACAATTGTAGAGCAGTTATTAATCAGTCCAAATTTGATTTTAAACATGCTAAGAGTAGAAAACATGCTTCTTCTCCAAATGGTAGCCAAGCATTCTGGCGTCTTGCCAAAGCTATTGGCCGAAACCTTTGTCCATCTCTGTTCCCACCTCTGCCAAAACCAGATGGTTCTATTGCCACTTTAGCCAATGACAAAGCTGACCTGCTAGCATCCTATTTTTCATCAAAGTCATGTATTGATGATGTTGGTAAACCACCTCCAGTAGCGTAGCTACCCTTTTTTGGGCCCAGAGGCAAAGAACATGTTCGGGCCCCTAAAGGGCCCAGGCACGGAGGCAATTGCCTTGACTGCCTACATGATAGCTGCGCCACTGACCACCTCCCACCATTCCCAGTACACACCATTCAATGACTCCTGGGATCTTCCATCAAAAGGATGTCAGAAGGATTTTGATCAATCTTGATGCTAAGAAAGCTCAGGGTCCTGATGGTATTTCTCCACTTGTTCTCAAAACCTGTGCTCCCAAACTAACTCCTGTATTGTGTCACAATTTTTCACTTTCCTATTCCAAATGTGTTTTACCTTTTGCTTGGAAATTTGCTCATATTCAGCCAATTCATAAAAAGGGTGACAAATCCCTCCCATCCAATTATCATCCCATTGCAATTACTTCTCTTTCTAAAGTAATGGAGAAATCACTTAAACACCAACTCTTAAACTATCTAGATACCTTCCATCTGATCAATGACTGCCAGTATGGAATCCTTCAGTGTCGAACCACTGGTGATATTCTGGCTTATGTTACTCATCTATGAACAAATTCAATGGAAAAGTTTGGTGAAACTCAAGCAGTTTCTCTTGACATTTCAAAGGCTTTTCATCATGTTTGGCATAAAGGACTTCTAAATAAGCTCCCATCTTACAGTTTGCCAACTGTTTTTTGTAATTGGATATCCAGTTTTTTCTCTGACTGCTCACTGCAGGTGATGGTAGATGGCTCTCTGTCTTCTGACTTCTCCATTAATACTGGAGTTATTATTATTATTGCTCTTATATTATTAAACATACCATTACGTTTACCATTATAAAAAAGGGGAAGGAAGATGAAGTGCTCAACTTACTTAATAGCTTTTCCCCATTTATACAATTTACCTCGGAGGTGGAAACAGCTGGGACCCTCCCGTTTCTAGATGTCCTGGTTAGTAGAGATGATCTTAGATTAAAGGCAACAGTATATAAAAAGCCGATGTGCCATAGCCAATCTTTCATTACAGCTCGGCACAGGCTTATCAACATAAGAATAGTGTAGCCAGGGCGTTACTGAATAGGGTGTGGACCCACTGTAGTACCCCCGAGGATAGAGAAATGGAAATATGTAGGGTCACGGCAAACCGCAGTAAGTGCGGTTACCCCCAGAGGGTCTTGGACAAATATATTAATAGGGTTGAGCCCAACCGTAGGGAGTGTTGCCCGCCCCTGTGGCCACCGCATACTTCCCTTACTATCCGGGCCTTTCTGAACGTGTTGTACAGTCATTGCGAGAGTGTCAGACCCGCTGTGTGCAACTTCCAGGACGGAGGTTGCACACAGCAGTGTCGCAAGTTAAAGACCCCGTAACCCAAGACTCCACTAGTAGTGTGGTCTATGAGATTAAGTGCCCGGATTGTGAGGAGTGCTATGTGGGGGAGACAGGGCGACATTTAAAAGACCGTCTGGGGGAGCACACGACCACTATAAAGATTGCGAACTATGGGAGGTCTGCTGTGGCAGAGTATTTCTGAGAGAAGCAACATCAGGTATCCCCTAAAGACGCAGTCATAACTGACTGTGCCCATGGGTTCTGGGAACGCAAGTGGCTCGAGAGCTTACGAATCGGTGCATCTAGTCATAATACTATAAACAGGAACAGGGATATGCGTTTACACCCTGTGTTTGAGGCACGTGTCCTCAGACGTGATGATCGATTTCGTGTGGCACGCTCCCGGGCAACTTCCGTTTCCGGTGCGCAAGTGGAAAATGCCGACTATGTGCCTGGTGAATCACGTGTTTGAGTGCCATGGGCCTGTTACTTAAGGATATGTCATGCCAGTAATAGTACACTGTTGAGGAAGAATAAAGCGATCTCCAAAAGCTTCGGTATTTTAGTATATTTTAACGATTTTAGCATTGTTTTTAATTGTTTTAACCTATTTTATTGTATTTATTGTAATAGTCTAGTTTAACCAATATTTGTATCATATTTATTTTATTGTATATTTTATTTTATTATATTTTATAGTAAAATTTTAACCGTTTGGCTGGTGTTTGAGTGTAATTATTTCAATATGGAATTACCCAACCCCATAGGCCTTTTTGAAGATATAATTAAATATCACCTTTTGAGACAAAGTGTACAAACAAATTTTTGGTTTGCCAATAGGATTGAGCCTGAGCAGCCTAATATCGGGGATCTATCTCTCAACAATTGAGCATATACATTTGATGCCTTTTCGACCCCGTATCACATACTACGGGAGGTATTTAGATGATGTTCTAGTAATTATTGATAGTAGTACTATCCAAGATGTTTTAATTCATTTAATAATATTCATTCTAGACTCAAATTTACATTAGAAAGTGAGGATAGGGATACAGAGTCATTAAATTTTCTAAATTTCACGCAAACTCGAGACTCGAATAAAATCAAAGTTAACATCTATCGAAAACCTACAAACACCAGTATACTTCTACATTATAAGAGCTATCACCCATTCACCTACAAAAGATCGATTATCTTTAATAAATTTCTAAATGCCTATAAATATAGGCATTTATAGGGTTTTTGCTTCCGTAAAAGTGACTACAGTGGTCTCAGACAGTTTTTAAATTCTGAACAGTGGAACCAACTGATTATGATACCAATAGCAAATTCTAAGTGGGAAGCATTCAAGGAATTAATCGTAGAAGCTACTAAACATTTCATACCAATAAGAAATATTGTACAAGGTTTAGGCCTAAATGGTTGTCAAATTAACTAATGAGACTCATGGCAGAGAATAAAATTGCATGGGATGCAATTAAATTATCAGGCGACACAGAAGCCTATGGCAGATATAAGCTAGTCTCTGATCAAATCACAAAGCAAATTAGGCAGGCGAAGGTAGATTACGAGAAATCTCTGGCAAAGGATGCTAAGAAAAACAGCAAGGATTCCTTTACTTATATAAACTATAAAAGGAAGGCGATCAATCAGATTGGTCCACTTGTGGTTCAACTGTTGATGAACCTGCTCAGATAGCAAATGAGTATTTTCAATCTACATTCACACATGAGGAGTTATTATGGATTGAAAATGCCAGAAGGTTACAAAATTGTGGCAGGGTACTTAATGATTTTGTAATAACTGAGAACAAAATGGAGGAGAAATTGTTGAAGTTAAACATAAGAAAGGTACCTGGGGTGGATGGGATCTATCCAGTTATATTAGAGGAGGCGGCAAAGGAACTAAACAAACCCTTAGCCATAATTATGAGAGCATCCTTGTACTCAGCGGAAGTCCCCCACGGACTGGAGATGTGTAAATGTATCCCCAATTCACAAAGGAGGATCGACGAGTAATTATAGACCAGTTAGTTTAACTTCTGTTCCGGGTAAAATAATGGAGTCACTGGTTAAAGGTACATTGCAAGATCATCTAGACAAGACTGCAGCAATAATTCAGACACAGCATGGGTTTGTTAAGGGAAAAGTCTTGTCTGACAAATCTGATAGGATATTATGATGTGGTTACAAAGGCACTGGATGCAAAAAATAATACTGATATCATATACTTGGATATGAGGAAAGCTTTTGACACTGTTGCACATGGAAGACTAATTTTCAATTTTAATAATTTCATTTAATTAATTTAATAATTTAATTAATTTTATCCATTCTAGACATTGCTAGAATCGATAAAAGGATGGTTGAGTGGGAGAAGACAGAGGGTGGGAACAGTAGTAGTAGTGGCATGTGATGCAAGAAAGCAAATGTATGAGCTTATGCAGCATCAGCCAAAAAAAAAAAAAAAATCACACCATTCCCTCCAAATGCCTGTCCAGTTCCTCCTTAAATTTATTCAAGCTATCAACTTCCAGAACGACAGATGGAAGTTTGTTCCAGCAATTAACCACCCGCTGGCTAAAGGCAAATTTCCGCACATCTATTCTACATCTGTCTTTTCTTAATTTGAATTTATCCCCCCTTAGGTTCGTAATCTGAACAAGTGGAAGGATCCCATCAGAATTCAGAGTGCTCAATCCATTCAAGGCCTTATATACCTCAATCAGATCACCGCGCAGGTGCCTATTCTCCAGTCACTGCAATTTGCAGAACTTAAGCCTCTCTTGGTATGAGGATCCCTTCATTCCCCTCACCAATCTTGTTGCCCTTCTCTGTACCCGCTCAAGTAAACCTACATCCTTCCTAAAATGAGATCTCCAGACCTGTACGCAGTACTCAAGGCATGGCCTGACCATTGCCTTATACAGAGGGATAATCACCTCCTTTTCCCTGCTAGCAAAATTCCTATATATCATTGACAAAACCCCATGACCTGCCCTGGCAGCCTGTCTGCATTGCTCAGAGAACTTCATATCTGACTGCACAATTACTCCCAGGTCTTTTTCATTTTCTACCACCTTAAGTGTAGTACAACACAGTTGGTACGTTTCTCTGGGGTTATTTCTACCCATATGCAGTACTTTGCATTTGTCAAGGTTAAACTTCAGTTGCCACTTCTTAGCCCATCTGCCCAAATTATCTAGATCCTGTTGCAGTAGCAGACTACCATTACTGTCATTAACAACCCTGCCAACCTTTGTATCATCTGCAAACTTCGACATTAAGCCTGATATACCTTCATCAATATCATTGATAAATATACAAAACAACAGTGGACCCAACACCGAACACTGTGGGACTCCACTAATAACACTAGTCCAAGAAGAGCAGCACCCATTGATCACCACCCTCTGTCTTCTCGCACTTAACCATCCTTTTATCCATTGTAGCAACTTACCCTTAATACCATTCTGCTCCAATTTGTACAATAGTCTTCCATGCGCAACAGTGTCAAAAGCTTTACTGAAATCCAAATATATGATATCAAAATTGTTTTTTGCATCCAGTTCCTTTGTAACCACATCATAATATCCTATCAAATTTGTCAGACAAGACTTTCCCTTAACAAACCCATGCTGTGTCTGAATTATTGCTGCAGTCTTGTCTAGATGATCCTGCAATGCATCTTTAACCAGCGACTCCATTATTTTACCCGGAACAGAAGTTAAACTAACTGGTCTGTAATTACTCGTGTCACCCTTCGATCCCCCTTTGTGAATTGGGGATACATTTGCACATCTCCAGTCCGTGGGAACAGGGGAGGTTCCCTGAGTCCAAGGATGCTCTCATAATTATGGCTAAGGGTTTGCTTAGTTGCCTTGCCGCCTCCTTTAATATAACTGGATAGATCCCATCCACCCCAGGTGCTTTTCTTACGTTTAACTTCAACAATTTCTCTTCCACTTTGCTCTCACTTATTACAAGATCATTAAGACCCCTGCTACAATTTGATAACCTTCTGCCATTTTCAAACCTTAATAATTCCTCACGTGTGAATGTAGATGCAAAATACTCATTCAGTTTGTTTGCTATCTGAGCAGGATCATCAACAGTCGAACCATCGATGTCAAGTGGATAAATCAGATTCATCCCCTTCCTTTTAGAGTTAATATAAGTAAAGAAATCCTTGCTGTTTTTCTTAGCATCTTTTGCCAAGGATTTCTCGTAATCTGCCTTCGCCTGCCGAACCTCCTTTGTGACCTGATTGCAGATTAACGTATATCTGCCATAGTCTTCTGAGTCGCTTGATAATTTATATGCATCCCATGCATTTTTCTTCTCTGTTACGAGTCTCATTAGTTCATTTGGCAACCATAAGAAATATTGTTCAAGGCCTAAACCTTGAACAATATTTCTTAATAGGTATGAAACTTTTAGTAGCTTCCACGATTAATTCCTTGAATGCTTCCCACTTAGAATTTACTGTTGGTAACATCGTCAGTTGATCCCACTGTACAGAATTTAAAAACTGTCGGAGACCACTGTACTCGCCTTTACGGAAGCAAAAACCCTTTCCTTTACCCCTGATGGTAATTAAATCCCACGTCAGTACACTGTGATCACTGCCACCTAGTGGTTCATTTATCTGCAAATTCCTAATACATGAATGATCACTGCTGATAACCAGATCAAGAGTATTACTTTCTCTGGTTGCCTCTCGAACATGCTGCTGCAGAAAACAATCATCCAATAAATCCACAGAAGTCTGACTAGTGTGTGAGTGCCCAACCCACAAGTTCCAGTCAATATCTGGGAAGTTAAAATCCCCCATTATAAGACATTCCGATTTACTAGCCCACTCTATTTCTCTGTATAATTGTTCACTGTACTCATTCGAGTCATTAGGCCTATAACACACTCCTACTCTAATTTTTGCTTTCGCAGTGCTTATTTCACACCAAACTGACTCAACAGTGCACTGTTCATCTACATCAACTGGATGCACTTCTTTTGATTTTATATTTTTCTTTATTAACAGCATAACACCTCCTCCCTTCCTATCCTGTCTATCCTTTCTGTACACATTGTACTCCCCAAATTCCAGTTCGGCATTCCTTATATCTGGGTGACACCACGTCTCTGATATCCCAACAATATCCGCCTTTGATGTCTTGACCAACACTTCAAATTCATCAAATTTATTTACTATACTTCTAGCATTGGTATACATGCAAGTATACATGCACCTATTCCTATTCCCAGCCACTCTAACACATCCCATATACCCACCTGTTTCACGATGACTGACATCCGTCCCTGAAACCCCCTACACCCCTCGCTCCAGGTAGCTACTTATTCTAATAGAAGTTGTGCAAGAATCACCTTCACCTCTGCCTACGGCTACTGTTAAACTATTAGTCCTTGTATCCCCCCAAGCTATCAGTTTTCCGACCCACCTAACACTGCCTCGATAGCATTAGCAAATATTCTTGCACCCTATCTATTTAAGTGTATCCCGTCCCTGTAGAAGCAATCTCTCCTGTTAACAAGTACAGTCCAGGCTGAAAAAAATTCTACCCCTTGAGCCTTGCACAATCTTTCCAGGGCCGAATTGATCGACAAGGCTCTCATCATATACTCCCTCCTATCGTGTCTGGGCAGAATTGCAGACACTTTCAAATTCAACCCTACTTCACGGCTTTTTTTCAACAGTGACCTGTACTTGTTAAGTAATTCTGCCGGTCTCCTATTCTTAATATCATTAGTGCCAACGTGTACAACTATATCACCTTTTGTGCCCTTAAAAGATGATATCTGCTCTACAACATCATCAACCTTTGTCCCTGGCAGACATACCCTGGTCCTGTTCAACCTATCCTTTTTACACAATATATTTCCCGTTTCCCTGACAATAGAGTCACCAACAACTACTAGTTCCTTTGGGACCAGCGCAATCTGCCTTGGGGGTTGCCGCTGTGTTGCGCGATGACCAAGTGCAAGCTCTGGCGTTGATGTGGGCAGCTGAGAGCCTGATGGGCCCCTCAATTTAGATCTTTCGAGGGCATCCACCCTGTCCTTCAAACTCTCATATAGGCCCATAACAACGCTGAGTTGTCGCCTGATTTCCTTACACTCCTTACATCGCACACACACAAAGACATCCCCCATGGCAATATCATGTTCCGTTCCAGACAGTTTGGCAAACATTTCACAAGTTGCACATATTTTTAGGCTGTGATGCATTGGAGAATCCCCCCCCACCCCCGCAGTTCTTCCCCGAGTCACAGCACTCCTGCCACTTTGTGCCCGTTGCTTTGCTGCTCTAGTTTGGGGCATGATATTTTAAATTAATAAGATCAATAAATTAAATTAAATTAAATGCCAATACTACGCTATCTAATAGAAACAGTGAAGCGTATTACTGTTTCTATAATTATACGTTATAGCTACCTAACTACCTCAATTAAAAATTTGAATTCCCTATCACTATATACAAAAACAATGGGCGCTGCTCTTCGTGGACTAAATGTTATTAGTGAAGTCCCACAGGGTTCAGTGTTGGGTCCACTGTTGTTTTGTATATTTGTCAATGATATTGATGAAGGTAGTAGTAGTAGTAGTGGCATATGATACAAGAAAGCAAGTGTATGAGCTTATGCAGCATCAGCAAAAAAAAAAAAAAAAAAAAAAAATCACACCATTCCCTCCAAATGCCTGTCCAATTCCTCCTTAAATTTATTTAACCTATCAACTTCCACAACGAAAGATGGAAGTTTGTTCCAGCAATTAACCACCTGCTGGCTAAAGGCAAATTTCCGAACATCTATTCTACACCTGTCTTTTCTTAATTTGGATTTATGCCCCCTTAGGTTCGTAATCTGAACTAGTGGATTGATCCCATCAGAATTCAGCATGCTCAACCCATTCAAGGCTTTATACATCTCAATCAGATGCCTAGTCTCCAGCCTCTGCGATTTGCAGAACTTAAGTTTCTCTTGGTAAGAGGATCCCTTCATTCCCCTCACCAATCTCGTTGCCCTTCTCTGTGCACGCTCAAGCAAATCTACATCCTTCCTAAAATAAGGCCTCCAGACCTGTATGCAGTACTCAAGGCTATATCAAGGTATATCAGGCTTAGTGTCGAAGTTTGCAGATGATACAAAGGTTGGCAGGGTTGTTAATGACAGTAATGCTAGTGCAACAGGATCTAGAAAATTTAGGAAGATGGGCTGAGAAGTGGCAACTGAAGTTTAATATTGACAAATGCAAAGTACTGCATATGGGTAGAAGTAACCCCAGAGGAACATACCAACTGTGTGGCACTACACTTAGGGTTGTAGAAAATGAAAAAGACCTGGGAGTAATTGTGCAGTCAGATATGAAGTTTTCTGAGCAATGCAGACAGGCAGCCAGAGCAGATCATGGGTTTTTTATCAATGATATAACATGAATTTTGCTAGAAGGGAAAAGGAGGTGATTATCTCTTTGTATAAGGCAATGGTCAGGCCATGTCTTGAGTACTGTGTACAGGTCTGGAGGCCTCATTTTAGGAAGGATGTAGATTTGCTTGAGCGTGTACAGAGAAGGGTAACAAGATTGGTGAGGGGAATGACGGGATCCTCTTACCAAGAGAGGCTTAAGTTCTGAAAATTGCAGCAGCTGGAGACTAGGCACCTGCAAGGTGATCTGATTGGGGTGTATAAGGCCTTGAATGGGTTGAGCATGCTGAATTCTGATGGGATTCTTCCACTTGTTCAGATTACAAACCTAAGTGGGCATAAATTCAAATTGAGGAAAGACAGCTGTAGAATAGATGTGCAGAAATTTGCCTTTAGCCAGCGGGTGATTAATTGCTGGAACAAACTTCCATCTGTCATTGTGTAAGTTGATAGGTTAAATAAATTTGAGGAACTGAACAAACATTTAGAGGGAATGGTTGTGTGAATTGTTTTTTTTTTTTTTTTTTTTTTGGCTGATGCTACGTAAGTTCATATGATTGCTTTCTTGCATCACATGCCACGATTACTACTACTACTGCTACTAATATTCAACAACGGAATCTGCTTTGAGCTCAGAAATACAAATATTAACCAGCAGATTCTTAAATAGGGGTTATCCCTTTGCTACAATAATCCGAATTAAGGATAGGATACAAAATACTACACCAACGAACAATAATAATATCAAAAAATATTTTATTTCTGTCCCATATGTTGAACAGTGGCACAAACAGCTTAACAGATTCTTTAAAGATACCGAATTTAAAATTGTTGCCAGGCCAATATGGAAATTACACACTATACCGAACAATCGCTCATTTATTTCCTCATTCGCAACACAAATTAATGACATGGTATACATTTCTTGCGGTGATTGTGACTCGTCTTACCAAGGTTCGACACCATTTGATTTGAATATCTGTGTTAATCAACATGCAACCTCAATTTGTGTGTCTCATTCAGCAGCGTCAGAATTCACCTCTCATGATGTTAACAAAAAACATACTTTTTTGATTTAACGAGTCCAAAATTCTTAGTGTCCAACATTTGTTGTTTGTTTGTTATTTGGTTTTTAGGAGCATTAGCAACTAAGGCCATATTGCTCCGGAGATATGCAGTGGTCATTCCCTGACCTTTCTGCATCCTCCATATTTGGTGGTCACGGGCTCGAACCCCAGTCTAATCAAGAAGCATGTGCTACACACTGCTGCTCCTGCCCACCTGACTACAGAGGCACCATGTCCAACATAATTATACGCGCCTATTCATTGCAGAAACCGTAGAAATTAAGTTACACGAAAATTCTGTTAATGTTTGCTGACCATATCTGATCTCCGATTCGTAGGCTTTTACACGCATGCGCGAAGAGAAATAATCCCTATTTAAGTTTTATGCTTGCCCCTATTTGGTAATTTTCATTCCTGTGATCACGACATACACATACGGTCGTAAAGCGTTGTCAGCTTCAGGAAGGAAAATTTATTTGCAATTTTTTCATTAAATTCTTTTAATTAATTTTCTTATTTTTAATTGTGTTAAATAGATTTTTAATTGTATTAAATTGAGTTTTAATTATTGGTTACTCTAACGTAAGATTTTCGATTTTTTCGTTTTAATTTCTGGAGAGTATCATACGGAAGTGTTCTTCTACGTACTATATTGACGTAAACGTCTCTTATTATTTTACAAATACAAATATATGGGTAGTTATCGACTTTACGAGTTACTTCGTTCCTAGCACACGCTCGTAAAGCGAAAACTCATAAAGCAAGAATTTATTTCCCATAGACCTAATGTTAAAATTAGTAGTTATGTTATCAACGAAATTAGTTAGCTAATTAGTTAATGTTTAAACAATGACTGATTCATCCAAAGAAATGAAAACATAGCCTGTAAAATCAAGCAAATTATAATAATAGAGAAATTCAACCCAGGGGCTCACATCTAATGAGTACAGGTTTGGCATGGCACACCGAAGGTCCTGAGCTGGATATCATCATTCTTTTCTTTTTCTCTCTCTCTCTCTCTCTCTCTCTCTCAGGGTAACTCAGGAATTTTTTTTCTTTGGTTGGTGCAACATAAGCCTCAGGCTTCCTTGCACCATATGGCTAATAAAATAATAATAATAAAAATAATAATAATTATTTATGACTTACAAATGTTAAAGAATGTTTATTCTTCATCATCATCATCAGACTAAATGCACACTCGATCATTTGTTGCTCAAGTCATTTTCTTCAGAAATGCTTCAAGAGGCGTTTATTTCCAAGATAATCTTCTATTTTAATTTTAATTTCAATAGTATGCATAAGCATTTTTTAATGGAACGCACAAATTGCAACTAACATGATTTGAGCGGAGTAACAAGTTTACAAAGTTTAAAAAAAAAAAGTATGAAGAGAAGATTCTGAAAATGTATTTATGTTTTTTTTATACGATTGAAGATTTCAGTAAAGAGGAAACACATTTCACCATAATAACATAAAAACCCACACAATTCCAGCTATCGGTATTTTCACAAATGCAATAACGTCGAGTTTACTACCCATTTATAATTGCCTGCAGTAACAGAAAAGTCCAATAAACCAGAAAGTTGAAATTGTTTTTATCGTTTTATGGTCGTGACTTCCAAAAATGTGCTTTAGAAAAATATCACCAAGTCGTTCAAAATAGGTTCTTATAACAGAACATATGATAACGATGAAAGTGCCGACCGGGCTAGCCAGGTAGGTAAAGTGCCTGCCTGGCAACCCAAAGGTTGCGGTTTCGAATCCCGCCTTGGGCTTGGATCAAAGTAAAATGCAAAAACTTTGGGAGGTGCATTATGGTCACAGAAGCTGGATGCACCAACAACTAACAAAAAAAAAAAAAAAATAATAATAATAATAAAGAAAAAAAAATTATGAAAGTGTAGTGCGTTTAATGATTTGAATTGGTAACTAATATAATTTACACTATAAAAATCTTTTACGGACTTATACAGCGAAAATTTGAACTTCCGAGGTCTTGGAATGAATTACCAAAAACAATGTGTTATTGAGTTCACATTACGATATTTTCGCGATAGAATGGTAAAGGATTAATATCGTAAAGCGGGATACATGTATTGTATAGCTATGCGTGTGGTTTGAAATGCGGTATTTATGAATGTTTAACATTCATTTTTTTGCAATTAATGTTCATATTTTTGATTTTGTTGCCACTTGATAAAAAAAAAAAAAAAAAAAAACCAGAAAACTCGTAAACTCGGGAACTCATAAAGCGAGAACTGCCTGTATATATATATATATATATATATATATATATATAGTCATATAAATTAGAATAAGGTTTAAAATAATAAAATATTTTTATATTTTTTTCTATTAAAAATAATAAAGTATTTTATTATTTTAAACCTTATTCTAATTTATGACTATATTTCAAGCGTCATGTAGAGGAGTATGCTTTTTGCTGCCTCTGATGTGTGCTGTACTCTCCTTTTTATTTTTATTCAGTAATACTTCTTTTCCAACATTATTTAAATATATATATATATATATAAAGAATATACAAGTAAATTCATATATATATATGAATTTACTTGTATATTCCTTTTTTTTTTTTTTTATTCCTCAGTCCCAGTTCATTTTTGCACTAGGTTTTTCAAATTCTTTCACCTGTTTAACCACTACTTCATTTCCACTTTCTACTATCCCTTAAACTTCTCTTAGTTCTGGCACCTTGTAGACTTTTCATTTCCATAGACACTTTATTTATTCTACAAACCACACATCAAACAAATTAGTTGCAAGTAGACCATTTGTGTGAAACACTATCAAGAGATGGTTTTTTTGAAAATAAAGGGGACCTGAAAACCATAAAACGACACTTGAAGTAGTGGTTTTTAGTTATAATCTGTGCAACTAGAAATACTGCCGATTTAATTGTTTTGAAAATTTCTTGTTTTTTGAATGTTAATGATTTATTTTCGCTGTGTACCACCTAACGAATATTGAATTTTTATGTTGTGTTTATTTGACACAAAAATTATTGAATTTGTTTTCTAATTACAACATTGTGTATACTGATAATATGGTCCCTAAAGGGTGCAGTAAGACAAAAATTTATATTAAAATTAAACAAAAAATGTGGCGAAAATTTCAAGGTCCATGAACGGATATTAAAATAAAATTACTATTTTTGCGGGGGGGACGGATTTTATTCCACCGGGTTGAAACTCACCCCCCCCCCCGATCACTCCCTGGATTCAACAATGCTCAACCACCATGCAGGCAACTTATTTTCCAGTAATAATTCGCTAATTAAAGAAAATTTCTTCCTATCCGATCTATAATCCCCTCCTCCAATTTGAACTTATAGTCCTAGTTCCGGAATCATTTATGCCAGTGAAAATTTCACCCTCATTTATTTTACTTTCTCCTCTCACAGCCTTATACACCTCAATTAGGCGCCTGGTTAACAAACTCTGCAGCCCAACACTAGCGTAGCTACCCTTTTTCGGGCCCGGAGGCAAAGAACGGGCCCTACTTAATTAATGAAAATTGCAAAAACCGGAGACAGCCAAAGACGCCGGCCCCCCTAAAGGACCCGGAGGCCTTTGCCTTGCCTGCCTACATGGTAGCTACGCCACTGCAGCCCAATATATACTAGTTCTTTCCTCATGCGGGCAGACTTTTGCAGATCTCACTAAACGTGCTACTCATCTTTGTAACCTTTCAAGAAGCTCGATGTCTTTTTTAAGACGTAGTCTCCATACTGGACACAGTTTTCCAAGTGCAGTGGAATTATGATCTCCCAATCTCTACAAGCAAACAATTGATCATTCATTGATAGGCCTCGCCACTGTCTACACTTTCAGAGAACTTCATGCCCGACTGTATAGTAACTCCGAAATCAGTTTCTTTTTCATTGGTTTAATTCAGCTCCCCCAAGTGTATAAGTTATTGCGATTGCTGTTTTCCAAGTGTTAGACCATGCATTAAACACAGCTGCCACTTGTCTGACTGTACTTGAAGTCTCAGTCGTCCTGAAGAAGCGCTGCTTGCCGCTCTTCATTAACTACTTTACCTGGACATCGTCTGTAAATTTTGATCTCACACTCTGTATCTCTTCGTCGATGTCATTTAAGAAAAATCAAAAAACAACATGGTACTAGTACCATGTTGTTTTTTGATTGTGGGAACTCAATTGAGGCTATAAGGTGTCAGTGTATTGTGTCTGTGATTATATTATTCGGTTGGCGTGCTTTTTGCTGGACGATAAACCCGAATTTCCGGGAGGAAACCCATAATATAACTCACGCCTGACTCTGACTAACTCAGCCAAGTTGTGAAAATAACCCATAAAAATTCTTCCCATCATTAAAGGGATTCGAACTCAAGGTGCAACGATGGTGAATATAACAATCGTGTGAACATCTGGGTCTTAACTGCTAGTATAATCTAAAAAATGGCAGCCTAAGAAATTTAATGCTATCAAATGCACTTGGGGAAGAGCATTCTCTTTAATGCTATCAAATGCACTTGGGGACGAGAAGTCCAGGAGTAGTTTATAGATTATGAGAAGAAAAATTAAAAGGAGTTTCAGAATAACAAAAATTCATAAATGATGATACAGAAAACGAAGTTCAACATTAAGTATAAGCTAGAAGGGTACATGGTGTTTATGATTTATCATAATACTGCATGTAGAGAGGATGTCATTGCCCCTCTCTATAAGATGATGGTGCGATCACACTTGAATACTATATCAGTAATAAACATCTTTTCAAAATATCAGTCCAGATCGCCGGAAGTTTCGGATGAATTGTATCGAATTTACTCTCCGCGTTTTTCATTCACATATGAATGAAACTCCTGTCCTCTCCTAACCTCTTCGCCAGTTATTTTTCATACTCAGATTAGCGAATTTTATCCTGTTAGTGGTACTATTACATATTTGCTTATAGTTATCGTAAATAGTAGTGCCACGATAGCCTGTTACTGCTCCATGCCATTTTCTTTTTAGTGAATTCAATCTTTCAGTTCTCTTGTCATCCATTTTGGATAACAAGAGAACTGAAAGATTATGATATATGGACCAAGACAGATGTAGGATAGACGTGCGGAAATTTGTCTTTAGCCAGCGGGTGGTTGGTTGGTGGAACAGACTTCCATCCCTTGTGGTGGAGGTTGATAGCCTAAATAAGTTTAAGGCTGAGCTGGACAGGTATTTTGAACGAACAGAGGGGTGAAGTGGTAGTGTTTTTTTTTTTTTTTTTTTGGCTGATGCTGCATAAGCTTGCTTTCTTGAATCAAATGCCTCTACTAATGCTAATGCTAACTACCATTTATTAATGATAGCTAAAAAAATTTTTTTTCAATAGATACTTCTGCGGAACAAGACTATGAATTATGATGATGTGTAAGATATTCTCTGCCCATTCAAATAATGAGGTCAGCGAAAATGTGTGAAGATAACGAAAGAAGTTAATTCTCTGTTAATCTATTTTTTACGATATGCCTCGACATCTGAAAAAAAAAAAAAAAAAAAAAAAAGACTATTTTCCCAAACATATCTCCTCGTTAGATAAAAATGGCCATTGTAGTATGGTAAGGCTCGTTAAAAGTAGTCAGTTCTGCTATAACGCAATACATGTGTTTCTAAAAATCTCCGCGATATGGTATTTAGCACATTAAAAACAACAGGGCTTATGGGAAAAATTGGGATAGGGGCAGAGCACTCAAAAAAAAAAAAAAAAAAAAAAGTTCAGTGTGGTAAGTAAAATACTAAAAAAGTTAGAAACCCAATAAAATTGCTAACACAGGTTTATACATATTTAATTTCTAATAAATAAATAAATAAATATTAGAGTAAATATAGCACTTTACCTCGACAAGACACCTTGTATTGGTCGGAGACTACGTACGCTTACGTACATAGCTTAATCAATACTGTAATATATGCATACTAATTGATATTTCTATTCACTGACTTTTTTTTTTTTTTTTTTTCTATTGTAAAATTTAAAACAGTAAAAAAGACAAGCAATCAATATCACAGAAATGCACACGTGAGATATGGAGTAACAAGTTGACGAAGCTCAAAAAATAGGAATGAAGAAAAGATTTCATTGCAGAAGAAACACATTTCACTATAATAACGTAAAAATTTACAGAATTCCAGCTATCGGTATAATCGCAAATGCAATAAGATCGAGTTTACTATTCATTTATAATAGATTGCACTAACAGAAAAGCCCAATAAACCAGGAACTGCAAATTGTTTTATGGCAGTGATCTCCAGAAATGTGCTCCTCTGCTCATGCTATCACACCTCACGAAATTTCTGTTCGAACAGAAAAATGTGAGCTCCTGAAAACATGAATCGGTCTACAATATCACCTGTTATCTTGTGAATACAGCGAATGACAACAGTATGTCTCCAACCAATACAACTACAGTACAGTAAATGGGAAATACAGCTCACATACATGACATTTTTTTAGCTTTGTAAACGTGTATGTATTGCTGCGCAGGTCGCTACGTTCAGCTTGGTGCAGGGTTTTGCGTTCAACTGGTATTACTCGCAGACGAAATCGCGCATGAGCCAACGCGAAAATCGCGTTATACCCGTATGGTTCACTAATATATCAGCCGCGTTGGAGTAAATTGTTAAAATGTGCGTTATAGCAGAACTGACTGTATTGATAAACTACCAAATGGTTCAGTCGAAAAGTGGTACAAAACAAGTAGCATCTAAATTCTGTTTTTCCGTCGTTATTCGATAAAAATTATACTAAATTAAATTGTTATGCACACAAAAAAAGAAATTAAATGCAAGAGATGCCTTATGAGAAACTAATAAATTAGATTTCTTTGATCTTTGCAGTTTGGATTTTCTTTTGAGCTTACAAATCATTGTGTCTACAGAATTGCTGTTGCATAAAGCAAAGGCTGTATATTACTGAATCTGTCTTGCATTTTATAATCATTTGAGAGAGAGAGAGAGAGAGAGAGAGAGAGAAAAATCTTTATTACAACTAAATGAATACAATGTACATAGATTTAAGCGAAGTTGCAATTATCCCGTCACGGCCAGCGGCTCATATCAGATAAAATAGATTATATAGATAATGCACACTGCTTTATCTATTATGTTAATAGATAGTAGATAATGCACATTGTAAAATTAAAAATTTAAAAAGTAAAAATGTAAACATGCCATCACATTTCCTCAGATTACGCAGTATTAAGTATATTTTTGATGAATATTGATATTGATTGAAGGATATTGATGAAGGTATATCAGGCTTAATGTCGAAGTTTGCAGATGACACAAAGGTTGGCAGGGTTGTTAATGACAGTAATGGCAGTGTGCAACAGGATCTAGATAATTTTGGGCAGATGGGCTAAGAAGTGGCAACTGAAGTTCAACCTTGACAAATGCAAAGTACTGCATATGGGTAGAAGTAACCCCAGAGAAACGTACCAACTGTGTGGTACTACACTTAAAGTGGTAGAAAATGAAAAAGACCTGGGAGTAATTGTGCAGTCAGATATGAAGTTTTCTGAGCAGTGCAGACAGGCTGCTAGGGCAGGTCATGGGGTTTTGTCAATGATATATAGGAATTTTGCTAGCAGGGAAAAGGAGGTGATTGTCCCTCTGTATAAGGCAATGGTCAGGCCACGCCTTGAGTACTGTGTACAGGTCTGGAGGCCTCATTTTAGGAAGGATGTAGATTTGCTTGAGCGTGTACAGAGAAGAGCAACACGATTGGTGAGGGGAATGAAGGGATTCTCTTACCAAGAGAGGCTTAAGTTCTGCAAATTGCAGTGGCTGGAGACTAGTCACCTGCGCGGTGATCTGATTGAGGTCTATAAGGCCTTGAATGGGTTGAGCACGCTGAATTCTGATGGGATCCTTCCACTTGTTCAGATTACCAACCTACGGGGACATAAGTTCAAATTAAGAAAGGACAGATGTAGAATAGATGTGCGGAAATTTGCCTTTAGCCAGCGGGTGGTTAATTGCTGGAACAAACTTCCATCTGTCGTTGTGGAAGTTGATAGGTTAAGTAAATTTAAGGAGGAACTGGACAGGCATTTGGAGGGAATGGTGTGATTTTTTTTTTTTTTTTTTTTTTGGCTGATGCTGCATAAGCTCCTACACTTGCTTTCTTGCATCATGTGCCACTACTACTACTACTACTACTATTTACAAGTTATGTCATTGTTTCTTAACGATTTGATGTTTTTTGCAGTAATTGTATAAGTTGTCAGTATCAGGTTCTCTTTATATTAGCAGGGTGTGGGGATAGCAGCCCCAAAACAAAAAAAAAAAAAATAAATAAATAAATAAAATAAAATAAAATAAATAAATAAATAAAGAAAGAAAGAAAAGGTGCATTTCTGTTTGACGTGCATGAGCGATTCTCGTTGTTAATGCACATGAACTCGTCTAGTACTGTACGGGCGAAAAGAATCAGCGATTGTATGTGGTGTTAATTTCTGTCAGCTGTTTAATTTTTAAAAAAAAAATGATGTTTTCCCGTTTCTTTTTCTTCATTTCTTCTAAATCGTGCTTAGTAGCAAGAATTAAGAGCCAAACTAATTGTCTGAAGAGCAGAGGTGCGAACAATGTGTTCCCAGTTAAGTCTCTCGTAATCCGTCCTTCTAGGGAAAATTTCTTCATTCTACTGAAACTATTTTAAATATCATCAAATAGAAAATTTCAATGTAAAGAAGTTCGTTAAAGAGAAGTCCAACTTGTGTGTCAAAAAAAAAATAATAAAATAATAATAATTGGCGCCCTTCTGAATGTCGCCCGTAAGCGACACTTATCTCACCAAACCTCATGCGACGGCCCTGATTCAAATCAATATTTTTAGATTAAATTTATGTGTCCAAGATTCCCAAGATTCCTTCGAGCATCTGTTGTAACATCATGAAATGCATCCATCTCGTACTCCATTGTTAATATTAAGTCAAATAAATGTTTGCCACTAATTACTGTCTTGTGTCATTTCTGCTTCTTGTGCCCCTGCTACTACTTTCCCGTGACGTTTCCGGTTATGGGTTCCTATGCGATTCAGATTCCTTTAGATGTTACCTACCTCCCCTAAACGTTTGTACCAGTATTTCTGAGACACCCTGTATAGCCCTGGCCGTCGCGTAGTGCTTTAATTTTATTTTGACAGCGGGGTTGCCATTGGTTGGGTGAGACTGCTTTAAGTAATAAATATTAAATATCAATCAATCCTGAACCGAAAAGAATTTTATTTCGGTTAAAACGAATTTTCATTTTGGTGGAGAATAATGATAATGTCTATCATGCTTGATTTTTAGTTATAAACTATCGAACTGAATACTGATAATGTCACCATTATATGTCTTATTTGAAACCCAATGTCACTCCTCTGCAAGTAACACTGACATCGGTGGAAAATTAACTTGAACAATAGTGACCATTGTTTCTTCCCCAGTCAGGGAACAAAGGCCTTTGTTTGAGCTACTTCACCACGTGGTTTTGATCTGATTGGCTCCCTGTTGACTGCTTACGAACGTGATGATCTATTTCAAATAATTCAGCAATTATTATTAAAATTAATGAGTTATTAATAATGATGACGACACCAACAATATCAATTTATAGAGTGATTAATATTACTTGATTGACTTAAATTGAATTATAGTGAATTTTATTAATGTGTGATACAGTCACATGTGGGCATAATTTTACCTGGCATCTACAAGTCACGTGACCCACTGGCACACTAACATTTGTTTCCTGCCCTGCCACACAACGCCCCCCTGGTAGTAGTTCCGTGCAACTTGGTTTTTCATAAGATTCAGATTTTCTCAGCAGACAATTTTAGGAGACGGTGTAGAAATTCAGTATACGACTTAGTTGGTTTTCATCCCAACTAGACATACATGCTAACATGAGTTCTCGCGATGAATCGATCTAATACTCCACAAAATCTGGGGGGAAACCAGGAAATAAAAAGAAGAATACCAAGAAAAGGTCTCAGGCTCAATCCCTATCCTCCTCTAACAATCCATCCCCAAGTGATGATAGCAACAATCCTTTCTGCTGGTGGCAGTTCCATGAAAATTGATTTTCATGAGATTCAGATTTTCTCAGTAGACAATTTTAGGAGACAGTGTAGAAATTCAGTAGACGACTTAGTTGGTTTTCATCCCAACTAGACATACATACTCATATGATTTCTCGCGAAAAATCGAGCTCACACTCCCCAAAATCTGGGGGAAAACCAGGCAGGAAAAAGAAGAATACCAAGAAAAGGTCTCAGACTCATCCCCTATCCTCCTGTAACAATCCATCTCCAAGTGATGATAGCAATAATTCTTTCTGCTGACCCAAATCTTTCTGTTCCAGCTTAACTAGACTTCTGCATCTCCACTCCAGTGGCAGCATCCATCCTGGAGTCTCTTGCAAAGGTTCCTCCAGCTCTTCCTACCCCAGTTTCTACACCTCTCAAATCCATCTCTGCAGCTCCTGTCATCAGTAGCCATTCTGACGTAACCTCACCTTAAGTCAAAACCAGGCTAGCCTCTCTGGCCAAGCCTTCATACTATGGTTCAGCTCCACCAGCAGCTCCTGCTCCTAGCCACTCCTTCTGCCTCTACTACAGCACCCAATGCTCCAAACTTACCCACAGCCCTGGAGTTGAGGCGGGCCTTCCGCCAGGCATCAAGATTTGCCATTCCTGATTCTTACTCATCTTCTGTACTTGATGTCTCAAATGCTACCTCACCACATCAAGCTGTCACCATTCTCCATAAGAATCCCACTGCATTCCTGAAACAGGAGTCAAATAGATTCAGCATACCTGCTGAAAACTACATCCAGGAGTTGTGGGACAGCTTGGAGACAATTACCACTGCTCTCTTCATTGATAATGAAAGGATGAAGGCTGCCAAAAATGAGCTCAAATCTTGTACAAGCATCCTAGAAAAGGTCTTGGACACCATCTCCAAACACCTGCCTGCTATGCCTGAGACCTCCGGAGCAGCAGAGTATCAACAAGCTGAGAGACCTCAAAAATTAGTTCCTAGATCATATGCCAATGTCCTCAGTGGGGATGGTTCTCCCCTTACTACCATCTCTCAATCGTCCCGGCATCTGCCAGCTGAGCCTAACCTGCAGAAGGAACAGGACATTCTAGATGTTCCAGCAATGGATGAGTCCGATTTCAAGACCAGTGGGGATGTCAAGGAATTGGTGCTAATTACGCTTTAATTATTTCAAGACGGTTAAAGTCAAGTCATTAAGAGCAATCCGCAATAGGGGAGTTTTATTGGAAACAACCGCCAAGGACGAACTGGAATCTATATCCATTGCACCATCTCTTGAAAATGAAGAGATGGTGCACCCAAGCAGACTAACCCCTCCATCCTAATATACGATGTCCAAAAAAATACTACTAATGAGGACTTTCAGGATGACCTATTTCACAAGAACTTCACGGGAAACGGAGTCTCTTTTGAAGAAGTTAAAAACCAAATTACCATTAGATTTACTACCAAAGCCAAACGCACCTTTGCTTCACATCGGGTAATCACACTCATCCCAAAACTCTCAAGACAGTCATGTCTTTGGAACGGATCTATCTGGGGTGCAGTGTGTCACCATTCACAGTGGTGGCGAAGTGCTTCTTCTGTCTAGGGTTTGGACACACTGCCCAGTATTGCTCCTGCAAATCTTCCACCTGCGAATACTGCGCTCGCAGTGGCCATGTCCATGCTGAATTCCCCAATAAGGATGAGACTCATAGTTGTGCTAACTGCAAAAGATGGAAAAGGGAACACAGCCATTCTGTGAGGGACAGTGAGTGTGCGGAATATCAACTAGCTTTAGAGCAGACAAGACTAAGGACAGCTGATGAATAAACATGAAACAGCATCCTTGCAGTTTCCCAATCCCACAAATAGAATCTCCAGCCCTCATGTCCTGCAGGCATCGCTACACCTCTATTAGACAGATCATTAATGCAGATCAAGGACACCAGTCTAGGGCAGTAGCAGATGAAATTAGAAGTGCAGCAGAGGATAACTCCCTAGACATCTATACAGCAACAGTATGCTTCAAGACCTCAGCACACGGGAAATACTTCAAAGATTATGGACTTCTCTATCCAAAATCGGGTCATGCAACTCACCTTGGACCCAAGAACCTGCATTGTAGTAATGAATAAACAGCTGGATATCCTAGTGATCCTAGTGCCAGTGCACGAAGTATGTAACCTGTATTCAGGTAACGTACGCCTCACTTTCATTTTATCTCATCTCTTTGTACTGTCCACCATCCCATGACATTGAAGCATCATTGAACTACCTAGATCTCGCAATGGACTCCTCACGGTTCAATGTGGTTATCATCACCCCACATGTAAATGCCAAATCCACCCTCCAGCAGTCACCAGTTCTTGACTCCAGAGGTCTTCTACTTGATCTCCATTTGGAACCAACCTGACCATCCACAACAAACAAAGTTAATACACCACCTATTACAGTGCTACAGGGAAATCCAATATCGACATCACAGCCACCATCAATGACCTCAGAAACTTGATTTGCATCTGGACCATCATTCCTAAGTGATCATAGAGTAATACGTTTCCACATTAGCATGCACACATATAATGGAGCGCCCTATATGGTCCCAATTGGGTTTGTCACATTCTCGACTAAGGACATTGACTGGGCAGCCTTTGGCTCTTCCATACAGAGAGATCTTCTGGACCTACATTTGCTATCCGATAAGAGTCCAGCAGACCCTTACCAGAGCTCACTCCAGTTAGCTGCATATTGCTTGGTGAAGAAAAAGCCTATAAACCTAAAGCTTGTGCCTGGTGGAACACCAAGCTAACTGTACTGAGGAAAGATGCACACAGAGGACGTAAGGAGTACCAGTGTTATAGAAATTACACCCCCCCACAAGACTTTGAACAACCGCACGTCTTGGGGGGTGTGCAACTTTTTAGTGAAGTCTATTTCACTAAAAAGAACTTTACCAAAACGGTTGCCAACAGGAAAAGACAAACCTGGATGGACTTCGTCAAGGACTCGGGAAATTCTGGCTCATGGGGACTCCTTTATAAAATCTTCAGGGGGGGGAAAGACATACCCGGATGTCTTTGGCTCATTTCGCATCCTAGCAGAGCCGGAACTCACCCTAGTTCCGGCTCTGCTAGGCATCTACC
The DNA here is from genome assembly GCF_048544385.1 of Mastigoproctus giganteus. NCBI lineage: Eukaryota > Metazoa > Arthropoda > Arachnida > Uropygi > Thelyphonidae > Mastigoproctus > Mastigoproctus giganteus. The sequence goes on along the minus strand of NC_143580.1, from coordinate 152,420,048 downwards.
TTAACATGGACTTGAAAAGAGAGCGGCTGCACTGCTCTATGAACTGATTAATATATGGCAGACGCGATGAGACACAACCAACAGGGGACTGGTCACGAAAAACTTCATACCACAAGGAAGAAGCGGAAATAATCATGTCCAATGCAAAGATCCCAACCTTGGGCCTTACTGCGGAAACCCTAAGAAGAAAAGGACCATCTGTCATAATATTTGACGTGGACCAAGACATTACCCCCGAGACTCTAACCGGGGAAATCTATAGGAAAAACCTACAGAGAGGACTACCAGAGAGGGATGAAAAGCTAATGGTAATGCCCAAGTATAAAACAAGGGCCAGAGGCAGCGGAAACTGTAACTGGGTAGTGGAGCTGGCCCCAGAGGCCTGGCAAGTCCTTCGGGAACAGCGATCAATTTATATAGAGTGGAGTAGCCACAGGTACAGAGAACACGTGGCTATAGTAAAGTGTTTTAGGTGCTGCAAATACGGGCACACGACACACACACATGTAATCAAATGGAAACAGCCTGCGGCCACTGCTCCGAAAAGGGGCACAACTTCAGTAGCTGCCCAAACAAAGCAAAAGACCCTGTATGCGTCAACTGCAAGCTACTAAGGCTAGATCATATGCATTCCATAAGAGATCCAAAATGTCCGACATATCAAAAGTTCAAGTGTATATATCAACCCAGAACCGATTATGGGTACGCAACATAAAAAATATAATGATGGAGTGCTAAAAATTCACCAAATAAATGCGCAACGTGCGAAAGCAGTGGTCGCTCAAGTATGCCTAAAAGCAGAAGAAGACAATGCTGATCTCATCCTTATTCAAGAGCCCTACACTCACATGAAGAAGGTTAGGGGATACCCGCTCAGGTTTAAAATAGTACAGAGTGACGAAGATACACCATGGGCAGCAATTATAGTCCGCAACCCAGAAATAACAGTAACCAAGATCCCACAGTTATGCACGCCATGGGCAGCATGTGCACATATAATCAGCTCTGTCGGCTGCCTATATGCAGTCTCTCTCTCTACTGCAGACCTGGCGTCGAGATTGACTTCGCCATTACATATCTCCAGGATGTCCAAACTACCTTAGCAGGACAGAGGATCATAATAGGTGCCGACGTCAACTGCCGATCCCCAGTCTGGCACAGCGCCACGCCGGACCGGCAAGGCACCAGAAACGGCCAAAGACTGGAAGAGTTTCTGGCTAACTCAATATTGACGGTTAAAAATCAACCTTTCTGCCTCCCAACCTTCTGTAATACACTTTGGGAGGCGACCATTGACATCACCCTAATCACAAGAAATATCGATTCCCACGTGACCGACTGGACGGTGCAAAATGCTTGGACCACGTCGGATCACCGTACCATCACCTACCGGATACAGAGAATCACAGCAAGAATCGCAACAGAAAGGACGATGCTAAACAGATTTGCAATCTCCAAAGCCAATTGGGAACTCTACCGAGAACAGCTTATTAGTAGAGCCCAACATGATAGAATTGGGCAAACCAGACAGGATGGCCAAGAAATAAGAGAGGACCCAGACAAACTGCAACAAATAATAACAAACATCATAACCAAGGCAGCTGAAGTTGCCATAAAAAGAAAAACGCTTTCGAGCAAGACCATGCCCTGGTGGACCCCAGAGCTGCAACGACAAAGGAGATTAGTCCAACAAAAAAGGAAGGAATATCAGAGAACACAGAGGTCGTGGCCGCCCGCTGAGGTCACTTTCCTGCGCCTCCAATATACAGTACTGAGAAATACTTATACCGAGAGTACAAAGAAAAGTAAAAAGTCCTCCTGGGAACGACTGGTCTCAACTAAAGGTAATGAGAATCCCTGGGGAGTGGTCTACAAGATCACAACAAATAAACTCCCCAGGGGGGAAATAACCACAGCAACTATAACGCCGCAACGCACCCTCACCACAACATGGGACGACTCGGTGGCCAACATTTTGAACACCATTATAAAAGACCCACCGAATATACTCACGGAAGACCAAGAAGCTATCATACAGGCAAACGAGACCTATAACACCCAGCAAATGGAGCCGCCAATTACCATGGATGAGCTACAGGAAGCTGCAACACAAATGCGCAACAAGAAATGCCCTGGCCCTGACCTCTTGGACCCAGAACTCGTTAAGAGGGCGGTGGAGCACATACCGGAACCCCTGCTGCACCTCTTCAACTGCTGCCTCAGAGTGGGCCATTTCCCAACTAGCTGGAAAACAGCACATCTCAAGCTCGTCCTGAAAAACCCAACTAAACCACCTGAACAACCAAACTCTTACCGTCCCATAGCGCTGCTATCAACACTAAGTAAACTCCTGGAGAGAATACTACATCGAAGAATACTCAGCCACTACAAAGAAGCTAACCTAGAGTCACCCAGACAATATGGGTTCAAACCCGGACTCTCCACGATTGAAGCAATTCGGAACCTCCTAGAAAGCGCAGCACAATGTAATGAAAAGTACTTCCTGGTAATTGCGGTCGACTTCGCCGGGGCGTTCGACACCCTCTGGTGGCCGAGCGTCCTGGGCAGACTCTGCAAGGCAAAAATCCCCATGAATTTATATAATTGCATTAGATCCTAGCTCTCAGATAGAAAAATCAGGGTAATGGCACCATTCCGGAGCCTGACAAGATCGGTCCGCAGGGGCTTCCCGCAGGGATCTGTCCTGGGGCCGCTCCTGTGGAACATTGTTTTTGATGAATTCCTGGCACTCGACTTGGGTGATGTCAACGCACAAGCTTTCGCGGATGATCTCCTCCTAACGGTGGCAGCGAGCTCTAGATCACAGTTAGAAGCCCATGCAAACCAGGCACTGCAAGTGCTCCAGGACTGGACAAACCTGCATACACGAGATTTCCCCGACCAAAACGAACTCAATTCTACTGAGAGGAACACTTAACATCAGACGGCCGCCCCAGATAAAAGTAAGGGGAAGCACAATCAAACTGGCAAAACAGATGAAATACCTAGGCATTATCCTAGATTCCAACCTGTCCTTTAAACAACACCTCTTATATCTGAAGGAGAAGCTGAGAAAATACGCAGCACTAGTAGTCAGAGTAACACGCAGAGACTGGGGACTAAACAAAAGAACATTATCCCTCTACTATAAAGCAATTTTCGTCCCAGCAATTACTTATGGAGCCCCAATATGGTACATCAAAGCAAGAACTGCAGTAAATAAAAGAATCCTCGATACAATACAGCAAAAAATACTCCTCACCATCACCAGGGTGTGTAACACGGTGAGTACCTGTGCGCTGCAGGTCCTGGCGGGAACTCTCCCTCTGGACCTGGAGGTGGCGAGATGTGGGTTGATGTACTACCTGGCAAAGGGAACACCGACCACGTTTGACACTTTTACACTGGACCCTACAAACAACCACTACTACAAACCTGAAAGAAACTTGGCAGAGGAGATGGCAAGAGACGACCAAGGGTGAAGTCACACGGAAATTTATACCCTACGTAGACAAGACCTATCCAAAAGCCCCCAAATGGTTCTACCCAGGACTGAACACCACCTTCCTCCTGACGGGCCATGGGCTCTTTAACGCAAAACTGAATGCATTCGGATTGACCGAGGACCCAACTTGCACCTGTGGCAATATGGAGACGTGGCAACATATCATGCACAAATGTGAATGCTATGAGGAACAAAGATCAGTACTCATCACCAGTATAAAGTTCGTATCAAAAGACAATGAGCATTACCTCCTGGATTCGGAAGACGAGTACACCGCGTTCAGCCGCTACGCCCAGGACATCTTTAACAGAAGGAGAACAGAAATCGCTATCCGCAACAATATGGAAACATCTGAATAGAAGAACTCCATTGAAACTAACCAAGGAGGAGACATTCAAGACTACAGCATGAACATACCGCATGACTACAACCGATCAAAAGAAATTACCAACAAAGATAACTCTCCATTCATGACCTGGTGCAAATGGCCAGGACTGATGTTCTCAACGAATATGACTACCTGAATTGACATCAAAGCAGTACTACAAACTGACCAGAGTCATCACTCCTCTTCCTGATCCCATAAGATGAACACGAGACAAGTGAGACTGAATCAAGACTGTGACCTACCTGAAGTGACACTGACCTGAACATCCAAAAACCATGACTGTGACCGCAACTACGCTGTTGCCCCGCCTTTTGGCGATCTGGGTTGGACACCTAGTCTGGCCCACTTTCTCTCCATATACTGGCGGTGGGAGGGGCCGGGACAGTCCCCTCCCCCCGTTTACTTCTCCTGGTGCGGCATGGGCATGCCACACTGATATCTGGGGTCGTCTATCCTATTGGCCTCATACTTCTGTCTTTCCCCTCCAGTCTTCAGGGGCGCCTCCGTAGCCAGGTGGGAAGGAGCAGCAGTGCGTAGCACACGCTTCTTGATTAGACCGGGGTTCGAGCCCGTCACCACCAAATACGGAGGATGCGGAAAGGTCAGGGAATGACCACCGCATATCCCGGAGCAATATGGCCTTAGTTGCTAATGCTCCTAAAAACCGAACAACAAACAACCAGTCTTCAGTCTTTCCCCCCACTCTCTCTCTCTCTATACATCAAAGTGTACGCCCCACATGACAAAAACTTAAACTTGCAAATTATAACAGCCAAATCGTGCATCAATTCCGAAACTTAACCTCATTAGCGAATCACCCCTTAAAATCGCGTTATTATTATTATTTATTTTATTTATTATTACTATTTTTTTTTTTTTTTTTTTTTTTTTTAGCCCCTAGCCACTGAAATCTCAGGAAATTAGGTGGCAGGGCCTGCCAGAGTAAATAACTATGCTGGGTGTACCTGGTCTGCCTCCATGGGGCTGAGTTGGGCAACGTTGGGCCCCAGCAGGGGTCTAGCGGCTAAATGGCCAGAGAAACAACGATACACAACACAATACTTCCAAATCCCATACACTTTTAAATCTCTGGCCTTAACAGTGATCTGTTACACCCACAAGGAAAACCACGCGGAGATGGGGGAAACCCCTGGTGCCGTTTGACACGAACACACTTTACACTTTACCACATGTTACTTTTGCCATGGCAAAATCTGTTACCAAATTGTTTCAATTTAGGCTTGCAGAGCCAGACCTCTGTTTCTGTGGAGTGAAGGAGAACTTGTCCCATATATTCTTCGACTGTGCAATATATGATGAATCCAGAGAACAGCTAAGGAGGAATAACGTCCAGGGATTTCCCCAACTACAGTGGAACAATTAATTCAAACACCAAGTAATCTTGCAGCACTACAGGCCTTTGCTAAAGAAGTTTTCGCTCGGAGGAAGAGGCTTATTCTTAGGGCGAATCCGGATTTGCCCCGGGTTTAAAACAAGGTTTTTTCCCCTCTCTCTCTTTCCTCATGTTCTGCACTGGCTCTGAGAGTTGTTCCTGGAGCCAGGGTAGCAATAGCACTCTCATTCTGTTCTTTCCCTGACAGTCCCTGTGCGGGATGAAGAATTGTTTTCCCTCCCTTTTTCAATCTCTGTCTTCATCCGGCATGGGATTTTTGGATGTGGGATGATTTTTTTTTTTTTTTTTTTCACATTTCCTCTTAAACTTTTTTTTTTTTTTTTTCTTACTTCTTTTGCTGGCCTCTTATTTTTATTTTATTTTTTGAGGTTATGCCTAGGTTTGGACTCCCTGGGTATGAAATAGCTGGTATCCATAGTCTTGCACTGAACCAATTGATACGGGACGTTTTTTAAATAAATAAATTTATTTATTTTATTTTATTATTATTTATTTATTATTATATATTTTTTTTTTTTTTTTTGAAAGATCAAAAGCCGCTTTGGGCATTCGGTACGGGAGGGCCCACAACGATTCAAGTTGTTTATTTCGTTTTTAGGAACATTAGCAACTAAGGCCATATTGCTCCGGGGATATGCGGTGGTCACTCCCTGACATTTCCGCATCCTCCGTATTTGGTGATCACGGGCTAGAACCCCGATCTAATCAAGAAGCGTGTGCTACGCACTGCTGCTCCTGTCCACCTGGCTACGGAGGCGGCCCCGCTTCAAGTTGTGGTATAGACGGATACTAAGCAGGCTTCCCAGGAAATCGCCTTCATGGTAATAAAGTAGCCAGAAACAGCTAAACAACACACACACTGCACAAACATAACATCACACATATCTCTGCTCTTTTGCAGAGTTCTATATTCTTCACAGTATATCAAGGCAGAGTTAAAAGTGTTCCGGAGCCAAACTACATTTTTTTTTTTTTTTTTTTTTTTTATGAAAACTACAAACACGAGAGGTATTAGAACCTCTCGTGTTTGGAGGAAATTTGCCTTTAGCCAGCGGGTGGTTAATTGCTGGAACAAACTTCGTCTGTCGTTGTGGAAGTTTACAGGTTAAATAAATTTAAGGAGGAACTGGACAGGCATTTGGAGGGAATGGTGTGATTTTTTTTTTTTTTTTTGGCTGATGCTGCATAAGCTCATACACTTGCTTTCTTGCATCACATGCCACTACTACTACTACTTAGTACCGTGCTTACGAAGATATTTGTTGACATTAGACTTGAACTTCTGTAGACTGTAATTTTCAGGAAATACGTACGAAGGAACGTTGTTCCAGAAAACAGCAGTTGAATGAATAAACGAGAAAGATGAAAAGTTTGTTCTGTGAGTTTGAAGTTGAACAGTAAATAGATGTTGGCTGGTGGCGGCACGTGTTCGGACCATTGATTACCACCAGACAGAGGGTGGTAATCAATGGGTGCTGCTCTTCTTAGACTAATGTTATTAGTGGAGTCCCACAGGGTTCGGTGTTAGGTCCACTGTTGTTTTGTATATTTATCAATGATATTGATGAAGGTATATCAGGCTTAATGTCGAAGTTTGCAGATGATACAAAGGTTGGCAGGGTTGTTAATGACAGTAATGGCAGTCTGCTACTGCAACAGGATCTAGATAATTTGGGCAGATGGGCTAAGAAGTGGCAACTGAAGTTTAACCTTGACAAATGCAAAGTACTCCATATGGGTAGAAATAACCCCAGAGAAACGTACCAACTGTGTGGTACTACACTTAAGGTGGTAGAAAATGAAAAAGACCTGGGAGTAATTGTGCAGTCAGATATGAAGTTCTCTGAGCAATGCAGACAGGCTGCCAGGGCAGGTCATGGGATTTTGTCAATGAGATATAGGAATTTTGCTAGCAGGGAAAAGGAGGTGACTATCCCTCTGTATAAGGCAATGGTCAGGCCACGCCTTGAGTACTGCGTACAGGTCTGGAGACCTCATTTTAGGAAGGATGTAGATTTACTTGAGCGGGTACAGAGAAGGGCAACACGATTGGTGAGGGGAATGAAGATATCCTCTTACCAAGAGAGGCTTAAGTTCTGCAAATTCAGTGGCTGGAGACTAAGCATCTGCGCGGTGATCTGATTGAGGTATATAAGGCCTTGAATGGATTGAGCACGCTGAATTCTGATGGGCTCCTTACACTTGTTCAGATTACGAACCTAAGGGGGCATACATTCAAATTAAGAAAAGACAGATGTAGATTAGATGTGCGGAAATTTGCCTTTAGCCAGCGGGTGGTTAATTGCTGGAACAAACTTCCATCTGTCGTTGTGGAAGTTGATTTTTTTTTTTTTTTTTGATTTGGTAGTTGTTGGCGCATCGGCTTCTGTGGCCATATTGCACCTCCCAAGGTTTTTGCAGTACTTTGATCCAAGCCCGAGGCGGGAATCGAACCCGCGACCTTTGGGTTGCCGGGCAGGTACTTTACCCACTCGGCTAGCCCGGTCGGCTTGTGGAAGTTGATAGCTTGAATAAATTTAAGGAGGAACTGGACAGGCATTTGGAGGGAATGGTGTGATTTTTTTTTTTTTTTTAGCTGATGCTGCATAAGCTCATACATTTGCTTTCTTGCATCACATGCCACTACTACTACTACTACTGTTTTGAAAGAGAGAGCGGGAATTATAGAAATCAGTTCAGAAGAACAGTGCCCGTGGAAGTATCTGCAGAAAAAGGCATGCAGCAGAAACAGTACGTCAATGTGACAGCGAGTAGAGAAACTCTGTTAGAGAGGAGTCATTAATTAGAATAACTGCCCTCTTCTGAATGGAATCTAGAGGCCTGAGAGAGGTTCTGGGATCATGTGGACATGTGTATATGTAAAGGGCGGCTCCTAGAACGCTTGTTCAACTCCGCCTCGTATCTCTGTGAAGAATAGTATCACTACAAATGGGTCAGATATGTGTGTGACGTCGGTATGTGTATTATGCGTGTGTTCTCAGAGGCGGATTTAACGGCGAGCGCGCCCTGGGCCCCGACTTCTGAAGGGCCCACGCATAACCCCAACTTTATACGCAAAACCCCAACAAATTAGTTGAACTAATATGTTCAACTATCAGTTCAAAACTTTGTGATTATTATTATGCTATTATTAATTATATTATACATATATTATATTCAAATTTTATTGGAAATAAAACATTAATAGTACATAATATTTTTTATTTATTTAAAAAAATGGTTACCATGTATTTTTATTTTCCCTGTCTCTCTCCTTTTTTTAAGGGGCCCAATATTTTCTTATGCACCCGGGGCCTCAACCGACCTTAATCCGCTACTGTGTGTTCTGTTGTTCTGTTCTGGCCGCTTGGCTATCCACAAGCATGTCACCTGGACAGATGATTCTGGGTACTCGTCCACACCACGGGAAGGTGGGCCAGTCCATGTAAAGCACGTACTGTCTCAAGAGAGACTCTGACCCACCTGATGTTGTCAGAAGGTAGGCCAGGATCCTCTGGGGGCCCATTCCAGAGGGGAAGAAAAAAAAACGATCACCCATGGTGCTGGATATGGAACCGAAATTAATAAAATAAAACATTTATAAAAATAAATAAATAAATAATAAAAAATAAAAAATAAATAAAATAAAATAAATAAGTAAAATGAAAGAAGGTAGTGGTGCTGCTAAAAAAAAAAAAAAAAGAAAAAAAAAACAGAAAGCACTTAATTTTGTCTGCAGGCCGAGGAAAAATTTCACTTCTTGAGGATTTGAGTTTATATATTATTAAAAGAGATCTAACCAGCTATGCATCAGCAGGACCATTGTGCTGCATTCTGTTGAGATCTGTCGACACTGAACGCCTTCGAAGAAATACGCCTTGAGCGAAAGCCTGAAGAATGAGATATGACTCCGAGCTTTGAAGCAGAGACGACTCCTGTCCTGGTTTAAAATTAGTAAGTGCATGAAGTGGAAGTCTGAGATCGTCATACAGGGAGCAATGAAACAAGATGTGATCCCAACTCTCTGGTGATCCACACGAACAGAGGTCTGTTTGTGATAAATTGAACCTAAAAAGACTCTGGTTCATCGATCCATGTCCTGTCAACAGGTAAGACGTGAATATGTCCATGCAGAACCACAATCGAACACGATTATCAAGGAGAAATGAAACTTGTGGTATAAATTTTCTCATTGTTGCACCAACGGGAGCTGTATCCCATCGAGACTGCCAGATGTCAACTAACTCGTTCCACAGTCTCCTTCTTTCTCCTTTGGCATCATCTTGAAGGTTGATGGTTATTCCAAGAAATTCGGTCTCAATCTGGTTTTTCAATTTGTATCAAAATCCTCTATAAGTAACTTGCAAGTCTAAAGGTAATGTTCCGGCTAGTACTTGCAGAGCTTGCGTCGAGACTATCCTGCATGCCTTAACTAAACACCGCAAGATGGTTCTCTGCAAAGACACGAGTTTTGCTTTGAAGTGTTTGAGCCGTGCCCTGTGAAACCATGCACCGGCAGCATACGTGATTAGAGGGAGGAAAACTGCATTGTAATAGATCCTTAAAGTTTTTCTGGAGAGCCCCCATTCAACACGGGACAAGGTTCTGGGGGCACCGCCAAAGATGAAGGATCAATCTTTCATGGTAGGGCGGATTTGCGGTTTGTACAGAGTGAACAGCTGTTTCGAAGAAAAGTAACGCCGAGAGCGAGAGAGAAAACCAAGTTTATTAGATGCAGAGGAAGCAATATTTGTAATGTGCTTGTGCCAAGAAAGATTAGAAGTCAGGGTAATTCCCAAAAGAGATATCGTTTTGCCTAGAAATCGAAGTGTCACCAAAGATAAGCATAGGAGCAGAAGAATCCTTTTTGCGAGATATAAGACAAGACTGAGTTTTAGAAGGTTTGTTTGTTATTTGGTTTTTAGGAGCATTAGCAACTAAGGCCATATTGCTCCGGGGATATGCGGTGGTCATTCCCTGACCTTTACGCATCCTCCGTATTTGGTGGTCACGGGCTCGAACCCCGGTCTAATCAAGAAGCGTGTGCTAGGCACTGCTGCTCCTGCCCACCTGGCTACGGAGGCGCCAGTTTTAGAAGGATTAAGAAGGATTAAAATCAACTAAGTTGTCTTTGCCCCACTGGAGAATTACCTGGATATCGGCATTTAAGGAATTGGTAGCGGATATTCGAGAAGTTGAAGATGATTGAGCAGGACAAGGTTTCTCAAAATGGAAAATGGGATGCAATGTGCTATCATCGGCAAAACTATGGATAGGATTTCCAGTCAAGGGAGGAAGGTCATTAATATACAAGAGGTAAAGAGTGGGGGAAAGAACTGAACCTTGGGGGACACCAGCATTAGTGGAGAAGTTAGAAGACAGAGAGCCATCTACCATCACCCTCAGTGAGCGATCAGAGAAAAAAATGGATAAGCAATTACAAAAAACAGTTGGCAGACCATAAGATGGAAGCTTGTTTAGTAAACCTTTATGCCAAACTCGATCGAAAGCCTTTGAGATGTCAAGAGCAACTGCTTGTGTTTCACCGAACTTTTCCATTGAATGTGTCCATAAATGGGTACCATAAGCCAGAATATCACCAGTGGATCGGATCGACACTGACGGAATCCATACTGGCGATCATTGATCAGACAGAAGGTTTCTGGGAAATTTAATAGTTGGCGGTTAATTGATTTCTCCATTACTTTAGAGAGAGTAGAAGTAATTGCAATAGGACGATAATTGGATGGGAGGGATTTGTCACCCTTCTTAGGAACTGGCTGGATATGAGCAAATTTCCAAGCAGAAGGAAAAACACCTTTGGAATAAGAAAGTGAAAAAAGGCGGCAAAGAACAGAAGTAAGTTCAGGAGCACAGGTTTTGAGAACAAGTGGAGAAATACCATCAAGACCTGGAGCTTTCTTAGCATCAAGATTCGCCAAAATCCTTCTGACATCCTTTTGACGGAAGACCACATGAGGTATGGAATGGATCGCGCTGGGAATGGTGGGAGGTGTTTTACCACAATCATAAATACATGAGTGTGAAGAAAAATGGGATGCTAGCAGGTCAGCTTTATCCTCGGCTGAAATGACAACAGAACCATCTGGTTTTGACAGAGGTGGGAGTAGAGATGGGCAAAAGACCAGAATGCTCGGCTACCATTAGAGTAAGAAGCAAGTTTTCTACTCTTAGCCTGTTCAAAATCTAGTTTGGACTGATTAATAACTGCTTTACAATTGTTGGCGGCTTTGGTGTACGCAGAAAATAAAACTGAAGAATTGGAAACAAGCCAATTACGATATGCAACATTCTTCTCTTGAACACCCTTAGCACATTTATTGGAAAACCAAGGTTTAGATAAAGGACGAGATTTTAAAGTGGAGTGTGGAATAAAGGATTCCATTCATACAATGATAATTTCACTGACACGATCTGAGCAAACGTTGACATCAGAAGTTTTGAAACAGTAATCCAACAAAGGAAAAGAAGAAAAGAAATCTCGCAGGTCATCCGATTTTGCATTCTTGTAATGCCAAACAACACGAGGTTGAAAATCGCCATGAGATAAAGGCTCCATTGGAGAAGAGACAATCACCAAGTTGTGATCTGAGGTGCCTAAAGGACCACTCACTTCGACCGTGTACTTAGAAGGGTTGTTTGTGAGAAAAAGATCTAGCGTGTTGGCTGTATGGTTAGGATTGTCCGGTATTCTTGTAGGTAAATGTACAAACTGTGCAAGGTCATTAGTAATTGCAAAAGCCTCAGCATCTTGACCACGTGGGCCGGTTTGACTAGAAAACGGAAGCCAACTTGAGTTGTGAACATTAAAATCACCAAGGAAAATTACCTCACTGTTAGGAAAGTTGGACTGGAGAAAGTCAAGTTGCAAAGAGAGGAAGACAAAGAGCTCCAAATGATTAGTGGAGTTGGGAGAACGGTAGAGACAGCAGATGAATTTGACACAATGAGGTAGAGAGATTTTAAGTCAGAGAAGATCGAAGAGAGGAGATTCCAAATTACCAAGACTCTGACAGGGAATATCGGAACGGACATATGCACAAGTACCACTTTGAGGCGAAAGGAATCATACAGCGAATAATTTCAGCAACTGAGATGAGCAGTAGTTGAATCAACCGATAACTGAGATTCTGTCAGAAAAAGTACATGGGGTTTGGCAGATTGCCAGTGGAAATGGACATCGTTGAGATTAGAATTGAGACCACGTATATTTTTGAAATGAAGTGTTTGGGAGGTTTAGATCTTTTCGCAGATAAGCTTCCTCTATCAGTTTGACAATTCATGGTGTATTCAATAATAAGAAAAGTTGGGGGGGGGACATGCTGAATGAAGTAATGAAATGTTTGGATATGGCGTACACACGTAAGAAGATACCCACATCCTTAACATAACGTGGCCTCTACAATTCCCCCCCCCGCGCATACACACTACTCGGACTCCCTCCAGTTACTATCTGGCAGAGTAGAGGTAGTAAAATTGTACACTAGCTGATCCCGAAGCCTCCTAAAGAGTTACCAATATGTCGGTGCGGAACACCGTTTTATAGTTGTACACTCGAAATGTAAGGAAGATTGGATCTCGCCATGATGTTCATCATAACCTCAAAAGTCATAAGTCATACTGCGTGATGGAAGAGATGGGGGAGAGTTGACCGGAACTTAGTTCTGGAGGCTAAACGTGGGTTCCACCAATTCAAGCCTCCAACAAGCAAAGTGGTGGTATTGCACCGGTTGATGAGAGTCATCTACCGCCTGGTAATGCCTGGTAACACAGTGGGGCGGCATTCCTCCATGTGGTGTGGGAGCCCCACCTCGACACCTGCTTACATTGGTTCATACCTTGGTGGTCACCCAAAGTGTGCTTGTGCATGGAGGTTATACCCAGGATTACTAACAGTCCCACCATCGTGAAGGCGCACGCAGCGGATTTGGTTGTTACAGACCATCTGGACTTTACCGAAATTAGGTCTACTTGACTTGAATGTCACCCGAATATCAGTTCCATCAGCGTTTTAGACTCCCAGGTGGCCAGTAGAGCTTGTCTGGCATGTCTGAGAGACTGTCTGTGACAACCTCAAGGACATAAATGTCTACTTAAACCATATAACACAACAGGAAGAAATTCACAATCATCTTGCAAATCAAGGAACCTTTCTTTTATACTCCACTTAACGCGTACTATCCGTTATTAGAGTTCTATACTTATTTTCGAGTATACAACTCGAATTTCTCCCGTTAAAATTTTGAATGGAGAAAGAAAGTGATCTTTTCAATCTCCTGAGTACCGGAAATCAGAAGCATATAAAACAGGACTGCAGAAAAGCGCTACAATAGATGTTTTCATCACTTAAGTTCCCCTTCATTTTGTCTTCTGAGGGGAACCCCCATCCTTTATAAAACTGCCCAGCTCTCATTTATACCCAAGGCCCTGAATTATATCAGCGAGAAAACTCAGTACAAAGCAGGAAAGAAAGGAGAACTGGGGGATTCTAATCGCTAATTATTGTCGAATCCCAGAGAAAAGCACCTCAAAATTGCGATCAGCTGTAGCAGGCACAATTTTGTTTTCTCTCTCCCTCACGAAGAGAGAGAGAGAGAGAGAGAGAGAGAGAGAACGGTCTTTCAAATAATGAACAGTTAGAAGAGCAGAAACAACGAAAGAAAAGTACAAAAAATTCACGGGGGATGAGATTTTCACAGAAACAAAAAAAAAAAAAAAAAACTCAAAAACGGGAATATAACCAGATAACACGCAAAATACACATGCCAGAATTCAGAAACCTTATTATCAGGCTAAAAGGAAAAAAAGAAATGGGTTGATTCTGTAACTTCTCAGGCTGAAGTCGTTGGACACTCTATAAAATATGTTATATGACAAATGCCCAAAAACAAGAGAAAATAAATAAAGTTTAAAAAAAAAATCGTTCCCCTCGCCATATAAGGAAAAAAAAAAAAAAATCTTAAAAATTCATAAAAATGTCCATTTACGAAAATAAACTGTCACCGATAAAAATATCATTCATTTAAAATTATATGCTACTTTTTTTCAAGTTTACATTTTTAGCAAAATAATAATTATATACAGGGTGTTTCAGTTAAACGTTTCAGAACTTCTAAGAGGGGTAGGGTACATCCTGACAACTCGAAATCATATAGCAATGTGGGGTCGGAAATGCTTTCCTGAAGCGGTGTTGTACACAGAAGCACCATAAAAAGAAAAGAGACCGTAAGTGAGAAATCGTTTTAATAATACATGAAAAGAAGCAAAAGGTACATGGATTCAAGTAAGTGTTCGAAGTTTCTTCCACGGGCTACAATGCACGCCTCACATCTCCGACGCATGGACATCCGAACATTCTGGAATACTCCAGGCGAATTTCGAATTTCTTCGGCAGCTACTGCGATTCTTGCAACCAGCTCCTCAGCATTGTCAACAGGGGTGTCATAAACTAGCGATTTCATATGACCCCAGAAATAAAAATCAAGACATGATAGGTCGGATGACCGAGCAGGCCAACGCACGGGACCACCACGTCCGATCCACTGTTGACCAAATGTGACATCCAGGTAGTTACGAACATCTCCGCTATAATGGGCAGGGGCTCCATCGTGTTGGAACCACATTGTCTGTTGCGTAGATGCAGAAATCTGTTCATCTCTCAAAAGTTGTGGCAATACTTGCTGCAGAAAGATCAAGTAGATAGGTCCGGTTAGACGACACGGTAACAGGTAAGGTCCGATGAGGTGATCTCCCATAATACCGGCCCATACATTGACCGAAAATCGAATCTGTGCTGCACGACGTCGTATTGCATGCGGGTTCTCGACCGCCCAGATATGGTCGTTATGCGTGTTGAAAATTCCTTCCCTTGTGAAGGATGCCTCATCGGAAAACAACACTTCAGCAGGAAAAAGGGGATTTGTAGCACATTTTCCAAGGTACCACTGTGCGAAAGCAATACGAGGTGCATAATCCTCCGGTTGCTGTGTCTGGACACGCTGCACGTGAAACGGATGCATGTCTTGTTCTCGGAGAATCCTCCAGACGCTGCAATGGGAAACCCCGACTGCGTTTGCTAGACTTCGTGTACTCGTTCTTGGATTCCCCTGTACATGCTGCAGCACATTCTGTTCGACGGCTGGAGTCCGTGCTGTTCTTACCCTGTCCCTGTCAGCTCTTTCAAATGAACCTCTCTCAGCTAACCTCTGGTGCAGTCTTGCAAAGAAATTATGACTGGGAATACGCCTCGTCGGATATCGTTCCGCGTACAAACGCTGTGCGGCTGGCCCACTACAATTTGCAGCCCCGTACGCCAAATGCATATCGGCTAACTCTGCGTTCGTGTAATCATCCATCCTACTAACTTGGCGTTCTTGTTCAAGAAATTCGAAATTCGCCTGGAGTATTCCAGAATCTTCGGATGTCCATGCGTCGGAGATGTGAGGCGTGCATTGTAGCCCGTGGAAGAAACTTCGAACACTTACTTTAATCCATGTACCTTTTGCTTCTTTTCATGTATTATTAAAACGATTTCTCACTTACGGTCTATTTTCTTTATGGTGCTTCTGTGTACAACACCGCTTCAGGAAAGCATGCATTTCCGACCCCACATTGCTATATGATTTCGAGTTGTCAGGATGTACCCTACCCCTCTTAGAAGTTCTGAAACGTTTAACTGAAACACCCTGTATAGAAAAACACAAGGTGCGTCAACAAAAAAAAATGTTAACACTTATGGGGAATATCTTGGTTTTCTTTGCATTTACCCGAAATCGCAGCGAAATTGACTTTGGAGCAAAGAAGAAAGGTTGCTGCATGGATGGAAGCCTTCCAGCCACCCACGGTGGTTCGCAAAAAGTATCGAGGACATTTAAACTGCGATCCACCCTCGAGATAGACCATTTATCGCGCTTACAAAAAGTTTGTCAAAACTGGCTCAGATGCTGATTACGAGATCTTTTTGGTAAAGGATGCTAAGAAAAGCAGCAAGGACTTCTTTACTTATATAAACTCTAGAAGGAAGTGGCTATAAATCAGATTGGTCCACTTGATATCAATGGTTTAACTGTAGATGACCATTCTCAGATAGCTGAAAACTGAATGAGTATTTTGAATCTACATTCACTTAAGTTCTTTCTTCTCACACATGTGTAGTTATTCAGGGAAGTGAAGGACAGAGGCTTATTAAACTCTAACAGGGAGCTTAATGATTTTGTAATAACTGAGAGCAAAGTGGAAGAGAAATTGTTGTAGTTAAACATAAGAAAGGCACCTGGGGTGGATGGGATCTATCCAGTTATATTAAAGGAGGCGGCAAAGGGAGTATGCAAACCATAAGACACAATTATGAGCGCAACGTTGGACTCAAGGGAGGTCCCCACTGAGTCCACTTGAGTACAAATGCATCTCCAATTCACAAAGGGAGAGGGATAAAAAGGGTAACACGAGTAATTACAGACCAATTCAGTTTAACTTCTGTTCCGGGGAAAATAATGCAGCCATTGGTTAAAGAAGCATTGCAGGATAATCTAGACAAGACTGTAGTAATAATTCAGACAGAGAATGGGTTTATTAAGGGGAAGTCTTGTCTGACAAATTTGATCAGATATTACACTGGTGTGCAAAACTTAAGGACCAACACTATTTTTAAAGGTTACAACCACAAAATCTTTACTTAAGGTACTCTTTACTGATGAGAGTAGATTCAGTCTCAGCAGCGATTCTGGACGTCAGCTAACTGGAGAGAGGTTGGCACACAGTATCACCCCGCAAACATCACTGAAAGGGATCAATATGGCGGTCGAGGTGTTCTCGTCTGGGGAAGCGTTATCTTGGATGGACGTACACATCTCCATATATTGGAAGGCGGTACTGTAACCGGCGCACGCTACTGTTTTTTTTTTTTTTTTTTTAGGAGCATTAGCAACTAAGGCCATATTGCTCCGGGATATGCGGTGGTCATTTCCCTGACCTTTCCACATCCTCCGTATTTGGTGGTGACGGGCTCGAACCCCGGTCTAATCAAGAAGCGTGTGCTACGCACTGCTGCTCCTTCCCACCTGGCTACGGAGGCGCCTGCCCGCTACTGTACTGAGGTAATCCGTCCCCCATGTGCGTCTGTTCCGAGTGCCATTGACCCCGAGTTCGTGTTTATGGATGATAACGCAACACCCCATCACACTGCAGCTATGATATGCTTTTGGAAAGTGAGGGCATTGTTCGTATAGATTGGCCTGCCCGTTCTACCGATCTAAATCCCATCGAACACATGGGACGCTCTGGGGAGACGCCTAGCGGCACGTCCACACCCACCAGAAAATGTTCACCAGCTGCAGACGGCTTTGACAGAGAAATGGACGATGTTACCGCAAGAACTTATCAACAACATTTTTCTAACTATAAGCAGGCGGTGCAAAGCCTGCATCGACATTAGGGGTGGCCATATCTCTACTGAGATATGGCCACCACCTCTTCCCTTGGTTCCATCTTTGGCAGTGATGCATCTGTATCATGGCAGCCAGTGCTATGTTGCATTTTTGAATAATGTCCCTCTGTACCGTTTTGTTTCCGTTGTTGTGTCAGTGTTGTTTTCTTCATTATTTCTGTACCTCACGAGATTCCTTTGGTATGCTTTTCCCATATCCAGGCCACTCCTATGAGAAGCAACAGGTGAAAACCTGACTGGTCCTTAAATTTTGCACACCAGTGTATGATGTGGTTACAAAGGAACTGGATTGAAAAGAAAAAAAAAAAAACTTTTGATATCATGTACTTGGATTTCAGGAAAGCTTTTGATACAGTTGCGCATGGAAGATTCCTGTAAAAATTGGAGCAGTGTGGTATTAAGGATAAGTTGCTACAATGGATAAAAGGGTGGTTGAGTGGGAGACAATAGAGCGGTAATCTATTAAAGCTGCTCTTCCTGGACTGATGTTATTAGTGGAGTTCCCCACGGTTGGGTGTTGGGCCCATTGCCGTTTTGTATATTTATCAATGATATTGATGAAGGTATATCAGGCTTAATGTCCAAGTATGCAGATGATAGAAAGGTTGGCAGGGTTGTTAATGGCAGTGTGCTACTGCAACAGGATCTGGAAAAGTTGAGCAGATGGGTTCAAAAGTGGCAACTGAAGTTTAACATTGACAAATGAAAAATACTGCATATGGGTAAAAGTAACCCCAGAGAAACGTACTGACTCTGTGGTACTACACTTAGGGTGGTAGAAAATGACTGGCAGTAATTGTGGAGTTAGATATGAAGTTTTCTGAACAAGGCAGACAAGCTGCCAAGAACAGGTTAAGGGATACTGTCAATGATATACATGAATTTTTCTAGTAGGGAAAAGGAGGTGATTATCCCTTTGTATAAAGGAATGGTCAGGCCACGCCTTGAGTACTGCGTACAGGTGTGGAGGCCTCATTTTACGAAGGATGTAGAGTTGCTTGAGGGTGTACAAAGAAGGGCATCAAAATTGTTGAGGGGGACAAAGGAGTCCTCTTACCAAGAAAGGCTGCTCATGTTCTGCAAATTGCAGCGGATGAAGACTAGGCACCTCCTAGGTGATCTGATTGAGGTGTATAAGGCCTTGAATGGGTTGAACACCGCCACTTCTGTTGAGATTCTTCCGCTTGTTCAGATTGTGAACCTGAGGGGGCATACATTCAAATTTAGGAACGATAGTTATAGAATAGATGTGCCGAAATTTGCCTTTAGCCAGCGAATAGTTGATCGCTGGAAAACAAACTTCCATGTGTTGTTGTGTAAATAGCTTAAATAAATTCAAAGAGGAACTGGAAAAATTTTAGAGGAAATAGATGTGTGAAATTGCGTTTTTTTTTTTTTTTTTTTGGCTGATGCTAAATAAGCTCACACGTTTACTTTGTTGCATCACAACAAAGCAAGCTGCTACTAGTACTGTTATCTGAGTTATGATGCTCAGTACGTTCTACGTAACATTTCAATATTTGTAGAAGAAAAAGATAAATTTACCTCAATATAATATGTAGAACACTGCCGTATGACACTCCCCAGCAATTAAAACGAATATAACATTAACGCAAAAGACATGTTAACTACATTATTTTGCAGTTTCTTTTTGCAATTAACCAAAAAAGTCATTTGATATTTTCTTGGTTTACCGGAAATTTACGTGCAGCTTAAGCTAACTTCGAAACTACTAGAGATACAGTTCTACGATATGCATTCTTGTTTGTATAAAGTAAAGAAGGGCAACAAAATGATGGCATTACCAAGAAAGAATTAAGTTGTGCAAATAGATGTGCAGAATTTGCCTCCAGCCAGTGGGTTGTTGATTGCTGGAACTAACTTCCATCTGTTCTTGTGGAAGTTGATAGCATAAAAAAATTCGAGGAGGAACTGGACATACCTTTAGAGGATTGGATGCGTGAAATGGGCTTTTTGGCTAATACTACATAAGCTTGCATCATATGCTTCTACTCATGCTAATGCTAAACATTAAACCGAATACAAAAGAAATTTAAAACAAATATAAATTAACGCAAAGGAATATAAAATTAATACAAAATGATTACAGTAATAAAATCAATTAAAGTAATTGTATGGGTAAATTCTTTCTTCTCTTTCGCAACACAAATAAATGACCTGGTAAACAACATTTCTTGCAGTGATTGCGACTCGTCTTATCAGGGTTCGACCTCTTGCAAGCTGGATTTGAGAGTAAAGCAGCACCCGTCCTCAGTCCGCGCCTCTCGTTCAGCAGCGTCAGAATTGGCATTTCATGTCGTTAAGGAAAACTATACAGTTTTATTCAACGAGACCAAAATACTTAGTGTCCAACGTAACTATACTAGACTATTAATTGCAGAAACCATCGAAATTAAATTACACGAGAATTCTATTAACGTTCGCCGTCCATAT
This sequence comes from Mastigoproctus giganteus, assembly GCF_048544385.1. Taxonomy (NCBI): domain Eukaryota; kingdom Metazoa; phylum Arthropoda; class Arachnida; order Uropygi; family Thelyphonidae; genus Mastigoproctus; species Mastigoproctus giganteus. The sequence goes on along the minus strand of NC_143580.1, from coordinate 152,399,821 downwards.
TTAATTTCCGATTCGTGGTCATTTATAGGCATGTGCGAAGACAATCTCTCTATTTAATATTCCGGCTCACACATACTCCGCGTTATTTCTATTCCAGTAATCAAGACATATGGTCGAAATGCACAGTCAGTTTCAGGAAGGAAAGTCGTTTTTCAAAATACGTTGCAATAACTTTAATTGATTTTATTACAGTAATCATTTTGCATTAATTTTATATTCTTTTGCGTTAATTTATATTCGTTTTAATTTCTTTTGCAATAATTTTATATTCATTTAAATTGCTGGAGAGTGTCATACGGAAGTGTTCTACGTATCGTATTGAGATAAATTTCTCTTATTCATTTACAAATTATTTATTTATTATAATTTTTATACATTCCTATTTATTAAATTAGTAATTTGGTCACAGCAACAGTTGCTGCTCTGACCAAAGAAAGAAAAAAAAAAAAAAAAAAGGCAAAAAGTAAACAGAAGATAAGAAAATATAAATTAACATTAGTAGAGTAGCATCAGCCAAAAAAAAACCTTCCCATTTCGCTCATCCATTAACTCCAAATGCTTGTCTAGTTCTGCCTTGAATTTACTAAGTTGTCAACTTCTACAACGGAAGTTTGTTTCAGCAATCAACCACCCGCTGGCTAAAGGCAAACTTCCGCACATCTATCCTACAACTGTCTTTCCTCAATTTATCCACCTCAGGTGATTATTCTAAGCACGAGGAACTCACTGTTATAGAGCATGCTCAAACCATTCAAACCTTATATACCTCAATCAGATCACTTCGCAGGTGTCTAAGTCTCCAGACACTGCAATTTGCAAAACTTAAGCCTTTCTTCGTAAGAACAGCCCTTTGTTCCATTCACTAATCTTGTTGGCCTACTCTGTACTCGTTCCAACAGTTCTACATACTTCTTAAAATGAGGCCTTCAGACCTGTATACAGTACTCAAGGTGTGGCCTGACTATTGCCTTACACAAGGGGATAATCACCTCCTTATCCCTGCTATAAAAATTCCTGTATACCATTGACATGAGCTACTCTTACATACTGTCTGCACTATTCAGAAAAATTCATATCTGACTGCACAATTACACCCAAGGTCTTTTTCATTCTCTACCACCATGAGTGTACTACCATATAGTTGATACGTTACTCTGGGGCTGCCCCAGAGTGATGTATCAACCATTGATTACTGCTTCCCATATGCAGTACTTTGCATTTGTCAATGCTAAACTCCGGCCACCTCTCAGCCCATCTGCTCAAGTTTTCTAGATCCTGTTGCAGTAGCGTAATGTCATTAGGTAACAAGGTAAATGTTGGAAGTGATCGCAGAATGGTAAGATGCACAGTTGATATAGATGCAAGAAAAGAAAGGAAAAAACTGACTCGAGCAAATAATACGAAGGTCTTTGAAATAATACAAGAGGAGAAAAAGCAGTATGTACTGGAATTTAAGAACAAGTTTGAGCTTCTGCAGACTGCTCAGGACCAAGATATCGACGAGGAATATTACAACTTTCTGAGAGTGATAAAGCCCAAGAAACCTATAGGTAAAAAGAAATCCGAAGAAGAAAAATTTAGTGAAGAAATACTTGTCATGATGAACCGAAGAAGACAAATGAACAAGATAAACACTGACAGGGAGAATATTGAGTATACTGAATTATGCAAAGCCATTAGAAAGAGACTCGGATAGGCCATAAGAAGATTTAACACAAAAAAAGTAGAACAAGCATTAAGGGAAAACAAAGGAATTAAATCAGCAGCCATGAGCAGTAATACAGAAAGATAAATGATACTGAAACTGAAGAATAGCGATGGTGTACTTATAAATAGCAGAGAAGGCATAATTCAAATAGCAGACTACTATAGAGAATTATACAAGGATCGAGGGAATGATGCCAGCAGTGGGGAAGATGGATCGCAAATTAGTAACACGTACGACATACCCGATATCGTTCCTGATGAGGTAGAACATGCATTGAAGAAAATGAAGAATCAGAAAGCCCCGGGAAAAGATGAAGTTGCTGTAGAGTTTGTTAAAATTGGGAGGAAGAGACATGACACAAAAACTGGCAAGACTCTTCACAAAATGCATTAGAAAATAATCAATTTTCTGTTTCTACTCCGACACGACAACCAAGTCAGTAGAGTTTACAATAAATCGTCAATACAAATATTTATAGTATTCACGGACTTGAATCCCCGTCCATTCAAGGAACGCGTGCTATGCACTCTCGCTCCTGACCACTCGACTACATGCAATCACAATTTTGCTGCATAAGAAAGGAGATATCAGAAATTGCAAATTATAGACCAATTAGCTTGTTATCCCACATCTACAAGTTGTTCACAAGGGTCATTACTAACAGAAATTATAAACAGAAAGGTTAGAAAGAATACTTGATGAGAATCAACCGAAAGAGCAAGCTGGCTTTACGACAGGATTTTCAACTATCGATAACCTTCACGTAATATCACAGCTAATGGAGAAAGAAAATGAATATAAAACACCATTATGCCTGGCATTTGTGGATTATGAAAAGGCATTTGACTCCATACAGCATAAGGCAATGTTTCGGGCACTGGAAAGACAAGGCATAGATACCCCATATATTATGATTTTTAAGAAAATATATGAGAACGCTACCTCCTCTATTAGACTAGACTAGATTTGACTCCATACAGCATAAGGCAATGTTTCGGACACTGGAAAGACAAGGCATAGATACCCCATATATTATGATTTTTAAGAAAATATATGAGAACGCTACCTTCTTTATTAGACTAGACAAAGACAGTAGGAAATTTTAAATCGAGAAAGGAGTTCAACATAATATCTCCGGAGTTGTTTAATGCCGCCCTTGAGGAAGCTTTCAGAAGATTAGATTGGTCGCAGAAAAGAATCAATGTGAATGGAGAGTACATAAACCATTTGCGATTTGCAGATGACATTGTGGTCATAAGACACGAGCCCAAAGAATTAGAGGAAAATCTTAATCGGTTATGCAGAGTTAGTAAGATTTTGGGCTAAAAATGAATATGGCTAAAACAAAAGTAATGATGAACAAGTATGCCACAGAAAGGGATATAATGATTGAAGAAGCAGTAATTGAAAAGGTGGAGTCATATACTTAACTTGGTTGTTTGTTTGTTTGGTTGGTTTTTAGGAGCATTAGCAACTAAGGCCATATTGCTCCGGGATATGCGGTGGTCATTCCTTGACCTTTCCGCATCCTCCGTATTTGGTGGTGACGGGCTCGAACCCCGGTCTAATCAAGAAGCGTGTGCTGCGCACTGCTGCTCCTTCCCACCTGGCTACGGAGGCGCCGTTACTTAACTTGGACAAGTCATTAGCTGTAATAATGATAAATGGCTGGAAGTCAAGAGAAGAATGAATTTTGGATGGATAGCATTCAGGAAATATAGTCACATACTGAGGAGCAATATCCCAATTTGTCTGAAACGTAAAATAATGAACCAATGTATACTCCCCACCATGACTTATGGAAGTGAAACTTGGGCACTCACCAAAATAATGGACGAGAAGCTGAGAACTACACAGCGAAGAATGGAACGAATTACATTAGGAATCAGACTGTTAGACAAAAAAAGACTGTTAGAAAAAAGTTACAGCTGACAGTTACAGGCTCCGCAAAAACGATAAGTGTTTGCCTTTTATTTACATGATTGTTGTTTTATATTGTACTTAATACGTAGTCATATAGTTATAGTTACGCTGGTTATTTTTTATTTTAATTTAGATAAAGAGTTTTTGTGGATTTTACTTACGATAGGTAAAACCGTTATTTTTGTTCGATTTTTGTAGCCATTGTTTTTGTATATAGGGAATTCAAAGTTTTTGTAGGGAATTCAAATTTTTTAATTGAGGTAGCTCTAACGCATAATTATATAGTAATACGCTTCACTGTTTCTATTTCATAGTTTCTATTCAAATACTACTGACATTTAATTTATTGATTTTATTAATTTAAACTACCATGCCCCGAACTAGAGCAGCAAAGCAACGGGCACAAAGTGGCAGGAGTGTTGTGACTCGGGGGAGAACTGAGGGGGGCGATTCTCCAACGCGTCACAGCCTAAAAAAATGTGCAACTTGTGAAATGTTTGCCGAACTGTCTGGAACGGAACATGATATTGCTATGGGGGATGTCTTTGTGTGCGCGCGATGTAAGGAGTGTAAGGAAATCAGGCGACAACTCGGCGTTGTTATGGGCCTATATGAGAGTTTGAAGGACAGGGTGGATGCCCTCGAAGGAAATAAATTGAGGGGCCCATCAAGCTCTCAGCTGCCCACATCAACGCCAGAGCTTGCACTTGGTCATCACGCAACACAGCGGCAACCCCCAAGGCAGAATGCGCTGGTCCCACAGGAACTATTAGTTGTTGGTGACTCTATTGTCAGGGAAACGGGGAACATGCTATGTAAAAAGGATAGGTGGAACAGGACCAGGGTATGTCTGCCAGGGACCAAGGTTGATGACGTTGTAGAGCGGATATCATCTTTCAAGGGCACAAAAGGTGATATAGTTGTACACGTTGGCACTAATGATATTAAGAGTAGGAGACCGGCAGAATTACTCAACAAGTACAGGTCACTGTTGAAAAAAAGCCGAGAATTAGGGTTGAATTTGAAAGTGTCTGCAATTCTGCCCAGACACGATAGGAGGGAGTATATGATGAGAGCCTTGTCGATCAATTCGGCCCTGGAAAGATTGTGCAAGGCTCAAGGGGTAGAATTTTTTTCAGCCTGGACTGTACTTGTTAACAGGAGAGATTGCTTCTACAGGGATGGGATACACTTAAATAGAAAGGGTGCAAGAATATTTGCTGATGCTATCGAGGCAGTGTTAGGTGGGTCGGAAAACTGCTAGCTTGGGGGGATACAAAGACTAATAGTTTAACAGTAACCGCAGGCAGAGGTGAAGGTGATTCTTGCACAACTTCTATTAGAATAAGAAGCGACCTGGAGCGAGGGGTGTTGGGGGTTTCAGGGCCGGATGGCAGTCATCCTGGAATAGTTGGGTATATGGGATGTGTTAGGGTAACAAGGAATAGGCATAGGAGCATGTATGCTTGCATGTATACCAATGCTAGAAGTATAGTAAATAAATTTGATGAATTTGAAGTGTTGGTCAAGACATCAAAGGCGGATATTGTTGGGATAGCAGAGACGTGGTGTCACAAAGATATAAGGAATGCAGAACTGGAATTTGGGGAGTACAATGTGTACAGAAAGGATAGACAGGACAGAAAGGGAGGAGGTGTTATGCTGTTAATTAAGAAAAACATAAAATCAAAAGAAGTGCATCCAGTTGATATAGATGGACAGTGCACTGTTGAGTCAGTTTGGTGTGACATAAGCACTGCAAAAGCAAAGATAAGAGTAGGAGTGTGTTATAGGCCTAATGACTCGAATGAGTACAATGAACAATTGTACAGAGAAATAGAGTGGGCCAGTAAATCAGAATGTCTTATAATGGGGGATTTTAACTTCCCAGATATTGACTGGAACTTGTGGGTTGGTCACTCACACACTAGTCAGACTTTTGTGGATTTATTGGATGATTGTTTTCTGCAGCAGCATGTTCGAGAGGCAACCAGAGAAAGTAATACTCTTGATCTGGTTATCAGCAGTGATCATTCGTGTATTAAGAATTTGCAGACAAAGGAACCACTAGGTGGCAGTGATCACAGTGTGCTGAAGTGGGATTTACTCAAAGAGGTAACTACCGTCAGGGGTAAAGGAAAGGGTTTTTTGCTTCCGTAAAGGGGAGTACAGTGGTCTCAGACAGTTTTTAAATTCTGTACAGTGGGATCGACTGACGATGTTACAAACAGTAAATTCTAAGTGGGAAGCATTCAAGGAATTAATCGTGGAAGCTACTAGACTTTTCATACCGATGAAGAAATATTTTTCAAGGTTTAGGCCTAAATGGTTATCAAATGAACTAATGAGACTCGAGACAGAGAAGAAAAATGCATGGGATGCATATAAATTATCAGGCGACGCAGAAGCCTGTAGCAGATATAAGCTAGTCTGTAATCAGGTCACAAAGGAGGTTCGGCAGGCAAAGGCGGATTACGAGAAATCTTTGGCAAAAGATGCTAAGAAAAACAGCAAGGATTTCTTTACTTATATAAACTCTAAAAGGAAGGGGCTGAATATGATTGGTCCACTTGACATCGATGGTTCGACTGTTGATGATCCTGCTCAGATAGCAAACAAACTGAATGAGTATTTTGCATCTACATTCACACGTGAGGAATCATTACAGTTTGAAAATGGAAGAAGGTTATCAAATTGTAGCAGTGTGCTTAATGATTTTGTAATAACTGAGAGCAACGTGGAGGAGAAATTGTTGAAGTTAAACATAAGAAAGGCACCTGGGGCGGATTTGATCTATCCAGTTATATTAAAGGAGGCGGCAAAGCAACTAAGCAAACCCTTAGCCATAATTATGAGAGCATCCTTGGATTCAGGGGAGGTTCCCACGGACTGGAGATGTGCAAATGTATCCCCAATTCACAAAGGAGGTTCGATGGGTGACACGAATAATTACAGACCAGTTAGTTTAACTTCTGTTCCGGGTAAAATAATGGAGTCACTGGTTAAAGATGCATTGCAGGATCATCTAGACAAGACTGCAGCAATAATTCAGACACAGCATGGGTTTGTTAAGGGAAAGTCTTGTCTGACAAATTTGATTGGTTATTATGATGTGGTCACAAAGGAACTGGATGCAAAAAATAATTTTGATATCATATACTTGGATTTCAGGAAAGCTTTTGACACTGTTGCGCATGAAAGACTACTGTACAAATTGGAGCAGAATGGTATTAAGGGTAAGTTGCTACAATGGATAAAAGGATGGTTAAGTGGGAGAAGACAGAGGGTGGTAATCAATGGGTGCTGCTCTTCGTGGACTAATGTTATTAGTGGAGTCCCACAGGGTTCGGTGTTGGGTCCACTGTTGTTTTGTATATTTATCAATGATACTGATGAAGGTATATCAGGCTTAATGTCGAAGTTTGCAGATGACACGAAGGTTGGCAGGGTTGTTAATGACAGTAATGGCAGTGTGCTACTGCAACAGGATCTAGATAATTTCGGCAGATGGGCTAAGAAGTGGCAACTGAAGTTTAACCTTGACAAATGCAAAGTACTGCATATGGGTAGAAGTAACCCCAGAGAAACGTACCAACTGTGTGGTACTACACTTAAGGTGGTAGAAAATGAAAAAGACCTGGGAGTAATTGTGCAGTCAGATATGAAGTTTTCTGAGCAATGTAGACAGGCTGCTAGGGCAGGTCATGGGGTTTTGTCAATGATATATAGGAATTTTGCTAGCAGGGAAAAGGAGGTGATTGTCCCTCTGTATAAGGCAATGGTCAGGCCACGCCTTGAGTACTGCGTACAGGTCTGGAGGCCTCATTTTAGGAAGGATGTAGATTTGCTTGAGCGTGTACAGAGAAGAGCAACACGATTGGTGATGGGAATGAAGGGATCCTCTTACCAAGAGAGGCTTAAGTTCTGCAAATTGCAGTGGCTGGAGACTAGGCACCTGCGCGGTGATCTGATTGAGGTCTATAAGGCCTTGAATGGGTTGAGCACACTGAATTCTGATGGGATCCTCCCACTTGTTCAGAATACGAACCTACGGGGACATAAATTCAAATTAAGAAAGGATAGATGTAGAATAGATGTGCGGAAATTTGCCTTTAGCCAGCGGGTGGTTAATTGCTGGAACAAACTTCCATCTGTCGTTGTGGAAGTTGATAGGTTAAATAAATTTAAGGAGGAACTGAACAGGCAATTGGAGGGTATGGTGTGATTTTTTTTTTTTTTTTTTTTTTTGGCTGATGCTGCATAAGCTCCTACACTTGCTTTCTTGCATCAAGTGCCACTACTACTACTACTACTACTACTATTGGGCAGCAAACTCAAGTAAAGGACATTCTTATCAAAACTAAAGAACTAAAATGGTCTTGGGCAGGACACATAGCTCGAAGACATAATGACAGATGGGCTAAGAAAATAACAGAATAGTACCCAAGAGGAGCTAGAAGAAAACCTGAAAGACAAGAACAGAGACAGACAGATGAAATTCATGAGTTCATGTGTAGTAAATGGATGGCCATTGCACAAAATAGAAGGAACTGGAAAGTTGCTGGAGAGGCCTTCATCCTGCACTGAATTGAAATTGGCTAATGATGATGAAGATGACTGTCATTAGGAGGTAAATTATGCACGTCCCTCCTCACATAGGCCACCGTTTGTCCTATGATTCGTGCGGCTCTTTCCTAACTAAATCACAGAGGCGGAAATTCAGATGGATATTCGGAGAGTTAACCAGATATAACTTGGCTGTCTGCCACATGAATCTGCCCATGTAGCGCAATGGTAATAATTACTCTCCCCTCCCCGCCTAGCAGAAAAGGCTCAGGTTCGAATCCGAACCCGGGCCTTTTCTACCGGGGCCTTTTCCGAACCCGGGCAAGCAGAGACAGATTACGGGAAATCTTTGGTAAAAGATGCAAAGAAAAACAGTTTGTTTGTTATTTGGTTTTTTAGGAGCATTAGCAACTAAGGCCATATTGCTTCGGGGATATGCGGTGGTCATTCCCTGACCTTTCCGCATCCTCCGTATTTGGTGGTCACGGGCTCGAACCCCGGTCTAATCAAGAAGCGTGTGCTATGCACTGCTGCTTCTGCCCACCTGGCTACGGAGGCGCCAATTTCTACTAGGTGGAACACGAGGAACTTATGGCTTTTTTCACTTCCTGGCTAGGTTAGTCGGTGATAGACCTGGACAGCAGTTCCATCCCCTTCCCCCAGAAACTCGAGTTTTTCATCGAACAAAACAGGCAAATCGACCTGCAAACAAGCAATTTGTATTTGAGGTAGAAACCACGGACCACAAAAAATACTGAACTATGCATGCAAATATATATATAGAGAGAGAGAGAGAGAGAGAGAGAGAGAGAGAGAGAGAGATAATCTTTAATGCCCTTCACGGCCAAAAAGCCAGGGGTTTACATTTTTACAACCTCCCGCAACTTCCGGGAAAATAGAACAATTAATTTACAAAAACAGGTAATTTTACAAAAGAAAACATATTTTATACAAAGGAGAGAACTCCTTACGAGAGTTAGGTCTGATTGAGCTGACTTGACATCGAGATAAGAGCACCAGCTCAATCAGACAGGAACAGATGCAAGGTACACATGTCAATGCAGATTAGTCCTACTAGACATAATTTTTTTCCTGTAAGTCCGGTCAATAGCGAATTTGTTCAGGTCTGCGTCAAGTGCCTGGGTTTGCTTGAACATCTGCTGAGGGAGGAACCTGTCCGAGAGATGGAGTCGCGCTGAATGCGAGTAGAGCTCGGGATTGGCCCTAAGGGCAGCAGGGGGGATCCTCCAGCCACAGGTATCCCAGAATGAAGGTGTTGCGATTATGCCTGTTATCATCTTGACTGTTGCTAGGAGGCGTTGGTCTTCGACTAAGGTGGGAAGCCGTGGAATCCCGAGAGAGTTGGCAAGCTGCGTGGTGTGAATCAGAGCTGGAAGGTTGTGCTTCCTGTTGGCCCACTTTAGGAGCCAGAATTCTGTGGCAAAGAGTGGTTTCTTTATTGATGGTGCCGCTGACGCCCAAATTTCAGCAGCATAGAGTAAAGGTGGAAAGATGATTGCTCTTATGTATCTCACGGTTGTCTTTTTATCTCTGATATGAAGGAGATGCTGTTTTGCTATCCACCGGAGTCTTGAAGCACGTGTGAGGAGCATGTCTATGTGGGCGTTGAATCGAAGTTTGGAGTCGAATACAACGCCCAGATCACGATGGCTGGATGCAATTGGGATGAGGGTGTTGCCGACCGAAGGCTGGAGAGAAGAAGGAGTTTGCTTCAATGAATACACCATGAATTCGGACTTAGCAGGATTGATCTTGAGCCCGAACTGGCAGAGGTAAGATGTGACTGCAGTGAGAGTGTTGTTAATTTCGGTTTTTACCAGATCAAGGTCTTGACCAGGGATGATGGGAGTCAGTATCTTGATATCATCTGCATAGCTCAGTAGACATCGAGAATGTGCAACCAGTTTACTGAGTGATCACTGAATTATGACCACCTACCTAATACTTCGCATGTCTTCCTTGTGCCCTCAGTACAGCAGTTATCCGACGTGGCATTGATTCAACAAGATGTCGGAATCGTTTGGGAGATATGGCCAACCAAGCTGTGTGTGTGTGTGGGGGGGGGGGGAACTGTGTGTGTGAGGAACTGTGTTCCTCAAACAATTCCTACAACAAGTGCCCGATGGCTCGTCCGCATTGTCATCTTGGAAGACGCCATTCGGGAAAAAGTGTAACATAGCGGGGTGTACACGGTCAACAAGCTGACAAAAGTGGAGACCACTGATACGTTATTCCACATGCACCAGGGGTACAAGTTCCTGCCAGTGAAACATGCCCCACAACATACAACCGCCTCCGCCGGCCTGCACTTTTGATACCATGCATGATGGATCAAGAGTCTTATGTTGTTGACGCCAAATCCGTACACGACCATCCACAGTATGGAGTAAATAACGTGACTCATCCGACCAGCACACACCTTCTTCCAGTCTTCTAACGTCCAACTTGCATGCTCTTTGCACCAGGCGTCTTTTACGCTGATGAACCTTGGTTAGGAGAGGATGCCGTAGGGGTCGTCTGCTGGTATAGCCCACACGTGCGACGCATGGTTATGCCAGATATTGTTCCAGGTTGGCCCATATTGTATTGGGTAGTCAATTCTTCAACAGTGCTGCGCGTGTTCGAGTCCGTCGGACCCGGCGCTCACTTCTAACATCAACCTTTCGCTGACCTTTGCAGTTTTGCCGTCGGGTCGTTGTTTGACCGTTTCGACGCCAGTTCTGGTACACTTTAACTACGGCGGCTCTCGAACACCGCACCAGTTCAGCCGTTTGGGAAATCGAGGCACCAGCTCGTCGAGCACCCACAATCTGTCCTTTATCAAAGTCCAATAAATTCTTCCTTTTACCCATCACGCTCGGAATTTTACTACCCACTGAACCACTGACACCTTATCTATGCTACGTAGGCCGACTAACTCTGCACTCTCGTACCTCACGTGGTCAACGGTTCGCATTCAGTTTTCACAGGGGTGGTCATAATTCATTGATCACTCAGTGTATATCAATAATTATTTTATAAATATAACTACATGTACTCATAGATTGCGTAGTATACCATATCTCTCCCATCACTGTTTAATGGAATTGTTATCTACCGCAAAAAGGCTGTTTTATTGTCAATTCAGGCCTCTGTTGCTGAGTGGTCAGGAGCGGGAGTGCAGTAGCACACGCTCTTTGAATAGACCGGCGTTCAAGCCCCTGACTGCTAAATACGGTCGATATGCCAACCCGTACTGGACCAGCGTGGCAGATTATGGTCCATTTCCCTCAGCATGAATTGTCAAGGGGGGCTTCCATCCTGCAGTGGGTTGATAATGGCTGCAGTTTTTTTTTTTTTTTTTTTACTTGCCGACACTTTCGTAAGTTACACGGATCACAGGTTGGTAAACACTGCTCTAGGTGACCAGAATAAAGCGTGGGAACCGTATGTTATTTGTACTGCTTGAACAAAATGAAAGAGATCCCGTTTGCCGACTTGAAGGTGCGATGAAAGAGATCTGAGAACTTCAACCGATTCTGAACTGAATACATACCCAACGAAGAGGTTTTGAAGCCAAAGATTTTGATCTAGTCCTCTCAAAAGAAATAAAAAATAAAGCCAAATTTCTCGACTCAAGACTAAAGCAGAACTGTAAAGTATCTCACTATTAAAAAGAAACCAAGTTTTGGTGACATTATTAACAGTAAACAGTCTACTCTGCTATTGCCATGATATCAATGGAGTTTTTAAGAAATTGTCACCAGTACGCATTACATATGAATAGCGTTTCTTCAGCCTCACAGCGAACTTTGACAGCTGCTCTCTTGCATAACAGGCACTTAAAGCCATCCGTCCCATTTGTCATCTCTCTCTCTCTCTCTCTCTCTCTCTCTCTCTCTCTCTCTCTCTCTCTCTCTCGGGACTAAGTATTTCGGCCTTATCAAGATGACAAAGTGAAGCTACTTCTTACGTTGCCCCCTCGTGGGTAACACAGTTGGTATTATCACGTCCTCCGCACACCGGGTGGAAAAGACCTGAGTTCGAATTCCATTAATGACGAAAGGAATTTTTATGGGTCTTTTTCATAACATGGCTGAGTAAGTCAATCTCAGGAGAAAATCTAGCTATGCACAGCTAAAATAAGAGCGAACAAGAACAATGCACTTTAAAATCCAACTCAAAACTGTTTGATGACAATGAACAAGAAAAATTCAAATTTTCAAATTATTAGATTAGGGCCACCCGTACATATACCCATATATGTATTATGACTGTAAATTGCGTGTGTTCTCTGGTCGATTTGCCTGTTTTTCTGGACGAAAAAACTCCAGTTTCTGGAGGAAAAAACCTCCAGAAACTAAGCCTGAGACCGACTAACTCAGCCATGGAACGAGAAAAACTCACTAAAGTTCTTCGCATCATCGACGGGATTCGAACCCGGGCTTTTTCCACCCGGAGTGGGGAAGACGGTGACGATACCACTGTGCTACACGCGCAGACTAATGAACAAGAAAGCTGCAATCTGAAATCTAAACACGATTAACCACGTGGATGACTATTATCCTCCACCTAAATTTCGCCACTAATTACTCCGCCAAATCGTTTTCAGTTGACCTTGAACACGCGAAAACTATAAATTACCTTAAGATAGGAAGACACCGAATTCCTCATCCCTGCAAGTGCCACCTATTGGTAACAATTTAAAATATAATGGATGACTATTATCATCTAACAGTACGCTACTGCAACAGGATCTAGAAAAGTTGAGTAGATGGGCTGAGAGGTGGCAACTGAAGTATAACATTAACAAATGTAAAGTACTGCATATGGGAAGCAGTAACCCCAGAGTGACTACACTAACGGTGGTAGAGAAAGAAAAGGACCTGGGGGTAATTGTGCAGTCAGATATGAAGTTTTCTGAGCAGTGCAGACGGTCTGCAATGGCTCATGGTGTCTTGTCAATGATATACAGGATTTTTTCTAGAAGGGATAAGGAGGTGATTATCCCCTTGTATAAGGCAATGGTCAGGCCACATCTAGAGTACTGTATACAGGTCTGGAGGCCTCATTTCAAGAAGAATGTAGAGCTGCTGGAACGAGTACAGAGAAGGGCAATAAGATTAGTGAATGGAACAAAGAGTTGCTCTAACGAAGAAAGGCTTAATGGTCAGGCGCGCGGGTGCATAAGTACACGTGCCTTGAGTGACCGGGGTTCAAGCCCGTGACTGCTGAATACGGTGCTGTTTCTTGTATTCTGTGTATCTTGTAAACTCCTCTGACCGTTTGGTCGTCCCGGAGTATAAACAGAAAATTTATTTATTTATTTAAGTTTTGCAAATTGCAGTGTCTGGAGACTAGGCACCTGCGAGGTGATCTGACTGAGGTGTAAAAGGCTTGAATAGTTTGAGCATGCTCAATGCGATTCTTCCTCGTGCTCAGAATAATCACCTGAGAGGACATAAATTCAAATTGAGATAAGACAGTTGTAGGATAGATGTGCGGAAGTTCGCCTTTAGCCAGCGGTTGGTTGATTGCTGGAACAAACTTCCATCTGTCGTTGTAGAAGTTGATAGCTTAAATAGATTCAAGACAGAACTAGACAAACATTTGGAGCGGATGGCTGGGTGACATGAGAATTTTTTGGCTGATGCTGTATAAGCTTGCCTTCTTTCATCATATGCCTTTAGTAATGCTAATCTATGCCACGACTGAATAGTTAATCATCCTTCCTACTTCTAAATAATCAAAAAACTTTGATGGGTACTACCTGTATTCCCTTGTCAATGTCATTAAAGAAAATCTGAAGGAAGAGGTAAGGCGCAACATTAATCCCTGAGGGGCTTCACTTTCCACACCAGCTTTCTCTCTCTCTCCCCTCATATTTTATCTAGCGCCTGATGCGACGAAAGAACGACCTTACCAGTATTCCCAATATGCTTGAATTTATATAAATTGCTTATTTATATAAGTACGGTTCCATATGGGTACCGTACCAAAAACTTTAGTGAATCAAGATAAATAATGTCAAAAGTTGTTTCTTGCGTCTAAATTCTTTATGATTTCGTCGTAATAATTAACCAGATTTATCAGGCAAGACTTCCCATTCCTAAAGTCCTTGAACTGCACCCGGGAGAGAACTGCCCGACACAGAATTCGACATAAAGCCTTCGTCGAGTTTCTAGTTTGATCATTCTCTAAGTAACAACTCGTTTTCTCAGAGTATCAATCCCGCCTAACAATGCGCCAAGTTGTAATTTAAGGTTGTTGCACTCCCTACACAGAAATACATCTCCAACAGCTTAAGAAAGATCTATACAGCTGTACAACTTTTTTTTTTTGTTCTACAACGACTACAAAGGAAAAAGAACTCATGAACAGGAAGGGGATGAATCTGATTGGTCCACTTGACATCGATGGTTCGACTGTTGATGATCCTGATCAGATGGCTAACAAACTGAATGAGTATTTTGCATCTACATTCACACATGAGGAATTATTAAGGTTTGAAAATGGCAGAAGGTTATCAAATTGTAGCAGGATACTTAATGATTTTGTAATAACTGAGAGCAAAGTGGAGGAGAAATTGTTGAAGTTAAATATAAGAAAAGCATCTGGGGTGGATGGGATTTATCCAGTTATATTAAAGGAGACGGCAAAGCAACTAAGCAAACCCTTAGCCATAATTATGAGAGCATCATTGGACTCAGGGGAGGTTCCCATGGACTGGAGATGTGCAAATGTATCCCCAATTCACAAAGGGGGATCGAAGGGTGACACGAGTAATTACAGACCAGTTAGTTTAACTTCTGTTCCGGGTAAAATAATGGAGTCACTGGTTAAAGATGCATTGCAGGATCATCTAGACAAGACTGCAGCAATAATTCAGACAGCATGGGTTTGTTAAGGGAAAGTCTTGTCTGACAAATTTGATAGGATATTATGATGTGGTTACAAAGGAACTGGATGCAAAAAATAATTTTGATATCATATATTTGGATCCGTAGCCGAGTGGGCAGGAGCGGGAGTGCAGTAGCACACGCTCTTTGAGTAGACCGGGGTTCAAGCCCCTGACTGCTGAATACGGTCGATCTGCCAACCCGCACTGGACCAGCGTGGCAGATTATGGTCCATTTCCCTCAGCATGAATTGTTGAGGAGGCTTCCATCCTGCAGTGGGTTGATAATGGCTGCACTTTACTTTTTTTTTTTATTTGGATTTCAGGAAAGCTTTTGACACTGTTGCGCATGGAAGACTATTGTACAAATATTGGAGCAGAATGGTATTAAGGGTAAGTTGTTACAATGGATAAAAGGATGGTTGAGTGGGAGAAGACAGAGGGTGGTAATCAATGGGTGCTGCTCTTCGTGGACTAATGTTATTAGTGGAGTCCCACAGGGTTCGGTGTTGGGTCCACTGTTGTTTTGTATATTTATCAAAGATATTGATGAAGGTATATCAGGCTTAATGTCGAAGTTTGCAGATGATACAAAGGTTGGCAGGGTTGTTAATGACAGTAATGGCAGTGTGCTACTACAACAGGAACTAAATAATTTGGGCAGATGGGCTAAGAAGTGGCAACTGAAGTTTAACCTTGACAAATGCCAAGAAGTAACCCCAGAGAAACGTACCAACTGTGTGGTACTACACTTAAGGTGGTAGAAAATGAAAGAGACCTGGGAGTAATTGTGCAGTCAGATGTGAAGTTTTCTGAGCAATGCAGACAGGCTGCCAGGGCAGGTCATGGGGTTTTGTCAATGATATATAGGAATTTTGTAAGCAGGGAGAAGGAGGTGATTGTCAGAATTTAAATAGTAGTAGTAGTAGTGGCATGTGATGCAAGAAAGCAAGTGTATGAGCTTATGCAGCATCAGCCAAAAAAAAAAAAAAAAAAAAAAAACACACCATTCCCTCCAAATGCCTGTCCAGTTCCTCCTTAAATTTATTTAACCTGTCAACTTCCACAACGACAGGTGGAAGTTTGTTCCAGCAATTAACCACCCGCTGGCTAAAGGCAAATTTCCGCACATCTATTCTACATCTGTCTTTTCTTAATTTGAATTTGTCCCTCTGTATAAGGCAATGGTCAGGCCACGCCTTGCGTCCTGCGTACAGGTCTGGAGGCCTCATTTTAGGAAGGATGTAGATTTACTTGAGCGTATACAGAGAAGGGCAACAAGATTGGTGAGGGGAATGAAGGGATCCTCTTACCAAGAGAGGCTTAAGTTCTGCAAATTGCAGTGGCTGGAGACTAGGGACCTGCGCGGTGATCTGATTGAGGTGTATAAGGCCTTGAATGGGTTGAGCACGCTGCATGGGTTGAGCACGCTGAATTCTGGTGGGATCCTTCCACTTGTTCAGATTACGAACCTAAGGGGGCATAAATTCAAATTAAGAAAGGACAGATGTAGAATAGATGTGCGGAAATTTGCCTTTAAGCAGCGGGTGGTTAATTGCTGGAACAAACTTCCATTTGTCGTGGAAGTTGACAGGTTAAATAAATTTAAGGAGGAACTGGACAGGCATTTGGAGGGAATGGTGTGATTTTTTTTTTTTTTTTTTTTGGCTGATGCTGCATAAGCTCATACACTTGCTTTCTTGCATCACATGCCACCACTACTACCACTACTACTACAGTCAGCAACAATTCTCCTACTATCAGTCACGATATCCTGTAATTACGTTCAGCTATTCTAGTTTAAACCAAAAGAAGAAATGGAAAAATTTCACGAAACTGAACGCTCGTTAATAAAATATCTTATTTTTAATAACCTAATATGTACATGGCATTACTGATGCGTGTGATAAACTCGAACAGCATTCTAATACGGTCTGATATAATCCAAGCACCACATTGATACCATATTTTTCTTTAAATATAAAGATTAAAGTAATAAAAACATCAAATTACAGCGCTAATTAGTTACTTTTAAAAATTTTCCACTTAAAATTTAAATTAAGATCACAAAAATATTACAAGATACTGAATAAAACTAAAATTAGGTTCTGTAGAGGTATGGGTCAACTACTTTTGAAACCAAAAATAATCTTCTAGGGAGGACTACTTTTGGAAGCTTTTCTTTTGGTCATGCAAAAGAAAGGCTTTTACGATTTCAACGAATATTATTTATATAGCCAGTGCCGTACGGGCGGTCGCCCGGTAATGGAGGGAGCCCGATTTCCGATAATATTTTAATTTTTTTTTAAATATTAAAAAAAAAAAAAAAAAAAAAAAAAAGGCTGTTTCTTAATATAATACGTTCATTGTACAAAAAAA
Source organism: Mastigoproctus giganteus (assembly GCF_048544385.1). Classification (NCBI taxonomy): domain Eukaryota; kingdom Metazoa; phylum Arthropoda; class Arachnida; order Uropygi; family Thelyphonidae; genus Mastigoproctus; species Mastigoproctus giganteus. Next base: position 152,382,347 of record NC_143580.1, on the reverse strand, counting down.
AAAAAAAAAAAAAATCAATATTGGCTTTTTTATATTACAGTAAATGTATTTATTTTATAATCAGACGTTAAAAGAAATTAATTTTTGCCTGTTTTTTTTTTATTATTTAAACCTAGTTCCGGGCAAATTTTTATTATTTAAACCTAATTAGCCTGTTCCGGGCAAAGTTTTCCCCCCTTCCAGACATCCAGGATTCTTCATCACTGAAACAAGCAAATTTAGCAAGAATGTATGCAATTTAAACATATGATAAAAAAAAAGAAAAAAAAAACCTTATGCCTTAGTTGCCTACGTATAATTCTAAGCATCCCAACGCAAACCAACAAGCAAGTAGGTTTCGTGTATAAATTGGGAATGCTCCTTAATTCCGCTGTTCCCAAACTGTTTTAAATTTTCGAGGGAAAAATAAAATTAGTAAGTGATTGTGGTTATTTAAGAATAAATAAAAATATTATTTTTTCTTTCAATTTATGTGTATTATTTTTTCAACCGGCGACTAAGTTGTTAGGACATAAATACTTATTAAGTTCTTTGGATCTAACTACTTAGTAAACGGAACTGTTGGATATTTCTTTTGGCCTAGAGGCGCCGTGAAAAAATTACTGAGACACTAAGGGCGCCGTGAACCGAGAAAGTTTGGGAACCTCTGCATTAATCAATTGATTGTTGATATTCGGTTAGTGAAGCTGGAAAATATTTTACCTGTCACTTTGAATAATGACGCTGTAACCTAAGTGCGAGAATGCTGCATTCTGGCGATACTGCAATTATGCGATAAAATAGGAATTGGTGACATATTAATACTATCTGGTAAGGTTTGCTGAGCGATACGACAGTTAAAGAGATTTAATGAGTCTCTTAGGAAATGGTGCACTGCTTGAGATACGCAGAGCTCGAGATAAAGTGATCTCCAGTTGAATAAGGTGACAAATCCTATCGATATACTACGAGTCGTTAGGTCATGCTTATAACGTACTAGGACAATTTAATAACCTCTCTCTCTCTCTCTCTCTCTCTCTCTCTCTCTGTGTGCAGAGTAGCATCATGAAGTGATAATTCTGATGATGATAGGTAATAACGCAATGACTTTTAGTTCTTTTCAGCTTAATAACCTATTTTACTACAAAAGTCATCGATCAATATATGGAACAGGAATTAAAATCATGCTTATTCCAATTAAGCGAGACCAAATAACACATCCGTTACCCAAAAAATACATAATGTCTAAATTTTAGTCTTTCCCCCACCGAGAATACTACTAATTTTTTATAGTATTAATAAATAGTATAAAATATAATTTGAAGTTATTTAATATAAGCAATGTGCGGGAGTGTTCCGCAATGTATTGGTCAAACTTCAGGAGCATGTTCTAGAGCAGCGTTTCCCAAACTTTTTTAGTCACGGAACACTTTTCATCTCACAATATATTTACGAAACACATGTTTAGCGGAAGTCAAAGAACTATTTGCTAATATTTATTACATATGATGCACTACGCATCAGCAGCATCTTTTTTATTTCCAACATATGTAAACATACACTTCCTAATTCATTTCACAAATATACGTGGTCTCAATTCTAATCTCAATGATGTCCATTTCCACTTGCAGTCTGCCAAACCCCATGTACTTTTTCTGACAGAATCTCAGTTATCGGTTGATTCAGCTACTGCTCATCTCAGATGACCAAATTATTCTCTGTATCATTCCTTTCGCCTCAAAGTGGTACTTGTGCATATGTCCGTTCTGATATTCCCTCTCAGAGACTTGGCAATTTGGAATCTCCTCGCTTTGATCTTCTCTGGCTTAAAATCTCTCTACCTCATTGTGACAAATTCATCTGTTGTCTCTACCGTTCTCCCAATTCCACTAATCACTTGGAGCTCTTTCACTTCCTCTCTTTGCAACTTGACTTTCTCCAGTCCAACTTTCCTAACAGTGAGGTAATTTTCCTTGGTGATTTTAATGTTCAGAACTCCAGCTGGCTTCCGTTTTATAGTCACACTGACCCACCTGGTCGAGATGCTGATGCTTTTGCAATTACTAATGACTTGCAAAGATTGTTCATTTACCTACAACAATACCGGACAATCCTAATCATACAGTCAATACGCTTGATCGTTTTCTCACAAACAACCCTTCTAAGTACACGGTTGAAGTGAAAGGTCCTTTAGGCACTTCAGATCACAACTTGGTGATTGTCTCTTCTCCAATGGAACCTTTATCTCGTGGGTATTCCCAACCTCGTGTTGTTTGGCATTACAAGAATGCAAAATGGAATGACCTGCGAGACTTCTTTTCTTCTTTTCCTGGTCGGATTACTGTTTCAAAACTTCTGATCTCAACGTTTGCTCAGATCGTGTCAGCGAAATTATTCTTGCAGGAATGGAATCCTTTATCCCACACTCCACTTTAAAATCTCGTCCTTTATCTAAACCTTGGTTTTCCAATAAATGTGCTAAGGCTGTCCAAGAGACGAACGTTGCATATCGTAATTGGCTTGTTTCTAATTCTCCAGTTTCATTTCCTGCCTACACCAAAGCTCGCAACAATTGTAAAGCAGTTATTAATCAGTACAAACTAGAGTTTGAACAGGCTAAGAGTAGAAAACTTGCTTCTTGCCCTAATGGTAGCCGAGAATTCTGGTCTCTTGCCAACGCTATTGGCCGCAACTTTTGTCCATCTCTGCTCCCACCTCTGTCCAAACCAGATGGTTCTGTTGTCACTTCAACCAAGGATAAAGCTGACCTGCTAACATCTCCATTTTTCTTAATGATCTTGGTAAAACACCTCCCACCATTCCCAACACGCTCCATTCAATGCCTCCTGTGGTCTTCCGTCAAAAGGATGTCAGAAGGATTTTGAAGAATCTTGATGCTAAGAAAGCTCCAGGTCCCGATGGTATTTCTCCACTTGTTCTCAAAACTTGTGCTCCTGAACTTACTCCTATTCTTTGCCGCCTTTTTTCACTTTTTTATTCCAAAGGTGTTTTTCCTTCTGCTTGAAAATTTGCTGATATCCAGTCAGTTCCTAAAAAGGGTGACAAATCCCTCCCATCCAATTATCGTCCCATTGCAATTACTTCTACTCTTTCTAAAGTAATGGAGAAATCAATTAACCGCCAACTCTTAAACTACCTAGAAACCTTCCGTCTGATCAACGATCGCCAGTACGGATTCCGTCAATGTCGATCCACTGGTGATATTCTGGCTTATGTTACCCACTTATGGACTAATTCAATGGAAAGGTTCGGAGAAACTCAAGTAGTTGCTCTTGACATCTCAAATGCTTTCGATCGTGTTTGACATAAAGGTCTTCTAAACAAGCTTCCATCTTATGGTTTGCCAACTGTTTTTAGTAATTGGTTATCAAGTTTTCTCTCTGATCGCTCACTGAGGGTGATGGTAGATGGCTCTCTGTCTTCTACCTTCTCCACTAATGCCGGTGTTCCCCAAGGTTCAGTTCTTTCCCCCACTCTTTTCCTCTTGTATATCAATGACCTTCTTCCATTGACTGGAAATCCTATCCATAGTTTTGCCGATGATAGCACATTGCATTCCACTTTCCATTTTGAGAAACCTTGTCGTGATTAATCAGCATCAATTTCTCGAAAATCTTCTACCAATTCCTTAAATGCCGATCTTCAGGTAATTCTGCAGTGGGGCAAAGACAACTTAGTTGATTTCAACTATTCTAAAACTCAGTCTTGTCTTATATCTCGCAAAAAGGATTCTTCTGCTCCTATGCTTATCTTTAGTGACACTCCGATTTCTAGGCAAAATGATATATCTCTTTTCGGGATTACCCTGACTTCTAATCTCTCTTGGCACGAGCACATTACAAATATTGCTTCCTCTGCATCTAAAAAAAATTTTTTTCTCTTTCGCTCTCGGCGTTACTTTTCTTCCAAACAGCTGCTCACTCTGTATAAATCGCAAATCCGCCCTGCCATGGAACATTGTTCCCACATCCGATATTCCCTCTCAGAGACTTGGCAATTTGGAATCTCCTCGCTTTGATCTTCTCTGGCTTAAAATCTCTCTACCTCATTGTGACAAATTCATCTGTTGTCTCTACCGTTCTCCCAATTCCACTAATCACTTGGAGCTCTTTCACTTCCTCTCTTTGCAACTTGACTTTCTCCAGTCCAACTTTCCTAACAGTGAGGTAATTTTCCTTGGTGATTTTAATGTTCAGAACTCCAGCTGGCTTCCGTTTTATAGTCACACTGACCCACCTGGTCGAGATGCTGATGCTTTTGCAATTACTAATGACTTGCAAAGATTGTTCATTTACCTACAACAATACCGGACAATCCTAATCATACAGTCAATACGCTTGATCGTTTTCTCACAAACAACCCTTCTAAGTACACGGTTGAAGGAAAGGTCCTTTAGGCACTTCAGATCACAACTTGGTGATTGTCTCTTCTCCAATGGAACCTTTATCTCGTGGGTATTCCCAACCTCGTGTTGTTTGGCATTACAAGAATGCAAAATGGAATGACCTGCGAGACTTCTTTTCTTCTTTTCCTGGTCGGATTACTGTTTCAAAACTTCTGATCTCAACGTTTGCTCAGATCGTGTCAGCGAAATTATTCTTGCAGGAATGGAATCCTTTATCCCACACTCCACTTTAAAATCTCGTCCTTTATCTAAACCTTGGTTTTCCAATAAATGTGCTAAGGCTGTCCAAGAGACGAACGTTGCATATCGTAATTGGCTTGTTTCTAATTCTCCAGTTTCATTTCCTGCCTACACCAAAGCTCGCAACAATTGTAAAGCAGTTATTAATCAGTACAAACTAGAGTTTGAACAGGCTAAGAGTAGAAAACTTGCTTCTTGCCCTAATGGTAGCCGAGAATTCTGGTCTCTTGCCAACGCTATTGGCCGCAACTTTTGTCCATCTCTGCTCCCACCTCTGTCCAAACCAGATGGTTCTGTTGTCACTTCAACCAAGGATAAAGCTGACCTGCTAACATCTCCATTTTTCTTAATGATCTTGGTAAAACACCTCCCACCATTCCCAACACGCTCCATTCAATGCCTCCTGTGGTCTTCCGTCAAAAGGATGTCAGAAGGATTTTGAAGAATCTTGATGCTAAGAAAGCTCCAGGTCCCGATGGTATTTCTCCACTTGTTCTCAAAACTTGTGCTCCTGAACTTACTCCTATTCTTTGCCGCCTTTTTTCACTTTTTTATTCCAAAGGTGTTTTTCCTTCTGCTTGAAAATTTGCTGATATCCAGTCAGTTCCTAAAAAGGGTGACAAATCCCTCCCATCCAATTATCGTCCCATTGCAATTACTTCTACTCTTTCTAAAGTAATGGAGAAATCAATTAACCGCCAACTCTTAAACTACCTAGAAACCTTCCGTCTGATCAACGATCGCCAGTACGGATTCCGTCAATGTCGATCCACTGGTGATATTCTGGCTTATGTTACCCACTTATGGACTAATTCAATGGAAAGGTTCGGAGAAACTCAAGTAGTTGCTCTTGACATCTCAAATGCTTTCGATCGTGTTTGACATAAAGGTCTTCTAAACAAGCTTCCATCTTATGGTTTGCCAACTGTTTTTAGTAATTGGTTATCAAGTTTTCTCTCTGATCGCTCACTGAGGGTGATGGTAGATGGCTCTCTGTCTTCTACCTTCTCCACTAATGCCGGTGTTCCCCAAGGTTCAGTTCTTTCCCCCACTCTTTTCCTCTTGTATATCAATGACCTTCTTCCATTGACTGGAAATCCTATCCATAGTTTTGCCGATGATAGCACATTGCATTCCACTTTCCATTTTGAGAAACCTTGTCGTGATTAATCAGCATCAATTTCTCGAAAATCTTCTACCAATTCCTTAAATGCCGATCTTCAGGTAATTCTGCAGTGGGGCAAAGACAACTTAGTTGATTTCAACTATTCTAAAACTCAGTCTTGTCTTATATCTCGCAAAAAGGATTCTTCTGCTCCTATGCTTATCTTTAGTGACACTCCGATTTCTAGGCAAAATGATATATCTCTTTTCGGGATTACCCTGACTTCTAATCTCTCTTGGCACGAGCACATTACAAATATTGCTTCCTCTGCATCTAAAAAAAATTTTTTTCTCTTTCGCTCTCGGCGTTACTTTTCTTCCAAACAGCTGCTCACTCTGTATAAATCGCAAATCCGCCCTGCCATAGAACATTGTTCCCACATCTGGGGTGGTGCCCCCAAAACCTCTCTTAGGCTTCTTGATTCCATTCAGAAGAGGGCAGTTAGGTTAATTAATGATTCATCTCTAACAGAGTCTCTCCACTCGCTCTCTCATAGACGTACTGTTTCTGCTGCATGCCTCTTCTACAGATACTTCCATGGGCACTGTTCTTCTGAATTGTCTTCTATAATTCCCGCTCTCTCTTTCAAAACAGTCCGAACACGTGCCGCCACCAGCCAACATCCATTTACTGTCCAACTTCAAACTCACAGAACCAACGTTTCATCTTCCTCGTTTATTCATTCAACTGCCGTTTTCTGGAACAACCTTCCTTCATACGTATTTCCTGAAAATTACAGTCTAAAGAAGTTCAAGTCCAATATCAACAAATATCTTCTTTCGTCTTCTCAACATCCAACCCAAGCACGGTACTAAGTACTATAGGTTCTAATACCGCTCGTGTTTGGGGTTTACTTAAAAAAAAAAGCCGAAATTCAAATAACTGTCATTATACTTTCGTTTTCGTCATTTATTAATTGGTTCCTGTATTTTCACTTTGCATTTTTGTGGAACATAAGCTGCGATTGTTCATCCTCACTTTGAAGTGTGACAATATTGTGTTCGTTTTCATCAACTACAGTTGCAATACTAGAAGTACTTGCTTCTCCATTTAAAGTTCCTTTTTTAAATCACAAATCCATGATCATTTATTTTAATAATAACTAGGGGGCTTTGCCCCTTGCTCACTGTGCTCGAATCTTTTGATAAAAAAAAAAATACTTACAGAAGTTTTCGATTCTATTTGTGTCTCTTCCTCAGCTATGAATACATAAATACGTTACTATATCTATATAATATCGGTGTAGATACACCATAGCCAAATCTTAAAGAAAAACTACGATAATAGTGTAAAGGGCATCATTTCATCTGTATCTCATATTGTGCTCATCCTTCACAACGAGTTACCATGTATTGCACTACCTAGAATAAGTAACGCTTCACTAATAGAGAAGACTATTGTCACTATTCTCGGTGAGTGTCACCACCCAGACGGCACTGTTTCAAAGCTAGTTGGCTTTTCATCGGTGGGTGCCTTTCACACACTACGATCGTAGTTTTTCTTTAAGAGTTGCTTATGGTTATTATATAGAATCTTAAACTATTAAAATATTATGCCTTGTTGCATTTAGTTTATTTAAATAAATACGTTACATATGGAAAGCAAGAATGTTACCGCGTGGTCATGTTAGATAAACATAGCGCATGACCACGCTTAAACAGAAGTTTGTTTTACCACAGTCAAACAAGCTTCTGTTACGTATTTTTGTATTTTTTACGTATTACCATGTAATCCGCATCTCTCTTCTCCCATTGGCTGAATAAATATCATTAAGAGGAAAATTATTTTAATATATAGAAAAACTAGGGGGCTTTGCTCGCCCACCCCCATGTACGCTTTTCTACTTAAAATGTAGGGGTATACGGAGTAAGTCAAATCTTTTCGACGTAAAGAACACACCTGTCGAAACGCACTGCTCGATATCTAATTAGGAAATGACTTATGTAATTATTTATCTGTGCATTTGTTGTGCGCGGCATTCTCAAGGTCGAATAAATATCCAGAACGGTGTACATCCTCTAACATGGGGGGCAAGCAAAACAGTGGGAAAGCAGTGATTGACAAGTTGTAACTCCCATATTTCGACAAACGGACAAGAACAAAGCAGTGATTGGCAGATGCCACTGCATTTCCCCGCCCATCCTAGGTTGATATGCCTAGGGTGTACGCTACAAATATGCAAAATTTGTTTATTATTATTATTTTTTTAATTATTAATTACGAATTTTCGCGGAACAGTTTGGGAGACGCTGTTCTAGAGATTAGCAAAAGATGTCCTTTAAATCAGAAGTGAACGAATAGAGTTATTGATGTAAGCAGTAACGATTTGGCGCCGCTATTAATTCTGCGATACTTCTGCTTTACGTCTTAAACTTTGAAAAGCAACTGTTGCGTTGCTTTTCAGAATTATTCAAAAAGGCTGCAACATTTACAAATGAAGACTATATCAACACAGTTTATTGAGTAGAAAAATACTGAAATCAAAATCAACATTCTTGATTTTTGAAAGAAACTTTTCATTCTTAGCTTTCAAGAATAGAAAATGTTGTTCCAGAAATTTCCGAAAAAAGATACGGAAAAGAACAATATGTTTCAGAATGTACGCAGAACTTTGAGGGAGACTGGTTCCTTCTAGCGAGAGAATGCAGAAAATGAGCAGCGATCACTTGAGAAAACGATATTATGGCTGCAATGCAGTGAAACCCACGTGAAAGTGTCAGCACAATTTCCATGCTAACTAGTGTGCTAACTAGTCTGCACAGGTATGAATGATTTCGTACGATGATGAGTTTTTTGCATATCACCTACAAGGAATACCACACCACCACTTACCGGAAGGGATCACATCAGCATTACGATAGAGCAAAACTTAATTTTAAACCGTATATATGTGGCGTGGAGTATTGGGCACATTTTCCGCTGTTTTTAAATCGGGAACTCGTTTTCCCATTTTAAAACAGCGGGATGGAGGGATAAACACCCTACCTAAGCTAAGTCCCCCCCTCCTTGACGACACAAAACAATCAGAAAAGGGAGGTGCCTTCACCTGTCAAGGTATACTATTCTGGACTTCAGCCAATATCACTAAGTCCCCCCCCTCCTTGACGACACAAAACAATCAGAAAAGGGAGGTGCCTTCACCTGTCAAGGTATACTATTCTGGACTTCAGCCAATATCACTATGTAAATATTTACCTGCGTTTACATAGGTAACTTAGGAAAAGGACTTTTTGCTTCAGGTTCCATAATACATGAGGAATATTGTTGCATCCCACGGAGCAGGACTAAAATACGAGTATTTAACTGAAATATTTACAAACTATACAAATATTTAAAATATTTACAAAATACTAAACCACAGTATTTACAAATACAGTATTCATTAATATACAAAAAACATTACAATGGAACATCAAATGTTAGACAGAGAATCAGGTGCATGAGGTTGGTGAACGTTATGGAGCCAGTTGTCAATAATTAATTGCATTTGTAGTGACGTAATTGCCTCGTCCCTCTTCTCCGATTGGCTCGAATAAATATCACTAGGAGGAAAACATTTTTAATGTATAGATAGATATTTGAAATAATGATTATCAAAAAATACTGACATTATCAAAAAAAAAAAATTATACAAGGAAGTGAGTTTAGTTATGATATCCGTTCGCTCCCCCACCCCCTCGTTCAACCCGTGCAATCCAGTCTAAATCGCATTAGCCTACTACGTTGCTACTTTTTCGTGGATGGCATTACTTCTACGCATACTTTTCTATGCAAAGCCTGTCAAAATAAAGTGTTCCGCGGTCTATTTGATTATTAGTCTATGCCAGTATATTGATAACCGAAAAAAATAATGTTAAAATTATAATGATGCAAAAGTGGTGTACGTTACATATATGCAAAATTTATTTATTATTATTTTTTAATTATTAATTATGAATTTTCGCGGAACACAGTTTGTGAAACGCTGTTCTAGAGATTAGCAAAAGATGTCCTTTAAATCACAGGTCAACTGAATAGAGTTATCGAGGTAAGCAGTAACGATTTGGCGCCGCTATTAATACTGCGATACTTCTGCTTTACGTCTTAAACTTTGAAAAGCAACTGTTGCGTTGCTTTTCAGAGTTATTGAAAAGGCCACAACATTTACAAATGAAGACTATATCAACACAGTTTATTGAGTAGAAAAATACCGAAATCAAAATCAACATTCTTGATTTTGAAAGATTTTTGAAAGAAACCTTTCATTCTTAGCTTTCCAGAATACAAAATGTTGTTCCAGAAATTTCCATTCTGGAACAATATGTTTCAGAATGTACGCAGAACTTTGAAGGAGACTGGTTCCTTCTAGCGGAGATGGGGGAAACCCTTGGTGCCGTTTGACACTAAACACACTCTACAGTACAGCACTGACCCTAAGACCCCTATTATGGAATATAATTTTAGTTGGATTCTTGGCCCTTGATATTGGCGAAGTTGCGCCCAGGCCTTTGCCGATGATTTGATACTAACTGTTGCTGCTGACTCACGAGCGCAGATCGAAGAAAAAGCCAACCACCTGATAAGAATTTTGCAAAACTGGGATACAATACATTGCCTGCGGATTTCGCCAAGTAGGACCTGCTCAGTACTCCTGAAGGGCAGACTCAACCTTGCCAGACCACCGCAAGTGAAAATCCAAGCCACCACAATAAAACTTGCGACAGAAATAAAATATCTCGGAATCATCATAGACAAAAATCTGTCTTTCCAGCCCCCATCTAAAGTACATTAAACAAAAGATACGGAAATATCTGCATTGTTCGCAAGAGTGAACAGGAGGGACAGGGGCCTAAACAAGCGGACCCTGTCCCTCTACTAAAAATCTGCCTTCATCTCGGTCATCACATATGCTTCACCAGTTTGGTATAAAAAGGTAACCAGAGTGGTAAATAGAAGAACCTTGGACAGTATACAGCGGTCAATAATTCTGACAATCACACGAGCTGTCTCCACAGTCAGCACGCACGCACTCCAGGTTCTAGGCGGAGTACTCCCGCAAGACTTGGAAATCATTAAATAAATAAATAAATTTTCTGTTTATACTCCGGGACGACCAAACGGTCAGAGGAGTTCACAAGATATACAGAGTACAAGAAACAGCACCGTATTCAGCAGTCACGGGCTTGAACCCCGGTCACTCAAGGCACGTGTACTTATGCACCCGCATTAGTTGCGCCCTGACATATAATATGGCAAAAGAAATACCGTGTACTATTCTGAACTTCACGTTGGATCTCGTCAACAACAGGAAACTTGAAAAAACTAGACTGCTCGACCACCTCCGACAGGAATGGCAGGATCGGTGGACAGAATCCACTAAAGGGGAAACCACCAAGAAGTTCCTCCCGAGCGTAAACAGAGTCTTTCCAAAACCCCCGAGTTGGTTGCAACCAGGGCTCCACGTCACCTTTCTGCTCACAGTGCACTGGCCATTTAATGCAAAACTATCTAGCTTCCGAATCATGGAGGATTCCCGTTGCCTCTGTGGCCGCGAGCAGACATGGCAACATCTCATGTATGACTGTGACCACTATGAGGAACTGCGATGCGTGCTCACCACTGCTATCACATACTTCTCGCAGAACATGGAACAGCATCTTCTCGACTCAGAACAAGAATACAAAGCCCTTACCATCTTTGCACAGGAACTCTTTGCTAGAAGGCGAGCACTTATAGCAAACCACCATGCACAGCACCCGGAAGCTGATGATGAATCTCAAAACTAGGACTGGAGAAAACTGGAATACACAAGAAAACTGTACCTACAAATAACCTACAACCACGAACATGACCATCATTTAGCCTTGTTCACGAGGGAACTGACAACCAGGAAGACCTCCGTCTGAACCAGAGACCAACTGACACAAGACTTGCCATGAACTGGATACAAATTATTCGCACAGTACCACTAGTTGGATGACTGAACCAAATGACCAACGCACGAACTAAGAAAATGATATCACCAGGACCCAAGGCTGCAATCCTCATAACATGCGCAATAGGCGACCTGAACAGATTACATGACCAACCATAGGACGAGACTGCCTCATGTATGACCTTGCGACTGGGATTTGACTCCTACATTGAAAAAGATCACCAAAGAAGATCCGATTCAGATCGCTTGGACTCTCACGTGCTCTCAACTGTCAATGCCTGATGGCGATCTGCACCGGGCTCCCTTGCCTGGTACCTTTACTCCCTTTCCCCTGGCAGGGCGGAGGAGACAGGCTTGTCTCCTCTCCTTCCCTGCCAACCCTTATTCTTCTCCTGGTGGGGAGAAGAATAAGGGTTGTCCTGCCTCACTGAAAATCCTGGGTGGCCTTCTCTATCGTCCCCATACTTCTCTTTCCCCCCGCCTTCAGTCTCCTCCTACTCTGCCTAAGTTTGAACAAATATGGCCAGCGTATAACCCCACACAAACTGCAAAAATTAACATCGTCCAAATTAAACCGCAGCATAAACCTCAATTGGGTTTTCTAATTCCAGCGCTCACCCCTACCGAGGTTTTTTTTTTTTTTTTTTTTAGGTCCTAGTCACTGAAATCTCAGGAAACTAGGTGGCAGGGCCTTCCAGAGTAAAATTTCATTCTGTGTACCTGGTCTGCCTCCACGAGGCCAAGTGTGGGCAACGTTGGACCTCAGTAAGGGTCCAGCGGCTAAACGGCAGATGAACAACGATACACAACACTACACATATACAAAATCCACACACTTTAAATCTCTGGCCTTCCCAGTGAACTGGTACACCTACAATGAAAGCAACGCAGAGATGGGGAAAACCCCTAGTGCCGTTAGACATCAATACACTTTACACTTACCTCACCAGACCAGGCACAGGAATTATCGAAGTCTCTCATCCTGAACAAATATCTCTCCTCTTTCTATGAATACGCTACCTATTTTGGTAGCGTATTCACAGAATGCGCTACCAAATTCACAGAATGCGACGAGAACATGCTCCTCCACTGCGGGGCATGTTCTTGTCGTTACTCATTCCGTAAAATTCTTAGGAGTGGTAATGGACGAAAACCTAACATATCCAGCAACATATAAGGACAAATTCAGCAACTGCATTCAAGAGCATTACGGGCTTTCTGGGGTATGAAACTTGATCTCTGTAGAGCGCACAACAAGGAAACAGTCAGAAAATTTCTCCTCTACTACTTGAGTTCTATCATCAGTTATGGTATTGAAGTTTGATCGGCTGCTCCTATGTCCAGTCTGAGGACGCTTTGGGGGTCTGGAATTCTGGGTCCTAAAGTGGGCCAACAATTGGGCTCACCTACCCTATACAACATCAAAATCACAGCTCTGCATAAATCTGAGATACACCCCGGCCCAGCACCTAGCATATGCGAGGAAGCTCACAATGGCGCTTAATTTGTGCTCCGCTGCTCTCGACTTCGTTAATATCTGGGAAATCGTAGGCTGCAAAATCCCTGGTAGAGCCCTCAGAAATCGTCCAGTGCTCTGTTCTAATCTGCAGAAGCTCTAGACCTTTAAGCGGCACTTTCCAAACAGCATCATCGGCGCGCTGAACTCCGCAAACATGTGTGGTCCAGAGATTCTGCCTACAGAAGAGAAAAGCTCAAATCCATAGTGAAGTGCATTCAGCATACATGCCTGTAGCGGGAATCGTGTCCTACATTTCTATGAATAAAGAATTTTATTATTATTATCAGTAGAGAGGGGCTATGGTATGGCCAGCTCTACCCCAACTAAAAAACGGTAGATTTTCTCCGCGGTGTTATATGCAGTGTACGAGTGGAAAGTTATATAGAAAAAGCAACAGTTGGTAAAGACAAAAAAAAAACACTGTTGAAAGAAACGCACTGGTACACATGCAGTGGGATCATTCTAAACTTTGGAGTAATGACGCTTAAATATTTAAAATGATAATAATAAATCGAAATTTAAAATCGAATCTCTACTATTACTTATATCTATATAATATCGGTGTGGATACACCATAATTTTACTAACGATTAACTCAATAACGGTATCGAATCGACTTATGGGACATTTTTTTATATGGAACAGCTTTACATGCACTCCCTAATTTTCGATACGGAGTAAACTCGCAGCATGTATGTCACAAAATCGGGTGACGGAAGTAACTACGTCATCATCCTCACCACTCAGTCCGCTGCGACAGCGCGAACAAGTCTCAGCCTGGTACTGCTTCAGTGTGGCGTGACTAACTGCAGGGCCGACCCCAATATTTGTGGAGCCCTATTTGTTATTTCCTTATCTCCAGAAGTTAAAAACAATACGGACATTATTGAAAGTGAGTATAACATAAAAATTTCATTTTTAGATAACGTCCTATGTTCGATATCAAACGAAACACACATTGAGAATGAAGTATACGCTGTACTTCTAGCAATTTTAAAGTCAACTCGCGCAAGCGCTTGGAGTCACAATAATGTGAGTAACTAACCATTAAGACGATAGGCTCTTGATATTGTTGTTGTTGTTATTTGGTTTTTAGGAGCATTAGCAACTAAGGCCATATTGCTCCGAGATATGCAGTGGTCATTCCCTGACCTTTCCGCATCCTCCGTATTTGGTGGTGAGGCTCTTGATAGAAATGCGGAAAAGACGAGGATGATATTATTATTTAGACCATTTGAGCGAGGAGCCCTGTTCGACAGAATCGGTTATCATGCTTGTAGCCGGCCCTGACTAACTGGCGTCACCTCATTTAAGAATCCACTCCTCCTCTGACTTATTTAAATTACAACAAACATCGTTCCAAACACAAAGAGTTTGAAAGATGATTTTGGTGCAATTTGCTTGATTTGTGATCGGTTATGGTAAAAAATAATAAAATAAAATTGTATTTCTTTTTTCTTTATTTCAAAAAAATTAAATTCTACAAAGATGCTTCACACAGAACATCGTGCCCGGTACACACATTTCTTTTCATTATAGGGCGTCATATTAGCCATCAGTCAGCAATCTTGCCATTATAACAAAACTGCAACACCCAAGCGGAGCTGCAATACTAACTGAGTTTACGTAATTACCAAGTGGGAAGGGGGGAAAAATTCAGCGCTACAATAGCAAGGAAATTTTATTTTTATTTAATTCAGGTAAAAGTAAAAGTTGCATTCACCCCTAGACAGCAATCAAATGCTATGAGAGTAGACAAAACCATAACGTAGCAATACAATATATATACTGAGTAATATAAAAGGTACAAAGATAAAGATACAAAGGCGAAGACAGATCAAAAATGTTCAATATACATTCAGCGTCTGTCCAACAAGAGTGCGGGGGATGTCGTCAGAATGCTGTGGGCTGACTGGTTACAGACATAACACATAAACGAGTATACGTAATCATTTACGGGAGACTCTAATATAATAATTTGATTTTTTTTTTGTAGGCTGACTGGACCAGGAGAAGGAGCACAGATGATCTTCAATTACAGAAGTCAATGATGAAATAAAGTTCTAAAATTGTAAAACAGCGTAGGTATCTGCAAAAACCTTTGTTCCGTAGGCCTTGTCAAATTGTCTCAGGGTTGATGTTTAAGTCGTTGAGAAGTCCAATCGTGTTTGCTGGGAGCATATGACTGAGCGAGCTGAACTGATTGAGAGCAGGTCGCATCACAGATGTTTGCAGGTTTTTTTTTTTGTTTTTTTTATTATGAAAACTCCAAACACGAGAAAACTCCAAACACGAGAGGTATTAGAACCTACAGTACTTAGTACCGTTGCATGGGTTTGAGGTTGAGAAGACGAAAGAAGATAGTTGTTGATATTGGACTTGAACTTCTGTAGATTGTAATTTTCAGGAAATACGTATGAATGAAGGTTGTTCCAGAAAACGGCAGTTGAATGAATAAACGAGGAAGATGAAAATTTGGTTCTGTGAGTTTGAAGTTGGACAGTAAATAGATGTTGGCTGGTGGCGGCACGTGTTCGGACTGTTTTGAAAGAGAGAGAGCGTGAATTATAGAAACCAATTCAGAACAGTGCCAGTGGAAGTATGTAGAAAGGCATGCAGGAGAAACAGTACGTCTAAGAGACAGAGAGTGGAGAGATTCTGTTGGAGATGAGTCATTAATAAACCTAACTGTCCTCTTTTGAATGGAATCTAGAAGCCTGAGAGAGGTTTTGGGGGAACCGCCCCAGATGTAGGAACAATATTCCATGGTAGGGCGGATTTGCGATTTGTACAGGGAACAGCTGTTCGGAAGAAAAGTAACTTCGACAGCGAGAGAGAAAACAAAGATTTTTTTAGATGCAGAAGAAGCTATATTTGTAATGTGCTTGTGCCAAGAGAGATTAGAAGTCAAGGTAATCCCCAAAAGAGCTATATCATTTTGCCTAGAAATCGGAGTGCCACAAAAGATAAGCATAGGAACAGAAGAATCCTTTTTTCGATATATAAGACAAGACTGAGTTTTAGAAAGATTGAAATCAACTAAACTGTCTCTGTCCCACTGGAGAATTACCCGGAGATCGGCATTTAAGGAATTGGTAGTGGATATTCGAGAAGTTGAAGCTGATTGAGCAGGGCAAGGTTTCTCTAACTGGAAAGTGGAATGCAATGTCTTCAGCAAAACTATGGATAGGATTTCCGGTCAATGAAAGAAAGTCATTAATATACAAGAGGAAAAGAGTGGGGGAAAGAACTGAACCTTCGGGGGCACCAGTATTAGTGGAGAAGTTAGAAGACAGAGAGCCATCTACCGTCACCCTCAGTGAGCGGTCAGAGAGAAAACTGGATAATCAATTACAAAAAAAACAGTTGGCAAACCATAAGATGGAAGCTTGTTTAGAACACCTATAGGCCTAACACGGTCGAAAGCTTTTGAGATGTCAAGAGCAATTGCTTGTGTTTCACCGAACTTTTCCATTGAATTAGTCCATAAATGGGTAACATAAGCCAGAATATCACCAGTGGATCAGGGTGAGGGGACATGCTGTATGAAGTAATGAAATTTTTGGATATGGTGTACACTACTCGGTCTTCCTTCAGTCACTATCTGGCAGAGTAGAGGTAGCAAGATTCTACACTAGCTGATCGGGAAGCCTCCTAGAGAGTTACCAATAGGTAACTCTCTAAATGGATGCCTCTTCCTCTTATCCATCTCTTTCTTTTTAACCCGTCTCACTCATCTATTACTATCCTTCCTGCTCTCTATTTCAATAAAAACAGATTTTTTTTACTCACTTGTGCCCTTCCAAGGAAGCTTCAACTAAACAGACAGTGTTTAGTTGAAGCAGGTTTCGCTCCCTACGCCAGCGTTAGGCGCCAGGCAGCACTTGCCCATATAGGGGCTGTTATCTGATGGCAGAGTGGCCTGATGTTACAACATTTACACACACTAACGCACACATACTTAATACACTCAGGCTAACATCAAGGGATTAGTACGCCTACAGAACACACAGGTGGAGATGGATGCGGATCCGGGTGCCACCAATGGAAAATATACACATACAAAAAAAAAAAAAAAAAAAAAGGAACTTCAGCTGGGTAACAAGCTTGATGGTTGTGCCATGAGGCGGTTTCCGCGGATCAAGACAGCCCTTCAGGAGGATAGATTGGGTTTTCGTGGAAGAGATGCTCAGATGGTTTTTCTGGACTCATTTTTCCAGGGTAGTAAGAGCTCTGTTAGCAGATACTTCAAATTGAGCCCTGGAATCCCCTGCCAGAATCAGAGAGAGATCATCGGCATATGCCAAGGTCTGGACATCACCTACGTCAGTAGTGAGAAGCTCGTCGAGTACATAGTTCCAGAAAAGGGGACCCAAGATTGGCAACCGCGATGAACACAATGTTCCACACTGGAGAAGGGAGCCTGGACCACAATGATCCTCTCACTGAGGTAGCTGACAATGCAGTTGTAGAGGTTTCCTGGGAGCTCAGCGCGTCTCATCTTATGGTGGCCGAGCGTCCTTGGACGCTCGGCCACCATAACGTGTCGAACGCCCCAGCAAAGTCGAACGAGATTACGAGGAGATACTTCTGGGTTCAACTGTTGGCAGCGTTGGTAATGATCTCCAGCGCATCGACTGTAGACATGCCCGCCCTGAATCCAAATTGATTTCGTGCAGGTAGCTGTGCGATATTGTAGTGGTTTTCCAGTCTCCGTCTAATGTATTGCTCAAAGACCTTACTCAGCACAGGGAGCAGAGCAATAGATCTATATGAGTCAGGTCGATCGTGCGGTTTAGTTGGATTTTTGAGTATGAGCCGAATGGACGCAGTTTTCCAACACGTATACGTGTATTAACAACTTCATCCCATACGTGCCTCCAGGGCCTAGGCCTATATGCACTAATTCTCAATGTCAAAAAAACCATGTACACAGGTTTTGAAAGTATGTATTCATAATCAAGATAATAATAATAAATAAAATAAAAAATATATAAATAAATAAAATGATAAAATAACAATAAATCTTTCTAAAATTTCCAATTAAATCTTGGTTCAATATCAATAAAATTTCACATAATATACTCTATAAAAACAGAGCCGGTATATTAGCCCGTTGGCACTGAATAGCACATTGTGCTATCCAGTGCCTTCGGCTGGTATTCCTATACCTTGTGACGAAATACCTCTCCTATCATTTAACAACATGGCCCTCCTTTTAAACACATTATTAACAAAATTTGAGAAACATTTAAAGGACACTCGACTTACAAACGAATCCGGCACGGTATCCAAATCCAAATAAAAGGTCTCCCGTTCAAGTGTGCTGCGCAGATCTTCATAATAACGACAGTAGAGCATGACATGAAGGCCAGTCTCCATCGCTTCAGAAAAGCACAAGCCAGAAGGGACCAAACCAAACTGACTGAGCCTAGACATTAGCCATGCCCGGTCAGCAGGAAACTAGCACTCAAGTTGAACTGAAACCACGATCTTAATTTCCAATTCACTGTTGTTACGGAGGGAATAAAAGCGTAGGTTTCCCTGCGTTTATCAGTCATTCCAACTAGTTTGCCAAATATTCATTAACTCATCATGCTTCCTTAAGTCTCTCGGCCGCAAGCAGCCGCCACTCATGCACTGCCCCATCCCCCGGGCAAGACCGAATACCTAAAATCTCCGCGGAGGTGCCTGTTCTAAGACAGTACTGCACGCCTGCGCGGATTACCAATAAATCAGACATCTTCCTAGATTTTGCATCCAGACCGTCAGTAGAGACAGCACGGCAGGCCATGGTGATACCTAGAAGAGCGAACCTTCGGGAAGACATTAAATGTTTTTCTAATTACAACATTTATCACTTTATGATACCAAGCTCCAGCAGCATATGTGATAATGGGGGTCAAATACACACTCATATAGCATATTTAACGATCATCCTCTGATTCTCCATTTCACCCTTATTACTCTGTGGAGCTTGGCATAAAGGAGTTTAATTTTCTGTTTTAGGTATGTAATATGTTTCGTAAAAAACAAACGCTCTTCCAGACAAACACCAAGGTACCTGATGGTACACACATTCCTCAGAGAGACACCTCCGCTACGAACAAGGAGGCCTCGTCCTGCTTAGCCTTCCCTTCAGCAACATAGTAATAGTTTTGTGTTTAGAAAAATTAAGCTTTTACAAGGTAGGTACTCCAATCTAACAGATCCCGTAGACAGGCCATTGGCCCTGTCTTCAATATTTCTCCTGGAGTTAAAGGGAACCAGCAAAACTAAATTATCAGCGTAGGCGATAGCTTGTAATTCCCTCCATGTAACGCTCTAAAAATTCATCTAAAACCATGTTCCACATGAAGGGGCCGAGGATCAACCCCTGCATGCATCCCCGTTCGATCTGAAAAATCTCCTCCTCAAGAGAGGACCGAACAAATACACTACATTCCAAAAAGTAATCCCGCAAGATGTAATATAAGTCCTCGGGCCAGAGGGCAGTTCTCGCCCTACAGAGGATGCTACCCTACCACAGGACATCAAACGCACCACTAAAGTCTACAAATAAGCCGAGGGCATATCGCCTTGATTCTCCCTGTAAAATCATAATAAGTTTGCGAATCGCATCTTCGGTCGAGAGGCCCTTCTTAAAATCATATTGTTTACTTGAAGATGTAAATTTTCATATTTAAACTGATACCTGGAAATTATCAGCCCCTCGAACAATTTTACCAAGATTGGGAGCAAAGCAACTGGGCGATATGACGTTGGCTCACTCGAGGACTTCTCCGGGTTCTTCAGGATCACCCTCAGGACTGCAGTTTTCCACAATTTTGGAAAAACTCCTTCTGGTAGACATGTATTATAAAGATCTAACATTATATCGGGGAACCTAGAATAAAAATGTTTGTAAATTTCTAATTCAGTTCGAGTAAACAGGGACTCTCTCTCATTAGAGACATATTCCTGATTCTTTACCTCAATGGATCTCTGCAAGTCAGTGTTGATCTGCTTATTATCTTTAAAAAACAATTCTGACAAGACTGCCAGACCGACTGAACCCAGGTCACCGTATCCACCCGGTTCCCATCCACTATAGAATAAGCAATATTATCTAATACTAACTTCTCAGTGATAACCTTGTAGACCGGGCCCCAGGGGGTCTGCATTTCCAACCTATTCAACAAATGATTGCCAAGCAATTCGCTTATATTGTTTAATCTTTGATGAGTATCCATTCTTTTTAACTCCATAGCTTTGCTTTAATTCCATGATTAAAATAGGTTTAGCCATTCAGAGGGCAAGCCATTCGACTTGCCCTCTGAAAATTTTCATAGAGCAAGACGAATTTTCCCTAGCAGATCTTACCCTACATTTTAATTCATCTAAATATGAATTCCACCACGGAACAGATTTAAAACACTTCTATTTTTTACTCATCAATTTCTGACTTGCTGACTTTAAAATATTAGTTAAGATTTCTGCCTTTTGAGCAGCACCACACAGAGCCCAGTCCACTGATTTGACCCTGAATATAGTTATCAAATCTATCTCAGTTCATAGATCTAATATTATACCTACTGGTCTCCAACCAGGCACGAGGCACCCCAGCCCCAAAATAATCAAAAGAAGTGCCCTTGTGGTCACTTGTAGTTAATGCACCATGAACCTTCCAATTACGAATATTATCTAAAATAGCACTGCAATTTTTCAACATGAGGTATGTTGAGGGTCTAACGGCTCCTGGGATTTGTGCCATCTCCGCGAATGTTCTATGTATCCGTGACAGTACCCTGTCAATTATATTTTTTATTGTTATTATTTTTTTTTTTTTTTTGGTTTTTTAGGAGCAGTAGCAACTAAGGCCATATTGCTCCGGGGATATGCGGTGGTCATTCCCTAACCTTTGGCATCCTCCGTATTTGATGGTCACGGGCTCGAACCCCGGTCTAATCAAGAAGCGTGTGCCACGCATTGCTGCTCCTGCCCACCTGGCTACGGAGGCGCCGTACTCTGTCAAAACCAGAGATTAGAAGTGTGTGGGTCATGTGTAGTGTTATACGTTGTGCCTATTGTTTATCGGCCACCAGGCCCATAATGGGAGCCGATTGCCCACACCTCGCCACGTGGAGGCTAGCCGGGTGTTACCAGTGAGACAATTGTGTTCTGGCAGGTCCTGCCACTTACTTTCCTTGGATTTTAGTGGCAAGGCCTAAAATAAAATTGGAACGAGCGCAGTTAATTTTAGTTCAGTTACATTAAAGCACTAATATGGGGTTTGATGCTGAAGACCTGTTTCTGAAGTGCCTAAAAGGTTGGGCGAAATTTTTTGGTGTATTTTAAATTTGGACGTGTATTGCTAAGCGCTGTAGCAGTTTCCCAACATAGTGGCATAGCGTTTTGTGAAAAGCGCTACCTGTGGTTCCCCACATCTGCACCATGGTACTTTGTGAAGAAGTACAGAATCTCTGTAAAAGCCAGAAAAAGTGTAATGTCTGGTTTCTGTCAGAGTAGTGTTATGTTTTGTTGTTGTGTCTCTGGCTGCTTGGCTGCAGAGACCCTAGTGGGATCCCACGTTGCCTGCCACCACCACTGGGAGGTGAGCCAGGCTGCCCATTTTACTCTGGCTGGCCTTTGCCAGGGTTGCCTGAGCTTCCTGACAGAGGACAAGTTAAAAAAAAAGGGGGGGGGGGACATAGAACAGGGGTACGAGTTAGAAGGAAAAGAAAGAGGGAAAAAGAGGACGGACTGAAGGTGAGGAACAGTCCGCTCTTTGTGAGGTGAAAATAGGGGTCTGAGAGTGGGAGTTAAAGTAGCAGGGGGACAGGTGCCCCTGTATGATCACCAGAGGCCAGTGGACTCTATATACCGCACTCAGGATTTCTCCAGAGTGGCAGCTGATCCTACCCTATAAGGGGGTTTGCAGCAGTATCCCGCACTCGATGAGTGCCAGCAGTGTTCCTACCCTTAAAGATTTAGCAAGTTGTCAGGGCAGTGTCCTCTAGCAGAGAAGGAGCTATCCCACGCCAGTCTGAATCAGGCCTTGGGCAGCATGATCCAATGTTGTTCTCATTTCAGCAATCTTGGCTCGGCTCAGTGCGAAGATTTCCTGCGCATTCACAGTTAGTGCCCTGTATGTGTTTTCATCGAGCAGCGCGAGGCCTCTTGATTACGTGGTTTCCTTTGAATTGCGTTAACAAATTTGATTCTACTGTTGGCACTCATACATGAGATTCCCCCAGGACTCTTCTTCTCTATAATGGCACAGCGGGTCTCGTTCAATCTCCCATAGCTGTAAGTTTCTGACGGAAGGAGCCGTGTCCAGTGATAATAAATGTCATGTGCAGACCAGGCGAGAACCAGGGAGGGGGCTCTGGGTGAGTATAGTTTATAGTTGGGAGGAATCGCCTCGTGATGTCTCCTTTCAGCGTGGTTTCCTAGCTCTGTTGCCATTTCATATTAATTTGGCTGATTTAAATACTACTTTAGATTCTGATAATTTTGAATTAACTAGATTTACTTATAAGAAGATTAACTGGTCTAGTTTTGCACGGTCAGTGGCTTTAGATTTTTCAGGAGACAATATGGTTAATTTGAATTTTTTAAATGCGTGTGAGTATGCTGCTTTCATTCAGTCTTCATTGCTTAGAGCCCTGAGTTGTGCCTCAAGAAGACAACGAGTTAAGAGGCGAGTTGTTAATTGGTGGAATGCGGAATTATCCAGGTTAAGGAAAGAAGTATTTTTATGTAGGAAGACATATCAGAGGTATAGGCGGTGGGGGCTGAATGAGGCTCAATTTTATCACGCATGTTATAGGAATAAAAAGAAATTTATTATAGGGCTATTTATGAGAGTAAATTAAAGGCGTGGAGAAATCTAGTTACTAGTGTGGGCAATACAGATCCTTGGGGATTAATTTATAAACTAAGTATGAATAAAGTAAGACCTGGAGAGATAATGAATACCGTAATCGTCAATAGTATGGAAACAACTGACTGGATTACAACAGTGCAGGCAATAACATCGGAGTTGTTTCCTCATGAGAAAGAAGGGGAGGGGGGAGACAACAGAGCAAGAAGGTATCAAGAACTCTAATGTAACATACCTTGGGTCTGTTGATATTAGCTTATTTAATTTAGAGGAATTGAGAGCCGTTTCTAAGAAAGTTAACATTTCCAAAGCTCCGGGGATCGATTTAGTAGAGAATATCGCTGTTCTTAAAGTGACTGAGCTTTATCCTAACATCCTGTTAAACTTATATAATAAATGCTTACATCAAGGTACCTTTCCTGGGATCTGGAAAGTTGGTTTGATCAAGCTGTTAGTTCAGCCGGATAAAAAACCAGATGACCCAAGAGGGTATAGACCAATTTCGTTATTGGCCAATCTTGGCAAAGTTTTTGAAAGATTGTTATTTTTAAGATTGAACCAAGTCATGGATAAAAATGGTTTTTCTCTGCCTTATCACTATGGTTTCAAGAGAGGACATTCTACGGAGGATGCCATTAATGATCTCATGAATTTCACCAACCAGGTAGAGTATAAGTATGTGTTAGCCATCTTTATAGATTTTACTGGAGCTTTTGACATGGTGTGGCATGAGAGTATTCTGTCTGCATTAAGGGGTATGCAATGTCCAGACTTATTGTATAGGACGATACAAAATTATTTGTATGGTAGGAAAATTATACTGAAAGCTAAGCATCTACAGTTTAATAGGAATCTTTCGTGAGGGTGTTCTCAGGAGTCTGTATTGGGCCCAACTTTTTGGAACTTAGTACTTAATTTATGGCTAGAACAATCAGTTGAAAATCTGCATAAGATTGCTTATGCAGATGATTTGGTTTTATGTGTTACTGGTAAATCCAGGTCTGTGCTTGAAATAAGAGTGGCTCAGGTAGTGTCATGGGCTGATCTGCATAAACTATTGATATCTACAACTAAAACTGTTATGATGCTTTTTAAGGGGAAACTAAATTATGCGCGACCGCCAAAAGCTTTAAGTAAGGGGAGGCAGATTCCCCTAGTATCTGAGGTGAAATATCTAGGTATAGGAATTGATGATAGATTATCGTTTTTCCCACATTTAAATTACTTACACGAAAAAGTTAAAAAATTTAGTGCAGCAATAATTCGATTAACTAGGTCAGATTGGGGATTGAAAAGGAAAGTTTTAAATTTATACTACAAGGCAGTCGTCTTACCCATAGTTGCGTACGGAGCATCAGCATGGTACTTCAGAGTTACTAACATTAAATTTAAACAGAAATTGTTATCGATTCAGGGCTCAATGCTTTATGTTATTTCTAGATTGTGCAGAACAGTCTCAACGAAATGAAACAGTCTAAACCAAATGCCCGGCCAAAACCTGCTATGCAGGTTTTGGCCGGACATTTGCCTCTAGACTTGTACATTGTGTATCGGGCCCTTTGTTATTACTTAAAAAAAGGCATAGTTGTTTCTTTCATGAATATTACATCTGATGTTACTATAGAGATAGCTAAAGCTAAGAAAAATGTTCTAACACAGTTGATTGGTATGTGGCAACAGAGATGGGATCTTAGTGTAACTGGGGAGGTGACTAGGTTGTTCATTCCAACAGTTACATTTACTTATGATAGTAACAAAAAATGGTTTTTTCCTTCTATGGTAACATCGTTTATTTTAACTGGCCATGGGTCATTGAATTTTGAACTACATTACTTTGGTCTAGTCAGCTCTCCTTTATGCACTTGAGGTCAACCTGAGACTTGGAGTCATTTATTATATGATTGCAGTTTGTATGTTGAACTTAGAGAAAGGCTAAAAGTGAAGATTGGTAATTTAGTTAGAAGCTGTGAAAGTGATCTTATTGCTAATCAGGATAAATTTCAAGCACTGCAAGAGTTCTGTGTAACTGTTTTTCAACGGAGAAGACACTGGAATAATCTAATGATTACTAATTAAGATTTGGTTATATACATTTTATCTGTGTTTTTTTTTAAATTTTTAGTTTGTTTATATTATGTGTGTGTATACATGTATATAATTTTATTTTATTATTATTATTTTTTTTAATTTTTTGCTGGCTCTCAGGTGTGGGCAGCCTGGGAGCGGGATTGCTGGCACCCACCGGTATAGCACTACTTCCGGTGGGTGCGGGATTTTTGTGCATGAGACACTTAAAATAGAAGATCAGGCCCAGTACCAAGTGAATATGGGCGGTTATTAGGGTCTCTTCGCCACCGGGGAGTGGCTGTGCAGGTGTCAGCTGCTCCCTGGTGGCGAGGAGACCTTCCATACAGGTCTATTTTGCAGAGGTTCTGCACACAGTCAGCTTATCAGGTGGAGATAGACGGAAGTCTAGCTACCACCTTAGACATAATAATAATAATAATAATAGCTCTGTTGCCATATATCTCGAGAAAGAAAAAATCTATATTGCTCAAGGAAACGCTCAAACTACGAAGACCACCGGTTAACAAAATTGACACCTCCATAAGTTTATACTCAGAAATCAAGTATTTAGAAATCGTCTTAGATATGAAGCTAAATTTATATCCTCACATGAAATATATGTCAGCGAAAATAAAAAAATACTCGGCCACGATCATCCGTATAAGCCGTGCCGACTGGGGCCTTAAGCGCTGGCTCTCATCTGTAATGCCATATTTGACCCAATAGTTTGCTATGGAACCTAAGTATGGTGTACTAGGGCCTCCCTCGACCGAAATCGCAGTAAACTAGACTCCATACAGCATTATGTGCTCCTTGACGTAACAAGTGCGTACCGTACAGTAAGCACAGCTCTACAGGTGCTAGCTGGAAGTATACCCCTACACCTAGAGGTAATATGAAGAGGATTGTATCAACGGTTGAAGAAGAGTATTCCCACCGAAACAGCAGACATCAAAAAAACCTGGCAACAACGCTGGAATGACACAGCTAAAGGTGCAATAACGAAGAAATTCTTACCAGAGCTTGACAAAACCAACCCAGTACCACCATTCTGGTTTTCTCCAGGCCTCTTCACTACTTATCTCCTGAATGGTCATGGTGCCATCAAAGGAAAACTAATTACCCTAGGTAATTAGTGTGACAACCCACTTTGCTACTGTGGCTTCCTCGAATCCTGGGAACACATAATGTACCACTGTTCGCTATATGAAGACCTCCGCTGCATACTGATCGCAACCATCCATTTCAACCCAAAGGACCAAGACCACTATCTTCTGGAATCAAAGGAAACATACAATGCCTTCAAAAAATTTGCCCATGACCTGTTTGAGAGACAAAGAACAAGCATACCACCATAACATGACCCTCCCAAAGGAAATGTCATCACTCATATGCCAAAGGAACTGACCATACCAAACTAACCCGTGGAAATCAACCACACCCTCATGACTATGAATCTCCGACGGGATTCCTCCCACGAATGATCCTAACTGCATAGAAACCAAGACTGAGATCCTGTCCTAATCACGATTTTTCTACTGGCTTTCAACCGGCAGCTATTGCAATGTGTCGTACAGGCGATTTCAGCCGGCCCCCTTGCCGGCCACTATTTCCCCCCTTACAATTTCTCCACCAGCCTTCAGTCTCTCACTCTACTCTACCTGCACGCAAGTGAATACCCTACACAATCTAAATTAAACAATCTAAAATCAATTTCGCCCACCATTCTTGGCTTTCTCCTAGCGCTTCCCCGCTACGCGATCACTTTTTTGTTTTAGATCCTAGCCACTGAAATCTCGGGAAATCAGGTGACAGGACCTGCCAGAGTAAATCTTAAACTACTAGGTACCCGGTCTGCCTCCACGGGGCGAAAGTGGGGCAACATCGAGCCCCAGCAGGAGTCTGGAAGCTAAATGGCCAGAGGAACAAGGCACACAACACTGCAAACCACAATATCCACACACTTTTAAATCTCTGGCTTCTACAGCGTACTGTATCCCCTGACAATGTAAACTACGCGGAGATGGGGGAAACCCCTAGTGCCGTTTGACCCTAAATACACTTTACTTAAAGGAATTATACAAGATTTGTTAAAAATGGAATGCATTATTAACACAAGAAGCAGAAGAAACCAAATGTAAATATAAGTAAACTTCAATCAAAATATAATGAATTGAATCATTATGATTACATTTTAATGTATGTTCTTTAAAACATACGTATTTTTAAAAACAGAAGACAGCCAAATCCTCTGCTTGCACCTTCACGATGGTGGGACTGTTAGTAATCCTGGGTATAACCTCCACAAGTACATGGTGGGTGACCACCCAGGTGTGAACCAACGTAAGCAGGGGTCGAGGTGTGGCGCCCACACCACATGGAGGAACGCCGCCCCTCTATGTTACCAGGCAGTACTAGGTGGTAGATGACTCTCATCAACCGGTGAAATACCACCACTTTGCTTATTGGAGGCTTGAAGTGGTGGAACCCATGTTTAGTCTCTAGAGCTAAGTTCCGGCCAACCCTTCCCTATCTCTTCCATCATGCAGTATGATTGATGATTTTTGAGGTTATGATGAATGTCGTGGCGAGATCCAATATTCCTTACATTTCGAGGGTACAGCTCTAAAACGGTGTTCGCAGGCCGGCCGCTAGTTAGTACACTGGACTGAACCTATTGGTAACTCTCTAGGAAGCTTCCGGATCAGCTAGTGTATAATCTTGCTACCTCTACTCTGCCAGATAGTGACTGGAGGGAGTCCGAGTAGTGTGTATGCGGGGAGCATTGTCGAGGCCACGTTATGTCAAGGATCTGGGTATGTTCTTACCACATGTACGCCATATCCAAAAATTTCATTACTTCATACAGCATGTCCCACCCACTTTTTCTTACTATTGAATACAGCATGAATTGTCAAAATAATAGAGCAAGCTTATCTGCGAAAAGATCTAAACCTCCCAAGGACTTCCTAATTCATTTCACAAATATACGTGGTCTCAATTCTAATCTCAACGATGTCCATTTCCAATTGCAGTCTTCCAAACCCCATGTACTTTTTCTGACTGAATCTCAGTTATCAGTTGATTCAACTACTGCTCATCTCAGATGTCCAAATTATTTGCTGTATGATTCCTTTCGCCTCAAAGGTGGTACTTGTGCATATGTCCGTTCTGATATTCCCTGTCAGAGACTTGGCAATTTGGAATCTCCTCTCTTTGATCTTCTCTGGCTTAAAATCTCTCTACCTCATTGTGTAAAATTCATCTGTTGTCTCTACCGTTCTCCCAACTCCACTAATCACTTGGAGCTCTTTGACTTCCTCTCTTTGCAACTTGACTTTCTCCAGTCCAACTTTCCTAACAGTGAGGTAATGTTCCTTGGTGATTTTAACGTTCACAACTCCAGCTAGCTTCCGTTTTCTAGTCACACCGAACCAGCAGGTCGAGATGCTGAGGCTTTTCAATTACTAATGACCTAGCACAGATTGTTCATTTACCTACAAGAATACCGGACAATCCTAATCATACAGCCAATACGCTTGATCTTTTTCTCACAAACAACCCTTCTAAGTACAAGGTTGAAGTGAGAGGTCCTTTAGGCACTTCAGATCACAACTTGGTGATTGCCTCTTCTCCAATGGAACCTTTATCTCACGGCTATTCCCAACCTCGTATTGTTTGGCATTACAAGAATGCAAAATGGGATGACCTGCGAGACTTCTTTTCTTCTTTTCCTTGGTCTGATTACTGTTTCAAAACTTCTGATGTCAACGTTTGCTCAGATCGTGTCAGCGAAATTATTCTTGCAGGAATGGAATCCTTTATCCCACACTCCACTTTAAAATCTCGTCCTTTATCTAAACCTTGGTTTTCCAATAAATGTGCTAAGGCTGTCCAAGAGAAGAACGTTGCATATCCTAATTGGCTTGTTTCTAATTCTTCAGTTTCATTTTCTGCCTACACCAAAGCTCACAACAATTGTAAAGCAGTTATTAATCAGTCCAAACTAGAGTTTGAACAGGCTAAGAGTAGAAAACTTGCTTCTTGCCCTAATGGTAGCCGAGCATTCTGGTCTCTTGCCAAAGCTATTGAAGCTGTTGGCCGCAACTTTTGCCCATCTCTGCTCCCACCTCTGTCCAAACCAGATGGTTCTGTTGTCACTTCAGCCAAGGATAAAGCTGACCTGCTAGCATCCCATTTTTCTTTGAGCTCATGTATTAATGATCTTGGTAAAACACCTCCCACCATTCCTAACCATTGGATCGAATTGAAATTCTCAAGGATACTCAGCATGGTTTCGTAAAGGGAAAATCATGTTTAACAAATCTGGTTCGCTATTTCGAAAGGGTCACTCACGAGCTGGATTTAGGGAATAATTTCGACATTGTTTATTTAGATTTCAGCAAAGCTTTTGACTCAGTCCCACATGAGCGGTTGCTTTATAAGCTGGAACAGGTTGGAATCACTGGGAAAATCCTTAGATGGATAGAAGGATGGCTTCAGGGCAGGAGGCAGAGGGTTGTGATAAATGGCTATTCCTCAGATTGGGTTGATGTAAGAAGTGGGGTTCCCCAAGGATCAGTATTAGGACCACTGTTGTTTTTAATTTTCATAAACGACATTGATGAAGGGATAGAGGGCGTGATGTCTAAATTTGCAGATGATGTTAAAATTGGTAGAGTAGTTAATGATCACTGTCAAGCTGAGCTTCTTCAGAGAGACCTAGATAGACTTCAGGAATGGTCAGAAAAATGGCAGCTGTGCTTTAATCCAACAAAGTGTAAGGTATTACACCTGGGAAACAGTAATCCCAAAAAAACTTATTCACTTGGTGGAGTTCAACTAAACCCAGTACTGGAGGAAAGGGACTTGGGTGTTACGATACGGTCAGACATGAAATTCTCTGAGCATTGTAAACAGGTTGCAAGGAAGGCCCATGGTGTCCTATCGATGATCTATCGAACTTTTGCAAGTAGAGATAGGGACGTGATAATCCCATTATATAAGGCTTATGTTAGACCACACTTGGAATACTGTGTTCAAGTATGGAGACCTCACCTGAAGAAAGACATCGAGCTTCTTGAAAGGGTGCAAAGAAGGGTAACTCGCCTGGTGAGATCGGCAAAAGGGCGTCCTTATGAAGAAAGACTTCGAATATGTGGGTTGCAGAGTTTGGAAACTAGACACCTTAGAGGAGATTTGATTGAGGTGTTTAAGGCTCTGAGAGGCATCAGTAAAATGAATGAGGACAAAATTTTCAAGATTATAAATGATGCTAGAACTAGGGGACATAAATTCAAGTTACGGGGGGAAATGTTTAGATTGGATTGCAGGAAGTTCTATTTTAGCCAGCGAGTTATAAATTACTGGAATAAGTTGCCTTCATGGGTGGTAGAGGCCGAGAGTTTGGGGAAATTCAAAGGTCATCTGGATAGTACTTTCGGGTAAGGGAAGCACATAGGATGATAGGTTTAATTTCCTTTTTATTTATTTTTTATTTTATTAATTATTATTATTTAGTTATTTATTTTTATTTTTTTGTTTTTATCATTGTTTTGTTCGGATTTATTTTTTTTTATTTTTTATTTTTTTTTGGCTGGTGCAGCATAAGCCATAGGCTTTCTTGCACCATGCGGCCGTTACTAATACTAATACTAATACTAACACGCTCCATTCAATGCCTCCTGTGGTCTTCCGTCAAAAGGATATCAGAAGGATTTTGATGAATCTTGATGCTAAGAAAGCTCCAGGTCCTGATGGTATTTCTCCACTTGTTCTCAAAACCTGTGCTCCTGAACTTACTCCTATTCTTTGCCGCCTTTTTTCACTTTCTTATTCCAAAGGTGTTTTTCCTTCTGCTTGTAAATTTGCTCATATCCAGCCAGTTTCTAAAAAGGGTGACAAATCCCTCCCATCCAATTATCGTCCCATTGCAATTACTTCTACTCTTTCTAAAGTAATGGAGAAATCAAATAACCGCCAACTCTTAAACTACCTAGAAACCTTCCGTCTGATCAACGATCGCCAGTATGGATTCCGTCAGTGTCGATCCACTGGTGATATTCTGGCTTATGTTACCCATTTATGGACTAATTCAATGGAAAGGTTCGGTGAAACACAAGTAGTTGCTCTTGACATCTCAAAGGCTTTTGATCGTGTTTGGCATAATGGTCTTCTAAACAAGCTTCCATCTTATGGTTTGTCAACTGTTTTTAGTAATTGGTTATCTAGTTTTCTCTCTGATCGCTCACTGAGGGTGATGGTAGATGGCTCTCTGTCTTCTAACTTTTCCACTAATGCCGGTGTCCCCCAAGGTTCAGTTCTTTCCCCCACTCTTTTCCTCTTGTATATCAATGACCTTCTTCCATTGACTGGAAATCCTATCCACAGTTTTGCCGATGATAGCACATTGCATTCAACTTTCCATTTTGAGAAACCTTGTCCAGCTCAATCAGCTTCAAGTTCTCGAAAATCTGCTGCCAATTCCTTAAATGCCGATCTTCAGGTAATTCTCCAGTGGGGCAAAGACAACTTAGTTGATTTCAACCCTTCTAAAACTCAGTCTTGTCTTATATCTCGCAAAAAGGATTCTTCTGCTCCTATGCTTATCTTTAGTGACACTCCGATTTCTAGGCAAAATGATATATCTCTTTTGGGGATTACCCTGACTTCTAATCTCTCTTGGCACAAGCACATTACAAATATTGCTTCCTCTGCATCTAAAAAGCTTGGTTTTCTCTTTCGCTCTCGGCGTTACTTTTCTCCCAAACAGCTGCTCACTCTGTATAAATCGCAAATCCGCCCTGCCATGGAATATTGTTCCCACATCTGGGGTGGTGCCCCCAAAACCTCTCTCAGGCTTCTTGATTCCATTCAGAAGAGGGCAGTTAGGTTAATTAATGATTCATCTCTAACAGAGTCTCTCCACTCGCTTTCTCATAGACGCACTGTTTCTGCTGCATGCCTCTTCTACAGATACTTCCACGGGCACTGTTCTTCTGAATTGGCTTCTATAATTCCCGCTCTCTCTTTCAAAACAGTCCGAACACGTGCAGCCACCAGCCCACATCCATTTACTGTCCAACTTCAAACCCACAGAACCAACTTTTCATCTTCCTCATTTATTCATTCAACTGCTGTTTTCTGGAAAACCTTCCTTCATACGTATTTCCTGAAAATTACAATCTACAGAAGTTCAAGTCCAATATCAACAAATATCTTCTTTCGCCTTCTCAACCTCCAACCCAAGCACGGTACTAAGTACTACAGGTTATAATACCTCTCGTGTTTGCGGTTCTCTTAAAAAAAAAAAAAAAAAAAAATCGAAAAATTCAAATAAAAATATATCTGTGCATTAAGGGCACCCATCTGTTGTATTACCTGCAAATAATAATGTTTGCTTGTGCTCATAGACGGCAGTAATAATGGGGAGTGTTAACATTCTTCAATCTTGTTTGACTTTGTCTGTCTGCCTCCCACCTCTTGCAGTTACAGGACAGTTGTAACGTAGGTACGTGTACAGTTTATCTACATACGTATCTATTGCTTATTGTTTGTTTCTTCTGAGTTATGCTTAGCATTGTTTTGCTAAAATGTTTTAGCAGAAGCAAAAAGTTTGAATTACCTCAACAATTCCTGCGAAGTGTATGGACAGTTTACAACAAAAATTCCGAGGAAGAAAATCTACATATAACTAAACGTGCATAATCTTTTTTACTTTGGTTGCAAAATTCTAGGTGGTAGATAACTCCCAACAACCGGTGCAATACCACCACTTTGCTTACTGGAGGCTTGAAGTGTTGAAACCCATGTTTGGTCACCAGAGCAAAGTTTACAGCATCCCCTCCCTCCCTATATCCTTCAACCCATGCACGGTACTAAGTAGTATAGATTTCGATACCATTCGCGTTTGGGTTTTCATTTAAAAAAAGAAGCAGCATTATCATGTGATATAAAAATCAGTAGTTCCCAACTTTTTTCAGATACAGACCACTTTCATATCCGAGGCACAGCTCAGAGACTACAAAAAATATTAAACTATGCATGCAAATATATCAATAACTATTTTTAATACAATGATATGAACTCATACATAATATACAGTATCCTAACATTAATATGCGGACACCTGCTTATCTACAAATAAACTTATTTACTGAAAAACTACGGCCGCCGTAGCTGAGTGGTTAGGCACGCGGGTGCATAAGTACACGTGCCTGGAGTGACCGGGATTCAAGCCCGTGACTACTAAATACGGTGCTGTTTCTTGTATTCTTTCTATCCTGTGAACTCCTCTGACCGTTTGGTCGTCCAGGAGTATAAACAAAAAATTTAATTTAATTTTTTTTAATAATGTGTGCTGAAACCTTTAGCCTTTATGACAACCTCTAGTCTCCGTAGAGCACACTCTCTCCACAAGTGTTTGGTAAATGTCCTCCACTTGGCCTTCAAAATGGCCACTATCTCAGCTCTGTTTTTTTGGGGGCCTCTCCTCATATGTACCCGACACTCAAGTTCATCCCAGAGTTCACTATAGATTGAGGTACAGCTGGCTAGTCCAACTTTTCGACGCTCATTTCCTCAAACAAGACCATCAACAACGCGATCAGTATGACAGAATGGTGAAATTTAGGCGTAGTGGCCCTTGCGCCATTAAAACTCCATACAACAACAAGACATGGGGCGTTGTCCTGCTAATAGAGGGATGAGCCTTCACCGACAAGATGCCACAACGTAGTAGCGCATTATTGTCCAGCTCATCTAGACAGACTTCAGCATTCGTGGTTTTGTACAAAACAACTAATAGTCCCAAGTCATGAAAAACATGTTTCCTCAGCCAAATTTAATCGTTGGGACCATACAGTCCAGCGGGTAGCTTTATTCAGGCATCCGCCACCCAGTCACGACCGCCAGTCTAGTAGAGGATGTACCGAGACTCGTCACTTCAAAGCAAGGATGGCGAGCCTTACCCCTACCCACTCCTACTGGGTATTAGTAGGAGTGATTTGTGGCTTGTGGAGCTGCACGATCGTGGTAGTCCATATCATGGGTTACTTAAATCAACAGCGATACTTTTTACTTAAATCAACAGCGATAGTTCCAACCTTTATTTTAGGTCCTAGTCACCGAAATCACAGGAAAATAAGTGACAGGACCTGTCAGAGTATAATTAGTCTCTTGGTACACCCGGCCGGCGTCCCCGTCGCTAGAAATGGTAACGCCGGGTCCCACTGGGGGCCGGGCGGCCAACAGGCCGGATGAACAATGGGCACAACAAACTACATACCACATGACCCATACATTATTTTTAAACCTCTGGCATGGACAGGGTACTGCCACTCGGTACATGGCACATACGCGGAGATGGGAGAAATCCCGGAGCCGTCAGACCCTCAACATACCTATACCTACCTACCTATCATGGGTTACCTCGCTGGGTCACAACGCCGACCTGCGTTCCAAGTGGATAATTCCCTGCAGCGGTCTTTTCTCTCACGTCCTGTCTGAGGTTTCTAGAGGAATCCACTTCCATTTGCAGATTATATCACCATCGTCATTTTAGGAATCTTCAGTGCTGTAGAAATGTAACGTCCAGAAACTGCTGATGTGGAACCCAATATCATTCCGCACAAAGTCTGTTAACTCCGTCAATCGCGGCATGTCGCACATTCAATAGTGGTACTGTCCCCTCGAAAGTCAACAAGCATATTTCTAATTGTGTCTGATATGTGGATATTAATGGTACGATAATGTAGGTGGTATGTAAAATATGTATGTACACTGGTGTTCAAAGAAAGTGCATAACCCCTTAAAATTGTAATTGTCATCCGAATAACATAAGTATATGGCAATATTTCTTACAGGTTGCATCAGATAAGATTGACACACATAGGCGATTACGTAATATTGCATTAGCTGTTACTTTCAGCTATATAAGCAGGCTCTGCAAGAGTTGCAGTCATTCCTTGCTTGTGTCAGGATGGCGAGTTATGTGCAGTTGTGACGCTACGAAGAAAGAGTGCTTTGTTGCTTTACGTGAGGAAGGATGTTATTCTCGTCATTTTGCTTATAGAATGTGTTGTAATCAGTCGACAGTGAGTACATTTCTTTCCAAACCCAAGAATACTGGTTTTGCTGATAGGAAAGAAGGAACTGGACGCAAACGAGTCTCTACGCCAAAACAGGACCGCATTTTGAAGCGCATATGCCTTAAAAACCGTAAAGCTTCTTCGTCTGAGCTGAAAAGGGAATGGGAAGAACATACAGGAGTGTATGTTCTCCCAAGGTGTATGAACATACAGGTAGCAAGTGCAGTAACAGTCAGAAGACGCCTCTTCAAAATTGGACTTGTAGCCCGTCGTCCTATATGGCAATATAGGACGATGCAACCTGTAAGAAGCCCTTCCTCACACAAAAAAATGAAAAAGGCCCGATTAATTTGGTGTAAGGAGCATGTCAAATGGACCCCCGAGCAGGAGAAGTCAGTTATTTTTTCGGATGAGAAGAAATTCAACCTGCATGACTGATGATTCGCCGTAGATGTGGTGAAGAATACCATCCAGACTGCATGGTATCTACAGTGAAATTCCCTACCAGCCAAATGATATGGGGGTGCATTTCGTATCACGGAGTAGGTCACCTGCAGTTTATAAAAGGTTCCGTAAATGCCAATGGACACCTGACTATATTGGAAGGCAAATTGCTGCAAACCATTAGAGACCATTTCAACCTGCCAAGTAACTGCATCTTTCAGGACGACTCAGCTCCTTGTCATCGGGCGAAAAGTGTAAGTAGGCACTTCTGTAGTTACTTTCTGCATTAGAGGTACAACAGTAATGTGTTTACATTTGTTACAGGTGAAAAAATGGTTGGAAGAACGGTCCGGGCTGGCCAGGAAACAGCCCGGACCTGAATCCTATAGAGAACTGTTGGCATCGTGTGGAATCTGCATTTGCCAGAAAGAAACCAAAGACCCTTCGTGAACTTCAGGAAGCTATAATTCGTGTTTGGAACCACGAACTATCAGTTGATTATCTTCAGAAATTAATCTTGTCAATGCCTCGACGGTGTGCTGCTGTCATCAGGGCCAGAGGCGATTCAACTAAATATTAGTTTGCACCTGGTGAACTTTTCATTTTGTTTTACATTTAAAATGATAAACTGAAGCAAACTGAGGGCTTCTGATAACATTTCAGCCATTACTGTTGTGTTTACCACAACTGTTGTATAAAGGTTGCAAAATGCTCATTTTGGAATATTTTAAGAGCACCTGTCAAATATTACTTAGCTTTACCTTAACTATTAATAAATATGTTTTGTTTATATTTCTATTTGTGATGCGTGTCATTAATGTAACATACCATCGCGAAAAAGGGTTAGAAATGTGAAATTCCTAGGTGAGGCACTTTCTTTGAACACCAGTGTATGTATATAGGTAGGGTGGCTCCTAGAAAGTTCGTTCAAATCCGCCTCGTTTCTTTATAAGTTGAACAGACTCTGCAAAACAGTCCAGACGTGTAGTAGTTTATGCGTTTTCTGTTGTGTTGTGCTGGCCTCTTCACTGCCCAGAAGCAGCTTCTAAGTACTCGTCCACACCACAGGAAGGTGGGCCAGTTCCAGGAGATGGGCGTCCCATCTACTTTTCATCAGATTATGAGACAAAAAATGAATAAATAATATCTGGGAACCCAGTCCAGATATTAAAAAAAAAAACTCAATCTGTCCACCACAATCTTTCAAGAGCAGTCGAATCCATCAGATTTACATATACAGAATAAGATTAATTCAGTGCTGATTGAACAATCTTCTTGTGTGTGTGTGAATACTGCTTTCGAAATTTTTTTTCGAAATTATTTTGCTGACATGCACGAAAATAAAGGTGGTATGTATGCATGTACGTGTATAGGTAGGGCGGCTCCTAGAACGTTCGTTCAAATGCGCCTCGTTTCTCTGTAAGTTGAACAGACTGCATAATACACCAGACGAGTAATAGCGTGATGTTCACGTAGTTTATGCGTGTTGTGTTGTAGGTGGTATATATATACACCTATGTATATGCATACCACCTACACATGAGACAAAACAAAACCACATACACATGGGACAAAAAAAAAAAAAAAAAAAAAGCGACGCAGGGGGGCGTGGATATTAATACAGTAGTAGGGCAGTGGTATACGTTATGTTGTTATTAGCATTCTCATCATTCTCAATTGGACTGTTACTTTCCGCAAAAAAAAACTTGTTTTACTGTAATATTGCTGACATGCACGAAAATAAAGGTGGTATGAATGCATGTACGTGTATAGGTAGGGCGGCTCCTAGAACGTTCGTTCAAATGCGCCTCGTGTGTTTGAACCTTCGTGTTTGAACAGCAAATATATTGAACATTTTCTTTTAAAATATAATACATTGTACGTATTTTAAAATAACATTTACAATGGAGCGATTTTTTTTTTTTTTTTTTCTGAATAGTCAACATAAACGGCTCGTTCGTTTTCCAGATTTTTAAACAAGGCATATGGGAAATTATATATCCCATTCTCCTCATAATTTGAGGCCAAAAATATCCAAAAATGGAAGGTCTCTTAGTTTTAAAAATCATTCATCTTTCAAGATTTAACAAATCCATATGGGGCAAATATAGCATATTCTGACTTTTTTTTTTACCAAGCAGTTACGCAATGATGAAACTACAAATTCTGCTAACTACAACCACTAAAAACTACAACCGTACTCTTTCACAATTTTTAAGCATATATAAAGCAAAAAGCACAGTAACAGAAATAAGTTCTCGCGTAGTGTGTCCTCATTTTCTTAGGACACCTTGGGTTTAAGGAAGTTAAAAAGGGGCAACAATAAGTCTCTTATATTCAGATGCCCCAGCAATCCAAAACCTGAAAGAAAACTAGTGCCATATCATATGTGTCACAGCACCACTTCATACTAATAGTTTAAAGCAAGGCCGTGCAAATGGGTGGGATGCATTGGATAAGCTGCACCGGGGCTCAAATCGAGGTGGCCATCAAAGTCTCAACATAAATGAACGAGGCCCCTTAACCCCTTTTGCATCCGGGTCCCCCTTTGCACGGCCCTGGTTTAAAAAATCAATCAGAATCAACCCACTTATTTTGGCATGCACACCAAATAAACGGATTGCGATATTAAAGCGTTATAAAGCCAATAACAATTAGTTCTGCAGAGGGAAGTTAGTAAGCGTTCTATCTACTAATATATTTCGTATTTTACAATATTCCGGAAAGAGCAATGATCTTTTCCTTCTCACTTTGCATGCTAAGAAAGACAATTTAATTCACAATCGCAGTGATTACAATTACGCTTCCATAATCAGCCTTATTATATCTACCATAACTTTGTTACAATTCTACAGCAATGGAAACGATCGCCATTAGACATCGATCATGAGTACCTTCCCGCTCGGCGCACTCAGCTGCAATCGATATCGCCAGTACGACCGCCGTCAAGAGACTCTAGAGTAGCTTAAATCAAGAACGCCTTGCAGTGCTGGAAAACAGCAACTTCTTGATCTTCCGCAAAGCAAAGCCTTTCCCTCGACGCACTAACGCTGAGTGCGTGCAAGAACTAAATGCAGAGTAAAGAAGCAGAACTGCTAAACAAATCAAATAGAGAGGAGCTCGATCTGAGTACTGAGAGTAACATCAACCAAGAATATAAAGGGGCTGAAATTCATTTCCATTTCAATTTATTCGAGAACTAGCAAATTCAGATGCGCTCATTAATCCGAAATGTCCTCCTCTAAAAAGTCGCTCTATGCGCAATCCAGTGTTGACAGCTCATGAAACTTGTCGGCTGTTGTTAAGGGAAACCATTAGCCATACATACATGCCTATAGCCATACATGTCTATAGGCAATTAACAAGGATATATAACAACAGTTTTTGAACCTGTTTGAAGGAATCATAAAAATTCGATATTAACAGACACAGATCTAAAAAAAATGGTAATTAGCTATTGCTAATTACCCTTCTCTTTCAACAGAATAGAATAATATTCAATTCGACAGAAGTTGAAAATTTAAGTTTGCTTGTTCTCCAATTTTATTAAAAATCAATAGTTAAAACCAGCATGCAAGTTTGTACCCAAAATTGTTGCTCAACAATTTTGGGGATTAGGCGATAGGGATCCAGGAAGCCTCATCTGGCCAGTCCGTGTACGTCCCTATACAATTCTGTAGCAATCTGAGCCACATAATAGTCCTCTCTCAGAATTATATTATGGTTATTCGCACACTGCCTAGACGTTTGGTTGTTGTTGTTATTTTGTTTTTAGGAGCATTAGCAACTAAGGCCATATTGCTCCGGGGATATGCGGTGGTCATTTCCTGACGTTTCCGCATCCTCCGTATTTAGTGGTCACGGGCTCGAACCACGGTCTAATCAAGAAGCGTGTGCTACGCACTGCTGCTCCTGCCCACCTGGCTACGGAGGCAACTAGAGGTTCGGCGTGCAGCATGACTCTGCACAATAAATACCGTCTCATATGTGATCTCGCGTATTTCAGATTTCAGTCACAGGCACGTTATCCTGCATTAGCAGGTGTAGCACAGTTGGTATACCATCGAAATCGTCAACGTGAACTAAATTATGTTGTATGGATGTGGAAAACTAAGGAAAACATGGAGTTCCATCGCAGGCTTCGTTCGACAGCTTCACATCAGGCGTGGCACATTACAAATATGCAATCCTTACAGGTTAGAGCAGGGTTAGCGAACCTTTTTAAGGGTGCGTGCCAAAATTGACTTAATCTTTTTAAAAACTGCCTTCGCGTGCCCCTCAGAATTTTTCACGATCCCCTCGGAAAGCGATATTCAAGACATTTAATCACACAATTTTGTCAGTACAGATAACCTCCGACTTAAAACAAATCATGCATGAATACAGCTACTGTATTTACTGAATGGTGTGACGTTACTACGTGCCTGGCAGAGAGAACGGATGTGCGCAGGTCACGACTCAAGGTGGATTCCTGGAGTGATGTCGTTTCCAACTTTGAAATTTTTTTCAGACGCTCGGAATTCCGCGTGCCCAAAAAATTTGTATGCGTGCCACTTTGGGCACGCGTGCAATGGGTTCGCCGCCACTGGGTTAGAGAATACGACTAGACGATCTAAAAGTGTTTTCATGATAATTATTTTTATGAAATGAAGCATGCTGCGAATCTCACGTTCGCTCTGCTCACTGATAACTAACGAGCAGTAAGAATCACGAGCCACGCATTCACTAATCTTGTTGCCCTTCTCTGTACTCGTTCAAGCAGCACTACATCCTTCTTAAAATGAGGCCTCCATACCTGTATACAGTACTCCAGGTGTGGCCTGACCATTGCCTTATACAAGGGAATAATCACCTCCTTATCCCTGCTGGAAAAAGTCCTGTATATCATTGACAAGACACTATGAGCTACTCTTGCAGCCCGTCTGTACTGCTCGGAAAACTTCATATCTGCCTGCACAATTACCCCCAGGTCCTTTTCATTCTCTACTACTGTCAGTGTACTACCACAGAGTTGATACGTTACTCTGGGGTTACTGTTTCCCATATCTAGTACTTTACATTTGTCAATGTTAATCTTCAGTTGCCACCTCTCAGCCCATCTGCTCAACCTTTCTAGATCCTGTTGCAGCAGCATACTGTGAGTAGTGTCCTTAACAACCCTGCCAACATTTGTATCGTCTGCAAACTTGGACATTAAGCTTGATATACCATCATCAATATCATTTATAAATACAGAAAACAACAATGGACCCAACACTGAACCCTGAGGGACTCCACTAATAACATTAGTCCACGATGAGCAGTGTCCATTGATTACCACGCTCTGCCTTCTCCCCCTCAACCATCCCTTTATCCATAGCAGCAATTTGCCTCCAATGCCACGCTGCTCCAATTTGTGCAGCAGTCTTCCATGTGCAACAGTATCAAAAGCGTTCCTAAGATCCAAATATATAATATCAAAGTATGCCCACAACACTCAGTACTTGTCCCATTTCTCTGGAACGTGGTGCTCGACAGCGTTCTAAACCTCGACCTTGGTGATGTGAGCTCACAGGCCTACGGGGATGACTTGATTAAGATGCTGCC
Source organism: Mastigoproctus giganteus (assembly GCF_048544385.1). Taxonomy (NCBI): domain Eukaryota; kingdom Metazoa; phylum Arthropoda; class Arachnida; order Uropygi; family Thelyphonidae; genus Mastigoproctus; species Mastigoproctus giganteus. The sequence goes on along the minus strand of NC_143580.1, from coordinate 152,341,054 downwards.
GGCGGACTCAAAAGCTCAACTAGAGATCTCTGCAAACCGAGCTATAAACATTCTACTAGGCTGGGCCACTCAAAACCACTTAAAAATATCCCCAACAAAAACCTGCTCCATCCTACTTAAAGGTTCTCTCAATATTAGAAGGCCTCCCCAGATAAAGATTTAGGAAACAACAGTTAAGCTTTCCATCTAACTTAAATATCTCGGTATTTTGCTGGATAAACATCTGTCACTCACACCTCATCTTACTTAACTCAGAAGAAAAATCAAAATATACTCTGCACTAATAGCTAGAGTCAACCACCGCGAATGGAGACTTAAGAAGAAGACCCTGTCCCTCTTCTATAACGAAATCTTCTTACCAGCAATAACATACCCATCAGGAGTCTGGTTCCACAAGGCGGTAACAGCAGTAAACAAAAGCAAGCTAGAGACTATTCAATGTTCAATCCTACTGACAATCTCAAGAGTCTGTTGTACTGTACGCACCCACACCCTCCAGGTCCTCGTGAGCGCTATCCCCCTGGACCTGGAGATCGTCCGTTGTGGGTTGCTTCATCAACTATCCAAAGGCAGAGCAATTACCTGCCTAGACTATACAACTACTCCGGCGAACGATCGCAAACGTGAGAAAAAATGCCTTCTTATCCACCTACAGCAGGCCTGGCAAACACGCTGGACGACCATGACAAAAGGGGAAATCACCCGAAGATTCATACCGGATAATCAATTAATGGTTCCTAAATGCTAAAACTGGTTTTCACCGAGACTGCTGACATGATACCTATATGGGACACGGCGTAATAAGAGCAGAACTCTCCAGTTTCAGATTGAGTGACACCCCTCTCTGTCACTGTGGACAAATTATTGTTAGCATTAGCAGTTGAGGCATATGACGCAAGAAAGCAAGCTTATACAGCATCAGCCAAAAAAAAAAAAAAAAAAAAAAAAAACACCTTCCCATTTCACCCATCCAGTCACTCCAGATGTTTGTCTAGTTCAGCCTTAAATTTATTTAAGCTATCAACTTCCACAACAACAGATGGAAGTCTGTTCCAGCAATCAACTACCCGCTGGCTAAGGGCAGACTTCCGCACATCTATTCTACAACTGTCTTTCCTCAATTCGAATCTCTGCTCCGTCAGGTTCTTAATCTGAGCAACCGGAAGTATCCCGTAAGCATTGAGCCTGCTCAAACCATTCAAGGCCTTATACATCTCGATCAGATCATCTCGCAGGTGCTTAGTCTCCAAATGCTGCAACTTGCAGAACTTAAGCCTTTCTTCGTAAGCGCACCCCTTTGTTCCTCTCACAGATCTTGTTGCCCTTCTCTGTACTCGTTCTAGCAATTCTACATCCTTCCTAAAATGAAGCCTCCAGACCTGTATACACTACTCAAGGTGTGGTTTGACCATTGACTTATAGAAAGGGATAATCACCTTCCTCCTTGTCTCTGCTAGCAAAATTCCTATATATCATTGATAAAACTCCATGACTTGCTCTGGCAGACCGTCTGCACTGCTGAGAGAACTTCATATCTCACTGAGAAATTACCGCAGGTCTTTTTCATTCTCCACCTCCCGGAGTGTAGTACCACACAGTTGGTACGTTTCTCTTGGCATACTGCTACCCATATGGAGTACTTTGCATTTGTCAATGTTAAACTTCAGTTGCCACTTCTCAGCCCATCTGCCTAACTCTTCTAGATCCTGTTGCAGTAGCATGCTGTCTTTACTGTCATTAACAACCCTGCCAATCTTTGTATCATCAAATCAGGCTTAATGTCCAAGTTTGTATCAAGCACACTTGGACATTAAGCCTGATATACTTTCATCAGTATCATTGATAAATACACAAAACAACAATGGGCCCAGCACCGAAACCTGGGGTTCTCCATTAATAACATTAGTCCGCGAAGAGCAGTTTCATTTATTACCACTCTCTGCCATCTCCCACTCAACCATCCGTTTATCCATTGCAGTAACTTACCCTTGATGTCATACCGCTCCAATTTGTACAGCAGTCTTCCATGTGCAACAGTATCAAAAGCTTTCCTGAAATCCAAGTATATGATATCAAAATTATTTTTTTGCATCCAGTTCCTTTGTGACCACATCGTAGTATTCGATCAAATTGGTCAGACAAGACTTTCCCATAACAAAACCCATGCTGTGTCCGAGTTATTACTGCAGTCTGGTCTAGGTGATCCTGGGACTCCATTATTTTCCCAGGAACAGAAATTAAACTAACATAATTATTTGTATCACCCTTTGAGCCCCATTTCTAAATTGGGGATACATTTCCACATCTCCAGTCCATGGGGACCCCCCCTGACTCTAAGGATGCTCTCATAATTATGGCTAAAGGTTTGCTTACACTCCTTGCTGCCTCCTTCATTATAACTGGATAACTTCCATCTGCCCCAGGTGCCTTTTTTATGTTTAACTTCAACAATTTCTCCACAACTTTGCTCTCAGTTATGACAAAATAACTGAGCTCCCTGTTAGAGAGTGATAAACTTCTGGCGTTCCCCTCCTTGAATAATTCCTCATGTGTGAATATAGATGCAAAATACTCATTCAGTTTATCAGCTACTTGAGCAGGATCATCAATAGTCGAACCATCTATGTTAAGTGGACCAATCTGATTCATCCCCTTCCTTCTAGAGTTTACATAAGAAAAGAACACTTTGCTGTTTTCTTTGCGTCCTTTGCCAAAGATTTCTAGTAATCTGCCTTCGCCTGTCTAATCTCCTTTGTGACTTGATTACAGACCAGCTTATATCTGCCATATAGGCTTCTGTGTCACCTGATAATTTATATGCATCCCGTGCATTTTTCTTCTCTGCCACGAGCCTCATTAATTCACCCGACATCTATTTAGGCAGGAACCTTGAACAGTATTTCGTAGTTGGTATGAAAAGCCTAGTAGCCTCCAAGATCAAGTCCCGGAAGGCTTCCCATTTAGAATTCACCGTTGGTAACAATTATCAGTTGATCCCACTGTATAGAATTTAAAAACTGTCTGGGACCACTGTAGTCACCTTTATGAAAACAAAAACTTCTCCCTTTACCCTTGATGGTATTTACAGCTTTAAGTAAATCGTACTTAAAGTGTACAGTGATCACAGTGTACTGACGTACTTAAGTACATCAGTACACTGTGTTCACTGTCACCTAGTGGTTCCTTTATCTTAAAAAAAATTCTTAATGCATGAGTAATCACTGCTGATAATCAAGATCAAGGGTGTTTACTCCCTCTGATTGCCCCTCGAACATGCTGTAGAAAACACTCCTCCAATAAATCCATAAAAGTCTTGCTAGCGTGCGAGTGACCAACACACAAGTTCCAGTCAATATATGGAAAGTTAAAATCCCCCCCCATTACAAGACATTGTGATTTACTGGCCCATTCTATTTCTCTGCACAACTGTTCATTGTACTTATCAGGGTCATTAGGCCTATAACATGCCCCTACTCTCATTTTCCCTTTCCCAGTGTTTTATGTCACACCAAACAGACTCAACACTGCACTGGCCACCCTTGTCAATTGGATGTACTTAGATTTTATGTATTTCTTAACTAACAGCATAATCCCTCCTTCCTTCCTACCCAGTCTGTCCTTTCTGTACACACTGTACTCCCCAAATTCCAATTCTTCACTGTTTATATCTGTGTGACACCACGTCTCTGATATCCCAACAATATCTGCCTTTTGATGTCTTGATCAGCACTTCAAATTCATCAAATTTATTTACCAAACTCCTTGCATTAGCGTACATGCAAGTATACATGCACTTGTTCTTACACTTAGTTACCCTAACACAGCCCATGTATTTACTTGTTCCATGATAACTCCCAGAAGCCCTTGAAGTCTTCAGTGCAAGAATCAGTTTCGCCTCTGCCTGCGACTACCGTTAATCTTTTAGCCTGTGAATACCCCCCCCCCAAGCTAGCAGTTTTCCGACCCACCTAACGCTGGCTCGATAGCATCAGCAAATATTCTTGCATCCTTATATTAGGCCACCTGAATATTTAAATTCATCTGCCATGCATTGTATGTCTGTAAATTGCGTGTGTTCTATGGTCGATTTGCCTGTTTTGCTAGACGAAAAACCCGAGTCGCCGGGGGGAAAAGCCTTGCTATCTACGGTGAGACCGACTAACTCAGCCACGGAGTGAAAAAGCCCACTAAAGTTCCTCGCGTTATCGAAGACATTCGAACCCGAGCCTTTTCCACCCTATGTGGGGAGGACGGTGACGATATCACTGTGCTTTCCACGCAGACTCGCCACTGTGGACAGCCAGAGGCGTGGGAACACCTCAGGCACCACTGCCAACTATACGAAGACTTCCGCTGCCTCTCAATAACCAGAATACGTTTCTCGCCAATAAACAAAGAACAAAATCTCTTGGAGAGCGAGGGCAATTATAAAGCCTGAGCGCAGTTCGCGCAAGATCTTTTTACTAGAAGAAGGATATACCCACAGCCGTAGTAGGAATTTTCCTACAAACCAACCACTCGTCATCCAGAATAAATATCCTTAGATGCCTCAACCAAACAAAAACCTGACAACTACAATCTGAAGAACAACAAATCGTTAACTTAACCTGGATTTGACCACTGGCTTAAACTGGAGCCATTATCTAAACTTGACCACCTCACTCAGACGGGACAACGTACCAGGAATGGCATAGGGAGATCCGACAAAGACTTCGTGCAGTTTGCTGCCGAAACGCCATTTGGCGATCTGAACCAGGTACCCTCACCCAATTCACTTTCCATCCTTTCCTTGAGGAGGATGGCTCCTCTGTACCATCCCCTCGCCCACACATTCAATACAGAAGAGACAACCCCAGACCAACACCAGGCAAAACTGGTGAGACTTATCACAGAAGCGGCGGACAAATCTATCAAAAGAAAGAAACCATCTCCGGGGGCGGTACCCTGGTGGAACCCTGAGCTTCAGCAACTAAGGCAGGTAGCAAACACCTGTCGGAAAAAATTCCAGCGGGCTAGACGTGATTGGCCTACTGCAGAAGTAGAGGCGCTCCGGGAACGATACCGTACTGCAAGGAATCAATACACAGCAAAAATCAGAGAAAGAAAACAGCGTACATGGGAGCACCTAGTTTCCACGACAGGAAATGACAACCCCTGGGGAGTGGTCTATCGGGTGACAACAAATAGGGCGGACAAATCTATCAAAAGAAAGAAACCATCTCCGGGGGCGGTACCCTGGTGGAACCCTGAGCTTCAGCAACTAAGGCAGGTAGCAAACACCTGTCGGAAAAAATTCCAGCGGGCTAGACGTGATTGGCCTACTGCAGAAGTAGAGGCGCTCCGGGAACGATACCGTACTGCAAGGAATCAATACACAGCAAAAATCAGAGAAAGAAAACAGCGTACATGGGAGCACCTAGTTTCCACGACAGGAAATGACAACCCCTGGGGAGTGGTCTATCGGGTGACAACAAATAGGCTTCCCAGAGGCGAGGTACTCCCAGCAATGAGGAAACCGCAAGGGGGGTTCACAAAGACGTGGCACGAAACTGTCAACAATATTTTGGATGCTATGTTTCTGGAGCACACTGATCCCGCTACGCCAGAACAAGTACTGCTCTGCCAACAGAACAGGATATACACAACCCAGCAAATTGAGGAACCTTTCACCAAAATTGAGTTGGAGATCGCGGCGGCCAAGCTGAGAAACAAAACGTCCCCAGGGGAAGATCTCCTAGAGCCAGAGATCATCAAGAAAGCAGTGGACACTATCCCGGAGGAAATACTGAAACTATACAATAAATGCCTTAAAGAAGGCTACTTCCCGTGCAGTTGGAGGGTGGCGACGCTCCGGCTAATCTTGAAGAACCCCACGAAGAGGCAGGACCTCCCAGGGTCCTATCGCCCGATAGCGCTCCTGACAGTTCTCAGCAAGCTTCTTGAACATCTCCTGCGAAACAGGATAGAGAAGCACTATAGAAACGCAGGCCTAGAGTCACCCAAACAATTTGGATTTCGAAAAGGATACTCCACCACCGATGCCCTACGCAGCATCATCAACGCTGCAACAGAAACAGACCGCAAATACTTTCTTGCCATCGCGGTTGACTTTGCCGGGGCGTTTGACACCCTCTGGTGGCCAAGCGTCCTCAGCAGGCTCCGTGAGGCCAAACTCCCAAGTAACCTATACAATTGCATCAGCAGTTACCTATGCGACAGGTCAGTAAAAGTCACTGCTCCTTACTGTACAATAACCAGACGCATCTACAGAGGATGCCCACAGGGCTCCGTCCTGGGCCCACTGCTCTGGAACGTGGTCCTGGACGGATTCCTCAACCTCAACCTCGGAAATGCAACCTCCCATGCGTATGCGGATGACCTTGTCCTGACACTGGCAGAAAACTCCAGGGCACAGCTGGAAAACACAGCAAACCGGGCGCTAGCCACTCTACAACAATGGGCTGACGAAAATAACCTGAAGATATCATCCACTAAGACAAGCTCCATCCTACTTCGGGGAACCCTGGACACCAGGAGACCCCCCCCAAATAAAAGTACAAGGAACCACCGTCAAGCTGACCACAGAAATGAAATTTCTTGGGGTTGTCCTTGATAGAAACCTATCCTTCACTCCCCATCTTAACTATCTCAGAAATAAAATCAGAAATTACTCTTCACTATTTGCAAGAATCACCCGCAAGGACTGGGGCATAAAGAAGAAAACCCTTGCTCTTTTTCACAAAACTGTGTTCCTGCCAGTCATCCTCTATGCCTCCGGTGTCTGGTACAAGAAAGCAACCACTGCAACTAATAAAAGTAAACTAGAAACCATACAGAGGTACATCTTACTGACTATCTCACGAGCTTGCAAAACAGTGAGTACACACGCGCTTCAGGTGCTCACGGGTGCCCTCCCCTTGGACCTGGAAGTGATATGCAGTGGAGTCCTCTACAGCCTTTCCAGAGGCATACCGGATACCTGCCTAAATTTCACAATAAATGTAGCCAGCGAACCGAAAATAGAGAAAAGAAGACTAACTGTACATCTTCAGCAAACCTGGCAAACACGGTGGCAAAACTCAACAAAAGGGCAAATAACTCGAATATTCCTCCCAACTGTCTCTGCCGTATACCCAAAATACCCAAGCTGGCTCTCCCCAGGATTGCTGGCCACGTACCTCCTAACTGGCCACGGCGCCATCAGATTCAAACTAATGACCTTTGCACTGAGCAACACTGCCCTCTGTCATTGTGGCTTAGTGGAAACGTGGGAGCATTTAATGTACCACTGCAAGATTTAAGAAGACCTCCGATGCCGACTAATTACAGAATTACATTATGTACCAGAGAATCAAGAGGAACGCTTACTGGAGGAGGAGCACAGCTACAAAGCACTGGCAAAGTTTGCACAAGATCTTTTTCACAGAAGGCATACTCTTCCACCCCCACAGCCACAATAGCGTTTCTCAGGCTGACAATATATGACTTTGCAAACAACCATATAAGGTGCACGGACAGTTCACCATCAAGACAATCCACAAAGGGATTGCATCCCAGGAAGAAACAGCAAAAAAAAAAAAAAAAACCACCCGGACTCAACAAACTCGGATCCAATAACTAATGACCATGACTCCAGATAGAGACATAAGTACAGACTGGACTAAATACCCACAACTGCGGACCTGACTAAGGCACCTGTCCTGCTGCCAAGTAACAACCACAGACAGGAACCTACACAAGGATGGGACAACAAGGACCTGACTCAAGCAGATATGCAGCCGCCAGGCCATATGGCGACCTGTGCCGGCTCCCTTGCCGGGCACACTTTCCTCCCTTCCCTGGCAGAGGGGGAGGCGACAGTCTTCTTGTTGCCTCCCCCCTGCCATCCCGCATCTTCCTCTCTGGTGGGGCATGGGCATGCCCCACTGGCACATGCTGGGGTCGTCTTCTCTATTGACCCCAGTCTTTCCTAGCTATTCCCCCCCCTAGCCTTCAGTCTCCTCCCCTCTCTATCTCTATGCCAGCGCAAGACCCACACCAAAATTCTAGTTTCTCTAAATTATTTCGCCCTCTCCTCGGCCATCAAATTTCCAAATGCAACCCCTTCAAACCGGGAAACATGTATGTGATCAACATACAACGTGCGAAATTTTTTTTTTTTTTTTAAGGTCCTAGCCACTGAAATCTCAGGAAATTAGGTGGCAGGACCTGCCAGAGTAAATTAATTATAATACTGGTGTACCTGGTCTGCCTCCACGGGGCAAAAGTGGGGCAACGTTTGGGCCTCAGTAGGGGTCCAGCGGCTAAATGACCAGATGAACAACGGTACACGACACTACATATGAACAATATCCATACACTTTTAAATCTCTGGCATTTCCAGCAAACTGGCACACCCATCACAATGTAAACAATGCGGAGATGGGGGAAACCCCTGGTGCCGTATGACCCTAAATACACTTTACACTTTACACCCCTTCTCTTCGCTTGGTGAGGCATGGGTCTGCCCCACCGACTTTTAGTGTTATCTTCACTATTGACTTCATATTTCTCTCACCCCCCAGTCTTCAGTCTCCCTTCCCTCTCTAGTTATCTTACGACTAGCGTTTGACCCTTGTCAAAACTACACAAGCCCCACACTCCAAAATTTTTAACTCTACCCCGCATAACTTATATCTCTTTCGGTCTGACCCAATTTCTAGCGTTTCTTCCCCCTCCCCCAATTTTTTTAGGTCCTAGTCACTGAAATCTCAGGTGGCAGGATCTGTCAGAGTAAATCTCTAAAATACTAGTGTACCTGGTCTGACTCCAAAAAGTACAGTGTGGATACGGTGGGTCCCATTAAAGGCCCCAACGGCTAAAAGGCCAGATGAACGGTACAAAACATTACCCACCACAATATCCATACACTTTTAAACCTCTAGCCTCTACAGTGTTCTGTATCACACCGCAGTGTATACTATGCGGAGATGGAGGAAACCCCTGGTACCGTTAGACCCTAAACACACTATACTAATGCCATCCAGAAAAAGGAAATAATAACACAAATATTTTTGTATTTTAGAAAATGTTTCGCATTAACGATTCATCCACTTTTCAGATTTTTAAACAAGGACATATTGGGAATACATACCCTACCCAACAAAAGGTGTGATATTTTTCTCAGCTTGAGAAGTAATAATATTTTATTTTGTCTGTCCCTCCCCGCCAATTACTTATCATAATCAGTTTTACGATTATTATCTCTCCCCGAAAAATATGTTAGAAATATTTCAACTGAACCTCTATACGGTATTTGAAGTCCAGTGTGCAATCTTGCAGAAATCTGTGATAGTGCAACAATTTAATATAAGAGTACTAATAAGGACATTCGCAAACAATATGTTTGTCGCATTTTGATAATCATATGCAATTCGTAAAAAACCACATCTTTGGCAACACTGTATAAATCCCATAGGCTCACATCTGGTGAGTATGGGCGGCTTGACACACCCAGGGTCCTGAGCTGGATATCATCATTCTTCTCTTTCTTGGTGATTCCCTTCTACTTTTGACCCCCCCCCCCCTCTCTCTCTCTGGGAAACTCGGGAAATTTGTTTGTCTGGTGCAGCAAAAGCCTCAGCTTCCTTGCACCATATAGCTAATAATAATAATCTCTGCAGCAGAGCAGTGGTTGCAGGGGTGGCTCGTTGGTAGACAATGCGGAACTGCAGCACTCCCAGCCTTTTAAATCTAAATATAAAGTCAATGAAATTTTGTGAAGAACAATGCAACACAATGAATATTTTATTAACAGGTCCCGCATATAGTATACTCATCCTCTATTTCCAGTAATCATTTCAAACCAGAAATTTTCCCTCTCGCGAATTGATGAACAGCGCCGTGTACCGACTTACGGTAACATTTCCGGTTATGGGTTCCTATGCGATTCACATTCCTTTAGATGTTATCTACCTCCCCTAAACGTTTGTACCAATATTTTTGAGACACCCTGTATATACACAATATATACAGGGTGATTCACTACCAGTGCGAGAAACTTGCAGGTGTAGGGGGCACAAAGATGAATCGGAATCACATAGCATTGCAGGGTCCGAAATGCCTTCGTCATGCGGTAGAGGACGTTGAACGGGAAGTCGCATGAACAGCGATCCCGCTGGAAGTCAGCATTTGCGAACCGGTTCCCGAGGCAGTAGGAATGACGAATATTCAAAAGTTGAACTGGCCGACATGCACCTCGCGTAAGGAGCTGCGGACTGTAACGGGCGCGTCGCTCTGCGCTTGTACCAGGAACGTTTCCCGCACAGGCGTGCTCCTCATCATACGATTTTCGCACGTGTGCACAGAAGGTTACGTGAGACTGGTTGTTTCACGAGAGGTACCATGAATCGAGAGCGAACGACGAGGACGCCAGACAATGAGGAGAATGTCCTACGTCTTGCAGAAGACAATCCGAGTACGAGTACTCGAGCGATAGGCCAACGATTGGGTATTTCCCAATCCACTGTATGCAGGATACTGTCAACAAACCAAATGAGTTCATACCATCTACAACGCGTCCAATCATTGGAACCTGCGGATTATCCACTCCGGAGAACTTTTGCTACTTGGTTTCTTCAACAGAAACGGTTCGCAAATGGTGACTTCCAGCGGGATCGCTGTTCACGCGACCTCCCGTTCAACGTCCTCTACCGCATGACGAAGGCATTTCGGACTGTGCAATGCTATGTGATTCCGATTCGTCTTTGTGCCCCCTACACCTCCTGCAAGTTTGTCGCACTGGTAGTGAATCACCCTGTATATAGGTAATAATTGTGTGTGTACAAATAAATGAAATTAATGAAAATGGTGACTTGGGAATGGTTACTCCATTCTCTTCCAGGAGTCGGTCTCCTGGCTGTTTTAGAGCAGTTAGGCTTCGATATAGGTCTAATAGAGTGGATGTGTCACGTCAAGGAGCACTCCTACCTTGCGGGGCACGGCTTCGTCGTCTGAAATTAGTGATATAGTAAGAGAACTATATGGTAAGTTAATCCAGCACTGAACACCACACGATCGGGTGAACATCGAGGGACGAGGGAAAACTAAGGGCAGAAATGAAAATCAGATGTGCTTGTCTTCCTCATCATCGGATGGGACAGGAAGACATGTTCTGATAGTGAAAGCAGCTGAGGGATCAAGATTGAAAAATAGTGATGAGGTGCGTTTATCAGTAACTAAAGAGCTTAAAAGCAGCTTAAAGAAAATTAGGATAAGGAAGCTTCAGAAGATTAGGGATAATGGTGCGGTATTGGAGATGCAAACAGAAAAGGAGCTACAAGAGGTAAAGGAATGCGAGAGAATTAAACGACTGGGCGTGATCCTCTCTAATCCAAAAGAGCCAGGGCGAAAAATAATATTGTATGATGGGGAAAAAACAATCAACAAAAATTTAATGGTGATGATGACTGCTATGAACAGCCACCGTGAGACTGTCCCATCCCATTAACATTAGTTGGTCCAAAATGACGTTACTCAACTTGAAATATCAACCGTAGTAGAGACCACTGCCACGGAAGAGCATAATTATCCTTGTCATCCTCCCAGTCAAAGATACTCAACAATTAGAAATCTTGCTTTTCAATCTTCCACAGAAGAGGTGTACTGGATGCAGATGACAAAAACCTTTAGCGTCAGGAAGGAAGTCAACAGCCACAATGAGACTGTGTCTCTATAATACAGAACTGTGTCGACCCCAGCTTTGCAGGTTGTAACTGAAAAATTGCCTATTGGTCTGCATTTGGTGTATTCTGCGTTAGCTTATTCCATCCGCCGTTGCATTCCCCGTTCTTTTTTCTGAATATAGAGGTGGAAATCTTGGCAGATCCCAGGAAGGAAAAGGCAAGAATCCGGGACGCTCTTGTAAACGTCTGGCAGCAGCGTCAGAGTGTTTGTGATAAAGGGCGGATTATACAAAATTTTTTACCAGATATAAGAAATGCAGCCTCGGTAAAGTTCAAATGGTTTGCACCAAACTTACAAGCTATGTTCTTATTGACTGGTCATGATCGGATTAATGCAAAGTTGCGATTTAGGAATCACTGAAAGATTTAGTTGTTACTGTGGCGAAAGAGAATCATGGGAACATCTTATGTACAACTGTGAGGAGTACAGCGACCTACGAATTGAATTGGTATCTCGGGTGAGTAATCTCAATCTTATGGCAGAAGGTTGCGAGATGATGCTAGTTGATAAACAAGAGAACTTCTTGGCTTTTCAAGCCTTTGCGACTGCTATATTTCTTAGGCGGAAGACTTCTGCTTATGGAAGCCTTGGATTGGTAATGTGGTATGGTGCAGTGCCGGATTACCTAAGGTTCTGTGGAATTGTTCTGAAAGGCTTTGCTTTGGTGGAGGCATGGGGCTGCTTTATCCACTGCAACTCCAGCTGCTTGTGCTGCCATTTCTGTTCTCGGCAGCGAATTGTGCTGCTGACTTTCCAATAGACTCTGAACAGATGTACTTCTTTGCAATGAAGTTTGGACTTTGTCTGAAATTTAATTATATGTATATTTATTTTTTATGTAATTTCATTATTCTCGGTTTTTTCATATGTATCTGTTTTGGTCATGGCAGTTTTTCCCTCCTATTACAATACTGCTAAATTATATGCAACTGACAGCGAGGTTTACACAGGTTGGCTGGGACCGCTTTAATTAATAAATAATAAAAATATAGATTATGTACAACACTAAGGAAAAATGGCGAAACGGAAGATTACGACTAAAGAACGTAGTCGGTTCTTTACGGGAATCGCGTTCCAGGACTTTTAGCCGTGAAGGGTGATGTGTACAGCAATGTGCCTTCTATATAAAATAAAGAGTTATTTTCCATACTCTGGGCTATTAGTGTAATAAGAGGGCAAACGTGTCTATTTCTATCCTAATTTTATTGATATTAAACGTTATAATATAAATTGGTTTAATATAAATTTATACACATTTCCGCCATTAGCCGTCTTCCCTCAACAATGATTTCGGTTTCAGTTTCTTTGTTCATTTATTGAATACGATTAATAAAGCAGCGCTGTGATGCTCGATGAGTTCTACGATGTATATTAATTTCCAGAAAATTAAGAGAAATTTACCTCAATATTTTAAGTAGACCACTTCAGTGCGACTCTACTGAATTTAACCGAACATAAAACTACCCATAAAGCCTTCTCTTACCCAAAGACGTATAATTCATCCAACCCAATAATTCGACGCATAAGGAATCGTTAGCTAAGGTTCCCCAACCGAACCCAAAGACACACCAAACCACAAACGCGCAACCATTCATGAAAGAAGACATTATGTCCAATAATAAAATCAAACGAAAAATGATTACGACATATGATAATTAAAATAATTTGAAATAATTTAAAGCAATTTAAACGACTTTCAAATTATTTAAATTGAAAATAATTTGAATTCTTCCAATTATTTAAGTTGTAGTAGGTATGTAAGTTGTAGTAGTAATTTTCTAAATCCTGTTGCAGTAGCACACTGCCATTACTATCATTAACAAACCTGCCAACCTTTGTATCATCTGCAAACTTCGACATTAAGCCTGATATACCTTCATCGATATCGTTGATAAATATACAAAACAACAGCGGGCTCAACACCGAACCCTGGGGGACTCCACTAATAACATTAGTCCACGAAGACCAGCGTCCATTGTAGCAACTTACCCTTAATACCATACTGCTCCAATCTGTACAGTAGTCTTTCATGCACAACGGTGTCAAAAGCTTTCCTGAAATCCAAATATATGATATCAAAATTATTTTTTGCATCCAGTTCCTTTGTAATCGCAACATACATTGGTGCGCAAATCTTAAGGACCACCACTATTTCTAAAGGTCACAACCACAAAATCTTTGCTTAAGATACTCTTTACTGATGAGAGAAGATTCAGTCTCAGCAGCGATTCTGGACGTCAGCTAATCTGGCGAGAGGTTGGCACACGGTATCACCCCGCAAACATCACTGAAAGGGATCTATATGGCGGTCGAGGTGTTTTCGTCTGGAGAGGCGTTATCTTGAATTTTGTAGACATGGACGGGGAAACAGACAAAATGAAGGACACACAGCAACCTAATCAATGCGACTACATCCAGATAACCGCAGAGCAATCAGAGGACTTGGAGGACACTCGCCCGGGGGCCCTCTCAACCAAACGGAAGAATGTCAAACGAATGGCACCAAAATCAGAACAACGTGAAACACGGTCTCAGACTGAAGCGAGAGACCAATTACACAACACAACCTCACAGAAGGACCAGAAAGACGAAAAGCAACAGGACTCACTACTTGACCCTGCTCTCCCAGAGGGTACTGTCTACCAGAAGTCTCTCTTCCTAAAAATGGCCCTCGAAAACTTATTCAAGGACCACTCAAACAGAGTATCCACAGGCCTTAGGGCCCAAATAGTTACGATCTTCCATAAAATGGAAACGATACTCCTAGACACTCATGTCGAATGTGAAAGAGCGACCTCGCGACTACAAGCATACATGGAATGTGGGGCAAACCAAATGCCACAGCGCGCCTCCACATACGCTCAAGCGCTGAGGACCAGAACCCAGGAACCACCAGAGACGACACTCCAATCGGCATCCAGACGGAAGACACTACTCCCAAGGCCGAATTTGGTCATCCTCAGACCAACTTCCACAGAGGAGCACACCTCCAGCGAAGCAGTCAAAACCACAGTAATGACAAAACTAGCAGAGGATCTCAAGACAACAAAAATTAAATCAGTACGGAAAACGCGCAACACAGGCATAATAATCGAAACGCATACGCAGGAGGATGCCCAAAAAATAATAGCCAATCCGAGAATACAAACTCTTGGCCTGGAGGCCGCGCCCCCCCAAAAAAGAGGGCCTAGTATAATTATATTCAACACGGACAAAGACCTCACACCAACAGCTCTTCGAGAAGAACTGTATATGAGAAACCTCCAGCAAGACCACCCGGAGGTAGATCCAGCATCACTTATAAATCCGAGGTATCAAACCAAATAGGTAGCGCCACAAACTGGGTGGTTGAGCTTTCGCCTGCGGCCTGGAATACCATAAACAAACACAACAGAGTGTTCATAAACTGGGGCAGTCATCGCTACAATGAACATGTGACAGTCCCCAAATGCTTCCGGTGTGGCCGCTTCGGACACACCACCCACACATGCGCCCAAACGCAACCAACATGTGGGCACTGTGCTGAAGTAGGACACGAATTTAAGACATGCCCTAAAAGAGAGGATCCACCAACATGTGCAAAATGCAAGGCGCACAAAATCCAGGCAGACCATTCAATCCGTGACAACAAGTGCCCTGTATACATAAAGGCCAAGGGAGTATACCAAACAAGACTCGACTATGGAAGGACGCCCTAAACAGTATAACCAACTAAAAGTTCAGTTCACACAGCTCAACGCGCAAAGGTCTAGGGCGGTTGCCGCCCAGTTGGTAAAAAAGGCCAACGAAGAAAATGTCGACATTATGCTCGTGCAAGAGCCGTATATACACAGCAAAAAGGTCAGGGGATACCCCATGCAATACAAGATTGTGCATACTGATGCTGAAACCCCGTGGGCAGCCATCCTAGTTAGAAATCCGGATTACACAGTGAGTAAACTAGCAAACTACTGCCTCCCCTGGGCTGCGTGTGCCCACATAGTCACCGCACTAGGGGAATTTTATGCTGTCTCAATATACAGTCGACCGGGGGAAGATATCCTCCCAACAATTAACTACCTACAGACCATGCACACAGAATTTCCGAACGCCAAAATAATTGTAGGCGCAGACGTAAACTGCCGCTCACCGGCATGGTATAGCGAAACCCCAGGACGGAGAGGCGTTGTGAACGGGCAGCATCTGGAAGAGTACCTCACAAATAGTTGCTATAATATACTTAACCAGCCAAACAACCTCCCAACATTCTCCAGTACTATGTGGGAGACAACAATTGATGTCACCCTTGCCACAAGATCCGTCACTGATCACATCACAGCCTGGACAGTAACGGAAAACTGGACAACATCGGACCACAGAGCAATAACCTTCCAACTAAACCGAACAATAGCCAGAAGCACAACACCCAGACAAATACAGCACAGATACGCCATAGGAAAAGCAGACTGGCCCAAATTCCAACAAACCATACGGGTGGCCGCCCACACATTCAATACAGAAGAGACAACCCCAGACCAACACCAGGCAAAACTGGTGAGACTTATCACAGAAGCGGCGGACAAATCTATCAAAAGAAAGAAACCATCTCCGGGGACGGTACCCTGGTGGAACCCTGAGCTTCAGCAACTAAGGCAGGTAGCAAACACCTGTCGGAAAAAATTCCAGAGGGCTAGACGTGATTGGCCTAATGCAGAAGTAGAGGCGCTCCGGGAACGATACCGTACTGCAAGGAATCAATACACAGCAAAAATCAGAGAAAGAAAACAGCGTACATGGGAGCACCTAGTTTCCACGACAGGAAATGACAACCCCTGGGGAGTGGTCTATCGGGTGACTACAAATAGGCTTCCCAGAGGCGAGGTACTCCCAGCAATGAGGAAACCGCAAGGGGGGGGTTCACAAAGACGTGGCATGAAACTGACAACAATATTTTGGATGCTATGTTTCTGGAGCACACTGATCCCGCTACGCCAGAACAAGTACTGCTCTGCCAACAGAACAGGATATACACAACCCAGCAAATTGAGGAACCTTTCACCAAGATTGAGTTGGAGATCGCGGCGGCCAAGCTGAGAAACAAAACGTCCCCAGGGAAAGATCTCCTAGAGCCAGAGATCATCAAGAAAGCAGTGGACACTATCCCGGAGGAAATACTGAAACTATACAATAAATGCCTCAAAGAAGGCTACTTCCCGTGCAGTTGGAGGGTGGCGACGCTCCGGCTAATCTTGAAGAATCCCACGAAGAGGCAGGACCTCCCAGGGTCCTATCGCCCGATAGCGCTCCTGACAGTTCTCAGCAAGCTTCTTGAACATCTCCTGCGAAACAGGATAGAGAAGCACTATAGAAACGCAGGCCTAGAGTCACCCAAACAATTTGGATTTCGAAAAGGATACTCCACCACCGATGCCCTACGCAGCATCATCAACGCTGCAACAGAAACAGACCGCAAATACTTTCTTGCCATCGCGGTTGACTTTGCCGGGGCGTTTGACACCCTCTGGTGGCCAAGCGTCCTCAGCAGGCTCCGTGAGGCCAACTCCCAAGTAATCTATACAATTGCATCAGCAGTTACCTATGCGACAGGTCAGTAAAAGTCACTGCTCCTTACTGTACAATAACCAGACGCATCTACAGAGGATGCCCACAGGGCTCCGTCCTGGGCCCACTGCTCTGGAACGTGGTCCTGGACGGATTCCTCAACCTCAACCTCGGAAATGCAACCTCCCATGCGTATGCGGATGACCTTGTCCTGACACTGGCAGAAAACTCCAGGGCACAGCTAGAAAACGCAGCAAACCGGGCGCTCGCCACTCTACAACAATGGGCTGACGAAAATAACCTGAAGATATCATCCACTAAGACAAGCTCCATCCTACTTCGGGGAACCCTGGACACCAGGAGATCCCCCAAATAAAAGTACAAGGAACTACCGTCAAGCTGACCACAGAAATGAAATTTCTTGGGGCTGTCCTTGATAGAAACCTATCCTTCACTCCCCATCTTAACTATCTCAGAAATAAAATCAGAAATTACTCTTCACTATTTGCAAGAATCACCCGCAAGGACTGGGGCATAAAGAAGAAAACCCTTGCTCTTTTTCACAAAACTGTGTTCCTGCCAGTCATCCTCTGTCCCTCCGGTGTCTGGTACAAGAAAGCAACCACTGCAACTAATAAAAGAAAACTAGAAACCATACAGAGGTACATCTTACTGACTATCTCACGAGCTTGCAAAACAGTGAGTACACACGCGCTTCAGGTGCTCACGGGTGCCCTCCCCTTGGACCTGGAAGTGATACGCAGTGGAGTCCTCTACAGCCTTTCCAGAGGCATACCGGATACCTGCCTAAATTTCACATTAAATGTAGCCAGCGAACCGAAAATAGAGAAAAGAAGACTAACTGCACATCTTCAGCAAACACGGTGGCAAAGCTCAACAAAAGGGCAAATAGCGCGAAAATTCCTCCCAACCGTCTCGGCCATATACCCAAAATACCCAAGCTGGCTCTCCCCAGGATTGCTGGCCACGTACCTCCTAACTGGCCACGGCGCCATCAGATTCAAACTAATGACCTTTGCACTGAGCAACACTGCCCTCTGTCATTGTGGCTTAGTGGAAACGTGGGAGCATTTAATGTACCACTGCAAGCTTTATGAAGACCTCCGATGCCGACTAATTACAGAATTACATTATGTACCAGAGAATTAAGAGGAACGCTTATTGGAGGAGGAGCACAGCTACAAAGCACTGGCAAACTTTGCACAAGATCTTTTTCACAGAAGGCATACTCTTCCGCCCCCACAGCCACAATAGCGTTTCTCAGGCCCACAATATATGACTTTGCAAACAACCATATAAGGTGCACGGACAGTCACCATCAAGACAATCCACAAAGGGATTGCATCCCAGGAAGAAACAGCAAAAAAAAAAAGAAAAAAAAAACACACCCGGACTCGACAAACTCGGATCCAACAAATGGACCCAGGATCCAATAACTAATGACCATGACTCCAGATAGAGACATAAGTACAGACTGGACTAAATACCCACAACTACGGACCTGACTAAGGCACCTGTCCTGCTGCCAAGTGACAACCACAGACAGGAACCTACACACGGATGGGACAACAAGGACCTGACTCAAGCAGACATGCAGCCGCCAGGCCATATGGCGACCTGTGCCGGCTCCCTTGCCGGGCACACTTTCCTCCCTTCCCTGGCAGAGGGGGAGGCGACAGCCTTCTTGTTGCCTCCCCCCTGCCATCCCACATCTTTCTCTCTGGTGGTGCATGGGCATGCCCCACTGGCACATGCTGGGGTCGTCTACTCTATTGACCCCAGTCTATCCTAGCTATTCCCCCCCCTAGCCTTCAGTCTCCTCCCCTCTCTATCTCTATGCCAGCGCAAGACCCACACCAAAATTCTAGCTTCTCTAAATTATTTCGCCCTCTCCTCGGCCATTAAATTTTCAAATGCAACCCCTTCAAACCGGGAAACATGTATGTGATCAACATACAACGTGCGAAATATTTTTTAAGGTCCTAGCCACTGAAATCTCAGGAAATTAGGTGGCAGGACCTGCCAGAGTAAATTAATTATAATACTGGTGTACCTGGTCTGCCTCCACGGGGCGAAAGTGGAGCAACGTTGGGCCTCAGTAGGGGTCCAGCGGCTAAATGACCAGATGAACAACGGTACACGACACTAGATATGAACAATATCCATACACTTTTAAATCTCTGGCATTTCCAGCAAACTGGCACACCTATCACAATGTAAACAACGCGGAGATGGGGGAAACCCCTGGTGCCGTATGACCCTAAATACACTTTACACTATCTTGGATGGACGTACACAACTCCAGATACTGGAATGCGGTACTGTAACCGGTGCACGCTACTGTACTGAGGTAATCCTTCCCCATGTGCGTCTGTTCCGAGTGCCATTGGCCCGAGTTCGTGTTTATGGATGATAACGCAACACCCCATCGCATTGCAGCTGTGATATGCTTTTGGAAAGTGAGGACATTGTTCGTATAGATTGGCCTGCCCGTTCCACCAATCTAAATCCCATCGAACACATATGGGACACTCTGGGGAGACGCCTAGAGGCACGTCCACACCCACCAGAAAGTGTTAACCAGCTGCAGACGGCGTTGACAGAGGAATGGACGATGTTACCGCAAGAACTTATCAACATTTTTCTAACTATAAGCAGGCGGTGCAAAGCCTGCATCGACATTAAGGGCGGCCATATCTCTACTGAGGACCACTTCTTCCCTTTGTTTCATCTTTGGCAGTGATGCATCTGTATCATGGCAGCCAGTGCTATGTTGCCATTTGTATATACACAGGGTGATTTACTACCAGTGCGACAAACTTGCAGGAGGTGTAGGGGGCGCAAAGACGAATCGGAATCACATAGCATTGCAGGGTCTATATACATATATATTTATATATATATATACAGGGTGATTCACTACCAGTGCGACAAACGTGCAGGAGGTGTAGGGGGTACAAAGATGAATCGGAATCACATAGCATTGCAGGGTCCGAAATGCCTTCGTCATGCGGTAGAGGACGTTGAACGGGAGGTCGCTTGAACAGCGATCCCCCTGGAAGTCAGCATTTGCGAACCGGTTCCCGAGACAGTATGATGGACGAGTATTCAAACGTTGAACTGGCCGACATGCACCTCGCGTAAGGAGCTGCGGACTGTAACGGGCGCGTCGCTCTGCGCTTGTATCAGGAACGTTTCCCGCAGAGGCGTGCTCCTCATCATACGATTTTCGTACGTGTGCACAGAAGGTTACGTGAGACTGATTGTTTCACGAGAGGTACCATGAATCGAGAGCGAACGATGAGGACGCCAGACAATGAGTAGAATGTCCTACGTCTTGCAGAAGGCAATCCGAGTACGAGTACTCGAGCGATAGGCCAACGATTGGGTATTTCCCAATCCACTGTATGCAGGATACTGTCAACAAACCAAATGAGTTCATACCATCTGCAACACGTCCAATCATTGGAGCCTGCGGATTATCCACTCCGGAGGACTTTTGCTACTTGGTTTCTTCAACAGAAACGGTTTGCAAATCCTGACTTCCAGCGGGATCGCTGTTCACGCGACCTCCCGTTCAACGTCTTCTACCGCATGACGAAGGCATTTCGGACCCTGCAATGCTATGTGATTCCGATTCGTCTTTGTGCCCCCTACACCTCCTGCAAGTTTGTCGCACTGGTAGTGAATCACCCTATATATATATATATATATATATATATATATCAAAGCCTAACCAAAGATAGGGGAATTGGTTTCAGATTTTAAAATAACCTTTGAAATGCGTTGTTTATACAGCAGAGAATATTTCAAAAAAGAGAATTATGAAGCATATAAAGGTAAACTGCAGCCATTACAACCCACTGCAGGATGGAAGCCTCCTCAACAATTCATGCTGGTGGAAATGGACTATAATCTGCCACGCTGGTCCAGTGCGGGTTGGCAGATCGACCGTATTTAGTAGTCAGGGGCTTGAACTCCGGTCTACTCAAAGAGCGGGTGTTACTGCACTCCCGCTCCTGACCACTCGGCTACGGAGGCCAACGTATGTTAGAAGGCCAACGGAGGCCAACGTATGAAGCGAATGTTAGACGTTAATTCACTTTCGCAGTTAGACTTCATTTAAAAAAAAAACGACGTACAATTCCCCTATCTTTGGTTAGGCTTTAATATATATATATATATATATATATAAATATATAGACATACACACACATAATAGAGGAAAAAGAATGCGGTCTCATTCGTTTGATCATTCAAGGCGACAAATGTAGCATGTCTGAAGGATCAGAGATCACTTTTTCGTCAACTTCATTGCACGTTTGACACAAATGCATTACCTGCAGCACGTTGATTTCGCATTCTGTTTTGCTTTCAAAACACAGCAAAATTTGACTGGATGTAGCCTAGTGGTGACGAGTGGGAGTGCAACAGGCTCGCGTGACTGATAAATACGATTGACGTATTTATCAGTCACGATTGATAAATACGTTAGGAGTTTACAATTGTAAACTCCTCTGACCTGGCGGTCTTGCTAGAGTATGAACAAGAAGAACAATTTTGTTTAATAGCATTCTCCGACAGTTTTTCTTTAAAGTACTGGATTATACCTGAAAAACAGATGTCACATTAGGTGACAGGCACGCAACAGTGATTTCACGTAGGCCATTCACTTTGCGATGAGGGTATGAGCCACAAACTGCAAAAATTTTTCTGTTCTCCCACTTATCTTGCGATATAAGTCCCTGATCCATCCTTAGATTTTTGATAAAATACAAGCCTCTTGGTTTTCTCGATACATATCAGACAACGTCTTCAAACCTTAAAAGCGTCGGGAAATTTCTCGGTTTTCCTAATGATTAAGAGAGAAGAATTTTCTCTGTGCCAGACATGTTTGCCACTAGCAGAATGGTAATCCGTTGTTTTGCCCTGGTTTTTTTTTTTTTTTTTTTTCCGCTACTACATTTCTCACTTTTAAATGTAAGCGTTTTATCCGATGGCAAATTTAAAAATGTCCAGTTTCGTAAGAATTGAAGATGTCGTTATGGTTGTATGGTAACAAAACATTTTTTTAAACAATTTTCCTTCCATTCTTTCATAACGTCAGTGTTGATGGCTGCGCTTTCGCCGCACACTTTTTTTGTAGGAAAAGTCTTAAATTTCTGGAACCATCCATCAGGAGACATGAAATCTTTAATATTCATCCGATGCTCTTAGAGCACCTTTCATGCTACAATCCTACCCGGTGCACCAGAATTCTCTAAAATTTCAATCTTATTTCGATCTTTTAGAATGGTGAACAGTGTGCTCAGAAATTCGGAACTGTTTAGAGATATGTCTTAGAACGCACACCATTATCTACACTTTTTAAAAATCTTAATTTTGTTTGCGATTGGTAAAGCTATCCACTTTGTAGGTGCCATATTGGTTCTACACATACATACAGTTCTACATATACAGTACATACAGTTTAGAAATGGAAGAATTATCTCTATTGATTTCTTGTCTTGTAGAACACTTCGGTGCTGATACTCTCCGTAGTTGAATAACTATACAAGTGGATCACATGTATTCCACTCCCTCCTAGACAAAATCAATGATCCAATGCACCACGGGATCGGAGACCCGCGGACCCCAAGCCCCACCCAAAAATACATCGAACCACCAACCCTGAAACTGAAAGTAAACAGTGAAAAACTTTTTTTCCCCCTTCTTATTATTTATCTCTTTATTTAAATTTTTTTCGTCGCGTACTGCCTGAAGTTAGCTAATCCGGTGCAGCTTTTTTTTTATTTTATTTTTCCGTCAAACGCACCAATTTTTTTTTTCCCTGCTTAATTTGCCATTTAGATATGGCTTTATTGAAATTAATTGTCTACTTATTTTTTCTTTATTATTTTTTTTCTCTTCTTTATTTATTTATTTTCTTTCTTCGTAAACTGCACCACGGGTGACTTTTCCTTCTTTCCTTCCTTCTCTCTCTCTCTCTCTTCCCCCCCCCCCCCTCTGGAATGGGGCCCTCAGAGGATCCTGGCCCACCTTCTGGCAACACTAGGTGGATCAGCGTCTCTTTTGAGACAGTATGTGTTTTACTGGGACTGGCCCACCTTCTCGTGATGTGGACGAGTACCCAGAATCATCTGTCCAGGTGACTGATGCTTCTGGGTAGCCAAGCGGCCAGACACAACAACAGAACACACACATAATACACACAAACCTACGTCACACACATCTGACCCATTTGTAGTGAGTGATACTGTTCTTCACAGAGATACGGGGCGGAGTTGAACAGAAGTTCTAGGTGCCGCCCATTACATATACATATGCCCTAATTGTTTTGACCAGTGTATAAATTTGTCAGCACTGTTATTCTCACCGTCTTTCTAATCTGTGATGCTGTCGTAAATTATACCATACATTGAAACCTCGAATTTAATTATTCTATTTTTACAAGAACTTAACCGAGTACTGCCAAAAAAAACTGGGGGAGGGGAGGTCTTCTTCTTTATCTTCGCCTTCTTCCCACGTTTATATGGGGTCGGCATTTCCGTCCTTAATTCTTTCCCTCCATTCCTCCCTATCCTGAGCTTCCTCTCTCCTCCATCCTCTATCTTTTAAATCCTCTGCCACCTTGTCCTTCCATCTCAGCTTAGGTCTCCCCCTCTTCCTCCTGCAACTTTTCACACCTCTTCCCCACATACTCCTCACTTCTTCGTTCCACATGTCCAAGCCACCTCAACCTAGATTCCTGCATTTTTTTACTCAGAGGCCCACCTTAACCGTACCTCTGATGTAGTCATTTCTTAACCTATCCTATCCTTCCTCGTCACACCACACATCCATCTTAGCATCCTCATCTCCGCCACTTCCATCTTCTTCTCCTGGGCCCTTGTAATCGCCCATGTCTCAGCACTGTACAGCAATGCGGGTCTAACCACAGTTTTATACACTCTTCCCTTCACTCTACAATTTGCTTTCTTATCACACAGCACCCCACTCATCTTTCTCCAGTTCAATCATCCACATTGCACTCTATGCTGTATTTCTGCACTCAATCCTCCATCCCTCTCAATTCGATCCCAGATACTTAAATTTCGAAACTGATGGTAGCTTTTCCTCCTGCAGTTTTATAGAACTCTTATCTTCTCCATTCAATACCATATATTCTGTCTTTGTTCTACTTATCCTCATGCCTCTCTCTTCCAACGCTTTCCTCCATTCCTCCAATTTCTTCTCTACCTTTCCTTGGGATGGTTCGCACAGTACGATATCACCTGCGAACAGCATACTCCATGGTGCTCTACTCTTCACTTCTCTCACCAACACGTCCATTACCAGATCAAACAGATATTATTATTATTATCTGTTTATTTCCATAAGGAAACCACCCCGGGACGGCAAAGTGCCAGGAGGGTGCTAAGTACATATCAGGGTACGAGATACTACGTGCAGTGGGTTACATATACTGAACACGTAGTCTCGTCCCGAAATACATTTTATACACATTTTATGTTTAATATATACAGTATTTACATATTAATGATTCTGTACATACATTACACAACTCATATATTCACAATTCACTAATAATTCCATCTATAAATTACATATTAACATAACTGTTACAGAAGGTATATTTTTACAGTCAACAAATTATTATTGTTCTTAACGCAGAAAGTTTCACTTTTATTCACAATTCTTTGGTACTTTGCAGCCGATTCATATTTCGGTAAGTCTGTACGAATCCTGGAAGATCTCTTTCCGGTATGTTGCATCCTCACACAGTTTTTCGGCATCTATGTGCAGTGAGTTAAATATTTTCGCTGCATTTGATGGGAAGAATCTTTGCAGGCTACTAAGATTGTTCAGGACTGAACGCAGTGGATTATTTACTTCTCCGCAACGTCTACCAGTGGCACGCGGTTTAACTAGAATATTATCCAGGACTGGAGCATCTACTCTGCCTGTGAGCATTTGTGCGAGAGTGTGTATGTTCCTGTTAATTGTCCGCTGCATCCAGGGTGTGATGTTAAGGTTTGAGTAGAGAATGGCCCTTGAGATAGTAAAAGGGTGGCCAGCAACTCTGTTAAGCCATCGCAAGAACCAGTACTCGATCCCAAGGACGGACTTATAATGTGAATCTGGAGCTGAAGACCAGATTTGCGAGGCATACATTGCAATTGGCAGGACACACATTAAAATGTACTTGGTCGCTAGCTGAGGATCCCTAATTCCTACCAGTTCCTGTCTAGTAGCCCATAAAGCGGCGAATATTTTTGTCTTCATATGGGCGAAGTGTTGAGCAAAGGTGAGTCTGTCATCCCACTTAAGACCCAGGTCCAGGTGAGAGTGCACTTTTTCAACACTAGACCCGTTCACAAAGATCGAGATGTCATTTTTATTCTGCTTGTAAGTTATGGTCATTTGGGCAGACTTCTGTGCATTAATACGGAGCCCGATGCAATCCAGGTAGCTCTCAAATTCTCGGATTGTGCTATTTGCCATCTGACAAATACCTTCTGCTGATTCATGGTCTTTGGAAGTGATGAAGAATTTTACATCGTCAGCATATGTTATAAAATTGTAGTGCCGTGCAAGAAACGGCTCCAGGGCGGCCGCGAAGAGAGTAGCCGAAAGAACTCCCCCTTGTGGCACTCCTTTCGAGATGGTAAAGCAAGATTGTAGCTTTTGGTGCTTAACAATAAGTTTTCTATGTTCTAGCAGGCTGGTTATTATAGTTAACAAATTTCCTCTTACATTAAAATAATTCTTTAAAATCGCAATGAGCGCCGGAATTGAGACGTTGTCGTAGCCTGCGGAGATATCCAAAAAAAATATCAGTTTGCTTTTTCTCATTTAGTGCTTTCTGCACGCGAAAAAGGGTTTCCAGTAAGTTTGTTATTGTTGATCTACCCGAAATAACTGAGTGCAAATGTGGTGGTCTATGGCTGAAGCAGTGTTGATTGATGGTGGGAAGCAGTGCTTTTTCGAATACCTTCTGTAGGGTGCAACTAACAGAAATTGGTCTGTAATCCTTAGCCAATTTTGGGTGTTTAATCTTTGGTATTGGGGTTACAATGTAATTTTTCCAGGCTTGCGGGAAAGCTCCTGACCTAATGATTTCCTGATAGATGTGCAGTAATAGATCTATTATAAATGGGCTACTTATCTTAAGGATGAACATTGGAAATTTGTCTGGTCCAACAGTAGCCTTATTGGGCAGATCGTTGATTGCTTTCATTACGCTCTCTTTGGTGATTTGTATTTCACTCAAAGGAGGTCTTGTCGGTTCCTCTATTGCCGAATAGTTTCGCTTGTTTTTAAATCTTTCAGGAATTCAAAAATTTTGTTACCATTATCAGTGTTCTCAATTGGATTCAGTCCATGCAGGTTACTAAAAGTGTTATTAGCCCATTCCTTGAAAATGCATTCGGTCATATTCTCTGTGCTATTTCTATTGCTAGTAATTCTTTTTGCTCTTTTTAGTTTATTATGAACAACACTGCAGTGTGCCTGTCGTTTTGCTTTGATGAAATGTGCTCTTTCTTTCTTATAACGAATGTGATCGGCAGGATGACCCGTTCTTTGCCATTTTCTATATAGTTTTTGCTTCCTGAGGAAACTTGCTTTCAGTTGTGGGTTAAACCATTCTTTTGTTCTCTCAGATATTTTGATTTATTTTGCTGCTCCTTCCAATGCTGTGTGGTATAGCTTTTTAGTGATCATTTCTAAAGCTTCGTCTACTGGCTTTTCTTGCAGGTCATTCCAGTTGTAACTAGTCAGGTGACTGAGAATGACCTCTGATTTAATATACTTCACGGAGAAAAGATACTTTGCTTTTCCCAGTTCGTGTGTTACCCTGCATGTATTTGTGTATCTTCAGTGCTGCTTCTATTTCAATGGGATTGTGGTCCGACTTAAATTTTATGCAGTTTTGCGCTAGCCTTATGTCTAAGGAACTATGATACAACAGGTCAAGTTGCTGCATTCCCCTTGTCACTGGTGTCGGAAGCTGCGTTAAGTGAAATGCACCCAATGTCGCATCCAGCTCTTTCTTGGCCTCCCTGTGTTTCGGAAGAGGCAAATTAAAATCTCCCGCTATTATTGTGTCGACTGATGGTTTTAGATTTGCAGCAAACCAAGCATAGAGTTCGTTTCTTGTCTCCTTTGTGTGCTCAGGTGGGAGGTATATGATGCATAACTGTATTTTCACATGCTCTTTTGAAAAGGTAACGCAAATCCCTTCAAAATTATTTGAATTGGTTTTTCGTTCTCTTATAGGCTGGTATTTATTTTGATAGCAAATTATAACTCCTCCTCCTCGCCTATCTGTTCTTCCGGTTCCCACACATTTGCAGTTTGCTGCCGCAGTTAGCCGATCTAACTGTTTTCCATTTCCCAACCAGGTTTCGATTAAGCAAATGAAATCCAGGTCCTCGTACATCATCATCGTTTGTAGGGTGTGGAGCTTATTTGAGATGCTCCTCACGTTTTGTACAAACAGGTGGATGTGATGTTCTGCATCCCCAGCTGGGGGTAGTTTTTTTGATTGCTATTGAGCCCGATTCCTTGCATCATTTTTAACCAGTGGTCTGGCCCATCTGTCTCTGTAGGGCTTGACTAAGGTACCCACTGGCCAGGCGCTTACGTCTTGTAGGTGAGTTGCTTTGTCTGGTGGACAAGAGATTATAAAGGAGGAGTAAGCTGGGTGTCGTGTTTTCACTTGCTTTACTTCCACAGTTATGCCATGTTCACCCTCACACATGGCTTTAATGTTTCTGGGCTGTGTTGTGGGTCCCAGCCTTGATACAAAAATTTGCTCTCTGGTTGCAACGGAAGTAATGTTGTACATTTCAGAAAACCGTTTGTTTGTTTCAGGTGTGTTACAGGAAGACACGTTAATACTTTCTCTGTGAACTGGATTACGTCGTCGGCTGTCCTCGGCGAGAGTAGGCATGAAATTTTGGGATGGGCGGGTTTTTCTACCCTCAAAAGTGTTATGCTTTTTAGGTAGCATAGTGATGTGCGCATAAGTGAGTGGGTTTGCAGGAACATGATTTGAGGGGGAAGATGTAACTCTGGCGTTCGTACTCTTGGAATACATGCATGCCCCCATCATTTCAGTTGATTCCTGTTGTCCTAATATTTCTGAGACTTCTTTATTTTGGTTTCGACTTTTCCTAGTGGAATGTGTGGAGCCATTTCCTTGTGCTGCCCCTAAAGTTTCACTGGATTTGGTGCTATTGCTTGCGAGGTCCTGCTGCAAACAGACAGTTCTCGGCTGGGCTTGAAATTCACATATTATTTGGCTGTCTTGTAGTTTTGCAATTCGTTCTGATATGTTTTCCCCCGAATTCAATTCTTTTCTTGTCTTCTGTTTGTGATTTTCAATGCTTTCTGCCCTCCTGTACAATCCATGCATATCACTTCTACTTTTCTTTAGGTAGCTCTGCCTCGCATAGCACGTTTCGTCGGTTACGGGGGCCGCTGAGCCACCTTGTGCAACGAGGACGGATTTAAAGCATCCTAGCTTTTCCTCCAGTCGTTTAAGGGTGTGCAATATTTTACTGTTTTGTTCTTTGAGAAGAAAATTCTCTTCCTGCAGTTCCTGTAGCATTTTATGTACAGGGATGAAATTGCTCGGGAGGTTTTCAGCGTATTCCACAGCCTGCATCGAAAAGGGGCTGTGCAGTCTGCAAGGATATCCTTTAATTCCGTACGCGAGACATATTCTTTACGGTTCTCTTCCTGCCTTTCATTCGGGCTATGGTTGCTCCTCTGTCTAGCGAAACCTCCTTCAGAGTGCTCGCAGTCTTCCGGGCAAATATCGCATCCCAAGGTTTCAAAAATTGATCCTTCAGGATGACCCAAGATGCCATTTCCAAGGTCAGTCTGCGAGAGGATTTCTCTTGTTGCTTGTTCAAGGTCATTAATCTGTTCTGTGCAAGAATCTTCACAAATGACTTCATTAGGTAATTCTTCATTATTTTTCCCTGTTTGTTGCCTACAAGCGTTACATTCAAACTTGCGTTTTCTAGTTTTGTTTAATCTCTTAATATCTACAGAAGTACAATCAGGCTTATTGCAATAGTTTTTGTGACAATTAACGCATTTAATTATGAAGTCATCATTGGTCAGACATA
The DNA here is from genome assembly GCF_048544385.1 of Mastigoproctus giganteus. Lineage (NCBI taxonomy): Eukaryota > Metazoa > Arthropoda > Arachnida > Uropygi > Thelyphonidae > Mastigoproctus > Mastigoproctus giganteus. The sequence goes on along the minus strand of NC_143580.1, from coordinate 152,311,625 downwards.
TGCAGCAAGTAAGCGGCACGGCTGATGTGCTGAAATCTGTCATTCTGAAATGCAAATGGGAGCCGGAATTTCAGTAATTTCGAGGCAGGTAGTCTTTAGTACAAGATAGGGCACTTCTATCGTTCGATGACTAGCCGATGAAGTATGCAGGTGGGAGGGGGGATAATCCGTAACTTTGTCACCGCTTGACCTTGTTCAGAGCTTAAGTGCCGTATTGCCTTAAGCAGAATACTGCTATGTTCGGCTGCACTGAATCGCTATAAACAACCGTTCCTTTCAACTATTACGCGAAGTATGAATGCTTAAAATCAAGATTAGACATATTACCTGTTCAGGATTCTATTAGTAGACTCTATATCCAGATTCCACTTCTCATAAGCTCTCTGTCAATATGCAGTTCATTTATGATCCTTTCAGGTTAACTTAGGTATTTGAGTATTTTTAGGAGCACATAATTCAGTAACTCACTGACCTTCGCCACCTAGCGGAGTAGTCATATGGGCTGAGAGCTGAGAGCTGATCAATATGGGTTGAGAGCTGATCCCTAGTGCAGTCCAACTTCTACAGAGAACCCCTCAGTCATACCTACACTACTCTTAATCTGAGTCACCGCTCCCTCGTACATTTCCTTCACAAGCCTTGCGAACTTTTGTGATGCACCCTTCTCCTCATGCATCTCCATCCTCTTGTCTGGGCATTCTATCATATGCTTTTTTCCAGGTCTATGAACACCATGTGCAACTCTGCTTGCATCTGCCTGTATCTTTCCATCACCTGCCTTAAAGCAAAGACTGCATCTGTTGTTCTTCTTCCAGGCATGAAACCAAACTGTTCTTCTCCTATTTCCGTCTCCTGCCTTATCCTTCCTTCCACAATTCTTTCCCAGAGGTGACAAATTAAAATCAATTTGTCTGTTTTTGTTCCTAGAAATTCTTAAAGGATTCTTGAAACCAGTTTTTATTTTAAATCACAGATCAAACGCATACAAGTAGCTAAAACTGACGGACAAAATTAAAGGAACAGTCATGAAAAAAAAATACTAGAATAACAGTTTATTTTGTGAGGTATGTAAAAATGTTGTCATTGCCAATATACGCACGAACAGGTATTCTTAGAAAAGTCAGCCAATATGTATGATCACCTCTGGAGGATTATGCAAATCTCACAACGTTGCCCCATGGCCTGAGATGCTCCTTTAATGACTCTAAAATATAAAACCCAATACTATACGTTACAATATTCGCCATTAACTGTTGTTGAGCCACATGTATTGTTCTCGACTTCATCCTTTAAGTATCTTTCGATGTCATAAGTGCTCTGTCTGGTGAAAGATTACATCTGCTTCCATACAAAAATTACAAATAACTTCTTCCGTGTGGCCTTTCTCTATTATTAACCTCTCCAGATCTAGCCTAATAAAGGAAGAAACCTGACGTTTATGGTTAACTGCACCATGGTGACTTCCGACTAACAATATTCACCTGCGCTCACTTCCGCAAGTAATCTCAAGAAAGTAGTTGCAGAAAACTATCCCCTTTCAAGATGCATACGTGCTCCATTTCCGAGACCTTCCTGTTAATTCGTGAACATCTTTCCGAAAAGTGAAATTCATATCATATGCGATAAGAAACAAAACTGGCATACATTTGCCAATGTATCGCAGTCATTTATACGTAGACTGCTTGCTTACATAAAAGTAAGTTTCTTTTAAGTGATTCTTATATTAGACATTTCAATAACATTTCATCAATCCTCTAGAATCTAGAAGTCTGTCGGCAGATAAGAATTTGATCTCTTCGTATTTAACTTAGATTTCCTGTTTTCTGTTGTAACGGCAATTCAAAACTTAATACTTTAGAAGCGCAAATTGTAATTGTAATATTGATAATTATAAATGATGTTAGCAAGACAGGGGGGTTCCTACTAGGTTCCCCACTGCAGTCTAATTGGGGGGAGGACTAGAACAACGTACTCTTCATTCACTCATCCCAACCGCACACCTGTCCTGCTTACACTTACACAAGTACACTTTTTTTTTTTTTTTTTTTTTTTTTGGAATATTATCCCTTCCACCCCCCGTACTTCTCCTTCAACCCATGCACGGTGCTAAGTACTATAAGTTTTGATACCTTTCGTGTTTGGGGTTTTCATAAAAAAAAAAAAAAAAAACAGCACAGCTCTCACACACGCATTCGCCACCTAGCCACCTAAATATAAAAACCACCTAGCCAGTCGCATATATATATATATATATATATATACACACACACACACACAAAACTTATCGTTGCTTACCCACAATCTAGGTGACTTCGTCTGGGGTCAACCACCCAAATTGAAGGTAAAACAGCGATAAGGGGTTCTCTGTTTGTTTCTGTGATGATCAGGCGCCTCCGTAGCCAGGTGGGAAGGAGCAGTAGTGCGTAGCACACGCTTCTTGATTAGACCGGGGTTCGAGCCCGTCACCACCAAATACGGAGGATGCGGAAAGGTCAGGAAATGACCACCGCATATCCCGGAGCAATATGGCCTTAGTTGCTAATGCTCCTAAAAAAAAAAAAAAACCAAATAACAATAATGTGATGATCAAAATTCACAAAGGCAATCAATTTTGAGGTTGAATAACCAATAATAATATAATTTGGTGTAATATAACATACACCGATGAGGTGAAATATTATGACCACCTACCTAATATGATGTTAGTCCTCCACGTTCAGCCAAAACAGCTCGTACCAGGCGAGGCATGAACGCTACAAGATTTCTAAATGTGTCTTGCGGTATCTGATACCAATACGTAACAAGCAGATCCTTTAACTCCTGTAAGGTCCGTGGTTGAGAAGCCGCAGATCGGAGTTGCTGTTCCAACACAAACTACAGATGCTCGATGGGATTGATGTCCTGGGATTTTGGAAGCCAGGGCAATACCTGGAAGTCTTCCTGATGTTCCGTGATCCAGTCTCAAACAATTCGGGCGGTGTGGCATAGCGCATTATCTTGCTGAAAGACGGCACTGCCAGAGGGGAAGACGTTGCCATGAAAGGGTGTACCTGACCAGCAATGATGTTTAGATAAAGCGTGTTGATGTGTAGCGACACCAGGGATTTCCCCCATCTCAGCGTTGCTTACAGTGTGGGTGTGCCAGTTTGCTGGGAAAGCCAGAGATTTAAAAGTGTATTGAATTTGTGTTATGTCGTGTACCGTTGTTCATCTGGTCATTTAGCCGCTAGACCCCTGCTGAGGCGCAACGTTTCCACACTATGTCCCGTGGAGGCAGACCAGGAACCTAGTAGACTAATTTTACTCTGGCAGGTCCTGCCGCCTAATTTAGGTAAAGTGTGTGTGTGTGTGTGTGTGTGTGTGTGTGTGTGTGTGTGTGTGTGTGTGTGTGTGTGTGTGTGTGTGTGTGTGTGTTTAAAGTCGTAAGATATACAAAAATAAACATAACAGTTCATAGATAAATAAGTATTGAACAAAGCGGTGATAAAAAGAATGCAGAAAGAATGGTGATAAAAAGAAAGCGGTGATAAAAAGAATCTCCTATAAATCGAAAAATTACCAATTAGGGAGTAATTGCTTGCATATATATAAGCATAGAAAAAAGGAAATATGTGAAGAATCACAGTGTTCTGAGTTAGAGAAAAGTTAAATTAATAATTACAATCTGTAGTCCAAAATGGAGTGAACCAATATTGAAATGATATCAGTAATCATTACTGTAATTGATAGAATGTCTTAAATCTAAAGGTAGTTTCAGGTATAAATCCAAAGGAAAGGGTGTAGTAAGAATCCAATATTGAAAGAACAGTAAGTCCAAGGATACAGAACTAGTTTAAATCTAATGATGAAAGAACATGAAATAATTCCAAGGATATAAATAACTGGGTGACTTTAGACCCAATGCTGGAGTAGTTAAGAATCCAATGACGAAAGAACAGGCAATAAGTCCAAGGATACAAAACTAGTTTAAATCCGAAGATGGAAGAACATGAAATAATTCCAAGGAAACAAACTGGATGCCTCTAAACCCAATAGTGGTGTAGTTAGGCGACTGTAGAAAGTCATCATCAGCAGCCATTTTAAATCCACTGAAGGATGAGGCCTTTCCAGCAACATTCTAGTTCCTTCTGTTTTGTGCAATGGCCATCCATTTACTATCCACAAACTCATGAATTTCATCTATCCATCTCTGTCGTTGTCTTCCAGGTTTTCTTCTAGCTCCTCTTGGGTACCATTCTATTATTTTCTTAGTCCATCTATCATCATGTCTTCATGCTATGTATCCTGTCCAAGACCATTTCAGTTCTTTAGTTTTCATAAGAATGTCCTTTACTTGAGTTTGCTGCCTAATCCACATGTGTTTCTCTTCTTATTTAACAGTCTGATTCCCAATATAATAAGGTCCATTCTTCGTTGTGTAGTTCTCAGTTTCTCTTCCATTTTTTTGGTGAGTGCCCAAGTCATGGTGGGGAGTTTACATTGGTTCATTATTTTACGTTTCAGACAAATTGGGATATTGCTCCTCAGTATGTGACTATATTTCCCGAATGCTATCCATCCAAAATTTATTCTCTTGACATCCAGCCATTTTTCATTATTACAGCCAATGACTTGTCCCAGATAAGTATATGACTCCACCTTTTCAATTACTGCTCCTTCAATCATTATATCCTTTTCTGTGGCATACTTGTTCATCTTTAGTCCAAAATCCTTACTGACTCTGCATAACTGGTTAATATTTTCCTCTAATTCTTTGGGATCGTGGCTTATGACCACAATGTCATCTGCAAATCGTAAGTGGTTTAGGTACTCTCCATTCACATTGACTCCTTTCTGCGGCCAGTCTATTCTTTTGAAAGCTTTCTCAAGGACAGCTGTAAACAACTTCGGAGATATTGTGCCTCCTTGTCGAACTTCTTTCTCAATTTTAAATTTACTACTATCTTCGTCTAGTCTAATAAAGGAGATGGCGTTCTCATATTTTTTTTTTTTTCAAAACCATAATATATGGGGTATCTATGCCTTGTCTTTCCAGTGCCCGAAACATTGCCTTATGCTGTATGGAGTCAAATGCCTTTTCATAATCCACAAATGCCAGGCATAATGGTGTTTTATATTCATTTGCTTTCTCCATTAGCTGTGATATTACGTGATGGTGATCCATAGTTGAGAATCCTGCCCTAAAGCCAGCTTGCTCTTCAGGTTGATTCTCATCAAGTATTCTTTCTAATCTGTTAGTAATGACCCTTGTGAACAACTTGTAGATGTGGGATAACAAGCTAATTGGTCTATAATTTCCAATTTCTGATTTATCTCCTTTCTTATGCAGCAAAACTATGATTGCATTATTCCACTGCTTAGGCGTCACACCTTTTCTAACGCATTTTGTGAAGAGTCTTGCCAGTTTGTGTCATGTCTCTTTCTCCCAATTTAACAACTCTACAGTAACTTCACCATTTCCCGGGGATTTCTGATTCTTCATTTTCTTCAACGCATGTTCTACTTCATCAGGAAGGATATCGGGTATGCCGTATGTGTTACTAATTTGCGATCCATCTTCTCCACCTCTCACATAATTTCCTCGCTCCTTGTATAATTCTCTATAGTAGTCTTCTGCTATTTGAATTATGCTTTCTCTGCTTTTTATAAGTACACCATCGCTATTCTTCAGATTCAGTATCAATTGCATTTCTGTATTACTGCTCATGGTTGTTGATTTAAGTCCTTTGTTTTCCCTTAATGCTTGTTCTACTTTTCTTGCGTTTACTTCCTGTAGAAAATAATTTATACTAAATTAGTAGCAATATCAAGTCACTAAAATCCAAATGCTGCTATACAATTTTAGCAGAAAACAAATCCAGAGGTGGATATTCAAAAGTAGAGTAATAAGTTACCACATCTTGTGTATACATTAAAATAACTTTAATACTTAAAAGATCCAAGACCCAAAGGAATTTTTGCATTTATCTACGTATATTATAATTCGTACCTGAAAACAAAATAGGAAATGTCAACAAAGACTCAACATGGGAAGTGAATTATAAGTAATTTCATGAAGGACTGTTAAAACATATCAAATGAATACATGAGAAAGTGAAAACTTAACAGTAGAAACTTAGTGAGTAAAGAAACCAAGTAATCATTCCGAAGAATGATAATTACATCGGAAATCATGTATAGTTATTACTTGATCTAATGCATACTTTATCTAATATATCTATTCATACATACTTTTTAATACATATATATCCAATATTTCAAAATAAAATAAAATAAACATAAGCCAGTAGTATGGCAAAATATTATATATATATATAATAAATATATATTAATATATATAATAATATATATATAATATAATAATATAATAAATATATATATATATATATATACACACACACACACACACACACACACACACCTATTGCCTTCACCACATACATCTCTATTAAAAGTGTTTGAGAAATTTATCTTATCAGCACTGATCGACCAATGCTTCTCTCATTGACCTAAACATCTTCATACTGTGATCCCAAAAGATCTACATATACAAACCTACTGGTCACCCTACTTAAAATTCTAACTGCTCTCGACAGTAAATCTCAGCTGGACGTCATCTTCCTTGATATTTTCATCTGCTTATAAGTTCTCAATTCCCGCTCACATCTACATTCTAGAAAAGTACTTCGACATTACAGGAAGCCTGTTAAAAACCCACAACCTCATCCTTACACCATTCATTTCTTTTCATTTATTGAGTAAAGCTGCGCCTAGCACAAAAAAAATCTGGCAAATCCGCCATACACATTGAAATAGTATAGTACATTATACAATTATTTACATTAAAAATCAACTGTATACTGTGGTATTTGCTCTTCTCCTCTCCTCACCTCCCCATATTTTCACTGTCCTGGGGCATGGGCAGGCCCCACTGAAAATGGGGGATCACCTTCCTATCCGACCCCTCTTCTTCCTATTTCATCCCCCGTCTTCACCCTCCCTCCCATCACTTTCTCTTGTACAGCGACTGCCCCACATGTCCAAATTTGCCCGACCTTTTAGGCTATCTAGAAATAGTTCTTTCAGCGTAAAACCCCACGCAGCGCTTTCTAAATGCAATTTTACTTAAATCAACAGCGAAAGCTCCAACCTTTATTTTAGGTTCTAGTCACCGAAATCCCAGGAAAGTAAGTGGCAGGACCTGCCAGAGTATAATTAGTCTCTTGGTACACCCGGCCGGCGTCCCCGTCGTTAGGTATGGTAACGCCGGGTCCCACTGGGGGCCCGGCGGCCAACAGGCCGGATGAACAATGGGCACAACAAACTATATACCACATGACCCATACATTATTTTTAAACCTCTGGCATAGACAGGGTACTGTCACTCGATACATAGAACATACGCGGAGATGGGAAAAATCCCCGGAGCCGTCAGACCCTCAACATACCTATACCTGTACTGTGCAATGGCCATCCCCTCAGCTACAGCACAACAACCTGGCAAGTAAGCAACAGCAGAAACCGATGAAGGGACACTGTCCACAGATGAGCACAAGCATCACATCCTACTTGCTTCTTCAATCTGGTAAGTAACTCATAAATGATGGAGATGTCTCCCTATCTTTCACACTGCTCATGTATACTGCTTACAATAATATCAGATTCCCTCACATTTGTCCCAGTACTTTTCCTTCCACACCCCTCAAAGAAACTGTCCATATCCAATGCAAGATCATCACCTGCACATGTGGGGATAAATGGCGTATTTTCTATACCAATATCCTCCACCTGTGCACCCTGCTCACACATAAGTTCCTCCGGTAAAATATTATCACTACTCGAAAGCTCTATTTCGTTACTTGAACTCACACCGTCCTTTTGTTGAAGCCTTAGTGGGTTGATCCGCAACTTTACTTATTTCATTTCCTCAAACTTGCCTACCACTCTGAGTATCATTATTAATCACTAAAGCAATATTTTGAGAACTAGCACTAGCTCCAGCTGAGCTGGGACGTATAGTTTTACCCCTCAGTGTCTTAGGGTCAACACTTTTCCTAGACCCATCCATATGCAGTTTTGAAACACGAGAGGAAAGGCGGAACCACTCCAATCTCATCCTGTTTCCCTCCCCCTTCACAACCTTCCTACTATGAGACCTATCCATAATTCTGCAAAAAAAGCAGCACTCAACGACAGCCAGATTTTCATAATCATTTGCTTCGGAATAATAGATATTTTATCTCCGTTTATTCAAAAAGCGTGTAATTTCACTACAATCAAAACTTACAGTACCATCTCAGTCAATAAGAATAGACTTGAACTAGTTAGTAAAACTAAAGGAATCACAATTTGATTAGCAGAAACTGTAGAATTACAAAATTAAAAAAAAAAAAAAAAAAAAAAAAAAATCACTGGTGCGCGAACACAACAAACCACAACCACCTCTAGCCAACCGATCATCATCCATTTTCAATCCACTGCAGGATGAAGGCCTCTCCAGCAACTTTCCAACCGAACACTACCTGTAATACTCTGGTGAGGAAAATCACATTACTAACGCAAACTGCGATCACATGGTATGTGGAGGTTTCTGTAGCAGGTGCTTGAACTCACTGGACCAGCACTCTTATTTCCAGTCCTCCAGTGTCCAACCAGCGTGTTGCTGACACCGCAGCATTCGCCATCGACAGTGATCAACGGTGAGCAGAGAGTCTCTTGGGTCATCAGCTGTGGAACTCCACACGTCTGAGTGTGCGGCACATCGTCATTTGGATATTATTCTTGCATTCCCCATATAGCATTGCAATGTCAACTATCGCGCAGTGACCTGCCGTTGAGCGCGTGCAACTCGTTGCTCGTTGGATTATACTACTCACGAGGTTAATAAAGTGACGAAAGCAGCATCAAACTTTATACTTGACAAATGGGTAGACATAGAAGTCATTACAAAGCATTGCTTATAGACAATGAGAGGCTAAAAGCTAAGTTAGAAGAAATTCGAACAAGGGCAAACTTGTTTGATGAGATTATGAAGGGCCAGTCTCTCCCTTTTTGTGGAAATGAAACTTATGCGGACAAAGTCCGAGTACAACAGCCAACTGATTATGAACAGTGTATTTATAATGATAGGTATCTAGGCGGCCGGGATGCTGAAGTTAATGTTGACAGGAAATCTAAGAGAGAGAGAGGATAAAACCCTTAGAAATAAAAGCAGCATAAGATCATACTGAGGCCAGGAGATGGATCTGAAGTAAAATCAAGTCAGGAAATAAGACACCGTAGTCAATACACTTAAACAGGAGTTCAGTGATATTAAGACCAGGAACTTAAGTATACGGAATAAGGGTATTTTAGTGAGACACAAAGGGATTTGGATTTAGAGAAAATTAAACACTCAGAAACTCTAGTTGCTAAGGGAATTAAATGTGATATGCCAAGACTGAACAATCCAGCTATACTCATTTATTATATTCCAAAAAAGAAGCTACCCAAGATTGGTTTATTATGGACTTATACCATAAAAACCTTAAAGATTATGGTTTCGAAGAGGAAGAAGTAAAGGATAATATAAAGATTAGGTTTAGTACTGGAAATAAAATGAAATCTACAAATTGGGGTGTGAGTTTACCCCCTAAAATGTTAACAAGCTTAATGAGCTGTGACACGATATTTATTTCTGGGTTACAGTTCATATAAGTTTAGGCAGTTTACTATTGTAATTAAGCGTTTTAAATGCCTAGGGTTTGGCCACTCTGCACAGTACTGTTCACATAAGGTAACATCTTGTGGACATAGGGTAGGCACGCGTACACAGATTGTAAAAAAAGAGATAAGTCTCCACTTTGTGTGAACTGTAAGAGGAAGGGGTGGTCTTTTGAGCATTCGGGGATATTGCGTGTCCAGTTTCAGAGAGCATTGGAACTAGCTAGGGCGAGAAAAAAATTATGGATGATCCATCCCAATGTAATTTGATTAATTATGAACAAATTCAATGGGCTGCAATTTTTGCAGCAGTATGCTAAGAGATCCTGTAGTGTTTTAGCTCAACTTGGAGTTGTATAATTTGACAAAAATATAGATGTGCTTTGTTTGCAGGAGCCGTACTCAATGTTGGTAAATGGTCAGTATAAAGTACTTGGGTTCCCTGTGGGAAGTCAAGTTGTACATGTCACTTGAATTAAACATAAAACTGCAGTTGTACTGAATGAAGATATTAATGTGGTTAATATCTGACACTCAGGTCGCTTGAATTGTTTCATCCCTGACTCTCTTGATACGTGACTGTCTTTCCACCCTCTCGAGGGCACTCTTCTTCCACTTAGGTGGGACAAATCCCACCCAACCTGCGGAGGATGCCTTCCCTTACATCCTCCGTCGCTCTATCTGTACCTCCTTTCCTTTACTCTCTCCGGTACATCCTGTACTTTACCTTTTCTTTTTTTTTTTTTTTTTTTACTTTGTCTCTTTTCAGGAAGCTAAAGCAACCTGGAGGAGACTAGCCAGAGAATTATGGACAGCCTGGCTACATCCTAGTGGTGTGTGTGCGGACAACGGGGAGTCCATCCAGGGCCTTTGTAGCCAAAAACCAGGACACCCAACAGAACCCAACACAATATTTCATTTACAACAACACTTTCTGGCTTTCACAGTGATACTGTTTGTCTCCACAGAGTTCATATAGCGCAGATGTGGGAACCACTGAAGGCACCTTTCCCCTAACACTATGCAACACTCCAACAGACACCTTCATGTTTGGTGCAAGCAACACGAGTTAATGGTACCATCGTGCACACTGCCCATTATCCAGACAGGTGGCGGTGACTGATTAATATGGGGGCATGTTGACAAGAACTAGGACCCCCGGTACGTATGGACCACAGGTCTTAGTTCTCAACGTTTCACTGGCGAGGTCTACCGGCAAATCTTAGAAGACCATGTGCACCTTGATATTTTTTCCCGGACAAAAACGAGATCTTCCGAGACGATAATGTGCCGTGGCATCGGGCACGCACTGTGTATGTTTGTTATTTAGTTTTTAGGAGCATTAGCCGCTAAGGCCATATTGCTCCGGGGATATGTGGTGGTCATTCCCTGACCCTTCCACATCCTCCGTATTTGGTGGGCATGGGCTCGAACCCCGGTCTAATCAAGAAGCGTGTGCTACGCACTGCTGCTCCTGCCTACCTAGCTACGGAGGCGCCCACGCACTGTGCACAAGTGATTCGAGGAATACAGTGAAGATATCACCCGTTTTGATTGGCCTCCAAATTAGCCAGAACTCAATCCAAATGAAGACATTTGGAATGGGAAGTGAGGCGTATGGACACGCAACCGCCATCAATTCCGATTTGTGGAAAGCCTTGCAGGCAGCATGCCCTACGAACGTCTTCAGACATCTAGTGGAGTCAATGGTTAGGCGAATAGCGGCTGTTATCGTGCGAATGGTGGTCCAATACCGTATTAGCTGGGTGGTCATAATTCAGTGATCAATGTATGTGGAAAGAGAAGAGAGTTAAAAAGTATACGGAAGAAGAGTAATAAATAATCTACTGCTGTAATTAAACTGAACGGCTAGGCTTAGAGAACATAGAACTATAGCTTTTATTAAGTATTCTATAAAGTTATAACCTTAGTCATTATTTGATAAGGAGACAACTATATTTATTTTTCACTTCTATTAATCACAGAAAAAAAATCGTTTCATTCAAGAAAAAAAAAAAAAAAAAAATTGAAAACGCCTGAAATACAACGCACTGTGTACATTTAACTAACTTGTTTTTATTATCTGCGATCAATAATTCCTCAACATGCGACAGATTTTATCACATCCAAAGACGGGTTTAACTGATCCTCTGCTACTTCCAAACACATTGATAAAATAGCTACTGTCCTGCAATGCCTGACAACATATCGAGGGTTTAGTGTCAAACAACATTAACTACAAAAAAAAAAAAAAAAAAAAATATATATATATATATATATATATATATATATATATATATATATATATACACACATACATATACACACACACACACACAGGCGGGCCTCGATTAACGCGATTAATTCGTCCCGCGAGCGCATAGCGCAAAACGGAAACGCGTTAATCGAATATCATAACCAATAGGAAAATTTATAATTGGTCCTTGACCTTCTGGAATGTTCATAAAGAATTTTAAAAATACCTTTTAAATAACTTTTTAACTGTATATAATGTAAAAGATAATGAAAATAATTATGGAATTAAATGTTTATTGCATAAAACAGCGGTTCTTAAACTGTGCGCCGCGGAATAGTTTAAATTTTCGAGGATAACACAGCGATACTCGACATCTGTCGGACACCGCACGAACTACTAGCTCGAGTTAGTTCACAGTTTCAGCATTTCTTATTAAGTTGTTTGGACCTAACTACTAAACGAAACTGTTAGGTATTTCTTTTGGTCTGGGTGCGCCTTGAAAAAATTACTGAGACATTGTTTGTTTGTTTTGTTTTATTTTTATTGGCGCATTAGCTACGGAGGCTATAATGCGCCAAGACCAACTGAGACATTAAAGGCGCCGTGAACCGAGAAACTTTGGGAACCTCTGACATAAAATACACAATGAAGAAATTACTGTTGCGGAAATATTTGAACAGTGTTGACTTTCTCTTTTCATCAATCAATTTCCGATAGCTGACAACAATCTTCTCTGGGCCTCTGGCGAAATAAATATCGCAGAGAACACCAAGCCTTTTGTTTGAGGTTCTATGCGATACGAAAGATTTCATCTAATTCTTTTACCGTTATCTCCCTCGCAGTAACATTTTCATCTGGCTCATTTACAAATTTGAATTTTTAAATGCAAGTCTGCATTGACTTTATTAGCAGGAGACAAACACGTCTTCTTCCGATGGTTGATGGAACACACCGAGGCGGGCAGCAGGCAAACGTTTGTTTATTGACCATACGACTCGCGGTAAGCTTAATGCGCGATTCAAATCTTTTTCAACTATCGCATAAAAAAAAACAGATCGCGTTAACTAGAAATTTGCATCGTGTAAAGTGAAAAGTGGTATCATTTTTCAAATAGCGTTAACTGAATTTCGCGTTAATCGAACTGACGTTATGCGAGGCCTAGCTGTATATATTATTTTGTAGTTTATGTTTCGTAATTAACCAAAAAAAGTCATTTGACATTTTCTTGGTTTACCAGAAATGTCATTATAGCCCAAACTAACTTGTGAAGTACTAGAGAGATACAGTTCTATGGCATGATATGCACTGTTATTTCTATAAAGTAAAACGAAAGTTATCGCAAAAAGAAAATGCAATTTTGTAGTTAACATTGTTTGACACTAAACCCTCGATATGCTTTCATCAGTTCTTTATTATAAATAGAGTTCAGCAAGTCTGGTTGTTGATGATGATAATCTATAATGACATTTTGATGCTAAAATACTGTATATACAACTTTCTGATACAACAGTGACGGGATATTTTTAAAAATTCACTACTTCCGTCAACAATGGGTCAATTCAAAGGCCGATTACAAGGTATGCTGTCTAAAAACATCAATCCTTCACTTGAAATCAACTAACTAGTACAGTTGGGGGGGGGGGGGGATGTCCGTCATGGAATAAATTATAAACTTCAATTCCAACTCAGTGAGCCTCTAAAGCTTAAACAACAAATCCTGTTATATCAATTAGAATATTAAGTTAATCAGTGCAATCTGAAGGCTTCGTCGAACTCAATGTTAGTGCAGTCGAAAAGGTCATGAAAACCAGTTGTTAAATCGTGGTGTCCTCTGAAAAGAAAACCACTTCAAATTTATAGTTCATATATCAAATACAGTATGTTCGTATAAAATCTTTTACATGAACACTCAATTGTAACGAACATTGTTTAGTCATAGATAAAATAGAATTTAAATGGCACGGATAGCAATCTGTGGAGCACTGCAGACAATTAAGTGCGAGTCTAGATTAAGAAGAAAAAAATGAATTTTATTACTTACTCTACCTACTGGAAAATGTGAACGCGGTTCTACATTTCCTCCCCTCTTCCTTTCTGTTGCTACCAGAAATGGGAATGGCCTCACACAGAATCCGGAAGTGCGTTTCGTGTGCCGTTTATCTAGAAAGGCAACGTACACATTCCATACGTTAAGCGACGACACGACAGCTTCCATTCAGTTATCAATCTACTTTCTATCTATCAAGCGCTCCCTTTAAGGTTCCAAAGAGTATAAAAATTCTCCAGCGAGGACTTACTACAGTCAAAAATCTTTAAATACTTCGATCACCAATTGGAAAATTGTTAAGCTACTGATCTATTAAGTGGAAAAAAGAAAAATGTTTTCGCAACTCTTTGCTTTTCACGCGTTTATTGCCACCAAGCAATGTAGGAAATTTCTGGTTAGGAGTCACTTTTCTCCCGTGATCGTGCAGAACACAAATACTATAATATGGAAGTTATATGCTTATAAGTATAAGGGAGTTCAAAAGATTACTTGCCGTTTAACACAGTTTCGTAATTAAGTATATAACTTGTTCAATAGTGATGAAAGTAATGCAGGTTCTTCAAAGATATGTTAAAAGACTACTTCATGCATGTTACCAATTTTTCAATTGCCCGGTGAACGCCGCTCTCCCTGGCCATTTCCAATACACACTGCTGAATATGTACTTCAACCGACAACTTATTATTACTAGTGTCAACGTCCGTCTTTCACATGTCTCATCTATAATCAAGGCACAAGGCAGTGGGGGAGGGGGGGACAAAGAGGACTATTTGGCCCTATTTCCCTCAATTTTTCCTCAATAATTAATGCATTTGCAGAAAAGGGTTAGAAAAGCATATATTAAATGTATTCAAGTTGATATCTCGCCAGGAGTTACATCCTCTTATTATTACACGAGAATTACAATTAAATGTAATATGAAATAAAAACTAAAATAAATATAAATAATTGTAAATAAATACTGTAGAGATAAAATTACAATAAAATGATTGGTATAGTTAATTTAAAATTTTGCAAATTTACTTTGATGAGATTTTAAACAGGTGTGACAAGAACTAGAGGACACAAGTATAAAATCTTGAAAGTTTACCTTTGCATCATACTGCAGAACGTGCCAATAAGTTGCCCAAAAGGATCA
The DNA here is from genome assembly GCF_048544385.1 of Mastigoproctus giganteus. NCBI lineage: Eukaryota > Metazoa > Arthropoda > Arachnida > Uropygi > Thelyphonidae > Mastigoproctus > Mastigoproctus giganteus. The sequence goes on along the minus strand of NC_143580.1, from coordinate 152,296,481 downwards.
CCGAGATGTACAGTTTGGTAATTAGCATTAGCAGAGGCATATGATGCAAGAAAGCAAGCTTATGCAGTATCACCCTAAAAAAAAAAAAAAAAAAAGTTCCCATTTCACCCCTCCGTTCGTTCCAAATACGTGTCCAGCTCAGCCTTAAATTTATTTAGGCTATCAACTTCCACAACAAAGGATAGAAGTCTGTTCTACCAACCAACTACCCGCTGGCTACCCGCTGGCTCAGAATAATTACCTGAGAGGGCATAAATTCAAATCTGTCTTTCCTCAATTTGAATTTATGCCCTCTCAGGTAATTATTATGAGCAAGAGGAAGAATCCCATCAGCATTGAGAATGCTCAAACCATTCAAGGCTATATATACCTCAATCAGATCACCTCGCAGGTGCCTAGTCTCCAGACACTGTAATTTACAAAAGTTAAGCCTTTCTTCGTAAGAGCAACCCTTTGTTCCATTCACTAATCTTGTTGCCCTTCTCTGTACGCGTTCCAACAACTCTACATCCTTCTTAAAATGAGCCCTCCAGATCTATATACAGTACTCAATGGCCTGACCATTGCCTTATATAAGGGGAGAATCACCTCCTTATCCATGCTAACAAAATTCCTATATATCAATGACAAGACACCATGAGCTATTGCAGAAAGTCTGCACTGCTCAGAAAACTTCATATCTGACTGCACATTTACCCTCAGGTCCTTTTCATTCTCTACCGCTGTCACCGTAGTACCACAGAGTTGATACGTCACTCTGGGGTTACTGCTTCCCATATGTAGTACTTTACATTTGTCAATGTTAAACTTCATTTGCCACCTCTCAGCCCATCTGTTCAACTTTTCTAGATCCTGTTGCAGCAGCGTACTGTCATTAGTGTCCTTAACAACCCTGCCAACCTTCATATCGTCTGCAAACTTGGACATTCAGCTTGATATACCATCATCAATATCATTTATAAATAGAGAAAACAACAATGGACCCAACACTGAACCCTGAGGGACTCCACTAATAATATTAGTCCACGATGAGCAGTGTTCATTGATTACCACACTGTCTTCTCCCACTCAACCATCCCTTTATCCATAGCAGCAATTTGCCTCCAAATGCCCCACTGCTCCAATTTGTGCAGCAGTCTTCCATGTGCAACAGTATCAAAGGCCTTTCTAAGATCCAAATAGTAGAAGTAGTGGCATTTGGTGCAAGAAAGCAAGTGTATGAGCTTATGCAGCATCAGCCCAAAAAAAAAAAAAAAACAACACACACCATTCCCTCCAAATGCCTGTCCAGTTCCTCCTTAAATTTATTTAACCTGTCAACTTCCACAACGACAGATGGAAGTTTGTTCCAGCAATTAACCACCCGCTGGCTAAAGGCAAATTTCCGCACATCTATTCTACATCTGTCTTTTCTTAATTTGAATTTAAGCCCCCTTAGGTTCGTAATCTGAACAAAATATATGATATCAAAGTTATACCCTGCATCCAGTTCCTTTGTGACACCATGATAGTATCCAATCAAATTGGTCAGGCAAGACTTTCCATTAACAAAACCATGCTGTGTTTGAGCTATAACTTGTCTAGATTATCTTGCAGTGTTTCTTTAACCAATGCCTCCATTAATTTTCCTGGAACAGAAGTTAAACTAACAGGTCTATAAATACTTGTGTCGCCCTTTGATCCTCTTTGAATTGGGGTCACATTTGAGCATCTCCAGTCCATGGGTACCTCCCCTGAGTTCAAGAAAGCTCTCATAATTATGGCTAAGGGTTTGCTTACTTCATTTGCAGCCTCCTTTAATATAACTGGATAGATCCCATCCACCCCAGGTGCCTTTCGTGTGTTTATCTTCAACAATTTCTCCTACACTTTGCTCTCAGTTATTATAAAATCATCTAGCTCACTGCCAGAGTTTAACTCACCTCTGGCATTCTCCTCCCTGAATAACTCCTCATGGGTGAATGTAGATGCAAAATACTCATTTAGTTTGTTAGCCACATAAGAAGGATCATCAACAGTTGAACCATAAATATCCAGTGGACCGATCTGATTCATCCCTTTGCTTCTAGAGTTTACATAGGTAAGAACTCTTTTGTTTTTCTTTGCATCATTTGCCAAAGTTTTCTCATAATCTGCCTTTGCCTGCCTAATCTCCTCTGTGACTTGGTTACAGACCAGCTTATATCTATCATAGGCATCCATGTCACCCATTAATTTATATGTATCCCATTCATTTTTCTTCCCTGCTATGTCTCATTAGTTCATCTGACATCCATTTAGGCCTAAACCCTGAACAATATTTCTTAGTTGGTATGTAAAGCCTAGTAGCTTCCAAGATAAGTTCTTTGAATGCTTCCCATTTTCAATTTGCTGTTGGTAACATCATCAGTTTGTCCCACTGTATAGTATTTAAATACTGTCTCAGACCATCGTAGTCGCCTTTACGAAAACAAAAACCCTTCCGTTTACCCCTGATGGTAGTAGTAGTGGCATGTGATGCAAGAAAGCAAGTGTATGAGCTTATGCAGCATCAGCCAAAAAAAATAAAAATAAAATAAAAAAAATCACACCATTCACTCCAAATGCCTGTTCAGTTCCTCCTAAAATTTATTCAACCTGTCAACTTCCACAACGACAGATGGAAGTTTGTTCCAGCAATCACCCGCTGGCTAAAGGCAAATTTCCGCACATCTATTCTACATCTGTCTTTTCTTAATTTGAATTTATGCCCCCTTAGGTTCATAATCTGAACAAGTGGAAGGATCCCATCAGAATTCAGCGTGCTCAACCCATTCTGATTGATCACCGCACCTGCGCGATGATCAATCAGATCACCGCGCAGGTGCCTAGTCTCCAGCCACTGCAATTTGCAGAACTTAAGCCTCTCTTGGTAAGAGGATCCCTTCATTCTCCTCACCAATCTTGTTGCCCTTCTCTGTACACGCTCAAGTAAATCTACATCCTTCCTAAAATGAGGCCTCCAGACTTGTACGCAGTACTCAAGGCGTGGCCTGACCATTGCCTTATACAGAGGGACAATAACCTCCTTCTCCCTGCTAGCAAAATTCCTATATATCATTGACAAACCCCCATGACCTGCCCTAGCAGCTGTATGCATTGCTCAGAAAACTTCATATCTGACTGCAGAATTACTCCCAGGTCTTTTTCATTTTCTACCACCTTAAGTATAGTACCACACATTTGGTACGTTTCTCTGGGGTTACTTCTACCCATATGCAGTACTTTGCATTTGTCAAGGTTAAACTTCAGTTGCCACTTCTTAGCACATCTGCCCAAATTACCTAGTTCCTGTTGCAGTAGCACACTGCCATTACTGTCATTAACAACTCTGCCAACCTTTGTATCATTTGCAAACTTCGGCATTAAGCCTGATATACCTTCATCAATATCATTGATAAATATACAAAACAACAGTGGACCTAACACCGAACCCTGTGGGACTCCACTAATAACATTAGTCCACGAAGAGCAGCACCCATTGATTACCACACTCTGTCTTCTCCCACTTAACCATCCTTTTATCCATTGTAGCAACTTACCCTTAATACCATTCTGCTCCAATTTGTACAATAGTCTTCCATGCGCAACAGTGTCAAAAGCTTTCCTGAAATCCAAATATATGATATCAAAATTATTTCTTGCATCCAGTTGCTTTTTTTTTTTTTTTTTTTTTTTTGATTTGGTAGTTGTTGGCGCATCGGCTTCTGTGGCCATATTGCACCTCCCAAGGTTTTTGCAGTACTTTGATCCAAGCCCGAGGCGGGAATCGAACCCGCGACCTTTGGGTTGCCGGGCAGGTACTTTACCCACTCGGCTAGCCCGGTCGGCAGTTGCTTTGTAACCACATCATAATATCCTATCAAATTTGTCAGACAACACTTTCCCTTAACAAACCCATGCTGTGTCTGAATTATTGCTGCAGTCTTGTCTAGATGATCCTGCAATGCATCTTTAACCAGTGACTCCATTATTTTACCCGGAACAGAAGTTAAACTAACTGGTCTGTAATTACTCGTGTCACCCTTCGATCCCCCTTTGTGAATTGGAGATACATTTGCACATCTCCAGTCCGTGGGAACCTCCCCTGAGTCCAAGGATGCTCTCATAATTAAAGCTAAGGGTTTGCTTAGTTGCTTTTCCGCCTCCTTTAATATAACTGGATAGATCCCATCCACCCCAGGTGGTTTTCTTATGTTTAACTTCAACAATTTCTCCTCCACTCCGCCCTGTCACTACAAAATCAAGAGTATTACTCCCTCTAGTTGCCTCCCGAACATACTGATGTAGGAAACAATCATCCAATAAATCCACAAAAGCCTTGCTAGTGTGTGATTGACCAAACCACAAATTCCATGCGGTACCTGGGAAATTAAAATCCTCCATTATAACACTCTCTGATTTACTGGTCCACTCTATTTCCCTGTACAGTTTCTTATTATACTCATCAGATTCATTAGGCCTATAACACACTCCTACTCTCAGTTTTGATCTCCCAATGCTTATGTCACACCAAACTGATTCGACACTGCATCGTCCAGCGATGTCGACTGGCTTCACTTCCTTGGATTTTATGTTTCTTAAATAATAGCATAACCCCTCCTCCTTTCCTATCCTGTCCTGTCTATCCTTCCTGTACACATTGTACTCCCAAAATTCCAGTTCTGCATTCCATATATCTGTGTGACAGCACGTCTGTAATATCTCAACAATATCTGCGTTTGATGTTTTGAGCAATATCTCAAATTCATTAAATTTATTTACCAAACTCCTAGCATTGGTGTACATGCAAGTATACATGCACCTGTTCCTATTCTTAGCTACTCTAACACAACCCATGTGTTTACTTGTACCGCAATGACTCTCAGCAGTCTCTGAAATATCCTGCAACTTGTTTTCCAGGCTTCTGCTCATTCCAATAGAAGCAGTGCAAGAATCACTTTCACCTCTGCCAGTGGAACAGTTAATCTATTAGTCCTTGTACCCCCCCCCCCCCAAGTTAGCAGTTTTCCGACCCACCTAACACTGCCTCGATAGCATCAGCAAATATTCCTGCACCCTTTCTATTTAAGTGTATTCTATTCCTGTAGAAGCAGTCTCTCTCCTGTTAACAAGTATAGACCAGGCTGAAAAAAATTCTACCCCTTGAGCCTTGCACAATCTTTCCAGGGCCGAATTGATCGACAAGGCTCTCATCATATACTCCCTCCTATCGTGTCTGGGAAGAATTGCAGATACTTTCAAATTCAACCCTAATTCACGGCTTTTGTTCAACAGTGACCTGTACTTGTTAAGTAAATCTGCAGATCTCTTACTCTTAAGGTCATTAGTGCCAACGTGTACAATAATATCACCTTTTGTGTCCGTAAAAGATGATATCCGCTCTTCAACCTCATCAACCTTTGCCCCTGGCCTGTTCCACCTATCCTTTTTGCATAGCATGTTCCCCGTTTCCCTGACAATAGAGCCACCAACAACTACTAGTTCCTGGGGACCAGCGCATTCTGCCTTGGGGGTTGTCGCTGTGTTGCGTGATGATCAAGTGCAAGCTCTGGCGTTGATGTGGGCAGCTGAGAGCTTGATGGGCCCCTCAATTTAGATCCTTCGAAGGATCCACCCTGTCCTTCAAGTTCTCATACAGGCCCATAACAACGCTGAGTTGTCGCCTGATTTCCTCACACTCCTTACATCGCGCGCGCACACACACACACAAAGACATCCCCCCAGGGCAACATCATGTCCCGTACCTGATTGTCCACAAACATCAAGCAAACAGTGCATTTTAAAAGGCTGTGAAGAGGGCAGCTGCCCTCTTCAGTTCTCCCCTGAGCCACAGCACTCCATTTAGCTTGGGCTTTTTGCTTTGCTGCTCTGGTCTGAGTCATGATTCCGATTCAATTTCAATAAAATTTCATATCAGTACAAAATTATAACCCTAAACTTGGATCCCAACGCAGTTGTAACGCTATATATATATATTTTTTTTTTCAGTATCGAGTATTATCTTCGAGTTTCGTTTTATAACTTGCGTATCAAGTTATGTATTAATTAATTATATTAGGTTTATAAAATATAGGTCGTTATATGTATTTAGTTAAAAAGTACAATTTAATTGACAATGAAGTTTAACAAGATTAATATTTTACTGATTAATTGATAATATTATATACTAGACAATACTAAGCTAACGCTATCTAGTTCGGGATATAACGTTGTATCATATAACAACGGCGGCAAGTTACGAACGGTAAATCTACGGACACGGAAGTATTAACTTCCAAAATCTCGCTGTCTCAATTCAGAATAAACCAAAGATCTTGACTAGGTCTATAAGCTACTTACAGAAAATAATTTAATATAACAATTAGTCAATAAAGCAAAAAACTTCACGTTCACCGGCTCTCAAATATTCAAGAAAAGATTGGATAGGCACTTTTTTTGACAATGGAATAATGAGTGGTCAAGCAGGTTTCATTTGCAAGGGTACAGAGTGAAAGGCATACACAATCATCATAAGGAAATTCTAAAACTATCTCACTGAAAAGGTGAACTACTGGTTCAGTAGCGCCTATGGTAACAGTAAGCGCAAAGCGTTCCCTCCATTAATTTAGTAAAGTTCAAGATAAAGGTTGTATGAGGTTTTTCTGTTAAGCACTTCAATTAAGCGGAACTAAGTCATTCCAGGAAATTTAAGGTGCGTCCAGGAAAGTTGTTCCAATGATAAAAAGGTTTACTGACCTTTTAATCATTTTTACGGCGAAAATATAATTTCCTTAGTTCTAGTTAATGGTTTCAACTATTTTTATTTCGGATATTATGATGAAAATTTATGTAGGAAATTCGCACTTCCAACAAACTTTCTTTTCAGAACAGTCCAGTCAATGTCCTCGCGCAATGAATACCGTTACAGTTCTCTTACACCGTATACAAAAGACTTTGGTTGGATTCCCGTCATCACTGGCTGAAGAACTGATATTTCCTAAATGATGCAAGAACTTAGGAGTTTTTATATATTTCACAGGCACACAAACGCAGCAGCTTGTGTTATGACCCTATGCAGCGTTGCAGGGAGTATGTTCAATTCCCTTGATACACGCCTGACTGATTTCCGCGGGCTACGAAACAAAAGGCCCGCACCTCTTGAACTCGCTCTTCTGTGACACTTTTATGACATGCTCCATGTTGTTTCTGCACGCTACCGGATTTCAAATATGTCCTGTCCTGTACGATGTCTGCACAGATTTTGGCTCAGGTGCATATTTGTAAAAAATACGTCTAAAATGCCTTTGTACCGTGACAACATTTTTTCTCTATGCAAACCACACCACTGCCTGCGCTTTCTCTTGCACTGACGCCATTTTAAAACAAACTACAACCGCGCCACAGCCTCGGTCACAGCACAGAGAAGTACTACTCTGTGGATCACAGCTCGTTTCAAAACATCGACAATGAAACTTGGCCGTATTCCTTCTACTGGTTCTACGCTGCCATATGAACAACAGATAAATTTTTAACGAACTTTTAAATCAGGGACGTTCAAAATGGGCACCCTGTATAACATGCATATAATTCGAAGTCTCGAAGCCTTTACAGCGACGCCACCCGCTCTCATTAAAAAAAAAATCGAGGTATATCTGTTTGTGAAGAACAGAGTAAGATCATTATATCTAAAGGGAAAGTGTGGGGGCGGGGGGAAACAAGTGACAGAGAGATAAAATTCACAGAATCAGATCCATTAAGTAATGAAGGCGGAGAGTTCTGGTCTACGAACTACACAAAGTAGGGGATGGGGAGTACTTTAAAGTGCATGCATGCAATTCTATTAATTTATATTTATGATTTTATAAATATTTTAAGGAAAGCCAGGAATACAGTGAAAATGAGCCCATTTTTATTTGGATAAAGACTTTCTTCTTTGTTTGAAGCAAGTGGCAGCTACTTGGACTATAAGTGAAGAAAATATTTAAAAAAAAAAAAAAAAAAAAAAAACACTTCATAGTTTTTGCGTTCTAGCAATCAATACCGAACAGATGTTCTTCCTAAAAACGCTACGCGTAAGAGGAGAATTCCGGGAACACTGGTTTCGTTATTATACTTTCCCTCTGTACAGTTCTAAGAATATGACTACTCTTATTCTGTTTAAAGGGAAAATCGTTCATCCTATAAACATATGGACCTGATTCCTGAAATAGGATCACAGAAGGTTAGTTTCAAATGAGTTTAACTGAAAAAAAAAAAAATAATAATAATAATTAAATTACGTATGAAAAAGAGACATCGTAATATTATTAAGGATGTCGAATACTTTTGTCGTCAAAGGAACTTTTTAAGGAATTTGTAACAGCAAGACGTATTGATGACCCGTATTATAAAGTGGCATACTAAGTGCCTCCGTAGCCAGGTGGGCAGGAGCAGTAGTGCATAGCACACGCTTCTTGATTAGACCGGGGTTCGAGGCCGTACCCACCAAATGCGGAAGATGCGGCAGGTCAGGGAATGACCACCGCATATTCCCAGCCCGCATAAAGGGTGAGGGTTAGCGTCAGGAAGGGCATCCGGCCGTAAAAATTGCATGCCAAAAAAAACAATAAAAATGCTGACCCCATATAATAAGGGGAAAAGGCGAGGATAAAAAGAAAAAATTATAAAGTGGAATACTATCCTGTGCAGAAAGAAGTCAGCGGACTTAGTCATGAGGACCTCTTTTCCGCGGAGATTTTTCCCACGGTCTTATTTTTCCGCACACGGCGATGGTTATAGGAAAAAAATTATTCGACTTGATTAATTTCCATATTAACATAACGATCAATGCAACAGATCTCAAGCTACCAACGGCAATATAATAATACGAAGGGAAAAAAAATGAACGACAGTACTAAAATCTAGAAATCCAAAGGAAAAAAATTTAACTGGGTTTATGTCATAAGCTAGGGTTACCAAGGACATGTCCTAGTTTTTAGGGCGTCCTCGCGGATTTTACACTTGCGTCCTAGTTTTTTGTAATTTAAAAAATCATCTCATCTCAGCCGCACAGTTTTACAGCTATTATTTACTATTATTATTTACTACTATTATTAAGCACACAATGACAACATGTCTCACACAAGCTTAACCTACAGAATAAAAATTGCCTCTGTGCTGCGAAATGAGGCACACAATGACAACATGGCAGGAAGTTTTACAGAACGTAGCTGTAAAACTGTGCGGCTGCTACTATTTCATGCTGTTTATTTTATCACTTTAATTTCTTACCTGCAGCCACCAGTTTCAGATTTGTAGTCGTGACTTTTAAGCATTATACTGAACAACAAATTTTGAGTCATATCTTTTTATGGGCATGAAAGTAAGTTTACTTTATAGATTTTGGGGATGCTGAACATGGAAATAGTGCTTAAAATGGCAGATTACCTCTTGTTTTCGAAAAACAAAGTAGTTATGTTATATTTATACAAGGTATCTTTTTATTTGTATAGCAATAAGATGTAGCAATAATCGACTAACACGGCGACACTCCATTTGCTTTTGTATCTTTGTTCCATCGCTGCAATGTATTGATGTAAGCGCTCACCATGTTCGTTGCTAACGGCACCACAGTTTGGGGGGGAAGAAATCCAGCTGTGAGTGCAAGAAATGCATCTTCAATAACATGTTACACCCCAATTTTTCGTACGAAGTAATGAGATCTTCCACAAGCTACCTGTAGTTGCCGGCTTTAACAGTTCCTAGAAAAGCAGTCAAAACATTTTGAGGCTTTCCACGCTGATTTCTCGCTATCACTAAGGGCACATTCGAACTGTTCATCTTTGAAAAGTTGCCTTATTTGTGAACCAATGAAAACTCCTGCCTTAATCTTCTCTGTACTGTCTTGGGAATTTCTCTTGCACGTATGTGAATGCAGGACCGTTCAATTCCAAAGCCTTCACGAAATTTTTCACGCGCCCCAGTTTGATGTGGAGCGGTGGAAGCAAAACTTTATTTGGATCTACCAGAGATTCAAAGGCTACCTTCTTCATTCCAGGTGTTAATGATTTTCGTTGAGGCCAACTTCTCTTTTCGTAGTGATTAACTTTAAGTCACCACATATCTGCCACTCATACTTCTGACAGTGTACATCTAAGAGGATGATCTCCATGTCTCCATATGTTTCTTTTTTGTGGACGGCATACGAGTACGCAAGAGGCATTGAAGGCAGCATATTTCCATTGAGTAATAACACAGTCTTAAGGCTAACTTTAGAAGCGTCTATAAATAGTCGCCATTCTTCGAGAAAGTGCCTCGTGTTCATTGCTGCCATTAGACCATCAACATCCTTACAAACAACGAGTTCACCCTCTGTTTCATAAAATTTATCAGTCTTGATTTCGTGTACGAAATGTTGTCACTTTCACAGAATGATCTAGAAGTTCCACAGTTGTAACCTCATGACCAAAAGCTCTGCCTTATTCTTCGGGAATTCAAGTCATTAAAGAGGTCATTAATCTCACTTTCTGTGATCTTATGTTGTTCAGAGGTTAAAGGTTCGCACAAAATGGTGGGTCCCTTGACGTAGACAGCTGCTGTACTTCATGAATATCAAGTTGATGTTCATCAATGTTTTCATCTTCATCAGAGTAGAAGACGCATGTAAAGCGACAACTTATCACGTGATGCAGAACGAGGCGACAGTTTCCGATCACGTGATAAGAGCGTTGTACTCAAACTGCGGAGTTGTCATGCGTTTTGCCCAGAGCCGTAGTAGATAGTATAGAGTAAATCGCTAATGTGAGACCCCAACTGCAATTCGAAAACAAGAGCCAATAGACAAATTTTACTGTGATTTTCGTGTCCAGTAGCATAAAATTAATCAATATGGGGTATTTTCGGTTTCGTAACATTAAATATTGACCAGTGTTATTTGTCGTAAAAATACCAGTATAAACCATTATACTGGTTTATATAACCAGTGTTATATAAACTACTATATAAAGTTTATTAAACTCTCTACACGGTTTTCACGGCGAGTTATGATCTTTGTTCTTCATCACAGTAATTGAAAAACGCTTTGGTTCAGATCGAGTAATTAAGGCAGGAACCTTTTTTTTTTAAATAATCGCAATGTGACCGAGTTGGTTTGTCTCTGGGCGAGGACTGAATTCACTCCTACCTCAAAATTAGGGCACCTCCTAGGAAATTTCAACTACTAGCAAACTCAATTTCATGGTGGACGATGAAATTATAAGGAAAATACTTTTTATTCCTGAATATTTTTTAGAAGTTTTATTTAGTATAGTTATCATAATTTATTACTTCTGACGTTCCCCCGGGAGAAAAAGTAAGCAATCACAGACGAAGAGGGGAAGGGGAAAGAGAGGACGGGTACCTCCCTGGCCCAGAATAGTCCCATTCCAGGATGAAATGCAATGCGTATATTATATTATATAGTTATTATATACATGATGCAACACATTGAGACAGTTTGGAAATCCTTCACTGGGAGTTATTACTAGTTCCGCTGACAATTGCAGGAATGCTGACGGTACGTGACTATGGATTTGCGCTTTGGATCTGTGGTCCAGAGATTCTGGACCACTGATCCAAATCAACGTTGGCGGAGTTCAGCGCGCCGATGATGATGTTCGGAAAGTGCCGCTTGAAGGTCGAAAGTTTCTGCAGGTTAGAACACAGCACTGGAGGGTTTCTGAAGGCTCTACCCGGGATTTTCCAGCCTACCAGATGTTGAAGTCGAGAAACCCTCTGTCGTACTGCTGATTGAGGATGCACTCAGTTATTTTTGGGAGAGGCATCGGCGCGCCTTTGTTCTAAACGTTTTGAGGGGGGGGGGGGGTAGATGAAAGGATTCCGTATACTGGAAAACAGAATTTCAGGTAGACAAGGTATGAAAAAATATAAATTGAGAAATTGCGTAGCGATTAGGCCTGTATAAATTAGGTAGGCGGGCACATGTAAATTAAAGAGAAGTATATAGGGTCTTCGAGCGAAAAGAAAAGACGGGTGCAGTGAAGTTACAGAGCAGTTCGGTGGGGGTTGACGGAGAAAGATGTAGGAATGGGTTTAGTATAACAAATTATGTAGGAGTTCCGGTGTCTTAAGGTGAAAGTGCAGAGAAGAGTAAAGAATTGACGGAAAGGAAAAAGACAGTCTGAATAGATGGCCAGAGAAAAGTTTCGGAAGCAGGAGCCTTGCCTTAATGAGAGAATCAGTGGGAGAATGCTGATCATAGCTTACCGACTTTCCTAAACGTAGAATCCAAGAGCGACTACAGATATAAACGCCCTGCGGTTCAAGAATCCAAGACCAAGGAAGACAGCCGCGTAGGAAAGACCAAAAGCGAAGGATTGCCAAGTGGAGTCGGAGGAAAGGGAAATGCAAGAAAAGTAAGTCCCCAAGTATTGACCTTGTTTAGAAACTAAAGTACGAATAGGACTGACAGACTTAATTTCATCTAAAGATGGCGGTAGTGAGTTGGGTAGCGTTGTAAAAATAACTAACTAAAAATAGGGGAAAAAAATAAAGTGGAGAAACTGTGTTAATTAGAAGGAAAGAATGATGAGAGAGAATGGGTTAACTTTCTATGATTCAAAAGCATTGTAAGAACGAAGGTTTGGAAATTTTTAGATTACCGAAGGGAATCTAAGTAAGGTGTAGGATATACAGGGTGTTTCAGTTAAACGTTTCAGAACTTCTAAGATGGGTAGGGTACATCCTGACAACTCGAAATCATATAGCAATGTGGGGTCGGAAATGCTTTCCTGAAGCGGTGTTGTACACAGAAGCACCATAAAGAAAAGAGACCGTAAGTGAGAAATCGTTTTAATAATACATGAAAAGAAGCAAAAGGTACATGGATTAAAGTAAGTGTTCGAAGTTTCTTCCACGGGCTACAATGCACGCCTCACATCTCCGACGCATGGACATCCGAATCCGAACATTCTGGAATACTCCAGGCGAATTTCGAATTTCTTGAACAAGAACGCTAAGTTAGTAGGATGGATGATTACACGAACGCAGAGTTAGCCGATATGCATTTGGCGTACGGGGCTGCAAATTGTAGTGGGCCAGCCGCATAGCGTTTGTACGCGGAACGATATCCGACGAGGCGTATTCCTAGTCATAATTTCTTTGCAAGACTGCACCAGAGGTTAGCTGAGAGAGGTTCATTTGAAAGAGCTGACAGGGACAGGGTAAGAACAGCACACGGACTCCAGCCGTCGAACAGAATGTGCTGCAGCATGTACAGGGGAATCCAAGAACGAGTACACGAAGTCTAGCAAACGCAGTCGGGGTTTCCCATTGCAGCGTCTGGAGGATTCTCCGAGAACAAGACATGCATCCGTTTCACGTGCAGCGTGTCCAGACACAGCAACCGGAGGATTATGCACCTCGTATTGCTTTCGCACAGTGGTACCTTGGAAAATGTGCTACAAACCCCTTTTTCCTGCTGAAGTGTTGTTTTCCGATGAGGCATCCTTCACAAGGGAAGGAATTTTCAACACGCATAACGACCATATCTGGGCGGTCGAGAACCCGCATGCAATACGACGTCGTGCAGCACAGATTCGATTTTCGGTCAATGTATGGGCCGGTATTATGGGAGATCACCTCATCGGACCTTACCTGTTACCGTGTCGTCTAACCGGACCTATCTACTTGATCTTTCTGCAGCAAGTATTGCCACAACTTTTGAGAGATGAACAGATTTCTGCATCGACGCAACAGACAATGTGGTTCCAACACGATGGAGCCCCTGCCCATTATAGCGGAGATGTTCGTAACTACCTGGATGTCACATTTGGTCAACAGTGGATCGGACGTGGTGGTCCCGTGCGTTGGCCTGCTCGGTCACCCGACCTATCATGTCTTGATTTTTATTTCTGGGGTCATATGAAATCGCTAGTTTATGACACCCCTGTTGACAATGCTGAGGAGCTGGTTGCAAGAATCGCAGTAGCTGCCGAAGAAATTCGAAATTCGCCTGGAGTATTCCAGAATGTTCGGATGTCCATGCGTCGGAGATGTGAGGCGTGCATTGTAGCCCGTGGAAGAAACTTCGAACACTTACTTTAATCCATGTACCTTTTGCTTCTTTTCATGTATTATTAAAACGATTTCTCACTTACGGTCTCTTTTCTTTATGGTGCTTCTGTGTACAACACCACTTCAGGAAAGCATTTCCGACCCCACATTGCTATATGATTTCGAGTTGTCAGGATGTACCCTACCCCTCTTAGAAGTTCTGAAACGTTTAACTGAAACACCCTGTATATATATATATAGTCTACCCTTTAACTTGAAGTAGAGAATGTGTATTCAAGTTTATTTTGTTAAGAAAAGTGGTAAATATGTATATGAAGATTAAATGCGCAAGGCATAATATGATATGGGTTTAAATTAATTATATAATATCGATGTAGACACACCATAGTTTACCCATACATTTAACTACATACGTAGTGTACAGGCATCGTTTAATTTTATCTCATATTGTGGCTGACTTCAACAACGAGATACCAGATATTGCACTACTTCGAATAAATAACGTTCCTCTAGTAGAGAGGACTACTGTTATTTATTCTCAGTGGGCACCACCAACCAAACGGCCGGTTCAAAGCTAGTTGGCTTCATCATCGGTGGGCAGGCAGGTACCAACAATTAAACGATGCCTTTACACTACTTATGTAGTTAAATTTATGCGTAAAAAAACTATGGTGTATCTACACCGATATTATATAGTATATATTATATTATTATATATAATAGATATTATATAATATTATATATAGATATAATATATTATATAATATATTGTCATATATTATATTATTATATATAATATAGATATTACATAGTATATTATATAGTGTATATAATAATGTACATATATAGTATATATACTGTATATGTAATTTTCTTAGAATACTGTAGTACTCTGTATAAAATTAAATATTGAAATAAACCTCTGTTGTTAGACTATGTATAAATATTGTGCAATCGCATCAGAAATGCATAGCTACATCTGAATAAATCAGAATATTAGTAAAATGGCATCGTTTTAAGTTATATCTCATATTGTGAATACCTTCACAACGAGTTTCCATGATATTGCACTACTTCGAATAAGTAACGCTTCACTTAAGGAGAAGACTAATGTTACTTATTCTCAGATGGATACCACCACCCAGACGGCACCGTTTCAGGGCTATTTGGCCCTTCTTCGGTGGGTGGGTAGAATGAGATAAAATAGAAACCCGAGTGATGCAATGATGGCAAAACAGTTATGAAGTATAACTCCACAATATGAGAGAGAGAGAGAGAGAGAGAGAGAGAGAGAGAGAGAGAGAGAGAGAGAGAGAGAGAGAGAGAGAGAGAGAGAGAGATGCCTGTGGAAGACAGGCATCTCTCATATATTCTGAGATGGATACCACCACCCAGACGGTACCTGAAACGGTGCCGTCTGGGTGGTGGTATCCATCTCAGAATAAGTAACATTAGTCTTCTCCTTAGGTGAAGCATTACTTATTCGAAGTAGTGCAATATCATGGCAACTCGTTGTGAAGGTATTCACAATATGAGATATAACTTAACTTAAAACGATGCCATTTTACTAATATTCTGATTTATTCAGATGTAGCTATGTATTTCTGATGCGCTTGCACAATATTTATACATAGTCTAGACTCTCCCATAGCTTGAGGCTTTAGACCTCTGTTGTTATTATTATTATTATTATTATTATTAATAGCCATATGGTGCAAGGAAGCTCGAGGCTTTTGGTGCATCGGCTAAAAAAATTAAGTTACCCTGAGTGAGAGAGAGAGAGAGAGAGAGAGAGAGAGAGAGAGATATCACCAAGAAAGAGAAGAATGATGATATCCAGCTCAGGACCCTGTTTGAAATAAATACTATGCCTCTTTATTCAAGAGAAGTTGACACAGCCTTCAAAAGAACTCTTTGAGAATTATCTTGATAGGGGAGAATAAAAGAAAACCTCATAATCTAGAATATTCTGAGACATCAAAGAGGTTAAAAATAAAATTTAAGAGCAGTCATGTAGCTTGTTGGCCTTGGAGGAGTGAGGTACCATTGTTCTCCTTGGAAATATTATAACAACTACCTGATTGAGGTTCATAGGTTAAAAGGGGTATTTTATATATATATATCTGATAATTAAAATAAATATGATATTTAAAATAAAAACATCAGCCACTAGTACGGCAATAATGCAGAGCGAAACGAAACGCAAAATAATATAAAATAAACAAACAGGGAAGGGAAAGTAGAGATAATAGAACAAAAAGGTACTCGATAATCCCCTGTAAAATTTAGTCAATTAAGTCATTAAACCCAATTAATAAAAAATGTAAATTTAAAATAATGCCAATTATAAATAATTTAGCGGTACCCCCCTCGAAGGTACCAGTTCCAGAAAACGTGAAATATCACCAAAAAAGGGTTAAAGAAACTACCAAAAAACTAAAATATCAAAAAGATAGACTGACCATCATGCCCCATATCGACAGAGGACCACGAGGCCAATAATGGTCATGGAATCGCTGCATTTCAATCGTCATACAAATCATCGCAAAGGCAGAAATATCGAAGAACCAAACACCTCCATTCTCCGATAGATCAACCAATGCAGAGGATTTGCACGGCGGTGGTCCTTATGCAGCGAAAAAAAAAAAAAAAAAAAAAAATATATATATATATATATATATATATATATATATATATATATATATATATATATATATATATATATATATATATATATATAATATTACGGATAGTATAAAGAAAATAAATCCAACAATAATACCATCAGGGACCTAAGACAACGCAAAAAAAAAATAATTATTATCGCTTTTTACCGACAATCTAGATGACGTCAATATATAAATCTTTCGATTTATTTATATTCGATTTATTTTCGGCCTATACCGGTTTATATTTGGTTTAGATTTAAATTACTTAGCATATATTGATCATCACAGAAACAGAGAACCTTGTCGTTTTTTGCCTTCATTCTGGGTGGTTGGCCCCAGTTGACGTCATCTAGATTGTCGGTAAAAAGCGATAATAATTATTTTTTTATTTTTTTTTTGCGTTGTCTTAGGTCCCTGATGGTATTATTGTTAGATTTATTTTCTTTATACTATCCGTAATATTATTGCATGATTGCTTGCAACTGCATTGACTCATAAATACATATTAGTTACAGTTACTTTTGTTTTAACTTTCTTTACTTTTTTATCAATAATTATATATATATATATATATATATATATATATAAGTAAATAAACTAAAAGCAATACGCCAGTTCCCACAGATTCAAGATAAATGCAAATGTGAAAATGAATTTATACTTCCACGGTCGGTAAATAGGCAGTAAATTGCACAACTGCATAAGTTTTGAAGTCGCATTTACAGTAACGAAAGACAACTCTTTGCTTCCGTTAGAAGTCCTAACTAACTCACACAGAACTATGCCTAGGGAAATTTAATGGTTGTGCTCCTGAGCTTACGTTATATTACGTGAGCCCGACGCACTGAAAAACCTAGCGTTAAAACAATAGTTGATAGACGAAAGGAATCGAGAAATCCGATTACGCCCAAACAACTTGCAAAAATACAAAATTTTAGGAAACCGGAACTTTTTGGAGTAGTGTGAGAGACAGATGGAAACGAAAACTCATCGCCTGTTTGAAAGAAAATGTATACCCGATACTGTTTGAAAGAAAATGTATACCCGATACTCATTTCACCAGACTAACACGAGCAATAGGCCCTCAACTTTTAGTCTGCGGTATAAGTTATAGTACACGTGTATAATAAATAACTTTTCTGGTTATATTCCGGGACGACCAAACGGTCAGAGGAGTTCACAAGATAGACAGACAGAATACAAGAAACAGCACCGTATTCAGTAGTCACGGGCTTGAACCCCGGTCACCCGAGGCAAGTGTACTTATGCACCCGCGTACCTGATCACTCGGCTACGGCGGTCGTAACATATTTTTCCGTCGAATAGAGTGTTGATTAAGTGAATTAAATAAACAAATTGAACGAGTTTTAGCTTACATTCAACATTACGCCCATTTTTAAAATTATTTATCTCGCTAATACAAGTGGCATGAAATTCTAAATTTTTTCTTTTTATATCTCTGTTTTTGCTACCGGGTTCAAAGATCGCAACAGATTGTGGTTTATGGTCTTCTGTGTGGGTTACTGCACCGGGCGTCCTCGGTTCAGGTATGCCATCCGAATCAGGCGGTCCAATAATTGTAATGTTATTTCGCGTATTCTTTGCTTTTCTAAGTGTTTTCTTCATTGTGGTTTTCCTGTACGGAAATCTGAAAGTGCCGGTCGGGGAGTTATTGCTAGAAACGCTAGAGCTACATTTAGTTGGCTGGACACCGGAGGCACGTATTGGCCTGTCACTTAGACGTTTTAATTGTGCATATTCCTTTCGTGGGCATGTAGAGGATTTAGATTTCTTCATTGTTTGGCCAAATGGAAATTTCCAGACAATTGTTTACAAGCCCTATGGATACTTGTAGGGTTGATCTATACTTGGACGGAGTAGGAAATTGAATTGGGGGAAAATTCCTAAGGGAATTGATTGGATTATTATTATTAGCCATATGGTGCAAGGAAGCCTGAGGCTTATGCTGCACCAGCCAAAAAAAAAAAAAAGAATTCCCACATTACCCTGAGAGAGAGAGAGAGAGAGAGAGAGAGAGAGAGAGAGAGAGAGAGAGAGAGAGAGAGAGAGAGAGAGAGAGAGAGTGTGTCAGAAGTACAAGGGAATCACCAGGAAAGCAAGAAGAGAAGAATGATGATATCCAACTCAGGATCCTGGGTTTGCCAAGCCCATACTCACCAGATGTGAGCCCCTGGGGTATCCCGACGGCAGGGTCGATACTAGCACTTTTGACCTTGGAAGCCTATTGTTCCAGAATTCTGGCAATCAGCAGTAACATTATCGGCCGTCTAATATTAATTTTAAAATTGAAAATTGCACTGTACCTGTTACTTGTGGAATTAAATGGAAAGGATTGACGTAGAGCTTACACTTCCTGGATTCCGTAGATGTCAAATATGGATCAGTTTGATGAAGCTAATACAAGAACATAATAACTAAACTGGGAGCACACAAACATGCGACCTGACGCTGGCAAGCAGTTCCTAGCTCCAGATTCCTTATTAAGAGGTGACAGATCCTCTCAGCTAAACAGACCGAACCAGACTACACATAAGTTACCAGTTGCACAAGGAGAAATAATGCATCAGAACACCAGAAGACCAACTAAAGCGGCCGTCAGAGGTTCAGAACGGAACTACAAAAAATCCAAACAGCCCAAATCGAGCTATCTGCAGCAAAACATACAACAGCATTACTTCCGACCAACAACGAACAGTAATGCAACAAATACAACTGATGGTCACAACATGCCGTTTGAAAGTAGCTCCAAGAAGACAGTTGAACCAAGAGAATGGAGAATGAAATCAGCACCTATCAACAGTAACGTTACTTCCAAGCAAGACAAGACCTTCTTCACCCAAGCAGCTCATAATCGTGATGCAGTTATTGGCTCTAACCCTACCACACTGAGTATTAAAACGGTGTATAACGGTGTATATAACTTAGAGGAAGGAGGGCAAGGCCCTCCAGCATTTTTATAAGTCGACTATGCCCGGAAACAACAGTAGAACAAATTGAAACCCTTCTGAAGCAGCTGAACATACCCGGTACCCCCATAAAGGTCCATACCAGACATCCATCCTATTCCTCTTTCCGGATTAAGATCAAAAGTCCCAATATAGAAAGATATCTAAACACAGATATCTGGCCCGCAGGTCTCTTGGTAATGCCATCGTTTGGCAATCATAATGAACAACCAGCGGTACAAGCGATCTCGAGACCAAAGACGGGCAGTGTGCCTCTCTCTCTCTCTGCATAGCTAGGCAGCGAACCAGACTGTCCCTTCCAACTTACAATCATGCAGATCAATGCACAACACTCTAGATGCGTTGCTGATAAGATCAGGCTCATTGCAACGGAAAATTTATTTGATATTATATGCATTCAGGAACCTTATGTCTCTAAGCACATTTATGGGCAACCTTCCAAAGTTATGGGATATCCCATGACTACAAGAATCATCCAGTCCTCTGCAACAGATCCTAAATCTGCCATCGTGGCATATTCAACAACAAACTGGATATCACTGTTATCTCTGGCTTGTGTAATCAAAATTCCACCTGTATTTTAGTCTCTACATCAACTTTCTCGTTCTACTTACTGTCATTATATTGTCCACCATCAGCAGATATTAATTTATCACAAAGATATCTAGAACAGGTGTTTGCTATTTTAAATCCTACATATTTAATAATTACAAGTGATTCAAACGCAAAATCTTTCTTATGGTTCAGCAATGTCTTGGACAACAGAGGTAGGACTTTCGAGGAATTTTTATTCACCTACAATTTAAATCTGCACAACTTACCCAACCAACCGCACACCTTCTCAAACGTCCACGGAGAATCAAACATTGATTTAACCATTTCAACGTCCGCCATGTGCTCGAGGATCTCTGATTGGACCATACATACTGACTACACAAACAGTGACCACGGAGCAATCACTTTTAAGGTATCTCTCCTTCCAAATACTACAGGTCCCCCTCCTTCTCCTCCTCCAAAAGATCTTAGAAGATTTTCAAATGGCCTTTATTTATGTCTTCAATTCACCAGGATTTTAACGTTGACACTCGCCGGTCTTTGAACCAGTTCAATGCCTCAGAATATGCATTCTATGTACAGGCTGCCTTACTTCGTGCTACAGAACGCTCCGCTAAGAAGAAAATTAGCAAGCATACTACAGTTCCATGGTGGACAGCTGAACTTTCCACTCTGCGCAAAAGAGTACACAAAGCATGCAGAGAGATTCAACGGAGAAGGTACTGGCCTGAACCAGAAGTCACCAGACTAAAAATATCTATAAAGGCCAGAGGAACGAATACGTATATACAATTGCAAAACAAAAACTTGCCTCCTGGCAACACTTAGTTCACTCCACAGGAAATTCTGATCCCTGGGGTCTATTATATAAAATCAGCAAAAACAAGTATCACTCTCATGAAGTGTACAACACTGTAGTGAACAAAAACACAGAAACCACTAACTGGAATGACTCAGTTAACGCCATCCTGGATCGCTTGCTTCCCCTTGACGATCTCTCACCACAGAAACTCCAGAACAAACATCTATCAGGAATAGCAACTCAACCTACCACTTCTCATATGAAACGGATCTCTTCACTCTTCCCGAGCTAAAGCTGGCCCTAAGCAAAATAAATATCCAAAAATGTCCGGGTTTAGATCTTGTGTAAAATGCTGTAATTATCAAATTTGCCGAAATCTTTCCAGAAATACTTCTATGTACAACAAATGTCTTACTGAGGGGCTATTTCCTAACCTCTGGAAGGTAGCTCTGATCAAAATTATTCACAAGCCGGACAAAAATAAATCTGATCCGAAAGCATACAGACCCATCTCTCTTTCGGCAAACCTTGGCAAACTATTTGAAAGACTGTTAACACCCAGAGTAGCAGATTTAATTGAAGGTCAAAACTTAATGTCTCCATCCCAATTTGGCTTCAAGAAGGGGAAAATCCTGTGAAGACGCCTTGGTCTATTTAGTTAACCACATATCAGCTTCGAGGGCTAAATATGAAATGGCCATTGACTTCGAGGGAGCTTTCGATTCCCTCTGGTGGGAGAGCGCTCTCAGTCGTCTTACCAAAGCCAAGTGCTCTCAGCAACTGTTCCAAGTTATTAGAAGCTACTTCCAAAATAGACTCATCCAAGTAATCGCGAAACAGCAGTCTCTCTCAAGGACCATCTCAAGAGGATGCCACCAGGGATCAGTTCTGGGACCCCTCTTCTGGAACATAGTTTTGGACAGCTGGCTCACGCAAAAACCTGGCAATATCTCTGCCTTCGCCTACGCCGATGATTTGGTTCTTCTAATTCCAGGTCGATCCCGTCTTCAACTAGAACAATCAGCCAATATAACTCTTTCTGAGCTAATCAAGTGCCACACTTGATTAGATCAATATCTGCCACAAAAACAAAACTGATGGTTTTTAATGGCAAGTTAGATTACAGAAGACCTCCAAATATAAAGATAGACGGAAAGCATATCCCTTTTGTTCCTGAATTAAAACATCTTGGGGTAATTTTAGATGACAGTTATGCTCTCATATTAATCACCTCGCCTAGAAGATTAAGAAGTTCACTGCAGCAGTTATCCGAATTTCCAAATCGGACTGGGGACTAAATAGGAAGACTCTCTTACTATATTATACAGCAGTATTCGTACCAATCTTCGGGAGTCTGGTTTCATAGAGCTTTGTTTGTTTGGTTTGGATTTTATTGGCGCATTAGCAACTAAGGCTATAATGCGCCGGTTTCATAGAGCCGTTAATGTTAAACTCCGTTCCAAGCTCATCTCCATTCAACGGATTATGCTGCTTGCCATGCTCCGGGCCTGCAGGACAGTGTCCTCTGCTGCTCTGCAGGTCCTTGCTGGAGTCTTACCACTAGACCTGCATGTCATCTTCAAAGGACTATGCTATCGTCTAAAGCACGGAGTTCCCGGCGAGATTCTCGGCATCTCATGCAACTTAACTGCTACCATCAAAGACGAGAAAAGGAGAATCTGGAATGAACTTATCAGTGTGTGGCAATCACGATGGGATTCCAGTACTACTGGTCAAGTCGCCCGCTGTTTTGTTCCTGCAGTTACCTTTCCTCTCAACAAGAACGTCCGCCAATGGTTTTCTCCCAGCCTAACAACATCGTATATACTTACTGGGCACGGCTCCATCAACTCGAAACTATTTCAATTTGGCTTGTCTGACAACAATCTCTGCTTGTGTGGTGCTGAGGAAACCTGGACGCACATTCTGTATCGCTGCAACTTGTACCACCACGACAGATCTACACTACAAGCTGCTGTCAGAAACTTCTCTGAAGGAAATGAAGTGGCGCTGACTGAAAATTCTCAATCGTTCTCAGTTCTACAACATTCTGCTCAGCTGTTTTCACCAAAAGAAAACAACTCTTCTCAAGTTTATCAACAACAAGGAACCAACCCAACACCTGCAATGTCTATCGATATCTCTTAAAACTGATATAGCCTGCCATCTATTTTTTTTTTTTTTTTTTTAAGCTGGTACCCCAGTTTGGGCAGCTGTGGATACAAGATTAGCTAACACCCATTGGTATAGCACTACCTCCAGTGGGTGCGGTTTTCGTTTTTCCTAGGACAGAAAAAGACTGCTGTCTTGTGGTTCCTGGGCCACAAGTAATACTTCTGATTAGTTGCGTGATGTGATTTGCTCTGTGAACATGTTAATTACACTTATAACATTGTAATTAACACGATTATATGTATATACCATTGTATGTATCATTATATGTATCATATGTATATCACTGTATATATATATATATATATATATATATATATATATATATATATATATTAATAGTTATATTAGTGATAAAAGGAAAGCAAGAAATAAAGCAAAGCAAGAAAGTTAAAAGACAATAACTAATATTTATGGGTTAATGCAGTTGCAAGCAATCATGCAATACACCCACAATGTCTACAGAATATCATTAGAAAAAGTAAATCAATCCAATAATAAGAATACCATCAAGGACTTAAGAAAACGCAAAAAAAAAAAAAAAAAAAAAAAAATATTATTATTATTATCGCTTTTATACCGACAATCTAGATGACTTCAACTGGGGCCAACCACCCAGAATGAAGGCAAAAAACGACAAGAAGTTCTCTGTTTCTGTGATGATCAATATATGCTAAGTAATTTAAATCTAAACCAAATATAAACCAGAATAGGCCGAACATAAATCGAATATAAATAAATCGAATGAAGATAATTAATTAAGAAAAATTTTGAAATATTAGAATCAAAGGTAAGAAATATAAGTAAAATATAAATGTAAGCATATATTAATCATCGTTGACCCGACAGAGAACGTAATTTAAGGATTAAAACAAGATTAAATATATAATACATACTACATTTGACCGTATCTAGGACATAATGTAATAGTCGTCAAAATAATATGTGGTGCCCCCTATGTGATGGATATGGTAAAAATAAATAATTAAATTAAATTAACGCAAAGAGAAACATGCAGATAGTAAGGAGAAAAACTAAAAATATCCATTTATATATTGCATACCCAAATTTCACAAAACACCAATTGCTTTTAGATTCATAACATCATGTAGAGATAGTTATGCGAAATTTCCCGGAAAAACGTTAGAAAAGTTACTTAAAAGTATATTAAATAACTTAAATAAAACTATTATAATAAATAATAACTTACCTATTATAAATGCTCTAAAAAATAATAATATTCATCAAATACAAACTTTTGACTTTAACAGTCTATTTACGAGCATTAACCTTAATAACTTAGAAATTGTCCTCCAGAAACTATATTTAGAAAATAAAAATGCTATAAAGGTTGATTTAACCTATTGGAATTCTCTAATAAAATTATGCATCTTTAATAACTATGTATATGACGGAACATCGTTATATTTGCAAGTCACTGGCACCCCTATGGGAAGTCCAGCATCAAGCATAATCGCAAACCTTTATCTGTATTATACAGAAAGAGAATTTCAAGATAACCTACTTATATACAGATACGTAGATGATATATGTGTTTTTAATTGTCCACATTTTGTCCAGGATTACAGTGGATTATATCCAGGGGAGCTTGTGTTGGAAAAAACTAATAGTTCCGATACTATAGCAAATTACTTGGATCTTCATATAGAAATATTACATAATAATAAAATAGACGTAAACGTATATAATAAAAGAGATGCATTTAATTTTAACGTAGTCAGCCTTACAAACTGGAAATCAAATGTATCAAAATCAGTGCATGCTAATATAATTTTATCGCAATGTTTAAGGATTGCTTATATCTGCAATAGTAATAAAAATTGTTCAGCGGGCTTAACAGCGTTGTACGGCAGGTTGATCAATAATAATTTCCCTATCGCTTACCTGAAATATCACTTCAGGAAAGCAATTAGCATAATTAATTTCAAAAATTTGTTTTCTGAACCTATCGTTTCAATATAATTTTCAATAAAATCGTTATATTTAGTGCCATGTATATATGTAAATAGGATACACTTTGCATTCTTGGTGTCTTATGGCGTAGAAAACTTGTACCCACCGGCTTGCAAATTACAGTGTATCATTTATTTTTTTTTTTTTTTTAATACATATAGTTAAATTCATTTAATTTACTTAAATTCACGCTGAGATAACATGCAAATTCAGCTCAGGGTCCTACTATAGGAACGGGTTTGCGATCCCGGGCATACCCGAGCCACAACTTATATCTTGTAATGCCTTTAAGCTGTCCTACACTCTTTATTTTTATTTCTCCGAAATTATTAGGGCAATCCGAGGACGTAGGAGAAACTATTTCTTATCTATACCACTATTTTTCGCCTTTGTGGAGTTCAGGTTCTATTTTTTCCTACTCCTTTAGTTTTTTCTCCTTACTATCTGCATGTTTCTCTTTGCGTTAATTTAATTTAATTATTTATTTTTACCGTATCCATCACATAGGGGGCACCACATATTATTTTGACGACTATTACATTATGTCCTAGATACGGTCAAATGTAGTATGTATTATATATTTAATCTTGTTTTAATCCTTAAATTACGTTCTCTGTCGGGTCAACGATGATTAATATATGCTTACATTTATATTTTACTTATATTTCTTACCTTTGATTCTAATATTTCAAAATTTTTCTTAATTAATTATCTTCATTCGATTTATTTATATTCGATTTATGTTCGGCCTATTCTGGTTTATATTTGGTTTAGATTTAAATTACTTAGCATATATTGATCATCACAGAAACAGAGAACTTCTTGTCGTTTTTTGCCTTCATTCTGGGTGGTTGGCCCCAGTTGAAGTCATCTAGATTGTCGGTAAAAAGCGATAATAATAATAATATTTTTTTTTTTTTTTTTTGCGTTTTCTTAAGTCCTTGATGGTATTCTTATTATTGGATTGATTTACTTTTTCTAATGATATTCTATATATATATATATATATATATATATATATATCTCTGATAATTAAATCTGATAATTAAAATAAATATGATATTTAAAATAATAACATCAGCCAGTAGTACGGCAATAATACAGAGCGAAACGAAACGTAAAATAATATAAAATAAACAAACAGGGAAGGGAAAGTAGCGGTAGTAGGACAAAAGGTAGTCGATAATTCCCTATATAATTTAGTCAATTAAGTCATTAAACCCAATTAATAAAACATAATGTAAATTTAAAATAATGCCAATTATACATAATTTAGCGGAACCCCCTCGAAAGGTACCATTTCCAAAAGACGTGAAATATCACCAAAAAAGGGTTAAAGAAACTACCAAAAAACTAAAATATCAAAACAATAGACTGACCATCATGCCCCATATCGACAGAGGACCACGAGGCCAATAATGGTCATGGAATCGCTGCATTTCAATCGTCATACAAATCATCGCAAAGGCGGAAATATCGAAGAACCAAACCACACCTCCATTCTCCGATAGATCAACCAATGCAAAGGATTTGCATGGCGGTGGTCCTTATGCAGCGAAAAATAATCTATAGAACAGACAGCACTCTAGATCAGAGCCACACCACTGACATAATGCAAGCTTAACCAGCTTATATAATAGAAAGGAAAGAAATAGATGGCGGCACAGGCGCTGCTTATTTAGCATATCAACCCACTACTACCATAAATTTATATTATGTGAGGTAAAAGTTAGGCAAAAGTAATAAAAATAAATAAATATGGCTATGTGGCTGTGCCGCCATCTATTTCTTTCCTTTCTATTATATAAGCTGGTTAAGCTTGCATTATGTCAGTGGTGTGGCTCTGATCTAGAGTGCTGTCTGTTCTATAGATTATTTTTCGCTGCATAAGGACCACCGCCATGCAAATCCTTTGCATTGGTTGATCTATCGGAGAATGGAGGTGTGGTTTGGTTCTTCGATATTTCCGCCTTTGCGATGATTTGTATGACGATTGAAATGCAGCGATTCCATGACCATTATTGGCCTCGTGGTCCTCTGTCGATATGGGGCATGATGGTCAGTCTATTGTTTTGATATTTTAGTTTTTTGGTAGTTTCTTTAACCCTTTTTTGGTGATATTTCACGTCTTTTGGAAATGGTACCTTTCGAGGGGGTTCCGCTAAATTATGTATAATTGGCATTATTTTAAATTTACATTATGTTTTATTAATTGGGTTTAATGACTTAATTGACTAAATTATATAGGGAATTATCGACTACCTTTTGTCCTACTACCGCTACTTTCCCTTCCCTGTTTGTTTATTTTATATTATTTTACGTTTCGTTTCGCTCTGTATTATTGCCGTACTACTGGCTGATGTTATTATTTTAAATATCATATTTATTTTAATTATCAGATATAATTAGGCATCATGTGGAGGATGTGCATTTGCTGCCTCTAATGATAGCTACATAGCCATATTTATTTATTTTTATTACTTTTGCCTAACTTTTACCTCACATAATATATATATATATATATATATATAGCGGATTTGCCAGTTTCTGGCTAGGGGCCGTTTGTTGTTTTGTTAATAAAGAAAAGGTTCACCATTACGCCCATTTTCGAAACGTATACACATTTTCTTCAGAGATGTGGCACAGTAAGCACCACAAACCGTCTGAGAAAAATCTGTAATCCCTTAAGAAATTAAATAAATACTCTTTATTGTATAACGATAGAAAATGAACAATACTGTTGTACAAAACCTTCAGGCCAGAAGGAGGCCAGGAGTAAATATAGACTACATACTTATGCTGGTCGAGGTGCATATTTGTATCATGAATCCTCTATTGATTTGCCATATCTTATCATCTAGTGTAAAAATATCAACGACAAAGCGCTTCTCTTTTCGGCACTATTTAGCCAGGAGCACTTTGTTCATGGCCAGCTTATTGTAGCTATGGCCTCCACATTATTTGGATTAAAATGAAGATCGCGAGAATTTATATTTTTCTGAGAAACGCAAATACCCACAGTTGTAGCGTTTGTTATCTGAATTTGAAAAGTGCCCATATATTCTAATGTAAGTTTACGTTTTTTTATTACAGTGCGTATCCACAGTCGGCTTTCCCGCTTGGTCGAATGAGGAACCATCCGACCCTCCGAGAAAGACCAAGGTGACCACCGTGTGAGGAGGGGCCTACAAAATTCTTTCCATCTCGACGGGAATTCAACCAAAGGGCGAATACATCCTTTGCGGGGTCACAACGAGGGTAGTTATCGCCTATTCTAAAGAATGGGGGTTAAAAATTACCATTATTCCTCCTTCCGATTGGCTTTCGCTTTTTTCTACAAATAAAAACAGCGCTAACAGCCTCCACTTACGACCGAATAATCAGTAATGAGTCTCTTCCTTCATAAATTTCGCATCACTCAGAATTTAACATCTGTGATGAATATGCGGGCATGCGCACAACTCAAGAACCGGGTCTACTATGTTAGTATTGTAATGGGCTTGGAAACCAGCATCACTAACGATTTTAGCACAAATCTCACAGGAATTTTTGGAAGTTTATCAAAAAAACTTGCTGTTCGCTTGCAACTTTTTCGAAACAAAGTACATCTTTTGTACATTGATTTTCCCCCTTTATTGATAGGGATTTCTTTTACAATTCCAATGAAAACTTTGTAAAGAAGCTGAAAATTCTTCTCATTAATTAAATGCAATGCATTTATCAACTAAAGTCGCATACTCCATGTTGTCGAGGGTGTGGCTTCAAGGTTAGTTCTTTTCCAGCGATTTCCAAAGATGGAGTTAACACCAGCAACGTAGTTCTGATTATGTACTACCTACTCAACCTTACTTTCATTTTGCTTGCCGTATTTCACCTTATCACTTGAACGGCATAGTGATACACTGCTTCTTAAAAGTTAATGAAGGCAGGCTAAAATCTCATTAAAATTGCAGCTTTACGTATACCCAAATCCTCAAAGCAAAGAAAGGGCCTTGTTTTTATTCTATGGAATTCTTGGCGCATCCGCTATCGCGAGAGAGAACGCCACTTCTTATTAGTGTTAACAGTGGCGAATAATGAAAGAAAGCAAGCTTTTACAACATCAGCCAAAATATAAAACTTCCGTCAACGCCTGTCTATACTTTCCAATAGTTTGTGCAGTAGTCCATACTCTTCAATAGTTTGAATTCATTGAAACTACCCACTTCCACAACAGATGGAAGTTTTTGCAATATAAACTGGCTGAAAGCAAACTTCCGCGCATCTATCCTGAAACCATCTCCCTCCCGATGGTGTGTAGTCTGAGCAAGAGGAAGAACGCCGTCAGCATTGAGCATGCTCAATCCATTCAAAGCCTTAAACAAGTAAATCAGATCCTTTTTCTGGTGCCTAGTCTCCAGACGCTTCAATTTGCAGAACTGAAGCCTTTTTTAGTAATAGTGCGCTTTTGTAGCCCTTACTAATCGTGTTCTCTGCGCCCGTTGCAGATCCACATCCTTTCTAGAAGGAGGCCTCCAGACATGTATGCAGTACTCGCTGCCGTTCGCTGTACCCATGATGTGAAAGGAGACAACCAATCATGTCAATAATTGCTATTTTTGAAGGTTAATTCAAACTGAAGGACAAAAAGGGAAGACATTAAAAAAAAAGTATCCGAATATTCCGTCAGCATTACACCTATCCTCAGTGCCGAGCTGTCTGTTCCTCTACCTCCACGAAGAACTATCTATTCCTTTCTTCTTGTAATGACCAGAAACCGGGTCATTAGAAGAGGAAAGTACAGATGATCCAATGGAAATATTCCATACGTGCTCTGAATACGAAATCAGATTCCGAATGCCAAATCCAAACAAGCCTCATAATATAACTCAAGGTGAATTAAACGATCTTATGAGCGATTTAAATCAATATAAAAAGGTACAGGCACAACTTTTGGAATCTGGGCTGAAGATATGGAATTTACTGCAAAGAGACGCAACTATCAATGTATTTCATAAACGACAAAGAGCTTTCTTCATATCTTGCTATGGAAAATGCACTTCACTAATGTAATGATATTGTTCGGCTGCTTGATGCTCTTGGAAGAGAATATTAACCAGATCTCGAAGGGTTGATAGCTTTTCATCGATTCTTTTTCTTTTCTTTTATAATTTTCTTTTTATACTCCGCAAAAATACAATTGAAACCATTCATTACCAAACAAGGTCCATTTAGATTAATGGCGGGGCCCCAAGAAAAAAGGGCCCTCAATTATTTTGTTTGATATAGATCAGAGCATCACCCCTGAGGAACTCGCAGAGGAAATCTATCATAAAAATCTCAGCTTCAAGAAGATGCAGAGGAAAATGGCGTCAGCCCAAAATACAAAACAAAATAAAAAAACACACTCCAATGTAAACTGGATACTCCAGCTTTCGTCCAAAGCGAGGCAGGTCCTAGAAGCTCAGAGTCGTATAGTCATTGGCTAGGGAAGCCACAGGTTCAGTACCCAAGTGTTATAAATGCCTGTGCTTTGGCCACACATTCCACAGGTGTAACAGCACGCATCAACGTGTGTGCCACTGCTCCCAAAAAGGACACGAATACAGAGACTGCCCAGCAAAAGACCAGTCACCAATCTATGCGAACTGCAGGGGGGGGGGTAAACGATCCTCTCCATCACTCGATCAGGGATCGAAACTATCCAGTATATCAAAAAGCTAGAAGCCTGTGCCAATCAAGAATTAATTATGGATAGAGATCCCCCAACTTATCAACACAATGAGATAAAGTTTATCCAGTTAAATACACAAAGTGCCAGGGATGTAGCTGACCAATTAAAATTAAAATGGAGAAAACCCATATTGATGTGGTCCTGCTTTAGGAGCCCTACGTCTACTCTAGTGAAGTCATGGGATATCCCGCATCATACAAAGCAGTTTACTGTATAACAGACAACCCATGGAGTGCAATAATAGTCAGGAACCCGGACTTCACTACCACAAAGATTACGTCACTGTGTTCTGCTAACAGTGCCTGTGCACAGATTATAACTCCCTTGGGCTCAGTGTTTCTGCTTTCCTTGTACACTCATCCTGGAGAACACAAAGCTGCAGCAATTACAATTATCGGGCCGGCTCTCCAACTTCTCCCAGGAGGACGGCTGATACTTACCATGGATGCAAACTGCTGCTCTGTGCTCTAGCACAGCCATATACCCGACCGATCTGCTCTTAGGAACGGCACAAGACTAGAAGACTTATTTCTAACGTCCGGTCTCCAGGTTATAAACTGACCCGGCCAACTCCACACCTACAGCAGCACTCTCTGCGAGACTACTATCGACGTCACGGCAGCTACCCCTGATATCGCCCACAAACTTGCGAGATGGACCATTCAGGAGTCTTGGACCACAGAGCAATATCATTCTCCCTGGTTTGTTCTGTGGAACGCACTCCCCCCCCCCCTGTTCCCAGGGATGTGATTCGCTACAACACGAGGAGTGTGTTCCACAGAACAAACCAGCCAACATCCATTTACTGTCCAACTTCAAACTCACAGAACCAACTTTTCATCTTCCTCGTTTATTTATTCATTCAACTGCCGTTTTCTAGAACAACCTTCCTTCATACGTATTTCCTGAAAATTACAGTCTACAGAAGTTCAAGTCTAATGTCAACAAATATCTTCTTTTGTCTTCTCAACCTCCAACCCAAGCACGGTACTAAGTACTATAGGTTCTAATACCTCTCGTGTTTGGGGTTTACATAAAAAAAAAATTCAATTGCATTAGAAATTTAATTTATAATATTTGGATTAAAACTCTTATTCTTGTTGCAGTTGTGTGTAATCATTTTAATAACACTAAAATTAATCACTTTAGAAACTGGCCGGTAACCCTAATTATGTTGGTTTTCCCTCTCATCCCTCATTCGCTTGGCTAGGCTTACAATGTAGCTGACTTTTATCACTTCATTCAGTACTGTCTTATGGAGAACTTTATTCCTGCGCGAATACCAAAATTTTTGCTCAGTAGCGAATATTTACTTATATTGCACACTGCGGAGCTTCCTCTCTTGAGGTAATAAAAACCGCTCACATATAACACTATAAAACCTACGCTTGTCTCGTTAAACTTAGAAACATAAAGCAATACAGTTTTATCAGCTTAGATGTAATATTAAACCACGTTATTGATGCAGTTAACATGGAAACATAATAATTCACGTGATTTGAGTTTTGGTGTACTTACATCGATATGAACCACAATAACGCGCCTTTAGCTTGTAGTGACCATCGCACCAGCAACTAAACACAGCAAACACTCTTGAAAAACTGCTCAGCCAACAGATTAACCACGCGCGACGGTCAAAATAACACTGTCGTCTGCCTGGCTTGTAGCGCCACGATAGCAAGATATAAAAAATAACTGATTAAATTCTTAAACTATTTCTTCACGTTAGTCTGTCTCTATGCGCTAACCTCGTCCTCCAGTAAGCTACATTCTTACCTCTAATGCGTAAGACTTTATTATGTTCTTTTATAAAATAAATAATCTTTATGATAATGTATATAAAATAGGATACATGCTAATACAATCACAGGAGTTTAAAGAGATGAATTTCTCATTTTTGAAATTTAGCCAACATAACGGAGACCTAACAAGTTTAACTGAAGTCACTATGTTTGGTGTTAATACCAGCAGAGAAAAAATTTTAAAAAATTAAATATTAGATAAATATAATACAAATAAATAAAGAAAAATAATAATGATATAAATAAATAAGAATTGAGCATTTGTAAGCTCCAATTTAATTAATTTAATAAATAAAGCTATAAATAAAATTATAAATATACTGTAATATAAATTTATAATATAAGTAAATAAAGATACTGTAAATATAAAAATAAATATTTAGAAATATAGTGAAATTTTACTAAAATTATACGTTACAATAAATGCACATTAATTCCAAGAAGTTGTAGGATTTTAGGAGCATCAGCATGTTAGACGGTATTGCACGTATATAATAAGTCTGCAAACTGCGTGTGTTCTGTGATCGATTTGCTGTTTGCTGGAAGGAAATTCCGAATTTCCGGGAGGAAAAATATCATGCTACCCTCGCCTGAGACTGAATAACTTAGCCACGTTGTAGAAAAAAGGAACCCATAAAAGTTCCTTTCGTCATTGCCGTGATTCGAACTCGGATGTTTTCCAGTTGGTATGGGGAGGACATGATTATACCAACTGTGCTACCCACGAGGACATTCAAAACTGTACAGGATAAATATATTAGAACAAATCAAGAGTAGACCAATCGTATACAATTTAAACACAGAACTGTTGAATAATTATAAATTATAATAGATAATATACACCACAAAACAGACTGCCCAAATATCCCAAACCTCAGAAGCCTATGGCAGATATAAGCTAGTCTGTAATCAGGTCACAAAGGAAGTTAGGCAGCCGAAGGCAGCTTACGAGAAATATTTGGAAGGATGCTAAGAAAAACAGCAAGGATTTATTTACTTATATAAACTCTAAAAGGAAGGGGATGAATCTGATTGGTCCACTTGATATCGATGGTTCGACTGTCGATGATCCTGCTCAGATAGCAAACAAACTGAATGAGTATTTTGCATCTACATTCACACATGAGGAGTTATTAAGGTTTGAAAATGCCACAAGGTTTTCAAATTGTAACAGGGTGCTTAATGATTTTGTAATAACTGAGAACAAAGTGGAGGAGAAATTGTTGAAGTTAAACATAAGAAAGGCACCTCGGGTGGATGGGATCTATCCAGTTATATTAAAGGAGCCGGCAAAGCAACTAAGCAAACTCTTAGCCATAATTATGAGAGAATCCTTGGACTCAGGGGAGGTCCCCACGGACTGGAAATGTGCAAATGTATCCGAATTCACAAAGGGGGATCAAAGGGTGACACGAGTAATTACAGACCAGTTAGTTTAACTTCTGTTCCGGGTAAAATAATGGAGTCACTGGTTAAAGATGCATTGCAAGATTATCTAGACAAGACTGCAGCAATAATTCACACACAGCATAGGTTTGTTAAGGGAAAGTCTTGCCTGAGCAATTTGATTGGATACTATGATGCAGTCACAAAAGAACTGGATGCAGGCAATAACTGCATGTGGTACTTGGATCTTAGAAAGGCTTTTGATACTGTTGCACATGGAAGACTGCTGCACAAATTGGAGCAGTGTGGCACTGGAGGCAAATTGCTGCTATGGATAAAGGGGTGGTTGAGGGGGAGAAGACAGAGTGGTAATCAATGGACACTGCCAAGCTTAATGTCCAAGTTTGCAGACGATACAAAGGTTAGCAGGGTTGCCAAGGACTATGTTGCTGCAACAGGATCTGGAAAGGTTGAGCAGATGGGCTGGGAGGTGGCAAATGAAGTTTAACATTGACAAATGTAAAGTTCTACATATGGGAAACAGCAACCCCAGAGCAATGTATCAACTATGTGGTACTACACTGACAGTGGTAGAGAATGAAAAGGACCTGGGGTAATTGTGCAGACAGATATGAAGTTCTCTGAGCAGTGCAGACGGGCTGCAAGAGTAGCTCATGGTGTCTTGTCAATTATATACAGGAATTTTTCTAGCAGGGATAAAGAGGTGATTATTCCCTTGTATAAGGCAATGGTCAGGCCACACCTTGAGTACTGTATACAGGTGTGGAGGCCTCATTTCAAGAAGGATGTAGAGCTGCTGGAACAAGTACAGAGAAGGGCAACAAGATTAGTGAATGGAACAAAGGGGTACTCTTATAAAGAAAGGCTTAAGTTTTGCAAATTACAGTGTCTGGAGACTAGGCATCAGCGATGAGATCTGATAGAGGTGTATAAAGCCTTGAATGGTTTGAGCATGCTCAATGCTGATGGGATTCTTCCTCTTGCTCAGAATAATCACCTGAGAGGGCATAAATTCAAATTGAGGAAAGACAGATGTAGGATAGACGTGCGAAAATTTGCCTTTAGCCAGCGGGTAGTTGGTTGGTGGAACAGACTTCCATCCCTTGTCGTGGAAGTTGATAGCCTAAATAAATTTAAGGCTCAGCTGGACAGGTATTTCGAACGAACGGAGGGGTAAAGTGGAAATGTTTTTTTTTTTTTTTTTTGGCTGATGCTGCATAAGCTTGCTTTCTTGCATCATATGCCTCTACTAATGCTAATTAAGCCTAATATATCTTCATCAATATCATCAATAAATATAAAAAACAACGATGGGCCTAGCACTGAATGCTGCGGTACTCCAATAATAACATTAGCCCATGAAGAGCAGTGTCCAGTAATAATCATTTTCTTTCTTCTACCACTGAACCATCTCTTTATCTACAGTAGTAGCTTACACGTAACATCAGGCGATTCTAATTTACACAGCAGTTCTTTTATGTGCAACAGTATGAAAATCTTTACCTGAAATACAAATATATGATATCAAAATTCAAATTCCTTTGCTACTGCATCATAGTATCCAATCAGGTTGATCAGACATGATCGCCACTTAATAACTCCATGCTTCGACTCCAGTATAACTGCATTCTTGTCTAGATGGTCCTGCATTGCTTCTTTAACCAGTGACTACATTATTTTACCTGGAACAGAAGTTAAGCAAAAAGGTCTGTAATTACTCATATCACCCTTTGATTCCCCCTTTGTGAACTGGAGATACAATCACCAATCTCAGTCCATCAGAACCTTCCCTGAATTCAAAGATGCTGTCACAATTATGGCTGAGTTTCCTTACCTTGTTTTCTGCCTCCCTTAATGTAACCGGATCCACCCCAGGTGCCCCTTTTTATGTTTAGCATCACAATTTCTCTTCCACTTTTTTCTCGGTTATCATAAAATCCTTTAGCTACTTATTAGAGTTTGATATACTTCTGGCATCCGCTTCCCTAAACAATTTCTGATGTCTGAATGGAGATGCAAAATACCTATTCAGTTTGTCGGTAACATGAGCAGGTTCATCAAAAGTTAAACCATCGATATCAAGTGGACTAATGTGATGTAACCCCTTCTATTGTTAACACATGTAAAGAAGTCTTTGCTGCTTTTCTTTGTATTCTTTGCCAGAGACTTCTCGTAATTTGTCTTAGCTTACTTAACCTCCTTTGTGACTTGATTGCAGAATAATGTTTTCTGGCATAGGCTTTTATATCACCTGCTAATTTACATGAATCTCATAGATTTTCTTCTCTGCCACAAGTCTCATTAGTTCATCTGACATTCATTTAGGTCAAAGCTTTGAACAGTATTTTTTGTTTGTATGAAAAGCGTCGTTGCTTCTACGATTATTTCCCTTAATATTTCATATTTATAGTGTTCTGTTGTCAATATCACCAGTTGGTCACACTGCATAGAATCTAAAAATTGTCTTAGATCACTGTATTCATCTTTACGAAAGCAAAAGCCCTTCCCTTTATTCTTGATGGTATAGTGTTTCTTGTCAGGCGTCACTGGGGATTCCCGCACAATTCGGCGTTACTCTTGATGATAGCCACATCCAAGTAAATCAATAGGTTGTGATCACTGCCATACAGTGGGTCTTTTACCTACAGATTCTTGATGCATGAAGAATCGCTGCTGATAATCAGATCAAGAGTATTTCTTCTACTTGTTGCTTCTCTAACATGAATCCTCTGTAAAACAGTCATTCAAACAGTCCCTATTATAAAACATTTTGATTTACTTGTCAGATCTATTTCTCTGCATAGTTATTCCTTATATTCATCATAGTGATTGGGCCTGTAAAACATTTGTACTCGCTTTTTTGCTTTTTTTTTGTTCCAGTGCTCATGTCACACCAAGCTGAGTCAACGTTGCACTGGCTGCCCTCTAAGGCAGTGCACTGCCTTAGAGGGCAGCGTATTGAATCTAAGGCAGTGCACTGCCTTAGATTCAATACGCTTCTTAACTAAGAGCATAACACTCCCCTCCCCGTCCTATCTGTCTTTTCTGTATTGACGTCAGCTTCTGACATTTTTAGATATATCGCTCCTACAAAATCTTTTTTTTATTTTTTTTATTATCAATTTAGACCATTCCCCTAAGTCTTACTGGTTTCAGCAAAATTTCAAATTTATTATATTAGTGTTATCCTTAATTTAATACATAAACCGGTATTTGTGTGTGTAAATGCCGACACAAATCTGGTTCTCTGGTTGATTTTCCTATTTTGCTGGACGAAAAACCCCAGTTTCTGGGGGGGGGGGGGAACCTTGCTGTCTACGCGTGAGACCGACTAACTTAGCCACGGAGTGAAAAAAGCCCACTAAAGTTCCTCTCGTCATCGACGGGATTCGAACCTGGGCCTTTTCCACCCAGAACGGTGATGATACCACTGTGCTACACGTGCAGACATTGGTTTCATCAAACTGATGAACATTTGGAGAGTCATTTAATGAATTTTTGTGCTTCAGTGATACATTGTTAGCTTACTGTATTTAGACTTGGTATTATGGTTGCCTTAACGTTAAAAATGTCAAATTAATCTTTGACATTTGTACAATCTTTTTTTTTTTTTTTTTTTTTTTCTTGGACTTTTCTGGGCCACTTTACAGTATTCTTCTTCTCGGGACAATTTTATTTTTCTGTTCAGACTACTCATTCTAATGGTGGATTTTTTTTTCCCCTCATTTATCTTGAAGCTTAAACACAAAACTATTTGCGGATAGCCATTGCTTCTTTTCTAACAAAAACATCAATTCGGCAGTAAAAACGTCTTACAGTGACACCTGATGAAGACTTTGATTTCAGAGTTAAATCTTTGGGAAACAGGAAATTATTTGTATAATATATTCCTTCGTGATCCTATTGAGTAGAATATTGTGAAAAATAATTCTATAACAACCCCTCCAAATTATTTATTTTTGGAGTATTTTAGTGGCACCCCCTGTGTAAATATCGTGTGTTAAAAAATCTAAAAATTAAATAATTTTTGGGATACATGATATATAGTACCAACTCGAATAGCATAGCCACATCTTTTATTTCTATGGAACTCTGATTTTTTGCTAGAAACAAGTTTTTATTGTGTTATAAGTTCATGTAAGAACTGTTACCTTCGTCTGACTGAAGATTCATCGAGAATAAAAGTTTAATTCATCACAAGAAGTTTGCACTATTGTGTCTGTGTACTTTATATATACAGTATACTCTGACATACTATTGTTCTAATTGCTATTATAATATGGTTTCCTTGTAATTACCTTGTGCATACATATTTCCTGTTGTAATGGATAAGGAGTTGTCATACACTGACCTTCAGGATTTTCCTACATTCATTGGCCCTTAATGACACTACTGACGCTATGCTGCTGCAACAGGATCTGGAAAGGTTGGGCTGAGAGGTGGCAAATTAAGTTTAACATTGACAAATGTAAAGTACTAGATATGGGAAACAGCAACCCCAGAGCAACGTATCAACTCTGTGGTACTACACTGACAGTGGTAGAGAATGAAAAGAACCTGGGGGTAATTGTGCAGGCAGATATGAAGTTATCTGAGCAGTGCAGACAGTCTGCAAAAGTAGCTCATGATGTCTTGTCAGCGATATACAGGAATTTTTCTAGCAGTGATAAGGAGGTGATTATCCCCTTGTATAAGGCAATGGTCAGGCCACGCCTTGAGTACTGCATACAGATCTGGCGGCCACATTTTAGGAAAGGTATGGAGCTACTAGAACGAGTACAGAGAAGGGTAACGAGATTAGTGAGTGGAACAAAGGGTTGCTCTTACGAAGAAAGGCTTAAGTTTTGCAAATTACAGTGTCTCGAGAATAGGCACCTGCGAGGTTGTTGTTATTTGGTTTTTAGGAGCATTAGCAACTGAGGTCATATTGCTCCGGGGATATGCGGTGGTCATTCCCTGATCTTTACGCGTCCTCCGTATTTGGTGGTTACTGGCTCGAACCCCGGTCTAATCAAGAAGCGTGTGCTCGCACTGCTGCTCCTGTCCACCAGGCTACGGAGGCGCCCCCTGCGAGGTGAACTGATTAAGGCCTTGAATGGTTTGAGCATGCTCAACGCTGATGGGATTCTTCCTCTTGTCCAGATTAATCACCTGAGGGGTCATAAATTCAAATTCAGGAAAGACAGTTGTAGAATAGATGTGTGGAAATTTGCCTTTAGCGAGCGGGTAGTTGATTGCTGGAACAAACTTTAATCTGTCGTTGTGGACGTCGATAGCTTAAATAAGTTCAAGGAGGAACTGGACAAACTTTATGAGGGAATGGATGTATGAAATGGTTTTTTCTTTTTTTTTTTTTTTGGCTGATCATAAGCTAGCTTTCTTGCATCACATGCATCTACTACTGCTACTTAACCTGTGGAAAACTTAACTTCTACATGGTATGATTCAAAACTTGATGTATCTCTCAGAGTTAGCTTGGTCTGACGATACCACCAGGGCTGTAGTGGAGAATATACGCGGGCATACGCCGTATACCCTCTGAATTTTTTTTTTTAGGTGAATAGCGTATACCTTCTGGTTTTTGAAAGACTTGAAAAAACAAATATTATTAAAATATTTACTAAAAATTAAAAAATAAATTTATTAGAATCTGATTCTTAGGCAATACTTATAGTTTTATTATTTTTAATAGATATGCCGTACATATAAGTAAATATGCAGTGTATATATATATATATATATATACACACACACACACATGGGTATACGCCGTATACCCTCTGGAATTCGATTAATAAGCATTCATATAGAGTATAGCTTCTGCTAATTTTACGACAACAGCACTGGATACTACCATCTTTGATATGGTGGTTAACACAAAAACAACTCTGTAGAACAATATAAAGAAATAAACGTTATTGAGGCTACCAATGTGAATAGTAATGTAAATAGTGCTACTAATGTTAATACAAACTAATGATCCTGATAATGATCAGGTTCCTTTTAACTCTGACGACGCAAGATTACAAGTCTATAAAATTCAAAAAGAGATCACTAAGTTCTCACTGACGAAAGTAACAGGATCACTAAAATCAGTAAGTTTTTATTGGACAAATTAAACTATCTGGATTATATTTTGAGCAAATTTTAACTGCGAATGAGACACATTGTGTTAGAACAGAGGAATTGCAAAAAGACTATTGCATTACTTTCGCTTCCTGCTTCTCAGTCTATCCCTTATGCTGAAAAACTAAAAGCTCTATTGCTACACCAATGACCTCTAAAAAATTACAACACTAAAATCTTCACTTAAAGGAGTTTTCGTAATGTTATTGAAATTAAAAATATAGGTATGAAGGAGTTTGTTTACGCATGGGTAATGCACACACATCATTTCTACTACCAAGGTAGTTTTAATGCATCGTTTTAATTATATCTCATATTTTGAGTACATTCACAACGAGTTACCACGGTATTGTTCTTCATACTCTTAGGCATTTAGCCAATAAATATATTTTATATAAAACCACGCGCACCATCAAGCATCTCTCATATTGTGGAGCTATGCTTCATAAATGGGTTGTCACAATTGCAACAACAGGGTACTTGCCCACCCACTGAGGAGCCAACAAGCTCCGAAACGGTGCGTCTGGGGAAGGTCGCGATGGAACCCTCGTTACCGCAAATAGGTAACAACGGTCTTCTCTAATGGGGAAACGTTGCCTATTCGAGGGATTTATGAGTGGTTAGTTAGTTCAGTGAGTGAGTCTGTGTGTGAGGAGTAACTGTCCCTTTCCTCTTTCGGCGGCATTTCTTCTTCTTCCTCTCCTACCATCACACTTTCCTACACTTTCTTTGCTTTCCTAAGTCTAATAGGAACAGTATGTGCATAACACAGTAATAATAATCCCATACCATTTTTCAAACGGTGCCGTCTGGGTGGTGGTGGTATCCGCTGAGAATAAGTAACAACAGTGTTCTCCATAGGTGAAGTGTTACTTATTCGAGGTAATGCAATAGTGTGGCAACCGTAGCCCAGTGGTCAGGAGCGAGAGTGCCTAGCACGCGTTCCTTGAGTGGACCGGAGTTCAAGCCCGTGACTACTAAATACGATAAATATTTGTATTGACGACTTATTGTAAACTCTACTGACTTGGTTGTCGTGCCGGAGTATAAACAGAAAATTTATTTATTATATCTCAACAATATGAGATATAATTAAAACTCCCTTTGGTAGTAGAAATGACACGTGCATTACCCATGCGTAAACAAACTCCTTCATACTCTTAGGCATTTAGCCAAGAAATACATTTTAAAAATAAAGGTGAGAGTACCTTTGAGATTACCTCGAAAGAGGAACTTAATGATATTAGTATAGAGGCTGAATCCCCTAAAGTATTAAACCCTAAACGTTATGGAAAAGAAGGCTTAGTGAGTTACTTTGAGCTGCCTGTCGTTTTTCTCTCTGTTATACTGTAGTTACAATGGTGGCAAAAATGAAACTTGCCGGCGATCTTGGTTATTTCTCTACAGTACATTAATAAATGTTTACAGATGTAAATTGTTTGTGCTTAATATTTATTGAAATGCTCTCCTCTAAAACTGCTAAACCACTTAGTATAACCTCTTTAAAATCCAGCACCTTTCAATCGTTGAGGATGCCGGATTTTAAAGAGTTTACTGTATTTACAAATTGTATATCATACTGTAGTACAATACAATAATTAAATTTTATATTTT
Source organism: Mastigoproctus giganteus (assembly GCF_048544385.1). Lineage (NCBI taxonomy): Eukaryota > Metazoa > Arthropoda > Arachnida > Uropygi > Thelyphonidae > Mastigoproctus > Mastigoproctus giganteus. The sequence goes on along the minus strand of NC_143580.1, from coordinate 152,254,608 downwards.
ATTTTAAAAAGCCCGTATTCGGCTAGGTGTTAAAATTTTAAATTTTGACTTTTCTTTTACCGTCTCATTTGATATTAACTATTGCATTCGATATTCTGAAGTTTAAGACTATAGAGCTCCCATTCGTTTTTTAAACTAAGGGAGGGAAAAGAAAGTATGATTCCCAGGGCGCTAACATTCATAACGTCGTAAGAAATTTTAATCGCGTGCGCTGAAATTTTAGCAGCACTGAAAAAAAAATTATAATAATAAAAACAAGTTAGGTACTTCCTTTCTATTATTAAAAAATATCCCATTTCAAGTACATTGGACTACTTTGCTCTTTTATCAAATAATACAATAATGCAGATTCTTTGTAGCTGAAGCTCTAAAAAGTTTTCTTTATTAAAATTGATGGCACTGTCCCTCGTGCACTTAGCCTTCGCCTATTCACATAACGCGTTCTTCGTATCACGCACGATCCAAGCCACTCACCACCATGAGATGCCGATGTAGCAGAATTTAATGTATCGCTTGCTGATTCCTTAAATTTCTTTCTTTAAATCAGATGGCAATTAATGTTTGAGCCAATTATCACTTCTCACTCAGTCCATCTTCTCAAATAGTCACATTTGGTATTTATTACAGTTACAGGCATACTCTTACCTTCTGGTTTAAATTCAGACTTGAAGATTTATATTGCGAATATAAAATTGAAGATTTACTCAACGAATTTAAAAATAGAAAACTACTTACAGTGATGGAGTTTTAAACAGCACAATTGATCGAGTGTCCCAAGTAATATAACAGAATTCGGTGAACAGTTGCTAATAAAAGTAAATGCCAATTTATTAAATCCGACGAGCAATCTTTCATGTTATTCTGCTGATTGATTTTGAAAATATGATACACACTCTGTGGCCATCGAAATATAACCATTCATTTAATATGCCTGACGCTGAGCCTCCCCGGTCGTGGACACCTGTTTTTGGATACACCACGACATGGATGAAATTCTCCGAGATCACGAAACATGCCAGAAGGTGTGGCCTGCTTCGGTATTGTAGTGTGTCCAACAATTGTTTGTTATAGAGTTTTAAGCGCATCATCAACGTAGGTCATATTGCGCCGTATATAATACATTGCATCTGTAAATTGCGTGTGTTCTATGGTCTGTTTGCTGTACGAAAAATTCAAGTTTAAGGGAGAAAAACCATGCTACCCTTGCTGAGACCGACTAACTCAGCCACGTTGTGAAAAAGACCCTTAAAAATGCCTAGCACCAACCATTGACGGGATCGGAACCCAGGTCTTTTCCGCCCGCTGTGGGGAAGACAGTGACTGCACCAACTGTGCTGTGATACTCACGGGGCGTCCAACAATTATACCATAGAGCATTTACATTTATTAAAAAATTCTAGATTATTTAATTTTTTGTAGTCCGTGCGATTTTCAATCCATGTCTGGCCCAGTGGCATGACACATTGACCTACTGAAAGATCACATCGCTGTTTAAAAGCAGGAATACTGACGAGAGTATTCTAGCTTCAGCAATGTTCCCATTAAAAAAACAAACAAACAAAACTGTCATATTAGGGTTACCGAAAAACAACTTCATCCACCCATGAGTATCCATATATTTCGTGTGTTCTGTGATCGATATGCTTGTTTTGCTGGAACAAAAACTCGAGTATCCGGGAGAAGAAAAAAAAAAAAAAAAAAAAACTTGCTAACCTCGGCCATGCAAAACATCCATAAAAATTTTCACGTCATTAACAGGATTCGAACCTAGACCTTTTTCCAGCCGATGTAGAGAGGAGAGTGATTATAATCATTATGCTACCCGCGGGTAGAGTAGTGTTAAGATAGTCCACCGCTATGAATTGTTGTTGTTGCTGCTGCATGTGTACCAGATGACCCAAAGACTTCCAATAACGACCAAAGACGCACATACTACCTGTCACCACCAGCCCGCCCTGTGTGAATCGCTTTCGGCCACAAGCGTCGTATACTTTTGGGTACGAAAAGAAACCTGGTCCTCAGATCAATTGCAGTCGTCTACTGTTTGTTTGCTACGTTTCTGACATCCCACATGGAGCAATTTTGGACGTGTCTTATATCAGGGGAAAGAGGTGTCGACCTATATTCCGAGACAAGGGTTTCCGCTAACCAGCCCAGTTAAACTTCTCCTAGAGAAACAACTTTCCCGTTTACGCATGCTTATGAAACAGCTATTGTGCTGTACACTCTTCATTCCTATTTGTCGACCGAGAGCACTATACACTGCTTTTCAAATAGCCCTCATAACTCATTAAAACTGAAGAAAATTATACTTTTTTGGTGAATGCAGACAAAGATTGTTTCGGGGAACAGAAGTAGAAGAGGCAGATCCAGAGGAAGAAATGTTAATTAAGTAATTTTAAAATTGGATTTAACAGATTCGACAAAAAACGAACAATTCTATGTAGGCTGATTTAACCGGGGGCCTATTGTAAACGAAAAATTTTAAAAATATTAGCATGACCATCAGTAAATAAAGACTGCTAAATATATCCGACGCACAAATTTTGTACCATTCCGCCATGCTTTGAGATAACGACTGGAAAGAGGTGTCAGTAAGAGATGATTAATTATTCTAATTTCTATCTTTTATATAAAGTCACACACATTTTTTTCACAAAGGTTTAGAAGACCAGTATGTAATATTAGTACAAAATTCAAGCTTAGGATGAATTTGGATTAATGCGGGTTAACAATTATTTTAAAAAATGAGTTACAAATAAGATACCACTGTAGATGTGTTGAGGAAGCTATAGTTAGCTGCAAAACGGAGTTAAGATGACTCCAAACAAAAAATAGTGACTAAGAAAGAAAGGAGTAAGAAAAGGAAAATAGAACTATAAGAAGATATTGAAAGCTGAAGGAAGGTAAAGAAATTCTAATTATGTATATCATGTACGTATTAATAATTATCTAGCAATATTACTAGAATATCTTCACCTTCTTTACTTGCATTTCTACTTTCCTTACTTCCCTTGGTTGGCATCCTGCACAATGAACACGTCAACCTTTTATACATTTAATTTTTTTTAACTTACAGTTACATTTTAATTTACACTTTTCGTTAGGAGCATAGCGCTTCAAGCTGTTTGTTCATATTCTGTTTCTATATGAATTAAATCAACCCATACGGTAATTAGTATCACTTTTTTTTTTTTTTTTTTTTTTTTTTGTACCATGTTATATATATATATATTTCACCTATATGAACTCTCGGGCAGAAAGTTCCACAGTGCTGTAGAATGATTAGCAAACAACGGTTTTAATATAAGAAAAAATTTAAATCTTACTCTCAGTGACCACCAGATAAGAATTTGAAGCAGCATGCGTAAAATCTATTCTGTTTATTTATAATAGCGTATCAATTTCTACTGGAACTTGCTCACGATGCAATACAAGATATAATCCACAGACAAAGAGATGGTAGTAGAGTTTTACTAAAAGAACAGAAGCAATGGGACATTTTAGGTGATTTAGTAAATATTCATAAAACGCCTATTATCTTCACAATGTCCGTCCGTCTGTACGTGTGTAATAAACTCGACTCGCAACGGATGGATTTTCATGAATATATGGCTCTTTTAGAGGAATTTGTCAAGCTATCCCAGCTTTCATTAAAATGGACTAATAGAAATCTGTAAATTATTTTATTTATTTTTTTTTTTTTCCATGCATATTACATAGCTGAAGTACCCGATATTATGTTTATTGTCTTGCGCCAATTGGAAGAACGAATAGGAAATGCACAAAAACGAAATGTTCTCGGTTTGTTATAAAAGTTGTTGCTTTTTTTTTTCTCGTGTTTTTGCAATCAGTTTGCTATATACGTAAATCTTAAATTATTACTATATGCAGTACTTATAATATTAATTATGGCAAATATGACAATTTAAATTTAATAATATTATTATTAAATCCAGGAAGAAATTAATAAAATTTCATTACAAAAACTTTGACAGTATACTGTGGGAACTGGGCCTTTTTCTTAATTTTTATCCTTTTCTAATACCCCTATACTTTGGAACCCAAATTGGTAGTTATAATTTTTTTCAGAAGAACAACTGATACCTCAAAATCCTCCAAAACCCACAAGCTATCTATTGCTCAATTACTTTATTTACCTCTCCTACTATCAGAAGATTCCCCATTATGAGGTTTTCTTTTATTTCCCCCCAACCAGGATAAGCCCGGTGGTGGTCTATAGAGCTCTGTGTATTTCTCTTGAATGATGAAACATTTTTATTATCAACATAAAGTTTATTGCTCTGTTAGAATCACATGAAAAATATAAACACTAAATTAATCATAAATATACAATCACTCACTGCTTTCTTCTGCTATACATTATTATTATTATTATTATCTGTTTATTTCCATAAGGAAACCACCCCGGGACGGCAAAGTGCCAGGAGGGTGCTAAGTACATATCAGGGTACGAGATACTACGTGCAGTGGGTTACATATACTGAACACGTAGTCTCGTCCCGAAATATTATATACACATTTTATGTTTAATATATACAGTATTTACACATTAATGATTCTGTACATACATTATACAGCACATATAACTTACATATTAACATAACTGTTACAGAAGGTATATTTTTACAGTCAACAGATTATTGTTCTTAAAGCAGAAAGCTTCACTTTTATTCACAATTCTTTAGTACTTTGCAGCCGATTCATATTTCAGTAAGCCTGTACGAATCCTGGAAGATCTCTTTCCGGTATGTTGCATCCTCACACAGTTTTTCGGCATCTATCTGTAGTGAGTTAAATATTCTCGCTGCATTTGATGGGAAGAATCTTTGCAGGCTACTAAGATTGTTCAGGACTGAACGCAGTGGATTATTTAGTTCTCCGCAACGTCTAGCAGTGGCACGCGGTTTAACTAGAATATTATCCAGGACTGGAGCATCCACTCTGCCTGTGAGCATTTGTGCGAGAGTGTGTATGTTCCTGTTAATTGTCCGCTGCATCCAGGGTGTGATGTTAAGGTTTGAGTAGAGAATGGCCCTTGAGATAGTAAAAGGGTGGCCAGCAACTCTGTTAAGCCATCGCAAGAACCAGTACTCGATCCCAAGGACGGACTTATAATGTGAATCTGGAGCTGAAGACCAGATTTGCGAGGCATACATTGCAATTGGCAGGACACACATTAAAATGTACTTGGTCGCTAGCTGAGGATCCCTAATTCCTACCAGTTCCTGCCTAGTAGCCCATAAAGCGGCGAATATTTTTGTCTTCATATGGGCGAAGTGTTGAGCAAAGGTGAGTCTGTCATCCCACTTAAGACCCAGGTCCAGGTGAGAGTGCACTTTTTCCACACTAGACCCGTTCACAGAGATTGAGATGTCATTTTTATTCTGCTTGTAACTTATGGTCATTTGGGCAGACTTCTGTGCATTAATACGGAGCCCGATGCAATCCAGGTAGCTCTCAAATTCTCGGATTGTGCTATTTGCCATCTGGCAAATACTTTCTGCTGATTCATGGTCTTTGGAAGTGATGAAGAATTTTACATCGTCAGCATATGTTATAAAATTGTAGTACCGTGCAAGAAACGGCTCCAGGACGGCCGCGAAGAGAGTAGCCGAAAGAACTCCCCCTTGAGGCACTCCTTGCGAGATGGTAAAGCAAGATTGTAGCTTTTGGTGCTTAACAATAAGTTTCCTATGTTCTAGCAGGCTGCTTATTATAGTTAACAGATTTCCTCTTACATTAAAATAATTCTTTAAAATCGCAATGAGCGCTGGAATTGAGACGTTGTCGTAGGCTGCGGAGATATCCAAAAAAATAATATCAATTTGCTTTTTCTCATTTAGTGCTTTCTGCACGCGAAAAAGGGTTTCCAGTAAGTTTGTTATTGTTGATCTACCCGAAATAACTGAGTGCAAATGTGGTGGTCTATGGCTGAAGCAGTGTTGATTGATGGTGGGAAGAAGCGCTTTTTCGAATACCTTCTGTAGGGTGCAACTGACAGAAATTGGTCTGTAATCCTTAGCCAATTTTGGGTGTTTAATCTTTGGTATTGGGGTTACAATGTAATTTTTCCAAGCTTGCGGGAAAGCTCCTGTCCTGATGATTTTCTGATAGATGTGCAGTAATAGATCTATTATAAATGGGCTACTTATCTTAAGGATGAACATTGGAAATTTGTCTGGTCCAACAGTGGCCTTATTGGGCAGATCGTTGATTGCTTTCATTACGCTCTCTTTGGTGATTAGTATTTCACTCAATGGAGGTCTTGTTGGTTCCTCTCTTGCCGAATAGTTTCGCTTGTTTAAATCTTTCAGGAATTCCAAAATTTTGTTACCATTATCAGTGTTCTCAATTTGATTCAGTCCATGCAGGTTACTAAAAGTGTTATTAGCCCATTCCTTGAAAATGCATTCTGTCATATTCTCTGTGTTATTTCTATTGCTAGTAATTCTTTTTGCTCGTTTTAGTTTGTTATGAATAACACTGCAGTGTGCCTGTCGTTTTGCTTTGATGAAATGTGCTCTTTCTTTCTTATAACGAATGTGATCGGCAGGATGACCCGTTCTTTGCCATTTTCTATACAGTTTTTGCTTCCTGAGGAAACTTGCTTTCAGTTGTGGGTTAAACCATTCTTTTGTTCTCTCAGATATTTTGATTTCTTTTGCTGCTCCTTCCAATGCTGTTTGGTATAGCTTTTTAGTGATCATTTCTAAAGCTTCATCTACTGGCTTTTCTTGCAGGTCATTCCAGTTGTAACTAGTCAGGTGACTGAGAATGACCTCTGCATTAATATACTTCACGGAGAAAAGATACTTCCTTTGCTCTTCCCAGTTCGTGTGGTTACCCTGCATGTATTTGTGTATCTTCAGTGCTGCTTCTATTTCAATGGGATTGTGGTCCGACTTAAATTTTATGCAGTTTTGCGTTAGCCTTATGTCTAAGGAACTATGGTACAACAGGTCAAGTTGCTGCATTCCCCTTGTCACTGGTGTCGGAAGCTGCGTTAAGTGCAATGCACCCAATGTCGCATCCAGCTCTTTCTTGGCCTCCCTGTGTTTCGGAAGAGGCAAATTAAAATCTCCCGCTATTACTGTGTCGACTGATGGCTTTAGATTTGCAGCAAGCCAAGCATAGAGTTCGTTTCTTGTCTCCTTTGTGTGCTCAGGTGGGAGGTATATGATGCATATCTGTATTTTCACGTGCTCTTTTGAAAAGGTAACGCAAATCCCTTCAAAATTATTTGAATTGGTTTTTCGTTCTCTTATAGACTGGTATTTATTTTGATAGCAAATTATAACTCCCCCTCCTCGCCTATCTGTTCTTCCGGTTCCCACACATTTGCAGTTTGCTGCCGCAGTTAGCCGATCTAACTGTTTTCCATTTCCCAACCAGGTTTCGATTAGGCAAATGAAATCCAGGTCCCCGTACATCATCATCGTTTGTAGGGTGTGGAGCTTATTTGAGATGCTCCTCACGTTTTGTGCAAACAGGTGGATGTGATGTTCTGCATCCCCAGCTGGGGGTAGTTTTCTTGATTGCTATTGAGCCCGATTCCTTGCATCATTTTTAACCAGTGGTCTGGCCCATCTGTCTCTGTAGGGCTTGACTAAGGTACCTACTGGCCAGGCGCTTACGTCTTGTAGGCGAGTTGCCTTATCTGGTGGACAAGAGATTATAAAGGAGGAGTAAGCTGGGTGTCGTGTTTTCACTTGCTTTACTTCCACAGTTATCCCATGTTCGCCCTCACACATGGCTTTAATATTTTTGGGCTGTGTTGTGGGTCCCAGCCTTGATACAAAAATTTGCTCTCTGGTTGCAACGGAAGTAATGTTGTACATTTCAGAAAACCGTTTGTTTGTTTCTGGTGTGTTACAGGAAGACACATTAATACTTTCTCTGTGAACTGGATTACGTCGTCGGCCGTCCTCGGCGAGAGTAGGCATGAAATTTTGGGATGGGCGGGTTTTTCTACCCTCAAAAGTGTTATGCTTTTTAGGTAGCATAGTGATATGCGCATAAGTGAGTGGGTTTGCAGGAACATGATTTGAGGGGGAAGATGTAACTCTCGCGATCGTACTCTTGGAATACATGGATGCCCCAATCATTTCAGTTGATTCCTGTTGTCCTAATATTTCTGAGACTTCTTTATTTTGGTTTCGACTTTTCCTAGTGGAATGTGTGGAGCCATTTCCTTGTGCTGCCCCTAAAGTTTCACTGGATTTTGTGCTATTGCTTGCGAGGTCCTGCTGCAAACAGACAGTTCCCGGCTGGGCTTGAAATTCACATATTATTTGGCTGTCTTGTAGTTTTGCAATTCGTTCTGATACGTTTTCCCCCGAATTCAATTCTTTTCTTGTCTTCTGTTTCTGATTTTGAATGCTTTCTGTCCTCCTGTACAATCCATGCATACCACTTCTACTTTTCTTTGGGTAGCTCTGCCTCGCATAGCAAGTTTCGTCGGTTACGGGGGCCGCTGAGCCACCTTGTGCAACGAAGACTGATTCAAAGCATCCTAGCTTTTCCTCCAGTCGTTTAAGGGTGTGCAAAATTTTACTGTTTTGTTCTTTGAGAAGAAAATTCTCTTCCTGCAGTTCCTGTAGCATTTTATGTACAGGGATGAAATTGCTCGCGAGGTTTTCAGCGTATTCCACAGCCTGCATCGAAAAGGGGCTGATGCAGTCTGCAAGGATATCCTTTAATTCCGTACGCGAGACATATTCTTTACGGTTCTCCTCCTGCCTTTCATCCGGGCTATGATTGCTCCTCTGTCTAGCGAAAGCCCCTTCAGAGTGCTCGCAGTCTTCCGGGCAAATATCGCATCCCAAGGTTTCAAAAATTGATCCTACAGGATGGCCCAAGATGCCATTTCCAAGGTCAGTCTGAGAGAGGATTTCTCTTGTTGCTTGTTCAAGGTCATTAATCTGTTCTGTGCATGAATCTTCACAAATGACTTCATTAGGTAATTCTTCATTATTTTTCCCTGTTTGTTGCCTACAAGCGTCACATTCAAACTTGCGTTTTCTAGTTTTGTTTAATCTCTTAATATCTACAGAAGTACAATCCGGCTTATTGCAATAGTTTTTATAACATAATTATAATGCTCTCATATACTTCTTTCCTTCCAATGAATTTATAACCATCTAAAATCGATGAGCAATACAAAATACTAAATTAACTATCATATACCATCGTTCGATCCATGCTCCTTCACAGTAATACATATAGATAAGATCCCTGGCTGGCTCACCAATTGTGGGAACTTATCCCTTTTTTTTATTCTCTGATTCACTATTCTAAAGTGGTTTACAACCTAAACATATATATAATATTTTTTGTATATATAATTACATTATATATTTATTCTCCCTCTCTCTCCACATGAACATAAAATTGGACATGTAACCTTCTCTGGCCTTCAGATCCCTCAGTGGGTTATGAACAAACTGGAATAACATCTAACAGGCCGCCGTAGCCTAGTGGTCAGGCGCGCGGGTGCATAAGTACACGTGCTTTGAGTGACCGGGGTTCAAGCCCGTGACTACCGAATACGGTGCTGTTTCTTGTATTCTGTCTATCTTGTGAACTCCTCTGACCATTTGGTCGTCCCGGAGTATAAACAGAAAATTTATTTATTTATTTACATTACTCCACATATGCTTTTACATCAGCTAGAGGCGCCTCCGTAGCCAGGTGGGCAGGAGCAGCAGTGCGTAGCACACGCTTCTTGATTAGACCGGGGTTCGAGCCCGTGCCCACCAAATACGGAGGATGCGGAGAATGACCACCGCATATCCCCGGAGTAATATGGCCTTAGTTGCTAATGCTCCTAAAAAAACAAATAACATAACATCAGCTAGATAACACACGTAAGTGGTAGATGACTTTCATCAACCGGTGAAATACCACCACTTTGCTTATTGGAGGCTTGAAGTGATGAAACCCATGTTTAGTCTCTAGAACAAAGTTTCCGGCATTCCCCCCCCCCCCATACTTCTCCTTCAACCCATGCACGGTACTAAGTACTAATAGGTTTTGATACCTTTCGTGTTTGGGGTTTTCATAGAAAAAAAAAAAAAAAAAAAAAAAAAAAACTCTCTCTCTCTCTACCACTGTTCCCCTCCCCCTTTTTTTAAATAAAGTATTCGGCTCGACTATCAGTCCTATTCATTGCCTATCAATTAACAATCAAAATTCCAGTACTTACTTTCTCTGCCTTTCTCTTTACTTTTCTTCCCACTACCTTGATAGGGTTCCTGGCTCCTGATTTCTTTCAAGCGGTCGTCTTCCTTTGTCTGGCTTACAGGTCCACTAGGCGACATCTGTGGACTGCGTTTTTGCTGGCTCTCTCCATAATACAAGGGTTTTGCTTCTAGGACACTGCTCGGGCCATTCATTTAGACTTTTTTGCAACTATCTTCACTTCTCATAACATTTTCTTTCTTAACCTTTCCTCTCACTTTACTTTTATTAATACCCAGGAACTGTGCCGGCCCTGTTCTCACTCCCATTTCCAAAAATCGCCGTTTCCCCCCCCCCAAAAAAAGCTGTCTCATCTTTCTTCTCTCTCCACGTTTCTCCTTTTTGTTCATTCCTCTCCCTCCTTTCCTTGACCAATCACCATTAATTTCTCTTCCTTCATCTTTATTCGCTAAAGTCTCTCCTCATTGTCTCCAAAACTTTCTGTATGGACAAGCCATCCTTCCGCAGAAATACAAGTGTTGTTTTTGGAGCGGCTTCCATCGGTTACCTTACTTAATGGCCACTCTTTTAATCCCTTAATCCTTTTTTCTACGCTCTTCGCCCGACCTAACCGCCCTTCAGTTTTCAACGGCGTCTCAAAGTCAGTTTTCAACCGCATCACTTTGCATCTACCGAAATTTAAGGTGTCTTCCATTACCAAGTCACGGCTGATTTTCTTCCCTGAAGTACAGACCGTTTCTGGCAGGGCGTTTTCCCTCCGCGGTCAATTTTTAACTCTTATTTTCCCTTCCATCTTTACCGTACTACACATTTGCTTGATTAATGCACTTACAGTTTTAAGGAGCAATTTGGGGACAGTGCCTTTTTTCCTTTCCAACTTATCTTTACGGCCATACTTTGTGTGCTGCGTCCATTATATTTTCAAGTAAACAGAACAGTCTCCAACTGACACCGCTATTGTTCTGTTTTAGTCTGAACTGCTTCCCCCCCCCCACTGACAACGCTAATCCGCACTCTAGCTCAAACAAACAACTGTGGAAACATCAGATACACAACCTTTTGGTTGTGTAACTGAGTTAGGCTAATCTTAAACAAAAGATTAGCCTAACCCTATCTGTTTAAAAATAATTAATTTAAAAAAGACAGAAATTTATTATTTTTTTAGACTTGTAAGATAGGAATCTTACAATACAATTAATTTATTAAATCACAGAACTTGAAATACGTTGCATTTCACGTGCTGTTGATTGTAAAGTATTAAAAAACGCGCAAATATTACATTGGATAATTAACAACAAAATTAAAAATAATTACTTTTATATATATTTTTTAGTTAATCAATTTGTAATTAATTGGTAAGAAGATAATTAGTTATTTACTGTTCATTTCTATTAATTACAGAAAAAAAATCTTCAATTAATTCAAGAAATTAAAAAATCTAACGCGCCTGCTAATACGCAGTGCCTTACTTTTCAGGCGCGTTTAATTAACTAACTTGCTTTTTTACATCGTAATTTAGGGCTAGAGCCTCAGGTTACGAAAGAAGTTAACTTACGTACAAGTTAGTGCAATAGTATACGAATTGGCATCATTTAAGTATATCTCTCATTGGGAATACCTTCACAGCAAGTTATCATGATATTGCACTACCTCGAATAAGTAACGCTTCACCACAGGAGAAGACTATTGTTACTGTTACCACCATCCATACGGCACCGTTTCGGAGCTTATTAGCTCCTCATTGGTGGGTGAACAACAGTCTTCTCCTATGGTGAAGCGTTACTTATCCCCCTTAAATCGGTCTGTGCTGAATTGCACAGACGATTTAATAGACCTAGGCTCGGTTCCCCGTGCTAGGGATGGGCACCAGGTGGCATTCACCCATGTGGTGGCTGCTACTTGGTGGCAAAGTAGCCTGATGTTACATTACACCACATTACACTAAACTACCTACCCATACACTTCCAGGCTAACAGCTTTAAGATTATTTTTTGCCCACAGAATACACAGGTAGATAAGGACGTAAGTCTAGAGTCCACCGTGCGACAAGAATACACATAAATAAGTAAATAAGTTGATTACTCGAGGTAGTACAATATCATGGTAACCAGTATCATGGTATACTGGTAAGTATATTATCTCCGATTGTGAATACCTTCACAATAGGAGATGTACTTAAATGATGCCAATTCGTAAATACTTAAATAGTTGGCTACTTACAGAAATGATGCTATTGCACTAACTTCTTCGTAAGCTAACGTGTTTCTTGATATGAGTACCAAAGGTGCTAATCGATCCTTGTGCTAGAACCACTACCATTGATATATACACCGATGAGCCAAAACATGATGACCGCCTACCTAATATGATGTTGGTCCTCCACCTGCAGCCAAAACAGCTTGTATGCTGCGAGGCATGAACGCTACAAGATTTCTAAATGTGTCTTTTGTATCTGGTACCAACAAGTAACCAGCAGATCCTTTAACTCCTGTAAGGTCCGTGGTTGAGACGCTGCAGATCGGAGTTGCTGTTCCAACACAAACCACAGATGCTCGATGGGATTGATGTCTGGAGAATTTGGAGACCAGGGCAATACCTGGAAGTCTTCCTCATTTTTCGTGAACAAGTCTCGAACAATCCGGTCGGTGTGGCATGGCGCATTATCCTGCTGAAAGACGGCACTGCCAGAGGGGAACACCGTTGTCATGAAAGGGTGTACCTGGTCAACAATGCTGTTTAGGTAGGTGGTAGACGTCAGAATGCCCGGCATATGAATGAGTGGACCCAGGGTATGAATGAGTGGACCTGGTGTCATGCTTTGGGCGATGTTCTGCTGGAACATCGCTCAAAGCATGATCGTTCCACGGTGCATCCAGGCGCCATCACTTCCCCATGTAAACGACGCACACGTACCCGGTCGTCCACATGATTTATCGGACCAGACGACCTTCTTCCAATTACTCAAGGTCCAGTTTCGATGCTCGCGTGCCTCCAGGTGGGAAGGAGCAGCAGTGCGTAGCACACGCTTCTTGATTAGACCGAGGTTCGAGCCCGTCACCACCAAATACGGGCTCAGGGAAAGGTCAGGGAATGATCACTGCATATCCCGGAGCAATATGGCCTTAGTTGCTAATGCTCCTAAAAACCAAATAACAAACAAACAGCTCGCGTGCCCATTGTAGGCGCTGTCGCCGGTGAACCGTGGTTAGCGCGGGCATGAGCGGCCTGCGGCTACGCAACCACATTTTCAGCAAGGTTCGATGTACTGTGTGTCGTGACACATTACTCCCGTCACCAGCATTCCAATTACCGGCGAGTTGCCCTTCTGTTTCCACGTACCATCCGAGAGAGCCTTCGCTCACCTCGAGCGTCGATGAGCCGTGGTCGTCCAACACCTCGTCGACGGTTCGTAGATTTTCCCTCCTCGGACCACTTTCTCAGCTGACCGCGAGCATCCCACCAGCCGTGCCGTTTCGGATATGCTCTGACCCAGTCGTCTGGCCATTACAATTTGCCTTTGTCAAACTCTCTTAAGTCCGCTGCCTTTCCCATCTGAAGAACAACTCATTAACGGAGCTCTGTATCAGGCGTTTTTTTTTTTTTATACCGTGTCCTGACCCGCGCACGCGCCGTAGTTCACCTACAGTTGCTTCGCTTTGCATAACGACTCGCTGGTCATAATGTTTTGGCTCATCGGTGTATATGTAAAGGCGTTGGAGGGAAAAATCTATTGAATTTTTCCAGGCAACAGTAGAGTAGTGGTGCCCGGAGAAGTACCCTGGTCACAAATCATGGGGTTTCTCCAAGTATACGCAGAATAGCATTTTATATCCCACGCCATTGCCATTCATACTAACTGTGCGTATTAATTACCAGAAATGCCTGGAATGTACGCATTATATGTTTAGTTAAATAAGAAACAGTGCAGAGCGATTATGTAATATTTTTGCCATAGGAAGTGCTCAACTATTTGAGAGGATAATCATAATTTTCGGAATAAATCCACATATCTACGTGAAATCTCCATTCGTCCCCTACAGTAAAGGTAAGATGTGGATTTACAGTCTTCTTTAAGGTCGATTCTTCCTTTTCTTAAAAAAAAATCTGGTGATGTGATGAATACATGTAGTGTTACTGGTGCACAGTATCGTTATTTGTTACGGAAGTTGTTATTCCTGAGATCAAAGAACTTGATACAATGTGCTTAACTGCATTGCTTTCCTGCATGATGGTAATGCCTCTTCACGTGTTGCTAGGTTAGTTGTGGCTCTTCGACGAGAAGCTTTTGAAAACATTCTAGGTCGTTACAATAGATAGTACTTTCTCACCAGGTTTGCCGATCTGATCCTTTGAAATATCCGGTTTACATAAAGCATATTTGCACTCTTTTTTTTTGCAATAATTCAGGTATCTTGCTAGTGGACCAAGTTGCAAAAGTTCATGATTTATGATGGTGTTCACGAGTGACAGATACATTGAGCATTTATAAGGTACCGTATGACATTCGTAATAAAGAATTATACTTCAATTAATTTCTACAAATGAATATTTTAATATTTCAATGCCAAATGGGCCACATAATATTAATCTCCTAGCAAATATGATATGAACCATTTTGAGTTATTCTGCATCAAGAAATAAACTATTCGAACAATTTATAAGCTATGATAAATAATCTTAATAACAACACGTTACAAACCCTTTACAGGGTTCTTGCTCACATGATAATGAGTCATGTGAATAAACGAATAAAAACACTAAATCGTTTTCAACTTTGAAGTTTAGCCGTAGGTGACACTGTGCACTACACAGTTGATTAAATGGTTGAAGGATTATAAATTTTCTTTCTCTAACTGCTGTAATTCCTCTCATTGGTGATTATCGAATCTATCCAGCAATTATCAGCAGATTTGAGAACTTCTTGCATTGTTTTAATAATAATAATAATAAAATGGTCTTAGTAGATGAATGTTATTATTCGTATCCTAGCGAATAATAATCTATTTGCGCTTTTCTAAAAAAAAAAAGTGTAGATGATTTACTAATTACGCCTGATTTGTGAAAACTCAAAATTCTTTTAAATATCTTTAGTTTTCTAGTAAGGAATATTTTAGCAAATAAAAAACTGAGGAAGCAGAAAGGTGTTCCTGTTTTGTTGTGTCCTTGATTAAAAAAAAAAAAAAAAAAAAATCACGATTTTCACTTCAGTTTATGAATATCGCAGGTGTGATAGCGAAAAAAAAATAAGGCTCATACTCACTATTAGGTAGAATAAATTACCTTAAAAATAATGAAACCGCTAATACCGTTCATTTTTTTTTTTTTTTTAAATCTGATGTTCGATGCCCAAGCCGATAACTTTATATGCTTTTAACTATACTTCAAATAAAGAACCCCTCCTTATTAGTGGGTTGCGGGTAATATTTATTTTACATTGTGTAATACCAAAAGCAAACTCCATATAGTGTTTTTCCAAGATGACTTGGGAATCCCTCTCGATTATGAAATCCAGAAACCGTTAGCAGATTTGAGAGTTCCTTTTGTATTTTTAATAATAATAAAAGCGCCTTATAAATGTACCAATTTCAGAGTCAACTTGCTTGGGAACCAACTTCGCAGATACAAATATCAATACAGCCTGATGGCCCCGGCGGGGGCGGCTCGTAGGTAGGCACTGCGGAACTGGCACCCCTAGCTTTTTAAATCTAAACACACAGTCAAGGGAATTATATGACATTTTGTGAAGAACAATGCAACGCAATGAATATTTTTATTAAAATAAAATAATAAATTTTCTGTTTATACTCCGGGACGACCAAACGGTCAGAGGAGTTCACAAGATAGACAGAATACAAGAAACAGCACCGTATTCAGCAGTGACGGGCTTGAACCCCGGTCACTCAAGGCACGTGTACTTATGCACCCACGCGCCTGACCACTAGTCTACGGCGGCCTTAACAAGTCCCGCATATAGTATACTCATCCGCTATTTCCAATAATAATTTCAATAATAAACGAATAAAAACACTAAATCGTTTTCAACTTTGAAGTTTAGCCGTAGGTGACACTGTGCACTACACAGTTGATTAAATGGTTGAATAATTGTGGAACTGTGCACTACACAGTTCCACATTTTGGCCCCAGTGGTTGAGTCAATGCTTAGTTGGCAGGTTGCCAAAACGCATTTTTTAGAGGTGATAAAACGAGTCAAAGGAACTGCGGGGCGAGCAGTGCCGATTTGAATATTGCACCAAACTTAAATGAAAAAGTTATTAATCTATTTTCAACAAATAAAACCGAAGGATGGATTTTATTTTTAAATAAAATTTCGAGATTACCCAAGTCTGTTAACGATAAGTGTCCAGTTAATGTTTTGTAGTATTTTTAACTTGCTTATCACTATTACCATGTATGTCTTATAACCAAGGCAATTTAATGTAACTTTAAGAAGCAGCACCTTCGTACATCAGAGTCACGAGCCGTCACTGGGCATCAGCCTAGTTGTCAGAGGTAGCACAAAAGCATTGGTAGTGCAAAATACGCCCACCCCTCCCAAATCCCTCATTGCGGGTTGCCTCGTATCCGGTGGAGAAAGGTCAAATAATTTCATAGATATCACAGAAAAAAAAAAAACATTTTTAAGAAATAATCGTACTGAAATACAAAATATAGCAAGTGCCACTAAAAGGTAAGAATATATACTGTATATATTTATAAGAGAACACCGATTACTTTCCCCAACAAAATTGATCAGAATGGAGTCCAACGTATAACTGGAGATCCCTCGATTTTCTAATACGTCACTGTACAGAAGGTGCTTTTAGTGAAATTATACATTAAAAATGCGCTTTGATGACTCACTTCTCATTCCCGATTAATGTTCATAATTACCATTTAGGTAGGGAGGATCACGTTTTTTGTTTGTGTTTTGATTATAATAATGGGCAACTATCAACATAGTGAGTTTCTCTTGGTAAGTTTTACACATTTCATTTTCTACGGTTCACATATCTCAAAGTGTCATTTGAAAGTGTCAAGAGTTGATGAGTAACAACTCATCAACTCTTGACACTTTCAAATGGCTCATGTTCTTTCATTCACCTGTAAGCCGGATTACGGTTGCTTTATTTTTAATGACTATATAAAATAAAAATCCATATTAGGAGTGGAATCTTTCTACCCTTGTTTCCCCATTTACCAAGTAGGCAAAAAGCAGTGTAATTAACATTTTTCTATAGTTAAGGCACATAAATATACTTAATGATATTCTATTTGAAGAGGAATATCATTAAGGTGCTTCAATAAAATATATAGAATCACCTTGATGATAAAAGCACAAGAATTCCGAAAAGGAGAACAGCTTGATACTTGCTCAATATCCATTTTCCCTAATGAAAAAACGGGACGACCTAATCAACAAAACTAGGAAAAAATTATCCTGACACATTTTTATTATTAATCAGGGCATTTTCAATAATAGTGAAATAAGCGTGTTGAAGGATGGTCCAATAATGAAATTCCAAGTCAAATGTTACTTTTTCTACTGATCATGAATCCCCAAAATGTAGACTCAACAGTTTAAAACATTGACTGACTACCACTGTTGATAGATAACCTATATTTTTACAGAAGATTATAAACTGCTGGATGTAATCGTGTTTTGAATAACGAATTGATCGTGTCCGATTGCTGATAATTTGAATAATACTCTTATTTTCTTTTACCATCGATGGCGTAATCAATTTATTATAATATACACAAAGCAGATATTCTATATTTAATGAAACCATTTAGTAACCTCTCTGATGCATAATACTCTCTAATATACTGCAATATGTCAAAAATACTGTACGAAGGTATGCCACATACACATACATTTTATATCCCACCCCACCTCCCCGATATAAGGACGAGAAAGGTATGTCGGCATACTTTCCGATCTGTAAACTCCTCTCCCCTATCCCTCCACCTATTCCGCCATGAAAGGATTATTTCTGCTGTAACTCACCTTTTGTACAATAAGTATGAATCAGATACAGTACTTAAAAAGGCTAATAAATGACAAAGCCAATTTAGAAAACACCCGCAACAGTTGAGGGTGAAAACTTATCAATTGGATAGCTAAACCGCTTTTTTCAACTGCTTGTCTTAGGGCGATGTTAACTGAGTGTTTTTCTTCCCACTTAAAAACGGACCTGAACAAAGTAACAGGATTATAAAATATATAAGGGAAAGTAAAGTGTCCTTACTGTATATTGCTGCTATTAGCTCAAAGAGGATAATTCTTCGTTGAAAGGAAAAGTTGAACAAGAAAGGGGTAGCTGATAACATCTGCAGAAAAGTTTCACGAAAGAAATATATAAAAGCACTCATTAGAGAGTATGTGTTTGCGAATTTATTAATTAACTTTAAAAAATAATTAAATTTGTAATTTATTTATTAACAAAATTTATTAATTTTTAATTAACGTTATATTTAAAAGCCCCAAATCCATTGTTTTTGTTTGTTTGTTTAAAGCTAGTTTAGCATTTCACATTTTAAACAAATTATAGAAGCAATCATCAGTTTGATGGAACTGTAATTTGTTTGGTTAAAATGCATTGTGGAATTAAAACGCACTGCATTTTGTATGAGATTTTCCCGGACGGCATTTTTCCCTTCCTTGAAGACTAGAACGGGTCTTCAGTTGCCTGGCGTATTTGTACTAATGTATAAGGAGGATGTGTCGAATAAGTTTGGAATTTATGCAGAATATCAGTATAAATGACGTGTGACAAAGTCTTACCTTTCGGTAGACTATTTGATTGGGATTTTCATCAATGCTTCCTGACTGTCCGTTTCCTGTATCCACCTTTCGCCGGTAAGCCATTGAGTACACAGCTGATAGTAATCTTGCAGATAGACTGGGAAAAGGTAAATCCACTAGTGTATTCTACCCGCTAGCCAGAGATGGAGTTCGTGCCTGCCAATAAGGAGCATCGTGACTTAATATTACACTACTGTGTCCATCGTTGATTAAATGGAAGACGCTACAGACGGCTGCGATTTATCCTTTCACTCTTCTTTCCTTCTTTCTGTGATTCTCCTGTCGGTAGTCCATGCACTGTTGCGCAACGGTGGGCATATTTCGTATAAGTGCCACCCTCTCGGCATCATAGAAACGACTTCTGTATAATCGTTCAGCGCGGTTGATATGACAAAGGCAGAAAGTAAAGATGATGAACTAGAACAAGAGACCGACACCCAGAACACTAAAGCATTACGGGAAATATAAACATCGCATAAAGTAGTACGTGCTTCGAAACTAAGAAACTAGAGGCTTCCCTGGAATCCACATTTCCCAGCTGACAACTGCGATAACACCGTTCTTACACCACAGTCTACATGGGCATTTCCCTACTCCAATAAGAAATCGCCACAATGATCACATGATTGCTAAACTGCGCAGTGGAGTTAGTGCTGCCATCTAGACACATAATAACGAATCTCGACATAACTATAATCCTCAGTTTACACTTCATACGTCCATGTATATTCCCGCCCAAAGGTTTGGAATCACGGCGTATGGCAACGGTTTTCATTAACTTTTTTTTTTTTTGAAATTAGCTATGACAATGTAAGGTTTAATAGAAAAAACAACACTACAATGTATTTTAAGATTTTTTTATTAAGCACTGAAAACTTTACAGCAAAAATTATTAATATTAACAACTACAGTACAGTATATTGAATTTTCATCAAAATATCCTTCACGAGATTTTATCGCTGCCTTATACAGACGTGGCATTCTGGCGATTAATTTTATAATAGTGTCTTGACTAACATTATTCCATGCGTTCTGCAAGGTTCCCCATAAATTTTGTGAAGATGGGCAGACTTCACGGACTTGACGATCCCATAAAATCTCTATTGGGTTTAAGTCAGGCGATTGGGGTTGTCACCCCATTATTTGCATTACCCCACTCCTGTTGTTTAGTTTCTAAAAAGTCCCCGCACAGCTTAGAGCGGTGCTTCGGCCATTATCTGGTTGCAATATAAAATTTCTTCCACAAACATGAAGTCCAGAGGATATTGCATTATGTTCAAGAATATTTTTGTAGGCTTCTTTTCTTAAAATTCCTTCAATTCTGACGATGTAACCTACTCTAAAAAAACAGAAGCAACCCAAGATCATGATGGAACCACCACCGTGCTTGCCTGTAGGCACTAAACAATGTGGCACCATTTTTAATTCGGTTGATCATCTCACATAAACTCTACGCGTGGATCCAAAAATTTCAAATTTAGGTTCATCCGTCCGCAGTACGTTTTTCCACTCTTCAATTGTCCAATGTTGATAGTTATTTGCCCAAGTTAACTGTTTTTTCGATTTTAATAAGACACGACCATGAAGTCCTTCTTGTTTAAGACGAAGTTTTACAGTGGAAGTAGACATGGAAGTTTGAACCTATTGAACTCAGCTCAGCTCAGATTTCAGGTGCGGTAAGTCGTCGATTGCGTTTATAAATCAGTGTTATGGCCTTATCTTGTGCTTCCGTTATTACGCGCAGTCGTTCTGATTAAGGTTTGTCCTTTAAACTGCCACAAGTTCCTTGAATCGTTGCATGGTAAATTTGTACTCCTTTAAAAGAAACACCTTGGTTTTTACCAATACTTCTCATAGAATAACTTTCTTTATACAGAGTTATGATAGCACTACTTTTTTCAACACTCACTTCCTTATTTCTTGCCATATTTATCACGAATCACAAACTTACACCAAAAGTTCTTTCTGAAAGAGGGTGTTTGATTTTATAAGTTACAGCTCTCACACCTCGATTTATGTTATTGCAAAATACTCAAGAATCATCTACAACGTTCTTCTACATTCAGGAGTTTTCTACACCTATCTGTAATATTCTAGAAATTTTAGAAATTTCTTAAATATTATTTAAATTTTTTTTGATTTTTATTAATAATATAAAATGTTTTTAAAAAATTGGTAAACAAGTTGGTCTTATTTTAAAAAAAATTGAAAACTGAGAAAAGTGAAACGTGATTCCAAACTTTTAGGCGGGAGTGCATATTCAAAGGAACTTTAGCTTAATGAGGATGGAAGAATTGGAAAATCTTTCTTTGGGGAGTAATTTTTAATTCTTGAGAGTGATATATACGTTTTTATTAAACAAAAAGGAAGTAAATTCCTCCTTCTCTTAAAATTTTTTTATTCCTTAGTGAGGAAAGACTGGTTGAATACTGTTGAGTGGCGTATATCCAGGAGAGTGGTAGAGGAAGGGGGGACTCAGGGAGGGCTTCTTGTTAAATTTTTGGGGATTATCCGAGCCTCTTATTAGAACAATTAGTTGAATTGTAGTTTGTACTCCTTTTAAATTTAACAGACAGCTGAAATTGTTCATGAGCGAGTCTCCCCTTATTAACAAACTCATAGCAAATCAATTAACCGCCAACTCTTAAACTTCCTAGAAACCTTCCGTCTGATCAACGATCGCCAGTATGGATTCAGTCAGATTGGTGAGGGGAATGAAGGGATCCTCTTACCAAGAGAGGCTTAAGTTCTGCAAATTGCAGTGGCTGGAGACTAGACACCTGCGCGGTGATCTGATTGAGGTATATAAGGCCTTGACTTGGTTGAGCACGCTGAATTCTGATGGGATCCTTCCACACTTGTTCAGATTACGAACTTAAGGGGGGCATAAATTCAAATTAAGAAAAGACAGATGTAGAATAGATGTGCGGGAATTTGCCTTTAGCCAGCGGGTAGTTAATTGCTGGAACAAACTTCCATCTGTCGTTGTGGAAGTTGATAGGTTGAATAAATTTAAGGAGGAACTGGACAGGCATTTGGAGGGAATGGTGTGATTTTTTTTTTTTTGGCTGATGCTACATAAGCTCATACACTTGCTTTCTTGCATCACATGCCACTGCTACTACTACTACTACTGGTGATATACTGGCTTATGTTACCCATTTATGGATAAATTCAATGGAAAAGTTCGTTGAAACACAAGCAGTTGCTCTTGACATCTCAAAGGCTTTCGATCGTGTTTGGCATAAAGGCATAAACAAACTTCCGTCCTGTGGTCTGCCAACTGTTTAGGGTTTTCATTAAAAAAAAATGTGGTTGGTTTTCGAAGTCTCTGTAATGGAATATAGAAACATTTCCGATTTATTTATGGTGTATCTGTTAAATAATACCTGTGTAATTTCAGATCTGTTTTTATTGTTATCTTTTTCAAAGGGAACACACCCCCCTAAAAAGCCTCTGGCTTATGTGTTCTCCCTCCCTTCTTGCCGTTGTAACACAAAATATAACACAAAATTCCCAACAACTGTAACACAAAACAGGGATAAATAATCAATTATCATCTCTCCACGTCTGATCCCACAATATAGACATGTAGACCAGACATTCCTGAAACAGCTACGATCTCTCCTCGTACCTGCTCTTCCCTCATCACCGGCCACTATCACAACTAAATGAACACCCAACTGGGCATCTTCCTCGTAGGAATGGCGGCATTGAACTGATAGCAATTCAACTCACACACTTCCCATTACCTACCCAACTTTGCAGCCCTCCCTTGTTTTGCAAGCTGTCTTCCTTTCTCTGGCCTTCGGTGGGCTCCCAGACTGGGGGTGATTCCTACTTCTCCATTCCCACCTCTTCTTTCCGGTGGAGGATACCTTCTTTCCTCATCCTCCTCCTTTTTCCTACTTTGACCCCACCACTTTTACTATCTTCCCCACTCTCTTCCCCCCTTCCTTTTTTTTCTCCGTCCAGAAAGCTCAGGGTCCCTGGCGGAGATCAGCCAGAGTATTAGGGCAGCTTGGCTCACCTCCTAGTGGTGGTGGCGGGCAACGTCGGGTCAAGATGACAACAGGCATAATTGTAACACCTTCATTCTGTGGCTGGAGGATTCCCCTTCTGCTCTTAGGGCTAATCCCGAGCTCTACCCACGTTCAGCACGACTCCATCTCTCGGACAGGTTCTTCCCTCAGCAGATGCTCAAGCAAACCCAGGCACTTGACGCCGACCAGAACAAATTCGCCATTGACCGGAATTACCGGAAAAAAACTATGACTAGCAGGACTAATCAGCAATGACTGATGTGTACCTTGCATCTGCTCCTGTTTGATTAAGCTGGTGGTCTTATCTCGATGTTAAGCCAGCTCGATCAGACCTAACTCTCGTGAGAAGTTCTCTCCTTTGTATTGAAATATGTTTTCATTTGTATAATTACCTTTTTTCATTTTGTAAATAATTGTTCGAGTATCCCGGAACACCCCTGGCTTTATGGCCGTGAAGGGCAATAAAGATTCTCTCTCTCTCTCTCTCTAATATGGGCCAACATAGAGGATGATTCTTTTCATTCTCAACGAAATGAACATACTGTACATATAGTAGCTTAGGAAAGGCAGCAAATGTTATACTCCAAAATGTAAATACAGTCGTGAAACATCTTGAAGACACAACCATGGAAAACCCAGCAAATAAGGGCAAAAGTCATTGAAGATGTTCCTGCTTCAGTGCAAGGTATTGTTCCAAATAGTAACGTTATGCGCAGAAACATGCAAAGAAGAAGAACCAAAACTTTAACAAATTTTGAGCATTTTCTTCCAGCAGAATCAGGAAGAGGCCAGTCCGACCCGCAGCGCATCCTGTTATTTGATAGGAAATATCACTCAATGTGGAGTGAGCATACGAAGGATTATTTATGGGCGGAACTCTTTTGCTCTCTCCTCTTTTTTCTCAAATTTTCGTCATACTAGCTGGAAAAGATGGAGGTGCAGTTTTTCCTATATTGTTTTGTGTGCTACCCGATAAAAGAGCTGAAACATATATAAAATTATTTAACACGATACCCGAAGTTTGGCCTCAACTGAATCCAGAGAGCATCAATGTGGATTAAACTTGCAATCCATCAAGCTATTTGTGCAGCGTTTCCAAAAGTAAACATTAACGGTTGCTTATGCCACTTAATCTTCGGAAACACGTAGTATCATGCCATCTAGGAAGATACAATACGGATGTTGACTTTGCAACTTTGTATTACATTCAAAAATTATCGCGTCTGTTGCATCCCCCCCCCCCAGAATACATTATTCATACAATTACCAGTCTAGAAAATTATTTACCAGAAGAGTTAGAACCAAATTTAGAATGGTCTTCCAATACGTATATAGTACGCCTCAGAAACAATGGTACCAGAGCTGCACCAACATTTCCCTCTAATAATTAGTCCATACACCAAAGAACATTAAGTGAAAGCGATAGAACAAACAATTTTGCAGAAGCTTGCCATCGTAAATTACAGTGAGGCTTTGGTATAAGTTAAGGAAAATTCAAAAAACTTACGAAAAAAAATATTACGATTACGAAAAAACATGTCGCCGGCCACGAACGCCCAAAGAAACGAATACCCGCAGAATTTTAAATAAGGTCAATAACTATAATCTGCAAAATATTATAGAATATCTTCGTGGTATATCCTACTACTACAATATCGATTAAAAAAGTAAAGGATCTGTAGTTTTATAGTTTATTTTCCAGGATTTTTTAAAAAAATTCAAAGATATATATTTAACTACGCAATAAATTCTCTTCTAATAAACATGCGTGTTCTTAATAAATAACATATTGCGCAAATATATTTGACTTAACAAATTTCTATTAATAAATTTATAATAACCCTAAATGAAAACATGTATATAATTTTCTTTTCAAAATAATTTTTTTCGTCGAGTTGATCATCGCCGAATTTGCGCATCGCCGTCGCGTGCCGTCATTAATTAATAATCCTCTCTAGAAGTAAAATTACATCACGTAAAGACATTATCATATGTAAAAGAAGTGCGGTATTGCGTCATCGTTCTGTAATATTAGCGTGGTATCAACTTGTTTATAAAAGCGTCCATCTGCTGCTTTCTGTCTTCAGTTCCTATTCTGCAGCAGTACGGTATACACTCAGTATACTTCAAAGAAAAAAATCGTAATTATTGCTCTTGATGGGAAGGGCTTTTCTAGTCAAGATCCAAGGACTCACATCTGGTGAGAATGGGCTTGGCACACCTAGGGTTCTGAGCTGGATATCATCATTCTTCTTTTTCTTGGTGATTCCTTTCTACTTCTCTCTCTCTCTCTCTCTCTCTCGCCCTCTCTCAATTTTTTTTTTATTATTTTTGGTCGGTGCAGCATAAGCCTTAGGTTTCCTTGCACCATCCATATGGATTATAATAATAATTTAGCTGCAAAAGTTGGCTGTATCCAGCCTACTGTGTCAAGTTTAATTAAAAGGAAACATGAAACCGGAGATGTCAAAAGAATATCTGGAATCGGACTGTTGTTGTTTTTGTAATAGGGTTTCAGGTGCATCAGCGACTAAGGCCATATTGCTCCGTGTATACTGCCGGTAAATTGTATATGTTCTGAGGTCAATTTTCTGTTTTCTGGACGAAAAACCCGAGTTTCCGGGAGAAAAACCATGCTACCCACACCTGAGATCAAATAACTCAGCCACGTTGTTAAAAAGGCCCATAAAAATTCCTCCTGTCATCAACGGGACTAGAACTCAGGTCTTTTCTATCTGGTGTGGGGAGGAAGGCGATCCAACCAACTGTGCTACCGCGAGGGCAAATCGGACTGAAACGGAGAAGTACTGCAACACAGGACAGAGTTTTGAAGATTCTATGCCTCCATAATCGTCGAGCAAGTTACATACATCTACAATGATCTAAAATGCATGTATAGGAACATAATGGGGTAAATGCAAGTGACAGAATAGTCTGACGAAGAATTATGATGGTGTTCTGAAAACATATCGACCTCATAAGCTTTTAATGACAAAATTAATGATAAAAAAACAACTAACCTGGGATAAAGAACATGCTAATTTGACAGTTGAGCAATGGGAATCTGTAATATTCTCTGATTAATCCATTAACCTCTACGGTTCGGGTGATAAATGTTACCTTCGACATGGATCTAACGAAGCTTAGCACCCTAATGGTATTCAACAATAGTAAAATTTCCATTAGGCTAGATGGGTTGGGGGTGCATAACGAGCAAAGAGTGGGCAGAATACATTTTTTAAAAATGGTACTGTTAATGGTGACTACTACACAAAATATTGAAAGATACTCTTTTTAAAAGAGGTCTTTGATGTACAAACACATCAGACCTCTTTCAAGGAACAAAAATTGCGCTTTCCAAACTAACTCTGCACCTTGCCATACTACATGTAAGATTAATACAACATTGCATAATCATTTGATAGCCTTTGTGGGTAGCACAGTTGGTAGAATCGCCATCCTCCCCACACCGGTTGGAAAAGACCCGAGTTCGAGTCCAGTCGATAACGTGAGGAATTTTTATGCGCCTCTTTCACAACGTGGTTGAGTTAGTAGGTCTCAGGCGAGGGTAGCATGGTTTTTCTCTCGGAAACTCGGGTTTTTCGTCCAGTAAACAGAAAATCGACCACAGAACACACGCAATTTGCAGACACGGAACAATATTGCCTTAATTGCTAGTGCTCCGAAAACCGTAATACGACAACAATCATTTGATGCAATTTCTAGTATGCTGATTTTCATTTGTTCCAAACACAGACTGTTTTATCAGGTTTTTATTTTATTATTATTTTTTTTATTTTAAGTGAAGAAGTTTATGCAAGCCTGCAATATCCGATCCTCATTATGGCCAGAAAATAGTTCCGATTCAAACCCGATTGAAAACTGCTGGAGTGTTATGGACAGGAAAAGGAAAAAAAAAAAAAAAAAAACCCATCAAGCAAGATACATATCAATCGATTATATCAAGAATCTGATACATTCCATGCCAGACAGGTGAAAGGAGGTAATGCTCGAGTTCGAATCCCGCCAAATGATAAGGAATTTTTATGGGTCTTTTTAACTAAACATTGAGTTAGTCCGTCTCAGACGAGGGTAACACGGTTTTTTCCTCCCAGAAACTCGGGTTTTTCGCCCAGCAGACAGGAAACACACTCAATTTATTACATATACCGTGCAATATGGCCTAAGTTGCTGATGAACCTAAAAAAAAAGAAAAAAAAAAAAGGTAATTAAAGCTAGTAGCGGACCAACAAATTCTAATATCTGTTATAGAAAACCTAATAGCATCACAGCCTTATTTGTTTGCTGCTGGTATATTTTTCCATCTTATATAATGTTAACTTCAAACATTCATATTTTTGATTCTGATTTTTTGTATATCGATTTCTAAATAATTTTTTCTTTAATTTATTTATACATATCGATTTACAAAAAATCACAGAAATATGAAAGTTCATAACTGTATTATTAGGGCCACTCAAGTCTGAACTTATAAGCCCATCTGCATTGTCTCCATAAATTGCGTGTGTTCTCTGGTCGATTTGCCCGCTTTACTGGAAGAAAAAACCTTGCTATCCACGCCTCAGATAGACTAACTGAGCCATGGAGCGAATAAAGATAATAAAAGTTGCTTGCGTCATTTGGGGGATTCCCAGTGTGCGGAGGACAGTGATTATAAACATTGTGCTACCGAGCAGGCTACATCAATGTACAGCAAGTTCTTTCCAGATTTTCATCTCTCGACCTCCATGTGATATATATTAAGGCCTTTCTATAGAATGAAGCATGCAATTTCAACTGAAAATTTAGGCATTACCTGCGATGTAATAGTCGAGATAAATTAAAAGAGAAAAACGCCGCATCTGGAACGTACTAGGTGGTAGATGATTCTTCAACCGTGCAATACCACCACCTTGCTTATTGGAGCCTTAAAGTGGTGAAACCCATTAGAACAAAGTTTCTAGAACAATGTCTCTAGAAAAAAGTTTCTGACATCCTCTCTCCGACTCCTTCTCCTTCAACTCATGCACGGTACTATAGATTTTTATACCTTTCGTGTTTGGGGTGTTCATTAAAAGAGAGAGAAAAAAAAAAAAAGTACTACATATCTGGCAAATCCGTTGGGATAGTAGTACTGCAGGACAGGTTACGTAAGCTCATTTACCTCACAAGTTACTTTTGCAACAAAGAAAAATGTAAACTGTAGTTTCTCTCCAAATGAAACTACCACCTACACTGTGCTGCCACTTTATTAGGTACACCTACCTAGTAGCGTGTTGAACCTCCTTTAGCCTTCAAAACAGCCTGAATTCGTCTAGGCATGGATTGAACAAGATGCTGAAAACGTTGTGCAGGAATGGAGTACAGACATGCAGACATGAGTGTGTCACGCAGTTTTGAGATTCGACGGAGGTGTAAGGCCTGCAGCGAACAGCCTTTCCAGCTCATCCCAAAGATGTTCAATAGGACTGAGATCCTAGGACTGAGCGGGCCACTGCAGCAGAGAAAAGGTCCTGGAACCATTCCATAGTGATTCGGGCTTTATGCACCGGCGCATTATCCTGCTGGAAGTAACCATCTGACTGAGGATAAGCTGTCAACATGAACGGATGCACTTGGTCAGCAACGACGTTTAGGTATGATGTGGCATTCAGACGTGAATCTATGGGTATCAATGGACCCAACGTGTGCCAAGAAACATTCCCTACACCATAACACTGCCCCCACCACCTTGCACAGTAGTCGTCAGACATGACGGGTCCATGGATTCATGTTGTTTTCGCCAAATTCTGAACCTTCCATCAACATGATGCACCAGGAACTTCGACTCGTCAGACCAAGCAACGGTTTTCCAATCCTCGATAGTCAAGTTCTGGTGTTGCTGTACCCACAGGAGGCGTGCTCTCTTGTTCTTCATTGATGACAATGGTACGCGATGTGGCCGTCGGCTGTTGTAGCCCATTCGCGACAAAGTGCGACTAGTGGTTCGTTGCGATATTTTGTTCTGCGCACCAAGGTTGTATTGTGACGTGATGTGCAACATTGTGGCCAGTCTGTTTGCTTGCACAATTCTAGCCATCCTCCTCTGACCTCTCTCATCAACAAGCGATTTTCTTCCATAGGAGTGCCGTTGAGAGAGTATGTTTTCTGTTCGTTGGGGGATACACCCTTGAAACTCTGGTGCGTGAAAAGTTCAGGAGAACTGCCGTTTCAGAGATGCTTTGTCCAGCACGTCTTGCACCTACCATGCCACGTTCGAAGTCCGTTAGATCGCTCCTTTTCTTGCTACAGTTTGTACGCGTAACTGATACTAGAAAGGTTGTTCTGCTGAATTTATATCCACAAGTGTGGTCATGTGACTTGCAACGTTGTGGGACAAACCATTTGTGTGCACAGCAGGGGTGTATCTAATAAAGTGGCAGCACAGTGTATCTCCTTGTTAGTTGTTGGCGCATCAGCTTCTATGGTGGCCATAATGCACCTCCCAAAGTTTTTTTGCATTTTACTGTGATCCAAGCCCAAGGCGGGAATCGAACCCGCGACCTTTGGGTTGCCAGACAGTCACTTTACCTACCTGGCTAGCCCGGTCGGCACAGTGTATCTCTTAACAGGATAGGATCTATAAACTCTAAGTAATTTCAATCAGGCCTTACGAAACTAATTTCTGCTCTTGTGGCTTCCCCACAAGGCTACTAATAATATCTACCGACGAATGTTGATTTCTGGGTGCTGACCATCTGATTTGCTCCCAATTGTCTAGATTTAACTTATTACCAACTTATGACTACCTGTTGACAATTTACGAAATCCTGGGAGTTTTTTTTTTTTTATTATATATACTTTATTTATTTATTTATTTATTATTATTATTTTATTTATTTTTTTTTTTGCTGTTACCCCTAGTATGGGCAGCTGTGGGTGCTGGATTTTTGCTGACACTGGTATGCACAGACACTACAATCATTATAGATAATGATTGTAGTGCACTATAGATAATATAGTGCATTATAGATAATGATTGTACAGACACTACAATCATTATAGATAATGATTGTAGTGCCTGTGGTAAAATGCGTTTCATGCTTAGTTGTGGCCCACCTCCTCGTCGTGTAGACGGGCACTAAAATGAAAATATTGCGGGTTGAACTCTACTCCCCAATTTCTATTGATAGCTAAGGTTCCGAACATTTTTTATCAGAAAGGTGTCTTTGAATTTCCTTTGAAAGGTTTCTTTTTAATAAGAAAATAGAAGAAGAAATGAGAAACCAGGAAAAGAAAATAGGCCAGTTGTCCGGGGGAGTAGCCCACATACAACCCCTTCCAGATCACAAGAACTCCCTGCACATCAACCCTGATGGACAGAGTAGGAGAGCAAAGGTCACCTCAGGATTCCACTACACAAGTGCCCCGGATCTAGGATAGAAAACCTGGCCCAATTCTATTAGCCATTGGAATTAATTCCTCGCCTAGAAATTAACTGCTGGCAGCGCCTCACGCCTATATAACCCCAGGGGTTCACATCTGGCGAGTATGAGCTTGGCACATCCAGGGTTCTGATATTATCATTCTTCTTTGATATTATCATTCTTCTTTCTCTCTCTCTTTCTCTCTCTCTCTCTCTCTCTCTCTCTCTCTCTCTCTCTCAGGGTAATTTAGAATTTTTTTTTACACATCGGGTTTCTGGGAGCACTGGCAAGAGGAATCAGCAGGTAAGAATTTAATCTCTTTGTATTCACCTAATTTAATATTTGGTTCTACTGTAACAATAATCCAAACTTATAATTGTTTATTTGCAAATTGTAATTGTAATTCTAAAATCATAATATTGGTAATGGAAATGATGGCAATTGTAATCGTAATATTGATAATTGCAATTGTAACGTTGGTAATTGGATTCAAATCTGTAACCTTTCTACTTTTGTTCCCCCAACAGCACGATCTGATGGTGGGATGGATGGTCGGTAAGATACCTGAAACATTACCTTAATGTATAGTATACTGGTGTGCAAAATTTAAGGACCAGTCAGGTTTTTACCTGTAGCTTCGCATAGGAGTGACCTGGATATGGAAAAAGCATAGCAAAGGAACTTCGTGAGGTACAGAAATGATGAAGGAAACAACACCGACACAACAACGAAAAAAAAAAACGGTACAGAGGGACTTTATTCGAAAATGGCAACATAGCACTGGCTGCCATGATACAGATGCATCACTGCCAGAGGTGGAACAAAGGGAAGAGGTGGTCCTCAGTAGGAGCTTTGGCCACCTCTAATGTCGATGCAGCTTTTGCACTTGGAACATAGTTGGAACAATTTTGTTGATAAGTTCTTGCTGTAACATCGTCCATTCCTCTGTCAGCGCCATCTTCAGCTGGTGAACATTTTCTGGTGGGTGAGGACGTGCCACTAGGCGTCTCCCCAGAGCGTCCCATATGTCTTCAATAGGATTTAGATGGTGGAAACGGGTAGGCCAATCCATACAAAAAATGTCCTCACTTTCCAAAAGCATACAACAGCTGTAGTGCGATGAGGTGTGGCGTTATCATCCATAAACACGAACTCGGGGCCAATAGCACCTCGGAACAGACGCACATGGGGAAGGATTACCTCAATACAGTAGCGTGCACCGGTTACAGTACCGCCTTCCAGTATCTGGAGTTGTGTACGTCCATCCAAGATAACGCCTCCCCACACGAGAAAACCTCGACCGCCTTATCGATCCCTTTCAGTGATGTTTGCGGGGTGATACCGTGTGCAAACCTTTCGCCAGATTACCTGACGTCCAGAATCGCTGCTGAGACTGAATCTACTCTCATCATAAAGAGTACCTTAAGTAAAGATTTTGTGGTTGTAACCTTTAGAAATAGTGTTGGTCCTTAATTTTTGCACACCAGTTGTAGTTTAGGCGAATAACTTAAACTATATTATTAATTTCAAGTGGTATAAGAGTGGTATTAAATATAGTAATAATCTTAATTGAAAACAACCATGTGACGTCCTTCCCTAACTATAAAGAAGAGCAAAATTAGATGTAAAATAAATAAAATATATATACAGTATCCATAGGAATAAATAAAAATAGAAAAAAAAATTAAAAAGCATAACTTAATATTAAGTACAAACTAAGTTCACTGAACATTTGGCTGAAATACGGTCAGAATTATATGGCCTCGAATCGAGTCTGTCAGAGATGTTTTACCTTCATGAAGGTCCATAAATTATACATTTATGGACCTTCATGAAGGTAAATTTTGTAAATGACTACCTATTGACAATTTACGAAATCCTGGGAGTTTTTTTTTTTATTTTTAATTTTTATTATAAATACTTTATTTGTTTATTTATTATTATTATTTTTTTTTTGCTAGTACCCTTAGTATGGGCAGCTATGGGTGTGGGATTTTTGGACGTGGTATAGTATCAGATAGCCCAACTGAAGCTGCAGATGAACTCAACAGTTACTTTGCAATGATATTTCCAGAAGATAAACCCTTTACGTCAATGAGAAATTATGGGAGTGAAGTAGAAAAAAAATGTAATTAATGATGTTGAAATTTCACATGTTCATTTAATGAAAAAACTTTCGAGCCTACGGGCTGGTAACTCCTGGGTTGATGGCATATACCCTATAATCTTAAGGAAGGTGGCAAGTGAGTGCATTGAACCATTGAGGTTAATTATGAGAGCATCACGAGACTCGGGAGTGATTCCGTTGGATTGCAAAAGTGCCAATGTATCTCCAATACATAAGGGCGGTTCTAAGAGTGAAGTGGGAAATTACCTGCCGGTTAGTCTAACTTCAGTAATAGGAAAAAACGTGGAGATAATGTTCAAGGGTGGTATTCAGGATCATTTAGATAGAAATGGAATTCTGAAGGAAACTCAGCATGGTTTTGTAAATGGAAAATCATGTTTAACTAATCTGGTTAGCTATTTTGACAGGGTCATTCAAGAGCTGGACTTAGGGAATAATTTCGACATTGTTTATTTTGATTTCAGCAAACCATTTGACTCAGTCCCACATGAGCGGTTACTTTATAAGCTGGAACAGATTGTAATCACAGGGAAAATCCTTAGATGGATAGCCGGATGGCTTTAGGGAAGGAGGCAGAGGGTTGTGATAAATGGTTATTCTTCAGATTGGGTTGGCATAAGAAGTGGGATTTCCCAAGGATCAGTATTAGGACCACTGTTGTTTTTGATTTTCATAAATGATATCGACAAAGGGATAGAGTGCGTGATGTCTAAATTTGCAGTAATGTAAAGATTGCTAGACTAGTTAATGATCACCGCCAAGCAGAACTTCTTCAGAGTGACCTTGATAGACTTCAGGAATGGTCAAAATTATATTAGGATCACCCGTAAATGATTACATCTACCCATATATTTATTTTGTCTGTAAATTGGGTGTGTTCTCTGGTTGAATTGTCTGTTTTGCGGACGAAAAAACGCGTTTCTGGGGAAAAACCTTGCTATCTACACCTGAGACCGACTAACTCAGCCACGGAGTGAAAAAAGCTCATTAAAGCACTTTAAAGTGGGGAAACGGTGACGATACCACTGTGCTACCGCGCAGACTCAGGGGTAAGAAAAATAGCAGCGATGCTTTAATCCAGCAAAGTATAAAGAATTGCACCTGGGGAATAGTAACCCCAAAATAACTTATACACTTGGCGGAGTTGAAATAGAGCCGGTAGTGGAGGAAAGGGACTTGGGTGTTACGGTACAGTCAGACATGAAGTTCTCTGAGCATTGTAGACTGGTTGCAAGGAATTACTGTGTGTGTGTGTGTGCTGTTGCCTGCCGGCTTGCTGGCACTGGGTTCTTTTGAATGGCTCCAAATCCCTCTTTGGACATTCAGTCCGTGACTGTTGAGGTTGGCTATGGTTCATGCGCGGTTGTGGCTTACCTCCCCGTGTTGTAGACGGACACTGGGCAGGCTTTCCAGGGGATCGCCTGCCTGGTGACAAAACGGCCAGAAACAACAACACACACATACTGCACGAACATAACGTTACACACAGTCCTGGCCTGTTACAGTGCTCTGTAACCATCACAGTGTACAAAGACGGAGTTGAACTTTCGTTCAGGTGCCGTCCTACATAAGATACTATACATGTCTACATGGTTGCAAGGAATGGTCTGCGCGGTAGCTCGGTGGTATCGTCACTGTCCTCCCCACACCGGGTGAAAAAGGCCCGGGTTCGAATCTCGTCGATCACGCGAGGAACTTTAGTGGGCTTTTTTCACTCCGTGGCTGAGTTAGTCGGTCTCAGGCGTAGATAGCAAGGTATTTTTCCCCCGAAACTGTGGTTTTTTTCGTCCAGCAAACAGACTGGAGAACACACGCAATTTACAGACAAAATAAATATGGGTAGATGTAATCATTTACAGGGGACGCTAATATCATAGCTAGTTTTTTTTTTTTTTTTTGCTGTTCATTCTAAAATCCGATCAGACAATGAATCTTATGTGTCCTCAACAACCACCGAACCTTTTACGTTGGATGAACTGCACGCTGTCTTGCATAAAGTTAATGACCAGGATGTGCCCAGGACTAGATCTTGCAGAAAACATTATTATCAGTGTGGTGAAATTAGAATTTTATGTTCTTCTAAACTTATTGAACAGATGCCTTCAGGAAAAAAACTTTTCCGGAAATTTTGAAGGGCACTCTCGTTAAGTTGATCAAAAAGCCGGATAAGCTTTTTGGAGCGCTAGATCGTACAGGCCGATCGCTCTGCTGGCTAAATTTGGATAAATTGTTAGAGCAACTAATGGCCATTAGACTGAATAATCTACTGGCAGAACAGGATCTGCTTTTAAGAAGACAATATGGGTTCTGTCCCTGACGTTCCTGCGAGGATGCTCTTGTGTATTTTGTCTCTTCAGTTTAAAACTCGGTACACAAATATACCCTGGCTATTTTGATCGACTTCGCGGGCGCCTTCGACTCCCTTTGGTGGGAGAGCGTCTGCGATCAGCTAGGTGCTCAAACCACCTTTATTTTTTAACCCGTAATTACTCAAGGCTAAACATAGCCAAGTATCAAGATCAGTATTTAGAAAGTGCCCACAGGCTCTATATTGGGTCCTTGAACATGATGCTCCAGCAGTGGATCTTCCGATCACCTCAAAATAATAGCGTACACAGACGATCTCACCATCTTGGTCAATGGTAACTCTAAGACCGCTTTTGAAACTACTGAAAATTTGTTCTCCGGGATCTCTACGATTGGATTGTTACCAATAAGCTTAAAACCAGCTTGTCAAAATCAAAGATGATGATTCTTGGATCAAAGTTGGATATCTCTCGTCCTTCGTTGGTCAAGATCAACAATATTCGTCTCTCCATAGTTAAAGAGAACAAGGTTCTAGGAGTAGTAATTGATTCCAGTCTCCATTTTATTCCTCACTTGAGAAACTTGTCATCTAAAATACGCAGATTTACTTGTGCAATTGTTAGGGTGTACTGTGTTGAATGGAGTCTCTCTCTAGAAAAACTTTAAGGATCTATTACAATGCAGTTTTTCTCCCTCTGATCACGTATGCTACCGGTGCGTGGTTTCACAGGGCACGTCACAATCACTTCAAATCTAAACTTGTCTACTTGCAGCGAACCATTTTGCAATGTATAGCTAAGGCATGCAGGACAGCCTCAACTCAAGCTCTGCAGATACTGGCCGAAACATTACCTTTAAACTTCCAGGTTACTTATAGAGGATTTTTATACAGACTGAAAAAACAGATTAAGACTGAATTTCTGGGAATAACCATCAACCTTCAAGGTGATACTAAAAGAGAAAGAAGGAGAATGTGGAACGAGTTAGTTGATATTTGGCAGTCTTGATGGGATACAGCTCCTGTTGGTGCAATAACGAGAAAATTCATACCAAAAGTTTCATTTCTCCTGAATAAACGTATTCGATTGTGGTTCTGCATGGTTGTATTTACGTCTTACCTTTGCACAGGACATGGATCGATGAACCAGAGTCTTTTTAGGTACAATTTATCACAAACAGACCTCTGTTTGTGTGAATCGTCAGAAAGTTGGGATCACATCCTGTTTCATTGCTCTCTGTATGATGATTTCACTTTCTCCTCATGCACTTACTAATTTTCAACCAGGACAGGAGTCAGCTCTGCTTCAAAGCTTGGAGTCATATCTGATTCTTCAGGCTTTTGTTCAAGGTGTATTTCTGCGAAGGGCATTCACTGTCGTCAGATCTCAACAGGATACAATGCAATGGCCCCGTTTATGCATAGCTGGTTAGATCTCCTTTAATATTTGTTGAATATGTAAACTGAAATCCTCAACAAATGAAGAAATGTAATTTTTCCTCTGGATTAGCCCCTCCGACAAAATTAAGGTTTTTTTTTTTTAGCAGCATCACTACTTTCTTCCTTTTATTTATTTATCTATTTTTTACTTTAGCAGCACCACTACGTTCTTTCTCTTTACTTTTATTATACGTATTTTATTTTATTTGATTCTACTTCATTTATTATTTTATTTTTATTCACTTCTTTTCCATATCCAGCACCATGGGTGATTTTTTCCCCTCTGGTATGGGCCCCAGAGGATCCTGCCCTACCTTCTGGGCAACACCAGGTGGGTCAGAGTGTTTTTTGAGACAGTACGTGCTTTACATGGACTGGCCCACCTTCCTGTGATGTGAACGAGTATACAGAATCATCTCTCCAGGTGATTGCTTCTGGGTAGCCAAGCGGTCAGAACAGAACAACAGAACACACACTCAAACCTACACCAATCACATTTCTGGTCCTTTTATAGTGCTACTATTCTTCACAGAGATAGGAAGCGGTGTTGAAATGACGTTCTAGGAGCCGCCCTTTATATATAGACATGTCCACACATGGTTGCAAGGAAAGCCCATTGTGTCCTATCGATGATTTATCGAACAACTGCAAGTAGAGATAAGGACGTCATAATTCCATTATACAGGGCGTCCCAGGAGGAAAGGTCAATATTCCAGGAGGTGAAAGGATAGGTAGGTCATTTTAAGCAAAAAAGTACATATAAACTGTGCCCAATTCCGAATGGTTTCTGAGTTAGAGGCATTTGAATATTTATTTTTCAAGTGACAAATCTGGAACAGTTTATAATAAATTTTCAAATATGCCACCATCAACTTCAATGCACTTTTCTACTCTCATGAGAACATGGCGTGTTGCCTGTCTAAGTGTATCTTCACGTTCCTTTATATGGGCAACAACGTCCATTATGCCAGCTAGCAGATCATTTATTGTATCCACCTTTCTTCTGTACACTTCACTCTTCATCCAACCCCATAAACAAAAATCTAATGGGGTTAGGTCTGGAGATCTTGGTGGCTAGTTAATGGCACCACCACGACCAATTCACCGATTAGGGAACATTCGGTCCAGATGTTGCTTCACACGTCTGGTAGAATGGGAAGGGGCCCGTCATGCTGAAAGTACATAGCACATCGTGTGGCCAAAGGAAATTCCTCTAGTTGTTCACCTAATGTATTTTGCAAAAATTGAAGGTAATTGTGTCCCGTCATTCGATGTTCTAAAATAACGGTATCTATCAACAGATTATCGATCATACCGCACCACACATTGATTGAGAAAAGAACTTGGAAATTTATTTCCACTGTACCATGTCGATTCTTGTGCGACCATCGATGAGTGATACGTGTGTCGTTGATTCCATTCCGGGTAAACGTGGCTTCATCAGTAAATAGTATTGACGGAAGCACTTCACGATTGGCATTTAACCAATGACAAAATTCAAGATGCGTGGCACTGTCCCCTATGTGAAGATTTTGGACACACTGGGTGAAATGGGTACAAGCTCTCTTCATGTAGTGTTCGTGAAACACCGAGACATGCAGAAAGTCTTTGCGTGCTAATTGTAGGACTACGCTGAACCATGTTCAGAATGTATTCCCGTTTCTGCACATTTTCTTGACGTCCTCGTTCAGATGAAACATGAGCACTGGGAAGCATACCACTTTCACGCAATGTGTTGAAAACTTTGGAAAACACTCTACGATCCGGAGTTCGACGTGTAGGAAAGCGCCGATGGTAGTCTTCAACAGCAGCAGGGGCACTACCATCGCAGAAGCCGTAAACATACAGCATATCTGCGTATTTTTTTTTTTGTATAGTATCTTCTCTATAGCGGCTCCAGGAGCACAAGTTCATCTCCGCCCTGTTACTCTGTGATGATACAAAACTTTGTAGAGTGGCCAGAAACGTGTAGTGTTATGTTTGTGTATATTATGTGTTGTTTAGTTGTTTCTGGCCTCTTTGCTACGGGGCACGCTTTCCAGGAGATCGCCTGCCCGGTGCCCATCTACACCACGAGGAGGTGGGCCACAACTAGATATGTCCTTAGCCAAGTGGAGATAGACCATTATAATATTTGTCTGCCCTGAAGAGGGCAAAGTTCCGCACCCACTCGAGATAGTGCTATACCAGTAGGTGCCAGCAAATCCTGTACCCACAGCTACCCAAATTTGGGGTACCAGCATAGAGAAAAAAATTAATAAATAAAATAATTTAAAAAAAAAAGGTAAAATAAACTTAAATAAAAAATTTTATAGTCCAATCTTAGACAATTCACTTTTATTTTTTTAACTAATTTTTTTTCTTTTAAATTTATTTATATATATATTTTTTTCCCTTTTTTTATTTATTCATTTTTAATATATTTTATTTACTTACTTTTGTGTAATTTCTTTTTCCTTCTATTTTCTTTAGCCGTACCAGCTAGAGAAAATAGAAGAAAATCTGGGCAACTGGGTTTTTTTTTTTTTTTATCTAATTTAATTTTATTAGCAATTACCTTTTTTTTACTTTGTATCTATATACATTTTTTTAAATTTTATTTTACTTTTTTTTTTTTTTGCGCCTCCGTAGCCATGTGGAAAGGAGCAGCAGTGCGTAGCACACACTTCTTGATTAGACCGGGGTTCGAGCCCGTCATCACCAAATACGGAGGATGCGGAAAGGTCAGGGAATGACCACCGCATATCCCGGAGCAATATGGCCTTAGTTGCTAATGCTCCTAAAAACCAAATAATAACTTCTTTTTTTTAATACTGTTTTATTTTATTTATTTATTTTTTAAATTTAATTTTTTTTTCTACTCTTATCTATAAATTTTTATCTAATATCTGCATAAAAAGTGTAAAGTGTATTCGTGTCTAGCGGCACCAGGGGTTTCCCCCAACTCCGCGTTGCTTTCAATGTAGGTGTAACAGTTCACTTGGAAATTACAGTTCACTGTAAAGGCCAGAGATTTAAAAGTGTATGGATTTTGTAAGTGTAGTGTTGTTTATCGTTGTTCTTCTCCCCATTTAGCCGCTAGACCCCTGCTGGGGGCCGAGCGTTCCACACAGCCTCGTGGAAGCAGACCAGGTACCCAGTAGTTGATATTTTACTCTGGCAGGCTGTGCCACCTAGTTTCCTGAGATTTCAGTGGCTAGGGCCTAAAAAAAATATATATATATATATAAATAATAATAAAAATAAAATAATCGCTAAAAAAAGGTTTAAGTCGAAAGAGTTCTGCGTGCCCGGGTTGAATTTGGACATATTTTAATTTTTGACATTGTGTGGGACATGCGCTGGTGTATAGACAGCGTAGGGGAGGGAGACTAAAGACTGGGGGGAAAAGCGAGAAGTATGGGGACAATAAGGTGTCCCCAAAAGCAGTGGGGCAGGTACATGCCCCACCAGGAGTAGAGAAGCAGGGAGTGGCAGGGGAGAGAGAGAACAGGAAACCGTCTCCCCCTGTCTGGGGATTGGGAATTAAAGGTGAATAGGACTAGGGAGTCCTATTCAGACCGTCATATGGAGCACTGCAAGTAGTTCCTGCATTTATGTCCAGTCCAGGTTTTCTGTCACTTCGTTTGTTTGCATATACTCATCTTCGTGGGTTAGTTTCTATGGCTGTGTCTGACCATGTTCTTTGTCACTTTGCTATTTTCTTCATCTTTGTAGGGTCCTGTTGGGTCCTTTGATCCGTTTGTAGCCTCACTTTGGTCGGGGTTGTCTTCTTCCATGTTTATTTTGATTTCCTCTTGCTCTTTGCAGTCTTGTGGGGTGGTCGATTTCCTTCGAGTATGTAATTTACTTTCATTCATTGTGGATGGCAATTTCCGTTCTTCTTCCGTCGAAGACGTCTCGTGCAAACTGGCTGAAAGCTGCATAGTCGTCTTCTGTGTTCAATCGATGGTGTTCTTTGTTTTTTGCTATGTACTGTATTTTAGTTATTAGCCCGCTTCTGTGTTCCTCATAGCACTCCCAGTCATGCATTATGATGCCATGTTTCAGGCTCACCAAAGGTGCAAGTAGGTTCCTCCGTTATACCCAGCATGTTCAATTTTGCCTTGAATGGGCTATGGCCTGTTAGTAAGTTGCATTTAACCCCAAGTTAAACCACGGGAGGGGGACGCTTTTGGATATATCTTGGCAACCAGTGGCATGAATCTCTTCGTCACTTTGCCTTTGTTTGATGCTGTCCATCTGTCCTGCCACAGCTGTAGCAGGTGAGCCACGATTCTATGCTTTTCTGCTTTGCGGTTGTTTGGTTCTAGGGTGAGTCCATAGATTCTAGTGAGTGTTCCCTTAGACAGGTAGTACATCAGCCCGCAGCGAGTCACCTCCAGGTCCAGTGGGAGGACTCCTGTCAAGACCTGGAGGGCATGTGTGCTCACTGTTCTACCTGCATGAGAGATGATGAGCATAATGCTATGCTGGATTGTGTCTAGGTGTTTTTTATTTACTACTGGTCCTGCTTTTTTGTACCATATCGGGGATCCGTAGGTAATGACTGGGATGAAAATTGCTTTGTAGTATAGGGACAGTTTTTCTGTTTAATCCCGTCCCTGCGTGAGAATTGCTATTAATGCTGCGTAATTCCTTAGTTTTTCTTTCATGTGGATGATGTGAGGGGTGAAGGATAAATTACTGTCGATTGTAATTCCTAAGTATCGTATTTGTTTTGCAAGTTTGATGGTGGCTCTTGCTATCTTTATTTGCGGTGGTCTGTGGATGTCGAGCATTCCTTTCAGTAGAACAGAGTTCCTCTTCGTGGGTGAGATCTTCAACATGTGTAGCTTTGCTCAATCCTGTAACACCTGCATTGCCTGAGTCTCCAGGGCCCGATCTGGAGTCCACCTCCACCATTAGGACCAAATCGTCAGCAAAGGCCTCGCAGCTCACTTCGCCCAAGTCCTGAGCCAGGAAGTCATCAAAGACAATGTTCCACATGAGCGGCCCCAGGACCAGCCCCTACCCAGGAGCGGCCCCAGGACCATCGAGTCACTTTTCAAAAAGGGTTACCACCTCAATTCTTCGGTCAGTTAGGTAATCCTTTTATACACTTGTAGAAGTTTGTTGGGAGCGCTGCCTCCCAAGGATGCTCGGCCACCACAGGGTGTCGAA
The DNA here is from genome assembly GCF_048544385.1 of Mastigoproctus giganteus. NCBI lineage: Eukaryota > Metazoa > Arthropoda > Arachnida > Uropygi > Thelyphonidae > Mastigoproctus > Mastigoproctus giganteus. Next base: position 152,213,093 of record NC_143580.1, on the reverse strand, counting down.
CGCCCTGGGCAACGTCCACTGCAATGACTAGGAAGTACTTCCTGTCGCATTGGGTTGCTTTGAATATAAGGTTTTAGACTGCTTCTATTGTTTATAATCCCGGTTTGAATCCATATTGTTTTGGTGATTCAGGTTTGCAGCGGCCCATAATTATTTTATGCAACAGCCTTTTGTATAGTTTACTCAGGGTAATCAGTAAAGCTATCGGTCGGTAGGAATCCGGTTGTTCCGGTGGCTTGTTAGGGTTCTTCAGGATGAGTTTCAGATTTGCGGTTTTCCAGAAGGTCGGAAATTTCCCCGCTTGCAGGCAGCAGTTTAGAAGTTTGAGCAGGAGGCCAGGTCCCGGGCATTTCCTATTTCACATCTGTGGCGCATTTTGTAGCTCTTCTATGGTGAAGGGCGGCTGCATTTGTTGTGATGTGTATGCCTTGTTTGCTCAGGAGATTTCTTCCTGCTTGTCACCGAGGTTGTCTGGGGGTTTTAGAATGATTGTATTTAGAATGTTATTAATTGAATCATCCCATGTTTTAGTGAGGGATCCTTGAGGCGTTTTGTTGCCGTCGTTATTTCTCCCCCGGGGAGCTTATTTATGGTTATTTTGTATATACCCCCCCCCCCAGGGGTACTCATTTCGGGTCACTCTTAGGAGGCTTTCTTATTTTTTTTTAAGTGTAGGCATTGAATAGCTGTTGGTATTGATGTCTTAGATAGGCTACCTCTGCTGGTGGCCAGGTTCTCCGCACCTTCTGGTATTCTTTTCTCTTTAGTTGAACTTGCCTTCGTATTCTTTGTAACTCCAGGGTCAGCCACGGCATGGCTCCTATGGAGGGTGTCTTCCTTTTCATCGCCATTTCCGCTGCAGTGGTTATGTGGGTGAATTTCTCCTGCATCCTGTCTACATTTTCCATCCTGTCACTCTCCCATCCGGTCACTTCCTCCTGTGCTTGTGCTTCGCGGATCAATTGTTCTCGAAAGAGCTCCCAGTATTTGACATTTGTTGGTCTTGGCATCGTTCACCTAATATTGAAGGTGATTATGTGGTGATCCGATGTGGTCCAGACGTTTTGCACAGTCCAATCGGTCACATGAGCTTCTTTGTTTCTTGTGGTTAGCGTGATGTCTATGGCTGATTCCCATAAGGTGTTGCAGTATGTCGGTAGATTTAAGGGTTGATTCTTGACAGTGAAGATAGAATTTGCTAGGAACTCCTCAAGCCTCTGTACATTCCTAGTACCTCGTCGGTCCGGTGTAGTGCTGTGCCAGACAGGGGAGCGGCAGTTTACATCGGCACCGATTACGACTCTTTGTCCAGCTAGGGTTTCTTGCACCGTTTGTAGGTCAGTGATAGCGAAATCTATTTCTATTCCGGGTCTGCAGTAAAGCGAGATCATATACAGGCTGCCAACAGAGCTAATAATATGGGCACTGCTGTCCATGGCGTGCACAGTTGTGGTATTTTTGTCGTGGTTATCTCCTGGTTCTGTACTACGACCGCCACCCTCAAGAGTGTCTTCGTTGCATTGTACAATTTTATATTGGAGCGGATATCTCCTGGCTTGCCCTGTGAGTGTAGGGCTCCTGTATCAGGATAACATCTGCGTTAGCCTCATCAGCGCTTTGCCATACTTGGTCGGCCACTGCTCTGGCCCGCTACGCATTTATTTGGTGCACCACAAGGATTCCGTTATTAAATTTCTTATGGTGTATCCCCATAATTGATTCGTGACTGGTATGAACTCGTAGCTGTCTGGTAGGTTGGGTAGTTTGTGTCGCGTGTGCAATGGGCATGATCTAATCTCAGGGATTTGCAGCTGGGATCTTTTTCTTTCTTTGGGCAGCTGCTGTAATTGTGGCCCGTTTCAGAGCGGTGGCCACGTTGCACCACTTTTTGGGGGCAGGTGTATGTTGTATGGCCGTACTTGCAGCAGCATCGGAAGTACCTTGCTACATCCACACGTTCTCTAAAATGTGCGGTAATTTTAGCAAGTTCTCAGTTGAGAACACAACTGACGCTACTCACTGATTCACTTCTACAGCCACAACAATCAACTGATAACTGACAATCAAATGGCGCAGTCTGATGGGAGGGAAGGAAAATATTGCGCGCCAATTTATTACATACATTAAAGTAGCTCTATCTCGGAAACCATTCGGGATAGGGCATGTTTATATGAACTGTTTCGCTTAAAATAACCTATCCTTTCACCTCCTGGAATATTGACCTTTCCTCCTGGGACACCCTGTATATTGTTAGACCACATTTTAGAATATACTGTGTTCAAGTATGGAGACCGCATCTAAAGAAAGACATCATGCTTCTTGAACGGGTCCAGACGGGTAACTCGCCTGGTGAGATCGGCAAAAGTGCATCCATATCAGGAAAGACTTCAAATATGTGGGTTGCAGAGCTTGGAAACTAGGCACTGTAGAGGGGACTTGATTGAAGTGTTTATGGCTCTGAGAGGCAAAAGTAAAATGAATGTTGTTTTTGGAGGTTTTACGGCGCAATGGCAGCTAAAGGCCATTATGCACCCTAAAATGAATGAGGACGAAATTTTCAGTTATAAATGATTCTAGAACTAGAATGATTCTACTAATAAGATTGTACTAAGTGAGAGAAATATCGGTAGTCGTGGCTGCTAGCAATTAAGGACAAGGACGTGATTCAGGATGAGATTTTGATACATTCTGTTCTCCACAAATGTAGAGAACAAAATGCATCAAAATTGAGCATCCAGCTGTTGAAAAGTGGACGCAGCTGAGTTGGCAGAAACGATATACAAAGTAGGGATGAGCTTTATGGGATCAATGCACAGGAGCCACTTTAAGAACTGTTGACAGGATTTTCCACTAACATATCCTAGAAGGCAATTTGGCCAGTAAGTAGCTTAACTGTAGCTAGCGACAAGCCTGCATGTGATTAGTGTTGGTAGCCTTTGTATCTGCAGGTTTGTCATTGTTGTTGTTCCTCTGCACTGGGAAGGAACTTTGTCCTTGTACCCCATTTGTGCAGCCAGTTCGATGAAGCCATGGGTTTTATTGTAGTAGAGTGGCCAACACCCAAATTTCAGTTGCGTATAAAAGACGGCCTGAATGTAGTGCCTCAACATATTGTAGGTGTTGTCTAGCAATCCATTTAAGACGTGCAGCACGGGTGAGGCAAAGATGGCGACTGAATCTTAATTTGGGCCTTAAACCCTATCCACAAGTCAGTGTGGCTTGATACATGGGTATGGAGGCTCTATAAGGCATGATGGCAGTGGGGTCTGTCTGCAACGAGAAGAGTATTCATCTAGACTTACTGGTCTCATGCATGCATGGTCTTACCTCATCAACTTAATTTAAAAATAAACTTGCATGATATATGTGACAATGTCAAATGAACCTTGTTGTCTGGATAGGATTATCTTTGGTTGTGATAAGGGTGAGTGTCTTAATATCGTCGGCATGACTGATGCAATCCGTCCTGTTGCTAACCAGTGGAGAGAAAGCAGAATAAACTGGAGCCCAGTGAGAACCGTGCTTTATGGGACTGTGTTTACAGATAACAGCTTGATTATCCCGTTACAAAGACACAAGGAGAGAAACAGCAGAACATCTGCATCAATGAGGAAGTGGCTTTTAAAAGAGCTGGAGCAAAGTAGGCACATTGACTGCCAATTTCAAGTGATATAGGTGACCGCAAGCCAAGCTCAGTAGACTTTTCAAAGGATGGTGTTTGTGGTAGCAAGAAGATTGTTGACATGGATCAGTTTGGAATAGAGTAATAAATCTCCCAGAGGAGAAACTCGGTAGAATCTACTTGGTGAAAATTCTCTAGCAATCTGGGAAGAATACAGATATTCATGATTGGTCTATAGCGGTTCACAAATGTAGGCGTGCGAGATTTTGCTAATGGTTCGACATTCCATTGGGGAGCGAAGTAATACGTGGAGATAAATATAACTAGCAGAGGATTGATGACGTAAGGGCTGACGCGCTTTAGTAAGAATTGGGAGACTTTTCCTTCACCGGCAGTACCGAATGTTGGAATTTATGGCAGCAATAAAAAGTTGATGCCTGGTTATCACTAATAAAAATGGATCTGCCTGAAATTCACATGGCAGTAGAGTCCAAAACTGCATTCAGCATCCTTCTTGAATCAAAGGCGATTGAACTTTGTGATAAATCCGTAATATGAAATTCTGTATTGCAAGCCTTAAGAGCATTTCCCAGTGCTGTTTGGAATTTTCCACTGGAACAAATGCATTTGTAGTTCTTAGGATAAATTCCTTGAATATTTGCCATAACTTTGTATCCAAAAATTGCATACTTGTCCATCTAGTTAGAGAAATACCCCAATCCATGTCCCCTTTTTTGAAGCCGAAGCTTCCCCTTTTCCTTTCACCACAGAAACCACTTTGGATACTATCTATTTTATGAATCAGTAACAGCCAGTGGCTGTGGTCATTGCCTGCTACAGGTTCCTGCAATGTCAAATTTTGGATCTATCGTGAGAAACAAGTCGAGGGTGTTAGAGACCCTTCTACTTTCTCTGAACATGTTGGAATAAGGATTAACCATCGAGACAGCTCAAAAATTTTTTCTCCAGTGTAGTGCCAGTATAGCAGCAGGCTAAATCTACAACAATGAGGCAATTACATCTGGCCTTCATGTTGCTATAAAATTTTTTTTATTAGGATCACCTGGAAGGTTACTTCTTCTACCCACGTGTATTGCCTCTCTAAATTGCATTTGTTCTTTGGTCGATTTGTCTATGCTGGACGAAAAACCTCTGGTACTGGGAAAAAAACCTTGCCGTCTACACCTGAGACTGATTAACTCAGTGACGGAATGAAAAATGCACACAGAAGTTCCTTGGGTCATCAACAGGATTCGAACCCAGGCATTTTCCACGCAGCCTGGGTAGGGCACTGATTGTGCTACCTGCACATAGCGCTGTTTCTATTGTACCCTACGAATCGTTTGGTATGTAATAAATTTCGATTATCTTTCTTCCCTTTACTGCTAGGTCTAGGTCTATTCTGCACGGGTATCAGAATGGTTGTAACCGTCCTCCCACACCACGTGGAAAAGCCCCGGATTCGAACCTGGGCCTTTTCCACCAGAATAAAATCTTTTTATTCATGCCTGCGATTGACTAATTCAGCCACTTGGGGGGAAATTTCCATAAAAGTTCCTCACATGATCAGAAAGGTTTTTATTCCCAGAAACTCGTTCAGCAAAACAGGCAAATTGACTAGAGAACACGATTTATGGACATATTACGCATGGGCATATGAATTCTTTCTTTTGTGGCCCAGATATGATAGTTATTCTCTTTACTTCAGTCATCTTGCACTATACAGACTTAATGTCCATCTGAACTTGATCGACTCAGGGTAGAGTAATTGCTTTCACAGAACTTTTGATAAGAAGCATGTCTCCTAATCTCCATGATCCTCGCAAACTATGCTGAATGCACGTACTCACCATAATGAAATTCATCTTCCCTTAACTCTGGATGACACCATGTCTCCTTAATTCTATTACCTCAGCATTGGCCAACCTAGAAAAGCTAAAATTAAGTTCAATTTATATAAAATATTCCTGGCATTACAATATACACCGATGGGCCAAAATATTATGACCAATGAGTCTTTATGCAAATCGAAGTAACTGCAGGTGAACTACAGCATGTGCGTGGATGGGGACACGGTATAAAAGACACCCGATACTCAACTCCATTAATCAGGGTTACTCTTTTTTCAGATGGGAAAGGCAGCAGACTTAAGTGAGTTTGACAAAGGCCAAACGACTTGGTCAGAGCATATCCGAAACGGCATGGCTGCTGGGTGCTCATGGTCAGCACCTACTGTAAGTGGTCGAAGGAGGGGAAATCCACAAACTGCCAGCGAGGTGTTGGATGACCACGGCTCATCGATAAGGTGAGCAAAGGCTCTCTCCTGGATAGTACATGGCAACGGAAGGGCAACTGTGGTGCAACTTGCTGGTAATTGGAATGCTGGTAAAGGGAGTAATATGTTGCAACACACAGTATATTAAACCCTGCTGATAATGGGGCTGCATAGCTGCAGGTCGCTCCAAATGCCGATGCTAACCACGGTTCACCGGCAACAGCACCTATAATGGGTATGCGAGCATTGAAACTGGACCTTGAGTGATTGGAAGGTCGTCTGGTCCGATGAATCACGTTTCCCATTGCACCGTGAGGAAGGTATGTGTGCGTCATTTACCTGGGGAAGTAATGGCGCCTGGATGCACTGTGGGATGAAGACAAGCCAGTGTCATGCTTTGGGCAATGTTCTGCTGGGATACCCTGCGTCTATTCATCCATGTGCCGGGCACTGTGATGTCTACCACCTACCTAAATATCATTGCTGACCAAGTACACCCTTTCATGGCAACGGTCTTTTGTGAAGGAAGAGTGAAGGCCATTGATTCAGCCTGGGACCATTGTTTTGAACAAAACCATGACCACGAATACTCAGGTCTATCTAGATGTCCTGGACAGATATGGACCTTCCACAATGTGCTGTGACAACACAGGTAATGCACTATTGGGAATTACCCATGTTGGGAGGAGGGAAACAAGATTGGTGAGGGAAACAAAAAGATGGTCTTACCAAGAAAGGCTTCAGTTCTGCAAATTTTAGCTTCTGGAAACTAGGCAATTGCAAAATTATATAGTTGAAGTGTTTAAAGCTTTAAATGGAATGAGCATCTGATGGTCAGATGGTCAATGGAATGCTGATGGTCTTCATCTTGCTCAGACTACACAAATGGAGCATAAGTTCAAATTGAGGAAGAATGGCTGTAGGATAGATGAAGACCATCAGCATTGAGCTTGCTCATTCCATCACCAATCTTGTTTCCCTCCTCCCAACATGGGTAATTTCCAATAGTGCATTACCTGTGTTGTCACAGCACATTGTGGAAGGTCCATATCTGGATGGATGAGTGAGTTGGGAGGTTTTTTTTTTGGCTGATGCTTTATAAGTTTGCTTTCTTGCATCATTTGCCACTACTAATACTGTTTCACAGCCAGTATGCAAAAAATGGCAATAAAAATTCCTCGCGTCATTGATTGGATTTGAGCGACTGTTTACCTTGTCACAGATGGTGATATTGCAGTGATCAAACCAGATTCCACTACTGTCAGCAAAAACAAGTTGATACAGCAATGGTGGGCTCGAGAACACTAACATTGGATGGTGGATTAGAAGAATTGTTTGTTTGTTTGTTGTTTGGTTTTTAGGAGCATTAGCAACTAAGGCCATATTGCTCCAGGAATATGCGGTGGTCATTCCCTAACCTTTCCGCATCCTCCGTATTTGGTGGTGACGGGCTCGAACCCCGGTATAATCAAGAAGCATGTGCTACACACTGTTGCTCCTTCCCACCTGGCTACGGAGGTGCCTGATTAGAAGAATGTAGCCTAGCCTGATGAATCTCTCCTGTTGTTTCATGCTGATGGACCAGAATATAGTGAAAATAGCATGGGCCCACAGACCCATCCTGCAGGTGCCAGCAGTGCAGGCTGCTGGTAACAGGTGAGGAGTGTTTGCAAGGTGCATGTTGGGCACCACACCTGTGGAAGATTTGAATGCTAGAGGTTATTTGGAAATTGTTTTCAACAAGGCACAATAATGGCTGCAGTGTATCCATCTACTGCAGCCATAAAGGATAACAACGGGATAGTGTGCCATTTCACAAGGACAGAATCAGTAATATGAGAGTGATTTCAGTCTAATGCCGTGGCCTTCACACAGTGATCAGAAATCAATCCAATTGAACACCTATGGAATTAGATGGAACAAACTCTTTGGAATTCAGATTCACAATTGTGGAAGTTAATTGAGCCAACATGGACCAAATCCCGGTGACATGCTTTCGAAACTTCATTGAATCCATGCAGTAACAAATCTAGCTGTTCTCATGGCTAAAGGTGAACAATTCTCTATTAGATATAAAGTGGCCACTCTGTATGCTGTTTATTTGCAGAATATTTCTGTAGTGCTAAGTTACCCAATAGGCACATTAGAATATGTTTAGGATCCTAATACCTTTCATATTACTTCTGTATGCCATATTATTGAAAGTAAATAGAATAAATAAAAATATCAGTTTATAATTTCCTTACATGTGCAGAAGTTTGCCTTTAGCCAGTGAGTAGTTGATTGCTGGAACAGACTTCCATCTCTTGTTGTGGAAGTTGATAGCTTAAATAAATTTTAGGTTGAGCTAGACAAACATTTGGAATGACTTGAATGGGAAGGGTGTTTTTTTTTTTTTTTTTTTTTTTTGGCTGATGCTATATAAGCTTGCTTTCTTGCATCATATGCCTCAACTAATGCGAACCTAGATCGGTTGCATAAATGGTTTGAATGCAGCTTAATTGCTTCTAAATGCAAGGTTTTCACTTAGAGAACAGAAATCCAGGCATTATACATATATGTTAGGGGGATAGGATTAAATGTGGTTCACAACGAAAAACTAAGTGGTTATGATGCAATCAGACATGAAATTTTTTCGTGCAGTGAAAAACAGGAAAGTACATGATGTCTTCTTGATGATACACATTGCATTCGAAAGTAGGGAAAAGGATGTCATTACTCATTTATGAGGCAATGGTGAGACCAGATTTCTTGAAGTATGACTTCAGACCTGAAGACAATGTTCTGGAAGCCACACTTGAAGATAGATCTCTAGAAATTGTATAACAGCAACAGATTCATAAGGAGTACTAATTGATGTCCACACGAGAACTTAGAAAGTGCAGAATGCAATGGATGAGGGTGCTTTGGGAGAACCTCATTGAGGTATATGGCTCAGAAGGGAATCAGTAAAATGAATGATGGTATATTTTCACTGGCAAAAGAGAGAAGAACCAGGTGGTACGATTGCAAAATTTTGGGGATTGAATGAAAGTTGGATCTCATGGAGTTTACTTTTGGGCAACGTGGCAGATGCAGAAAAATACTAATACTAACACAGCCAGTGTGAAAAAGAGTCCATAAAATTCTTGGCATCATTTAGAGCAGTGTTTCCCAAACTTATTTTTCTTATGGACCACTTTTGCCTTCAAAAAATGACCATGGATCCTCACATAAACACAGGATGCTTTTATATATATAAAGGTAAAAGATAAACTGCAGCCATTGTCAATCCATTGCAGGATGGAAGCCTCCTCAATGATGTTGAGGGAAATGGGCCATAATCTGCCACACTGGTTCAGCGCAGGTTGGCAGATGACAGTATTTAGTAGTCAGGGGCTTGAACACAGGGAAATTCAAAGAGCATGTGTTACTGCATTCCCACTCCTGACCACTTGGCTACAGTTGTTTGTTTGTTATTTTGGTTTTTAGGAGCATTAGCAACTAAGGCCATATTGCTCCGGGGATATGTGGTGGTCATTCCCTGACCTTTCCGCATAACAGATCCAAATGAAACAGACAAAGAAGAACAAAGAAGACTAAGAGAAATGTTTCTCACACAATGGCAAAGAGAATGGAGAGAAGACACCAAAGGGAGAACAACATACCAGTTCTTCCCCCTGGCACAGGAAATAAGTAAAATAAATAAACCCTGGCTGCAACCAGGTTTATACACTACCTTCCTCTTATCGGGTCATGGAAGCCTAAATGCAAGACTGCTTGCTCTGAGGCTAACAGATTCCCCCAACTGCAAATGCGGGTTGCAAGAAACAGTACAACATATAATGCTGGAATGCATAAACTACACGGATCTGAGGCAACCACTCCAGCTTATAACAGAGGTGTACCACACAGATGATTTTCCAAAAGTATTGGAATCACCAGAAAAATTCCAAGCACTAGCAACCTTTGCAACAAAAGCATTTAAAAGAAGAACTCTCCAAGGCATGCCAGAGTAAGGCATGCTGCAACACACAAGCCCATATCTAAAATGGGAAGGAAACACAACAAGAACGGGGTCAGATGTACGGAAAGGGACTGACATACATAATTATCCCTGACCAAATTAGTAGTACAGCATGAAGAAAAAGTAATGACTGAGACATGAAAACAACAAAAATAAATTCAAGGGGCATGATACTGACCAACATTATCAGTGTCCATGATTCAGACATCACAGCACTCTACTAAAAGAAGATGGGCTATTGGAAACAATGAATGATGAATACAGACCTGTCATTCTAGAGAACCATAGCAATGGTCATAAACTATGGAAGTACCACAAACTACTAGTGCCATGCTCACCAACACCAGTCAACCCTATCACTGCCTAAGCCTAGGGAACACCTAGAGTGAATGGGTAATGGTGAGTAAAAATCCTAGATCACAGTTGTGTTACATGAACAAAAGTAATGATTGTGACATTGAAAACAGCAAAAATAAAGTCAAGGGGCAAGATATAGACCTACATCCCCAGTGTCCATGTTCCAGGCATTATAGTACTCTTACCTTACAAGAGGTTATGTGCTAATGAGAAGAAAGCATGTTGCATGACACCTACAGCCCTAACAACTCAGAGAAACATAACACTGGTCATAAACTTGTATGTACCATAAATCACCAGTGCCATGCTCAATAAGACCAGATAAATCTGTCATGGCTTAGGCTTAAGGAATATCTAGAGTACATAGATAATGGGGAGTAATCACCCTGGATCACAGTAGTACTATATGAACAGAAGCAATGACTGTGACATTGAAAACAACAAAACTAAAATCAAGGGACAAGACACTGACCTACATTTTCAGTGTCTATGTAGCAGACACCACAGTACTGACTGAGACATTGAAAATAACAAAAATGAAATCAAGGGCATGATACTGACCAACATCCTCAGTGTCCATGATTCGGACATCACAGTACTCTACTATAAATAGATAGACTATTGAAAACAATGAATGATGAATACAGACCTGACATTCTAGAGAACCATAACAATGGTCATAAACTTGGTATGTACCATAAATCACAAGTGCCAGGCTTAACAAGACCGGATGAATCTGCCAGTGCCTGAGCCAAAGGAATATCTAGAGTGTATAGGAAAAGGTACACACAAGGACATATCCAGGAGGAAAGAAAAGAGAGGAAAGAAGGAGAAAAGAGGGAAGAAGGGAAGAAAGAAGAAGAAGGAAAATGGAAGAGAGGGGAAAAAGAAAGACAAGAAGAAATGGACACTACCATGCCAGATTGCGTACCAATATGAACTGATCACATCATTCCCACTCTTGGTCAGGATTGAGCCCTGCAAGAGATGGAATAGTACATCCCTCCCACTCTTGGCCAGGACTGAGCCCTGTGAGAGATGGGGTATAGGGATATCGAAAAGTAAATGATAGTCCTTATATTATTATAGTTTAATTTATTTTATTTTATTTATTTTAATTATCTTATTTTATTTTACTTTACTTTATTTTAATTGTTTTATTTATTTTATTTTATTTTATTTTATTTCATATCTAAGGGGAAATAAAACCAAAAAAGTGTGCCCTGGTAATTCTGAGGGGACCTTCCCTGATGCATTACCCGGCCACACAGGATTAACTTGATGGGACATCAGACGTCCAAAAACTTAACCACAGGACCGGATCAGTCCGTGTCCTCTTAAGATAAAGTAGATCCTGGCTGCCTCCATGTGGCTAGGGATGGGAGTGAGGGGCTGTGACACAAACCTGCCACAGCCCCCTACTGCTAAATGCCAGGTGCCGGCTAACACACAACGCAAACACAACACTAATGCACACCTAATTACATATTTCATCTATCAGATGCATTTTTTTTTTTTTTTTTTTTTCTTCTCAAAATTCAAAAAACTTAAAAAATTTAAAGAATTTTTTTTTTTTTTTTTTTGTTTTGTGTTAAATATATACGTGAAATTTTGATGCTCTTTTAAGTTCTTTTCTAAGCCGGCAACTTGGCAAAAAGCCTAACAAACGGCGGATATAGGGGAAACCCTGGAAGCCGCTAATAACTTACAAATACACTTTCTGTATACATGTCGCGAATGGATATATATGTGAGAATGTATATAAATTGTATATAAATCTTGTATCATGTATATATAAATGGATGTATATAAATCTTGAGAATGTATATAGAATTGTGTGTATAAATAAATGTAAATGTAAATGACCTTTCCGTATTTGGTGGTCACGGGCTCGAACCCTGGTCTAAATCAAGAAGCGTGTGCTACGCACTGCTGCTCCTGCCCACCTGGCTACGGAGGCGCCCTTGGCTACAGATGCCTATATATATATATATATATATATATATACATACACACACAGTAAACCCCTGCTATTCGCTGATAAAGAAGCATTAAATGATAATTTGAGTATACCAACCAAGAAAGTAACAAAGCAACATGATTTTGCAATGATTCATAAAATGGATTTGAAGTAAAGCAAAAGGTAACTATTTTCTAAGTTTCTTACTGCCCAAGAAATGTAAAAAAAACTTATACAGGTTAGTTATCCTCTGGGCCAATTTTATTGTGATGTCATAAGACTAACAATCCAGGAATTTCACACTTGATAATGAAGTACCAACTATTACTAAATTAATCCCAGTATTAAAACAAACATTAAATTTTAATATAGAAAGAAACTCGAAAAAAAAAAATCTTGATGAGATTGAATTTTTTGTAAATCTCAAAGCAGAAGAAAAATTAACAGAAAGAAATGACGTCACACTTAAGAGAATGAACTATTTACAGGAAATGAAGTAAATGGAATAAAATATTTAAAACATTTTTTAATACAAAATTAGGTTTATGCTTCATAAGACTCATAAGTAAAATGTAATATGTATTTTTTAATTCCTTAAAGTTTTATCTCTTATCTTTAAATTCAGCTACTAATGCTTTTGCTGTGCCAGCAAAAAATAAAATAAAAAATAAAATAAAAAATCCTTCCATGTCTCCCACAGTTTTCAGTTCAATGAGCTTTAAATTTTCCAAAGGTATTAATGAAATGAAGCCGTATGTTTAGCTTACTTCCCCATTTTAGATAACAGGAACAGTTGATTTAGTCAAGCAGTGTTAATATACTGCAATTGCTGTTGCATGGATGAATGTTTTTAGTTTGTATGGGTACTAAAATCCTGTTGAAACGTGTTAACAACAATATCACTATAATGAAAATATTTCCAGATCTTTGCTGAATTATTATTAGTGGTCTGTTAGTCTTGTTTGAATGAATAAGTCAGTAATTTTTTTCAAAGCCACCTATGCCTACATTGTATAGTTTATAGTGAAATAAATACTGTTAAAATTATGTATGATGCTGCATATTGTAAACATGGCTATGGGAAGATTCGCTTGAAGAAAAAAATGTAGATTATAAAAGATGTGGCAAAAGAATTCTGTATCACACCTACATTTTTCACATTTCTGAATATGCCGAAATCCAATTTTTTTTCCTTTTTGCTCCTCCTGTGGTATGCAACAATATGCTGTACTAACATCCTTATGTCAAAGGTGGAGGGGATAAGGTCCGTAAGGCAATGAATTCTCATAGTAGTAGTTTTTTTCTTTTATTTTTTTCAGAATAAATAAAAAGCTTGAATTAAAAAAAAAAAGTGGAAAGGATATAGGCATTTTGGGTTTTCATGATTCTGAATATTTCATTTTATAAACATTTCCACAAGCAGTTCAGTCATTCAGAGAGGGAAGGAACTGCCAGAAGTCGTGTAGGGAGGAAAAAAGTTAAACATTAAAAACAGAAAGTAATATAATACACAAAAATTAAAGATGTTGTATCTGCTATTTCTGAATAGTGTGGTTTTTATAAAACTATTTCTTAAAAGTAAAATATGCTTTCTAATTGATAATTTCAACAAAAATACTTTTTTGCAGTACATATTTTGCCATTTTATTTATTACAGACTATAAAGTAAATATATCAGTAAAATAAAGGGGAAATTTCTACTCCTATACGTCAGAAAAATACAGCAGAATTTATTCGAACAATGGTTTTGAAATAATTTTCAGCACTATTTTTTAGAATGAAATCTTTTTCATCTAGTAAAATGATTTGTGAATTTCCAAGTTTTCTGTAATGGGATTTTATTGTACAGCATATACCACAATTATCTGTACACGTGCATACTGATAATACACATATAAAATGGATTTTCAAGTAAATATAGCATGTCCCTACACAAACCACCAGGTTGCACCACTAATGAATGCACGGATTATCGTTAGATTGACAGCTGCTGGTGATCCTTCTCCACTTTGCATGACCAAAGCATCTTGACTCTGAGAGCTAGAACTAACTTAGGTAACTAATCTATTGAAAAATGCATATGGACAAATCTAGTTGTACATAACTCTCTCATAAAATCAATCAGTTCTTTGGGAGATGGGATTACTAGGAATATGTTGTTTCATCTAACCAACCTTTGCTTGAAGAGTATATAATATAGGTATTCTTTATTTCTGACTATTCCTGGAAGCCCACAGAGACATATCCTTTACACATTCAGTGAAGAATATGTATAAACATGAGTATACATGTTTATACATATTCTGCACTGAATATGTATAAACATGATGAGTATATATTGTGTATTTGTCTGTTATGAAGTTTTATCTTAGTAGAGTAGCAATGCATGAATATGGAGTCTGTAATAACTTTAAATAGGTAAAAATGGATAGTAGGACGTCATGAACCATATACAGTAGCAATAATGAGCATAATGCTCATCTTGGTAGGACTAAAAGGAAGGGAAGTAACTTAAAATTAAATAATTGCTAAGTCCCCCTCCCTCCAAATGCCTTCCAGTGTTGAACTGCATAGCTGTAAAATTTTATCAATAGAGAAAGGCCAGAAATTTCACAACTAAATACAAAAATATAAATGTGTCTCTGTCTTTTAGTGAAGGCAATGTAATATAAAAATTTGTTGATGTTTATGTCTTCAAATAAAGCATAAAAATCAACTTTTATCGATATGCTGTAGAAACTTCAAGTAATTCTAAATTTAACATAAGTTAAAAAAAAAAAAGGGACTCTGACAAAATAAAAATATTGTAGTTCTAATTTTTTGTAGACTATAAAACATACAATTAATTGGAAATGAATGACAATGAAACATCATATACATGAGTTAATAATGGGACATTTTTCGAAATCACATATTAATAAGCATTCGTGTTAATAAGCAACTGTTGTTAAATATACACCTGTTCACTGGCTAAGCTGTCTGAAAAGGGCTGAACTAATGAACTTGTAGTAAAGTAGAATATTAATCCAAATGTAATTGATATAGGGAGAGCTGGTAAAGCCTTCTTGAATATAGCCAGAAGAAGCAGTGTCAAACAAAGGCCCTATAAAGAAAATAAAATGTAATAAACATTTTACAATCTATAGAAATTTTTCATGAGTATGACTATATAAAAACAAAATTTTTGTTGAATGAAGATGTCAATGTATAAGGTTCTACGGTAGGGTTTCTCTCAGCTTGGTCTGTGCCTGTTAACAGTAAAAATTGTTTTTACAGGAATAGGATACACTTGAATAGAAGGAGTGTAAGAATATTTGCTGATGATATCGAGGCAGTGTTAGGTGAGTTAGCCTAATAATACTGCTAGCTCGGTGGGAAGAGGATACACAGACTAACAGATTAACCACATCCACAAGCAGAGGTGCATGTGATCCTTGCAGTGCTTCTGTTGGAACATCCGTTCCTGAAGCAACTGTTGCAGAAAAATCGGTGTAAAAATGATTCTAATTATATAAGGTAAGCCAATGAGTTACGTTCCAGGCCCCTCTCAAAATTGACAGAAGTAATATAATATTATCATATTTAAGCTCTGAAATAAATGCTATGAATATAAAATTTGTCAATGAATATAAATTTATATTCATATTCATTGACAAGAATATAAATATAAATTTATATACTTTATATTTTTATGAATATAAATTCAGTAAATGCAATATAGTATAAATTAACTAAGCTAAATGTAATTAAATAAAAAAAAATTAATTTTGTATATTTACTTTGATATGTTTGAAGCACAGGCCAAATGTTTTTGTAAGGCTCCTGCACTGATCTCTTTTGACAGTGGAATAATGCAGAGATTTTACTTCTATGATGAAGTCCCTGGTTGAGGATCTTCCTTTTTTTAAAGAAAGCACGCAGTGTCGACTGTCGAGGTTTCCTCTTTCTTTCTTTCTTTCTTTCTTTGAGAATCTCAGAATAAGGGCCAATGCATGCAATTATTCTCCTTTTCACTTTTGCACTTACTTCGCTCCCAGTCATGGTCAATCCCATAGAGCTAATTGGTGAGGGTCTCCATGCTAAAAAAATGTGCTGTAGATCACTTTTATTTATAGATTTTAAAGGAGGCTCTTCATCTTTTTCTTTCTCCTCCTCCTCCTGTTGGCTTATTTCTTTATCCAATTCTTCCAAGTCTTCATTGGAAAGCTGCTGTCCATGGCTATCTAACATCTCTGTTACATCTTCAACTGTGACTTCGTCCAATTACACCTCTTGTACCAGCATGCTGATGTCTTCAACAATGTTCTCCACTGGCTCAAATCCTGTGAGGTCGTCCATAAATTGTGGGAGAAGTTTGCACCACACTCCATTCAAACAGTTCACTGACACTTCCTCCCAAGCTGCATTGAAGTTATTAATGCCATTCAAAATGTCAAATGAGAACCAATAATCCTTGATAGTTTTGTCTGACCTGTCCAAAACTCTCACCATTTCCATGAAGGTTTGGTGGAGTGTCACCTCCACCAAACTTTCATGGAAATGGTGTAAAGGTTGCTATTACCCTCTAATCAACTGGTTGCAAAACTCAAGTGGTGCTTGGTGGCATGTAGACAATATTGATATCCAGAACTGTTCCGACTTCAGCAAGGTTTGCAGGATGGCTGGGGCATTTTCCAAGAGAAGAAGAGCCTTGGCTGGTAACTCATTCTCTTGACAAAAACAGAGCACAGTATGGAAAAAATAGTTTGTGTACCAATCCAAGAAGATTTGTTGTGTCACCCAAGCCATCCTATTCCATTTCTAGTAGACTGGAAATATGGCTTTGTTTAGGCCCTTGACAGCATATGGTGTCTGTGAATGCACACATACATGTACAAAACATTGGTTTTAATTTTAAAGTGCCAGAGACATTTGCACCCAGCAGAAGCATAAGCCTGTCTTTTGCAGCCTTGAAAGCTGGTGCAGACCTCATCCAAACCTTGTGATGGCAATTTCTACCAAAAAAGCCTGGTCTCGTCAACATTAAAAATCAGATCAGGAGAATAATTACCCTCCTGCAAGTATGTTATAAACAATTATGGAGCATATTAATCATACACGACGTCACACAGATATAAGCAGTGCAGAATTGGAATTTGGAGAGTACAATGTGTACAGAAAGGACAAACATGCAAGGAAGGGAGGAGGAGTTATGCTGTTAGTTAAGAAACATAAAATCTAAGGAAGTGCATCCAGCTGACATGAGTGGACAGTGCAATGTTGAGTCAATTTGGTGTGACATTAAAACTTGGAAAGGAAAATCAGAGTAAGAGTATGTTATAGGCCTAATGACTCTGATGAGTATAACAAACAATTGCACAGAGAAATAGAGTGGGGCCAGTAAATCAGAATGTCTTGTAATAGGGGATTTTAACTTTGCAGTTATTGACTGAAACTTGTGAGTTGGTCACTCACACGCTAGCAAGACTTTTGTGGATTTATTGGAGTGTTGCTTTCAGCAGCAACATGTTCGAGGAGCAACCAGAGGGGATAATACTCTTGATCTGATTATCAGCAGTGATGACTCATGCATTATGAATTTGCAGATAAAGGAACCACTAGGTGATCACAGTCCACTGATGTGGGATTTACTGTAAGATGTAGCTATCATCAAGGGTAAAGAGAAGGGTTTTTGTAAAGGTGACTACAGTAGTCTCAGTCAGTTTTTGAATTCTATACAGTGGGATCAACTGATGATGTTAAAAACAGTGAATTCTAAATGGGAGGCCTTCGAGGAATTAATCTTGAAGCTGCTAGACTTTTCATACCAACTAAGAAATACTGTTCAGGATTTAGGCCTAAATGGATGTCAAATGAACTAATAAGGCTCGTGACAGAGAAGAAAAATGTGTAGGATGCATATAAATTAGCAGGTGACACAAAAGCCTATACCTAGTCTGTAATAAGCTAGTCTGTAATCAAGTCAAAGGAGGTAAGGAAAGTGAAGGCTGATTACAAGAAATCCTTGGCAAAGGATGCAAAAAAAAAACCAACAAAGACTTCTTTATTTATGTAAACTCTAGAAGGAAGGGGATGAATCAAATTGGTCCACTTGATGTTGGTGGTTCAACCGTTCATGATCCTGCTCAGATAACTAACAAACTGAATGAGTAATTTGCATCTACAATCACACATGAGGAATTCTGTACAGAAGGGGAGGACAGAAGTTTACTAAACTCTAACATGGAGCTAAATGATTTTGTAATAATGGAGAGTAGAGTGGAGGAAAAATTGTTGAAGTTAAACATAAAAAAGCACCTGGGGCAGATGGAATCTATCCAGTTATATTGAAGGGGGCAGTGAGGAAAGTTAGCAAACCCTTAGTCATAATTATTAGAGCATCCTTAGATTCAGGGGAACTCCCCATGGACTGGAGATGTGTAAATGTATCCCCAATTCACGAAGGGTGGCACAAATAATTATAGACCTGTTAGTTTAATTCTGGAAAATAATGGAGTCCCTGGTTAAAGAAGTGATGCAGGGTCACCTAGACAAGACTGCTATAATAGTTCAGACACAACATGGGTTTATTAAGGGGAAGTCTTGTCTGACCAATTTGACTGGATACTATGATGTAGTTACAAAGGAAATGGATGCAAAAAATAATTTTGATATCATATACTTGGATTTCAGGAAAGCTTTTCATACTATTGCACACGGAAGACTGCTGTACTAATTGGAGTGGTATAGCATTAAGGGCAAGTTGCTGCAATGGATAAAGGGATGGTTGAGTGATAGACAGCAGAGAGTGGTAATAAATGGACACTGCTCTACATGGACTAATGTTATTAGTGGAGTCCCCCCCCCCCAAAGGTTTGGTGCTGGGCCCATTGTTGTTTTGTGCATTTATTAGTGATGTCGATGATACAAAGGTTGGCAGGGTTGTTAATGATAGTAAAGACAGTATGCTACTGCAACAGGATCTAGAAAAGTTAGGTAGATGGGCTGAGAAGTGGCAACTAAAGTTTAATATTGACAAACGCAAAGTACTGCATATGTGTAGCAGTAACTCAAGCGAAACGTACCAACTGTGTTTTACTACACTCAGGGAGGTGGAGAATGAAAAAGACCTGGGGTAATTGACAGTAGGATATAAAGTTCTCTGAGCAGTGCAGATGGGCTGCCAGAGCAGATCATGGAGTTTTGTCAATGATATATAGGAATTTTTCTAGCAGAGACAAGGTGATTACACCTTTGTACGAGGCAATGATCAGGCCAGACCTTGAGTACTGCATACAGGTCTGGAGGCCTCATTTTAGGAAGGATATAGAGTTGCTAGAACAAGTACAGAGAAGGCAACAATACTGGTAAGAGGAACAAAGGGGTTCTCTTACCAGGAGAAGCTTAAATTCTGTAAGTTGCAGCATCTGGAAACTAGGCACCTGTGAGGTGATCTGACTGAGGTGTACAAGGCCTTGAATGGTTTGAGCAGGCTCAATGCTGATGGGATACATCCACTTGCTGAGATTAAGAACCTGAGGAGGCATAGATTCAAAGTGAGGAAAGAGTTGTAGAATAGATGTGTGGAAGTTTTCCTTTAGCCAGCGGGTAGTTGATTGCTGGAACAGACTTCCATCTTTTGTTGTGGAAGTTGATGACTTAAATAAATTTAAGGCTAAATTAGAGAAACATTACATCGTCCGTCACACATACGTGTCAATCAATATAATGTCCTCGACTTCTACTGCCACTAATGATAACACTCACCGTCTGTTTACTGAGAATGCAGGGAGAAAGTGGGGTGGCGGAAAACCAGTTTTCTCAGTTAGTTTCCTGAAGTTTGCAGTAGTCCTTGTGTTGGCTTTCTTTAGCATATCCGACAAACTGTTAGAGGAGATGGGCAGGTGATTTTGTAAGTGTTACTTATGAGTATATATTAAATTATAAAATAGTTTGGCACTGGCATATTAAATTATTTACGTTCAAAAGCAGGAACTGCACCTGACCCGTTAACTGAAAAATTACTGACAATCTAACCCACATTGTAGGCACTTAATCAATGCAAGACTCTACCCCCACATTCCTACAAGAAACATGAGAGGAAAATACTAGTGTAAAGGAGAATGAAAGAACTTTCCGATGAAGACTTGTTATAAATTTATTAATTTTATTAATGCAGACAGCCAGGGAGTGGCTTCTAAAACCATAGTGCTTTATTTGCTATTTCTGATATTGGAATGAGTAGTTTTTTTGAAAGTCTGCAATGAGTTTCACAGCTTCTGGACTATATGCTCTGTCTGCTCTGCAGTATTAAGAAAGGAAATGCATAACCTCATCTTGCTGTAATCTGGTTGATGCATATGCATATTCTTAAGGTCAGCTGGTTTCTCATCCAAGCGGATGAGAAACCACCTTGTTTTAAGAAACATTTTCTTCCAATTGATGGAAGAAGAATTGGATATTTTAGTCAAGCAAAGTTCCATCATACCTTCATTAATTCACCCATAGTGAGAAGAAAGCCTAAAAATGTCTCTGCCCTCCACAATCCAAACTGATTCAATCCTGTGATTTTTGAATTTGGTTCATTAAAGTCATAGCTCAAGCCGTGGCAAATATGTTAATATTCCCCTCTCCCATCAGATGGGTACAGCAATTTTACATTATGGTTTTTTGCACAATGTTACGTACTGAGGAAAAAAATGGGTACAGCAATTTTACATTATGGTTTTTTGCACAATGTTACGTACTGAGGAAAAAAATGGGTACAGCAATTTTACATTATGGTTTTTTGCACAATGTTACGTACTGAGGAAAAAAATGGTAGAACTTACTACTTGGACAACTACTGTTCTCTTTATGTAAAGAAGCTTATTCATGCGATAACAGTCCTGAATATAACTTTTTTTTTTTTTTTATTATTATTTACATTAATATGCTAATGTTACTGCAGAAGCAAAAAAATTTTTTTATTGCAATTTGATTTGAGATTAGTGGCAAGGTATGACTAAGTGTTAGTCAAGTCCCATCAACTTAAGTGTCCCCTCCTGCTTCCACTGGGCATGTTAGCAGTCTCCATGTTTATGTCCATAAGTTTAAGTCAAATACTTATCAAAGAAAGATGTCGCAACAATAAGAATTTCAAACAACAATTCTTTGAGTAGTGCAAATTTTTTGTTGTCTTTTTCATATACAATTGTAAGGTGGATACAAAGTTTTTGATACAATTTTAACTGTTTATAACAAGCTTGACAACAGAGAATATTCCTAAAAATTTTGTTTTTTCAAGCAGATGCCAGAGAAATATGTTAAAACAATGTGGATGGTGGGCAATGTTGTATGGAATGCAAAATATTCTATTTAATTCAACTTTTGCAGTTTATATAGTTATTGATAGATAATTTTATTTGAGATTTTGTTACTAGAAAAATATACAGTAAACCCCCGCGAACAGTAGGGGATTATGTTCCTGAGAAATTCCGCGAATACCGAAAACGCGAATACTGAGTAATGGCTCCCATAGTAATAAAGGGTTCTGTTCCAAAGTATGAAATATATAAAACTAGTCTAAAATTTTGTCTATGTATGTATGTATTATATGTACATAGACAGTACATAGTGAAATGCAAGCATAAGGCATCGAAATGAAAATAAGAAACAATTTAATATTAAATGTAATATTTATTAGAAATTTCAAACAAATCTTTCAATACAGCACCTTTGCTATAGCTAAAACACTTATCCCGCCGGTGCTATCACCAGTTTCGCTAAAGTGTTGATAAAGGTGTTTTGCCTTTTCACGATTGATGAGTGAACTTAAGGGAATTTTATTTTGAGTTCGATCTTCTATCTGCAGATTTAAAGATTTTTCCATTTTTTCTAATTTAACATCACGAGTTACAGAGCAAATTTTTGGAGCAATTAGCGTGTTTTCACGGACACTATGGCAGATTTTTTCTTCCGATTGTTTGATCGATCGTACCGTTGACTCATTGATTTTATAATGTTTTGCCACTGAGAAGATGCTTTCACCATTATAAATTTTGTCTAATAACTCAATTTTATTCGCCAATCTCATCACCTTCTTTGAAATTTCACATTCACATTCCCTTGTTATTTGTATCCATATTTTTGTATGGGTTAGAAAGAACTTGTCCAAATAAAGTCACTTTCTTCCGTTAACACACTCGAAAAAGTCTGTTTTACACTGCAAAATGGTAGATTTATCACTTTTGTAAGCATATCAATTTATAAATTGATAAATTTATAAGCATATAAATTAAAAACAAACGACGAAACCTTCCATGGCGCATAACACATACCGAACAAGGATTAGCGAGAGAAACATCCACGCTCGCGATTTTGTCACCCCTCTCCCCCACCCACAGAGCACTGTTTTGACCGGGAAAGATAATTTTAGCCACGCTCATGTTTTTTTTATGGCGGAAAATGTTCATGGTGCTTTAAAATTCACATTTTTTTAGGTTTCATTTTATATTAAATCAGTGACCGCGAATACGCGAAACCGCGAATAGTGGGGGTTTACTGTATTTCCAAGAAATTCTCTCATGTTATCTTTTTCTTTTTTCAAAACAATTTGTTATGAGTAGATGCAAAGGTTTTTCTGTTTGAGTCCAGTTCTTTACACAGGTAGTGTTAATAGACAATATTCCTTAAGTTTTATTACCAGATGAAATACACATCCAAGAAAATATGATAATATGGTTTTCATTTTTTTTGAAATATTCAAAAAAGAAAAAAAAAAAAAAAGAAAAAAAAAAAAAGAAAGAAAAAAAAAGTTAATTTTTCTTTCTTTCTCTTTTTTGCAGAGCACATACATTAGCTGGCAGCAGAGTTTATCTCTGTAGTAAAAATTAAAGCAAACAATTTTCTTAGAAGGTAGGATGAATTTCAGCTGTATGGATATGATGGTTGAAAATTGTAAAAGAGCTAAAAATCATCATATCAAAAAGATCTTGTACGCCCACCTCACAGTTAAAACCTACTGTAATGTAACACAAATGTTACTGGAGAAACAATGTTGCGTTACTGGGGAAAACAGAATTAAATAAATAGGTTGAGTTAAAATTCTCCTGTAACACCACATTTCAAATGCCTCAATTTTCTTCCTGTCAACTCTTTTCAGATTCCATCCTTCACATCCATAAGCGGCAACTGGAAAAATTGACGAATCAATGATTCTCAGTTTCACCTTTAGGGGCAGATCATGAGCTCTCCATAATTTTATCAGATCAGTGACCAACGTTTTAGCAATTGCCTGTCGTCTCTTTACATCGCTTGAGCAGTCACTATTTTTATTTATTCTGTAATCAAATTCGTAAACTTCTTCGATATCTTGCCCATTAACTTTCACTTTACTGGAATCGAGATTATCACCAATCACCATAATTTTAGTTTTACAGACATTCAGAAACAATCCTTTTTTCTTGCTTCACATACTCTCCTCAGAGTTTCTTTAAAATGATCCTTAGAATTAAAAATTAGCACAGTATCATGTGCATAATGAAGGTTGTTTATCTTCAGGCCTCCAATTTTGATGCCAATCTCTAAATCTTCTAAAGCTTCACACATGATATCTTCGGCATAAAGATTAAAAAGGTGAGGTGACAAAATACAGCCCTGCCTGACACCATTACCTATTGTGAAAAAGTCTGTTTCCCATGTTCGTTCTATGTTTCTTCCTGTTCCTGGTACAGTAGCTTAATCAGCTGAATTATGTGGATTGGGAAAAGCATAATAGTCATCGTTTCCCATAGTTTCTCATGTTGAACACAATCAAATGCTTTATCATAATCTATAAAACACAAAACGACTGGAACATTGAATTCTTTGCATTTTTCAATAATCAGTTGTAGGCTTAAGATCTGATCTCTGGTTCCTCTACCCCTTCTGAAACCTGCTTGCTCTTCTGACATTTCTTCTTCAAGTTTTCTTGAGATTCTGTTCAATATGATTTTAAGAAGAATCTTGCTAGGATGAGAAATTAGGCTAATAGTCCTGTAATTTGAGCAAATTTTCAGATCTCCTTTTTTTTGGCAAGGGGATGAAAATTGATTTCTTACAATCTGATGGCCACGGTTCCCATTTCCCAAATTTTTACAATCATTTTATGAAAAAATTTAGTGCCCTTCACACCTGTAGCTTTAATCAATTCCGCTGGGATTTCATAAATTCCAGTTTTCTTGCCACACGTTAGTTCTCTGATGGCTTTTTCGACTTCTTCCTTCAGCGGAACTGGTTCACGATCACACTCTTGAAAAGAGAGTGGCAGATCATTAGTGCCAGCAGGTGCTCAGAAGAGCTGCTCACAGTATTCTTTCCACCTTCCTTTGATTGCATTCTCCTCTGTTAAAATTTCCTACCTTTGGAGTCCTTAATTACATTAAGTTTTGGGCAGAACTTTTGTCACCACCCATACAAAAACACAAATACAATTTTCCCATACAGGGGCCATATTAAAAAAAATTCAAAGTTAGATTTCTTTCGTGGGTCACACTCAGCGATTCGAGAAAAATCAGTGTTACATTTTCCATATCTTGTTACATGTAAAAGAAAAATTGAAAATATTCGTAAATTTTATTAAGTACAATACACAATTACATTTACTGAACAAAACGTTTAAAGAGAATTTTTTGAAAATTAACAAAATTTAAAATTCTGTTTTAGTTCACTTTCCACGCTGACCGTAGGCTGGACACTACTGTGAATCAACTGTAAGTGCCCCGTTCGAGAACTAGAGAGTGATTTTCATTTATCCAGACAAACAATCATCTGTTGTTTCGCGGAATTGCGCTATCCACATTTTTCCGCAAATTTTCCCTATCTCTGTTTACATGGTCACAATACCTGAATATCCAAATGGCACCGACATTTTGGACAGTTTCAAAAAAAAAAATTCAAATTTAACAACTAGTTCAAAGAACTAGTGACAATATCGATGACGAGAGAAGGAAAATGAGGACAACAAAGGTATTAAACCTTCTAAATGTGAAATGTGGCATTTGGTGAAAATGAAGTTAGAAAATTGTCAATTAGGTTGCAGTTAAATGAAATAGATACAATTCGTGGATTTTGGGGGTACCTAATTGATAAGATGGTTTCGGAAGATTTGAAGCATTTGATGAATGCTCTGAGTACGATACCAATTTCATCGATGAATGTGAACAAGGATTTTCACAAATGAATCTGATTGTCAGCCCAAGCACAGCTTCGTTGATGGCAAAAACAATTTCTTCACTACTATTTCCTAAAATTGAAGGCCCACCGATGACACACTTCGAACCAGAAAATATGTCAATTCTTGGCTGTTCGGAAACGTCATTCAGCAACAGACACAAACAGAAGAAAATAATTATTCATGATATTACATTAATACACCAACCGTTGAGTTAAAATAATTTAATACTGTATATATACCAACAATACAGAGGATACTGTAACATAATCTATTTACAATAACTGATTGTGAATAAAGCCTGAAAATAAAATAAAATATATCAGGTTAAAAGTGTTAAAACTATTAAAACTATACAATTGTAGCTTTCGGGGGCATCCGCCTCCTTTCTCAACAAGAAATAGTGCTTACACAGCACATCCTTAAGTATCAGATTCATGGCACACGTGGTTGATCAGGCGCATGAACAAAAGTTCCTACACGTGCCCCAGAACCGGAAGCAGCTCGGGAACGTGGTAAACAGAATGCTCATCTTTTGAGAGGACTATAGCCTCAAAAAGGGGGTGAAGCCACACACCCCTATCCTTATTCATAGTATTGTTATCGGATGAGCAAATCCACAAGCTCTCGAGCCACTTGCGGTCCCAGAACCTATGCGCCCAATCAACTGTTTACCACGTTCCCGAGCTGGGGTACGTGTAGGAACTTTTGTTCATGCGCCTGATCAACCATGTGTGCCGTGAACCTGATACTTAAGGATGTGCTGTGTAAGCATTATTTCTTGTTGAGAAAGGAGGCGAACGCCCCCGAAAGCTCCAATTGTATAGTTTTAGTAGTTTCAACGCTTTTAACCTTATATATTTTATTTTATTTTCAGGCTTTATTCACAATTAGTTATTGTAAATAGATTATGTTACAGTATCCTCTGTATTGTTGGTATATATACAGTATTAAATTATTTTAACTCAACGGTTGGTGTATTAATGTAATATCGTGAATATGAACTTTCCCAACCTCAGAGGCCTTTTTGAAGAAGAAAATAAGCTGGCATAGTGTGTCGGATGAGAACTTAATAAAAATTTGGAACATTCTACAAAAACTTTATTATGAAATTATTTTTACTTTTTTTTTTTTTTTACACATTTTACTTATTTTTTTTATATACAGTCAGTCCTCATGTAGCACGATAGTTGCATTCCTAGAAACCCTTGTGCAATGCAAAATAGTGTAATATAAACAACAGGCTCTGTGGGAAAAATAGGGTTAGGTGCCGACCACCCAAGATTGAACACACATTTGTAACCAAAACATTACCAAACACGATAAAAAATATTACGACTATTATGTAATATTTTTTATTACGTAATAGTCGTAATAAAAAATATACTGCTAATGCTTTTGCTTCTATCGTAAGCAAACTTGTTTTTTGTTTGATTTTCTATCCAAACAGATGACAGCCGTTCCATCTCTTCCAATTCTTTGTGTCTTAATCTAATGGATTTTAATTACACTTTGAGTTGTTCCTGCTATGAAAATTTTCATTTCTCTGCATTCTTGGCGTTGCCTCATTTAGGCCTGTAGCACGTGCAATATCATATGATCTTCCATTTCGCTCAGTGTTTCACAATTTCATATTTTTTTCTCTATCAACAGAGGCGGACTGGCCATAAGTCTTACCAGGGAAACCACGGTGGGTCGGATGCTGGTGTGATTTTGGCCATAAACGCTAGTATGAGGCCACTACAGATTTTCCTGGGTAAGAATTTTTTGACCCAGTCCGCCTCTGTTTATCGATATTGCTTTTCCTTTTCTCTCTGAATCTGTAGTGTTTTCATAAGGACGCTTCCTTTTCACACCTTTTAAGTATTTTACTCATTTTTAGGGAATAAAGCACAATTACAAAATGAGGAGGCACGCTTGATACACATAAACAAAGCTGTGCGCGTGTAGCAACTGAATAAACAACACCGAAGGAAGAGAGACACACTATGAACACTTCACATTTTACTAAAGCACATTTCTGGGGGTTACTACCATAAAACAATAAAAACAATTTCCAGTTGCGTCCCTGCTAGTGGAATCTGTTATAAACTGGTAGTAAACTCGATCTAATTGTATTTGTGACAATACCAACAGCTGGAATTTTATGTTATTATGGTGAAATGTGTTTCCCTTTCACTGATATAAAAAACAAATATATTTTCAGAATCTTCTCTTCATTCCTATCGTGTTGCATTCAGTTGGGGTTATTCCACGTTTGACTGCCATTTCTTGTTAACACAAAGGCGAATCGTGCATAAGCGAATTCGGTTCATGTTATATACGGTATCGTTTCCCTATTTATAAATCGTGTATGATCGAATTCGTGTTATATGAGGACTGACTCTACTTAAATAATAAATTTATGCTTATTAAACTGTGTTAATATACTTAATTTGTTGTTCTTAATCCAAAAACATTACTACTAAAGTAACAATACCATGAAATATTTTTTTAGAGTACTGTACTTTTCATGTCATTTTAATTTTAAATTTTTCCTGACAGCAAAGAATGAGTACCGGCACCTATTTTTTTAACAAAAAAGCACTGATTACTCCCATGTATTTTCTACTAAAAAATTTATAAAAAAACTATATGAGTATTCGCATGATGCAAACTTTTAATCCGTAAAATAAAAAAAGTGTATCCATTACATTTTCAGGAAAAATATGTTCTGGGAAGGGGTTAATTAATTTTATAGGAAGCATTACTTTTAAACTAAGTATCAACCTACTATATGAGGAGAGACTAAGTCCTAAAACAGACTGTCGGCAGTAGTATCTTATTTTGAACAAACACTAGCTGTTCAATGATGTTGTTTACACTAGCTGTTCAATGATGTTGTTTTTTTAAGCACTTTGTGGTTAAGGAAGTTGTTCTATCGTAAGTATTAACTCTCTTGAGGGCATGCGAAATACCATAAAAGTAGGATGTCTTTACTTTGCCAATAAGCATTCATTTTTTCCCAAAACAAAAAAGACAAGAAATGTCTTTCTTTCAAAGACATTTCTTGAATTTTTTTGGACAAAATTCTGATTGATGAAGTAAAATAATTTAAAATGGAAAAACTTTAAAAATTTTATTCTTAATTCTGACAGCATATTGTATAATAAGATTAAAAAACATTAGAAACAATCTTGTTATCCAAAAAAAATATTTCTTAACTAACTTATATTTCTTACCGTACAGTCAAAAAATTGGGGTCATGAGCTGAGAAAAAAAAAAAAAAATCTGAAAATCAATGTTAAGTTTCCATAGGAATAATGATTTTTGACATACAAGGTACTGTAGAGAATTTTTTTACAGGTAAAATTTTCCAATTAAAAAAAATATGGAGATTCAAAAGTGAAAATCCTATTGGAGGAATACTAAAATCCACACTAATGTGATTCTGATAGATGTTTAAATTCATAAGTTTTGCTGCCTGTGTGTATCAAATATATCAACATGCCAGCTAGAGGGTTAAGACTATATTATTACATACGGCAGTTGAAGTCTGCTGCTGGCTGCCAAATACCTAGAACAAGTTAGCACTCAGTACGGTTAATTTATTTCACAGGAAAAATTAAATATTCAAAGTTTTAAATATAAAACACTCACAATGAGAATTGCAACGAAACAGGCTATTGTCGTATTCCAATCACCATATGAGGAAGCTTTACCAACAAGTACACTGTAGAAGATAAAATCACCCAGACCAAGCTTAACTCCTCCTTAAAATAAGTAAAAATAAAATAATTTTACTGGCAACAAATTTTATGAACTTCTAAATTGCTTTGATAAAAGATTATTTATTTTCATATACTAGACCTGCTATAATATGGTGGAGGAGGTATACATTACAAAAAAAAATATAATGTAATAATGAGTCCATGTATTTAACTCTGTTTTACACAATGAAAGGTTGGGAGAAGCTGCACATTTAATTCCCTTCAGATCTTTTCATCAATGACCAAAATTCATAAACCTACACATTGATGCATATATAATACAAGTGCACTGCAAGAAATTAACTATATGGTAAAAAAAGAAGAGAGGTTATTGTATGTTTTTTTTTTTGACATGAAGTGAGCCATGTATATGCAATGTGAATGGGCAGGGACCCATTCACATGCATATACACATTTTTCAGAGAGATATCACTTCACTGCTTAGGATGCAATGGTAAAAATAAAATTTATTGTTACAGATAGTTTAATTTATCAGTGACAGCTTAAATAAATTCTGATATTGATACAGGGTCATCCCTCGATTTGCAAGGGGGTTATGTTCTGGGAAAACACCGTGTAGTCCAAATCCGCGCAATGCGAAACACAGTTTATATGACACAATGAGGGTTTCATACCTGTACACAAAAAAAAAGTGCAAAAAAAATTAAATTGAAAAAAAAATTGTCTTCATTCGGTAAGAAAAAAATTACAAACATGTCCATAAAATTAATCTTGCTAATAACTTACCCCTAGATTTTTAATCTAAATTCATTGCTTCTTCGTCGCTGTTTTCCTGTGATAAACTTGTAACAGTATCTGGCACTTTTTGATCCATATCCAGAGCTTCTTGACTAAGCTGATTTGCAAGTCTTAAAAATTCAGCCAGTCTCTTCGTGGTCAAATTTTTGTGTGCATCTTCTTTGTTTTTATCATTTTTGTTATCTTCTTCACATTGCAAAAAAATATCGTCCACTGATAATTGTTCTCTAAGAGATTCAAGGACTTATGTGGTATTTGCTGGTTTCAGTTCTTCAAATCCCTCTCCGCTAATCGTGTCACCAATTCTCACAATCTCAACTATCTCCGGAATTTCAAGCATGGCTTCTTTAGTGCAGCTTTGTGGCCACAGCTTTTCCACATGGCATTCATTGTTGAGTTCTTAACTTCAACCCCATGTGAATTCAATATTTTTTACAGCATCAAGAATGTTACAATTCTGCCAATAATCTTGAATTAAAAGACTGCCTATTCCATCACAGTAGCTTCTACCAATTGTAAAAGAGATCTTCTTAGGTAATAAAGTATAAAGGTAGCTATAATACCTTGGTCCATCGGTTGAATTAACGAACTTGTATTCGGTGGAAGAAAGATAACTTTCACATTTGGGTTCAGATCAGTTGTTGTTGTTGTTTGGTTTTTAGGAGCATTAGCAACTAAGGCCATATTGCTCCAGGATATGCGGTGGTCATTCCTTAACCTTTCTGCATCCTCCGTATTTGGTGGTGACGGGCTCGAACCCCGGTCTAATCAAGAAGCGTGTGCTATGCACTGCTGCTCCTTCCCACCTGGCTACGGAGGCGCCGTGTGCAGATCAGACAAATGTGCAGGATGACTGGGTGCATTATCAAGAATGAGCAAGATTTTGAATGCTATGTTATTCTTCAGGCAATATCTTTTTGTTTCGACACAAAAGCAATTTAAAAACCAACCCTTGAATATTTTAGCTGTCATGCAGGCTTTTTGCTCGATTTCCAGTGAACTGGTAAGGAGCTTTTTGATATGTTTTTAAAAGCACAAGGATATTCTGATGTATAAATTAAAAACAGTTTACACTTAAAGTTGTCCTCTGCATTGCCACATAACAAAAGTGTTAACCTATCTTTTGCAGCTTTGAAACCTGGGGCAGTTTTCACTTCTTTTCAAATGAATGTTCAGCTTGGCATATACTTCCAAAATATGCCATGCCGGTCTCATGAGCATTAAATACTTGACTTACTAGATAGCCCTCAGCCGCAATAACACCCTTTAAAGTTTTTGGATACGAAGAAGCAGCTTCCGTATCTGCACTGGCTGCTTTGTCCATTAATTTTAGATTGTGAAGACTGAAATTTTTTAAAATTTTCAAACCAACCCTTGAAAAACGCTGGCCTGAAAAATATCTGCATTGGATGGACCAGCTTCCTCTTGTAAGCGATTAAAAATTTTCAGAGCTTTGGCACAAATAATATCTGAACTAAGAGGCATTCTTTTTTTGGTTAAGATCTTCTATCCAGAAAGAAAGTAATTTTTTCAGTTTTCTCACTTTTGTGGTGCTTTTTGCAGCCAATGATAGGAACAGATAACTGAATTTTTAATTTTCTCAGCATTTTCCCTAATTCGTTGAATGCTAGATATATTTATGCTGTATTTCTTGGTCAATGTTACAACATTTTTTGTCATTTTCTAAATCCTTAATGATTTTTAATTTTTCAGCTAAATTAAAAAATTTTTTTGCTCTAGCTTTCTTCATTTTAGGCACTAATTAAACGCACACTTTATATAGACAAGAAATATTAAATCAGCAAAAGAATGCTTACCGATTAAAACACTATGTTATGCAAATCAGAAAAAGATCCTGTCTGAACCTACTGATGAAGGGGGTTCCCAAGTGAGGAAGTTGTTTCAAAAATAACCAGACAAACACACCACCATTTTATTGCTATGTTTGGGTATGAGAATCAGTTTTGAACGCCTTTGTAATATTTTTCTAAAGCACATTTCTGGAGGTCACAACCATAAAAATAATTTGCACCTACTGGTTTATTGGGCTTTTCTGTTAGTGCAATCCATCATAAATGGGTAATATACTTGATCTTATTGCATTTGCGATAACACCGATAGTTGGAATTCTGTGGGATTTTATGCTATTATGGTGAAATGTGCTTCTCCTTCAATGAAATCTTCAATCATGTAAAAAACATAAATAAAGTTTCAAAATCTGCTCCATTCTTATTTTTCAAGTTTCGTAAACAAAAATCGTGCAGGTAGCAAAACTCACTGAGCACTCTAAAATTTTGGTAGTAAATACCTGACCGCACAATAAAAAAATGTGCAAATCGAGGGATGACTGTACTTTCAAGTATCTTTAAAGAAATTCCAAACAAGTCAGTAGCAATAAATTTCATTTAAATTCAGCAACTGCAATCAGAGCTGTAATCAAAAGTCCTCTGAGTAGATTTCCATACTCTCACTTGTGTAACTTTTTATGAAGAGGCTTTGGACTGTTTTCTGCTGTAGAGCAGATAATCAATGATACTCACTGCTTCAAACAACAATGGAGATTGCTTGTGGGGGTGGGGGATTAGAAGACATAAAACTATGAAAGCTGCATGTTTTATGAGGCACTGAAATAACAAACTTTCCCACTTTCCCCCCCCTCTCTCTCAATTAGTGCAGTGTGTTGCTTATTTTCTTAAAAGGTGATTAGAAGAGTGGAAAAGTTATAAAAATATTCAGTTTAACTATTTATAAAAAATTAACTACTGTAACTATAAACATATAATTCAATATTTAAGGGGTAGTAATAAAAGAAGCCCTAAAAATTTTCGATGAGAAATATTTGTATGTAATAGTGTTATATAGCTTAAGCATATAACAGTGTTATATGCTTAAATATGAAACTCAGTTATTTTTGCTACTTAGATTATAAAATTAAACAAGAAAAAGGATTGACTGCTGTTGCAATTATAATATTTTAAAGTTACAGAGAAAGTATTGTATGTATCATAAAACATAATATTAAAATATAAAGAGAAAATTTTTAAGGATATAAAAAATTTAAGATGGATTTTTCAACTCCATCAGGGATGTCTAATGGTGCTGTTGGACTTAACATTTATTCACTGGCAATTAGGAATTTAGAATATAAAGAAGTGGCCATACACATCTGGCTACTTTTCTATGCTTCTTTTCATGGCTTAAATACAGAATAAGAGAAACTAAAGGATTACATTGCAGAATTCATCCTTTATGGATGCCCTTTTTTTTGTCTTCTACTTTTAGTTGGAAAAGGAGTCTTTTGCAAACCACGTTTGATTTTATTAGCATTACCATTAGTAGAGGCATATGATGCAAGAAAGCAACCTTATACAGCATCAGCCAAAAAAATTATAATAAAAAAAATATATTAAAGCCTTTTCATTTCACCCATCCATTAACTTGAAATGTTTGTCTAGTTCTGTCTTGAATTTATTTAAGCTGTCAACCACCTGCTGGCCAAAGGCAAATTTTCACACATCTATCCTACAACTTCAACTTGAATTTATGTCCCCTCAGGTAATTAATCTGGGCAAGAGGAAAAATCCCATCAGCATTGAGTTTGCTCAAACCATTCAAGCCTTATACACCTCAATCAGATCACCTCACAGGTGCCAAGTCTCCAGATACTGTAATTTGCAAAACTTAAGCTTTCATTCGTAAGAGCAACTCCTTGTTCCAACAGCTCTACATGCTTCCTAAAATAAGGCCTACAGACCTGTATACAGTACAAGGGTGTAGCCTGACCAGTGCCTTATACAAGGGGGTAATCACCTCCTTATTCAAGCTATAAAAATTCCTGTATATCATTGACAAAACACCATAAAGCTACTCTTGTAGACAGTCTGCACTGCTCAGAAAATTTCATATCTAACTGCATAATTATCCCCAGGTCATTTTCATTCTCTACCACCTTGAGTGTAGTACCACACAATTGATATGTTACTCTGGGGTTACTGCTACTGATATGTAGTACTTTATATTTGTCAATTTTAAACTTCAGTTCATTAACAACACTGCCAATCTTTGTACTGTCTGCAAACTTAGACATTTTAAACCTGATATATCTTCAGCAATAAATATAGAAAACAACAATGGACCAAACACTGAACCCTGGGAGACTCCACTAATAACATTAGTCCACGAAGAGCAGTATCCATTGATTACCACTCTCTGTCTTCTCCCACTCAACCATCCCTTTATCCATAACAGCAACTTGCCCTTAATACCACACTGCTTCAATTTGTACAGCAGTCTTCCATGTGCAACAGTATCAAAAGCCTTCCTAAGATCCAAGTATATGATATCAAAATTATTCTTTGCATCCAGTGCCTTAGTGACTGCATCATAGTATCCAATCAAATTGGCCAGACAAGATTTCCCATTAACAAATCCATTATGTTTCTGAACTGAAGTCTTGTCTAGATGATCCTGGTAGTGCTTCTTTAACCAGTACCTCCATTCATTTCGCTGGAACAGATGTTAAACTACCAGGTCTATAATTACTTGTGTCACCCTTTGATCCTCCTTTGTGAATTGGGGTCACATCCAGTCCATGGGTACCTACCATGAGTCCAAGGAAGCTCTCATAATTATGGCTAAGGGTTTCTTACTTCCTTTGCTGCCCCCTTTAATATAACCGGATAGATTCCATCCACCCCAGGTGCCTTTCTTATGTTTAACTTCAACAATTTCTCCTCCACTTTGCTCTCAGTTATTACAAAATCACTTAGCTCCCTGTTAGCATTTGATAAACTTCTGGAACTCCGCTCATTGAATAACTCCTCATGCGTGAATGTAGATGCAAAATACTCATTCAGTTTATCAGCTACCTGAGCATGATCATCAATAGTCAACACATGTATGTTAAGTGGTCCAATTTGATTCATCCCTTTCCTTCTAGAGTTTACATAAGTAAAGAATTCCTTGACGTTTTTCCTCTGCATCCTTTGCCAAAGATTTCTCATAATCTGCCTTTGCCTGCCTAACCTCCTTTGTGACTTGATTATAGATTAGTTTATACCTGCCATAGATTTCTGTATCGCCTGATATGCATCCCATAAATTCTTCTTTTCTGCCACGAGCCTCAATTCATCTAACCTCCATTTAGGACTAAACCTTGAACAGTATTTCTTAGTTGGAATGAAAAGCCTAGTAGCTTCCCATTTAGAATTCACTGTTGGTAACATCATCAGTTGATCCCACTGTACAGAATTTAAAAACTGTCTGGGACCTCTGTATTCACCTTACGAAAGCAAAAGCCCTTTCCTTTAGCCTTGATGGTAGTTACATCAAGGCTAAATTCTTCTGGCTTTAATTTCATTTGTTCGACTCTTGCTTTCTGCACTGCACTCTCTGGGCAACTCAACTTATTTCTGTTTCTTCAGTTGTGGTGTAGGCCTAACTGCAAGTTTTTGCAGGCCTGGGGAGAATGCAGTGCTAGTGTTTGTGTTGTTAGTATATATAAAGTAATGCAAGTTATTATTAACTTTGTATTCTTTTGGCCAATTACATTTGCTTTTCGCTCATGCCCATTCATCAGAACACTCATTCACTTTCTCTCTTTCCTTCATCCCCTACTAGCTTACTAATATTTTTAAGCTAATCTGCTTCCTTGGCTGCCTGTACATCTCCCTCCCCTACATGGTTATTTGGTTTGGGGTCCCAGGTTCCTACACATGGCAGGGTAGTCCTGATAGGGCTATTGGTAGGGCTATATCAGGGGTCACCAAACTACGGCCCGTGGGCCAGATCCAGCCTGCGTAGTCTGTTCATCCGGCCTGCCCCGCACTGTGCTACAAATGATCAAAATTTCTAAAATATATTGTAATTATTTATACGGAAATATAATAAATACACTTCTATCAGATCCTACCTGGCTATCAAAATTGTCATTTTTGGTTGACATAACATCTCACATGAATGAATTGAATTTAAAACTTCAAGGAAAGGACAACTTTATCTGTGACCTTTACCAAATCATTAAAGGATTTCGAAGAAAGCTATTACTTTTTGAAGCACAACTAGAAAGAGGAGATTTCTCTCATTTTCAGTGTTTCAAAGTTTTCAGTGTTTCTTGCTGAAATCGGAGAAGATATCAATCTCGAGTTTCCAAAGAAAATTATTAATGACTTAAAAAAGCATTTTTTGGAAAGATTTTCAGACCTCGACAGAATTGAGAGTGATATTCTTTTGTTTCAAAATCTGTTTCATTGTAACGTTGATGACGTGTCAGTCGAACTACAGTTAGAGATCATTGATTTACAAGCAAATGACCTATTGAAAGAGAAACACAAAGAAGGAAATCTTGTAGAATTTTAATCGCTGCTTATCTGATAACGAGTTTTCAAAATTAAAGAAATTTGCCTCTGGTATGGCATCAATGTTCGGTACAACTTATGTCTGTGAGCAAGCATTTTCAAAACTGAAATAAATCCATAAATCACATTAATCTTTTCTGCTTATCTTATTCCTAATGTCACCTTCCTTGATAAGTTTTTGATAAATAAATATATTTGTTATCTTTATTTTTCTATATATTCTTTATTTTTACATATTTTGTGTATTGTAAATAAATATATTTGTTATCTTACTGAATTGTGCATATTGAACAAAATGATTATACGGCCCGCGCTCGTCAATCTCTTGGTTATCTGGCCCATCGTGAAAAAAGTTTGGCGACCCCTGGTCTATATGATTTGGGATAAGTAAAGGGTTTTCTCAGGGTTTTTGATAATTAATCTTAACAGCTTTTTTCCATATTTTTGGGAATGTACCTTCTGTCATACAGTTATTATATAGTGCTATTAATTTGTCTAGTGCTATTTCTGCTAATTTTTTGATAATCTCAACCTCTGAGAGTTCAAAACCTGAGCATTTATTCTTTTTGGTTTTAGATAGTGCTATTTCCAAGTCTTATGATAAATAATGCCCAATGAGTTCTACATTTGTATTAATATATACGTTACTTCTATCCTGTGACCAAGACAGACTGTCGAAAAGCCCTGGTCCACTTTAGGAAGAGAAGTTATTCAAAATTGGGTTCAATTATTTTAACTAATTTAAAGATTAACTTTTATAAACTGCAATCATTTTAATGATTTTAATTATTTTATTATTAGACAAGATGTTTTCTGATCCTCAAGGTTATGTGGTGGTGGTTTGATGTGTTGGTGGTCAGGTTGGGAGGTCTTGACTGGCGATTGTGGATACATCAGACCATTCATATGTCTGTGAAGGAAGGAAACCATTGAGTAATAATTTTACATCTGATTGAATTAGGAGGGTGTTGTAGTGAAACATTCTACAAAAAAGCATCGAGGTAAATTCTTCTTTATTTCTATGTCTTGTATAGTAAACAGAGGCATTGTCAATATTGGCATTGTCATTAGCAGAGGCATGAAAGCAAGCTTATGCAGCATCAGCCAAAAAAAAAAAAAAAAAAACTGCTCCCATTTCACCTCTGTTCGTTCCAAATACCTGTCCAGCTTAGCCTTAAATTTATTTAGGCTATTAACTTCCATAATGAAAGATGGAAGTCTCTTCACCAATCAACTACCCACTGGCTAAAGACAAACTTCTGCACATCTTTCCTAAAACTGTCTTTCCTCAATTTGAATTTATGCCTATTCTTAGCAAGAGAAAGAATCCCATCAGCATTGAGAATGCTCAAACCATTCAAGGCTTTATACACCTCAATCAGATCACCTAGCAGGTGCCTAGTCTGCAGACACTGTAATCTGCAAAACTTAAGCCTTCCTTCATAAGAGTAACCCTTCGTTCCATTCACTAATCTTGTTGCCCTTCTCTACTTATTCCAACTCAAGGTATGGCCTGACCATTGATAAGGGAAGAATCACCTCCTTATCCTTGCTAGAAAAATTCCTGTATATTATTGACAAGACACCATGAGCTACTCTTGTAGACCATCTGCACTGCTCAGAAAACTTCATATCTACCTGCACAATTACCCCCAGGTCCTTTTCATTCACAGAACGTAGTACCACAGAGTTGATACGTTACTCTGGGGTTCTGCTTCCCATATGTAGTACTTTACATTTGTCAATATTAAACTTCATTTGCCACCTCTCAGCCCATCTGCTCAACTTTTATAGATCCTGTTGCAGCAGCATACTGTCATTTGTGTCCTTAACAACCCTGCCAACCTTAGTATTGTCTGCAAACTTGGACTTTAAGCCTGATATACCATCATCAATATCATTTATAAATGTAGAAAACAACAATGGACCCAACACTGAAGCCCAAGGGACTCCACTAATAACATTAGTCCATTAAGAGCAGTGTCCATTGATTACCACTCTGTCTTCTCCCACTCAACCATCCCTTTATCCATAGCAGCAATTTGCCTCCAATGCCACACTGCTCCAATTTGTTGTGCAGTCTTCCATGTGCAACAGTATCAAAAGCCTTTCTAAGATCCAAATATATGATACTAAACATCCAGTTCCTTTGTGACCACATCATAGTATCCAATCAAATTGGTCTTCCCCTTAACAAAACCATGCTGTGTCCGAGCTATAACTGAAGTCTTGTCTAGATGATCCTGCAGTGCTTCTTTAACCAGTGCCTCCATTAATTTCCCTGGAACAGAAGTTAAACTAACAGGTCTATAATTACTTGTGTTGCCCTTTGATCCTCCTTTGAGAAATGGAGTCACATTTTCACATATCCAGTCCATGGGTACCTTCCCCGAGTCCAAGAAAGCTCTCATAATTATGGCTAAGGGTTTGCTTACTTCCTTTAATATAAATGGATAGATCCCATCCACCCAGCAGATCCTGTTTTATGTTTATCTTCAACAATTTCTCCTTCATTTTCCTCTCAGTTATTACAAAATCATCTAGTTCACTGCCAGAGTTTAATTCACCTCTGGCCTTCCCCTCCCTGAATAACTCCTCATGTGTGAATGTAGATGCAAAATACTCATTAACTTGTTATCCACCTGAGCAGGATCATCAACAGTTGAACCATCAATATCCAGTGGACCAATCTGATTCATCCCTTTCCTTCTAGAGTTTATATAGGTAAAGAACTCTTTGCTGTTTTTCTTTGCATCCTTTGCCAAATATTTCTCATAATCTGCCTTTGCTTGCCTAATCTCCTTTGTGACTTGGTTAAAGACCAGCCTATATCTATCATAGGCTTCAATGTCACCCATTAATTTATATGTATCCCATGCATTTTTCTTCTCTGCCACATGTCTCATTAGTTCATCTGACATCCATTTAGGCCTAAACCTTGAACAATATTTCTTAGTTGGTATGAAAAGCCTAGCAGCTTCAAGATTAATTCCCCGAAGGCCTCCCATTTAGAATTCACTGTTTTTAACATCATCAGTTGATCCCAATGTAAAGAATTCAACAACTGCCTGAGATTACTGTAGTCACCTTTACAAAAACAAAAACCCTTCCCTTTACCCCTGATGGTAGTTACCTCTTTGAGTAAACCCCACTTCAGCACACTGTGATAACTGCCACCTAGTCATTCCTTTATCTGCAGATTCTTAATGCATGAAGAATCACTATTGATAATCAGATCAGAGTATTACTTCCTCTAGTTGCCTCCTGAACATGCTTATATAGAAAACAACCATCCAATAAATCCACAAAAGCCTTGCTAGTGTGTGAGTGACCAACCCATAAATTCCAGTCAATATCCGGGAAATTCCCCCATTATAAGACTCTGATTTACTGGCCCACTCTATTTCCCTGTAAAGTTTTTTTTTATTATACTCATCAGAGTCATTAGGCCTATAACACACTCCTACTCTCAATTTTGATCTCCAGTAATAGATGAATTTCAGT
This sequence comes from Mastigoproctus giganteus, assembly GCF_048544385.1. Taxonomy (NCBI): domain Eukaryota; kingdom Metazoa; phylum Arthropoda; class Arachnida; order Uropygi; family Thelyphonidae; genus Mastigoproctus; species Mastigoproctus giganteus. The sequence continues at coordinate 152,173,334 of NC_143580.1, read as the reverse complement.
AGTCAGTTCAGGGCACTCGTAGTGGAGCTCTGAACTGACTACACTCAGGAGAAGGGTGCACTGGGTGAGGAGAAATTTTCAGAGCCAGAACTTCTTGGCCACAAAATGAGGTGGATGCACTGAGAGATTCTTATAGAAATCTAAGGAATCAGTATACAGCCCTCATAAGAGATAAGAAAAAGGAATGCTGGAGGCACTTGTTGGGAGCTACTGGAAACAATAACCCTTGGGGAGTGGTCTACAGAACAGTGACCAACAAGCTGCCAAGAGGAGATGTCTTAGACTCTACTGACAAACCAGATGGAACCCAAACCCTGTGTTGGACAGATTCTGTAAATAACATCCTAGACAGTATTATTCAGACTGAAACTGGGGATATTCCCCCACCCAGCTAGACATAAAACACTGAATATGACAAACATTGAATACTTGCTAACCTCTTTTGGCTGTGTAGACACTGTTTTATTTGCCCTTGCTCCTTGGGCATAACTTAATGTGTTGATCTCTTTATAATTATTTTTTTTTCTTCTGTCACAGTTTCCACTTTGTTTTTTAAAACTCTGTTTTCTGTGTTCAACTGTGACTCCCTGCTCCAAGACTGTCCAGAAGTTGACTATCTGTAGTCTTGTTGCAGATGTTATTCTATTTGTCTGCTTGTGGAGGAAATCTTCTAAGTAAAGTTTTTAACTTTAATTTGTTTGATGGGGTCTTGAATCTGGTTGATGTTTCAAACCTTATTTCCTTTTCTTGTTTTGTTCTCTGTATTTTCATTATTATCTTTATCTTTCTACTCTTTATTTTCTGTTTGATTTCTCCCTCTTTTGGCCCTTTTCATACCAAGGGGGCCTGAGGGACATGCTTCAATGTCTGTTATTTATTTCCTCATTATTGTTGGAGGGTTTGCCCCCTTAAAACTCTGATATCTGAGTCTGGGATATCCCCTATATTTAAGTTAGGGTTGTTTCCTGGTTTCTGCATTTTTTTGTCCATATTTAAAAGTCCTTTTCAGTCATATTGTCCATATTATATTGTTTCTTCCGTTGGGAGAAATAATTTGATGTGTCTATTCCCACATTAGACCTGTTATAACTGAAGTAATGGGGTTACCCAGTTTTGGAGGGGAAAATCACCTTGAACAAAGGAAACTATCTTAAAAATAAAAAATATCTTAAATCTGTTACTAGATCTAAGTGTCCCATTACTTGGGTTGCCCTTAATGCCACAGTGGGAGAAGACAGAATGGTTATTAATGGACACTGCCCTCCACGGACTACCATTGTTATTGGAGACCCACAGGGTTCAGTGCTAAGCCAGCCCATTGTTATTTGTTATTTGGTTTTTTTTTTTAGGAGCATTAGCAACTAAGGCCATATTGCTCAGGGGATATGCAGTGGTCGTTTCCTGATCTTTCCGCATCCTCCGTATTTGGTGGTCACGGGCTCGAACCCCGGTCGAATCAAGAAGCGTGTGCTACGCACTGCTGCTCCTGCCCACCTGGCTAAGGAGGCACCCAACCCATTGTTGTTTTAATATATTTATTAATGATATTTGGTGGTTAATGACAGTAATCAGGGTAAGGTGCTGCAACAAGATCTAAAAAAATTAAACAGATGTGCTGAGAAATAGCAGCTGAAGTTTAACATTGATAAATGCAATGTTACTGAATATGGGTAGCAGAAATTCCAGATTAATGTATCAATGGTGTAGTACTCATGGTAGTCGAAAATGAAAAAAAAAACAGGGGGGGGGGGTGATTGTGCAGTTAGATATGAAGTTCTCTGAGCAAAGTAGGTGGGCTGCCAGGACAGCTCCTGGGGTTTTGTCTATGATATACAGGAACTTTGCTGGAAGAGACAAGGAAGTGATTATCCTGTTGTATTAGGCAATAGGGCACATCTTGACTACTACATACAGGTCTGGAGGTCTCATTTCGGGAAGGATGTAGATCTGCTGGAACAGATGTAGAGAAAGGCAATGAGATTGGCAAAGGGAACGAAAGGGTAGTCTTATCAAGATGCTTCACTTCAGAATTTGGAGCATCTGGAGACTAGGCACCTGTGAGGTAATCTGATTGAGCTGTTTAAGGCCTTGAATGGATTAAGCAAATTCAATGCTGATGGCATTCTTTCTCTTGCTGAGACTACACATGAATTGAGGAAGGATGATTGCAGGACATTTTATACATTTGTATAATTTGTCCTGCAACCATCCTGCAAACATTTCTTGTATAGAGGTTTGCCTTCAGCCAGTGGGTAACTGGTTGTTGGAATAAACTTCCGTGTTATGAAAGTGGGCAGTTTAAATAAATTCAAGAATTAGATAAATTACTGGAGAGAATGGACTGATAATATGGGAGCGTTTCCCCCCCCCCCCCACATTTTGGCCAATTCTTTATAAGCATGCTTACTTCCATCATTTCCCACTATTACTACTAATATACCGAAGTAACTTACTTTCTTCTTCTTCTGCATGCGTATCAGTCTGTGGTGGTGGAGTTTGATTTTCACCAGTCCGTCTAGAGCTGCTCCGCTGCCTACAGCTGTGAGAGCCTGTTCTTGGTTGTCTGATTTGAATACCGTCACCTTTTCCTATTTTGTCTGGTTCATTTGCTTCAGGTTCATTTTCAGTGTTATTGCAATACACATCTATCAGAACAATTGCTTTTATTCATTTTATATCTTTCATTATAAGTAATAATTCAAAATAAAAATACTAACTCTCAATAAAATGGCCAAAGATAGAAGTAGCTACAATAATATGCACAATTCTCTTCACTTATTATTAAATGGATTAAAAACTTCAATATGTTAAAGTTAGAATTTAGTGAAAAGATAAAATTAACGTATATAATAATTTATCTCAAATGATATGTCAGTATTATAAAGTGCAGTGTACATTTTAAAAAATGCTTTATAAAGACTAAAAAGGTTTTAGGGCTGAAAGCCTCACACTACAGAAAATTCACTAATCGAACATGTTAGTGCATATCATCATCTTAATTTGTAGTAAATCACTGAAATGGCATCGTTTTTGCTATATCTCATTATGAATGCCTTCACAATGAGTTGCCCTTATATATTGCACTACCTCAAATAAACAACACTTCACTACTGGAGAAGACTAATGTTACTTATTCTCAGTGGATACCACCACCACCCAGATGGCACCGTCTCAAGGCTTTTTAGCCTCTCATCGGTGGACGGGTAGGTATCCTGGTGTTACAATAAGTGACAACCCAGTTATGAAGTATAACTCCACACTATGCAATATCAGGGCAACTTGTTGTGAAGGCATTAATATATAAATATATCTCTACCAGTTCCATTAAATGGACAAGGATATGTTTTAAGGAATAATGTCAGCAAAAATATTTTTTTCTTTGCTATGTGTCTGAAGCAATCTGATAGCATTTCATCAAGAAATCAAAGAAACCATAACAGAGCAGGGGCCCAACAAGAGACATATTTGAATTGGTCAAAAGACTTATCTACCTGCCAAATACTATTCCGGTTATTTGGGACACATCGGGACTAGTGCATTTTGGCCCATTTAAGCGGATAGACCCCCGCTTTACAATTGGTTCACTGTACAATCAAATCACGTTACGATGGACTCACCATAGTAAAGTACCATTCACTATACGATGTGTAGTAAGCGCCGGTCACTGTGATCACGTTTGTGAATTGAATTTTAATTCTATTAAACAGCGATTCTAATTAGCGAAAACAGAGGGATATTATCCACAGGCTATAAAAGTAAAGATATATTAAGCACAAATTTACCCTTTATTACCTTACCAATTAAAAAATTAAATGATACGTGAAAATCGGAATAATTAATACGTACTGTAATATGTACATACTAACTAGCTGACAGTTCTGTTCACTAACATTTGTTCGTGGGGGTTAAAATTTAAAACAGTAAAAAGATAAGTAATCAATAACAAAAAACATGGCGCACACAAATTGCAAGTACCACGATACACGCAAGTGAGAACGGAGTAAAAGTTACGAAGCTTTAAAAATAGGAATGAAGATTCCATGGAAGTGTAAACACATTTTACCATAATAACCCACAGAATTCCAGCTGTCAGTATTATCGCAAATTCAATAAGATCGAGTTTACTATCAGTTTATGATAGATTTCACTAACAGAAAAGTCCAATAAATGGTGATTGCTAATTGTTTTATGGTTGTGACCTCCAGAAATCTGACCAAACCACGTGGTATGGTTGGAGACAATCGTAGAGTAATCTCCAGTGCTGCCCCGATTAAACGACACGTTGTCCCAATTAAGCGAAGTAAACCCTGGCTATTTTCTTGATTGGGTTCTGTTTTTCAAGATTTGCCCCAAATAAACGGCTGCCCCAATTAACTGGTGGTCCAAATAACCGGAATCCACTGTATTTAACAATAGATGAAATGTTGGTGGGATTCAGAGGAAAAAATGTGACTTTTAAATATTTATGAAAAGCAAACCAAACATGTATGAGATAAAGATTTTTCTGTCTCTGTGAGGCAAAAACTCATGATCATGACAATGGTTTGTGTACACTGGGTTCACCATTATGACCCTGAAATGAAGAGACAGTTGATGGCATGGCACCACCAAAATTCACCGTGCAAGAAGAAGTTCAAAATACAGCCTACTGTCGGTAAACTCACAGTGACTGTTTTGGGATAAAGATAGGTTCTTGCTTGTGGAATTCTTGGAGTGTGGCATCACAATCAACTCAGATCGATACGTGGAAATGCTGAAAAAGTTGAAAGGCCACATCAATAGAGTTCGACCGGACAAAAATCTTAGGTTGCTCTTCTCCATGACAACACATGACCCTACACCAGTCTGTGCACAATGGAGTCCATTGCTAAACTGGGGTGCACTGTTTTTCTCCACCCCTTCTCATAGCCCAGATCTTGCACCTTCTGACTATCACTTCTTTGGCCTGCTGAAGGATGCACACCGTGAACCCATCCTGCGGACAAAGACCAGTTCAAGCACTGTGTTCGCAAAGCCCTCCGGAGCAAGAATAAGGACCTGACTCAGAGATGGCAGAAATGCATAGAAAATGATGGTGACTGTGGAAAAACAATAGTGTGTTTATTAATGATTTGAGGATTAATTGATGTAAAAGGCATAGTTGTACGAATTAAATTTTCTGAGGTAAAAATATAAGAGGCATTACTTTCGTACTACTCGCAAATACAATAAGGCAGATCAGGACTACCAAAAGCTTGGCATGATTCTTTGTTATAATTCCATAAATGGAAGTGTGGGTTCATCACTAGATGGTCTTAGGCATTATGATTCTCAGTTATGAAAATTATTAAATGTTTTTATTTTGTGCCGAACATCTTCTGAAACAGAAGAAGGATGACAACTGGATGCTTTCATTACATCATTACCACTATTGTTCTCTTTCAAATTGAGTCTGTGTAATTGCCAGCAACACTTTCAAAATCTGCCATACCTTCTGAAACAGCAGTGCCGCCAGAGAGATTCTTCAAGCAGGTGAAGAATTGAACAATCTTAAGCGAACAAAAAACATTCTATTGTATGCAGTAACTGCCATAAAACTGTCTGCAAGGAACATACCACAGTTGAAATTATTTGCACTAAGTATCAGTGAATTTTGACTGTTCATGATGAATGTAATAGTAATAGTATTTCACATATAATATAAGGAAGCTGCAGCCTTTTGCTGCACTGGAAAAAAAAAAAAAAAAAAAAGCCCACACACACACACACACACACACACACACACACACACACACACACACACACACACACACACACACACACACACACACACACACAAGTAAATAAGAAAATACAAATTATATGCTTCCCACCTCTCACACGTAACTATCCAGTTGACCTCTGAATTTATTCAAACTGCCAGCCTTAACTACCTGTGATAGTAACTTGTACCAACAATCAACAACTAGCTTGCTAAAAGAAACCTTTGTACAATCTAATCTAAACCTCAACTCCTGCAATTTGAATTTATGAACCCCTAGTATTGGAATTCTTTATAACAGTGAGAATTCCACTTTGATCCATTTTATTAATTCCTCTCTGAGTTTTATACACCTCAATAAAATCAGCTCTAAGGTGCCTGGTTCTCAAGCTCAAAGGTGAGATCTGAGTCCCAGATCTCACCTTTCGGGTTGCCCATCTTTGGACCCTTTCAAGAAGTTCAATGTCTTTTTTCAAATGAGATCCCCATACTTGAACACAGTATTCCAAATGTGGTCTTACAATACAGTGAGATTATGACCTCCCTATCTGTATAGGATAATGTTCAATAAATCATTGATAGGACACCACAGTCTTTCCTGGCTGCCTATTTACACTGTTCAAAAAATTTCATGTCTGCCCATATTGTAACTCTCATATCCTTTTCCTCCTCCACTGTTTTTAATTTAACCTCACCAAGTGTATAATTTATTTCAGGGTTGCTATTCTCCAAGTTAACAAAGTCATGTTATGTGTCCTTCAGAGCCGTATCTATCAAAATGTCCCCGGATTGCACTCTTAATTGTTGCCTCTAAGATTTTTCCTACCACTGAAGTCAGACTGACTGGTCTGTAGTTACCAACTTTGCTCTTAGAAACACTTATGTACTGGAGATATGCTTGGCACTTCTCCAATCCAAAGGAATCTCCTCTGAGTCCAACAATGCCCTCATAAACCTCAATGGTTCAATACACTCCCTCGTGTTTTCCCTCAAAACTACAGGGTATATATGCCGTCAACTCTGGGAGCCTTACTTGCCTTTATGCTCAAAAGTTTTTCTAATAAACAATCATCTGTAATCATCTTTTCTAATAAACAAACAATTGCAGCCTCTTCTCAGCATGTAAGGTCTTTTGTCAGTAAAAACTGATGCAAAGTACCCATTCAATTCATCCGCAACATCAGCTGGGTTATCTAAGACACACCTAGTGCACAAGGGTCTGATTTGATTAGCTTTCTTCTTCATTGTATTCACATACATGAAAAATTCCTTGTCTCCATTCTTTGCTCTCGTAGTGCTTTCTGATATGTAGGCCTCCCTAACTTAATTTGTGGTATTGTTACACATCAACTTGAACCTGTTGTAAGCTTCAGTACTTTTCATTACTGTGTAGCTGTCCCATATTATCTTTTTCTGCTCTATTTGACCAGCCAGATTTTTTGCTTTAAAAGTGGCCATCAAATGTTTACTATGTAAATATTTAAAATAATCTTATTTTTGTTATAAATTTTTGTCATGTTTCAAATTAATAAATTAGGTTATTCAGTTTTACTTTTCGTTACGTAACAATAAACAAAAAACCACCCTTACTTCTATAATTAAAAAACATTCTAAATAAGAAGTCAGGATAAATAGTTAACTTCAAATATAAACCTTCTGTTTCAGCGGTTCCTAACTACTGAGATTTGTGGATCCCTTCAAAAATCAAAACAAGTTTGCGGACCCCTATACATATATTTCCCCCCCTTCTATGTACTTCTGTAATCTCTCTTTCCTTCACTCTCAAACTATTCTTACCTATACTACTGTTCTTACTTATACTACTGTTTTGTGCAATGGCCATCCATTTACTACATGTATTTCATCTGTTGAAATGAACAGAATTTCATCTGTTCATCTCTGTTCTTGCCTTCCAGGTTTTCTCTTAGCTCCTATTGGGTACTATTCTGTTATTTTCATAGTCCATCTGTCATCATATCTTCGAGCTATGTGTCCTGCTCAAGACCATTTCAGTTGTTTAGTTCTGGTAAGGATGTCCTTTACTTGTGTTTGCTGCCTAATCCATGTGTTTCTCTTCTTATCTAACGGTCTGATTCCTAATATAATTCATTCCATTCTTTTGGTGAGTGCCCAAGTTTCTCTTCCGTAAGTCAAATGCCTTTTCATAATCCACAAATGCCAGGCATAATGGTGTTTTATATTCATTTGCTTTCTTCATTAGCTGCAATATTACATGAAGGTGATTCATAGTTGAGAATCCTGTCCTAAAGCCAGCTTGCTCTTTCGGTTAATTCTCATCAAGTATTCTTTCTAATCTGTTAGTAATGACCCTTGTGAACAACTTGTAGATGTGGGACAACAAGCTAATTGGTCTATAATTTCCAATTTATCTCCTTTCTTATGCAGCAAAATTATGATTGCATTATTTCATTCCTTAGCCATCACACCTTTCCTAATGTATTTTGTGAAGAGTCTTGCCAGTTTCTACATCATGTCTCTTCCTCACATTTTTAACAACTTTACAGTAACTTCACCTTCACCTGGGGCTTTCTGATTCTTCATTTTCTTCAATACATGTTCTACCTCATCAGGAAGGATATTGGATATGCTGTATGTGTTACTAATTTGCAATCCATCTTCCCCACTGCTGGCATCATTCCCTCGCTCCTTGTATAATTCTCTATAGTAGTCTTCTGCTATTTGAATTATGCCTTCTCTTGATATTTATAAGTACACTATCGCTATTCTTCAGTTTCAGTATCATTTGTCTTTCTGTATTATTGCTCATGACTGCTCATTTCAGTCGGTTGTATGCCCTTAATGCTTGTTCTACTTTTCTTGTGTTAAATCTTCTTATGTCCTCTCTGAGTCTCTTTCTAATGGCTTGGAATTTTTTTTTTTTTTTTTTATGAAAACCCCAAACACGAAAGATACCAAAACCTATAGTACTTAGTGCCGTGCATGGGTTAAAGGAAAAGTATGGTGGGAGGGGGTTTGTTGGAAACTCAGTATACTCAATTTTGTCCTTGTTAGTGTTTATCTTACTCTTCATTTGTCCTCTTTGGTTCATTACGACAAGTGTTTCTTGACTAATTTTTTCTTCTTTGGATTTCTTTTTACCTATAGGTTTCTTGGGCTTTATCACTTTCAGAAAGTTGCAGTATTCCTCAGCGATATCTTGGTCCTGCACAGTCTGCAGAAGCTCAAACTTGTTCTTAAGTTCCAGTACATACTGCTTTTTCTCCTCTTCTGTTATCTCAAAGATCTTCATATTATTTACTCGAGTCAGTTTTTTCCTTTCTTTTCTTACATCTATATCAAGTGTGCATCTTACCATTCTGTGAACACTTCCAACATTTACCTTGTTCAGGATGGTAACATCATTCACGATATATCTTCTATTAGTAAGGATGAAGTCGATTTCATTAGTTGTTAATCCATTTGGGTGCTTCTATGTCCTCTTTCTGTTCACCCTTTTCTTGAAAAAAAATTGTTCATTACTGACATTCCTAGGATTTTGCAAATTCCACATGTCTTTCACCTCTCATTTCTTTCATCAATTCCAAAATTTCCTGTAGTTGCTCTTTCTGGGCTGTTTTGTCTCTTTCCAATCTTAGCATTGAAGTCCCCCATAACAATGGTGTAGTGAGTTTTCTGTTCATCTAGAAGTCTCTCAATTTCGGTATACATTTCTTCAACCTCTTCATCACTATGGCTCAATGTTTGTGTATATATGCTGTGCACACGCACGCGCACACACGCACGCGCCACACACACACACACACACACACACACACACACACACACACACACACACACACACACACACACACACACACACACACACACACACGAACACTGGGTATTCTAAAAAGAAAATTCAAAGTTTTGTGTGTGAAACAACTCAACTTTATTCTTATTTTTATTCTATTTACATAGAATGAATAATTTGAAATATGAATACAAATATATCTACTAACTGTTATCGAAAATGATAAATGTTCTATAACAAAATTCATTAATTGCATCAGTATATTTTTTAAGAAAATAAACACATATTACTTGATATCTTCTGAACGTTACCCTCTGGAACTGGTATACAGATGCCCAGGGGTTTGCGGACCCGCTGTTCTATTTGATTAACAACTGCAAAAATGAATTATATTAGCACCAGTCTGCTGGTGATATCTTGGCTTATGTTACTCAGCTGTAACAAATTTCATGGAAAATTCTGGAACTAAATTAAAATGGCTATTCAACATTTCCAAGGCTTTTTATCATGTTGGCATAAAGGCCTTTTAATTTTTGCAACAGAGTAGCCAGTTTGTTTAACCATTCACTAACATTCATTAATATCCCTAACATATGTAATAGGGATAGCAGTCTTTTAATGGTTCAACTAATGCTGTAGTTCCCCAACTTGTCGTAGACATTCTCTCAGATATGCCAAGCTGTGCTTGATACCTGGGAGTCTAAAACACTGATGGAACTGATATTCAGGTGACACTCAAGTCAAGTGGACCTAATTTCGGTGAAAGCTGGTTGGTCTGTGTCAGACTAATCCTCTGCTTGCACCTTCACGATGGTGAGACTGTTAGTAACATTGAGTATAACCCCCATGTGCAAGTCCTGAAATATGGCACCTAGCACACTGAGGGTGACCACCCAGGTTCAAACCAACGTAAGCAGGGGTTGAGGTGTGGTGTCCACACCACACCACACAAAGGAATGCTGGTCCTCTGTGTTACCAGGCAATACTAGGTGGTAGATGACTTATCAACTGATGCAATACCACCACTTTGCTTATTGGAGGCTTGACCCCCATGTGCAAGTCCTGAAATATGGCACCTAGCACACTGAGGGTGACCACCCAGGTGCAAACCAATGTAAGCAGGTGTTGAGGTGTGGTGTCCACACCACATCACACAAAGGAATGCTGGTCCTCTGTGTTACCAGGCAATACTAGGTGGTAGATGACTCTTATCAACTGATGCAATACCACAACCTTGCTTATTGGAGGCTTGAAGTGCTGTTGTTGTTGTTTGGTTTTTAGGAGCATTAGCAACTAAGGCCATATTGCTCCGAGGATATGCGGTGGTCATTCCCTGACCTTTCCGCATCCTCTGTATTTGGTGGTCACGGGCTCGAACCCCGGTCTAATCAAGAAGCGTGTGCTATGCACTTCCGCTCCTGCCCACCTGGCTACGGAGGTGCCTTGAAGTGGCGGAACCCGTGTTTAGTCTCCAGAGCTAAGCTCCGATAACCCCCCCATCTCTTCCATCATGCAGTATGATTAATGTCTTTTGAGGTTATGATGGACATCATGGTGAGATCCAATCTTCCTTACATTTCAAGAGTGCAGCTCTAAAATGGCATTCACAGGCAGGCTGCTAGTTAGTACACTGGACTGGAGTTATTGGTTACTTTCTAGGAGGCTTCCAGATTGGTTACTGTGTAATCTTGCTGCCTCTACTCTACTAGATAGTACATGGAGGAAGTCTGAGTAGTGTGCATGTGGGGGACATTGTCGAGGCCACGTTGTGTCAAAGAGCTAGGTATATTTTTACCATGTGTAAGCCATATCAAAAAATTTCATTACTGCATATAGTATGTTCCCCCATCTTTTTTTTTTATTACACAATGAATTGTCAAATTAGTAGAGCAACTTATCTGGAAAAAGATCTAAATCTCCCAAACAATTCCTCGTTCATTTCACAAATATATGTAGTTTCAGTTATAATCTCAATGATGTCTATTTTCACTTAGAATCTGCCAAAACCCATGTACTTTTCTGACAGAATCTCAGTTATCAGTTTATTCAACCACTGCTTAGCTCAGTTGTCCAAATAATTTGCTGTATGATTCCTTTTGCTTCAAAGGTGGTACTTGTGCATATGTTCATTCTGATACGGTGGTACTTGTGCATATGTTCATTCTGATACGGTGGTACTTGTGCATATGTTCATTCTGATACAGTGGTACTTGTGCATATGTTCATTCTGAGACTTAGTAATTTGGAATCTCCTCTTTTCGATCTTCTCTGGCTTAAAATCTCTTCTGATACGGTGGTACTTGTGCATATGTTCATTCTGATACAGTGGTACTTGTGCATATGTTCATTCTGATACAGTGGTACTTGTGCATATGTTCATTCTGAGACTTAGTAATTTGGAATCTCCTCTTTTCAATCTTCTCTGGCTTAAAATCTCTCTACCACATTCTGTCAAATTCATCTGTTGCCTCTATCATTCTCCCAACTCCAATAATCCCTTCGGACTCTTTGACTTCTTGTCTTTGAAACTTTACTTTCTCCAGTCCAACTTTCCTAAGAGTGAGGTAATTTGCCTTGGTGATTTTAATGTTCACAACTCTAGCTCTTCGAGATGCCTAGGCTTTTGTCATTACTAACAACCTCACACAGATTGTTCATTTACCTACCAGAATACCAGACAATTTTACCGCACAGCCAACACACTTGATCCTTTATTCACGAACAACCATTCTTTACTCACGAACAACCGTTGGGTTGAGTGGTCCTCTAGACACCTCAGATCATGATTGGTGATGGCCTCTTCTCCAATGGAGCCTTTCTCTCATGACCATTCCCAACTTCATGTTGTTTGGCATTACAAGAATGAAAAATGGTATGATCTGTTAGATTTTTACTTTTCATTGGTAGGATTACTGTTTCAAAACCTGATTTTGAAAGAGTAATAAACCAGCTCCCACTATTCCCAGTATGTTTTCTCAGATCGTGTCAGTGAAATTATTCTAGTATGGATAGAATCTTTTATTCCGCACTCCACCTTAAAATCTCTAACTTTATCCAAACCTTGGTTTTCCAATAAATGTGCTAAGGCTGTTCAAGGGAAGAATGTTGCATATCATAATTGGCTTGTTTCCAAATCTTCAGTTTCATTTTCTGTCTACACCAGAGCTCACCACAAGTGTAAAGCAGTTATTAATCAGTCTAAACTAGATTTTGAACAGGCTAAGAGTAGAAAACTTGCTTCTTGTCCAATTGCCCAGCATTCTGGTCTCTTACCAGAGCTATCGGCTGCAACTTTTGCCCATCTCTGTTCCCACCTCTGTCAAAACCAAATGGTTCTATTGCCACTTCTGTCAAAGATAAAGCTGACCTGCTAGCATCCTATTTTTCTTCCAACTTGTGTATTAATGATCTTGGTAAACCACCTCCCACCATTTCCAGTATGCTCCATTCAATGGCTCCTGTGGTCATCTGTCAAAAGGATTTTGATGAACCTTGATGCTAAGAAAGCTCCGGAGCCCTGATGACATTTCTCCATTTGTTCTCAAAACTTATGCTCTTGAACTTACTCCTGTTCTATGTTTCCTTTTTTCACTTCCTTATTCCAAATTGTTTTTCCCTTCTGCTTGGAAATTTGCTCATATCTAGCCAGTTCCTAAAAAGGGTGAAAAATCCATCCTATCCAATTATCATCGCACTGCAATTATTACTTCTCTTTCTAAAGTAATGGAGAAATCAGTTAACCGCACTATTAAACTATCTAGAAACCTTCCATCTGATCAAAGATTGCCAGTATGGATTCTGTCAGTGTTGATCCATTGGTGATATTCTGGCATATGTTACCCATCAATGGACAAATTCAATGGAAACGTTTGGTTAAGCTCAAGCAGTTGCTCTTGACATTTCAAAGGCTTTTGATCGTGTTTGGTATAAAGATCTTGTAAATAAGCTTCCATGTTATGGTTTGCCAACTTTTTTTGTAGTTGGATATCTGGGTTTCTATCTGACAGGTCACTGCAGGTGATGGTAGGTGGCTCTTTGTCTTCTAACTTCTCCACTAATGCTGGTGTTCCCCAATGTTCAGTTCTTTCTCCCACTCTTTTCCTCCTGTATATTAATGACCTTCCTCCATTGACCAGAAATTCTATCTATAGTTTTGCTGATGATAGCAAATTGCATTCTACCTTCAGTTTGAGAAACCCTGCCCTGCTTAAACAGCTTCAACTTCTCAAATATCCACTACCAATTCCTTAAATTCAAATCAACTAATTTATCTTTGCCCCACTGGAGAGTGGGGCAAAGATAAATTAGTTGATTTGAATCCTTCTAAAACTGAGACCTGTCTTATATCTCGCAAAAAGGATTCTTCTGCTCCTATGCTTACCTTTGGTGACACTCCGATTTCTAGACAAGTTGATATGTCTCTTTTGGGGATTACCCTGACTTCTAATCTCTCTCTTGGCATAAGCACATTACAAATATTGCTTCCTCTGCATCTAAAAAACTGGGGTTTCTCTTTCACGCTTGGCATTACTTTTCTTTCAAACAGCTGTTCACTCTGTACAAATTGCAAATCTTTCCTACCATGGAATACTGATCCCACATCTGGGCCTGGGTGCCCCCCAAAACCTCTCTGAGGTTTCTAGACTCCATTCAAAAGAGGGCAGTTAGGTTAATTAATGACTTATCTCTAACAGAGTCTCCACTCTGTCTCATAGACATTCTGTTTTTGCTGCATGCCTTTTCTATAGACACTTCCATGGACACTGTTCTTCTGAATTGGCTTCTATAATTCTGGCTCTCTCTTTCAAAGCAGTCAGAACATATGCCACAACCAGTCAACATCCTTTCACTGTCCAACTTCAAAATCACAGAACCAACTTTTCTTCTTCCTCATTTATTCATTCAACTTCCGTTTTCTGGAAGAACCTTCCTTCATACATATTTCCTGAAAATTACAATCTACAGAAGTTGAAGTCTGATGTTAACCAATATCTTCTTTCATCATCCCAACCTGCAACCCATGGATGGTACTAAGTACTATAGGTTCTAATATCTCTCATGTTTGGGGTTTTCATAAAAAAAAAAAAAAACTGTGCGATTCAACCACCATTTCTCTCCTGTCATTAATTATCCATTGAATGGAGCTTCTAATCAGTTTTGCTGATTACAATTTGACAAATCTTCTCTACACAAATAGCTAGAACTTCTTGAATCTCTCTTACTAGTTCTTAATCCTTTTGTGTGTGCTTTGAATAGAGAGTTTCCAGATGGAGTCTGGCTTTACAGTGAATTGTCCATGGAATTTTGAAGTTATGTAAAATTGAAAATTTTTATATAAATGCTTTTAAATATTTATTCTTTATTTTGACTTCCCAACATCATTAGTGAAATTATAATAAAAAAATAAAATCAGAATAACAAAAATAATCATGAAAATTTCAGTTACTTTCTTTCTGATGTAATAATGATCTCTATACTTATTTAACACTTGATTCAATATCATTACTAAGTGTAAATTAAGCATAGTACAAAAAAAATAATTTAAAAAATTAAACACTATACTACATTAAAGAAATTGTTGAAATTGCAACAAGTGATTCTGAAGAGGGACCAACTGCCAATTAAGAAAAAAAATTATGTCAAAATACCAAATAAAATAAAACAAATAAAAGTAAAAATACAGGGTGGATAAGCTGGAGCCTACACTCAACCAGGCAGGCACAGAGGCATGGTCTTCTGGTTAAAGGATAGCACAACTGCTGCTGGAAACTGGAAACAAGTAAGGGAAATCTCCCAATACATTAATCTAAATGGACACATACATTCACCCACTTAAGAATAAAACTGCTTTTTTTTGTTAAATGGATGTCTGTAGCGTATTTTATTTGTGAATTCACACAGAGCTGATGCTGTGGAAATTCTCATAACTCTTGCATTTCTGTTTGGCCCTGATAGACAAAGTGGCAGGAGTGCTGTGACTAGGGGGAGAACTGAGGGGGAGGGCGATTCTCCAACACAGCACAGCCTAAAAAAATGTGCAACTTGAGAAATGTTTGCCGAACTCTCTGGAACGGAACATGATATTGCCATGGGGGATGTCTTTGTGTGTGTGCGATGTAAGGAGTGTAAGGAAATCAGGCGACAACTCAGCATTGTTATGGGCCTATATGAGAGCTTGAAGGACATGGTGGATGCCCTCGAACGATCTAAATTGAGGGCCCATCAGGCTCTCAGCTGCCCACATCAACGCCAGAGCTTGCACTTGGTCATCATGCAACCCCCAAGGCAGAATGCGCTGGTCCCACAGGAGCTAGTAGTTGTTGGTGACCATTTTCAGGGAAACGGGGAACATGCTTTTGAAAAAAGAATAGGTGGAACAGGACCAGGGTATGTCTGCCAGGAGCAAAGGTTGATGACATTGCAGAGTGGATATCATCTTTTAAGGGCACAAAAGGTGATATAGTTGTACACTTTGGCACTAATGATATTAAGAGTAGCAGACTGGCAGAATTACTTAAAAAGTACAGGTCACTGTTGAAAAAAAGCCAGGAATTAGGGTTGAATTTGAAAGTGTCTGCAATTCTGCCCAGACACTATAGAAGGGAGTATATGATGAGAGCCTTGTCGATCAATTCTGCACTGGAAAGATTGTGCAAGGCTCAAGGGATAGAATTTTTTTCAGCCTGGTCTGTACTTGTTAACAGGAGAGACTGCTTCTACAGGGATGAGATACACTTAAATAGAAAGGGTGCAAGAATATTTGCTGATGCTATCGAGGCAGTGTTAGGTGGGTCGGAAAACTGCTAGCTTGGGGGGATACAAGGACTAATAGTTTAACAGTAGCCGCAGGCAGAGGTGAAGGTGATTCTTGCACAACTTCTATTAGAATAAGTAGCGACCTGGAGTGAGGGGTGTTGGGGGTTTCAGGGACTGATGGCAATCGTGAAATAGGTGGGTATATGGGATGTGTTAGGGTAACTAGGAATAGGAGCATGTATGCTTGCATGTATACCAATGCTAGAAGTATAGTAAATAAATTTGATGAATTTGAAGTGTTGGTCAAGACATCAAAAGCAGAGACATGTTATCACACAGATATAAGGAATGCAGAACTGGAATTTGGGGAGTACAATTTGTACAGAAAGGATAGAAAGGGAGGAGATGTTATGCTGTTAATTAAGAAAAACATAAAATCAAAAGAAGTGCACCCAGTTGATATAGATGAACAGTGCATTGTTGAGTCAGTTTGGTGTGACATAAGCACTGCGAAAGCAAAAATAAGAGTAGGAGTGTGTTATAGGCATAATGACACGAATGAGTACAATGAACAATTGTACAGAGAAATAGAGTGGGCTAGTAAATCGGAATGTCTTATAATGGGGAATTTTAACTTCCCAGATATTGACTGGAACTTGTGGGTTGATCACTCACACACTAGTCAGAATTTTGTGGATTTATTGGATAATTGTTTTCTGCAGCAGCATGTTCGAGAGGCAACCAGAGAGAGTAATACTCTTGATCTGGTTATCAGCAGTGATCATTCGTGTATTAAGAATTTGCAGATAAAGGAACCACTAGGTGGCAGTGATCACAGTGTACTGATGTGGGATTTACTTAAAGATTTAATTACAATCAGTGGTAAA
Source organism: Mastigoproctus giganteus (assembly GCF_048544385.1). Lineage (NCBI taxonomy): Eukaryota > Metazoa > Arthropoda > Arachnida > Uropygi > Thelyphonidae > Mastigoproctus > Mastigoproctus giganteus. The sequence goes on along the minus strand of NC_143580.1, from coordinate 152,156,179 downwards.
GGAAAGGGTTTTTGCTTCCGTAAAGGTGAGTACAGTGGTCTCAGAAAGTTTTTAAATTCTGTACAGTGAGATCAACTGATGATGTTAGCAACAGTAAATTCTAAGTGGGAAGCATTCAAGGAATTAATCGTGGATGATACTAAAATTTTCATACCTATTAAGAAATATTGTTCAAGGTTTAGGCCTAAATGGTTATCAAATGAACTAATGAAACTGATAACAGAGAAGAAAAATGCATGGGATGCATATAAATTATCAAGCGACTCAGAAGCCTATGGCAGATATAAGCTACTCTGTAATCAGGTCACAAAGTAGGTTAGGCAGGTGAAGGCAGATTACAAGAAATCCTTGGCAAAAGATGCTAAGCAAAACAGCAAGGATTTCTTTACTTATATAAACTCTAAAAGGAAGGGAATGAATCTGATTGGTCCAATTGACATTGATGGTTCGACTATTGATGATCCTGCTCAGATAGCAAACAAACAATGAGTATTTTGCATCTACATTCACACATGAGGAATTATTAAGGTTTGAAAATGGCAGAAGGTTATCAATTTGTAGCAGGATACTTAACGATTTTGTAATAACTGAGAGCAAAGTGGATGAGAAATTGTTGAAGTTAAACATAAGAAAAGCACCTGGGGTGAATGGGATCTATCCAGTTATATTAAAGGAGGCGGAAAAGCAACTAAGCAAACCCTTAGCCATAATTATGAGAGCATCCTTGGACTCGGGAGGTTCCCACGGACTGGAGATGTGCAAATGTATCCCCAATTCACAAAGGGGAACAAAGCGTGACGCGAGTAATTACAGACCAGTTAGTTTAACTTCTGTTCCGGGTAAAATAATGGAGTCACTAGTTAAAGACGCATTGCAGGATCAACTAGAAAAGACTGCAGCAATAATTCAGACACAGCATGGGTTTGTCAAGGGAAAGTCTTGTGTGACAGATTTGATAGGATATTATGATGTGGTTACAAAGGAACTGGATGCAAAAAATAATTTTGATATCATATATTTGGATTTCAGGAAAGCTTTTGACACTGTTGCGCATGGAAGACTATTGTACAAATTGGAGCAGAATGGTATTAAGGGTAAGTTGCTACAATGGACAAAAGGATGGTTAAGTGGGAGAAGACAGAGGATGGTAATCAATGGGTGCTGCTCTTCGTGGACTAATGTTATAAGTGGAGTCCCACAGAGTTCGGTGTTGGGTCCACTGTTGTTTTGAATATTTATCAATGATATTGATGAAGATATATCAGGCTTAATGTTGAATTTTGCAGATGATACAAAGGTTGGTAGGGTTGTTAATGACAGCAATGGCAGTGTGCTACTGCAACGGGATCTAGATAATTTGGGCAGATGGGCTAAGAAGTGGCAACTGAAGTTTAACCTTGACAAATGCAAAGTACTGCATATGGGTATTAGTAACCCCAGAGAAACGTACGAACTGTGTGGTACTACACTTAAGGTGATAGAAAATGAAAAAGACCTGGGAGTAATTGTGCAGTTAGATATGAAGTTTTCTGAGCAATGCAGACAGGCTGCCAAGGCAGGTCATGGGGTTTTGTCAATGATATATAGGAATTTTGCTAGCAGGGAAATGGAGGTGATTGTCCCTCTGTATAAGGCAATGGTCAGGCCACACTGAGTACTGTGTACAGGTCTGGAGGCCTCATTTTAGGAAGGATGTAGATTTGCTTGAACATGTACAGAGAAGGGCAACAAGATTGGTGAGTGGAATGAAGGGATCCTCTTATCAAGAGAAGCTTAAGTTCTGCAAATTGCAGTGGCTGGAGACTAGGCACCTGCACGGTGATCTGATTGAAGTGTATAAGGCCTTGAATGGGTTGAGCACGCTGAATTCTGATGGGATCCTTCCACTTGTTCAGATTACGAACCTAAGGTGGCATAAATTCAAATTAAGAAAGGACAGATGTAGAATAGATGTGCGGAAATTTGCCTTTAGCCAGCAGGTGGTTAATTGCTGGAACAAACTTCCATCTGTCGTTGTGGAAGTTGATAGGTTGAATAAATTTAAGGAGGAAATGGACAGGCATTCGGAGGGAATGGAGTGATTTTTCTTTTTTGGCTGATGCAGCATAAGCTTGCTTTCTTGCATTATATGCCTCTACTAATGCTAATGCTTGGCTAATTCCACTGTTAATCCTCAACCTGCCTCACAATCTTCCTACATTCTCCAATACCCTGTGGGAGACTTCCGTAGATGTAACCCTTGCTACCAAATCAATGTCAGGCTACCTCCTGAACTGGGTGGTCCAGGAGGTTTGGACCACCTCTGATCACCGGACCATTACCTTTGAAATGAAGCGCTCCATTGCCCGCATTCCGATCCAATGATTGATGACACAGAGGTATGCGGTCGATAAGGCAGACTGGGCCCTCTTTCAAAAGACCCTGTGCGGACTCTTCCACCAGTTACCAGCAGATGATCCTAGGCTAAATGACCCTAACTTACACCAGCAAACTGTTACCAACCTCATTACTAGTGCGTGTGACACAGCAATGAAGAAAATTAATCCTAGACCAGGCGCTGTCCCCTGGCGGTCCGCAGAGTTGCAGAATCTTTGACAGGAGGTGAACCAGAAGAGGAAAATCTTTCAGCGTGCCAGGAGATCTTGGCCTGCCAATAAGGTTGAAGAATTAAGACAACAATATAGGGACATCCGAAATGAGTATACTGTTCTAATTAGAAAAAGAAAACAAAAATCATGGGAAGATCTTGTCACCTCAGTTGGAAATAAAAACCCTTGGGGGGTGGTATATAAGGTTACCACCAACAAACTCCCTAGAGGAGAAGTTATCCCGTCAATCATAATACCAACGGGAAGTATGACAAACACCTGGACCAGCTAGATAAATAATATTCTTGATGCAATATCTTTAAGCAGCCGGCAATGGTAACAACCCAACAGCTCTCTTGCTATGCAGAGAAAATGATGACTACAGCACAGAAACAACGGAACCACCATTTACTTTAGAGGAACTAAACTTAGCAGCAGCAAAAATTAGGACGTGTAAGTCACCTGGTCTGGACAAACTCGAGCCAGAAATTATTAAGAAACTAATTGAATATACCCCAGACCCTATCTTGGACCTCTTCAACCACTGTCTCCAAGTAGGATATTTCCCAAGTGCATGGAAAGTAGCAAGTGACGCTTGATCCTAAAAAATCCAAACAAGCCGCCAGATAGACCAGACTCCTACTGCCCAATTGCTCTTCTCTCCTGCCTTAGCAAACTTTTTGAACATCACCTACATAGCAGAATAACAACTCATTATGTCAATGCAAATCTCCAGTCACAAAACCAGTATGGCTTCAGGAAGGGATGGTCAGCTGTGGACGCCCTGGATAACATCGTCACAACCACCAAAAGCTCTACCAAGAAATATTTCCTTGCAATCTCAATTGATTTCACTGGGGTGTTTTGACTCACTCTGGTGGTCAAGCGTCCTGGGTAGACTTCGAGCCACAAACCTGCCCCAAAACCTATATCTTTGCATCCACAGCTATCTCTCAAACGGCAGCATAACTGTCAGAACACCATACAACCAGATAACCCGACCAATCTACAGGGGGCTGCCCATAGGGGTCCATGCTGGGGCCCCTCTTCTGGAACATCATCCTAGACGAATTCTTTCTACCAACCTAGCAAAAGTCAATGCTCAGGCATATGCAGATGACCTGATCCTTACCCTGGAAGCCGATAACAGAGCACAGCTGGAAGATATAGGAAACAGAGCACTTGCTACCCTACTGAACTGGGCTAATGAGCACAACCTCCAGATCTCATCGGACAAAACCTGCTCCATACTTCTTAAAGGAATGCTGGACATCCAGAGACCTCCACAACTAAAAATACAGGGCAGAACTGGCAAGCTTGCCACCGAAATGAAGTATCTAGGCATAATCCTGGACAAGAACCTATCCTTTACCCCTCATCTGACGTATCTACGTAAAAAGATCTGTAATTACACTTCACTAGTAAACAGAGTCTCTCGCCGCGACTAGGGATTGAAGAAACGAACTCTTTCCATATACTACAGAGCCATTTTCGTACCAATAACCACGTATGCAGCAGGAATCTGGTACATGAAGGCCATAACAGCAGTCAATTACAGAAAGATTGAAACAATACGAGCAATGCTACTGACCATTACCAGGGCAGTGTGCACGGTTAGCACCCACGCCATTCAGGTGCTGGCCAGTGTGCTACCCCTGGACCTTGAGGTCGTCAGATGCGGGGTTGCTATATCACCTCTCTAAGGGCAAAGCTGTAGCCATCATGGATTACACAAAAAATTAAACTTGGCAATCCAGGTGGACCAACTCCTCTAAAGGAGAGATTATGAGAAAGTTCATTCCCGACACTACTAGGGTTTATCAGGAAATGCCAAAATGGTTCTTCCCAGGCCTCCATGCACGTTCTCCTTAACTGGCCATGGGCCCATTAAAGGGAAATTACAAGAACTAGGCATTATTGATGACCCCCTATGCAACTGTGGTTCCTCAGAAAGCTGGAGCCACTTAATGTATGACTGCGAGCTCTATGAGGACTTCAGATGTATTCTCTTCACCAAAATCCACTACCTACCTTACAGCACGTCCACGATAACTCCAAAGACTACGTTGCCTTCACGCACTTTGCTCAAGAATTGTTCACCCGATGCAGGGCGCTTCCACGGACACAAACTTGAAAACTGTACAGTACCACCCATAACTCACGACGCAACTTTGAATCACTGACTGGAGCCTCGACTGAGAGAGAAGTTCCATTAACGCACAGCGGAAGATAAGGAAACTGACACACTGAAATCCCATCAAGTGCCATCTGGTGATTCGAACTAGGTGCCTAATCCAGTTCCCTATAAATCCCCTTTCCTAGGCCCGGGGGGGGGGGTGTCTGTCTCCTCGCTTCCCCTGCCTCCCCTTCTTCTCCTGGTGGGGCCTGGACCTGCCCCACAGACTTTTTTTTGGGGTTGCCTTCTCTATCGTCCCCATACTGCTGTCTTTTTCCTCACTCTGCCTAAACTGTCGGCGTACACCCCACACAATGTCAAAATTCAACAATGTCCAAAATTAAACCGCATTAATATAAACCTCTTTTGGCCTTACTTTTCCAGTGTTTTGCCACCCCCCCTTTTTTTATTTATTTTTTTATTATTTTTATTTTTTTTAGGTCCCAGCCACTGAAATCTCAGGAAATTAGGTGGCAGGATCTGCCAGAGTGAAAATTTAAAATTACTGGGTACTTGGTCTGCCCCCATGGAGGCAGACCAGGTACCCAGTAATTTTAGTCTGAATGGCCCTGCTGGGGGCCCAATGTGGACAACATCGGGCCCCAGCAGGGGCCTAGTGGCTAAATGGCCAGAAGAACAACGATACACAACACTACACTTACAAAATCCATACACTTTTAAATCTCTGGCCTTTACAGTGAACTGTTACACCCACAATGAAAGCAACGCGGAGATGGGAGAAACCCCAGGTGCAGTTAGACACGAACACACTATACACTACATCCTTCTATTAGTTATGGCATTTTGTGTAATTTACACTTCCACCTTCACATTTTTTTTTAACAGATCTATTAATTCCACCTTGCATATATATATATTAGTTAATTTTATTATATGATATCTATCTGTATGGAATTAGGCATATAAGGACCAAACTAATAAGTTAGTAAAAGAAAACTAGCTTTAGTCTGAATGGTCTATATTCTAAAGGTGAAAGCTAATAACAGAATGCAAAGGAAAACAGAATTTAGAATAGTGAATATAACATTCTTCCACTTGGTCATCAGTCTGCTACTTCATCAGGGGCTTTAAGCAGACAATAGCCAGACTAAAAGAATGTCTCATACATACCCGTTTCTGTTGTCCCCATACCAGTTTTGCCTGAGTTTAACTCTTAGGTAATTGTAAAGAAAATAAATGTGAAATGGTAATATGTATTAAGTTTAAATTTTGTAAAATTGTCAGAATCAGCAAACAGGATGGGCAACACAAAGCCCAACGGGTATGTATCAGCTTAAATGCGAATAGGTCCCTACCTCCTGCTTGTTCTGTGGGGGTCAGACTGAAAAAGAGATCATATTCCTGCCTTCAGGTTGTTTTATGTGTGCTAACTAAATTGTAGTGCTCAGCCACACCCTTCATGAATTGTGGCATGATGAATTGCTGTAAGCAATATGCCCTATGTCAATGAAAATGTTCTGATGGCCTTAAGAGTTTTTGGATGTTATTCTGAGTTAGTGTGTGTGGGATGGGGAGTGCCTGTGACAGCAATAGGAAGCTATATGAACGAAAAGATGTGTTAATGCAAATAAAAGAAGTTTGTTAATAAAAAATAAACTATGTATAAGTATAATGCAAAAATAAATAAAGGAAAATGCTATCCTCTGGACAAATATATATAATTACTATGGTAAGAGTATAATTGGTACTATGTAGGTATTAAAACGTAGGCATAAAAGTACTCTGCAGGCCATAAGGCTAGATTTGATTTGATTTGATAGTTGTTGGCATATCGGCTTCTGTGGCCATATTGCACCTCCCAAGGTTTTTGCAGTACTTTGATCCAAGCCCAAGGCGGGAATCGAACCCGCGACCTTTGGGTTGCCAGGCAGGTACTTTACCCACTCGGCTAGCCCGGTCGGCGGCCATAAGGCCAAAAGAACCTATAAAGGCTAAGATAGCCTTTGCTGGTCTACACTGCTATACCCTAGAAATAAACATATAATTAACAATAATATAAACATATAAAATAAAATAAAATAAAATGATTATGTAGCTAATTATTAATATTCGGATACAATGAATGGAACTTTTTCAAGGGCTAACCCCATTCAATATATCCCAATAATAATTAGCAAGGCTGTTTTCTGATTGTTATCTGCCTGTTTAACTAGGTCCAAATAATAAACATAAAGGTGTTTTATGCTAAACTTTAACAGCAAACAGGCAAGATAACAGCTAGCCCAACAGATAGTTTTGAAATGAATATACAGAATATAATACAGAAAAAAAAGGAGTGCCAACCATAATTTTCATTTCAGTTGTGGTGATTTTTTTAAATTTTTTTATACATGTGCAAAAGAAAGCTTATGCCGACATAAGGAGAAAGGAGGTAAGAATAAATATAGTAATAGTACCTCAATTTCCCTCGAATTAGTCTAATAGATCTTGAGGTATAAAATTTAGGGTTAGAAAGTAAAAAGTGAAAAGCAAAGAAAAAAAGCTTTTTATAATGCTACTTAGGATATATATACCGGGAGGGTAACTGCCCGACCCTTTAGTAAGGGATCATGGTATAACTATAAGGGGGTTAAAGGAAGGTATTTAATGAACAGATACAGGATTACAATAATGAAGAAATATAGAATAACAATTGTAGATAATAAGGAAATAAAAGAAATGACTATCACCAAACGTAGGAATATTTAAATAAATTGACATTTGTAGGAAGATTTATAATAATTAATATAATTCATTCTATCTAATTTAGTAATAAATTGCAGACCATCTATACAGAACAGTTAAATTAAGAATAACCAATTACAACAAAAAATAAATAGGAATATGCAGCTTACCATCCTGTTCAGTACTAAGTAAAAAGAATCAATTATTTGAGCACGTTACCTATTATAAAACAAATAGCGACAATAGCACCCTATCAGTTCAGATAATTTAGAGACAGACTAAATAAATTAAATAAATAATTATTAACCAAAGAAAGCAGAGCCCTCTGAATTTCATGTAACTTTAGGACTAACTAATAGATTGAATTATAGTTTAAAAGTACTCTACAAATATGAACTTTATTCATATAATGTCCTATGAAAATAAATAGTTGGTTCTCAATTTTTTAGAATGACAGGTAACAAGACCAAATGAAATGAAATAGTAGTAGTAGTAGTGGCATGTGATGCAAGAAAGCAAGTGTATGAGCTTATGCAGCATCAGCCAAAAAAAAAAAAAAAAAAAATCACACCATTCCCTCCAAATGCCTGTCCAGTTCCTCCTTAAATTTATTCAACCTATCAACTTCCACAACGACAGATGGTTTGTTCCAGCAATTAACCACCTGCTGGCTAAAGGCAAATTTCCGCACATCTATTCTACATCTGTCCTTTCTTAATTTGAATTTATGCCCCCTTAGGTTCGTAATCTGAACAAGTGGAAAGATCCGATCAGAATTCAGCGTGCTGAACCCATTCAGGGCCTTATACACGTCAATCAGATCACTGCGCAGGTGCCTAGTCTCCAGCCACTGCAATTTGCAGAACTTAAGCCTCTCTTGATAAGAGGATCCCTTCATTCCCCTCACCAATCTTGTTGCCCTTCTCTGTACACGCTCAAGTAAATCTACATAAAATGAGGCCTCCAGACCTGTACACAGTACTCAAGGCCTGGCCTGACCATTGCCTTATACAGAGGGATAATCACCTACTTTTCCCTGCTAGAAAAATTCCTATATATCATTGACAAAACCCCATGACCTGCCCTGGCAGCCTGTCTGCATTGCTCAGAAAACTTCATATCTGCCTGCACAATTACTCCCAGGTCTTTTTCATTTTCTACCACCTTAAGTGTAGTACCACACAATTGGTACGTTTCTCTGGGGTTACATCTACTCATATGCAGTACTTTGCATTTGTCAAGGTTAAACTTCAGTTGCCACTTCTTAGCCCATCTGCCCAAATTATCCAGATCCTGTTGCAGTAGCACACTGCCATTACTGTCATTAACAACCCTGCCAACATTTGTATCATCTGCAAACTTCGACATTAAGCCTGATATACCTTCATCAATATCATTGATAAATATACAAAACAACAGTGGACCTAACACCGAACCCTGTGGGACCCCACTTATAACATCAGCCCAAGAAGAGCAGCACCCATTGATTACCACCCTCTGTCTTCTCCCACTTAACCATCCTTTTATCCATTGTAGCAACTTACCCTTAATACCATTCTGCTCCAATTTGTACAATAGTCTTCCATGCGCAACAGTGTCAAAAGCTTTCCTGAAATCCAAATATATGATATCAAAATTATTTTTTGCATCCAGTTCCTTTGTAACCACATCATAATATCCTATCAAATTTGTCAGACAAGACTTTCCCTTAACAAACCCATGCTGTGTCTGAATTATTGCTGCAGTCTTGTCTAGATGATCCTGCAATGCATCTTTAACCAGTGACTCCATTATTTTACCAGGAACAGAAGTTAAACTAACTGGTCTGTAATTACTCGTGTCACCCTTCGATCCCCCTTTGTGAATTGGGGATACATTTGCACATCTCCAGTCCGTGGGAACCTCCCCTGAGTCCAAGGACGCTCTCATAATTATGGCTAAGGGTTTGCTTAGTTGCTTTTCCGCCTCCTTTAATATAACTGGATAGATCCCATCCACCCCAGGTGCTTTTCTTATGTTTAACTTCAACAATTTCTCCTCCACTTTGCTTTCAGCTATTACAAAATCATTAAGTATCCTGCTACAATTTGATAACCTTCTGTCATTTTCAAACCTTAATAATTCCTCACGTGTGAATGTAGATGCAAAATACTCATTCAGTTTGTTTGCTATCTGAGCAGGATCATCAACAGTCGAACCATCGATGTCAAGTGGACCAATCAGATTCATCCACTTCCTTTTAGAGTTTATATAAGTAAAGAAATCCTTGCTGTTTTTCTTAGCATCTTTTGCCAAGGATTTCTCGTAATCTGCCTTCGCCTGCCGAACCTCCTTTGTGACCTGATTACAGATTAACTTATATCTGCCATAGGCTTCTGAGTTGCTTGATAATTTATATGCATCCCATGCATTTTTCTTCTCTGTTACGAGTCTCATTAGTTCATTTGACAACCATTTAGGCCTAAACCTTGAACAATATTTCTTAATCGGTATGAACCTTTTAGTAGCTTCCACGATTAATTCCTTGAATGCTTCCCACTTAGAATTTACTGTTGGTAACATCGTCAGTTGATCCCACTGTACAGAATTTAAAAACTGTCGGAGACCACTGTACTCGCCTTTACGGAAGCAAAAACCCTTTCCTTTACCCCTGATGGTAATTAAATCTTTAAGTAAATCCCACATCAGTACACTGATCACTGCCACCTAGTGGTTCTTTTATCTACAAATTCCTAATACATGAATGATCACTGCTGATAACCAGATCAAGAGTATTACTTTCTCTGGTTGCCTCTCGAACATGCTTCTGCAGAAAACAATACAGTACCTTTAAATGTTTTACAAAGTAGAAATGAAAAATTCCCTTTATTAAAGGTGAAATTAATTACTGCCTTAAGTACAAATATAGGTACAACTTTTTCAATGAGCGTAAGCTATATGTGATATGCTCTAAAGGTAGTATCTACTATACAGGGTGATTCACTACCAGTGCGACAAACTTGCAGGAGGTGTAGGGGGCACAAAGACGAATCGGAATCACATAGCATTGCAGGGTCCGAAATGCCTTCGTCATGCGGTAGAGGACGTTGAACGGGAGGTCGTGTGAACAGCGATCCCGCTGGAAGTCAGCATTTGCAAACCGGTTCCCGAGGCAGTAGGATGGACGAATATTCAAACGTTGAACTGGCCGACATGCACCTCGCGTATGGAGCTGCGGACTATAACGGGTGCACCGCTCTGCCCTCGTACCAGGAACGTTTCACGCACAGGCGTGATCCTCATCATACGATTTTTGCACATGTGCACAGAAGGTTACGTGAGACTGGTTGTTTCACGAGAGGTACAATGAATTGAGAGCGAATGACGAGGACGCCAGACAATGAGGAGAATGTCCTACGTCTTGCAGAAGGCAATCCGGGTGACCAACTCGAGCGATTGGGTATTTCCCAATCCACTGTATGGAGGATACTGTCAACAAACCAAATGAGTTCATACCATCTGCAACGCGTCCAATCATTGGAGCCTGCGGATTATCCACTCCGGAGGACTTTTGCTACTTGGTTTCTTCAACAGAAACGGTTTGCAAATGCTGCCTTCCAGCGGGATCGCTGTTCACGCTACCTCCCATTCAACGTCCTCTACCACATGACGAAGGCATTTCAGACCCTGCAATGATTCCGTTTCGTCTTTGTGCTCCCTACACCTCCTGCAAGTTTGTCGCACTGGTAGTGAATCACCCTGTATACATATGTACAAGTTCTCAAAATGACTAATGTGATTTTTAAACAGCTACTATAGAATTGTTTTTTTTTTTTTTTTTTTTTTTTTTGGTAGTTGTTGTCGCATAGGCTTCTGTGGCCATAATGCACCTCCCAAGGTTTTTTTGTAGTACTTTGATCCAAGCCCAAGGCGGAAATCGAACCCGCGACCGTTGGGTTGCCAGGCAGGCACTTTACCCACCCGATTAGCCCGGTCGGCTTATAGAATTGTAATAGCAGACTTGTATGAACAAGAAGAGGATTATAGAGAACATTAAGAAATGCGATATCAAACTTTGTGAACGTTGAGAGCTAGCAGAATTGAAATACTTATTAAAAACATATTTTAGCTATGATGTAATTTGGATTTATATTATTGTGCCATTTATTAACGGCAATAAAAATGGCTTTCTGAAGATGTTTGGCGATAAAATTAGCTGGAAATCCATTATTAATAAGCTCAGACCTCAAGTCTATAAGTGATTCTATGATATTGCTGGCATTATTACATATTTTTATCAGTCTTAAGCTTTGGGAAACTATAATATTCCTGTGTATTCTCTTTGAAATATATATATATATGTGTGTGTGTGTGTACAACGAAAACGGATTAAAACCTTTGCAGCATATAAAGAGTATTTTCTAAACTTCACTAAATTTTACTCTAAGATCTTACCTTGTGCAGCATTACTGTCAAAAAATGTATCAAATGGTCTGTTTCCAGTGCCAGGCTGAGTAATGTCTTCAGAGTCGGTCATTGTAATGCACCATGCCATAGCAGCTGAAAAGAAAAGAAAATCACTATGAAAATGCCATTTACTTTTGTAGAAATTACAGGTGGTCGCTAATGGGTCTCAAGCTTTCTCTGGATTAATGTTTCAAAAAAAAAAAAAAAATAATAAAATAAAAAAAAAAATAAATAAATAAAACGATGCCTTGCACTACAGTAAACCCCCGCTATTTGCTGGGGTTATGTTCCTGAGAAATGCCGCGAATACCAAAAACGCGAATACTGAGTTATGGCTCCCATATAAAGGGGTTCCGTTCCAAAGTATGAAATATGAAAAACTAGTCTAAAATTTTGTCTATGTATATATGTATTATATGTATCTTCATAATATGACCATTAGAAATGCAAGCATAAGGCATCGAAATGAAAATAAGAAACAATTTAATATTAAATGTAATATTTATTAGAAATTTCAAACAAATCTTTCAATACAGCGCCTTTGTTATAGCTAAAACACTTATCCCGCCGGTGTTATCACCAGTTTCGCTAAAGTGTTGATAAAGGTGTTTTGCCTTTTCACGATTGATGAGTGAACTTAAGGGAATTTTATTTTGAGTTCGGTCTTCTATCCACAGATTTAAAGCCTTTTCCATTTTTTAAAATTTAACATCACGAGTTACAGAGCAAATTTTTGAAGCAATTAGCGCGTTTTCACGGACACTACGGCGGATTTTTTCTTCCGATTGTTTGATTGATCGTACAGTTGACTCATTGATTTTATAATGTTTTGCCACTGAAGAGACACTTTCACCATTAGAAATTTTGTCTAATAACTCAATTTTATTCGCCAATGTCATCACCTTCTTTGATATTTTCACATTTCCCTTGTTATTCGTAGCCATATTTTTGTACGGGTTAGAAAGAACTTGTCCACCTTCTTCCTTTAAAACACTCGAAAAAGTCTGTTTTACACTGCAAAACGGTAGATTTATCACTTTTGTAAGCATATCAATTTATAAATTGATAAATTTATTTAATTTATAAGCATATAAATTAAATAAATTAAACAAACAGCGAAACCTTCCATGACAAGCGCATAACATAGTGAACAAGGATTAGCAAGAAACATCCACACTTGCGATTTTGTCACCCCTCTCCCCCCACCCACTGAGCACTGTTTTGACTGGGAAAGATAATTTTAGCCACGCCCATGTTTTTTTTTTATACGGTGCTTTAAAATTCACATTTTTTTAGGTTTTCATTTTATATTAAATCAGCGATCGCGAATACGCGAAACCACGAATACTGATACCGCGAATAGCGGGGGTTTACTGTAATTTCACTTGCCCATGGCTTTTGAATCCAAAAAACCACTAAGGAATTTCAAATTTGCAATTTTTATATTTATCAATCACTACTCCAGGACTAGTGCCATGTGCTGGCATGTCAATTACTGAAATATGAAACGTTTAAGATCAGGAACAGAGAAGTCAAAACTCAGAAGAGAAATTATTTGAAAAAATGCCTTTGTGACTGAGTATATCATTTAAAATAAAAATGGTTTAATGAAAGGGATCGGTTATTGAATAGCCTTTTGTCAAAATTTCAGTAAGCAAAGCTTGCTTACTTTGGCCATATTGCACCAAAAGGATAAGGAAGCAGAGATTTTTCTGCACCTTGTACTAGGTGCAAAAAAAAAAGGAGTTAAGGCAACAAAGAATGGTAGTTGCTTTAAATATCTTTGCAATCAATTTCTGTGTTTATCCGATTTGAAAGCCTGGAGGCAATTTTTTTTTTTTTTTTTGGAACTACAGATAAGAAAGTTGATTTGACATGCAATGAGTTGATGATCACAGTTGAAATGAAGCATGGAGTGACTTCAAAAATGCTATTTACAATTCTTACGGAGCAAAAAGGTGCTAATTAACAAGCAGTGCTGAAAATATTCTCCATAAATTTATAAAATAAGGATGTGAGATGAGCTTCATTCATTTCTTTTTCTTACCATAGAATTTTTTCCAGAAAATCTTGGTTCTATCAGCAAGAAACAGGGTGAGAGATTCAATCAAAAGATATAAAGAGAAGGAAAGAATATACAGGAAAAGTAAATACTAAACAAGATAACAGATTACTGTTGGTCTTGTTTAGGAAGCAGTCTGGTGTAATGCATGAAAGGAAAACAGCAAAATGCCGATTTCAGAACTAGAATTCATTCCAAGAAATCTGGTGATTCTGCATAAAAGTTTACTTTTGTATTAATATTCTTACGTTCTCCCCACTTTGAGTTTTGTTCATTTTATTAAAAAAAATGGATTAACAAAGAAAATGAAAGCTAATAAGAAAAATGTTTTCCTTCCTTAATCATGCTTTTAAATTATTAAGACTTGGTCCCTGAGGTTTGCAGATATTCTTCCAGGTATGATAAGCTAGGGCTTGCTATCTGGGAGTCTAAAATGCTAATGTTATTGAAATTCAGGTTCTATTTGCAAGTAAAGTGAACCAAATTTTGGGTAAGGCTAGTCTTTTTGCAACAAATTCTCATCTTATACCTTCACATTGGTGAGGCTGTTGGTAACCCTGGGTACACCTCCAATGTTCAGAGCAGGACTCTGGTATACTAGAGGTGACCACCCAGGTGTGACATCCACATCACACAGAAGAGTGCCATCCACCTGCATTACCAAGCATACTAGGTGGAAGATGACTCTCATAGTACAAAGTTGCAGTACAATACTACCACTTTGCTTACAGGAGGCTCAAAGTGGTGAAACCATGTGCAGTCTCCAGAGCAAATCTCTGACCCCCCCCCACTCCAATTCTAATATGTAGCATAAGCGATGTTCTTGTTTATACTCCGGCACAACCAGCAGGTCAGTGGAGTTTACAATAATAGTTGATGCTCTATTATTGTAAACTTCTTAATGCCTCCTGTGGTCTCACAAAAGGATGTCAGAAATATTCTGAATAATCTTGATGCCAAGGAAACTAAAAGTCCTGATTTCATTTTTCTCAAAGTGAAATTTCTCTCATTTTTCTCTTTGAGTGTTCTCAAAACCTGTGCTCCTCAGCTGGAGCCTGTTCTGTGCTACCTTTTCACACTTTCTTATTACATTGGTGTTTTTCCTTCTGTTTGGAAATTTGTTCATATTGAGCCAGGGATATTAGCAAATTTCCTCCCTTCCAATTATCACCCTATTGCATTTGGTTTATGTAACCAAACTATGGTCAATTCAATGGAAATAATTGGTGAAACTCAAGCAGTTTCTTTGGCATTTCTAAGGCTTTTGACCATGTTTGGCATAAGTCTTCTAAATTCTCCTATCTTAGGGAATGCTCACTGTTTTTTTTTTTTTGCAATTGGGTGTCAAGTTTCCTCTAGGCCTGTGGGTGTGGCACATTTCTCTGCTTTCTGACTTCTCCATTAATGTTTGTGTTCTTCATGGTTCATTTCTTTTGCCAACTCTTTCCTCTTGTATATTAATGACCTCCTTCCACTGACTAGAAATCCTAGCCATAGTTTTGCTAATGATGGAATGCACATTGCATTCCACCTTCCACTTTGGGAAATGTTGCCCTGCACATATAGCTTCAACTTTTCATATATTCACCACCAACTCCTTAAATGTTGATCTTCAGGTAATTCTCCAATGCGACAAAGAAATCTTAGTCAACTTCAATCCTTCTAAAATTCAATCCTGTTTTACATCTCACAAAAAAAGAGTTTACTATTCCAGTAATCATCTTCAATGACATCCAGAATTCTAGACAAAATCACATATCCTATGAGGAATTACTTAACTTTCTAAATCCATCCTATCATGAAATATTGTTCCAACAAACTCTTTCTCTCTCTCTCAGGCTTCAAAACTCTATTCAAAGGAGGGCAGTCACGTGAATTAATGGCTCATCTATTACAAAGTGTCTCCACTCTCTGTCTCATACATATTTATGTTTCTGCTGCAAGCCTTTTCTATAGATACTTCCATGGGCATTGTTCTTCTGAATTGGCATCTGTAATTCCGCCACTCTCTTCCAAACCAGTACAAACATGCACCGTAACCAGTCAGCATTCATTTACCACCTAACTCCAATGGGAAAAAAAAAAAAAAAAAAAAAGATGTAACCATAACTACTTCCTTAAACTTTAACAGGAAATAAACTATTACTGTTCAGCAATTTAAACAATGATAAATATATCAAGATTATGAAAGCTGATAAAGGTAATATATGAATCTGGTTATGAACAAAAATGATTATATTCTGAAATTGGAAATATAGACAATAAATATCTCACAGAGAATAGAGAAAGGATTAAAAAAAAAAAAAAAAGTAAAAATCCTGTTAGATAAAGGTACTATCAATAAAAAAAGAAGCATCCTATAATTTTATCAGCTCAACAAATAATGAAATGCCCAAATTTTTAAAGTAGGTAATCTCATTAGATCTACAGTTAACAATAAATATAATCTGGCAATGTTAACTACCCATTTTGAATTAATTAAAATGGCTAGCTAACATTCTGTCACCACTTAAGGATAATCAGTTCAAGAACACGTTGGATTTTATTACTGTTATTAAACAAGAACAAATAAATAAGCATAATACAAGAGCAAATAAGAAATATTAGTGATATGGATATTGATTCACTGTTCACTACATCTCAGTTGATGAATGTCGTAACATGCAGGATCAGTAGCTGGAAAGCGAGAATTACCAAATTTAACAAAAATTTTACCAAATAACACATTTATAGAGTTACTATGGTTAGGGATAGAAGCTGGATACTTTATTTTTGAAGGCAAAATTTATATGCAACAATTTGGCTAAGCATGGGCAATCATCCTTTCTTCACTCATGGCAGAAATTTTCATGGAGATATTTAAAGAAAATGCCATTAGACAAACCACCTTCAAATTATTATTATGAGTCTGTAAGTTTATGATATATTTTTGAGATGGGAATACGGGAATAATAAATTGGCAGAATATTTGGCAATTTTGGATAATAGAGTGATTAGTAGTTTAAAGCTGCTGATATTTCAGATGTGATGGGTCATTAAAACTAACAGTAGGCTAATTCTTGCCTCAGGTCTGCATGCCTCATTTTAGGAAGGATATGGATCTGTTGATATGAGTGCAGAGAAGAGCAATGAGATTAATGAGGGGAACAAAAGTGTACTCTTATCAAGAAAGACTTACAATACTGCAAATTGTACAATCTGGAAACAAGGCACTTGCGAGGAGATATGACTGAGATGTTTAAGGTTGCTTTGAATGGATTGAGCAAGCTAAATGCTAATGGCATCCTTACTCTTGCTCAGACAACACATATAGAGGGCATAAATTTAAACTGAACAAGGATGGTTTCAGGATAGGCATGTGTAAATTTGCCTTAAGAGGGATGTTGATTATTGGAACAAACTTCCATTTGATGTTGTAGAAATAGGTAGTTTGAATAAGTATAGATTAAATAACAACTATGTACCCTATTATACTACCTGAATGTATTTTAAATTGTATTTATTGAAGCATTACCACACCGATCTATAATTAAAATAATGGCAACGTTTCAAGGTTCTGCTGAAGCACATCTTTGGGCTTGGGTGGTGGGGGGGGATGTCAAAGAAATTCATAACATTCTAAATAGTAGTACAAGTACTTTCACATTAAGATGCATAAAGATTATACTAGCAAAGAGTAAAAAAAAATAAAGGTAATTAATTAAACAAATTAAACGAACAGCTGTACCAAGAAATAGAGGGGGCCAGTAAATCAGAATGTCTTTTCATGGGGGATTTTAGCTTCCCAGAACTTGTGGATTGGTCACATGCACACTAGCAAGACTTTTGTGGATTTATTGGATGATTGTTTTCTACAGCAGCATGTTTGAGAGGCAACAAGACGGAGTAATACTCTTGATCTGATCAATGATTATTCGTGCATTAAGAATCTGCAGATAAGGGAACCACTAAGTGACAGTAATCACAGTGTACTGTTGTGGGATTTACTTAAAGATGTCACTACCAACAGGGGCAGGGGAAGGGTTTTTGCTTTCATAAAGGTGACTACAGTGGTCTCGGACAGTTTTTAAATTCTATACAGTGGAACAAACGAATGACGTTGCCAACAGCAAATTCCAAAAAGGGAAGCATTCAATGAATTAATCTAGGAAGCTACTAAGGGTTTTCATACCAACTAAGAAATACTGTTCAAGGTTTAGGCCTAAATGGATGTCAGATGAATTAATGAGACTCAGCAAATTTGGCTGAATCTGCATAAGCTTGCTTTCTTGCATCAAATGCCTCTACTAATGCTAATGACTCATGGCAGAGAAGAAAAGTGCATGGGATGCAAATAAATTATCAGGAGACACAGATACCTATCGTAGATATAAGATAGTCTGTAATCAAGTCACAAAGAATGTTAGGCAAGCAAAGACAGATTACGGGAAATCTTTGGCAAAAGATGCAAAGAAAAACAGTTTGTTTGTTATTTGGTTTTTAGGAGCATTAGCAACTAAGGCCATATTGCTCTGGAGATATGCGGTGGTCATTCCCTGACATTTCCACATCCTCCACATTTGGTGGGCATGGGCTCGAACCCCGGTCTAATCAAGAAGCGTGTGCTACGAACTGCTGCTCCTGCCCACCTGGCTACGGAGGCGCCTAGAAAAACAGTAAAGACTTCTTTACTTATGTAAACTCTAGAAGGAAGGTGATGAATCAGATTGGTCCATAATATCAATGGTTCAACTGTTAATGATTCTGCTCAGACAGCTGACAAACAATGACTATTCTGCATCGGCATTCACACATGAGGAATTCTGTAGGTTCAATTGTTAATGATTCTACTCAGATAGCTGACAAACTGAATGACTATTGTGCATCTGCATTTACACATGAGAAATTCTGTCTGATATGCTTCTGGAGGCCAGAAGCATATCAAACTCTAACAGGGAGTTAAATGATTTTGTAATAACTGAGAGCAAAGTGGAGAGAAGTTGAAGTTTAACATAAGAATGGCACCTGGGACAGATAGGATCTATCCAGTCATATTAAAGGAGACAGCAAACGAAGTGCCCTTAGCCATGATTATGAGGGCATCCTTGGACTCATGGGAGGACCCATGAACTGGAGATGTGAAGTGCAAATGTATCCCCAATTCACAATGGAGGATCGAAAGGTGGCATGAGTAATTATAGACCTGTTAGTTTAACTTCTGTTGCAGGGAAAATAATGGAGTCACTGGTTAAAGTACTGCACAGGATCATCTAGACAAGACTGCAATCAATAGTTCAGACACATCATGGCTTTGTGAAAGGAAAGTCTTGTCCGACCAATTTCATTGGATACTATGATGTGGTCACAAAGGAACTGGATGCAAAAAATAATATTGTTATCATACTTGGATTTTAGGAAAGCTTTTGATGCTGTTGCACATGGAAGACTACTCTATAAATTGGAGAAGTATGGCATTAAAGGCAAGTTGCTGCTATGGATAAAGGGATGG
Organism: Mastigoproctus giganteus; assembly: GCF_048544385.1. Classification (NCBI taxonomy): domain Eukaryota; kingdom Metazoa; phylum Arthropoda; class Arachnida; order Uropygi; family Thelyphonidae; genus Mastigoproctus; species Mastigoproctus giganteus. Next base: position 152,136,734 of record NC_143580.1, on the reverse strand, counting down.
ATGAGTGGGAGAAGACAGAGTAGTAATCAATGGACTTTACTCTTCATGGACTATCCGTGAAGTCCCCCAGGGTTTGGTTTTGGGTCCATTGTTGTTTTCTGTATTTATTAATGATATTGATGAAGGTATATCAGGCTTAATGTCGAAGTCTGCAGATGATACTAAGGCTGGCAAAGCTGTTAATGACAGTAATGATAGTATGCTACTGCAACAAGATCTGGAAAAATTGAGCAGATGGGCTGAGATGTGGCAACTGAAGTTTAATGTTTACAAATGCAAATTGCTACAAAAAGGTGGCAATAACCCCAGAGTAACATATAAACTGTGCCATACTACATGTAATTGAGGTAGTGGAGAATGAAAGAGACCCGGGGGTAATTGTACAGTCAGATATGAAGTTTTCAGAGCAGTGCAGCTCATGGTGTCATCTTGTCAATGATATACAGGAATTTTGCTAGCGGAGATAAGGAGTTGATTATCTCTTTGTATAAGGCAATGGTCAGGCCACAATTTGAGAAGTGCATACAGGTCTGGAAGCCTCATTTTAGGAAAGATGTACAGCTGCAGGAATCAGTACAGAGAAGGGTAACGAGATTAGCGAGTAGAACAAAGAGTTGCTGTTACCAAGAAAGGCTTAAGTTCTGCAAATTGCAGCATCTGGAGTTTCGGAACCTGCGAGATGATCTGATTGAGGTGTATGAGGCCTTGAATGATTTGAGCAAGTTCAATGCTGATGGGACTCTTCCTATTTAATAACTAATACTTATTTGCAATATCATTTACCTAAGTGAAACTCACAGAATATCGCAGCCATTAAGACAGCTGACTGTGAAATAAAGCAGTAGTGGCTATTTACTTTTGGAATTCTAATCAATGTCATTCCTGTGGACGTACATTGTTTGGCAGCATTCAATACGCATGTTTATTGAGTGTGACCTTTACTTTTTTGCAAATGGGATAAGTTAATATGCTTATCTGTGAAGTTCATGGTATTCAGGCTACTCATCAGAGTAATATATATTGATATGGCACAGTTTATCCTGAACTTCAGTTCCAATTTCAATTTCAGTGCCTGAGGGGGCATAAATCATAATTGAGGAAAGGCGGTTGTCAAATAGGTGTGCGGAAATTGGCCTTTAGCTAGCGGGTAGTTGATTGCTGGAACAAACTTTCATCTGTTGTGGAAGGTGATAGCTTAAATAAATTCAAGGAAGAAATGGACAAACTTTTGGAGTGAATGGATGGGTGAAAGAGGTTATTTTTATTTTATTTTTTTTTTTTTATTTTTTGGCTGATGCTGCATAAGCTTGCTTTCTTGCATCATATTCTACTAATGCTAATGAACCATCTGTGGGCCAAGGGTGAAATACTTTCTCTTGGTATGCAATTTGCTATCCTGACACAAAATCCCAATAGCATGTATTGCTCAGAATCCACACCTTAGGGGGCATAAATTCAAACTGAGGAAAGACAGTTGTAGAATAGATGTGCAGAAATTTGCCTTTAGCCAGCAGGTGGTTGAATGCTAGAACAAACTTCTATCTGCTGTTGTGGAAGTTGACAACTTAAATAAATTCAAGACTGAAGGAGACAATACCCCATGGGCTCATATCTGATGAGCATGGGCTTGGCACACCCAGGGTCCTGAGCTGGATATCATCATTCTTCGTGATTTCCTTCTGCTTTTCTCTCTCTCTCTCTCTCTCTCTCTCTCTCTCTCTCTCTCTCTCTCTCTCTCTGGGTAAGTTTTTTTTTTTTTTTTTTTTGGATGGTGCAACATAAGCTTCAGGCTTCCTTGCACCATATGGCTGATAATAATAGTAACTTTTGGCATGAATGGATGGGTGAAATGGGAAGTTTTTTTTTTTTTTTTTTGGCTGATACTATATGGGCTTGCTTTCTTACATCATATGCCTCAACTAATATTAATGTAATGTTAAATTAGAATTATTAATAACAAATTAGTGAAATTCTAGGTAGGTTACATTGTCACCACAGATCACCTTCATCCTGACTAGTTTGTAAAATTGGGTAGATTTGGAAAGAAAATAGTTCAGATAAATACAGAATATATCACTGTAATCAAGGAATAAGATTTGAAAAACTGTGCAACTAGTACCATGAAAACCTAGGAAAAACACTTTTACCTGCCTAAGTGTGGTAATTGTTAAAAAATTGTCACATTTATGTCTAAAATGTGACAAATTTGTTTGAACTCTTTCCTTTACAAATCCACTCAATGATAGCCAAGTTGGAGGGGATGAAAAAAAAATTTTAAGATTAAGATTTTTTCTCTTTCCTTTCATAATAATATAATGTAACCTGCCTGGAATTTTACTAACTTGTTATTAACAATTATAATTTAATTTTCTTCTTATTTTTTAACTCTCTGCTACTATAACATTATCTTTTAAGATAGTTAAAGTACTTGTGTAGCTACTATTACAGAACTTGTACTGCATATTTACTGTTTAGACACATATGTAATTTCTCAAAATTCCCCTCCAGAACCCTGAAGGCAGGATTCAGTGAAACATTGAAACACTGCCAATATTTTAAGTATAGTTTTTTTGTGGCAACTCTTTAATAAATACGTTCATGAAGCGGTAGTGATATAACAGCATACTTAGTTGTCATTTAATCTATATGTATGACTAACCATGTATTCCTCTTTCCACATGATCAGTTTTAATAAAGTTAAGGAAGAAATTAGACAATTATTAGATGGGATGGGCAGGTGATGTGGAAATTTTTTTTTTTAGCTGATGCCGTATAACCTTGCTTCTTTGCATCACTTGCCACTGCTAATACTAATAACAACCATGCATGTTTAATGGGGGGGAAAAAAAGATTTAGGCAGAAATACAAATTTCAAACTGCTTGATAAGGTAGAGAGCAGACCAGCTTTGTGAAGACTGTTACCTTTCAAAAAGAGATAAAATATATAAAAAATACTCACTTGAACAACAGTTCCCAACTAAGAAAATTGACAATATGATTGAATATTACTTTTTCAAAAAGAAACAGGAACAAAACAAGCAAAATCTTATTTCAGAAAAGCAGTTATGATTTTTTTTTATTATTTTATTTTTTAATTAGTAGTAGTAGCGGAAATTAATGGTGTAAGGATCCTACCAACCTTTGTATCATCCACAAATGCAGACAGTAAGCTTGATATGCCTTCATCAATATCATTCATAAATATTGTAAACAGTAAGAGACCCAATACTGAACCCTAAGGGACTCCCCACTAATGACAGTAGTCTAAGAAGAGCAGAGCCCATTTATAACCATCTACTGTCTTCTGCTACTCAGCCATCACTTATCCATAGCAGTAACTTGCTCCTAATGCCAAATTCCTTCAATTTACACAGCAGCCTTTTGTGTGGAACAGTGTCAAAAGCTTCACTGAAATCTAATCATCATATATGACATCAAATTGTTTTTACACTGTTCATTAATGACTGTCCCAATCTTTATGTTATCTGCAAATTTTTACATCACTCCTCTATCCTTCTGTTGATGTCATTTATGAAAATCAGAAACAACAGTGGTCCAAGAAACGATCCTTGGAGAACCTCACTTCTGACGTTACACCAACCTGAAAAATATCCATTAATTACAAAACCTCTGCTTTCTGCCCTTCAGCCACCCTGCGTTATATCTTAGAAACATTAAAGTAATCACAACATATCCCAGCTTATACAGTAATCAGTCATGAGGGACTGAGCCAAATGCCTTCAAATAAACTATGTCAAAATGATATAGGTTAGAAGTTGGGGTTACTCAATAGAGACGTGCTCTTGTCTAGAAACTTGACTGTTCTTGAAGATAAGCATGTGATCGGCAGACTGTTTTTGTAAAAAGTACTGCAGAAATGAATTTTAGAATAATTGAAGTAAGCTACAATGGTGGTTTTTTTTTTTTTTTTGTCCCATTGGACAATTACCAGAGCCAATTACCAGATTTAAGGAATTGGTGGATAATACAGAAATTGAAGCAGTTTATGCAGAACAAGATTTCTCAAGCTTGGAGGTTGAATATAGTGTGCTATCATCAATAAAATTATTATTAGAATTTCCACTTAGTGAAAGAAAGTCATTAATATACAAGAGGAAAAGAGTGGGAGAAAGAACAGTACCTTGGAACACCAAGGACATTCTAGTTGGTGATAGAGTTTCTCCATCTTTCTGCAAAAACTCAGTTTTTCTTCATCTTGATCACAAAAAAAAAAAAATTAAAATTAAAACTTTATTGAAATTTGATTTTCTTTTCTTTTTTTCCAAATTTTTACTTATTTTTGTTAACAAATTGACTTTCAGGTGTGCTGTGATAGTCTATGTTTCAAAACAGAAATTCATGATAGTAGTGTTGTTCACTGTAACGTGCAATTCTGAGCTAATTAAGTGTCTTTCAGTAAGATGCCAAAGAAATATAATATAAAATTTCAGAAGACACACACAAGGATTTTCCATGTATCTTGTAATCTGACAAAGGTAACACATTTGTGATATTGATATTTCAAGTTCATGTGATACTGGAAAATGCGATGTAATTAGACCTTTACAAACAAATAAGTATAGGAACAGCATTTGCTTATATGATGTTGTATTCCAGGGTGACATTGGTGTCATATGTGCCAAATTTATTTGCATCTTGTCATGGAACATAATCTTCCTCTGAGTTGTTCAGAATTGTTTACCAGTACAGAAATAGCAGAAAAATACTGTTGTGGAAGAACAAAAAACATTGTTCATGAAAGTGCACAGATAAGAAAAGAAAATTTAGTAATAGTTCTGAAAAATATGCTGGGCCATTATTGCTTATAATGGCCATAATCCATTATGGTGATTTCTCATAATAAAAAAAAAATTTAAATTGAAAACTTAATACACGTAAAACCGTTGTTTCGTTCAAATCTTGGAGGCATTGTTTTCGTATAGAGTGGTAGGGAATTCAAATTTTTAATTGTGGTAACTAGGTAGCTCTAACGTAAAATTATATAGCGTAATTTGCATCCCTGCATTTAGTATTCTATTAGATAGTGTAGTATTGACAAATTAATTAAATTTATTGATCTTATTAATTTAAAATATCATACCCCAGACTAGAGCAGAAAAGCAACGGGCACAAAGTGGCAGGAGTGCTGTAACTCGAGGGAGAACAGAGGGGGGGGCGATTATCCAACGCATCACAGCCTAAAAAAATGTACAACTTTTGAAATGTTTGTTGAACTCTCTGGAATGGAACATGATCTAGCCAAGGAGGATGTGTGTGTGTGTGTGTGTGTGTGTGTGTGTGTGTGTGTGTGTGTGTGTGTGTGTGTGTGTGTGTGTGTGTGTGTGTGTGTGTGTGCGTGCGCGCCAGGTGCAGAGAGTGTCTAGAAATTAGGCATCATCTCAGCGTTCTGATGGGCATCTATGAAAGCTTGAGGTGAACGGTAGATGCCCTCGAAGAAATTAATATTATGGGCCTGTCAAGCTCTCAGCTGCCCAACTCAACGCCAGAGCTCACTCCTGGGCATCAGGCAACACAGCGGCAACCTCCAAGGCGGAATGCACTGATCCCACAGGAGTTAGTTATCGTCGATGACTCTATTGTCAGGGAGTCAGGGAATATATTGTGTAAAAAGGATAGATAGAATAGGACCAGGGTATGTCTGCCAGGGGCAAAAGTTGATGATGTTGTAAAGCATATATCATCTTTTAAGGGCACAATGGGTGATATTGTTGTACATGTTGGCACCAATGACATTAAGAGTAGGAGATCTGCAGATTTACTTAACAAGTACAGGTCAATGTTGCAAAAAAGTCGTGAATTACGGTTAAATTTGAAAGTGTCTGCAATTCTGCCCAGACCCGATAGGAAGGAGTACATGATGAGAGCACTGTCAATCAATTCGGCCCTGGAGGAAATGTGCAAGGCTCAAGGGGTAAAATTTTTTTCAGCCTGGTCTGTGCTTGTTAACAGGAGAGACTGCTTCTACAGGGATGGGATACACTTAAATAGAAAGGGTGCACGAATATTTGCTGATGCTATCGAGGCAGTGTTAGGTGGGTTGGAAAACTGCTAGCTTGGGGGGGGATTCACAGACTAAAAGGTTAAAAGTAGCTGCAGGCAGAGGTGAAGGTGATTCTTGCACTACTTCTATTAGAATAAACAGCGGCATGGAGTGAGTGGTGTTGGGGGTTTCAGGGACTGATAGCAGTCATCATGAAACAGGTGGGTATATGAGATGTGTTAGGGTAACTAATAATAAGAATAGGTACATGTATACTTGCATGTATACCAATGCTAGAAGTATAGTAAATAAATTTGATGAATTTGAGGTTTTGGTCAAGACATCAAAGGCAGATATTGTTGGGATAGCAGAGACGTGGTGTCACACAGATATAAGGAATGCAGAACTGGAATTTGGGGAGTACAATGTGTCCAGAAAGGTTTGGTTTGGTTTGGGTTTGGTTTGGTTTGGGTTTGGTTTTTAATGGCGCATTGGCAGCTAAGGCCATAATGCGCCAAGTCAAATTTAAAATGCTATTAAACATTTTGGTAGCCAAGGCTACCACGTCAAACAATCAATTATTGTGTTAAAAAGGTATAAAAGTAAAAGCATAAAACTTAGATCTTTGTATAAAAATTAATAAATTGTAAAAAATTAAAAACGTCAGACATATGGTGTCTGTCACCTATAATCTGACTGAGTGTAAATGGCTCAGTCAAATTGTTAAAAGCAGTAAAATACAAGCGTCGTGCTTCTATAAAAACAGGACATTCTATTAAAATATGACGGACGGTTAAAATAATATTACACATCTCGCACATAGGTGGGTCATCCGCCCTCAGCAAGTAGGAATGGGTTAGATGACTAGTACAGAAAGGATAGACAAGATAGGAAGGGAGGTGGTGTTATGCTGTTAATTAAGAAAAACAAAATAAAAAGAAGTGCATCCAGATGATATAGATGAACAGTGCACTGTTGAGTCAGTTTGGTGTGACATAAGCACTGCGAAAGCAAAAATAAGAGTAGGAGTGTGTTATAGGCCTAATGACTACAATGTACAATTGTACACAGAAATGGAGTGGGCTAGTAAATCAGAATGTCTTATAATGGGGAATTTGACTTCCCAGATATAGACTGGAACTTATGGGTTGGTCACTCGCACACTAGTAAGACTTTTGTGGATTTATTGGATGATTGTTTTCTGCAGCAGCATGTTCGAGAGACAACCAGAGAGGGTAATACTCTTGATCTGGTTATCAGCAGTGATCATTTGTGTATTAAGAATTTGCAGATAAAAGAACCATTATGTGGCAGTGATCACATTGTACTGATGTGGGATTTACTTAAAGATATAATTACCATCAGGGATAAAGTAAGGGGATTTTGCTTCTGTAAAGGTGACTATAGTGGTCTCAGACAGTTTTTAAATTCTGTACAGGGGGACCAACTGATTATGATGATGTTACGAACAGCAAATTTTAAGTGGGAAGCAATCAAGGAATTAATAGTGGAAGCTACTAAACGTTTCATACCTATTAAGAAATATTGTTCAAGGTTTAGGCTAAAATGGTTGTCAAATGAACTAATGAGACTCGTGGCAGAGAAAAAAAATGCATGGGATGCATATAAATTATCAGGTGACACAGAAGCCTATGATATATATAAGCTAATCTGTAATCAAGTCACAAAGGAGGTTAGGCAGGTGAAGGCAGATTACGAGAAACCTTTGGCAAAGGATGCTAAGAAAAACAACAAGGATTTCTTTACTTATATAAACTCTAAAAGGAAGGGGGTGAATCTGATTGGTCCACTTGATATCGATGGTTCGACTGTTGATGATCCTGTTCAGATAGCAAACAAACTGAATGAGTATTTTGCATCTACATTCACACATGTGGAGTTAAAGTTTGAAAATGCCACAAGGTTATCAAATTGTAACAGGGTGCTTATTGATTTTGTAATAACTGAGAACAAAGAGGAGAAATTGTTGAAGTTAAACATAAGGAAGGCACCTGGGGTGGATGGGATCTATCCAGTTATATTAAAGGAGGTGGTAAAGGAAGTAAGCAAACCCTTAACCATAATTATGAGAGCATCCTTGGACTCAGGGGAGGTTCCCACGGACTCGAGATGTGCAAATGTGTCCCCAATTCACAAAGGGGGATCGAAAGGTGACACGAGCAACTACAGACCAGTTAGTTTAACTTCTGTTCCGGGTAAAATAATGGAGTCACTGGTTAAAGATGCATTGCAGGATCATCTAGACAAGGCTGCAGCAATAATTCAGACACAGCATGGGTTTGTTAAGGGAAAGTCTTGTCTGACAAATTTTATTGGTTATTATGATGTGGTTACAAAGGAACTGGATGCAAAAAATAATTTTGATATCATATACTTCGATTTCAGGAAAGCTTTTGACACTGTTGCACATGTAAGGCTACTGTACAAATTGGAGCAGAATAGTATTATGGGTAAGTTGCTACAATGGATAAAAGGATGGTTGAGTGGGAGAAGACAGAAGGTGGTAATCAATGGGTGGACTAATGTTATTAGTAAAGTACCACAGGGTTCGGTGTTGGGTGCACTGTTGTTTTGTATATTTATCAATGATATTGATGAAGGTATATCAGGCTTAGTATCGAAGATTGCAGATGATACAAAGGTTGGCAGGGTTGTTAATGACAGTAATGGCAATGTGTTACTGCAACAGGAGATAGAAAATTTGGGCAGATGGGCTGAGAAGTGCCAACTGAAGTTTAACATTGAAAAATGCAAAGTACTGCATATGGGTAGAAGTAACCCCAGAGAAACATACCAATTGTGTGGTACTACACTTAAGGAGGTAGAAAATGAAAAAGACAGATATGAAGACAGATCTACAGTCAGATATGAAGTTTTCTGAGCAATGCAGACAGGCTGCCAGGGCAGGTCATGGGGTGTTGCCAATGATATACAGGAATTTTGTTAGCAGGGAAAAGGAGGCGACTGTCCCTCTGTATAAGGCAATGGTCAGGCCACGCCTTGAGTACTGCGTGCAGGTCTGGAGGCCTCATTTTAGGAAGGATGTAGATTTGCTTGAGCGTGTACAGAGAAGGGCAACAAGATTGGTGAGGGGAATGAAGGGATCCTCTTACCAGGAGAGGCTTAAGTTCTGCAAATTGCAGCAGCTGGAGACTAGGCACCTGTGAGGTGATCTGATTGTGGCATATACGGCCCTGAATGGGTTCAGCACGTTGAATTCGGATGGGATTCTTCCACTTGTTCAGATTACGAACCTAATGGGGCATAAATTGAGGAAGGACAGATGTAGAATAGATGTGCAGAAATTTGCCTTTAGCCAGCGGGTCGTTAATTGCTGGAACAAAGTTCCATCTGTCGTTGTGGAAGTTGATAGGTTAAATAAATTTAAGGAGGAGCTGGACAAATATTTAGAGGGGATTGTTTTGTATTTTGTTTTTGGCTGATGCTGCATAAGCTCATACGCTTGTTTTCTTGCATCACATGCCACTACTACTACCTTTCAGTGAAAGTGAATGAATACTTCATGGAAATTGACTACTGTCTAGAAAAAAAGTGCTAAAAGAAAAAATAGAATTAAACAATTTCAGCTGGTACAGTTAGATTATAAAAACGAGTATAAGTTAATAAAATTTTTATTTCTAATTTGCAGTTAAAAAGAAGGAAATTCTAGAAATAAAGTGCTGTGATAGTCTTATGATTCAAAACAGAAATTAATGATAATAGTGTTGTTCACTGTAACATGAGATTCCGAGCTAATTAAGTGTTTAAGATGCCAAAGAAATATGATATAAAATTTCAGAAGACATGCACAAGGATTTTCCATGTACCTTGTAATCTGACAATTTGCCATATCTTTAATTGGACTATCAGTGGAGCTGATCCACAAGAAAATGTTGGCAAGTGACAAAGCCATACATTTTTCTATCTTAACACAGTCATCAAAAAAATTCTGTATATTAATATTTTCCATAAAATTAAACAGTCCTTCAAAGCTGGAACTTGAATACGATTTCTGTTCTAATACCCTAGTGTGTATTGCTGTTAATTTAAAAATTTCGAAGAGAGCAGACATATTTTAAGTTGGCTCAGGTGGCATAACTGAAGGGGATTAAGATCATGTGTCGAATAGACAAAATATTTTGTTTAAAATTTGTTTAAATTTAATTTCTCTAATTTTTAAATATTATTTGAGTAATTCTGTGAAATTCATTTCTACAATATTTTGTAAATTTACTTCTTAACTCTTCTAAAGTATTTCTGCTAATTTAAATTCTTTCCAGTAACTTCAATAGCTTAATTTTAACTTCGCTAGTGAATTCTGTAATATATTTTTTAAATTCTGTAATATATTGTAAATTTTAAATTTTGTAAACTTTCTTAAGTTCGAATTTTACCTAAATTATGGTTTTTAAAAGGTGCACTTTCAGCATATCATCTAAGACATCACGACTTAGATGGAAATTCCTCCAGCCATTTCTAGTGTGACTTCACTTGCATAGCCCGTGGCATGTATTCTATGTCAATTTAGTAGATAAAGCCCAAATGATGTTTCTTTTCTTTGAACCTGATGTAAGGAGTATACCAATCTCAAATTAAACTTGGTGCAGTACTAGAAGAATTTGAGTCATTGAAAAGGGTGCTTACCCTAGAAACAAACGTAACTAGGAGCTCATCAGCATCTCAAGTATTTCATGACCTAAATGCTGCAACTCTGATTCCGGTCCCAGAACAGAATAGTCAAATGCATACTACTCTAGCCAAAGGAGATTGTTTTACTGGGAGACCCTGTTGTCAGGAAAACAGATGATAACTTTTTTTGTAATAAAGATAGGTGGACGAGAACCACTATGTGTTTGCCAAGTGCAACAATCAATGATGTTGCCAACAGATTTTCAATTTTATGGGAGAAGAGATAATATTTGTGTGGTGATGAAAAAATGCCATAAGTTACATCAGAATATGGATGAATCTACAAATTCAGATATGATAAAAGTGTTGTGAATTAATTGAAGACATGAGGGACTCAGCAAGACTTTTTTAGGGGGAAATTTTTATCAGTGTGGCCTGCACTTGTAGATAGAAGGAATCTATTTTTGTAGAGATGGTACTCATCAGAACAAATGTGATGCAAGGGTTTTTGCCAGTATCATTGAGGATACCTTAAGGGTTCAGGGAAACTGCTAGTTAGTGGAGAGAATGGTAATATAGACACTCATTTATTTGATGATATGGGCCAAAATAATACTTGCACACATCTCAAGAATTCTTGTTTGTTGCTGCAACAGCCAATGTTGGCAAGATATTCTGAGTGTGGCAACGTTTCACATGGGCAGGAAGATAAAACTAGAGAAGCAAGCCTAAAATAACTTCAAATGGTGTGTGTCAAGGTAGGAAACTGCAGAAGAATACTTAGTCTTAACTGTGTCTACAGTAAGGGATGTCGGGAATGTTGTCAAGAAAATGTCTGAATTCAAACTCTGGTTAGGAAAACTAATGCCAAACCCCTCAACACAAGCACCTGTACGTGGTGAATGGACCTCTTGGTGACGCTGCTGGTCCTCCAGATTAGAATCACTGGAATCCAACACCCAAGTTCCAGGCTAACACCAATGGAATCTGGCATGTTTGTTGAGCACTGTGACCCATGGAAATTCAGAAAGGGGGATGGATCCTGGTGGTTGAGGGACCCAGCACACCACTTTGGTTCCTGCTTCGACAAGACAGGTGCCCCTGGATGACGTGGTTAGGATCAATCAGCTAGTGGGTTCGCCTGCAAGGGTCAACCGTGTCAATGCCATGCCCTTATCCTCATGATCCAAGGACAGGATTCAGGCTGGCGGTGGTGCGGGTATGGTGTCCGAGTAGCCCTGGCATCCCACTCCCAAGTGCATTTATTGCTTGCCAGGTAGTGGGCACCTTTTTGGGTTCCGTGGTTGGTGGGGAGCCTGGGCACTGAACCATAATAAAAAACGCTATGAATCTTGATAAACTAATTTCTTCTGGGGGCCCCAACCCAGTCCCTAACTGAAAATCAAACCAATGATATAGACAAAGCGAATGTAGCAAAGAGGGCACGAACCGAAGTACCCTCAGGTCCCATACCAACCAAGATTCTTGATTATTCATTCCCAAACTGAGAAACCCATTGGGAAAATGTTGCCCTTCTTTATACGAAGGGTTTACGGGAGGTTAGCAGGTTCCCTTAAATCAGTTAAGAGGGGACCTTCTAATTGAAACAAAAAGCAATAGGCACTCAGAGCAGCTACTCCAATCAACATCGATCAGAGGAATACTTATAACTGTGACACAACACAGAATCTCCGAGTTGGACCTCCTTGAGGTCACTGAGGAGGAAATATGCACCGAACTAAAACCGCAGGGAGTGGAAGCTGTGAAAAGAATTTCCATGCATAAGGATGGGAAGTTGGTACCAACTAGAAACATCATTTTTACATTTAACTGTCCAACATTTCCTAATGAAATAAAAGCTGGGTATATAAATTGCAATTTCAGGCTATAAATTCCGTAAATCCCACTGCAATGTTTTAAATGATGAGAAAGAGATACAAAGGCTCAAGGCAGAGCTGAACATATACTGTCAGGAGGCAAGGAAAGCAGCCAAGGCAATAAATAGCAAAAAGCCTACATATGCAGAGAAAGTTTGCAGGGAAACATTTCACTGCAACACAAACTGATATGTCTATCCCACCAAAGGAGTCATTCACTCCTATCGAGCACTATTTATTGAGCTCTCAAAAACCCATGCAAAAAAACCAGTCAGCTGCCACCCTAATATCAATACCATCTAAACACTCCACCACCACCACCAAAACCAAGTGGGAAAGAAAAGCCACAAAAACCTGAAGCACCACTGATAACACAAGAGAAAATGGATGTTGAAGACAAGGACGTATCAGATGATTCAGCCCTGGAACTATTTGCCGAAGAAGAAAAAATGGATACAGGCCAACACCCATTCTTTCCAAAGAAGGAAAAATCCAGGACTGAGGAGATAAAGCCCTCAGCTCTTCGAAACCCATCACACGGACCACCAAAATCTAAATAATGACCACACTAAAATTTTTACAGTGGAATTGCCGTGAATTCCATAGAATTGTGATTACATCAAGGCCCTCCTCCTCCTCCTCCATAAGCACAAGCCAACATGCTTTTGCTTTATAGGAGACCTATTTAAAGATAAATGAGGACCTTTGTGTAACTGCTTTATTATTCATAAAGACAGAGCTGGGGTTGGATCTGGAGGAGTAACCATCCTTGTGGTTAACCATACCCCTTTTCAAGCTATGTCACTTACCACCACCATAGAGGCAGTAGGAGTTCGCCTAACAGTAGGGTTTCTTTTAACTGTTTATTCTATCTATTTGCTATCTGGGAACGACATCCCCCAGGCAGACCTTGATGATCTCAATCAGCAGTTGCCATCCCCTTTTCTATTACTACGGGATTTCAACTGACATACTACTCTGTGGGGTAGTGCTAACATCAAACGAAAGGATCAGATTGTCAAGCGTATGCTAGAAAACAATGATCTGGGCCATTTAAATGTGGGATCTGACACTTCCTTCCGCATGCCTACCCATCAATTTACTGCGAGACCTCTCTGTACGCTCCCCTTCATTGCTCGTTTGTACATGGGGGTTGAGACAACCTTTACGGTAGTGATCACTTCCCTGTGATATCCACCCTTTGCTAAGGGAGACCATGCCACTCGTCTAGGATACCATGGTGGAAGATCAATCATGCTCACTGGAATGCCTTTAAACATCTGGCAACATTTAATAATGCCATAGTCAGCAAACAGCCAATTAACGATGCAGTTACGTGCATCGTGGGAAGTATTGTCCAAGCGGTGGCAACTAATTCCGAAGACGCTGACATGATTTCCACCTTTCCCAAAACCGTGGTGGAATGCCGAATGCACTGCAGCAAGAAAGGTGTCAGAGTCAGAAGGAATCTTGGATCTGTTTGACAGCTTCCATTTCCCTGACTATGACACTTAATCTTTTGTCCAACAAATGAAAGGTAGATATACAATTCACACAGTATCGATTCTAGAACATAATGGAGGTACCACAGCACACTCAACTGCAATTGCGAGCACCCTGGGGGGAGGTATTTGCAAAAGTGTCTGCCAAATCATCCAACCCCCCCCCCCCCCCAGTTTCTGGTTTTCAAACAAAAAGCAGCTCTATCGCTATCCCAAGCAAGTATCATTGGGCCAGATGACATCCATTATGAGATGATTAAACATCTTTCATCTGAATCTATGGATCATCTGCTCTGTCTGTACAATAGAATATATCTTGTGAAGACCAGTTTCCAGACTCCTGGCATAAGGGAATAGTTGCCTTTCCCAAGCCAGGAAAGATCCGAAAATTAAGAAAAATTACCGTCCTACTGCTCTGAAAAGCTGCTTGTGAAATGTCCTGGAAATGACCTTGAACTTGCACCGCATCATGTGGTATCTAGAAACAAATGGCCTTCTTTCCAAGGTACATTGGCTTCTGAAGGAATAGATCAACACTTGATCATTTAATAAAAATGAAAACATCATTTTTGCATATTCTTGCTCAGATTCTGAACCTCAGGAGGCATAAATTCAAATTGAGGAAAGACAGTTATAAAATAGATGTGTGGAAATTTGCCTTTAGCCAGTGAGCAGTTGATTGCTGGAACAAACTTCGGAACATCTGTCACTGTGGAGGTTGACATCTTAAATAAATTCAAGGCTGAACTAGACAAACTTTTGGAGTGAATGGAAGGGTGAAATGGGAATTTTTTTTTTTTTTTTTTGGCTGATACTATATTAGCTTGCTCTCTTGCATCATATGCATCTACTAATGCTATATGAGATGCTTTCCCTAAACAACAGCACCTGGTGCCGATTTTCTTTGATTTGGAAAAAGCATATGACACTGCTTGGAGATTTGGAATCCTGAAAGAGCTCTACAACCTTGGTCTTAAGTGCCATCTTGCCCTTTTTATTAAAATTTTTTTATTGAATTGCTCATTCGGAGTTCGTGTGGGTCCGTGTCTCTCGATCTTTTTGCAAAGAGGAGGGAGTCCCCAAGGGTCAGTGCTAAGTGTTATGCTTTTTGCTATCAAAGTTAATTCTATTATTGAACAACTTCCTCCACTTGTAAAAAGTGGCCTCTTCATTGATGACTTTACCATCTTTTTACAGTCATGCAAAATGAGGGTTATCGAAAGACAAATTGCAGCATGTCGTTGACCATGTCAACTCTTGGGCAATCAGTAATGGTTTCAGGTTCTCAACTCAAAAGACCATCTGCTTACACATTTGTCACAAAAGAACCTTCACCCTGAACCAGAAATCAAGCCTGGACAAAACATTATTCCAGTAGCATCTGAGACAAAATTCTTGGGGCTCATTTTCGATAGTAACTTGACTTTTTTACTTCATATCCGCCAACTGCAGACAAAGTGGCAAGGGCACTGAATCTGTTACGTGCAATCTCATTCAATAACTGGGTAGGTACCAGACCGCTGCATTTTACTGCACTTCTACCGTGTACTTGCCTGATCTAAATTAGAATATGGTTCCCAAGTGTACATATCTAGTAACAGTGTACTTCAGTGGCTAGAGCCAGTTCACCATCAAGCCACCCGCATTGTTACTGAAGCATTCCGAACATCCCCTATCCAGAGTTTATACATCAAAGCAACTTAATCACCGCTGTCGCTACAACAAAAGCAACAGTCACTAAAATATGCTTTTAAACTAAAATCCCTGCCAGACAACCCTACATAGACATCCATTTTCGAGCCACGATGGGAAAATCTCTATAACACCCAACTGTCCCTTTGGTATTCCTGTCCAAGAGCTGCACAGAGAACTTCACATCACGGTAGACAACGTTGCCCGGTTACCAAGGCAACACTTTCCACATTGCAATTTTTCCTTTAACATTGGAGGAAAGACAAGCACCTCCCCATTGTCTAACTACAGCTCTATGCCCCCCACTGGTCTACTTACTCTGATTTCCTGCCCATCTTTACTGATGGCTCAAAATCAGTCATTTGTAGGATTCGCTGCCATCTTCCCAGATAGGATGATCTCTTAGAAGATTCCACAGGAATGTAGATATACACAGCAGAGTTAGCAGAGGCATATGATGCAAGAAAGTAAGCTTATACAGCATCAGCCAAAAAAAAAATAAATAAATAAAAATTAAAAAATAATTTTTTTTCTAAAAGTTTGTCCAGTTCTTCTTTGAATTTATCTAAGTTAAAAACTTCCACAGAAACAGATGTGGAAGTTTTTTTCAGCAATCTACCACCTGCTGCTAAACCCAAATTTCTGTGCATCTATTTTACAACTGTCCATCATCAATTTGAATTTATGCCCCCTCAGGTTTGTAATCTGAGCAAGAGGAAGAATCCCATCCGCATTGAGTCTGCTCAAACCATTCAAGGCCTTATACACCTCAATCAGATCACCTCCCAGGTGCCTAGTCTCCAGACGCTGCAATTTTCAGAAATGAAGCCTGCACTGATCAGAAAACTTCATATCTGATTGCACAATTACCACAATGTCTTTTTCATTCTCTACCACCCTGAGTGTAGTACTACTGTACAGTTTTACGATTCTCTGAGGTTACTTCTATCCATATTGCAGTACTTTGCATTTGTCAATGTTAAACGTTAGTTGCCACTTCTCAGCCCATCTGCCCAGCTTTTCTAGATCCTGTTGCAGTGACATACTATCATTACTGTAATTAACAACCATGCCTACCTTTGTATTATCTGCAAACTTGGACATTAAGCCAGATATACCTTCATCAATATCATTGATAAATATATAACAATAATGGGCCCAACACTGGGGCACATTATTTATATCCTTTTGCTTCCTCTACTGCTGCACTGCACGTTTTGGAGCATTAGACATATTATAACTTTTGTTATTTTCCTTTTTCTGCTTATTTTACTTCAAAACTGTTATATATTACTACTATATATATATATATATATATATATATATATATATATATATATATAAATAACGTGTAGTTTGTAGAATAAATAAAGTGCTGTGAAAATGGAAATGAAAAGTACACAAGGGGCCAGAACTAAGAGAAGTTTAAGGGATAGTAGAAAGTGGAAGTGAAGTAGTGGTTAAACAGGTGAAAGAATTTGAAAAACCTAGTGCAAAAATGAACTGGGATGAGGGGACAAAAAAAAAAAAAAAAAATATATATAAATAAATAAATAAATAACACTATATTCAGATATGGGAGGGCAATTTTAGCAAGGGGTCGAATCAGGGGATGGCATGTTTTGGAGCATTAGACATACTTTTTTGTTATTTTCCTTTTTCTGCTTATTTCGCTTCTTAACTGTTATATATATATATATATATATATATAACTACCATTTATATATATATATATATATATATATATATATATATATATATATATATATATATATATATAGCTGTAACTGGTAAAAAAAAGTTATTTTATATCTGGAAATTCTACATCTTCTGACAATAATTTAGTGATGCACGAAGCAGAAAGTACTGTCTATGTAAAACAGTTTTCCACAGAGACGATACTCAAACCTTATTAGCCAATTCAAATTGCTATATTCTCCTTTTTCATGTTTTTTGTGAAACAATTTTGTCACAATGGAATTTCTGAATCATGGACACTAGTATGTCCCCACTTGAACTGCCTTCACCACTTTGCAACAACATAAAAAGATGGACAATCCTCTCAAATATATTCAAGCTCATGTCCTCAGTTTTTTTAGCTGTTAAGTGTTTTTCCCTTTGAAAACAGGAAGCAGATAATATATTATTACTCAACTTTGCCAATTTTGTAACAAACATACAATTGTAGAGTTTCAAAATTTTCTCCACTGTTACAGAAATTATGAGCTATCTGACATAAAAATAACATGTTTCTACAGTTTATTCTTTTTAGATGAACACGGATAATTACTGAACACCATTATAGTTGGTGACAATCTAATTTCTATCTTGTTATAACATCATACATAAATTCGATATATAAATTACACAATTTACATACATGAATATATAAGAGCTGGAAATATGGGTTCATTCCTTTCTTGAGCTGTCTCAACTAAAATTCTTAATGGACCTTTTGGGCACAGCACAGCTATTAGATCTGCAAGGTATTAAACATTCATATTTTAAATTTTCATTTAGAGTATACAGCAATTACCAACAAAGAAAAACAAAACTACACTAAAGAACTAAATTTATAAAGCAGTAGTTCTCAAAAATAGCCCTCTCATTTCAAAAATTTGTGACAAAACCAGTAGATATATAGAAAGGCAATTTTTATTTAAAAAAACAAATTTAAAGTATTTCAAGCTACAGTTTGATGTACTCCATTTGTGGCTCTGCAGGCATAATATAATGATTCAGCTTCTTCCCATATAATATGTAACATTATATTTCAAACAACTATATAGGCAAAGAGATTGGGCTAGTAAATCAGAAAGCCTTATAATAGGGGATTTTAAATTCTGAGATAGAACTTGTGGGTTAGTTGCTCACAGGGTAGCAAGACCTCTGGGTTTACTGGATGGCCATTTTCTACACCAGAACATTAGAGGCAACAAGAGAATGCAATATGCTTGAATGATTATCTGCAGTGATCACATTGTATCCACTTAAAGATATAACTACAGTAAAAGGTAGAGAGGAAGAATTTATTTTTCATTTTGTAAAAATGACAACAATCTCAGACAGCTTTTAAATTCTATTCAGTAGGAACAACTGATGATGTCACCAAATGCAAATTCTAAATGGTCTAAATGGGAAGCATTCAGGAAAGTAGTTGCAGAATCAAGTAAGAGACATTATTCAAGGCTTAGACCTAAATGAATGTCAAATGAACTGATGACACTAGTGGCAATGAAGAAAAATGTAGAATGCATATAAATTATCAGGGAATACAGAAATCCATAGTAAGAATAAAATAGTCTGCAATCAATTCACAAAGCGATTAGGCAAGCTAAGACAAAGAACAGCAAAAACGTCTTTATTTATGTTAACACTAGAAGGAAAAAGAAGGATCACACTGATCCAATAGATATGAATGGTGTAACTCTTCACCCTGTTCAAGTTGTTATCAAACTGAATAGACATTTTACACCTACATTCATACATGAAGTTTTAGAGTACGTAAGCACGAGGTCACAGAGGTGACCTTGCATGCTTATGTACTCGAAGGTCAGCTATAGCACATAAAAAGGCTACATTCAGTAACCGAAAGCTTCTTTGTATGTTCTGTATTTGCTAAATTTAATATATGTTATCTCCTAAATATCTGTGCCTTGTGTCAGTTTTTTTATGTATTTACTCTCTCACTTACTAATTGAGTTCTTTTCCCGACCTGATCAAAAAAGGAAATGCAAAAAATCTAGAAATGAAAGCAGTTATATGGCAGTGGATTTGTTAAGGAGCAATCTTTTCTGACCAATCTGATTTGGTACTATGACACATTAACAAAGGGACTCAATGCAAAAAATAATTTTGACATCATATACTTATTACAGAAAAGCCTTTGATACTGTTTGACATGAAAGACTACTGGACCAGCATGGTATTATGGGTAAATTACTGCTATGGATGAAATGATGGTTGAATGGGTGAAGGCAGAGGCTAGAAATGGGCACTGCTCTTTTTGGACTAATGTTATTAGTGGTGCAGAGTCCTGCAGAGTTCAATGCTGAGTCTCTTTGCTTCCAATATTTAATAATGATATTGAAGAAGACCTATCACACTAGTTTTCAGTTGATACAAAACTTATGCAGATTGGCTGAGAGGTGGCAAGTGAAGTTTAACATTGACAAATGCAAGGTACTGCATAGGGCTTATAATACCGGTCAAAATCTTAATACCAGAAATCAAAATCTTAATTCCAAAAATACACATTTTTCTCAATAAATTTTGATGACAGTTAAGTGCAATAAAGTAAGGAAAAAATAATTACTGTAATTACTTAAATTCATGTTTTAATAAACTTTTATTACAATAATAAATATTCTGAAAAAAAAAATATTAAAAATGCAGTTATTCTAAAAACAACATAATAATACATATTGGTACTGCAAAATTTAGTTACGTTTAAGCATCTATACTACCTGTCTGAATAAAGTGAGCTCCTAAGAAACATAAGCATATAGTGTTATCGTTTAAACTGGATCTAATTTTGGTACATATTTGATTAGTGGCAGAAAACGCCCTTTCAGATTCTATGTTGGATGATGCTATTGTACTGAGATAGTCGCAAGTGATCTCAATCCATACTTTCGAGGCTTTGAACTTTTTTAGCATGAATATTTAAATGTATTTCATTAATTGCCAACTCAAGTTTATCATTTAAAATCTCATTAGAGTCAGGCAATTTCTTATTTTGGAAAGAATTTGTGGAACACTGATGTTCTGTTTCATGTTGGTCTTCCAAGGTTGAATTCTGTTCATTTTCTGAAAGAGAAAGACGTTATATTAAGCGCAGTATAATTTTCACTATAGTATCTTTACTGAGTATAGGCAGAGAGCAAAAAGTGGGGATAAGGAATAAAGAAGAGAGCAAAGAGTGCAGTTAAGGAATTCTTCACATATATAAATGCAAAGAAGAGAATGACAAATCAGATCGAACTCACATGTAATTGCGTGGGATAGTATTAGATACCCCAACTGATGTTGCAGATGAACTCAACAGTAACTTTGCATTGATATTTACAGAGGGAAAAACCCTTTCTGTCAATAAGAACATATGGGAGTGAAGTGGAAAAATATGTAATTAATGAATTTCATATGATTATTTAATGAAAAAAAACTTCCATGCCTATAGGCGAGTAAGGCTCCTGGGGTTGATGGCATACACCTAATAATTTTAAGGGAGGTGGCAAGTGAGTGCATTGAACCATTAAGGTTAATTAATAGAGCATCACTGGACTCAGAAGAGATTCTGTTGGATTGGAAAGTGTCAATTTATCACCAATAATAAAGGTAGTTCTAAGAGTGTAGTGGGAAATTACCAACCGACCAGTCTAACTTCAGTAGTAGGGAAAATCATGTAGGCAATGATCAAGGGTGGAATTCAGGATCATTTAGATAGAAATGGAATTGTGAAGGATACATAGCATGATTTTATAAAAGGAAAATCATGTTTAAGAAATCTGGTTAGCTATTTTGTCAGGGTCCCTCAGCTGTACTTAGAGAGTAATTTCCACATTTTTTATTTAGATTTTCAGAAAAGCATTTGACTCAGTCCCACATGAGCGGTTACTTTATAAGCTGGAACAGGTTGGAATCACGGGGAAAATCCTTAGATGGGTAGCAAGATGGCTTCAGGGCCAGAGGTAGAGGGTTGTGATAAATGGTTATTCCTCAGATTGGGTTGTTCATGTAAGAAGTTGGGTTCCCCAAGGATCAGTATTAGAATCACTGTTGTTTTTGATTTTCATAAATGACATTGATGAAGGGATAGGGGGCGTGATGTCTAAATTTGCAGATGATAGCAAATTTAGACTCTACCAATTTGCTCTAAAAATTGGTAGAGTAGTTAATGATCACCGCCAAGCAGAGCTTCTTCAGAGTGACCAGATAGACTTCAGGGATGGTCAGAAAAATGGCAGCTATGCTTTAATTAAGCAAAATTCAAGGTCTTAACACCTGGGAAACAGCAACCCCAAAATAACATACACTTGTTGGAGTTCAACTAAAGTCAGTAGTGGAGGAAAATGACTTATAAGTTACATTATGGTCAGACATGAAGTTCTCCAAGTATTGTAGACAGGCTTCAAGGTTGCATGGTGTTATATCAATGATTTATCGAATATTTGGTAGTAGAGATAAGGACATCATAATCCCATTATATAAAACTACTGTTAGACCACACTTCGAATACTGTGTTCAAGTATGGGTAACTCACCTGATGAGATTGGCAAAAGGGCAACCATATGAGGAAAGGCTTCGAATATGTGGGTTGTTTTTTTTTGGTAGTAGTTGGCGCATCGGCTTCTGTGGCCATAATGCACCTCACAAGGTTTTTTCAGTACTTTGATCCAAGCCCGAGGCGGGATTCGAACCCGCAACCTTTGGGTTGCTAGGCAGGTACTTTACCCACCTGGCAAGCCCGGTCGGCAGTGTGGGTTGTACAGCTTGGAAACTAGGCACCTTAGAGGAGATTTGATTAAGGTATTAAGGCTCTGACCATCAAAAGTAAAGCGAATGAGGATGAATTTTTCACAGTTATAAATGATTCTAGAACTAGGGACCATAAATTCCAGTTACGGGGAGGGGGGAGGCTTAGACTAGATTGCGGGAAGTTTTATTTTAGCCAGCAAGTTATAAATTACTGGAATAAGTTACCTCCATGGGTGGTTGAGGAAATTCAAGGGTCAGCCAGACAGTTACAGGAGGAGGGAAATACATAGGTTGTCTATTTGCTTTTCTTTTATCATTTATTTTACTCTTTTTTTTTTTTTTCCTTCTTTTTTGGCTGGTACAATATAAGCCTTAGGCTTCCTTGCACCATATGGCCATTACTAATAATTTGCTATCATACTGTGTCCCACTTTGCAAATCCTGAAGAACCTGTGATAAATTAGTATGTGTATGTGAAATACGGAGAGTCAATGCTGTATCCAATTCTTCTCTAGCTATTTCAGAATTTTGATTGCCAAGAGTTTCATCATAAATTTTATGGCAGCTCATCTGCAGTTAACAGATTTGCTTCTTTGCAGCATAGCATATCTACCGCTAACTTTATAGGCATAAATTATATTCATCCTCACAGAAATAAATACTTAAATCGAAATCAATTAAAGCTTTCTGCACACAATAATATCTCAACTCAAAAAAGCTTTTAAGCATGGACAATAACTGTTCCAATGAGTTTTGGAATCTAATTGCATGAAAATTTATTTGCTAAATTCTGCTGCAGTATACTTTTGTAAATATTTTTTATAATTTTTGGTTGGTGGTTATTAAATCACGGGTCTGGCCCAAAATCCCCACAGCCAAAATCCTGAAGTATCTACTGTATTGTAAAAATATATGAATATAATTCTATATATTTATTAGTTTTTTTGTAAGTAAATATTTACCTTATTAGATTAATTTTGTAGAAAGAATATAAAAAATAAAAATTTTAACGACAAATACCTCTCAATTTTAAGATCATGTTTTTTGTTACGGAAGCAAACAGTTTTAACATACGATCAGCAAATAAAAACAACTTAATTTTATTTTATTATATTGCATTCAATTGGTAATTTTTCAAGTCGAATTTTGGTATTTGTATAGGGCATTTGAGCAATAATTATAGGTACAGCATTGAAATGCTAAATATAAAAAACTTAAAATCAGAATACTTTAGGAATATGAAAATTTAGAGTAATGTATTTTTGCTGCTGCGTAACATTTGTCATAAATATCATTGGCATAACTAAAACTGTAATTATACAGGTATTTGTTATTAACTTGAGGAATGTACTTGAGGAATTCCTTTGACAAGGTCATATAGGCACGACCACAGGTGCCAGCAGGATATACTGAAAGGGGTAACAGGAAAAAAATATCCCATTTTCTTCTTCTTATTATTATTATTATAATATTTAAGATTATTTAAGTATTATTATTAAGATTATTATAATACTTAAACGTTTGATTATAATTTGTATGATTTTTTTGCAAATTTTAATCTGTGATCATTGTCAAGTAATGTGGTTTTTGTGAACTGATTATAATATCTTTATTGCAATCAGTGAAAATAAGTTAATTTTACATGCCTGCCTGCCTAATGTAATGCCCATAACAGCAAAAATGCTAGGGGTTTAACATAAAAAGGAACTAAAACAGGAAAAAAGTTGTAAACACATGAAAACAGTTTTTGACCCCACCACACAATAGCAACAAACTGATAAAGGAAAAACAATGACAGTCATTCGGTTGAAGACAAGCTGCTCCCTGATGATGCGTCTTCTGTAGGCTTTGCCCTCGATGAATTTCTTGTAATCAGCATCCATCTCTTGGACATTTTGGAGCATCTCCATTGGCATGAATCTGTCGCCCTTCCTGAGCTCCACTCCACAGACTGTAAAGAAGGGAGGGCCCTCCATGGTATTTTTTTTGGGGGGGGGAGATTTTCTCCAATTACACCTCTGTCAAAAACTTGGTGCATTGATTTTACCTGCTATCATTTTAACGGTAGCGAGTAAGAGGAGAGCGAAGACCAATTCTTAGACTTTTCTGTAGTTTAGAAGTTTGGTCATTTCTGAAGTGTGTGAGGGGTGGAAGTTTGTGCTTGAAGAGCACCCACTGAAGCAGCCAGTACTCATCAGATGAGATGTTCTTTAGCATGGTTTTTGCTGCCGACACCCAGATTTCATATCTTTAGATGACTGGCTGAAGAATCCGGTAAATAGAGTCAGTCCTCGTATAACACGTATTTACACTACACAAATTCGATCATACACAATTTATAAATAGGGGAACAATATTGTATATAACACGAACCGAATTCGCTTATGCACAATTCGCCTTTGTGTTTACAAGAAATGGCAGTCTAATGCGGAATCACCCCAACTGAACGCAACACGATAGCAATGAAAAGATTTTGAAAATGTATTTATGTTTTTTATATGAGCGAAGGGGAAACGCTTTTCGCCATAATAACGTAAAAACCCACACAATTCCAGCTATCAGTATAATCGCAAATGCAATTAGATCGAATTTACTACCGTTTATAACAGATTGCACTAGTAGAAACGCAACTGGAAATTGTTTTTATTGTTTTATGGTAGTAACCTGCAGAAATGTGCTTTAGTAAAATGTGAGCTAGTGAGGTGTTAGTGTGTCTCTCCCTTTACGGTGTTGTTTATTCAGTTGCTACACACTGGCAGCTTTGTTTATGTGGATCAAGCGTGCCTCCTCATTTTGTAATTGTGCGTTATTCCCTAAAAATGAGTAAAATACTTAAAAGGTGTGAAAAGGAAGCGTCCTGGTGAAGACACTACAGATTCAGAGAGAAAAAGAAAAGCAATATCGATAAACAGAGGTGGACTGGGTCAAAAATTCTTACCTGGGAAAATTTGTAGTGGACTCATACTAGCGTTTATGGCCAAAATCACACCGGCCTCCGGCCCACCTGTTTTTCCCCGGTAAGGTTTATAGCTAGTCCGCCTCTGTTGATAGAGAAAAAATTTGAAATTTTGAAACACTTTGAGTGAAATTAAGACCATGTGATATTGCACGTGCTACTGGCCTAAATAAGGCAACGCTGAGAATTAGAAAGAATGCAGAGAAAATAAAAACAACTTTCATTGCAGGAACAACTCAAAGTGTAATTAAAATCCATTAGATCAAGACACAAAGAACTGGAAGAGATGGAATGGCTGTCATGTGTTTGGATAGAAAATCAAACAAAAAACAAGTTTGCTTACGATAGAAGCAAAAGCATTAGCAATATTTTATTATGTAATAGTCGTAATAAAATACGTAAGTATTTTATTACGATTATTTATTGTCAGCATCTAACCCTATTTTTCCCATAGGGCCTGTTATTTATATTGCACAAGGATTTCTAGGAACACAACTATCATACTATACGAGGACTGACTGTATATTGAAATGTGTACTGAGACTCTGTGACATGAAGGTGTTGTTTGGCAAGCCATCTGGATTGGCAGATCTTGTTGTGAATATCTGTGACATGGTGTTTAAAGCTGAGTTTAGGGCCAAAGATGATTCTCAGATCTCTGTGCTTGGCTACTGGAGGGATAGAGGTTCCATGGATTTTCAGGTTTAGTTGAGTTGGGTGTGATTTGAGTGAGAACACCATTTGTGCAGATTTATTTGTGTTAATCTGAAGAGAGAACTGTGCTAAGTATGTAACAAGAGTTTTTAGGCTGTTGATGATGGTTTCGGAAACAGTCTCAAGTCAAGTTGATAAAAGCTGATAAAAGTTCCTCGCATCATCAACGGGATTCGAATCCAGGCCTTTTCTACTCAGCATGGGGAGGACGGTGATGATACCACTTGCACAGATAAAAATGTTCTTGTTTATAATTCGGCACAACCACAAGGTCAGTAGAGTTTACAGTAAACCATGAATACAAACTTTAATCGTATTTAGCAGTCACAGGCTTAAACCCTGGTCCACTCAAAAAGTGCATATTACTGCACTAACGCCCCTGACCACTCGGCTACACCAGGCCTCAGGATTGTATACTATATATATACACATATAAAAGTGTGTGTTGTTTATTCATTAATATGACATAAAACATTAACATTATCATATACTGTTTGCATAACTGCAATATACATGTTCCATGTGTTCAAATAAAATTAATGTTTTTAGTGGCAGTTTTGATTACACAAAAAACATTTTTTATTGCAAATACAGTTTCTGAGATATAGACTAACTTTGTTTTTTTAAATACAATCGGTATGTTGGGATTTTTGGATGTAGGTGATTTTATAACCTTTATGTGATTAAATGAAACAATTATTTTTTAAATTAGTACCGAAAAACCGGTATTTTTGTATCGAAACCAGTAAAGAATGACCGGGATCCTGGTATTCGGGATCTCGGTATTGTAAGCTCTAGTACTGATTATGAGTAGTAGTAATTCCAAAATAACATACCAACTGTGTAGTATCACACTCAAAAGACCTCGGGGAAACTGTGCAGTGAAGATGGACTGATAGGACAGCTTGTGGTGTTTTGTCAATAACATACAGGAATTATGCCAGCAGGATAAAGAGCTGATGATTATCCTATTGTATAAGGCCAAAACAGATGACAGGAGAGTTAAAGGTTTAACTGAGCAAAAGTAAAAAGCATGGGACAGTTAGAAATCATAAGAGTGATTTATACGAGTATTATAAACCTACATGTAACAAAACCACTGGAGAAAGAGAGACAATACTAAATATGAGAAATCACTAGGAAAGAGCTCTAAAAATGGAGACAAGTACATCTTGTAAATGAATTCCAAAAAGAAGAGAATGAGACAGATCCATTACGTGATCAAAATGGGAAAATCATAGTAAGTCCAACAGAAGTGGCAGAGGAGATGAATAGGTATTTTGCAAAGGTCTTTAGAGTTGAAAGGCTGTTTGAACCACAAGGGAACTATGACAAATCAGACTGCTGTAGTTTAAGTGATATGGTGATCTAGGAGAAGAGTCTATTGGAAAAGGAAATGAGGGAAGACAGGGTTCCAGGAGTGCCCAGTACACATCCTGTTTTACTAAAAACAGGTGCAGTGAGTGAATTCAGGGATAAGAGATTTAACCATATCTATGAAGAATGATATTCTTAATGGTTTACAGTGGATTTGTGAATGAGAAATCTTGCCTAGCCAATCTATTTATTTATTATAAATGCATGAAGCAGCTGGGTTTGCTTACCTCCTTTACTGCCCCCCTTAATATAATTGGACAGATTCCATCCATCACAGGGGTGTGTTTTATGTTTAGCTTCAACAATTTCTCTTTCACTTTCCTAGGTTATCACAAAATTATTTAGATCCCTGTTAGAGTTTATAAACTTCTGGCATCCCCTTCCTAAAAGAATTCCTCATGTGTGTGAATGTAGTTGCAAAATACATATTCAATTTGACAGTAACCTGAGCAAGGTCATCAACAGTTAACCCACTGATATCAAGTAGCCCAACTTGTGATTCAACTCCATTTATACTGTTAATATAAGCATAGAAGTCTTTGCTGCCAGAAACTTCTCATAATCTGCCTTAGCTTCTCAAAGGAGTCTGCTGACGAGGCTACTAGTGACGGTCGTGTTCCAAGCCGCTAAGTGGATTTTTCTTATTTATTGATTTGAAATTATTATTTTTCTAAAACTTTTGATTTAAATTTAGTAGTATAACATTATTTTGTGATTTTTTGATTAATTTGGTGTATTTATTCTTTACTCGGCCTTGTAAAAGTATCGGTAAGGGTTTCCACGTGTTCGTAACTACCGCTACCGTTATTAACTTTCCCGCCATTGTGATACCGTACTAGATATACCGTAGGTTATATACCGTACTAGATAGCGTTAGTTGAACTTTGTTAGCAGTTAAATTGTACGTTTAAATAAATACATATAACGACTTAGATTACAAACGTAATATAATTAATAACATAACATAATTAATTAATAAATTAATAGAATCATGACTCAGACCAGAGCAGCAAAGCAAAAGGCTCAAGCTAATGGAAGTGCTGTGGCTCAGAGCAGAACTGAGGGGGGCAGTTGTCCTCTGACTCACAGCCTTATAAAATGCACTGTTTGCTTGATGTTTGCAGAGCAATCGGGTACGGGACATGATACTACCAAGGGGGATGTCTTTGTGTGTGCGCGATGCAAGGAGTGTATCGATATCAGGCAACAACTCGGCGTTCTTTTGGGCCTATATGAGAGCTTGAGGGACAGGGTGGATGCCCTCGAAGAAACTAAATTGAGGGGCCCATCAAGCTCTCAGCTGCCCACATCAACGCCAGAGCTTGCACTTGGGCATCGCGTGACACAGAGACAACCCCCAAGGCAGAATGCGCTGGTCCCGAAGGAACTAGTAGTTGTTGGTGACTCTATTGTCAGGGAAACGGGGAACATGCTTTGTAAAAAAGATAGGTGGAACAGGACCAGGGTATGTCTGCCAGGGGCAAAGGTTG
The DNA here is from genome assembly GCF_048544385.1 of Mastigoproctus giganteus. NCBI lineage: Eukaryota > Metazoa > Arthropoda > Arachnida > Uropygi > Thelyphonidae > Mastigoproctus > Mastigoproctus giganteus. The sequence goes on along the minus strand of NC_143580.1, from coordinate 152,107,998 downwards.
ATGACGTTGTAGAGCGAATATCATCTTTTAAGGGCACAAAAGGTGATATAGTTGTACACGTTGGCACTAATAATATTAAGAGTAGGAGACCGGCAGAATTACTTAACAAGTACAGGTCACTGTTGAACAAAAGCCGAGAATTAGGGTTGAATTTGAAAGTGTCTGCAATTCTGCCCAGACACGATAGGAGGGAGTATATGATGAGAGCCTTGTCGATCAATTCGGCCCTGGAAAGATTGTGCAAGGCTCAAGGGGTAGAATTTTTTTCAGCCTGGACTGTACTTGTTAACAGGAGAGACTGCTTCTACAGGGTTGGGATACACTTAAATAGAAAGGGTGCAAGAATATTTGCTGATGCTATCGAGGCAGTGTTAGGTGGGTCGGAAAACTGCTAGCTTGGGGGGAGACAAAGACCAATAGATTGACAGTAGCCACTGGCAGAGGTGAAAGAGATTCTTGCACTGCTTCTATAAGAATGAGCAGAAGCCTGAAAAACAAGATGCATGGTATTTCAGAGACTACTGGGAGCCATTGTGGTACAAGTAAACACATGGGTTGTGTTAGGGTAGCTAAGAATAGAAACAGGTGCAGGTATACTTGCGTGTACACCAATGCTAGGAGTTTAGTAAATAAATTTGATGAATTTGAGGTATTGCTCAAAACATCGAAGGCAGATATTGTTGGGATATCAGAGACGTGGTGTCACACAGATATAAGGGATGCGGAACTGCAATTTGGGGAGTACAATGTCTACAGAAAGGATAGACAGGATAGGAAGGGGGGAGGTGTTATGCTATTAGTTAAGAAACACATAAAAACCAAGGAAGTGAAGCCAGTCGACATCGCCGGACAGTGCAGTGTGGAGTCAGTTTGGTGTGACATAAACATTGGGAAATCAAAATTGAGAGTAGGAGTGTGCTATAGGCCTAATGACTCTGATGAGTATAATAAGGAACTGTACAGGGAAATAGAGTGGGCCAGTAAATCAGAGTGTCTTATAATGGGAGATTTTAATTTCCCAGATATTGACTGGAATTTGGGGGCTGGATACTCACACACTAGCAGGGCTTTTGTGGATTTATTGGATGATTGTTTTCTACATCAGCATGTTCGGGAGGCAACTAGAGGGAGTAATACTCTTGATTTGATTATCAGCAGTGATTCTTCATGCATTAAGAATCTGCAGATAAATGAACCACTAGGTGGCAGTAATCACAGTGTGCTGAAGTGGGATTTACTCAAAGAGGTAACTACCATTAGGGGTAAAGGGAAGGGTTATTGCTTCCGTAAAGGCGACTACGATGGACTGAGACAGTATTTAAATTCTATACAGTGGGACCAACTGATGATGTTACCAACAGCAAATTCAAAATGGGAAGCATTCAAAGAACTTATCTTGGAAGCTACTAGGCTTTACATACCAACTAAGAAATATTGTTCAAGGTTTAGGCCAAAATGGATGTCAGATGAACTAATGAGGCATATGGCAGAGAAGAAAAATGCATGGGATACTTACAAATTAACACATGACACAGAAGCCTATGAAGTGGGATTTACTCAAAGAGGTAACTACCATTAGGGGTAAAGGGAAGGGTTATTGCTTCCGTAAAGGCGACTACGATGGACTGAGACAGTATTTAAATTCTATACAGTGGGACCAACTGATGATGTTACCAACAGCAAATTCAAAATGGGAAGCATTCAAAGAACTTATCTTGGAAGCTACTAGGCTTTACATACCAACTAAGAAATATTGTTCAAGGTTTAGGCCAAAATGGATGTCAGATGAACTAATGAGGCATATGGCAGAGAAGAAAAATGCATGGGATACTTACAAATTAACACATGACACAGAAGCCTATGATAGATACAAGTTGATATGCAACCAAGTTACAAAGGAGGTTAGGCAGGCGAAGGCAGATTACGAGAAATCCTTGGCAAGGGATGCAAAGAAAAACAGCAAAGAGTTCTTTACTTATGTAAACTCTAGAAGGAAAGGGATGAATCAGATTGGTCCACTTGATATTGATGGGTCAAGTGTTGATGATCCTGCTCAGGTGGCTAACAAACTAAATGAATATTTTGCATCGACATTCACACATGAGGAGTTATTCAGCGAGGGGAATGCCAGAGGTGTATTCAACTCTAGCAGTAAGTTACAGAATCTTGAAATAACTGGGAGTAAAGTGGAGGAGAAACTGTTGAAGATAAACACAAGAAAGGCACCCGGGTTGGATGGGATCTATCCAGTTATATTAAAGGAGGCAGCAAAGGAAGTAAGCAAACCCTTAGCCATAATTATGAGAGCTTCCTTGGACTCAGGGGAGGTACCCATAGACTGTAAATGTAACCCCAATTCACAAAGGAGGATCAAAGGCTGACACAAGTAATTATAGACCTGTGAGCTTGACTTCTGTTCCAGGAAAATTAATGGAGGCACTGGTTAAAGACGCACTGCAGGATCATTTAGACAAGACTTCAGTTATAGCTCAGACACAGCATGGTTTTGTTAAGGGGAAGTCTTGCCTGACCAACTTGATTGGATACTATGATGCAGTTACAAAAGAACTGGATGCAGGGAATAACTTTGATATTATATACTTGGATCTTAGAAAGGCTTTTGATACTGTTGCACATGCAAGACTGCTACACAAATTGGAGCAGTGTGACATTGGAGGCAAATTGCTGCTATGGATAAAGGGGTGGTTGAGGGGGAGAAGACAAAGAGTGGTAATCAATGGACACTGCTCATCGTGGACTGATGTTATTAGTGGAGTCCCTCAGGGCTCAGTGTTGGGTCCATTATTGTTTTCTGTATTTATAAATGATATTGATGATGGTATATCGGGATTAATGTCCAAGTTTGCAGACGATACAAAGGTTGGCAGGGTTGTCAAGGACACTACTGACACTATGCTTCTGCAACAGGATCTGGAAAGGTTGAGCAGATGGGCTGAGAGGTGGCAAATGAAGTTTAACATTGACAAATGTAAAGTACTACACATGGGAAACAGCACCCCAGAGCAATGTATCAACTCTATGGTACAACACTGACAGTGGTAGAGAATGAAAGGGACTTGGGGGTGGTTGTGCAGGCAGATATGAAGTTCTCTGAGCAGTGCAGACGGGCTGCAATGGTTTAAGCATGCTCAATGCTAATGGGATTCTTCCTCTAGCTCAGAATAATCACCTGAGAGGGCATAAATGATCAATGATATACAGGAATTTTTCCAGCAGGGATAAGGAGGTGATTATTCCATTGTATAAGGCGATGGTCAGGCCACACCTAGAGTACTGTATACAGGTCTGGAGGCCTCATTTCAAGAAGGATGTAGAGCTGCTGGAACGAGTACAGAGAAGGGCAACAAGATTAGTGAATGGAACAAAGGGGTGCTCTTACGAAGAAAGGCTTAAGTTTTGCAAATTACAGTGTCTGGAGACTAGGCACCAGCGAGGTGATCTGATAGAGGTGTATAAAGCCTTGAATGGTTTAAGCATGCTCAATGCTAATGGGATTCTTCCTCTAGCTCAGAATAATCACCTGAGAGGGCATAAATTCAAATTGAGGAAAGACAGATGTAGGATAGACGTGCGGAAATTTGCCTTTAGCCAGCGGGTGGTTGGTTGGTGGAACAGACTTCCATCCCTTGTGGTGGAGGTTGATAGCCTAAAGAAGTTTAAGGCTCAGCTGGACAGGTATTTTGAACGAACAGAGGGGTGAAGTGGAAGTGGTTTTTTTTTTTTTTTTTTTTGGCTGATGCTGCATAAGCTTGCTTTCTTGCATCAAATGCCTCTACTAATGCTAATGCTAACTTCCTTTGTAGCTTGATTACAAACTAATTATGTATGTATATATAACAGGTTTTGTATCACCTGTAATTTATATGCATCACACAAATTTTTCTTCTCTGCCAGAAGTCTCATCAGTTCATCTGACAGGTTTAGGTCTAAGCCTTGAACAGTATTTCTTAGCTGGTATATGAAAAGCCTAGTAGCTTCTATGATTACTTTCCCCGAATGCTTCTCATTTAGAATTTGTTGTTTGTAATATCAGTTGGTTCCACTGCACAGAATTTAAAAACTGTCTGAGACTACTGTAGTCATCCTTACAAAAGCAAAAGCTTTACCCTTAACTGTAGTTATACCATTAATTAAATTCCACATTAGTACAGTGTGATCACTGATACATTGTGGTCATTTACCTGAAGATTCTTAATGTTTGAAGACTCATTGCTGATGACCAGATCAACAGTACTGCTTCTTTTTGCTTGTCTCACATGCTGTAGACTTTTCTACAGTCATCCAATAAATGCTCAGAATCACAGTCTATTGAAATATACTGCTTGTTTGATGTTTGTGGAGCAATCAGGAACGGGACATGATATTGCCAAGGGGAATGTCTTTGTGTGTGCGCAATGTAAAGAGTGCAAGGAAATCAGATGCCAACTCGGCATTGTTATGGGCTTATACGACAGCTTGAAGGACAGGGTGGATGCCCTCAAATGATTTAAATTGAGGGGCCCATCAAGCTCTCAACAGCTGCCCAAATCAATGCCAGAGCTTGCATTTGAACATCACGCAACACAGCGGCAACCCCCAAAGCAGAACGCGCTGGTCCCAAAGGAACTAGTTGTTGTAGGTGACTATTGTCGGGGAAACGGGAAACATATTGTGCAAAAAGGATAGATGGAACAGGACCAGGGTATGTCTGACAGGGGCAGACAAACCCTGGTCCTTAATCTTGGAAGCTACTAGGCTTTTCATACCAACAAAGAAATATTGTTCAATATTTAGGCCTAAATGGATGTCAGATGAACTAACTAGACATGTGACAGAGAAGAAAAATGCATGGGATACATATAAATTAACATGTGACACAGAAGCCTATGATAGATATAAGCTGGTCTGTAACCAAGTTATAAAGGAGGTTAGGTGGGCGAAGGCAAATTACAAGAAATCTTTGGCAAAGGATGCAAAGAAAAACAGCAAAGAGTTCTTTACTTATGTAAACTCTAGAAGGAAGGGGATGAATCAGATTGGTCCGCTTGATATCGAAGGTTCAACTGCTGTTGATCCTGCTCAGGTAGCTAACAAACTAAATGAATATTTTGCATCGACAATCACACATGAGGAGTTATTCAGGGAGGGGGAATGCCAGAAGTGTATTCAATTCTGGCAGTAAGCTAGATAATCTTGTAATAACTGAGAGTAAAGTGGAGGAGAAATTGTTGAAGATAAACACAAGAAAGGCACCTGGAGTGGATGGAGTCTATCCAGTTATATTAAAGGAGGCGGCAAAGAAAGTAAGCAAACCCTTGGCCATAATTATGAGAGCTTCTCGACTCTGGGGAGGTACCCATGGACTGGAGATGTGCAAATGTGACCCCAATCCACAAAGGAGGATCAAAGGGAGACACAGGTAATTACAGACCTGTTAGTTTAGCTTCTGTTCCAGGGAAATTAATGGAGGGTCTGGTTAAAGAAACATTGCAGGATCATCTAGACAAGACTTCAGTTACAGCTCGGACACAGCATGGGTTTGTTAAGAGGAAGTCTTGTCTGAATAATTTGATTGGATACTATGATGTAGTCACAAAGGAACTGGATATAAAGAATAACTTTGATATCATATATTTAGACCTTAGAAAGGCTTGTGATACTGTTGCACATGGAAGACTGCTGCACAAATTGGAGCAGTGTGGCATTGGAGGCAAATTGCTGCTATGGATAAAGGGATGGTTGAGTGGGAGAAGCAGAGAGTGGTAATCAATATACACTGCTCATCGTGGACTAATGTTATTAGTGAAGTCCCTCAGGGTTCAGTGTTGGGTCCATTGTTGTTTTCTGTATTTATAAATGATATTGATGATGGTATATCAAGCTGAATGTTCAAGTTTTTAGAAGATACAAAGGTTGGCAGGGTTGTTAAGGACACTAATAACAGTACGCTGCTGCAACAGTATCTAGAAAAGTTGAGCAGATGGGCTGAGAGGTGGCAAATGAAGTGTAACATTGACAAATGTAAAGTACTACATATGAGAAACAGGAACCCCAGAGCAACGTATCAACTCTGTGGTACCACACTGACAGTGGTAGAAAATGAAAAGGACCTGGGGGTAATTGTGCAGGCAGATATGAAGTTTTCTGAGCAGTGCAGATGGTGTGCAAGAGTAGCTCATGGTGTCTTGTCAATGTTGTTGTTATTTGGTTTTTAGGAGCATTAGCAACTAAGGCCATATTGCTCCGGGGATATGCGGTGGTCATTCCCTGACCTTTCCGCATCCTCCGTATTTAGTGGTGACGGGCTCGAACCCCGGTCTAATCAAGAAGCGTGTGCTACGCACTGCTGCTCCTCCCCACCTGGCTATGGAGGTGCCTCTTGTCAATGATATGCAGGAATTTTTTTGCCAGGGATAAGGAGGTGATTATAAGGCAATGGTCAGGCCACACTTTGAGTACTGTATATAGGTCTGGAGGCCTCATTTTAGGAAGGATGTAGAGCTTTTGGAACGAGTACAGAGAAGGGCAGCAAGATTAGTGAATGGAACAAAGGGTTGCTCTTACGAAGAAAGGCTTAAGTGTTGCAAATTACAGTGTCTAGAGAATACGTACCTGCGAGGTGATCTGATTGAGGTATATAAAGCTTTGAATGGTTTGAGCATGCTCAATGCGGATGGGATTCTTCCTCTTGCTCAGAATAATCGCCTGAGAGGGTATAAATTCAAATTGAGAAAGATAGTTGTAGGATAGATGTGTGGAAGTTTGCCTTTAGCCAGCGGGTGGTTGATTGCTGGAACAAACTTCCATCTGTCGTTGTAGAAGTTGATAGCTTAAATAGATTCAAGGCAGAACTTGACAAACAATTGGAGTGAGTGGATGGGTGAAATAAGGGGTTTTTTTTTTTTTTTTTTTTGGCTGATGCTATGTAAGCTTGCTTTCTTGTATCATGTGCCTTTGCTAATGCTAAATCTATAAAAGTCTTGCTAGTGACCAATGCATAAGATCCAGTAAATATCTGGATAGCTAAAATCCCCATTTATAAGACATTCTGATTTGCTGTTTGGTACACTCATCACAGTCATTAGGCCTACAGTGCACTCCTACTCTCATTTTTGTTTTTTTTTCAGTACTTATTTCACACAAAAACGGACTGAACATTGTACAGATCACCATTGCTGACTGCATGCACTGCTCAGATTCAATATGCTTATTAACTAAGAGCATAATTTCCCACGGCTCCTGTCCTCTATGTCCTTCCTGTATACATTGTACTCCCCATATTCAAATTCTGCATCCTGTATGTCTAATTGACCATATTTCTGCTTTTTCTATGATGTCTGCATTTGATGACTTTATCAGTACTTCAAATTCATCAAATTTATTTACAATGCTCTGGCATTAGTATACCTGTAACTATACATGCATATATTCTTACTCTTAGTTACCCTAAACACAACTCAGATATTTACTTTTTACATGACCCACAGCCAGGCTTGAAATCCCTGACACTTTGCTTTCCAGGCTTCTGTATGTTCTAATAGAAGCAATGCAAAAATCACTTTCGCATCTTCCTGCAGCTCTAGTTAATCTATTAGTCTGTGTATCCTCCCCAAATAGCAGTTTTCTAACTCCTCATTACTCCTTGATAGCATCAGCAAATATTTTTGCATTTGCTTCATTTTAAGTGTAACCCATCCCTGTAAAAATAGCCTCTCTTGTTAATGAGTACAGACCACACTGAGAAAAACTCTACCCTATAAACCTTGCACAATCTCTCTAGGCTGAATTGATTGACAAGGCTTTCAACATGTACTCCTTCCTGTCATGTCTGGGCAGAATTTCAGACCCTTTCAAATTCAATCTTAACTTGCAACTTTCTCCAAACATTGCCCTGTACTTGTTAAGTAAACCCTCAGGTTTCCTACTCTTAATATTATTAGTGCCAGTGTGTACAATACCACCTTTTATGCTCTTAAAAGATATCTGCTCTACAATGTCATCTACTTTTGTCCCTGGAAGATATACCCTGGTCCTATTCCATCTTCTTTCTTGCACAATACATTTCCCATTTCCCTGATAATTGAGTCACCAATAACTACCTCCTGTGGGACCAGTGCATTATGCCTTGGGGATTGCTGCTGTATTGACCAATGCTGAGAGCTTGATGGGCCACCTATTTTAATTCCTTCAAGGGCATCCACCCTACTCTTTAACCTCTCATAAGTGCCCATCAGAATGCAGAGTTAGTGCCTAATTTCATCATACTATAAGCATCAAACCCACACAAAGAAAGTCCCTTTGGTTGTATCATGTCCGATACTTTGCTGCTCTAGTCTGGGGCATGATTTCCATTTAAATACAATTTAATTGATTAACAATGAAAATTAATTTAATTTTTTAATTGATAATACTACACTAAGCTAATAGATTCATAAATACAATGATCAATTTTACGTTATACATTACACTACACTTGTATGTTTGCTGAGTTTTAAATTAAAGTTTTAAAATTTCTTGGCTAAAAACAAAAAAATATATGCCAAGCTATGTGATTAGTCCTTGGGCTACTTATTTATCACAATTAAAACCCTACAATTCCATTGCACTGCTAGTTACATGCTATGATATTTGCACCAAAACACCAATACAAAAGCTTTATGAATAAGTTGAAAATTTCCAGCCAAATTTAAAAATAAACTAACAAATGTGACTAAAACTATTAAACTATTTGTCAAACACAATTTATTATGTTAATTAATCAAAAAGATGGTAAAATTTTCCAAAAAACTTATCTTTTCCCATGAGCTCAAAATTCTCAATATATCTTTCTTTAGGACCCTTTCAAAATCTCAATATCATTCTTTAGGTGAGGTGCCTATACCTTGACATGGTATTTCAAGAGAGGTCTTACAGTGGGATCATAACCTCCCTATCTCTTGAGGTTATTGATTAATAAATAACTGATAGAACACCATGAGCTTTCCTGGCCACTTGTCTACGATGCTCAGAGAATGTCATATCTGCCTATATTATGACCCAAGATTCCTTTCCTTCTCTACTGTTTTCACAATTCAGTCCACCAAGTGTATAAGTTATTTTGGTGGTGCCTCTGTAGCCAGGTGAGCAGGAGCAGCAGTGTGTAGCACACGCTTCTTGATTAGACCGGGGTTCGGGCCCGTGACCACCAAACACAGAGGATGCGGAAAGGTCAGGGAATGACCACCGCATATCCCTGGAGCAATATGGCCTTAGTTGCTAATTCTCCTAAAAACCAAATAACAAACATAAGTTATTTTGGGGTTACTATTCCCCAAGCATAAAACCTTGCATTTTCTGAATTAAAACATAGTTGCCATATTTCAGACCACACAAAGCCTGTTCAAGGAACTGTAAAGGAGTGCTGCTTGACACTGACCTTTACTAGCTCTCCTTATCTTTACATCACTGCAAATTTTAACATCACACTCTCTATCCCTTCATTTGTTGTTTATGAAAATCAGAAACAACAGTAGTCCAAGTACCAATCCTTGGGGAACCCTACTTCTGACACCACACTAATCTGAAGCATATCCATTATTACAAACCTCTGCCTTCTATGCAGTAACCACCTTGTTGTCCATCTTAATCTTACCAGTAAGATTCTAAGATGGACCACAAGCTTGAGTAACTGTCAAACAGCTTAATAGATTAGTTAAACGTGATTTTCCCTTAAAAAAAAAAAAAAAAAACCATGTTGTGTGTCTTCATTAGAATTGCTATTTCTTTCTAAATGTCCTTGCATTGCACTCTTAATCATTGCCTCCAAGATTTTTCACTAACACTGAAGTCAGACTAACTAGTCTGTAGTTACTGACTTCACTCTTAGAATTGCCTTTATGAACAGGTGATACATTGGCACTGCTCCAATCCAAAGCAATTTCTCTCCTGAGTCTAGTGATACCCCCTCTGCATAATTAACCTCAATGCTCTCTTTGGCCACCTCTCTTAAAATTATTGATTATATTCCATCGGTTCCAGAAGCCTTACTTGCCTTTAGTTTCTCTGATAAACAGTCATCTGTAATTTTGAAATTGCTAATTTTGTACATCTCAGCCTCACTCGCACAGCTTCTCCTCACAATGAAGGGTCTTTTGTCAGTGAGGATTGATGAGAAGTACATATTCAATTTGTCAGCAAAGTCTGCTGAGTTAACACTTTCCTACACCCATTACACAAGGGATCAATCTGATTAGTTTTATTCTTCTTTGTATTCGTATACATGAAAAACTCCTTGTCCCCATTCTTTTTTCTCTTATTCAGTGATTTCTTGTACTCAGCTGATACTGCTGATGAATTGAATAGGTACTATTCATTGCACCCTTGCCATGCCAACTTTTTCTGTTCTATTAGACCTATAAGCTGAGTTTCCATACGTCTTGACAATTTCCTCGTACTATATTTTCTTAATAGTTTGGCATCTGTGACAACTAATTTAAAGGTATTCCATAATTCTGCTATATTCACCCTCCCTCTGTAATGTCCAACTGATAGATGCCACCATGTAGTGTTTTAAACCATTGTAGTCTCCCTTTCTGAAATTAAAACATGCCTTTACCTTTATCTACTGCAACATCTTTCTTCATCCTTCAACTAACAACTACATCTTCCTGCCGATGATTCCTATATTGTGAGCCCTATGATATAATTTGATTCATGAGTAATGATCGAGTCTAGAATATTTTTACTTATAGTATTTTCTCTAATGTGCTTGGACAAGTAGTCATCTAGTTTATTTAAAAATTTTGATCCCCATGGTAAATTTTCCTCCAACTTCCTCCAACCAATTAGGGGAAAATTGAAATCAATCACACTTGCTCACCCATTCCATCTGCATGTCGAAACTCTCATTGTACTCTTCACAATCTGCTGGTCTGTAGATTACCCGTGCTCTCATTAGGCCTTTGTTCCAACTAACTCACACCACACAGATCCTAGGCTGGCATGCGTAACTTCTGAATCTCAAAAGCTCTTTTTTTACTCTGGCTGCTTATACTTGTACATACCACAGTTAAACTCATTATCCCCTATTTCTGGGTGACACCACGTTTCTGTTAGACTGATTATGTTAGCATTAGTTGTCCTAATCAGGAGTTCAAATTTACTCATTTTATTTATGAAACTTCTGACATTAGTGTAGACACAGTTAAGGCTAAGTATTCTTCTATAGTTTATCACCCTGACACACCCCTTGACGCAAACCCCCTGAGCACAAAAAGAGCTTTAGACTTGTTTCTTTAGCTTTACTTTCCTGTTCATTTGCAACCTTCAGAACAGCTTGCCAACATCAGCTGTTGCAGCAACAAAAAATAATTCTTGAGATCTGTGCAAGCATTACTTTAATCCATATCATCATTCTAATAAACCTGTGTTTATAATACCCCTAACCCCCTTAAGTTTCCCTTTCCCTTTAGGTATCCTTAACGATACTGGCAAAAACCCTTGAACACCGCATTTTTTAAAAATAAATACCACCTCTATAAAATAGATTCCTTCTACCTACAAATGAGGGCCACACTGATAAAAATCCCCCCAATCATTGCAGATACCCAAAAGTCTTGAGTTAATCTACAAGGCTTTCAGGGCATAATCTTTCCAATTGTATCTGAGTGGCAGATATATACATTCTGACCTAACTCATGGCATTTTTTCAGCAAGATCCTATATTTAACCAACAAATCATTAGCTCTGTTCATTTAATATTATTGTCTCTATATGAATAATAATGCTTGCTTTACCTCCTTAAAATCTGATAATCTGTTAGTAACATCATCAGTTATATCGATCCCAGAAAACACCATTTTAAAAAAAATGTTACCTATTTTTTCCTGACAATAAAGTCTCCTAGTAAAACTAAATCTTGAATTCAGAGCAGTATATACTTGATTAATGCTTGCTTATTACTTGATTATTCTGTTCTAGAGACCAAACTGGATGTGCATCACTTGGCAGGTCACTAGATACATGAGTCCCTGATAAGCTTCCAATTTTTCTTTTTCTCTGGGGTAAGCACTCATTTCTTTTGTGACTCAAATTCATCTAATAATGCACAGTTTTAATTTGAAATTGGTACATTCCTTACATGAGCCCAAAGAAAATAACAGTCAGTTGAGCTTAGTTTGTTTCCTAGACCAAACATTAGAATCCATTCCACAGGCTATACAAACAACAAATTTGTGACTCATACCACAAATTCCTGCACCCATTCTATGTCTTAATATTGTCAGATAAACTATTGAAACTGTATCTGGTAACAAACATTATTTAGGTAATCTGTGAACATTAAAAATATCACAGAATTTAAATTAGCAAAATATCACAGAGTTTAAATTAACATTTATATTTGGTTAATTTTATCTTTATCTGCTACTGAAAGCTAAAAAATAAGAACTTTACCTACTACTGAAGTTAAAAATTAATCTTATCAAATTCACCATAAAGAATGTTAACTTAGCAGAAATACTCAGAAAAGGTAGGGATTAAATTTATGAAATACTGTAAAAATTAATTTCAAAAAATTAAGGAAACAAAAATTTGTCTACCCAGAGACCTGATCTAATCCTCTGTAGTTAATCCATTGGAGCTAAATGGAAGCATGTCTGTGACTGCCACTTGTAGAATTTTGTAGAGTTCACAAGACAGACATAGAAAACAGAACAAGCAGCTGTACTTGAACCATGGTCACTGAAAACACTTTTTATTATTATTATTTTTTTGGTTTTTTTTTTTTTTTTTTTTAGGAGCATTAGCAACTAAGGCCATATTGCTCCGGGATAAGCGTTGGTCATTCCCTGACCTTTCCGCAATCTCCGTATTTGGTGGTGACTGGCTCGAACCCCGGTCTAATCAAGAAGCGTGTGCTATGCACTGCTGCTCCTTCCCACCTGGCTACGGAGGCACCTGAAAACACTTGTACTTATGTACCATTGTGCCTGACTGCTAAGCTAGGAAAAAACTGCATGTACTCTGACTTGGGTTTTGCTCTTCAACAACGTCCTTATATACTTGTTAGTTTGTTATTTGGTTTTTAGGAGCATTAGCAACTAAGGCCATATTGCTCCGGAATATGCGGTGGTCATTCCCTGACCTTTCCGCATCCTCCGTATTTGGTGGTGACGGGCTCGAACCCCGGTCTAATCAAGAAATGTGTGCTACGCACTGCTGCTCCTTCCCACCTGGCTACGGAGGCGCCGGCTCCTTATATACTGGAATGTATTTCGAGCAGTAGTCACTGATAGTAAAGTGTATATCTAAGATATTCTCTTTAGGTAGCATATTTTTGTTCTGCCTTTGGAGTGCATGAATGCACTGTGTTAGAATTAAATTCTATGGTGGAGGTAGGAACTTGGGTGTGGTCACACCATTGTCAAGTGTGAAATTTAGGTTTATTGATAATTTCTGGAGTTGTATTTCAAAAGATCTGCTGACTGAAGGGTAGTTCCATATATGGTTTCCCAGCATAGCATGAATACTATTGGCCAGTTTGGCAGCCTCCGTAGCCAAGTGGTCAGGAGCAGAAGTGCAGTAGCACGTGCTCTTTGAGTAGACCGGGGTTCAAGCCCCTGACTGCTCAATACGGTAGATCTGCCAACCCACACTGGACCAGCATAGCAGATTATGGTTCATTTCCCTCGACATGAATCATGAAGTGGATTGATAATGGCTTCCATCCTGAAGTGGATTGATAATGGTTGCAGTTTTGCAGTTTACCTTTACTGCAACATTAGCAGTTGTCCCCTGACTGGGAGGGGACAACTGCTAATGTACATTTTCTCAGTACACAAGCTATTGATTGGAAATGTAATGAAGTTTTACAGGTATTAATTAAATAATAGTAGGAGAATAAGGAGGAAAATATTTATTATGTATATTTATATAGGAAGGTTTATATTTAAACAAAAATAAATGGATGGAACAAAGAATGGGAGCAATGACTTAACTTTTAAAGTATATTCTATAGAGAAACAAAGGAGCTTTCTCTAGAATTACTTTAAGAAGTAATTAATAAAGCAAGGGGACCATTATGGATAGTGATGACTATACATACTACAGATGTCATTAACAGAGTAGTTTAAGAAAAAGGTTAAGCCATTAAAAACTGGCTGAAACAGTAAAAACAAAAAAATAAATAAAATACATTCATTTTTAAAAGGGTGTGGTAAACAAAGTATTTTGAATAATTATAAATTTCATCTGTAGCCAGAATAAGAAGTTATCCTAAAACTGATAGTTCTGATTGAACCATTTCAAAATTGTGAAGAGTTGTGAAATCCTGAAGAGACAGAGAGATGAAAAATTTTCTCATAAAAAAAAAAAAAAATGAAGAGAGAGAAAGAGAGGTGAAAAGACCTAGTTTTAATTTGTACATATGTGCCTAGGGTAGGCCAGTTCAGCCAAGTCTCAGGTGTTAAAAAATATATAAACAAGTAGCCCTCAGTTTATGACGGTTTGTTTTGCAACGATTCACAATAACAACGGTTTTGAAAACAGAAGGACAATATCAAAAAATATAAAAAAATGTCAAAAATGTGCAACTATAAATAGTGGATACGATGTAAAGACACAGCACAGTTAATCAGAGATGAGAGCTATCCCTAGTGGTGTGATGGAGCCGGCTCGTGATTGTTAAATTATCAAGGATTTTGCTACAGTTAAACCGACAATGACCATAAACTGTAGAGCAGCACACACTCCAATCCACAATAGCTAGCAATTTGGGCAATAAAACGGTGACAAGGAAAATTCAGCTGGGGTGGGCTTATTTCAGCACCCTTTGTACGTCCTTTTTCCCACCACCTTCCTTACGCAGCAGAAGCCTGTGTAGAGATTATCTCCACTAGCAATATTATTTTCAACAAACATCCACTTAATTTTGCCTGGGCTGCTTTTTCTTAAGGTAATGACATTCCCATGCTCGACATCTGTTGAAGATTTTGCATTTTGCAAACTCCTAGGATTGGTGTATATACGCAAGTATACACCAATTCTAGGAGTTTGGTAAATAAATTTGATGAATTTCAGGTATTGCTCAAAACATCAAAGGCAGATATTGTTGGGATATCAGAGATGTGGTGTCACACAGATATAAGTAATGTAGAACTGGAATTTGGAGAGTAAAATGTGTACAGCAAGGATGGACAGGATAGGAAGGGAGGAGGGGTTATGCTATTAGTTAAGAAACACATAAAATCCAAAGAAGTGAAGCCAGTTGACATCATGGGACAGTGCAGTGTTGAGTCAGTTTGGTGTGACATAAGCATTGGGAGATCAATAGGCCTAGTGACTCTGATGATTATAATAGGAAACTGTACAGGGAAATAGAGTGGCCCAGTAAATTAGAGAGTCTTAAAATGGGGCATTTTAATTTCCCAGATATTGACTGCAATTTGTGGGTTGGTCACTCACACACTAGCAAGGCTTTTGTGGATTTATTGGATGATTGTTTTCTACATCAGCATGTTCGGGACGCAACTAGAGGAAGTAATATTCTTGATCTGATTATCAGTAGTGATTCTTCATGCATTAAGAATCTGCAGATAAAGAAACCACTAGGTGGCAATGATCACATTGCGCTGCAGTGGGATTTACTCAAAGAGGTAACTACCATCAGGGGTAAAGGGAATTGTTTTTGCTTTCGTAGAGACAACTATAGTGGTCTGAGAGTGTATTTAAATTCTATATGGTGGGACCAACTGATGATGTTACCAACAGCAAATTCAAAATGGGAAGCATTCAAAGAATTTATCTTGGAAGCTACTAACTAAGCTATCAACTAAGAAATATTGTTCAAGGTTTAGGCCTAAATGGATGTCAGATGAACTAATGAGACATATGGCAGAGAAGAAAAATGCATGGGATACATATAAATTAATGGGTGACATGGAAGCCGATGATAGATATAAGCTGGTCTGTAACCAAGTCACAAAGGAGATTAGGCAGGCAAAGGCAGATTATGAGAAATCTTTGGCAAAGGATGCAAAGAAAAACAACAAAGAGTTCTTTACCTACGTAAACTCTAGAAGGAAACGATGAATCAGATTGGTCCACTGGATATTGATGGTTCAACTGTTGATGATCCTGCTCAGGTGGATAACAAACTAAATGAGTATTTTGAATCTACATTCACACACGAGGAGTTATCCAGGGAGGAGAATTCCAGAGGTGAGTTAAACTCTGCAGTGAGCTAGATGATTTTGTAATAACTGAGAGGAAAGTGGAGGAGAAATTGTTGAAGATAAACATAAAATAGGTACCCAAGGTGGATGAATTCTATGCAGTTATATTAAAGGAGGCAGCTGTTGTTGTTGTTATTTGGTTTTTAGGAGCATTACCTGACCTTTCCATATCCTCTGTATTTGGTGGTCACGGGCTCGAACCCCGGTCTAATCAAGAAGCATGTGCTACACACTGCTGCTCCTGCCCACCTGGCTACAGAGGTGCCAAAGGAGGTAGCAAAGGAAGTAAGCAAACCCTTAGCCATAATTATGAGAGCTTCTCTGGACTCTGGGGAGGTACCCATGGATTCGAGATGTGCAAATGTGACCCCAATTCACAAAGGAGGATTAAAGGGTGACAAGTAATTATAGACCTGTTAGTTTAACTTCTGTTCCAGGAAAATTAATGGAAGCACTGCAGGATCATCTAACAAGACTTCAGTTATAGCTCGGACACAGCATGGTTTTGTTAAGGGAAAGTCTTGCCTGACCAATTTGATTGGATACTATGATGTGGTCACAAAGGAACTGGATGCAGGAAATAACTTTGATATCATATATTTGGATCTTAGAAAGGCTTTTGATACTGTTGCACATGGAAGACTGCTGAACAAATTGGAGCACTGTGGCATTGGAGGAAAATTGCTGCTATGGATAAAGGGATGGTTAAATTTGAAAAGACTGTGTGGTAATCAATGGACACTGCTCTTCGTGGACATGTTATTAGTGGAGTCCCTCAGGGTTCAGTATTATTGTTGTTTTCTGTATTTATAAATGATATTGATGATGGTATATCAAGCTTAATGTCCAAGTTTGCAGATGATAAGAAAGTTGGCAGGGTTATTAAGGACACTAATGACAGTACGCTGCTGCAACAGGATCTAGAAAAGTTGAGCAGATGGGCTGAGAGGTAGCAAATGAAGTTTAACATTGACAAATGTAAAGTAATACATATGGGAAGCAGTAACCCCAGATTAATGTATCAGCTCTGTGGTACTACGCTGATAGTTGCATACATATACTTTGGGGAAAAAATTTTTTTAAATTTATTTATTATTATTTTTATTAACTTTTTTTAAAAATATTTTTTGTTTATTTATTTATTTTTTTATTCTTTTTTATTTATTTTATTTATTTATTTATTTTTTTTTTGCTGGCCTGTAGTTTCAGGGTAACTGTGGGCGGGATATTATATATCTCGAAGTTTGGATTTATATTCCAGGGGATAAGACTTTTTTTTTTATTTATTTATTTATTATTATTTTTTTTAAGCTGAGTCTCATTTGCAATCTGCATGCTGGCTAATATGTGCACATTGCAATTGATGAGTGGAATTGCTGGCATCTGATCGTTTTTTTTTTTTTTTTTTGCTGGTTCTCGGGTGTGGGCGACCTGGGAGCTGGATTTTGCAGGCACCTGCCGGTTTTGCACGGCCACTGGTGGTGCGGGATTTTCTGGTGATATGCTAGCACTGACATAGGAGCAGACCCAGGTTCGACTCCTTATGCTAGGGAAAGCATCGAGTGGTATTTGCCCATGTTGGTGGCTGCTACCTAATGGCAGAGAGGCCTGGTAAATACACATTTACACTTCAGGCCGATGTGATTAAGAGTTTTTTTTTTTTTTTTCCCTCTACATGACAATTGATGGAGATGGACGAATAGTACTGGTGCCACTGTGAGACAGGTATACATATACATACTTACAGTGGTAGAGAACAAAAAGGACCTGGCATAATGGTGCAGGCAGATATGAAGTTTTCTGAGCAGTGCAGACGGTCCACAAGAGAAGCTCATGGTGTCTTGTCAATGATATACAAGAATTTTTCTAGCAGGGATAAGGAGGTGATTACCCCTTGTATAAGGCAATAGTTAGGCCACACCTTGAGTACTGTATACAGGTCTGGAGGCCTCATTTTAAGAAGGATGTAGAGCTGTTGGAACGAGTACAGAGAAGGGCAACAAGATTAGTAAACGGAACAAAGGGTTGCTCTTACAAAGAAAGGCTTAAGTTTTGCAAATTACAGTGTCTGTAGACTAGGCACCTGCGAGGTGATCTGACTGAGGTGTATAAAGCCTTGAATGGTTTGAGCATGCTCAGTGCTGATGGGATTCTTCCTCTTGCTCAGAATAATCAACTTAGAGGGCATAAATTCAAATTGAGGAAAGACATGTAGGATAGATGTGCAGAAGTCTGCCTTTAGCCAGCAGGTAGTTGGTTGGTGGAACAGACTTCCATCCTTTGTTGTGGAAGTTGATAGCCTAAATAAATTTAAGGCTGAGCTGGACAAGTATTTGGAACGAACAGAGGGGTGAAATGGGAACGTTTTTTTTTTTTTCTTTTTTCTTTTGGCTGATGCTGCATAAGCTTGCTTTCTTGCATCATATGCCTCTACTAATGCTAATTTCTATAATTGTCATGAACCTTATCAGGTTCACAACAATTCCAGAATTCTTGACAATTCGACATTACCCTAAAAGCGGCCCAGGCAAAGTGAGGTACATGTTTTCTGATACTGTAATGGAATTTGTTCTTTGGTAGGGTTGTAACTCTCACAAAGGGAGAACTGCCATGTAGTTTCCAGAGAGAGAGAGAGAGAGAGAGAGAGAGAGAGAGAGAGAGAGAGAGAGAGAGAGAGAGAGAGAGAGGGGGTGTTAAAAAATTTACCAGTACACCACAGAATTCCCATCTACAATCTAAGCCAATCAAGGATGAATAGGCCAGAGATAAGAGGAGAGGAACACTCAGTTGGGCCACTATTCTACAGTGTCAATTTGTGAGTTTTACTTAAAAAATTTTGATTAAATTAACAAAATAACTGCCGCAATGTCTAGTAAGAGAAGTGCAGTAAAGCCAAGTGAACTTGAAAATGTCGCTAAAAAGTCACATGAATCTATCACACTAGAAAAAAAGATGGAGGTAATTTGCAAAATGGAAGATGGTCAGTCACATCCTAATGTGTATAGAAGTATGAAATTGCCTCCATCAACATAATGAAAAATGCAGATAAAATAAAACATTTGATACAACATGCTATGACAGTAAGTGTGATGCAAGTGAGTTATAGCAGAAATAAACTTTTTAAAAAAATGGAGAAATTGTCATTGTGGGTGGATGACTTAAATCAAAAAACATTCCATGACTCAAGCTTTTATAAGGCAAAGTCAATTTTTGAAGATCTTAAGAAAAAAGGTGGTGATGAGACATTTTTAGGTAGCAAGGGATGGTTCGTGCAATTTAAATCTCGAAGTAAGTGCTGCCATGTGAAATTAAATGGCGAGGCAGCAAGTGCAGATGCTGAAGCAGCTGCAGCATTTCCTGCAGAGTTTCAGACCATTCTGCAGGAAATGCTACAAATTATCCTCTTGATCTCATTTTTAATGTTGATGAGACCGGGCTTTATTGAAAGAAATGTCTCTGGCACTTGAAAATTAAAACCAATGTTGGTGTACCATTCACAGACACCACGTGCTCTCAAGGACCTAAACAAAGCCTTTTGCTTGTCTACTCGAAATGGAACAGGAGGGCTTACTTGGGCGACAAGAAATCTTTTTGAATTGGTACACAAGAGAATGAGTTACTAGCTAAGGCTCTTCTTCTCTTGGACCTGGCCATCTTGCAAACCTTGCTGAAGTCGGAACACCTCTGGACATCAATGTTGTTTATATGCCACCAAACACTACTTGATTTTTGCAACCAATTGATCAGGGGGTAATTAGCAACCTTTAAAGCCTGTAACCTCTGCCAAACCTTCATGGAAATGGTGAGAGTTTTGGACAGGTCAGACAAAACTATCAAGGATTATTTGTGCTCATCTGACATTTTGAAGGGCATTAATAACATCAATGCCGCTTGGGAGGAAGTGTCAGTGAACTGTTTAAATGTGCGCAAACTTCTCACACAATTTATGCACAACTTCACAGGATTAGAGCCAGTGAAGAATACTGTTTAAAATGTTAGCAGGCCTGTGCAAGAGGCGGGATTGGAAGAGGTTACAGCTGAAGATGTAACAGAATTGTTGGATAGTCATAGACAGGAACTTTCCAATGAAGACTTGGAAGAACTGGCTAAAGAACTAAGCCAACAGAAGGAGGAGAAAGAAAAAGATGATTTGATTTGATTTGATTTTTTATGGCGCATCGGCAGCTAAGACCATAATGCGCCAAGTCACAGAAAAAGATGAAGAGCCTCCTTTAAAATCTATGAATAAAAGTGATCTATAGCACATCCTTTCAGCCATGGAAACCCTCACTGAATAGCTCTGTGAGATTGATCAAGACTACGAGTGAAGTGCAAAAGTGAAAAGGAGCGTAATTGCATCATTGGCCCTTATTCTGAGATTCTCAAGAAAAGAAAGAAGAAATCTCAACAGTCAACATTGCATTCTTTCTTCAAAAAAGGGAAGATCCTCAACCAGGAACTTCATCACTGTAGTAAAAACTCTGCATTACACCACTGTCAAAAAAGATCAATGCAGGGCCTTACAGTGGTGCTTACAAAAACTTTCGGTCTGGGCTTGGAACATATCAAAGTAAATGTACAAAAGTAAATTTTTTTTTTATTTATTTAAAATTAGTTTGGTTATTTCATACAGTACTGTATTGCATTTAATTGATTTATATTTTTAAAAAAATACTGTTTACATTTATAACATTCATTTCAGAGCTTTAAATATAATAATATTATATTACTTATTCAATTTTGAGAGAGCCCTGGAATGTAACTCATTGACTTACATTATATAATTAGGTTCATTTTACGCTGATTTTTTCTGTGACAGTTCCTTTAAGAACGGAACCTCATTGTAACCCATTGTAAACCTGCATACAATAATGTTTATATGTAAGTGTAATGGTTAATTAGCAAGTGTAATGTTAAAAGTGAATAATTCACAATAATAATAATTCTGAAAGCAGAAGTAACTGACAGTATAAGGTATCAAATATAATAACAAATGTTATTATTTATTATTATTTTTAATAATATTTATATACATAATAAACAGAAATATATGTGCATACATATCAGAAATATCTGTCATTGTAGAAGTTGATAGCTTAAATAAATTCAAGGAAGAACTGGACAAACTTTTGGAGCGAATGGATGGGTGAAATAAGTTTTTTTTTTTTTTTTGGTCGATGCTGTATAAGCTTGCTTTCTTGGATCATATGCCTCTACTAATGCTAATGCAATCTGAGGGGGCATCTGAAAAGTTTGTGGCCTGAGTATGAAGGGTTTATTTCAGGAATCTGGTAACAAGTTACATTTACACAGTCTCCTTTGGAGTCAATACACTTTTGCTACTGATGCTGCAATTTGTTGATTCCAGTTGTGAAAACACTTTCCTCTTGGGCCTCCAGAAATGTATCCCCTGTAGCAATGACATCACTGTCAGTGGGAAAATGGATACCAGCTGGATATTTTTTTCAAATTAGGAAATAAGTGAAAGGCTGATGGTGCTAGAACTGAGAAATATGGGGGGTGGTCCAAGATTTCAAAGCCACACTTATGCAGTGCAGCAATGGCAATGACAAACTTGTGAGAAGGCATGTTGTCCTGGTGGAATAATACTCCTTTGAAGTTTTTCTTGGCATTTGTTTTTGATGTTTTCATGCATGTCTCACACAAGGTCTGTGTAATATGCCCCAGCCTTTCTGAAAGTAATTTGCTAGCAACACTATCAGCATCCCAAAAAAACTGATGCCATCACCTTGCCAGCAGAAGGAATCAACTTAGATTTCTTTGGAGGAGGAGGAGGAGAAGGAGAGCTGTGTTTCCAGAACTGTTTGGACTGCTCCTTTGTCTCTAGCTGAAAGTGATGGACCCACGTCTCATTCATGGTCACAAACCTTGCAAGAAAATTCACTGGATCTGCTTGAAAATGATGCAAAATGTTCACTTGACAACTCTTGTCTATTTTTGATCTGCTGCCAACTTTGGAACTCATGTGCTGACACCTTTTTCAGAGCAAGAACCTCTGTTATTCTGTAGTACACACATTCAGACAAGATGCTGGCAATGTACCGAACTCTCACTCGTCAATCACCAGTTCTCACACACTCAATAATTTTTTGAGTGATGGACTTTGCAGGTCTTCAACAGCTTGAGTCATCTTCCAGGTTTCCCTCCCTCATTTAAATTCTTCTGCCCTCTTCTTAACCATTAATAGGAAGGGGCATCCTTTCCCAATGTTGTAACCATATCCTCATGAATTGGCTTTGGCATTAGTCCCTTTTTTCCCAAATACTAGATGACTGCAGGGTGACTGATTTTGTCCAACTTTCCTCATTCACACAACTTTGCTGACTTCAGGACCTGTACTTAAAAAAAAAAAAAAGTTACTGAACCTGCACGAAACTTGGTAGGTTACTGTTTGAAGTACTGTACGTTAAGTACAGAAATTTAAATTTTTAACACTGTACTACCAACCTTTCATACTCAGGCCACAAACTTTTCAACCCCCCACCCCAGAGTTTAAATAAACAAACAAAAACAAACTTGAACAAAATGCAAATTTAAATGTCAATTCATCCAACTGACAGGTCTAAACCAAATGCAAATATGCCAAACCTTGAAAACTAAATCATAATAAACAGAATTAACAAAAAAAATAAATAAATAAATACAGCCCCATCTCACTATGTGTGAGACACATTCTGAAAAACAGGTGCACAGTAGAAATGCATGCTACTGCATATTTTCATATAATAATCAGAAATAGGTTCCAAAAAAACTATAAATTGTCAATATCCCATTCTCAAACTTATTCTTATTAATATATATTGCACTATGATTGATTAAATAAAATTTAATGAAATAAAACATTCATGAATAGTAAATGTAATCAAAGAATGAATGTAAGGTTGGTTGCTTAACTTTTTTTTCTCTTTTAAAATGAATTAATCTGTAGCTGCTCATTTAGATCACCCAATTTTCTTTTGAATATGCAGCTTCTTCGATGTTTGGATCCATTTTGAAAACTGTTTTTGCCAAAATTTTAAAATTTCCATTTTTATTTCAATATTTAATATATATACATTTTACCCTTTTGAGCATTGTCTTATTTTGCACTCATCGTTTATAGTACAGGTAATAGGAATATGTATACATAGGAACTGTATATAATTTTTTATAAATAAAATATATAAAAAAAATTAAAATATGCAGCATGCCCTCACAGATAACCATAAAATGAAATGCTAGTGAGAAAGATTTCTGATCAAAGCTGGTGATAACGATATACTAAAAAATGACATCCAACACCTCTTTGACTGAAAGCATGCTAGAAACAGCAATTGTATTCAAGTATGTAGGGGTCATACCCAATATTAATTTTCGACAATGTAAATATTTTTGTCACTGATATCTCGAATAAAACTTACTTATTTGAGATATCAGTGACTTTAATCATTTGAAAATTTAGTCAATTATTAACAACATTAATATTAACAATTTTGATCAAAATCAGATCATTCTTTCATGGTGTTCCATTCCTGCTTTACAGTTTCTTTAGTTACTTGTTCATCCTTTGCTGTTTCACAGATTTTCATTCAATATTAGAAAAAAAAAAAAAAAAAAACAGTAAAAAAAATTATATGGATCTATCTACACTGGTGTTCAAAGAAAGTGCATTACTTAGGAATTTCACATTTCTAACCCTTTTTCGTGATGGTACGTTACTTTAATGACTAGCATCACAAATAGAAATATGAACAAAAGATATTTATTAATAGTTAAGGCAAAGCTAAGTAATATTTGACAGGTGCTCTCAAAATATTCCAAAATGAGCATTTGCAACCTTTATACAACAGTTTTGGCAAACACGACAATTATGGCTGAAATGTTAACAGAAGCCCTCAATTTGCTTCAGTTTATCATTTTAAAAGGAAAACAAAATGATAAGTTCACCAGGTGCAAACTAATATTTAGTTGAACAGCCTCTGGCCCTGATGACAGCAGCAGCACGTCGAGGCATTGACAAGATCATTTCTGAAGATAATCAATTGATAGTTCGTGGTTCCAAACACGAATTATGGCTTTCTGAAGTTCACAAAGGGTCTTTGGTTTCTTTCTGGACACTGCAGATTCCACACAATGCCAACAGTTCTCTATAGGATTCAAGTCCAGGCTGTTTCCTGGCCAGATTACAGTTGTAATGGACCATTCTTCCAACCATTTTTTCACTCATAACAAATGTAAACACATTACTGTTGAAACTCTAATGAAGAAATGAAGCTAAAGTAACTACAGAAGTGCCTACTTACACCTTTTGCCCGATGACAAGGAGTAGAGTCGTCCTGAAAGATGCAGTTACTTGGCAGGTTGAAATGGTCTCAAATGGTAGGCAGCAATTTGCCTTCCAGGTATCCATTGGCATTTACCGAACCTTTTATAAACTGCAGGTGACCTACTCTGCAATACAAAATGTACTCCCATATCATTTGGCTGGTAGGAAATTTCACTGTAGACATCATACAGTCTGGATGGTATTCTTCACCACGTCTACGGTGAATCGTTTGTCTCCGATCAGAGCCATGCAGGTTGAATTTCTTCTCATCCGAGAAAATAACTGACTTCCACTGCTCGGGGGTCCATTTGACATGCTCCTTACACAAAATTAATCGGGCTTTTTTCATTTTTTGTGTGAGGAGGGACTTCTTAGGACGACGGGCTACAAGTCAATTTTTGAAGAGGTGTCTTCTGACCATTACTGCACTTGCTACCACTCCTGTATGTTCTTCCCATTCTCTTTTCAGCTCAGACGAAGAAGCTTTACGGTTTTAAGGCACAAGAGCTTCAAAATGCAGTCCTGTTTTGGCGTAGGGACTCATTTGCATCCGGTTCCTTTTTTTCTATCGGCAGAACCAGTATTCTTGAGTTTGAAAAGAAATTACTCACTGTCGACTGATTACAAGACACTCTATAAGCAATATGATAGGAAGAACATCCTTCCTCGCATAAAGCAACAATAGCACTCTTTCTTCATGGCGTCAAATGCATGTAACTCTCCATCCTGACACAAGTAACAAATGACTGCAACTCTTGCAGAGTTTGCTTATATAGCTGAAAGTAACAGCTGATGCAATATTATATCATCACCTAAGCGTGTCAATCTTATTTGATGTAATTTGTAAGAAATATTGCCATATACTTACGTTATTAGGAAGACAATTACAATTTTAAGGGGTGATGCACTTCCTTTGACTTCTTGATTAGACCTGGGTTCGAGCCCGTGACTACCAAACACGGAGGATGCGGAAAGGTCAGGGAATGACCACTGCATATCCCTGGAGCAATATGGCCTTAGTTGCTAATGCTCCTAAATAACAAACAACAAACTTCCTTTGAACATCAGTGTATATTAAGTTCCACTGGAAGCAAACAAAAAACAAAAAAAATAAATAATAATAAACTATTTTACATACCCCAAACAGAAATTACTCCAAGAACTACCCAAGTTGTCCAATCTGGAAGATATTTGATGAACACTAATGCCATAAGGGCAGAAACCAGTATTAAATATGCTTGCTGAAGAAACAAAGGTCCTTTCCAATGAATGCTGATCATTCCAACTACACCAAAATTCCACATTATTATGGCTACAGTTATATAATCCATAGGAATATTATATGCACGAAGAACTTCCCTAAAAAAATGAAAATAAACTGTGAAAGGGAAGAAGAAACAGGCTAAATAACTATATGCAGCTGCCAACTTCTGACTTTGTGTAAGACCTCCATTTTAATGAGTGTCAAAGAATCAAAGGAATCAGAGAATTTAATTAAAGGAAAAACAACTAAATTTAGATCTTACAATTACCTGAGATCAGGTAATTGTGAGCAGGAACAAAACAGGAGGAGATTTTTAGGTCTTTTTATAAAAAAAAATTGTTTTTTTTACAAAAAGCAGTTCTTTACAGAACAGGAGGTAAACGGAGATTTTTCAGAAAAAAGCAGGTGGTTTTTTTTACAATATTTTATTTTTTTAAAATTACCAGAAGATAAAAAACAAACAAACTATTTAAATTAAAATACAAACACAGGATTGCTGACCAACAGAGTATGGTTTTAAAACTTATTCTACTTGCCATAGCTAATCTATGACTTTTCTGTGTTGATTTTTAAAACTTATTCTACTTGCCATAGCTTATCTATGACTTTTCTGTGTTGATTTCTGTTCAGATTTTCTGTCAGATGTCAACTGATTATAATCTATGATTATAAGATATGCCCTCTTCACAAATGCTGAGTCAAAGTTTGGTTCATAACAACATCCCTGAGTTAGCTGTCAAGAATAGAGTATTTTCAAAGCTTTAACAGAAATAAAACATCTAAACCTAAAGTTCAACAATAAACTACTTCCTCACTGGGCAAAAAAACAGAATCTTCTCCTTGTTTTGATTCTTCATGATCCTGGCAGAAGAACCATCTTTCCAATTAAAATGGAAGTGAAAGATTTCAAAACTCTTGGTATAAAAAATTTACACATGTGACTTTCATCAATATATCTAGTAGTAATGGAATTTACATTATTCAATACATCTAGGAATAGCAACTTCACTAAATAGATATGAGAATGGTGGATAGAAGAGATATGCTGATGCTATCGAGGCAATGCTATGTGGGTCAAAAAACTGCTAACTTGGGTGGATTCACAGACTAATAGGTTAGGAGTAGCCACAGGCAGAGGTGGAAATGATTCTTGCACTGCTTCTATTGTAATGAGCAGCAGCCTAGACAGCAGGTTGCTGGATATTTCAAGAGCTGCTGGGGAGTCATCATGGAACAAGTAAATACATGGGCTTTGTTAGAGTAACTAAGAGTAAGAACAGTAAATTGTATAAGAATAAGAGTAAGAACAGAACTGTATAAGGCAATGGTCAGGCCACGCCTTGAGTACTGC
Organism: Mastigoproctus giganteus; assembly: GCF_048544385.1. Lineage (NCBI taxonomy): Eukaryota > Metazoa > Arthropoda > Arachnida > Uropygi > Thelyphonidae > Mastigoproctus > Mastigoproctus giganteus. Next base: position 152,080,846 of record NC_143580.1, on the reverse strand, counting down.
GTACAGGTCAGGAGGCCTCATTTTAGGAAGGATGTCGATTTGCTTGAGCGTGTACACAGAAGGGCAACAAGATTGGTGAGGAGAATGAAGGGATCCTCTTACCAAAAGAGGCTAAAGTTCTGCGAATTTAAGTGGCTGGAGACTAGGCACCTGCGCGGTGATCTGATTGAGGTGTATAAGGCCTTGAATGGATTGAGCACGCTGAATTCTGATGGGACCTTTCCACTTGTTCAGATTACAAACCTAAGGGGGCATAAATTCAAATTAAGAAAAGACAGATGTAGAATAGATGTGCGAAAATTTGCTTTTAGCCACCGGGTGGTTAATTGCTGGAACAAACTTCCATCTGTCGTTGTGGAAGTTGATAGGATGAATAAATTTAAGGAAGTACTGGACAGGCATTTGGAGGAAATGGTGTGATTTTTTTTTTTTTTTTTTTTGGCTGATGCTGCATAAGCTCATACACTTGCTTTCTTGCATCACATGCCACTACTACTACTACTACTACTACAGCTGCATGTATACTTGCATGAACACCAATGCTAGGAGTATAGTAAACAAATTTGATGAATTTGAAGTGCTGGTTAAGATATCCAAGGCAGATATAGTTGGGATATCAGAGACTTGGTGCCACCACTCAGATATAAGGGATGTAGAATTGGAATCTGGGGAGTACAATGTGTACAAAAAGGATAGACAGGATAGGAAGGGAGGAGGGGTTATTCTATTAGTTAAGAAACACAAAATCTAAGGAATTGCATCCAGTTGACATAGATGGACACTGCAATGCTGAGTCAGTTTGGTGTGACATAAGTACTGGGTAAGCAAAAATGAGGGTAGGAGTTAGCTATAGGCCTAATGACTCCAATGAGTATAATGAACAATTATACAGAGAAATATAGTGGGCCAGTAAATCTGTCTTATAACGGGGGATTTTAACAACTTCACAGATATAGACTGGGATTTGTGGGTATGTCATTTGTGCACTAGCAAGACTTTTGTGGATTTATTGGATGATTGTTTTCTAAAGCAGCATGTTAGAGAGGCAACAAGAGGGAGTAACACTTGATCTGATTAACAGCAGTGATTATTCATGCATTAAGAATTTACAGATAAAGGAACCACTAGGTAACAGTGCACTGATGCAGGATTTACTTAGAGATGTAACTACCATCAGGGGTAAAGGGAAGGGTTTTTGCTTTTATAAAGGCAATTACAATGGTCTCAGAGATTTTTAGGTTCTATACTAGGACCAACTGATGATGTTACCAACAGCAAATTCTAAATGGGAAGCATTCAAGGAAGTAATCTTGGAAGTTACTAGGTTTTTTGTTCAAACTAAGAAATAGTTTGAACAAAAAGCAGGTCCAAATGGATATCAGATAAACTAATGAGATTCATGGCAGAGAAGAAAAATCCATGGGAGGCACAAATTGTCAGGTGACACAGAAGCATATGGTAGATACAAGCTAGTCTGTAATCAAGTCACAAAGGAGGTTAGGCAAGCGAAGGCAAATTATAAAAAATCTTTGGCAAAGGATGCAAAGAAAAACAGCAAGAATCCTTTACCTATATAAACTCTAAAAGGAAGGGGATGATCAGATTGGTCCTCTTAATATCAATGGTTATTATTATTATTATTATTAACCATATGGTGCAAGGAAGCTTAAGGCTTATGCTGCACCAGGCAAAAAAAAAAAAATTCTGAATTACCCAGAGAGAGAGAGAGAGGAGAGATAGAGAGAGAGAGAGAGAGAGAGAGAGAGAGAGAGAGAGAGAGAGAGAGAGAGAGAGAGAGAGAGAGAGAGAGAGAGAAGTAGAAGGGAACCACCAAGAAAGAGAAGAATGATGATATCCAGCTCAGGACCCTGGGTGTGCCAAGCGCATACTCACCAGATGTGAGCCCCCGGGGTTGTTTTGGCTGTAGATGATCATTCTCAGAAGCCGCCAAACTAAATGAGTATTTTGCATCTACTTTCACACATAAAGAGTTATTCAAGGAGAGGGACAGATGTTTATCAAACTCTAACAAGGAGTTAAATTATTTTGTAATAATGAGAGCAAAGTGGAGGAGAAATTGTTGAAGTTAAACATAAGAAAGGCACCTGGGATGGATGGATCTATCCAGTTATATTACAGGAGGCTGCAAATTAAGTAAGCAAACCCTTAGCCATAATTATGAGAGCATCCTTGGACTCTGGAGAAATCCTGATGGACTGGAAATATGCAAATGTATATCCATTTCACAAAGGGGGATCAAAGGGTACAAGTAATTACAGACCAGTTAGTTTGACTTCTATTACAGGGAAAATAATGGAGCCACTAGTTAAAGAAGCATTGCAGGATCATTTAGACAAGACTGAAGCAATAATTCAGACATAGCATGGGTTTGTCAAGGGGAATTCTTGTCTGACTAATTTGATTGGTTACTATTATGTGGTCACAAAGGATCTGGATGCAAAAAATAATTTTGATATCATATACTTGGATTTCAGGAAAGCTTTTGATACTGTTGCACATGGAAGACTACTGTACAAATTGGAGCAGTATGACATTAAGGACAAGTTGCTACAATGGATAAAAGGATGGTTGAGTGGAGAAGACAGAGTGGTGGTCAATGGGTACTACTCTATATGGACTAATGTTATTAGTGGTGTCCCTCAGAGTTTGGTGTTGGGCCCACTGTTGTTTTGTATATTTAACAATGATATTGATTTAGGTATATCAAGCTTAATGTCAAATTTTGCAGATGATACAAAAGCTGGCAGGGTTGCTAATAACAGTAATGACACAGTATGCTGCTGCAACAGGATCTGGAAAAGTTGGGTAGATGGGCTGAGAAGTGGCAACTGAAATTTAATATTGACAAATGCAAAGTACTGTAATGGGTAGCAGTAACCACAGAGAAATGTACCAACTATGTAGTGTTACGCTCAGAGTGTTGGAGAATGAAAAGACCTTGGGGTAATTGTGCAATCAGATATGAAGTTTTCTGAGCAGTGTAGACAGGCTGCCAGGTCTTGTCAATGATATACAGGAATTTTGCGAGCAGGGATAAGGATGTGATTATCCCCGTGTATAAGGCAATGGTCAGGCCACACCTAGGGTACTGCAGCATACAGGTCTGGAAGCCTCAATTTAGGAAGGATATAGAGTTGATAGAATGAATACAGAGAAGGGCAACAAGAATGGTGAAGGTAAAGGGGTGCTCTTATTAAGAAAGGCTTAAGTTCTGCAAATTGCAGCTTCTGGAGACAAGGCACCTGCAAGGCAATCTGATTGAGGTGTATAGCCTTATATGGATTGAGCAGGCTTAATTTTTTTTTTTTTTTTTTTTTGTTAGTTCTTGGCACATCGGCTTCTGTGGCCATAATGCACCTCCCAAAGTTTTTGCATTTTACTGTGTTCCAAGCCAGAGGCAGGATTCAAACTAGTGACCTTTGGGTTGCCAGGCAGGCACTTTACCCACCTGGCTAGTCCGGTCGGCAGCAGGCTAAATGCTGAGGGGATTCTTCCTCTTGTTCAGATTACAAACCTGATGGGGCATAGATTCAAACTGAGGAAAGACAGTTGTAGAACAGATGTGCGAAGGTTTGCCTTTAGCCAGCGGGTTGTTGATTGCTGGAACAAACTTCCATCTGTTGTTGTGGAAGTTGATAGCTTAAATATATTCAAGGGAGAAGGAAAGGCACAAACATTTGGAATGAATGGATCAGTGAAATAGGAAGGGTTTTTTTTGCTGATGCTGTATAAGCTGTATAAGAAAGCAAGCTGTATAAGCTTGCTTTCTTGCATCATGTGCCTCTACTAATGCTAATATGTTAGGATTTTCAAATGTTGGCACAACATTTAATCCTCTGGAAGGCACATTTCTAAAAGTCACACCTAGTGCTGAACCCATCATGATATCAGGGAAATGTTTAGAATAAAGTCAATTAATAATTAAAATTGTGCACTTCTTAATGTATTCATTATCTTAACAGTATTACAATGGATGTAAGAAGAAATATTTTTAATGTAATTAATTTATTCTTATAAATTAACAACAAAACAGGATTTAAAAATCATCAAAACAGCTAGTAGATACAGTCAAAGCCTATATACCGATATATAGGCTATATATATATATATATGTGTGTGTGTGTGTGTGTGTGTATACCGATATATACATATGTATATACCGATATATATATTTATATATATATATCAATACAGTGAAACTTCCCTTTAACGGACAGCCATGGGGAACGAGTATGTGTCCGCTAGAGAGAAGTGTCCGCTAACAAGAAGTCTGAGGGAGAAAAAAAAAAAGAAAGAAAGAAAAATCATTAAACGTTTAATGTAAAATTAAATTAAATTATATACAGATTTTTCACAATATTTTTGTAAATAATATACATACAATTGTGCTATGCATATTATGACTTTATCTTAAGAAAAATACATACAGTAATCACTTATTTTCTTCTGCACCTTCTTCCGGCTGATAATTTTGTTTTCAACATGTGTTTGGAGTGAAGAAACCATTGAAAGTCCTTCAGTATCTTCTTCAGCGGCGAAAAACATTTTTAAATGATTGATTTGTACGAGCGCTTTTCTATTTTCATCAGTGCTTCGTCATTAATATGTTCTTCGACAGAATGACTTCCTTCCATTTCTTCATCCTCATGAGGAACTTCTTCAAAAATATCGATGATAATGTCGTTGATATCTAAAGCACCATCTTCTGTAGTGAGGTTCGAGTCTATATCTTTGTAGCCAGGGTCACTTGTAGCGGAAGTATCGTACATTATCAATAGATGTTGAAGTTCTTGTTCTTCTTGGTGCTCCACATTGCTGTTCACAACTTCAATTTTTGTGTTTGAGAAGCCAGACTTTACAAAACAGTTCAGTTTTCTAATTGCGTTTACTGAAGAGGAAATCCACTGAATCGCATCTAGGATGCTGAGTTTCTTTGCGAGGTCACTCGCACATGTTACATCGTTCATGTTTGCAATGAGATGTCTTAAAACACGTTTTCTGTAGTGAAGTTTAAAATTTTTTATTATCCCTTGATCCAAGGGCTGATGTGTTTGGTGGCAGAACACATCTGACACTCTGCAGATGTGTTTGGTGGCAGAAAAACGATTTGAATGTTGGACAATTCAATGTGCGGGTGAGATGCAGCATTATCCATGAAAAGAATAATTTTTCTGTTTTGATGAATCATGTTTTGGTTAAAGTGACTTATCCATTCACTCATGATATCTCGTGTCATCCATGCTTTTTTATTAGACTTCCAGTCAACGTTCAAAAGATTCAACTTTATGCCCTTGAAACAACGAGGATTTTGTGGTTTTCCTATAACAAGAGGTTGTTCAAAGTCTCCCAGCATATTTGTACACAATAGTACAGTCAAGCGTTCCTTAGAAATTTTTCTGCCCTGGCACTTTTCGTTTTTTAGACTCATTGTTTTTTCAGGAAGAGCTTTAAAAAACAACCCTGTTTTGTCATTGTTGTAAATATCCTTAGCTTCAAAATCATGACATAAATCTTCCAATTTGACTGTCCACTCTGTTACAACCCCAGTATCAACAGATCCACCTTCACCACTTATGGTTTTCCAAGAAATTTTATGCCGAGTTTTGAACTTGTCTAGCCATCCCACAGAAGCTTTGAACTCATTTACTCCCATAGATTTTGCAACCTCCAAAGCCTTTTCCCTAATAATAGGCCAATTAAGGGGAATTTTTTTAGCACGTGCGCGACAAAACCACTCATACGTAACATTGTCAATTTGAAGTCCAACAGTTTTCGGGAATTATTTTTGAACCTGATCATTTCCGTGTTGCCAAAATTGTTTGAGCAGTTCATTTTTTTTCTTTAGGATGTCGCTTACCTGCGTCTTCCCGATTTTGAATTTTGCAGCGAGATTGCGAACACTATTTTTTTGCCGATCATACGTATTAATGAGTTCGACTTTATCTTTTAAAGTTAAATGTTTACGAGAAGACATTGTGCACTTCACGACACTGAACAAAACTGAAAACTGAAACTCAAAAGACGAAAGGCCGACAAAATCCCCCCCCCCCTGCACACACCGAATTCATCAGAAGTTTTACACGTGCCTTAAAATTCTTGAAAAAGGGTTTAGAACTGCGACGTAAACCTTGATAAAATTCAGAGAATCGGAAATAGAAAATAAACACACGATTGAGCCAATACACGGAAGAAACATTCCTAGAAAAAGGGCCGTGAGCTCGCCTGCTGTCCGTTATTGGGAGATCAAATTAAATGCTAATCTAAACGAAGCAGTGCGAATTGCCTGTCCGCGTCCGTTACAGAGAATTCCGCTAGACAGAAGCTGAAAACACGTTAAAACCAATAGAGGAGAGTTGGGGAATTTGAAAATGTGAGTTGTAGAGAGATGTCCGTTAAAGAGAGGTGTCCGTTAGGAGAAATTTCACTGTACATACATATAGATACATATATACAGATATATATATGTATATATAAGTTTGTAGTAGAGAAAGGCAACGCGCTAACGTTATGGAGAATAAAGGGCTAATGGAAAAGAAATCGCTATCACGGTGAACAAAGAAGGGAGCTAAGATAAAAAGAAGTAATAAGAATTACTTAATGCTGTTCATCCTATGACCTCAGCACCTTCATCCGGGGCCAGCCGCTAAAATGAAAGGAGGAAACAGGTAAAGCCTGTGTTTCTGACATGAAATATATGCAGCACGTGGTACAGGTGAAAAGTAGGTAAAGTAAGTTAGGGTTAAGATTTAAATTCAAATCATAGGGTGTGCGTATATTTCATGGCTGATCAGACAGAGGCTGGAAGTAAAGATTAAAAAAGAATAAAAAGAAAGAAATGGGATAAATTACTAGGGTCGTGGCAATCTGTACTGCAGTGGAGTAATAAAAAGTTTCAACTGAATGTGAGCTAAAGTATATATGGTTTAAGCTGGTGATCTATAGTGTAAGAAATCAGAAAAATTAAAATTAAATTAAGCTAACTACCCCATGCGTTGAAAGTTGAGTTGCAGATGTGGTAAAATAAATTAAATTAGAGAAGTAGTAAATTAAATTAAATTAAATTCGATTAAAGTAAATTAAGCAGTAAATTAAGTTATGAATGTAAAATGAAGTAGGGGTTAAACACGTGAAGGAATGCGTCCCAGGATAGAAAGGAATAAGCTAGCAAAGTAGCTGTTAATAGTCGCTAAACTTTATATAGGCGAGAAAAGTGTTTTAAAGCAGAAAAGAAGCATCTCGAATACTGCATTCGATAAACTAATGGCTCACAAGAAATAAAAATATAGGGGATAGGAAAGCATAAAAGAGTACCAGAGAAGACAAAACGATAGTGCTGGGGCAGTTCGGGGTTGCTATACCCATTCCTATAGTAGGACCCTGAACATAGTTCTGTGAGCATCCTTCAGATATTTAGGTATGTTATATGAAGATAATAATAAATATGATTAATAAGATTAGAATTAATAGTAAAAAATAAATAAGTAAATAAATCCTCCTATATATAGCCAATCGGGGGGGAAGGGGGTACAAGTTTTCTACATTTGCAAGACACCAGAGAGGCTGGGAGTATTGATTATACATATGTACAAGCCTAGCAGTTATGGGGTGGTGGGGTATGCTTCTTATCAGAAGCAGCCTGAGTGTGACGATAGCTTTCTAGGATTCAGACGTTTCACATGCTAGTATAGAATCTGTATGGTGTGAGATAGTTGGAAACAAAGGTATAATGCGAGTAGGAGTAATCTACAGACCAGGTGATTGTGAAGATTATGACAAAAGCCTCGACATTCAAATGGAATGAGAAAGTAAGCATCAATGTCTTATTATGGGTGATTTCAATTTGCCTCTAATTGATTGGAGTAAATGGGAAGGAAACTCGACATGGGGAACAAAATTTTTAAATCAACTAGATGACTGCTATTTGTATCGGCATGTCGGGGAGAGTACTTTTTTTTTTTAGGAGCATTAGCAACTAAGGCCATATTGCTCTGGGATATGCAGTGGTCATTCACTGACCTTTCTGCATCCTCCATATTTGGTGGTGATGGGCTCGAACCCCGGTCTAATCAAGAAGCGTGTGCTATGCACTGCTGCTCCTTCCCACCTGGCTACGGAGGCGCCGGGGAGAGTACTAGAGAGAAGAATATCCTGGACCTCATCATCACCCATGAATCAGATGACAAAAACAGGGCTGACAGTAGAGGAACCAGTAGCAGGAAGTGATCACGGAGTTTTATGGTGGATGATGATGAGAGAAGTAGCAGTAAAAGGCAAAGGAATGGGTTTTAATTTCAGAAAAGGAAATTACGATGCCTTGAGGTACTACATAGCCTCTATTAACTGGGTAGATATCGTGCAGAGAATGAACACATTTGAACTATGGTATGCTTTTGGGACATTAATCACAGATGCCTTGAATGCGTCTATACCATTGGAAAAATACTCCACGAGGAGGGTTCCGGGTTGGATGAATAATGAAGTTGCCACATTACTTGAGCAGAAAAAGGTGGCATGGAAAGGTTACAGAGCAATAAAAAGTACTGAAGCCTATAACAGCTACAAGGTGATCTGTAATAGAGCCACAGAAAAGGTTCGACAGGCAAAGGCAGTTTATGAGAAATCACTAGAAAACAGAGCAAAGAGGGGAGATAGGGAATTCTTCACATATATAAATGCCAAGAAGAGCAGGACAAACCAGATCGGACCTTTACGTAAGGGAAAGGCGATATTATTAAATACACCAGCTGCCGTTGCAGATGAACTCAACAGTTATTTTGCATCGATATTTACAAATGAAAAACCTTTTGCGGGAATGGGAAATTGTGGGAGTGAAGTTGAAAAATATGTAATTAATGACATTGAAATTTCGCAAGATTATTTAATGAAAAAAACTTTCGAGCCTACAGGCCAGTAAGGTTCCTGGAGTTGATGGAATATACCCTATAATCTTAAGGGAGGGGGAGGGGGCAAGTGAGTGCATTGAACCATTGAGGCTAATTATGTGAGCATCACGACTCTGGGGAGATTCCCTTGGGTTGGAAAAGTGCCAATGTATCTCCCATACATAAGGGTGGCTCTAAAAGTGAAGTGGGAAATTATCAACCTGTCAGTCTGACTTCAGTGGTAGGGAAAATGTAAACCAATTGATTCTGAACAATATGTTCAGAATCAATTTTTTTCCAAATTCCATTGCAACAATTTTCTGATGTAACGAGTTTTAAAGGTAAATATAATGCCTTGATCAAATGGCTGAAACTAAAGAAGTTGTATTAGGTGGTAGGAACATTACTTCAACATTTGGATGACTTAAATCATTTGGATGGTCTGGCGCATTATCCAATAGTAATAAAACTTGGAAATTTAGATTTTTCTGCTTTAAATAGTTTTCCACATCTGGCACAAAATAATTTAGAAACTATTCTTTAAACAAATTGGCAGTTACCCAAGGTTTTTTATTTGCATCCAATATACTGGGTAATGCGTTTTTATTTACACCTTTCATTACACAAGGATTAGAGGATCTATAAACTAGCATAGGTTTTATAATGTTATCTCCTGATGCATTATTGCACATAAGCATTGTTATATGATCTTTTGATGCCTTAAAACCTTGTGCAGTTTTCTCTATTTTTGAAATCAATGTCCTGTTGGGCATTTTTTTCACCAAAGACCTGTCTCATTGGCATTGAAAACTTGATGTGGTGTGTATTCGTGTTCTTCAATCATTTTTTGAAATTCCTCTACATACTTCCTGGCAGCTTCATTATCAGCCGATGCACTTTCCCCCTGAATTCTTAATTAAGTAAAGAGAAGCAGTTTTTAAATTGCTCAAACCAACTTTTACTGGCAACAAACTCTGGGTTAACAGAAGAGCCTCGATTTTCTTTTAAATGGTTATAAATTTTTAGTGCTTTTTGTTTAATTACATTGCTGTTTAATGGGATCCATTTTTTACTGTTACTGTCAATCCAAATACCGAGTGCCTTTTCCATTTTCTCAGTTATTGGCGCTCAGGGACAAGCTGTCATATTTGCAGAAATGAATTTTCTGTTCATTTTTCTTTATGGTCAGGATTGTTGCTTCATTTAAATTTAAACTTTTTTGCAACATATGATACCTTCCCCTTTTTTAAGATGATCCAAAATTTGTATCTTTGATTCTAAAGAAATAGTTTCTTTTGAGCTGTACTTTTTTACTTTCTTCAGCATAATTTAGGACTGGAATTTAATTCACAATAAAGAAATTATTCCAATACAGTTTTTAAGAACAAAGTTTAGTAATACATGGGTATGTATTACTAAACGATCAAATAAAAATGAAAATAACCTTACAAAAACATTAAAAGTCATGAACCACACGCTTCAAAGTCAATTTTTTTATGGTCTCAAATAAGTACAAATTCAATAGCACAGAAATAACACAGGGATTTCCCAACAAAATAAAAGATGGGAATTTCCCAATATATATATATATTTTTTTTTTGCATAACGACTAGGGGGTCAACAGAGAGGATTCACAAAAAAGAATGGAAATGTTGAAAAATTACATCCAACATAATAGCAGGGTTTCTGCCATGCAAAAGCTCAAAAATACTGTGTTACGCAAGGTTTGCCACAATTAATTCTCTAACCGTGTTAGAGAGAAAAACGTGTTGTAGAAGTATGCTGCATTATACGGGGGGTTGCCTGTACAAATTCCTGCTGTCTTATTAAGTTTAAACTTGGTAAGGTGTGATTCTGCTATATACAAAGACAATCTAAAAATAAAATGAAATAAACTGATATAAAATAAGGGGAAACAAAACAAAGCAATACTTATCTGAAATGGTGTGAGGGCATAACCCAAGGAGACATATGCTCACACTTACTAAAGGTTAAAATGAACTTCCTATTTTTCTCATTTTTGTAAATGAGAAAATAGGAAGAACTGGGAACCTACAAGAATCTCATTTCAATCACTGACACTTTCCAACAAAGTGCCATTGGGTGTTTCTATACAATCCAAAGCAGATAATGAATAACAAAGAACTCAAACTTAAGTAGAAAGTATGTCGTGGCCACTATGATCTATGTTAAATACGCAAACATAAACCAAAATGCAAATTTAAATGTTGATGCAATCATTTGCTAGGTCTAAAATAAATGCAAATATGAAAATTAACACTGAACTAAAGAGAAATAAACAGATAACTGTATTAAAATAAAATAATTAATTAGCAAACAAAATTTAGCTAGAGCAAGTTACACAAACATGCCATAGTGAACACAGGTTAAGTTTATGACTCAAGTGAATTTTTTTTTTTTTTTTGGTAGTTATTGGCGCATCGGCCATAATGCACCTCCCAAGGTTTTTTCAGTACTTTGATCCAAGCCCGAGGTGGGATTCGAACCCATGACCTTTGGGTTGCTAGGCAGGCACTTTACCCACCCAGCTAGCCCAGTTGGCACTCAAGTGAATGACTGGAAAAAAATTCAGAAAGGTGAAAATTACATTCTCGGAGCAAACTCATATTCATCTGTTTTGTTTAATAGAACTATGGCAATATCATTTTTCTGTTTATTAGGGAGAGAATGTTATTTTATACTTGTGATATCGAGAGTTTACTTGCCACTGGCAAGCAGACTTTCAAACTCAGCAAAGGATATTTCAGTGGTTAAATGATTTACATTGATATTAAAACAATTAAAACATTATAAATGACATCCCATTTACCAGGTAAGTACAGGAAATAGAATGCCAGTTCAAAATATATCTATTAGGAGAAAAAAGAATTGCCAAATTTACTTACCCAAGATAGATATATGAAAAGAAAAATAAGAGCATCAATGAAGATACAATTAGCCACCCATGAATAACCTGTTAAAGATACCATAAAAGTTAAAAAAAAAAAAAAAACATACGGAAAACAACTGAAAATCAAGCTTCCTTAAAAATTATTATATATTTTCCAACTGATGTTTTTAAAGCAGTTGTCTAAATCATAATTAATTTCATTTTACATTAATTATATAAACTCTATCCTGAACCAAAAATTAATTATTTTAATTTTAAAATGGACATTCAGAAATAGAAAAATACAAATATTAAGTATACCTAAATATGATAAACCCTAGTTCCAGCACCTGGAGAACACTAAGCAGGACTACATTTTCCAGACCTTCATAATTTGTCAATATTTTAGTAGATTTTTAGTAGTTTTTTTTTTAAGTATATGAAGCAATGATTGACATTACTTGAAGACCTACACACTTAATGTACTATGCTTATTTTTTCAATACCTTCAACCTTTTTTAGACCCTAAAGGAGATAATATCCAAGGTTGTAGAGAACAGAGTAAAGCTGTGGGAATCATGACAGTCATGATATAGCTTTTTTAATACCTTTTTTTTGCATGCTATTAACAAGAATGAAAATAGAAAAAAAAATTAATATAATAATAATAGTTAATAATTATTAACTATTATTAATTATAGAATTAACTATTATATATTTAATTATAATTATTAGAATTAACTTAATAATACCTAATTATGGCGAAGGTAAAGAAAGCCAACACAAGAACGACGAGACACGTCGAATAACTTATGCGGAAAATTAGTTTCCAGATACGGGGCACTAGTGCTGCTCGTTCGGTAAACAGATGGTAGGTGTTATCGGTCTGGAGCAAAGTCAAGAATGATATACTAATTGACAGGTAGACATGGCAAACGATGTGCTGATTGGTGTGCGAACACAACACACGATAACATTGGTTTAGTATCACTTTAGTAGCACTAATGGTAACTTGCCCTAATCGCACATTCCCTAATGAATGCTTTCCATAATGGTTAAAAAAAGATCAGGTTACCTCCACTTGAATCCCATAGGAGCTTGAGACCCTCCAAAAGTGAAGGGGGTAACCTAACCTTTTTCTTTAGAATCACAGTCATACTTAGAAATGCATTCATAAAAAAATAAATTTTTTTATGACTGTATTTTTATTTTCTCGTTCAATGATATGCCCTAATGGTGAAAAAAGGTCAGGTTACCTCCACTTGAATCCCATGGGAGCTTGAACCCCTCCCAAAATGGGGTGGGGTAACCTAACCTTTTTCTTTAGAATCATGGGTGGACTAGTGCATAAATTGTTTATGAACAAAATATTAATTTTTTATTACTGTACTTTTATTTTTAAAGACACTCGTGCGGATACACACGTATCATAACGTCAATCAACACCTCAGTAGCTATTCACTATATATATATAAAATGTGGTTATTACGTTTAGATGTATGTATTCTTTTAGATTTGCGAGTTCTTCTGTGCTGCGTTAATGCCATTGTATTTTTGCCATAGGCCAATTGTACATTATATGGAATGAAGATAACCAAACTAGGTTAACTTGATTACAAATTTGTATGAACACTAATACTTATATGAAAAACACCAATAATCGGTAACAATCTACAATTAAACGTGTGTGTGTGTGTGTATGTATATATATATATATATATATATATAAAGAATCTTTCTTTTCCTATTATTTTCTAATCTAACGTTTAAGGTTAGGTTACGAAATATAACGAAAAAAAAAGAAACCTTCGAAAAATAAAGAAAACTAAATCAACAATATAGTAAAAACACTCATGAACTCCAAAAATCTGCTTTTAATAATGAGAAAAAAAACATAACGAAGAACATAAAAATGAACAGAACGAAACTTTTATTAATTTAGTTTTCATCAAAAAATCAGCTGTTTTATTTTCCTTACAAATTTCTTTCATCTTTAAAAGATTCATCTTAAACTACTATTACCTGTTTACTGTTCATCACAAAACTATTATGCACCGTTCTTTACTCATAATACACATCATAATGCCAACCAATGACTACACAGTAGCTTGTCGTCTGTCATGTCGACTACCAATAATTTCAACGTTTGCCACGGCTACCTGTCAATCAATATATCCTTCTCGATTTCAGCTCCAGCCCAATAACACCTACCATCTGTTTACCGAGCGAGCAGCGTTAGAGTCCGGTGTCAGAAAACTAATTTTCCGCGTAAGTTATCTGATGTTTCTCGTCTTGGCTTTCTTTACCTTAGTCCTAATTATTAGTATCAATATATAATAATACAGCAAACCCTATAAAATCCAGCACTCTAAAATGTGGAATTCATTATAATCCAGCACATTTAACAAAAAAAAATAATAATAATAATTAATTATTAATTTTTTTAATAATAATAATTAATGCTCGCCAGCCCTCCCCACACATGCTTTTCTACATAAAATATAGAGGTTTGATGGAGCAAGTCAAATCTTTTCTACGTAAAAGACATACCTGTCGAAACACACTGGTCGATATCTAATCAGGAAATGACCTGTATAATTATTTACCTGTGCATTTGTAGTGACGTAATTGCCCTGCCCAGTTGTACAACACAAACCAAATATCTTCTTCTCCCATTGGCTATCCCACCACACAACATTCTCAAGGTGGAATAAATATCACTATGTAATTATTTACCTGTGTTTACATAGGTCACTTAGGAAAGGGCCTATTGCTTTGGGTTCCATAATGCAGTTACTGTTGCATCCCAAAGGAATACTGTTGCATCCCAAAGAGCAGGACTAAAATATTTAACTAAAATATTTAACAAGCTATACAAATATTTAAAATGTTTACAAAATACTAGACTATATACTGGGTCCCTTCATCAGCTGACATTACAATGGAACATCAAATGATGCCAGGCATGGTCATGTATTGGACAGTGAAGCACGTGCAGAAGGTTGATGAACGTCATGGAGGCAGTTATCTTTCAATGGAAGACAACAATATAATTATTTACCTGGGCATTTGTAGTGACGTAATTGCCATGCCCTCTTCTCCCATTGGCTCGAATAAATATAATATCACTAGGAGGAAAACTTTTTTAATGTATAGAGAGTTAACAATCAACATTTTAATCATTAAATAAAATATTATATTAAAATAGCAAACCAGCACTTGTCAGTGATCACACTTGTGTTTAAGAATCTATACAGAAAAAAAAAAGAGTGACATTTCTTTCTTTATAAGATGCTTGCACAACTATCTTGTCCTGTTTTCATTATTTAAATGCAGATAATGCTGATCTAGATTCTGACATCTGAACAAATTTGCCTTTGTTCGGCTGTCAGAATCAAGGCAACTTATCACCAGGGCAATAAGTTGCCCTGGTAATGTACTACTTTCAAACAGATGCCCTCTATAAAAAGTTAACTGCCCATTTGTTTTAAAAGATGAGACTGCTATGAGAGCCTGTTGCAGGACTAACTGGTCCCTCATCAGATAGCAGGTGGTCTCTAATGCTAATATACAGAACAATATGTAAAGAATTGTTGTATGTTTGGCCTGTATATAAAATCTGTTTTCAAAGTTATAATATAGCTAAAGCTACCTGTTGAAAGTAATGCAATACAGGACAACTCGTTACAAAGGCAAGTTTGTCCTCTTGTGGGAATTAAGAACTATTGCATTATTTATATAGTTTTTAAATTCTTTGCCTGCAAAAACAAATGAAAAGACAAGGTAGTCATTATAAATGTTTACAAATGTAAATAAGTTCAGTTGTTTGTGCTAACGTTTATTGAAATGTGCTCCTCTAAAACTGCTCAATCAATATACCTCTAAAATCCAGAAAATTTTAAAATCTTGCATTTCTCAATCCCTGAGTGCACCAAATTTTAAAAAGTTTACTATAATAATTATCCATGATAATTTTGTATTAACATAATAATAATGTGTAATAAATTTCATCATTCATGAAATTTATTGATACCACTGAACACAGACATGACACCGACTGCTATATACTAGAAAGGGAAGCGAATGAACAATGTTGAATATAAAAAAATGAGGAGAGCCTGTGAATGCACCAATAAACAAAGCCAATGCATTGTAAAGAGTGGCCTTTCTAGTGTCAAAGGTTCAAATTAAATATGAAATAAATGTCACCTGAACTGGAAATGATTTTTACGAAGTACACAAACTGCACCATGAATGATTCCTAGAATTTAGTCCCTATCATCCATTTCCCAAAACTAAAAAGGAAGGAAGAAAGGTATTTATCTAGATCAGGGTTTCTTAACCAGGGGTCCATGGAAGGATTTCAGGGGGTCCGTGAGCTTGGATGGGATAATTTCCTTCACTTATGAATGTATGTATGTAATAAATTACAATTGTATTAGCTGTATCTGTAGTCACCAATAGAAATAATAGATATTTTCATATCATATTATAGTTATTGCATATCACGAAAAATCACTTACGCTCATCGTTACTTTGAAATTACGGCAGTTATTAGACCTGCCACTAGATCGCACTTGATTGCAGTCCTGCTATGGACAGACTATCGTGCGACGTAGTTGGCAAACTATCCGGCAAATCAGCGCCTAGTAGGCCACTTTTAACACGAATAGACATGCTGGCTATGAGTGTAAACCAAGTATGTTCAAACACGTCCTACGTTTAGATAACAGTTGAAGTGTGTAATTTAACCTTTTCACTGCTGTGTGTGTGCGTATACCGGTCCAACGGTGGAGGTCCCTGCAGTGCTACAGGCGTGTATGCATGCCCACCGTGTGTCTGTCGATGCACACAGTCTTCGTATATGTCTTTCTTAGTTGCTAATATTGCATTAATTATTTAACATTTGTTACCAAATTTAAGTTGAAATGTCGAAGAAAAGGAAGTATGATGAAAACTATGTATTATTTGGCTTCACTTGCATTAATGAACATGACGGGACTCAAATACCGCAGTGTTTTTTATGTGGAAAAATTCTTGCGAACGGAAGTATGAAGCCAGCAAAACTGAAAGACATCTAAAGATTCTTTCAGTTTTGTTGGCTGAAAATGCATCTAAAGATGCTGGTTTTTTTCGTGCGAAAAAATCTCAATTCGAAAAGCAGGGACACTTCCAAAACTTGGATTTGCCATTTCACGAAAACCTTTTCTTGAAGCATCCTATAAAGTTGCTTACCGGATTGCCAAGCAAAAGAAGCCCCACACTATTGGAGAGACTTTAGTAAAGCCATGTGCATTGGAAATGGTCGAACTGGTCTGTGGACTGGAACAGAGAAAAAAACTGGAAGCTGTTCCCTTGTCAAATGATGTAATACATTCTAGAATAGTTGATATGCCTTTTAATATTTTGAAGCAGGTCATCGAGGAAATGGCAGCCTCGCCATTCTCCTTGAGTATGCAATTGGATGAAACTACAGACATTTCTCAAATGTAGCCAGCTCCTTGTTTTTGTTCGCTATGTGCATGCTGATGCCATCAAAGAAGAATTCTTATTTTGTGAGTCTCTTTCAGAAACTACAAAGGCCGTTAACGTTTTCAAAATGGTAAAAAGTTTTTTTTACAAACGAAACTTTGAATGGAAAGGAAAACTTCATTCTCTTTGCACTGATGGAGCTCCTGCGATGCTTGGTAATGCATCTGGTTTTGCTACTTTAGTGAAAAAAGAAGCTCCTCAAGTCGTCATCACTCATTGCTTTTTACACAGACATGCACTGGCAACAAAGACTCTTCCAACAACCCTGAAAGAAGTATTGTCAACAGCCATAAAAGTTATCAACTTTATCAAAAGAAGTTCTCTGAATCATCGTATTTTTAAAAGATTTTGTCAAGAAATGGGAGCAGAATATGAAGTGCTTCTCTACCACACAGAAGTGTGCTGGCTTTCAAGATGACAAGTCTTGAAGCGCTTGTTCGAACTAAGGGCAGAAGTTTCACTTTTTCTGGAAGAAAGAGAAAACCCACTCTTGGAACATTTTGAAAGGAAGGATTTTATTCATGGGTTGGCTTACCTGGCAGATATTTTTCACCATATAAATGAGATAAATCTTTCCATTCAAGGTCATGAAGTCACCACTATGGATGCAACTGAAATATTACAAGCTTTCTTGGCTAAGTTACCAATATGGAAGAAGTGAGTAGAGACCAACATTCTTGTAAACTTTCCACTGTTGCAGAAGTGCTTTACCAAGATGTAGTTGAAATGCAACTTCTCTCTCAATTTTTTTGAAAAGAGATCTGCGAACACTTGGAAATATTACAGAACTCTTTTAAAAGTTATTTCTATCTTGAAGGCATGAAAATTGAACCATGGATCCGAAATCCTTTCCTTTTTGATATAAACTGTATCGAAGATGCTGACTTAACCAAAGATGAACTCATTGATCTTAGGTCAAAAAACTTACTACATTGGAGTTTACCTCAAAATTTTGAGGTAAACTCCAATCATAGCCAATCCTCGTCTTGTAAAGCGAGTTATGGAAGCTTTGATACCATTTGCAACAATATATCTGTGCGAATCGGGATTTTCAGCACTTGTAACAATGAAAACAAAATATCGAAATCGATTAGATGTACAACATGACATGCGTGTTGCCTTGTCAAATACCACACCACAGTTTAATGTTCTTATTCAAGATAAACAACAACAACAGTCTTCACACTGATATGTCCTTAAAAAATAAAATTTAACTTCAACTTTCCTATATTTTAAATGTATTGTATTATTATTTAATGTGTTAAGATAGAAACACATATATTACTGTATAATGTTTTTTTTTTTAATTTTGGTAACTATTTCATTAAACTGGTGTTTTTGTAATTTTATTTTATGCATTTAAAAACATTATTCTGAGAAGGGGTCCATTTCATTCACCTGACTGGCAAAGGGGTCAGTGGAACTAAGAAGGTTAAGAACCCCTGATCTAGATCCTGTTGATTTATTTTCTAGATCCTGTTGAAGTAGTATACTGCCTTTACTGTCATTAACAACCCTGCCAACCTTTGTATCATCTACAAACTTGAATATTAAGCCTGATATACAACAATGGGCGCAGCACCCAACTCTGGAGATGACACTGCACCACTTAGAGCAGTGTCCATTTATTACCACTCTCTGCTGTCTCTCACTCAACCATCCCTTTATCCATTGCAGTAACTTGCACTTAATGCCATACCACTCCAATTGTACAGCAGTCTTCCATGTGCAACAGTATCAAAAGCTTTCCTCAAATCCAAGTCTATGATATCAAAATTATTTTTTGTATCCAGTTCCTTTGTGACCACATCGTAGTAGCCAATCAAATTTATCAGACAAGACTTTCCCTTAACAAACCCATGCTGTGTCTGAACTATTACTGCTGTCTTGTCTACGTGATCCTGTATCACCTCTTTAACCAGTGACTACATTAATTTCCCCAGAACAGAAGTTAAACTAATAGGTCTATAATTATTTCTGTCACCCTTTAAACTCCCTTTGTGAATTGGGGACATTTGCACATTTCAAGTCCATGGGAAACTCCCCTGACTCTAAGGATGCTGTCATAATTATGGCTAAGGGTTTGCTTACTTCCCTTGCTGCCTCCATTATAACTGGATAGATTCCATCTGCCCCAGGTGCCTTTATGTTTAACTTCAACAATTTCTCCTCCACTTTGCTCTAAGTATTACAAATAATTACAAGTAATATTTACTTGAGCAGAATCATCAGTAGTCGAACCATCTATGTTAAGTGGACCAATCTGATTCATCCTCTTCCTTCTAGAGTTTACATACTCTTTGCTGTTTTTCTATGCGTCCTTTGCCAAAGATTTCTCATAATCTGCCTTCGCCTGCCTAATCTCCTTTGTGACTTAATTACAGACAAGCTTATATCTGTCGTAGGCTTCTGTGTCGCCTAATAATTTATATGCTTCCCATGCATTTTTCTTCTCTGCCACGAGCCTCTTTAATTCATCCGACATCCATTTAAGCCTGAATCTTGAACAGTATTTCTTAGTTGGTATGAAAAGCCTAGTAGTGTGCAAGATTAAGTCCCTCAAGGCTTCCCATTTAGAATTCACTGTTGGTAACACATCAGTTGATCCCACTGCATAGAATTTAAAAACTGTCTGAGATGACTGTAGTCACCTTTATGAAAACAAAAACCCTTCCCTTTACCCTTGATGGTAGTTACATCTTTAAGTAAATCCCACGTCAGTACACTGTGGTCACTTTCACCTAGTGGTTCCTTTATATGCAAATTCCTAATGCATGAATAATTACTGCTGATGATCAGATCAAGAGTATTATTCCCTCTGGCTGTCCCTTGAATATGTTGCTGTAGAAAACAATCCTCCAATAAATCAACAAAAAGTCTTGCTAGCATGCAAGTGACCAACCCACAAGTTCCAGTCAATATCTGGAAGGTTAAAATCCTCCATTACAAGACATTCTGATTTACTGGCCTGTTCTATTTCTCTGCACAACTATTCACTGTACTCATCAGTCATTAGGCCTATAACACTGCTAGCTTGGGGGGAGACAAAGACCAAAAGATTGACAGTAGCCACTGGCAGAGGTGAAAGAGATTCTTGCACTGCTTCTATTAGAATGAGCAGAAGCCTGAAAAACAAGATGCACGATATTTCAGAGACTGCTGGGAGCCATTGCGGTACACGTAAACACATGGGTTGTATTAGGGTAGCTAAGAATAGAAACAGGTGCAGGTATACTTGCGTGTACACCAATGCTAGGAGTTTAGTAAATAAATTTGATGAATTTGAGGTATTGCTCAAAACATCAAAGGCAGATATTGTTGGGATATCAGAGACGTGGTGTCACACAGATATAAGGGATGCAGAACTGCAATTTGGGGAGTACAACGTCTACAGAAAGGATAGACAGGATAGGAAGGGGGGGGGGTTATGCTATTAGTTAAGAAACACATAAAAACCAAGGAAGTGAAGCCAGTCGACATCGCTGGACAGTGCAGTGTTGAGTCAGTTTGGTGTGACATAAGCATTGGGAGATCAAAATTGAGAGTAGGAGTGTGCTATAGGCCTAATGACTCTGATGAGTATAATAAGAAACTGTACAGGGAAATAGAGTGGGCCAGTAAATCAGAGTCTTATAATGGGGGATTTTAATTTCCCAGATATTGACTGGAATTTGTGGGTTGGTCACTCACACACTAGCAAGGCTTTTGTGGATTTATTGGATGATTGTTTTCTACATCAGCATGTTCGGGAGGCAACTAGAGGGAGTAATACTCTTGATTTGATTATCAGCAGTGATTCTTCATGCATTAAGAATCTGCAGATAAATGAACCACTAGGTGGCAGTGATCATAGTGTGCTGAAGTGGGATTTACTCAAAGAGGTAACTACCATTAGGGGTAAAGGGAAGGGTTATTGCTTCCGTAAAGGCGACTACGATGGACTGAGACAGTATTTAAATTCTATACAGTGGGACCAACTGATGATGTTACCAACAGCAAATTCAAAATGGGAAGCATTCAAAGAACTTATCTTGGAAGCTACTAGGCTTTACATACCAACTAAGAAATA
The DNA here is from genome assembly GCF_048544385.1 of Mastigoproctus giganteus. NCBI lineage: Eukaryota > Metazoa > Arthropoda > Arachnida > Uropygi > Thelyphonidae > Mastigoproctus > Mastigoproctus giganteus. The sequence goes on along the minus strand of NC_143580.1, from coordinate 152,059,452 downwards.
TTGTTCAAGGTTTAGGCCAAAATGGATGTCAGATGAACTAATGAGGCATATGGCAGAGAAGAAAAATGCATGGGATACTTACAAATTAACACACGACACAGAAGCCTATGATAGATACAAGTTGATATGCAACCAAGTTACAAAGGAGGTTAGGCAGGCAAAGGCAGATTACCAGAAATCCTTGGCAAGGGATGCAAAGAAAAACAGCAAAGAGTTCTTTACTTATGTAAACTCTAGAAGGAAGGGGATGAATCAGATTGGTCCACTTGATATTGATGGGTCAACTGTTGATGATCCTGCTCAGGTAGCTAACAAACTAAATGAATATTTTGCATCGACATTCACACATGAGGAGTTATTCAGCGAAGGGAATGCCAGAGGTGTATTCAACTCTAGCAGTAAGCTACAGAATCTTGAAATAACTGGGAGTAAAGTGGAGGAGAAACTGTTGAAGATAAACACAAGAAAGGCACCCGGGGTGGATGGGATCTATCCAGTTATATTAAAGGAGGCAGCAAAGGAAGTAAGCAAACCCTTAGCCATAATTATGAGAGCTTCCTTGGACTCAGGGGAGGTACCCATAGACTGGAAATGTGACCCCAATTCACAAAGGAGGATCAAAGGCTGACACAAGTAATTATAGACCTGTGAGCTTAACTTCTGTTCCAGGAAAATTAATGGAGGCACTGGTTAAAGAAGCACTGCAGGATCATTTAGACAAGACTTCAGTTATAGCTCGGACACAGCATGGTTTTGTTAAGGGGAAGTCTTGCCTGACCAATTTGATTGGATACTATGATGCAGTCACAAAAGAACTGGATGCAGGGAATAACTTTGATATTATATATTTGGATCTTAGAAAGGCTTTTGATACTGTTGCACATGGAAGACTGCTGCACAAATTGGAGCAGTGTGGCATTGGAGGCAAATTGCTGCTATGGATAAGGGGATGGTTGAGTGGCAGAAGACAGAGAGTGGTAATCAATGGACACTGCTCAACGTGGACTAATGTTATTAGTGGAGTTCCTCAAGGTTCAGTGTTGGGTCCGTTGTTGTTTTCGGTGTTTATGAATGATATTGATGATGGTATATCAAGCTTAATGTCCAAGTTTGCAGACGATACAAAGGTTGGCAGGGTTGTCAAGGACACAACTGACACTATGCTACTGCAACAGGATCTGGAAAGGTTGAGCAGATGGGCTGAGAGGTGGCAAATGAAGTTTAACATTGACAAATGTAAAGTACTACACATGGGAAACAGCAACCCCAGAGCAACGTATCAACTCTGTGGTACTACACTGACAGTGGCAGAGAATGAAAGGGACTTGGGGGTGGTTGTGCAGGCAGATATGAAGTTCTCTGAGCAGTGCAGACGGGCTGCAAGAGTGGCTCATGGAGTATTGTCAATGATATACAGGAATTTTTCCAGCAGGGATAAGGAAGTGATTATTCCCTTGTATAAGGCAATGGTCAGGCCACACCTAGAGTACTGTATACAGGTCTGGAGGCCTCATTTCAAGAAGGATGTAGAGCTGCTGGAACGAGTACAGAGAAGGGCAACAAGATTAGTGAATGGAACAAAGGGGTGCTCTTACGAAGAAAGGCTTAAGTTTTGCAAATTACAGTGTCTGTAATTTGCAAAACAGTTGTTGCTGGAGACTAGGCACCAGCGAGGTGATCTGATAGAGGTGTATAAAGCCTTGAATGGTTTGAGCATGCTCAATGCTGATGGGATTCTTCATCTCACTCAGAATAATCACCTGAGAGGGAATAAATTCAAATTGAGGAAAGATAGATGTAGGATAGACGTGCGGAAATTTGCCTTTAGCCAGCGGGTGGTTGGTTGGTGGAACAGACTTCCATCCCTTGTAGTGGAGGTTGATAGCCTAAATAAGTTTAAGGCTCAGCTGGACAGGTATTTTGAACGAACAGAGGGGTGAAGTGGAAGCGGGTTTTTTTTTTTTTTTTTTTTTTTTGCTGATGCTGCATAAGCTTGCTTTCTTGCATCAAATGCCTCTACTAATGCTAATGATAACACACACCTGCTCTCATTTTCCATTTCCCAGTGTTTGTCACAACAAACAGACTCAACATTGCACTGTCCACCCGTGTCAACTGGATGCACTTCCTTAGATTTTGTGTTTCTTAACTAACAGCATAACCCCTCCTCCCTTCCTACCCTGTCTGTACACCTTAAAATTTCATCCTTTATCTAATCCATGTTTTCTAATAAGTTATGACTGTTCAAGATAAGAATGTTGTATATTGCAACTGGCTTGCAACAAAATCTCTAGGTCCATTTTTCTTCTTAGAGCTGTAGTCTCTTTAGTCTAGGCAAAAAATTAGCAATTGTAAAGCTAAAGTAATCAATTGTTTAGGCAGAAACTAAACAATTGTAAAGCAGTGCAAAGCAGTTATTATTTGACAAAATAAGATTTCCGAGAGGCTAACAGTAGAAAACTTACTTCTTGTCCAAATGATAGTCAAACACTCTGGTCTGTTGCCAAAGTTATTGGCCACAACTTTTGTTCATCTATATTCCAACCTCTGCTAAAACTGGATGGGTCTATCACTACCACAAGTAAATATAAAGACATCTTGCTAGCATCCTACTTTTAAAAGAAATTGTTCAACTGAAGATGCTATTCAAGATTTGATTACTTATAGTTTAAATTCTAATGATAAATATGTATTAGCCCTCTTTATTGATTTTGAGGGGGCATTTTATACAGCTTGGCATCAAAGCATCCTCTCTTCTTCAAGATTATCAAGCCCTATGTCATTATACTTAACTATAAACAGTTATCTTACTGGAAAGAAAATTATTGTAAGATTGCAACACCTTACTTTTAAAAGGGATATTAATCGAGGATGTCCACCGGATTTTAGGAACCTGGTCCTTAATCAGTGATTGCAAAGGGAGTTTTCTAATTGCCACAAGGTAGCTTATGCATACGATTTAGTATTGTGTGTGACAGGTAAGTCCAAGCATGTCACTGAGGGTAGGTTGGAACTTATTATTGATGATCTTGTGGACTGGGCTTCAACAAATAAACTTAAAATATCTTCAAACAGTTATGATGTTACTGAAAGGAGGATTAGATAATAATAGGACTCCTCATTTAGTAATTAATAATAAACAAATATCATTAGTTTCCTGTGTTAAACATTTAGGAGTAATTTTAGACGACAAATTGTTTACACCGCATTTGGTTTATTTGAGTAATAAAATAAAAAAATATACGCCCTCCATTATGAGGATTACTGTACTGAAGTTTTCTGAGCAATGCAGACGTGCTGCCAGGGCAGGTCATGGGGTTTTGTCAATGATATATAGGAATTTTGCTAGCAGGGAAAAGGAGGTGATTGTCCCTCTGTATAAGGCAATGGTCAGGCCACGCCTTGATTACTGCGTACAGGTCTGCAGGCCTCATTTTAGGAAGGATGTAGATTTGCTTCAGCGTGTACAGAGAAGGGCAACAAGATTGGTGAGGGGAATGAAGGGATCTTCTTACCAAGAGAGGCTTAAGTTCGCAAATTGCAGTGGCTGGAGACTAAGCACCTGCGCAGTGATCTGATTGAGGCATATAAAGCCTTGAATGGGTTGAGCACGCTGAATTCTGATGGGATCCTTCCACTTGTTCAGATTACGAACCTAAGGGGGCATAAATTCAAATTAAGAAAAGACAGATGTAGAATAGATGTGCGTAAATTTGCCTTTAGCCAGTGGGTGGTTAATTGGTGGAACCAACTTCTGTCTGTCGTTGTGGAAGTTGATAGGTCAAATAAATTTAAGGAGGAACTGGACAGGCATTTGGAGGGAATGGTGTGTTTTTTTTTTTTTTTTTTTGGCTGATGCTCAATAAGCTCATACACTTGCTTTCTTGCATCACATACTACTACTATTAGATTTAGTAGTAACTTTTACAGCTTTGTTATTTTATGTGTAAAGGTAAACAGATTTCTTTTAAGGGCATTGCTAATAATCTCTCTGTGGAAATTAAAAAGGAAAAGAAAAATATCATTAAAAAATTAGTGGATCAGTGACAAGTTAGATGGGATAACAGTGTAACTGGTAGGACAACGTATTTGTTTATTCCAAAAGTAAGCTATAATTTTAACAATTCAGCAAAAGGGTGGTTTTATCCCTACATGGAGACTTCCTATGTAATCACTGGTCATGGCTCATTAAAAAATAAGTTATTCCATCTGGGTCTAGTTGAACAACCATATTGTATTTGTCGTATGCTGGAAACGTGGGATCGTGTACTATATGACCGTTCCATTTATCAAGAGTATAGATGTTCATTAAGATCTTTGATACCAAATTTTGGTAGAGGGTCTGAAACTTCGTTAATGTTCACTCCAGATTACTTTTTGGCCTTACAAGAATTTTTTAGAAAGGCTTTTACAAAAAGAAAGTGAATTCATATAATAACTGATGTTAGCTAATTAACTATACATTTATTTATTTATTTATTATTATTATTTTTTTTTAATTGTGCACTGGAGGTGTTCTATTACTCTCCCTCCTCCACACGCTTTTTTTTTCTTTTTTTTTTGGTATTGTGCACAGACTGCAAATTATTCTACAGTTTCTGTACTCTTTTAGCTATCAGTAACAAACTCGTTTGAGGTTTTTTTTGTTTTTTTTTTTGCTGGCACCAGGGAAGGCAGCTTGTGTGGGATTTTACTCATGCGGGTTTGGATTTTTTTCTTTTTCCTCATTATTTATTATTATTATTTTTTTATATATTTATTTATTTTTATATTATATATTATTTATTTTATTATTTTATACACTTTTTTTTTTCTCGTTATTTATACACTTTTTTTGAGCGGGATTGCAGGCACCTTTTGGTTTAGCACTTCTACCATTGGGTGCTAAATTTTTGTGCTGTTAGCGCACACAGTGTAGTAAATCCATGCACTCCAAGTGCCTTGGGACGGGCACCGGGCGGCAGTTGCCTAGGTGTTGGCTGCTGTCTGGAGGCTAGATGGCCTGGATACAACATAAACACACACATTAACACAACATAAAATTTTACATTCCCCCCCCCCAGAACTGTGGTAATTCTGGTTTTGTTATTACAGACAGTAAAATTAGGTGGATTTAGACTAATGTCTAGGGGCTACCAAAGACCATATATACATACATAGCATCCTACTTTCCTAACTCTTGGACTGAAGATCTTGGTTAAACACCTACCATTCCTAGAACAATCCACACAATTCCTTCTGTAGTCTTCCATCAAAAGGATGTGCAGATTTTTGAACAGTCTTAATGCCAAGAAAGCTCCAGGTTTAGTTGCCATTCCTCTACTTATTCTCAAAAACTGTGCTCCTGAACTTGTTCTTATTCTGTGTCACCTGAGGGTCCAAAAATGGGCAACTCGAATGGTAAGATTGGTAGAAAGACTCCAATCATGTGGGCTGAGCTTGGAAACCAGGCACATCAGAGGTGACTCAATTGAGGTTTACAAGACTCTGAGAGGGATTAGTAAAATGAATGAAGGCAGAATTCTCGCTGTTATAAAGAATTCCAGAACTAGGGATCATAAATTCAAATTACAGGGCTTGAGGTTTAGATTAGATTGTAGGAGGTTGTTTTCTTTTAGCTAGCGAGTTGTTGATTGCTGGAACAAGTTGCCCTTGCAGGTAGTTGAGGTTGGAAGTTGAATAAATTCAAAGCTTAACTGGATAGTTACCTGTGTGTGAAGAGGGAAGCATATAATTTGTGTTTTCTTATCTACTTGGTTGGGCTTATTTTTGTCTTTTTTTTTTCCAGTGCAGAAAAAGCCTGTGGCTTCCTTGCACTATATAGCAAATACTATTACTTATTTACACTTTCTTACTCCACTAGCAATTTTCCTTCTGCTTGGAAATTTGCTCATATACAGCCCATTCCAAAATATGGTGACAAATCCCTCCCATCTAATTATTGTCCCATATCACCTACCTCTACTCTCAAATAAACTTAATTTGAACGAAGGTTGAAACAGAAGATGCTTCTTGACGTTAGATTTGAATTTCTGTAGTTTGTATTTTTCAAGAAATACAGTAGAACATTGGTTATCCGGAAGTCATTTATCTGGAACGTCAGTTGTCTAGAATAATTTGAAAGGCTGATCTTTTTTTTTATTAATGATAGTACAGTAAGCTCCGGTTATAGTGACCATGTTTGCATATTGAATTTTGATTATAATAAGCTCAAGATAGAGAGTTTACTACCTATTTATAACAGATTGTACATACAAAAAGCCCAGTAAACCGAAAACTGCAATTGTTTATATTGTTTTATGGTTGTGACTTCTAGAATTCTATATGACCTTCAGAAATATACTTTAGAAAAATATCACAGAGACTACTGAGTTTTCTCAGAAACCATGAGCAAATTTCAGATTAGTTTAGCTCCAGATTTGGTAAGAATAATATCTGCCCAAAACTGCAATTTATTATTTTTCTCAATTTTTTTACGGTAAAAAAATGTGAACGAAAAGAAAACGCGTAGCTTTAACGTTGCAACAAAAACTGGAAATTATTAATAGAATTAGAAAAGGTGAAAATTTAGCAAATCTCTCCAAAGAGTTTTATGTAGGGACTTCAACAATTTACGACATCAAGAAATATTCTAATGCTATAACAGAATTTGTGTCGATTATGAATAGTAAAGGAGGATCTAGCAGGAAAAAGACTGTCAAAATCTGAAAATGTCGCTTTAGAGCAACATTATTTTTTTATTTTTTGTTTTCTTCAGAGCAAAATTTAGGTGAACGAGTGTCTGGCCCAATGTTGTGTGAAAAAGCATTGGATTTTAATCGAAAATTAATAGGTAATAAAAGATTTTAAGGCAAGCACAGGTTGGCTGAAAAACTTAATAAACTGAGACACGGTATACGTGAACTAGATATTCAAGGAAAGAAACTTTCTGCAGACGAATTGACAGCAATATCCTTTGAAAAGTAAGTTTGCGCTTCAGTTATAGTAAATTATGAGAAAGAAAACATTTATAATGTCGATGAGATGGTTTTATTATGGAAAGCATTACTGAGAAAAACTCTAGCCGCTAAAAGAGAAATGCCTGCACCAGGTTTTAAGATGAGAAAAGCAAGAGTTACAATTGCTGTATGTGCAAATGCTACTGGGATGCACAGATTGTCTGTGCTCGTTATCGGTAAGTCAAAAAAACTAAGAGCATTTAAAAATCTTTCTAATTTTCCTGTTTTGTATAAAATCATAAAAATGCCTGGATGAATGTTTCTGTTTTCTGAGATTGGTTTATAATTTTTTAAAATTTAATTAATCTTATTTAATTTAATTGTAAGGTAAGATTAAGTTTATTTAATCTTACCGGAAAAATTATCCGGAAAATTTTCTGGTTCGATTATCTGAAAAATTTGGCTATCCAGAAGCGGTCTGACATCAATTATTCCGGATAACTGACGCTCTACTGTTTTCTGAAGGACGGTTGTTCCAGAAAACAAAATTTGAAGGGATAATGAAAAAGTAGAAAAGTTTGTTCTGTGATTTTGATGTTGGACAGTAAATGAATGCTGACTGATTGCAGTATCTGTTTGGATGGCTTTGGAAGAGGGTGGGAATTAACATGACATCTGTCTTCTGGAGTTAGAAGCTTGAGAGAACAATATTGTGTTAGGGCAGATTTGAGATTTATACAGAGTGAGTAGTAGTTTAGAAGAAAAGTAATATCAAGAGCAAAAGAGAAAACTCACTTATTTAGATTCAGAGGATGCAGTATTTGTGATGTGCTTATACCAGTTGAGATTAGAAGTCAGAGTAATCCCTAATACAGATAGATGATCTTATTTAGAAATTTGACTGTCATTGAAGACAAGCATAAGAGCAGTGGACTCATTTTGTAAGATACAAGACAGGAATGAGTTTTAGAAAGATTGAACTTAACTAAATTATCTTTGTCCCATTGGCAAATTACCTGGAGATCAGCATTTTAAGGAATTAGTGGAGGATATTTGAGAAGTTGAAGCTGTTTTTGAAGGACAAGGTTCCAGTTTTTCAGAGTGGAATGCAAAACTATGGATAGAATTTCCAGTTAGTGGAAAAAGGTCATTAATATACAAGAATAAAAGAGTTTTATTAGAGAAAGAACTGAATTTTGGGAGCACACCAGCATCGGTACAGAAGTTAGAAAACAGAGAGCCACCTACCATCATGTCCAGAATGCAGTCATGGATAAAACTGGATATTCAATTGCAAAAAATATTCAGCAAACCATAAGATGGGAGTTTATTTAGAAGTTTTTTATGCCAAACACGATGAAAAGCCTTAGAAATGTCAAGAACAACTGCTTCAGTTTCATCAAACTTTTGTTTGAATTTGTCTATGGATAGGTAAGATAAGCCAGTATGTGGATTCCATCAATTCCACCAGTGGATTGACATTGGACAGTAAATGAATGATGGAATCTCTACGAGCAATCTTCGATCAGATTGAATGTTTCGAGATATAGCAGTTGGTGGTTAATGGATTTCTCCATTACAGTCAGTCCTCATATAACACGTGTTTACACTACACAAATTCGATCATACACGATTTATAAATAGGGGAACGATATCGTATATAACATGAACCGAATTCGCTTATGCACGATTCGCCTTTGTGTTTACAAGAAATGGCAGTCGAACGCGGAATCACCCCAACTGAATGCAACACGATAGGAATGAAGAGAAGATTCTGAAAATGTATTTTATGTTTTTTATATCAGTGAAGGAGGAAATACATTTCACCATAATAACGTAAAAACCCACACAGTTCCAGCTATCGGTATTATCACAAATGCCATTAGATTGAGTTTACTACCAGTTTATAACAGATTCCAATAGCAAAAATGCAACTGGAAATTGTTTTTATTGTTTTATGGTAGTAACCCCCAGAAATGTGCTTTAGTTATATTTGTTATTGTTATTTTTTGGTTTTTAGGAGCATTAACAACTAAGGCCATATTGCTCTGGGGATATGCGGTGGTCATTCCCTGAACTTTCCGCATCCTCCGTATTTGGTGGGCACGGGCTCGTGCTTTAGTAAAATGCGAGGTGTTAATAGTGTATCTCTGCCTTGGTGGTGTTTATTCAGTTGCTACACGCGCGCAGCAACTGAATAAACACCCATCCTGATCCATCCAACCCTTGTCATGAATGTGAACAATCACTCCTCGAGGAATGTCTTCTTTTGGCATTGTTTTGCGTTTGAAAATCAGCATAGGAGGCAGCTTGGTTCTGTCGGCACAACAAGCTATAACAACTGTATAATGGCTCTTTTCATGTCCACTTGTCTTCACAGTTACAGTTTTCACCCCCTTCTTATCAACAGTTCTGTTACTTGGGACATCAAATTGAAGGGGGACTTTGTCCATATTTGCAATCTGTCCCAACTCAAACTGATGTGTCTTCCGACATTGAATGACAAAACGATGAAATTCAAGGACCTTCTGCTCATAGCTTTCAGGCATCTTTTGGGCAAGTCTGGTGCGTGTACGCATGCTTAGTCCATTCCGTTTCATGAACCTGAAGCACCAATTGTGTCCTCCTTTGAAATCAGTAACTTCTTTTTCATCAGCAATTCTTCTTGCCTCATGCTGAACCATCTTTGTGGACATAGGAATTCCAATTGCCCTTTGCTCCTCAACCCATATCTTCAATTCCCTCTCTAAATCAGGCCATTTTGCTGACTTGCCTCTGATGGCCTTCTTCTGCCGTGGTGTTTTCAGTAGGGTTTCTTCTTCCCATAGCCAGTCTCGGATTGTTTTCTCAGTTGGAGGAGGACCAAAAATATGTTCAGCAGCACGATTTACATTGCAAGCTGGATTGCTTTTAACTTGAATTCAGCACTGTACGAAAATCTTTTCTGAGCCTTTTCTGGGCAGAACGTGGCCAAACGTAACCTAATATACCGGTAACAAGTGCGAAACAATGAGTGCAAAGACAACAAGAACGAAAAAGCGGGAAATGCAAGTAAAAAAAAAATCTACAACCACTGTATAAGATGCATCCAATTTTTAGACCCCAAATTTTTTGAAAAAAGGTGCGTCTTATACATGGGGAAATATGGTACTTAAAAGGTGTGAAAAGGAAGCGTCCTGGTGAAGACGCTGCAGATTCAGAGAGAAAAAGAAAAGCAATATCGATAAACAGAGGCGGACTGGGTCAAAAATTCTTACCCGGGAAAATTTGTAGTGGCCTCATACTATGGTTTATGGCCAAAATCACACCGGCCTCTGGCCCACCAGGATTTCCCCGGTAAGGCTTATGGCCAGTCCGCCACTGTCGATAGAGAAAAAATATGAAATTGTGAAACGCTTTGAGCGAAATGAAAGACCATGTGATATTGCACATGCTACAGGCCTAAATGAGGCAACGCTGAGAATTAGAAAGAATGCAGAGAAAATAAAAACTTTCATAGTAGGAGCAACTCAAAGTGCAATTAAAATCCATTAGATCAAGACACAAAGAGTTGGAAGGGATGGAACGGCTGTCATCTGTTTGGATAGAAAATCAAACAAAAAACAAGTTTGCTTACGATAGAAGCAAAAGCATTAGCAATATTTTATTACGTAATAGTCGTAATAAAATACTTACGTATTTTATTACGATTATTTATTGTGTTTGGTAATGTTTTAGTTACAATGTGTGTTCAATCTTAGGTGGTCGGCACCTAACCCTACTTTTCCCATAGGACCTGTTGTTTATATTGCATGATTTTGCATTGCATGAGGGTTTCTAGGAACACAACTATTGTGCTATACGAGGACTAACTGTACTGTAGGTTGTAATACCTTTTGTGTTTGGAGTTTCATATTAAAAAAACTCTTTGACTGAAAAAAAAATAATTTTTCTAGATTTATTCTGCAACCATCCTTTTTCTATCTATGTCCCCTAATGTGTGTTGTCTGAGAAAGATTAAGTTTTAGTTTACTCAATCCATTTACAGCATTACACACTGTAATTAATATCTCCTGAGCAGATGATCAAAGTGCTTCAATTTGCAGAACTGAAGTCTTTCATTGTAAGAATAGCCTTTTGGATCCTTGACCAATCTTGTTGCCCGTCCTATGCCCAATTCAACAGAGCTACATCCTTCTTAAAATTAGGCGTCCATATCTGTGTGTAGTACTCAAGATGTGATATAACCATTGCCTTATACAGCAGAATAATTATCTTCTTATCCCTGCTGGCAGAATTCCTGTATATCAGACACAACCCCATGGAGTTGCGTCCATGATACACAGGAATTGTACTGCTCAGAGGCTTTGCAATTAGCTCAAAGCCTGTTTTTACGACTACCACCTTGAGTAAGGTACCCACTTGTTATGTTCTGCCTGCAATAAATGCCAGTTATTCTGGCATTACTGCTGTATATTTGCAACCAACACTAAAATTCATGTTATCTTTGGCCGTTACGGGGTTTGTACTGTGATACAGATTACACAAACACAGAGTTGAAGGGAATCCCCGGTGCCGCTTGATAATATAAACTATGTACATTTGCAGTGCCTTGCATTTATCAATGTCAAACAATTGCTACTTCTCAGCCCATCACTTAATTTTTTTTAAGTCTTTTGCAATGCTCCCTTATTCCTGTCATTAACCATCCCTACCAACCTTTATATCATCTGAACTTGGACAACAAGCTTGAAGATACCTTCAAGGATAGTGCTGATAAATACTAAACACAGTAAAGTGCCCAGAAATTAATCATGATGGATCCCACTAGTAACATTCTTAGAAGGGATGGACAGGTCATGTGGGAAGTGTTGGTGTTTTTTTTTTAAGCTATATAAACTTGCTTCCTTGCATCATTTGCCACAAGCATACTAACATTAGTCCAAGAGTCTGTTAATAACCAATCAGCGCCTCCGTAGCCAGGTGGGCAGGAGCAGCAGTGCGACACGTTTCTTGATTAGACCAGGGTTCGAGCCCGTGATCCACCAAATACAGAGGATGCGGAAAGGTCAGGGAATGACCACCGCATATACCCAGAGCAATATGGCCTTAGTTGCTAATGCTCCTAAAAACCAAATAACAACAACAATAACCAATCTTTGTCTTTTTACACTCATCCATGCCTTTTTCCATAGCAGTAACTTGCCTTCGGTGCCACATGGTTCTGATTTGTACAGAAGTCTTTCGTGTTGTCCAGCATATGATGATGTCAAAATTACTTTCTGCATCCAGTTCTTTTTTTATTATGTCATAAATCTATTAGTTAACAGTCTGTGCTTGTTAATTCAGATACACTTAAATAGAAGGGGTGCAAGACTTATTTGCTGATGATAGCAAGGCCAAGTTAGGTGGATTGGAAACTGCTAGCTTTAAGGGGGTAATCAGAAACACAGGCAGCGGTTTAAATGTCCTTGCACTGCTTTTTTAGGATATATAAGTCAAGAAAGCAAGGTGTCAAAGCATAGAAGGCCCTGTGGAGCAAGCAAATACATGGACTCTAACAGGGTTACTAAATACTAGATAAGCCATCAAATGCAGAAATTGGGATAATGGAGGCATGGTGCTGCTCAGACATAAGGAATGTAGAATTTGAATATTGAGAGTACTATGCATACGTTCACATTTTAGTGAACATGCATCAAGCTATCCCCTAGGCTTCCATCTATATGCAGCTAATACTCTCATCTGTTATCGAACACAACTTGTCAAGTTTGTTAGTAAATTTCGACACAATATAACAGACACCCATGGGTCAACTTAAAACGCTAATGCTAATTATAGTGGCTTTAGTAGTGGCCATTGGTCTCATGGTGGGAATGAGCCATCACACCCCACCAGTACTATGCATACAGAAAGGATAGACAGGAGGGGGCAGTGGAGTTACGTCCTAAATTAAGAACAGAGAATATAAGACACTGCACCCAGGCAAAACAAGTCACTAGTGCAATGTTGAGTCAGTTTGGTATGACATAAGCATTGAGAAACAAAAATGAGATTGGGAGTGTGTTAGAGACCTAATGACTACAATGAATAATACCACCACTTTGCTTATTGGAGGCCTGAGGTGGTGAAACCCACATTCAGTCACCAGAGCAAAGTTTCGGGCATTTGCTCCCTCCTCATCTCCTTCGACCCATGCATGGTACAAAGTACTATAAGTCTTGAAACCTTTCTTGGTTAATGTTTTCAAAAAAAGAATGACTATATAGACAAATAGAATGTGTTAGTAAATCAAAATGTCTTATAGCTGTTTGTTTGTTTGTTTGTTATTTGGTTTTTAGGAGCATTAGCAACTAAGGCCATATTGCTCCGGGGATATGCGGTGGTCATTCCCTGATCTTTCCGCATCCTCCGTATTTGATGGTCACGGGCTCGAACCCCGGTCTAATCAAGAAGCGTGTGCTACGCACTGCCACTCCTGCCCACCTGGCTACGGAGGCGCTGATTGTCTTATAGCAGGGGATTTTAACTTTCCCTGGATATTGACTGGAACATGTGGGTTGCTCACTCACACAATAGAAAGAATTTTCTGGATTTAATGGACGACTGCTTTGTACACCAGCTTGTTAGAGTCAGAGAGAGAGAGAGAGAGAGAGAGGATTATCAACAGTGACTTTTCATGCATTAAGAATCTCTAGATAACGGAAACCACTACATGGCAGTGATCATGGTGTACTACATGATGACTTAAATAGATTTACTTAAAAATGTAATCATTATCAAGGGTAGGGGGCTGTTACTGTCATAGAAGTGATTATGTGGTCCCAGACAATTTGTAAATTCTTTTCAGTGGAAGCAACTCACAATGTTACCAACAGCAAGTTCTAAACGGGAAGCATTTATGGAAGTAATCGTACAAGCTACTAGACTTTTTATACTGATTAAGAGATAGTGTTTAAGGTTTAAACCAAAATTGATGTCAGTACCAAACTGATGAGACTAGCTGAATTTCAGAAGAAAAATGCATGGGATGCTTATAAATTATCAGGGGAGACAGAAACCTACAGTAGGCACAAACTAGTATGCAATCAAATCACAAAGTGGGTTACGCAAGCAAAGGAAATTACAAAGTCTGGCAAAGAATGCAAACAAAGGTGGTAGAAAAACTTCTTTACTTAAGTAAACACTGGAAGGAAAGTGATGAATCATATTGATTTGCTAGATAATACTGGTGTGATCCTCAAATTGCTCACAAACTGAACAGATATTTTGCACCTACATTTACACAAGAAGAAATTTTAGGTATAGGAATGGCAGAAGTATGTCAAATCCTAACAGGGGACTATATGATTTTGTGATAACTGAGAGGAAAATGGCAGAGAAATTGTTGTAGATGAACCTAAATCGGAGACCTAAGACAGCTGCGATCCATCAAATTACATTTAAGAGAGGCAACAATAGAGATTGGCAAATTTTTAACCATAATTATGAGAGCAACCTTGGATTTGTAAGTCCCTATAGACTGAAGATGAGCAAATGTTTTTCCAATTCACAAAAGGAGATCAAAGGGTGAAGTAAGTAATTACAGACCTTGTAAGTTTCACTTATGTTCCAGGGGGAAAATAATCAAGTCACTGATTAAAAAAGTAATGCAGGACCATCTAGACAGGAATGCAGTTATACCAGTCACAGCATGGATTTTCTAAGGGAAGACCTTGACTAACCATTCTGATGAGTACTATGATAGAGTAACAAAGGAACTCAATGTCAAAAAAAAATAATTGTGACATCATATACTTAGATTTCAGAAAAGATTTTGATACTGTTCCATATAAAAGACTGCAGTGCAAACTGGAGCAGTATAACATTCAAGAATAACTTACTGCTATGGATAAAGGGATGGCTGAATGGGGAAAGGTAGAGTGTTTATCAATCGGCACTGCACTTCTTGGAATAATGTTATCAGTGTAGTCCCCAATGTTCAGTACTGTTCTTTTCATTATTTATTAATGGTATTAATGAAGGTATATCAGTCTTAATGTTTAAGTCTGAGAATGATACAAAGGTTGGTAGGATGAATTAATGACAGTAATTTCAATATGCTATTGCAACAAGATCTATGATAGCCAGCAGACAGCACGTTGTAGAAGTGAATAATTTGAATGAATTTAAGGAAGAACTAAACAAATTAATTAATAACGTGTAGTGTTCTGGGTTGGACAGATAATGTGGGAAGTGTTTTTTTTTTTTTTTTTTTTTTTTAGCCATATAAGATTGCTTGCTTGCATCTTTTGCCACTACTAACAATAACCAATCACTAATCAGATTGGTCAGACAAGATCTCCCCCTAGGAAATCCATTCTGTGATTTCTGTATAACTGCTTATCTTTCAAGGTGATTCTGTACTATTTCTTTAACTGCTGACACTATTATTTTCCCAGGAACAGAAGTCAAGCTTACAGATCTGTAATCATTCACTTCATCCTTTCATTTCCCTTTGTAAATAGGAGAGACAATTTGGCATCTCCAATCTATAAGTACTTCCCCTGAATTCAAAGAAATTCTTATAATTATGAGCAAATGTTTGCTTACCTCTTTTGCTGCTCCTTTTAACATATTTGGAAAGATTCCATCAGCCCCCAGCTGCTTATTTACAACAATTTCACTTCTTCTTCCTTCTCAGTTATCACAAAATGATTTTGTTTCCAGCTGTAACTTGATATACATCTGGTATTCAAATCCCTAAAAACTTTACACGTGAATGCAGATGCAAAATATTTATTCAAATTTGTCAGAAACCTGAACAGCATCATAAATGATTATGCCATTCATATCTAGTGAACCAATATGGCTCATTCATTCCTATTCTGTCTATCATAAACCATTTGCTATCATAAACAAAGAACTATTTGCCACGTTTCTTCACGTTCCTAGCCAAAGACTTTTTAATCTATCTTAACCTGCCTGACTCATTTTGTGACTTGACTGCAGACTAGTTTGTACTTGCTGTAGATTTCTGTGTACCCTGATAATTTATAATCATTCCCTGAATTTTGGTTCTCTACCATTTGTTTCATCAGTTTGTCTGACTTCAATTTAAGTCTAAACCTTGAGCAATATCTCTTAGTTGTTATAAAAAGCTGAAGCTTCTGGTTACATATCTGAATGCTTTTTGTTTAGAATTTGCAGTTGGTAACATCATCCATTGAAAAGCATTTAAAAACTAAGACTATTGTAGTCACCTTTACAAAAACTAAATCTCTTCCCTTTACCCCTTGATAACAGTTACATCTTTAAATAAATCCTATAAGGATATATTATAATCAATGCCACCTACTGATTCCTTTATCTGGAAATTCTTAATGAATGAAGAGTCACTGCTGATAATCAAATGAAGCATAATGCTTTCTCTTGTTGCCACTCTAACATGCTACTATATCTGTTCTAACCTGCCTATAAAATAATCATCCAATTTTAAGTCCAGGAAAGTTCTGCTGAGTGCCGTGTTTTAATTTTTCAGATATTATACATAATATCTGAAAAATTAAAATCCCCTTTAAAAGATATTGATTTGCTTTTCCACTCTACTCACTTCTACATCTGTTTGTTATACTCATCTCAGTTACATTTAGCCTATAATGTACTCCTATTCTCATGTTTTTCCAGAGCTTATATCACACCAAACTGACTCAACATTACACTGACAACAACAAATGGGTGCATTGCCCTTAGATTTTATGTGCTTTTTAACCAAGAATTCTTCATTCCCCACCCACTTCCAAGTCTTGTCTGTCCTCCTCTCTGTACAAGTTGTTCTCACTGTATCGAATTCAGCATTGTTGACTTAATCAGTACTTTAATCCATCAAATTTGTTTACTAAAATTCTAGCATTAGTGCACAGCAAGTATATGTGCACCTGTTTTTACTTTTAGTAACATTGATACACGCCCATGTACTTGCTTGTCCCATGAAGACTCCCAGCAGGCCTTTTATTCCCTGACACTTTGCTTTTCAGGATGCTGTCTGAAATTGAGCAGTGTAACAATCACTTTAATAGCAGCTGCAAGCAGAGGTAAATCTATTTGTCTGTATATTCCCCACTAGCTAGAATTTTCTAACCTGCCTAACACTGCCTCAATAGCTTTAGTATATATATTCTTGCATCCCTTCTATTTAAATTAGATAGTATAAACCAGAGCTGTAATGCTCAATAAGTTCTACATTGATATCAATATTTGTAAAATAATAAGAGAAGTTTACCTCAATATGATACGTAGAACACTTCGGTATGATACTCTCCAGAAATTAAAAGAAAACAATTTTAAAAAATTGAAAAACTTACATTACAGTAAAAAATAATTAAAAATCAATTGAACACAATTAAAAATCAATTTAATGCAATTAAAAATTAAGTAAAAAATTAATTTAACGAAAAAATTTCAAAACGATTTTCCTTCCTGAAGCTGACAATCCTTTTCAACCGTATGTCATGATCACAGGAATGAAAATTACTGAATAGGGATGAGCATTAAACTTAAATAGGGATTATTTGTCTTCGCGCATGTGCTCAAAAGACCATGAATTGGAGATTAGATATGGCCGGTGAACATTAACAGAATTCTCATGTAATTTAATTTCGACAGTTTCTGCAATAAATAGTCTCATATATTACGCTGAACACTAAGTATTTTGGCATCGTTAAATAAAAAAGTATGTTTTTCGTTAATGACATGAAAGGCTAATTCTGACACTGCTGAACGAGAAGCATGAACTGAGGCCGCATGTTGATTAACACAAAAATTGAGAGGAAACCGTGTGGAACCTAGATAAACAAGTTGCATCACAGCAAAAAATGTTGTATACCAGGTCATTTATTTGTGTTGCAAACGAGAAAAGGACTGAGCAATTTTTCAGTATAGTGTGTAATTTCCGTATTGGCCTGGCGGCAATTTAAAATCGGTATCTTTAAAGAATCTGTTAAGCTGTTTGTGCCACTGTTCAACATATGGGACAGAAATAAAGTATTTTTTGATATTACTATTGTTGGTTGGTGTAGTGTTTTGTATCCTATCCTTAGTTTGTACCCTAATTCAGTTTTCTGTAGCAAGGGGGGTAAGCCCTGTTTAAGAATCTGCTGGTTAATATTTGTATTTCTGTGCCCAAAGCAGATTCCGTCAGTGAATATTTATAAGCATCAAGAAATTGATTAAAGATAATCGATCTTCTGTAGGTGAACAGGTGATAGCTGTTATAATGCAGAAGCATACCAATGTTTGTAGGTTTATGATAGAGGTTAAATTGGATTGCGATAGATGTTAAAAGAGGAAGGAAATCGTTTTGCAATTTTTTTACTTAATTTTAATTGCATTAAATTAATTTTTAATTGTGTTCACAATTGATTTTTAATTATTTTTTACTGTAATGTAAGTTTTTCGATTTTTTAAATTGTTTTAATTTTAATTTCTGGACAGTATCATACGGAAGTGTTCTATATATCATATTGAGGTAAACTTCTGTTATTCTTCTTCTATTTATATGTATCTCCTCCCTGTAAAAGCACTCTTTCTCCTATGAATAAGCACATATGCTGACAAAATTCTACTCCATGAGCCTTATTACACAGCCTCTCCAGAGCTAAATTAATTGACGAGGTCTGGGCAGTATGGAAGACACTTTCAGATTTAATTCTAACTATCAAATTTTTCTCAAAATATCAGTAGTACCAATGTATACAATATCACCTTCATGCTCCTAAAAATTGAGAGCTGCTCTACAACATCACATACTTTTGCTCCTAGAAAAAGTTGATATAGACTAAATGCTGAGAACAGGGAACAATTCTCTCATTGAGAAACACATCCATTCCCACTAAACATGTGTCCAGTTCCGCCTTGAATTTATTTAACCTATCAACTTCCACAATGATAGATGGAAGTCTGTTCCAGCAATCAACACCCGTTGGCTAAAGGCAAATTTTCACACATCTATTCTATAACTGTCTTTCCTCAATTTGAATTTATGCCTGCTCAGGTTCGTAATCTGAGCAAGAGGAAGAACCCCATCAGAATTGAGCCTGCTCAACCCATTCAAGGCCTTATACACCTCAATCAGATCACCTCGCATGTGCCTAGTCTCCAGATGCTGCAATTTGCAGAACTTAAGCCTTTCTTGGTAATATCACCCCTTCGCGCTCCCCTTACCAATCTTGTTGCCCTTCTCTGTACATGCTCAAGTAACTCTGTATCCTTCCTAAAATGAGGCCTGCAGACCTGTATGCAGTACTCAAGTCGTGGCTTGACCATTGCCTTATACAGAGGGACAATCACCTCCTTTTCCCTGCTAGCAAAATTCCTGTATATCACTGACAAAACCCCATGACCTGCTCTGGCAGCCTGTATGCAGCACTGTTCAGAAGACTTCATATCTTCATAATTACTTTCAGGTCTTTTTCATTTTCTACCACCATAAGTGTAGTAACCACACAGTTAGTATGTTACTCTTGGGTTACTTCAACCCATATGCAGTACTTTGCATTTGTCAATGTTAAACTTCAGTTGCCACTTCTCAGCCCATCTTTTCTAGATCCTGTTGCACTAGCACGCTGCCATTACTGTCATTAACAACCCTGCCAACTTTGTATCATCTGCAAACTTCAACATTAAGCCTGATATACCTTCATCAATATCATTGATAAATATACAAAACAACAGTGGGCCCAACACCTAACCCTGGGGGAACACCAAGGTTTGGTGGTGTTGTTGTATATGAACCTCGAGGCCCATAATTTTGTTAGCTATCAACTGTATTTACAAGTAACCGCAGTTGCTTTTATATTTATGATAGTTACAAAAATTGGCACAGAAGTCCATGGCCCATTTAACAAGCTTTAAGACAATTCATGAGCTTACACAAACTAAAATTGAAGAAATTTGCTGGAATCCAATTGAAGTCGAATTCCAGAAAACTGTTTGTGTAAGTTGATTAAACTGAATTAAATAATACATATATAAATGTAAAGGACATTATTGCAAATAAAAAATTCAGTAAAAAAATTAAGTACGTGATTTTTAACATTTTGCAACTTTTTTTTTTTTTTTAGTTTTTAATTTTTTTTTTTCAAAATTTTGATTTCAGTTCACTCAGAACTCTTCCTCTGATACTGTATAAGCTTGCTTTCTTGCATCATATGCCACTACCAATGCCACTACTAATGCTAAAAAGATTGAACATTCTTAATTACAGAAATCACAAAGAAAACACACTAACTTATGATTATCCTTGCTGACACCAACCAGACAGGAAATGTTACAAAAAATCAAAAGTAGTAAAATAAGGTCTTCTTGTACAGAAAGAATAATAGAAAAAGAAGGAAAATGCCAAAAACTAAAAGAAACAGTATGTCTCTTTGCAGATTTAGGGTTTTTAAAAATGAAAATAAAAAAATATTTCAGAAGTGAAAATTCAGGTGTGAATGCTAGTGAGATGATATATCTCCTTCACTGGCCAAAGAAATGAAAATTTAGAGAGAGTAAACTGAATAAAATGAAGGATATCTAAAAAAGAATAAATGAAATATGGCAACCAAAGCACCATCTTTTCGAGGTGAAACTACAAGGCAATTCAGCAAGTGAAGGATGAATGTAGTGTTTCAATAATCCTCCAACCCAGAAGATTTTAAGTTGAGCAGCTGTAGCCCTGACACTACACAACCAGTAAGCAAACACAGTCCTGACAATGACCAAAGTACTCAAAGCCAAGAAAAAATGAAATAGAAAATGTGCAAACAAAATATAAATATTCTGTTAATTTTTTTGATTAACTAAACTGCCTCACATTTATAACACCATTTTTTTCTCTTATGTTTTGATTTCATAACCAAATTTTAATCTCTTTATTATACTGTGTGTGGAGTTTACTTGCTATGTTTTAGTTCTTATGATGTTCAATTGTGGTGGAGTCCCCCTAGGGTTCAGTGTTAAGTACACTGTTGTTTTCTATATTTATTAATGATACTGATTAAGGCATATCACCATTTAACACCATTTTTTTCTCTTATGTTTTGATTTCATAACCAAATTTTAAACTGCCTCACATTTATAACACCATTTTTTTCTCTTATGTTTTGATTTCATAACCAAATTTTAATCTCTTTATTATACTGTGTGTGGAGTTTACTTGCTATGTTTTAGTTCTTATGATGTTCAATTGTGGTGGAGTCCCCCTAGGGTTCAGTGTTAAGTACACTGTTGTTTTCTATATTTATTAATGATACTGATTAAGGCATATCAGGCATAATGTATAAATTTACAGATACAAATGTTTGTAGGATGGTTAATGACAGTAATCAGGGTATACTACAGCAACAAGATTTCCAAATCTTGTTGCTGTAGCTCTCATACCATCTCATACAGATGGTGAGAAGTGAAAGTCAATGTTAACTATGACAAATGCAAGGTACTGTATATGGGTATCAGTAATCCTAGATTAATATAATAGCTGTGTGTTACCACACCCAGAGTAGTGGAAAATGAAAGAGATCTGGGGGTAATTGTGCAGTCAGATATGAAGTTCACTGAGCAGTCCAGACGGGCTTCCAGGAAAGCTCATGGAGTTTTGTCAATGATATACAGGAATTCTGCAAGCAGGGATAAGGAGGTGATTGTCCCCTTGTATAAGGCAATGGTCAGGCATTGAGTACTGCATATAGGCCTGGAGGCCTCATTTTAGAAAAAATGTAGATCTACTAGAATGGATGCAGAGAAGAGCAATGAGATTGGGGTGAACAAAGGGAAATTTTACTGAAAAAGACTTTGGGTCTGCACATTATGGCATCTGGTAAGTAGACACCTTCAAGGAAATATGATTGAGGTGTTTAAGGCTAAATGCTGATGACATCCTTCCTTTTAGTCAGACAGGCATAAATGAGCAGCCGAAGGCAGATTGTGAAAAATTTTTGGCAAAGGATGCAAAGAAAAACAGCAAAGAGTTCTTATGTAAACTCTGGAAGGAAGGGATGAATCAGATTGGTCCATTTGATATCGATAATTCGACTGTTGAGGATCCTACTCAGGTAGCTGAAAAACTTAATGAGTATTTTGCATCTACATTCACACATGAGGAATGTCTGTAGTGAAGTGGAGGCCAGAAGTTTATCAAACTCTAGCAGGGAGCTAAATAATTTTGTAATATCTGAGAGCAAAGCGGAGGAGAAATTGTTGAAGAGGAGGAGAAATTGTTGAAGTGAAACATAAGAAAGGCACCTGAGGTGGATGGGATCTATCCAGTTATATTAAAAGAGACAGCAAAGGAAGTAAGCAAATCCTTAGCCATAATTATCAGATCTTCCTTGGATTCAGGGAAGGTCCCCATGGACTGGAGATGTGCAAATGTGACCCCAATTCACAAAGGGTGACATAAGGTTACAGACCTGTTAGTTTAACTTCTATTCCGAGGAAATTAACGGAGGCGCTGATCAAATAAGCCCTGCAGGATAATCTGGACAAGGCTGCATTTATAGTTCAGACACAGCATGGGTTTGTTAAGGGGAAGACTTGTCTGATCAATTTGATTGGATACTATGATGTGGTCACAAAGGAACAGGATTCAAAAAATAATTTTGATATACTTGGATTTTAGGAAAGCTTTTGATACTGTTGCACATGGAAGACTACTGTACAAATTGGAGCAGTATGCCATTAAGGGCAAATTACTGCTATGGATAAATGGATGGTTGAGTGGAAGAAGGTAGAGAGTGGTAATCAATGGACACTGCTCTTTGGGGACTAATGTTATTACAGGAGTCCCCCAGGGTTCGATGTTGGGTCCATTGTTGTTTTCTGTATTTATTAATGATATGGTTGTTAATGACACCGAGGACAGTATGCTAGTGCAACAGGATCTAGAAAAGTTAAGCAGATGGGCTCAGAGGTGGCAACCAAAGTTTAACATTGACAAATGCAAAGTGCTGCAAATGGGTAGCAGTAACCACAGAGTAATGTATCAACTGTGTGGTGCAACACTCAGGGTGGTAGAAAATTAAAAAGTCCTGGGGATAATTGTGCAGTCAGATATGAAGTTTTCTGAGCAGTGCAGATAGGCTGCAAGAGTAGCTCATGGTGTCTTGTCAATAATATACAGGAATTTTTCTAACCAGGATAAGGAGGTGATTATCTCCTTGTATAAGGCAATGGTCAGGCCACACCTTGAGTACTGTGTACAGGTCTGGAGGCCTTATTTCCAGTAGGATGTAGAGCTACTGGAACAAATACATAGAAGGGCAATGAGATTAGTGAATGGAACAAAGGTTTGTTCTTACAAAGAAAGGCTTACGTAGTGTGTGGAGACTAGGCGCCTGTGGGGTGATCTGATTGAGGTGTAAGGACCTGAATAATTTGAGCAAGCTCAATGCTGATGGGATTCCTTTTCTTGCCAGATTAATCGCCTGAGGGGACATAAATTCAAATTGAGGAAAAAACAGTTGTAGAATAGATGTGCAGAAATTTGTCTTTAGCCAGTGGATGGTTGATTGCTGGAACAAACTTCCATGTCATTGTAGAAGTTGACAGCTTAAATAAAGTCCCAACAACTAGATAAACATTTGGAGTGAATGGTTAGGTGAAATGGGAAGTGCCTGGGTTTTTTTTTTTTTTTGACTGATGCTGCATTAGCTTGCTTTCTTGCATCATATGCCTGTACTAATGCTAATGCAGGAGCATAAATTTAAATTGAGAAAGGATGGTTTCAGGATAGATGTGTAAAAATTTGCTTTCAACCAGTGGGTAGTTGATTGTTGGAATAAACTTCCCTAACACCTAATTCATAATCTGCTGCTCTGTGGAAGTGGGTAGTTATAGAAAGGTAGAATAAAATTAAAGAAGAACTAGACATAAAATTACAAATGTACATTTTTTTTTTTTTTTTTGGCTGATGTTGTTTCATAAGCTTACTTCCTTGCACCATACTAATTTTGTGCAATTTGCAACTTTCAGTATTTGCTGTTTCCCACATATTCTCCACTTCCATATAATGGTCTTTTCAGTTTGTTATATAATTTATTCCTGCAGCTTTGCTTGTTAAAAGTTACTTTGCTTTCATTTCACCTGTTATTTTCAACTTCTTCTAAATTATGTATCCTATAGTACCTTTTTGTCAAAATTTGTTTAATTTTAATATATTCATACTTTGTAATTATGAGATAATCTTTACTTTTACTGTCACTAGAAACTCCACCTTTGAATATTTATATTTTGTTCGCACGTTTTCTATTTAATTTTTTCATGGCTTTGAGTGCTTCACTGGTCGGTACTATATCTGTTTAGTAGTTGCATAGCATCAGGCTACAACTGCTCAAATCAGACTCTTCTATGTTAAGTGGTTATTGACATACTATGTTCGTCCTTTGCCAGCTGAGGTGCCTTGTAGCTTCCCCTTGAAAATGATAAGGCATTACCAAAACATTCCTCTTCTTTTTTTAAAATTTATTTCTTATTTTTTAGCTATTTTCTTTTATTCTTTATTTCATTTATTCTTCATTTTCACTTTTTATAAATTTTTATTTCAGTTTGTGAGAAACTTAGGAGACACTGTTTCACCGGTGTTCCAGAGTTTTCTCTTGAAAAGTTTTCTTGCATTTATTCCAGTTTTTATTTTTAGAAACCCTAAACTTGCAGACTATTTTCTTTCTTTCTTTTCTGATATTCTTTCTTATGAAGTGTACTTTATTTTACTACTTTAAATCACATTTTCTGTCTGTTCAGTGTTGACAAGAATACTGTTCATGTTTCACCCCAAACCTCTAAAAATGAGGTTTTATAGTTTCGATATGTTGCTGCCAACAGAATAACAATGGTATCGGATAATAACAATGGTATCAGAATTCTAGGCCAGTTGATAGTGTAGAAATGTTCCTTTCCTACCATAAACTGTCAGTATAGAACTATAGTAACAGCAAGTACCTGTAAAGTTACATGCTATTCACTTTAATTTTCATACCATTCTCAACTGTATTATACAAGAACTTTTAGTAATCGTAATACTTCAGAGCAATAACTTCATTTAAATTACTTTACTGTTAGCTGCTTTCTTTTATTTATTACTGATATTTATTTGTATAGCCTACACATGTTAGTCCAGCAATAACCTCCATTTTTTTGCTTTCCAAATGGTGATTTAGAGTGTGTGCTTGCAACCAGTATATTTTTGCTAAAGTATGCTTGGATATGGAAAGTCTGTGTAAAACTTTTAAAGAAAGTAGGAAAAACAAAAAAGAGACATAGGAATGAAAGAGAAAATGCTACAAGTTTATTTTCCTTTTAAAATCAACTTTTACAAGGAAAGTATTTTTCTAGAGCAGAGATTCTCAACACAAGAGCATGAGGTAAGTTACTTCTTGTTTATCATTTCCCAATTCACCAAATGAGAAATTTGAACCCTTTCAAAAATCATAAAACCAATGGTAATGGTAGCCTTAAATAAATGCCAGAATGGTTCTAAGACTTTTGAAGAAGCTTTAAGAAGGAACATAAACTTGAAAGATGAAAAAAGAATTGCTATGTTCAAAATCTTGAACTGCATAACTTCTAAACATTTTCTATAATATGCTAACCTTTGCAAACTTATTATTTTTTTTAATAAGAAAAATAATTTAAGCAGGCCAGACTGCTAATTTGGTTTCTTGTATAGATAAGCAAACTGGCAATAACTTTAGTGGCCACCCTTTAGTTAAGCAAAAATTTTACTGGTTAAGAAATCTGTAGTGTTAGCAGTGGCAAAGTGATGCAAGAAAGCAAGCTTATGAAACGTCATAACACACACACACACACACACACACACACACACACACACACACACACACACACACACACACACACACACACACACACCTTCTAATAATTTGTCCAGTCCTTTAAATATTCTAATTACTTCAACAACACCAGATGAAAGTTCATCCCAACAATCAATTATTTTCTGGATGAAAGAAAATTTGCATACAAATCTCTTTTAAAAATTATATCTAGAGATATCTTTCCGTAATCATGATTTTAAATGAGTTGTTACCTTTGCAAGCTATTTCTATTTAGAAATCACTACAATTTAAACCACCGTTACAACACAATAATTACCATAATAAATAGCATCACATTCCATTCCAGAATCTTATTGATCATATGCACTACTCCTCTTGATGGTCAAGAAGTCCAGGCAAGTAAGTGAAGGGAGATGACATCATAAGAGAACAAATGATTCCCAACTGATCTATCAAGACCAAGTAACTTATCCTACCCCACGCTAGAGATCAGTTTTCATGGAATTATATATATTGGAAAAAAAAAAAAAAAAAGGATTTTTGTAAATTATATACTATTGCTCAATTGATGCATCCATAATGAATCTATATCCCACCCATATTTCTATTTATTGTCACAACTTCTTCAGAATATAAATTTAATTTATATTCTAACTATACCTTTATAAAGATAAAGATAATTATCTTTATAATGATATAAAGATAACTATCTTTATAATGATATTCTAAATTTATAATAATTTTTAAAAAAATGTTTTTTTCTTTCTTTTATTTAACTCTGGGTTCAAAATCAATGTACACAATTACAAGATATCTGATCTTCAGTTGGCGGGATAAGTTACTGAGTCATTCTGACTGACCAATTGGGAGTCAATCACTGTTAGACATTACTTCCCTTCATCTGCCTGAACATCCTGACCATCAAGAGAAGTAGTGTATGTGATTAAGGAATGGTATAGTAGTGCATGTGATTAAGGGATTGGTATAAGTTCCAGAATGTGATGCTGTTTATAAAGGTAATTATAATTAACAGTGATTTAAATTTTGGTTATCTCTCAATACAGATATTTTGCTTGTCATTTCAGGTTTCACGTGTCATTATTTGAGACATCAATAAAACGTGATAACAAGAAACTTAGTTTTCCAGATCCATGTTTTTAAAAGGGGGAGGGTATCCAATAGCCAAATACAATTTCGATTACTTGGAAACACAGATAAGGGAAGGCAGCACCTACAAAAAATTCCCAAAACCATGCTATGGTGTTATGAATGTTGTTTCATTATGCATGCTTATTTCAACTATGTGAGGATACAATGTGAGTTTCTGTATACATCTTTCCTTAATTAATTCCAATAATTTGTATGGGGGGAAAAAATGCTTTAAATCATGTCTTCTCAATTTACATTGCACTTTTCAGGAACATATCCTAAACATATATTGGAGTATATCTTTATTTTAATTATTCAAATTATCTAATTAATATCAAATTTTAAGATACAAGGAAACACAGGTAAACAAATAATCTAATATTGTCTAATTAGAACAAATTATAATAAACTGCAAATATCACATTAGCTACTTACTTTGTAACATCTAAATTTGTAAAGTACAATAAGAAGAATTGTCATGCAAACTATAACTCCCATTAAAATGAAAGCATTAGCAAAAGACTGCCAAACTTTTGTAGGTGTATCAACTGTCTGATCAGTAAATGGTGTGTAGACTCTGAAAAAAATAAGAGAAAATATTAAGATTTCTTCAAAACTTATGCTACAATAAATTTATCCCCATTCACAACAGATGGCAAAGTGAGAGAAATAAATAACTGCTATTTCTAAATGAAAGTTTGTAGTCAGTTATGTTTTTTAACAACACAGAAGTTAAGTGCAGCTTCCAGTCATTTTTTACTAGTATTCAGTCTAATAGTATTTAAATATGTAGCTTGAAATAATAAAAAATAAAATAAATGAAACAAACTAACACATGTATGTGTAAGCCTAGTCTCTGCTAAATTTATGTTCTAAATTGCTAATGCACAGGCCAAAATCTGGGTAAACTTTTATTTTAAGTTCTCTTAAAAAAGTATAGAAACATTATGATATAAATTAAATGTTTATTATTTTAACAAACTCAAAAACTGTTTACATCTATACAGAAAGATAAAAAACTTCAAAATGTACCTTGAAGGCTTGAAGCAGTCTTCTGGCACAATTTTTGGTGAATTCTTCAGTTATCACTATTTTTGGGTTCTTACAGTATGAGGCTTCCTGGAATACACACGGTCTCTTAAATAGTCTGCAGAAAAAGTCTGTAGAGGTTAAAATTGGTTATTTGGGCAGCCACTCAATAGGGCCACAATGCTTGATCTACTCATTTAGTAATTTTTCATTCAGAAATTCCTAATTTTGAGGAATAATGTACAGGAACACCATCCTATATGAACAGAAGTCTTTTGCCTCAATACCATAAGAAAAATCTTGGAAAACTGTTAAATAGCTATATGAAGTAATATTTCCACTCAGTAAGAAAAGAAACTTAAAGTGCATTCCATTTTTAATCACAAATTTAAATCACAAAATTTAAATGGTAAAATTGACATTTTTACCTGCAAATTGGGAGGCCTCAAGATTGTGTCTTCTGGCACATTTTTGCAAACTTAATAGTGTGCAAAGTTTAAATAGCCTGCAAAGTGGGGGGGGGGGCTCAAGAGTGTCATTATTTTTACACATCTAGTATTATTAGTAGTAGTGGCAATGATCCAAGAAAGCAAGTTTATACAGCGTGAGCAAAAAAAAAAAAAAATTGCCACAACACCTGTCCATCACTTCCAATAGTTTGTCTAGTTCTTCCTTGTTCCAACAATGAACTATCCACTGGTTGAAGGCAAACTTCTGCCATCTATCTTGCAACTATCCTTCCTCAATTTGAATTTAAACCCCTTCTGTGTATTCTAAGCAAGAGGAAGAATGCCGCAGGCAGTGAATTTGCTCAATCCACTGAAAGACAAACATTTCAAATCAGATCACCTTCCAGGTGCCTAGCCACTGACAGAACTGAAGCTTTGCTTGGTATGAGCACTCTGTTTTTCCCCACTCACCAATCTCATTGCCTATCTCTACGTCTGTTTCCAGCAGATCTATATCCTTCCTAAAATGAGGCCTACAGACCTATGCAGTACTCAAAGATGCAGCCTAACCATTCTTATGTAATGGGGAGATCATGCGAACAGACTGGCCTAAACATTCTGACTCTCCATCACCCTCAAAGATAAAGATACACGTTAAGCACCAAAATGAACATCCTAAAACCCCACAAGAAAGCTTTCAAATGAGTTAATATTACCAAACCAGTATTCTGAATCTTTTTCAATTCTTCAGTAAGAAAAATTAAAATATTCAGGATATACAGGATGTTTACAATCCAAAATCCTCATTAATTACATCACACACACTTGATGAGGACGATCCAGATAGGACAGTTAAATTTGCAGAAACGTTTCTCCAGACAGGCTGCCAGAACAGCTCATGGAGTCTTGCCAATGATATGCAGCAATTTTGCTAGCAGGGATAAGGAGGTGATAATCCCATTCTATTTGTAAAACTAATTTCTTCAACAAATAAAAAAAAAAAAAAAATTTTCTTTTTCAATTTTTTTTTAATGTTATGGCAGTCTTTGAAAATGTTATTAAATATATCTTCAATAAATCTTTCGGGCTAAATTCAGTCAGAGAGAAACATAAAACTGTAGTCAGAAATAAATTAGTCAATGTATACAGTGCCTTAACAATTTCAGGCCATTTTATTTTTTTTCTTAAATTAATTGAATTTTTTTTTCTCTTCTGTGATTAATAGAAGTGAAAAGTAGATAGTTATCTCCTTATCAATTAATTACTAAGATTATAACTTTATAGAACATTCTCTGAACTGTACCATTCAGTTTATTTACAACTATATAATATTTATTACTGTTCTCCATAGTCTTCTTTTTTTTTTAAGTCTCTTTTCTCTCTCTCTCCACATATATATATATATCTTCACAAACAATACTACATTCATGAGTGCTACATAACAATATACATGAAGTATGCACAAACTGTCTAAAGCTGCCCACTGTCTAAATGCTGCATTAAAATTACATTTAATCTATGAATTGAATTGAATCTTTCCAGATTTCTATTGGTCCAATTTTAATGAACTTTAGGATGGCTTCACAAATGTTTCAAAAGGAACTAAATATGAAATTTCATGGAAATCTGTCCACTGGGAATTGAGTTGTTACTTGTGGACAGACAACATGAAGACAATAGGCACGTATGCATATATATGCAAATGAATCTAAAAATGGCTAACATGTTTTAATTTTTTTCAGAATACTGTGATTTTAATTTTTTTAATTAAAAAAATGGCATCTACCAAAATTTATAATGCATCTCATCTTATCTTATCTTCCTTCATGGATTAGGCGATCTGCCTGTACCGATCTAGAAGAGGTCTGACCATCTTTTCTTTGGTCTTCCTCTGTATCTTTTTCCTTTTGCTCTGTATGTGTAAGCTAATTTAGGGAATCTATTATCTTCCATTCTTTCTACATGTTCTTTCCATCTTTGTCTAGATTCTATAATTTTTTCATTAATTCAGTAAATCTTTAATTCCTTTCTAATATTTACTTTTGGTATTTTATCTAATTTTGTACATCCTTTAACATATCTTAAAAATTTCATTTCTGCAGCTTGTATTCTATTAATGTCTCTTTTTTTCAGAATCCATGTTTCAGAACCATAAAGAAGTGTTGGCTGGTATTGCCATTACTTTGTAAAATTTCAATTGTGTTTCTTTCTTTGTTTTCTTAGCCAGAGTTCTTTTTATTGTTCCACATATATTTTGAAATTTCTGGTTCATATCTTCTTTGACATCATATGTTATATCGCATCCAGGATATTTAAAATGTTTTACTTGTTCTAATATTTTATTGTCTATAACTATTTTTGTTCTCACCATATTTTTCCCCTTAAAAGCCATTGTTCTAGTTTTCATCATTGATATTTTAACTTTATATTCTTCTGTTATTTGGTTTAATTTAAATACTGCTCTCTGTAAATTATCTTCACTATCTTGAATAATTACTTGATCATCTGCAAATAACAGTGTATTAATCCTATTCTTTGTATTTAGATATATACCTATATTAATTTCTTCTTTCCATTTACATATCATATCCTCAATATATGTTAAACAACGTTAGTGACAAGCTACATCCCTGTCTAACTCCTTGATTTATTATACTTTCTTCTGTTAATTTATTACCTGTATCTATTACTATTTTTGTTCCTTGATATGAACTTTATATTATATTTGTAAGATGCTTTGGGTATCCTTTATTACTCAATATGTCCCATAGTTTTCGTCTGTTTACTCGATCAAATGTTTTTTCATAATCTATAAATACCAAATGCGTTTCTAAATTAAACTCTTTTCGTTTTTCTATTATTTGTTTTAATATAAATATATTATCTGTACATGATCATTCTTTTCTGAATCTTGCCTGTTCTATTAATATTTCATCAGAGATAATTTTAATTCTATTATTTATTATTTTGCTATACATTTTATATACTGTATTTAGTATGCTAATCCCTCTATAATTCTTTGTATCATTTCTATTTCCTTTTTTAAATATTGAAATAATTTTTGCTATCTTCCATTCTTCTGGTATTTTATATTTTTCCCAACATTTATTAAATAAATTTAGTATCCTGTCTTTTAAAAAACTTCCTCCATACTTGATCAGTTCTGCATTTATACCATCCATTTCTACTGCTTTCCTATTTTTTGTAGATTTCAATGCCTTTTCCAATTCTTCCTTCGTTATTGGATCTATGTCACTAACCGGGTCTAACTGTATCTCTTCTATTTGATATGTTGGGTCTTTCCACAATTCTTCAATGTTTTTTCCATTGTTCTTCCTTAATTATTATATTTATTCTTGAAGTGTCTTTCTCTGTGCTATTCAAGTGTTTCATCATTTTATATGCCAAATTTTGTCTTCCATGAACATCATGTTCTATTGTGCTTATAAATCTGTCCCATGTAAAAAAAAAAAAGTAAAGTGCAGCCATTATCAACCCACTGCAGGATGGAAGCCTCCTCAACGATTCATGCTGAGGGAAATGGACCATAATCTGCCACGCTGGTCCAGTGCGGGTTGGCAGATCGACCGTATTCAGCAGTCAGGGGCTTGAACCCCGGTCTACTCAAGGAGCGTGTACTACTGCACTCTCGCTCCTGACCACTCGGCTACGGAGGCCGGTAATCTGTCCCATGACTCTGCTTTAGCCTTCCATTTTATATCTTTAGTTTTCTTGCATTCTTGTTTATATATTTCTTCATTCGCCCTTGTCCTGTTTTGTATATATTTAAGATATTTATCTTGTACTGCTTTAGCTATTTCTTCATTCCATATCTTTACCCCCCCTCTTCTTATAGTTTTTCCTGGATTGTCCTAGTGTCTCTTTTGCTATCTTTTGAATTATATTTCGTATATTATTCCATTCTTCTTCTATTTGTTCTCTCTCCAATGTTTTACTTATTTCGTCTTTAATCCTTTTTTCATATAAATTTTGTATACTTTCTTCTTGAAGTAGATATACTTCATAACCCAACTCCACCTTCCCCTGTTTAATAGCTTTTTAATGCATTTATAATGTTTTCATTTTAAGTTTCAGTTTAATAGCTTTATAATGCATTTCATTCAAAAAATAAATTTTTTTTTTTATCAATTTCGAGCTTGAAAAACAAAGAAAATGAAAACATATATTAAAAAAAAAAAAGTTCAAACAGGTTTTGTTTTTTTATTTTTAGAATACAACGTTACTGAAAGCCACTCATAACATACACATCCACATCTTTGAATTAAACTTGAAATAACAGGAAGTAGTCACGTAATTCAGTCATACTGACCGAGGGACACATCCCATGTGAATCACTATAAGTGTGCTGACTAACGATCAAAGCATTTAGTATCTCTGAGAATTAATAAAATGAATGCACTACAAATTTATTAGAAGTAATTTTTTTTCGAAATTAGAAAAATAAATGAATAAAAGCCCACATGAACACAATTCTTGCACTTCTTTATAATTAAGAATTTCTGTGCATCAAGTGAGACAAAGTTACAGACAAAAGAAGATCATGTGATTTAGAAAAATGGTTTGATTGAGAGGCGACTATCAAAGGGATAGGTGGTAGATGCTCTTGACTGCTGAAGGAGCTGAGCAGCCAACATTGTTGAAGCTATTAATCAGTTGTTTGCTTTCCTCTGCTTGGATTTTGTAATTTCTGTTAACAGAAAGTGAAGTGTTACATTCTACATCTAGTAAACCTGATAGATTGAAAATATCTTTTTAAATTCTTCTAATATGAGAAGTAGTAGCTTATATAAATCACAAACTAAAAATCATGGTTTCAAATCCCAATATATTACCTGAATATAAAAACCAGTAAAATTACATCTGGCATGACTTAAAAAGTTATAGCATAAGCTATGAGGCATAAGAATAACATGTCAATTTCAAGTCTCTAGCAACTGCATTCTGCACACCTTAGGGGGATTTGCAAGAAGGTGGACTCTCTGCTCATTCATCATCATCAGCCATTTTCAATCCACTGCAGGATGAAGGCCTCTCCAGCAACTTTCCAGTTCCTTCTGTTTTGAGCACTGGCCATCCATTTACTACTCAAAAACTCATGAATTTCATCTATCCATCTCCGCCTTTGTCTTCCAGGTTTTCCTCTGCTCATTATGTGTTCCACAAATGAGTCACATAGAAAAAGAAGATACAAACTTTCCCTTCACTTCATACTAAGTTGTGAAAGGCAAGTTATTAGATACCTTTTTTTACGTAGAAATCGTTTTTTTTTCCCTTTCTCTTTTCTATTCCTCCAGCATTTTTGAAAGCCCAAATATAAGCAATTACATATTGAGAGAGAGAGAGAGAGAGAGAGGAAAATGAATAGATTTTTAATTTGAATTTTTAAATTTGCATATTTAGAAACATCAAAGGGCAAAATTTTGAAGGTGGATTACAAATATTTTTGTTTGTTGATTGCAATATTTTATTATTAACAATAAAACAAAAAGATATCTTATTTAGGAGGTCTGGCCAGTAATGCTAGAAACCAAAGGGAGTATAAAGCCAAAATGTTTGCACGATACTATTCTAAAAGGATCAGTTTGCAAGGTCCAGGGAGAAAACACCACATTGAAATGTTAGAGATAATGATGATAATAAATTTAATTAAAACCACATAAAAACTGCTGAATTAATACTTTAAACCTTTCCAGGAAACCCCTTTCCCTTTTATCACTGAAAGGATGGGGAAAACCACACTAGAAAAAACAGTAAACTTAAAAAGGGACTCCAACAAAAGGGAAACATTATGTGTGGGGCGGGAGAGATAAACCAAAGTACATCTGCTGGGTGCAAAAGTTGATGACAGCATTAGCAGAGCCGTATGATGCAAGAAAGCCAAAAAAAAAAAAAAAATTTCCCATTTCACCCATCCTTTTTCAGGAACGAGAGTAGCTCCATGCAGAAGTTTTTACGGCTCTAGCTAATAGAGAAGTTTTTCTTAAATTTTTGCCATTTCATTGACTTAATTGGAATATTAATTTATTTTCTAGAAGTAGCTTTATATTCCTAGTTAAGGTACTTAGTTTATTTTGAATTTAGATAGAGATTTTGTAGGTTATTACTTAGTATCGGTAAAACTTGTACCGTTCAAAACTTGCCACCATTGTTTTAGTATATTAGATCGATATGGAATAGTGTAATGTATATCTCAAACTTGACAGTGTAAGGTATAACGTAAAACTAGATAGTGTAAGGTATAACGTAAAACTAGATAGTGTAATGCATAGCACTATATTAGAAATCTGTTAGCTTAGCAGAGTATTGTCAATTAATCAATTAAATTTATAAATCTTATTAATTTTTATTATTAATTAAATCGTATTTAAACTGAAATAATGCCCCACACTACAGCAGCAAAGTAACGCGCACAAAGTAGCAGAAGTGCTGTGGTTCGGGGGTAAACTCTCCAATGCATCACAGTCTAAAAAAATGTACAAAATGTAAAATGTGACATTTTGCAGACCTTTCTGGAACAGGACATGATCTAGCCATTTCTGTGTGCTAGGTGCAGAGAATGCGAAGAAATTAGGTGCCAACTCAACATTCTGATGGGTGTGCCCATTACGCTATTAGCTGCCCAAATCAATGCCACAGCCCATTCTTGAGCACCATGTAACAGCGTCAAACTTCGGGGCAGAATTTGCTGGTCCCACAGGAGGAAACAGGGAAAGGGAAAGGGAAAGGGAAACATATTGTGCAAAAAAAGGAATGATGGAATAGGACCAGGGTATGTCTGCCAGGGGACAAAAGTAGTGATGTTGTAGAGCAGATATCATCTTTTAAGGGCATAAAAGGTGATATTGCTGTACACATTAGACTAATGATATTAAGTGTAGATCTGTGGATTTGCTTAAAGAAGTATAGGTCAATGTTGAAAAAAAGGTGAGGGTTAGGATTAAATTTGAAAGTGTCTGCGATCCTGCCCAGGCACGATAGGTTGGAGTATATGATAAGAGCCTTGTCAATCAAATCAGCCCTGGACAGACCGTACAAGGCTTGTGGGGTAGAATTTTCTCAGCATGGTTTGTGCTTATTAACAGGAGAGATTGCTTCTACAGGGATGGGATACACTTAAATAGAAAGGGTGCAAGAATATTTGCTGATGCTATTGAGGCAGTGTTAGGTGGGTCGGAAAACTGCTAGCTTGGGTGGATACACGTACTAATAGATTAACAGTTGCCGCTGGCAAAGTGAAAGTGATTCTTGCACTGCTTCAACTGGAATGAGTAGCAGCCTGGAAAGCAAGTTACTGGGGATTTCAGGAACTACTGTGAGTCATGAAACAAGTAAATACATGGCCTGTGTTAGTATAACTAAGAGCAAGAACAGGTTCATATATACTTGCATGTGAACCAATGCTAGGAGCATAGTAAATAAATTTGATGAATTTGAAGTGTTGGTCAAGACATCAAAGGCAGATATTGTGGGGATATCAGAGATCTGGTGTTACACAGATATAAGAAATGCAGAATTGGCATTTGGAGAGAACAACATGTACAGAAAGAATAGAAAGGATAAGAAGAAAGGAGGGGTTATGCTGTTCATTAGGAAGGCTTTTGTGGATTTATCAGATGATTGTTTTCTACAGCAGCATGTTAGAGAGGCAACCAGAGGGAGTAACACTCTTGATCTGATTATAAGCAGTGATTATTCATGTATTAAGAATTTACAGATAAAGGAACCACTAGATGGCAGTGACCAGTGTACAGATGTGGGATTTACTTAAAGATGTAACAACCATCAGGAATAAAGGGAAGGGTTTTTGCTTTTGTAAAGCTGACTACAGTGGTCTCAGAGATTTTTTAAATTCTATACAGTAGGACCAACTGATGATGTCACCAACAGCAAATTCTAAATGGGAAGCATTCGATGAAGTAATTTTGGAATCTACTAGGCTTTTCATACCAACTAAGAAATACCATTCAAGGTTTAGGTGCAAATGGATGTCAGATGAACTAATGAGACTCATGACAGAGAAGAAAAATACATGGGATGCACAAATTGCCAGGTGACACAGAAGCCTATTATAAACACAAGCTAGTCTGTAATCAAGTCACAAAGGAGGTTAGGCAAGCGAAGGCAAATTATGAAAAATCTTTGGCAAAGGATGCAAAGAAAAAAAGCAAAGGCTTCTTTACTTATGTAAACTCTAGAAGGAAGGGGATGAATAAGATTGGTCCAGTTGATATCAATGGTTTGACTGTAGATGATCATTCTCAGATTGGTGCCAAACTAAATGAGTATTTTGCATCTACATTCATACGTGAGGAGTTATTCAAGAAGGCCAAATGTTTATCAACCACTAACAGGGAATTAAATGATTTTGTAATAACTGAGAGCAAAGTGGAGGAGAAATTGTTGAAGTTAAACATAAGAAAGGAACCTAGGGCAAATAGGATCTATCCAGTTACATTAAAGGAGGAGGCAATGGAAATAAGCAAACCCTCAGCCATAATTATGAGAGCATTCTTAGACTCATGGGAAGTCCACATGGACTGGAGATGTGCAAATGTATCTCAAATTCACAAAGGGGATCAAAGTGATACAGGTAATTACAAACCTGTTAGTTTGACTTCTATTCCCAAGAAAATAATGGAGTCGTTGGTTAAAGAAGCATTGCAGGATCATCTAAACAAGACTGCAGTAATAATTCAGACACAGTATGGGTTGGTTAAGAGGAAGTCTTGTCTGACCACTTTTTTGGATACTATGATAAGGTCACAACAGAACTAGATGCAAAAAATAATTCTGATATCATGTACTTGGGTTTCAGGGAAGCTTTTGATACTGTTGCACATGGAAGACTACTGTACAAATTGGAGCAGTATGGAATTAAGGGCACGTTGCTACAATGGATAAAAGAATGGTTGAGTGGGAGAAGACAGAGTGGTAATCAATGGACACTGCTCTTTGTGGACTAATGTTATTAATGGTGTACCTCAGGGTTTGGTGTTGGGCCCATTGTTGTTTTGTATATTTTTCAATGACATTGATTAAGGTATATCAAGCCTTAATGTCAAAGTTTGCAGATGATACAAAGGTTGGCAGGGTTGTTAATAACAGTAATGACAGTATGCTGCTGCAACAGGATCTGGAAAAGTAGGGCAGATGGGTTAAGAAGTGGCAATTGAAGTTTAACATTGACAAATGTACTGCATATGGTCAGCAGTAACCCCAGAGAAATGTACCAACTGGGTGGTGTCACAATCAGGGTAGTGGAGAATGAAAAGGACCTGGGGGTAACTGTGAGGTCAAAATATGAAGTTTCCTGATCAGTGCAGACATTTGATTTTGATTTTGAGTTTATTGGCGCAAAAACAACTATAGTCATACTGCGCCAAGAAACTCAGTGCAGACAGGCTGCCAGAGTAGGTCTTGGGGTCTTGACAATGATCTACAGGAATTTGGCTAGAAGGGATTAGGAGGTGATTATCCCCTTATATAAGGCAATGTTCAGGCCACACCTTGAGTACTGTGTACAGGTATGAAAGCCTCATTTTAGGAAGGATGTAGTGTTGCTAGACCAAGTACAGAGAAGGGCAACAAGACTGGTGATGGGAACAAAGGGGTGCTCTTAGAGACGGCACTGCGAGGTAATCTGATTCAGGTTTATGAGGCCTCAAAAGGGTTGAGCAGACTCAATGCTGATGTAAATTTCTTCTTGCTTGGATTACAAACTTAGGGGGCATAAACTGAAATTGAGGAAAGACAGTTGTCGAATAGATATGCAGAAATTTGCCTTTAGCCAGTGGGCAGCTGGGTGCTTATTTAAGCACTCAGCTGCCCGATGAGTGCTTAAGGCAAATTTATTTTATTTAAGCTATCAACTTCCATCTGTCATTGTGGAAGTTGATAGCTCAAATAAATTCATGGAAGAAGTGGACAAACTTTTAGAATTAATGGATGGGTGAAATGGGAAGGTGTTTTTTTTTTTTTGGCTGATGCTGTATAAGCTTGCTTTCTTGCATCATATGCCTCTACTAATGCTAATCCACCCCAAATATCTGTCTAGTACTGCCTTGAATTTATGTAAGCTGTCAACTTCTACAATGACAAATGGATGTTTGTTCCAGCAATCAACCACCTGCTGCCTAAAGGCAAATTTCCACACATCTACTCTACAACTGTCTTTCCACAATTTGAATTTATGTCCCACTCAGGCAACCAATCTGGGCAAGAGGAAGAATCCCATCAATATTGAGCTTGCTGAAACTATTCATGGCCTTATACACCTCGCAGGTGCCTAGTCTCCAGACACTGCAATTTTCAGAACTTAGGCCTTTCTTTGTAAGAGCAACCCTTTGTTCCATTCATAAATTTTGGTGCCCCTCTCTGTACTTGTTCCAGCAGTTCTACATCCTTCTGAAAATGAGTCCTCCAGACCTGTACACAGTATTCAAGGTGTGGCCTGACCATTGTCTTATACAAGGGGATAATTGCCTCCTTGTCCCTGCTAGAAAAATTCCTGTATATCAACACCATGAGTTAACCTTGCAGATTGTCTGCACTGCTCAGAAAACTTCATATCTGACTGCACAATTATCCCCAGGACTTTTTCATTCTCTACCACCCTAAGTGTAGTACCACACAGTTGATACATTACTCTGGGGTTACTGCTACCCATATGCAGTACTTTACATTTGTCAATGTTAAAACTTCAGCTGCCATCCTTTCAGCTCATCTGCTCAACGTTTCTATATCCTGTTGCAGTGGTGTACTGTCATTAGTGTCATTAACAACCCTGCCAACCTTTGTATTGTCTGCAAACTTGGACATTACGCCTGATTAAGTCCATTGATTACCACTCTCTGCATCCTCCCACTCAACCATCCCTTTATCCATAGCAGCAATTTGCCCTTAATGTCATACTGCTCCAATTTGTACAGCAGTCTTCCATGTGCAACAGTATCAAAAGCCTTTCTAAGATCCAAGAATATAATATTAAAGCTATTCCCTGCATCCAGTTCTTTTGTGACTACATCATAGTATCCAATCAAATTGGTCAGACAAGACTTCCCCTTAACAAACCCATGCTGTGTCTGAACTATAATTGCAGTCTTGTCCAGATGATCCTTCAGTGACTCCATCGCCTTCCTTAGACTCAGGGAAGGTCCCTGAGTCCAAGGAAGCTCTCATAATTATGGCTAAGGGTTTTCTTACTGCCTTTGCTGTCTCCTTTAATATAACTCGATAGATCCCATCCACCTCAGATGCTTTTCTTATGTTTAACTTCAACAATCTCCCCCATTTTGCTCTCAGTTATTACAAAATCATTTACCTCTATGCCAGAGTTTGATAAACTACTGGCATTCCCCTTCCTGAATAACTCCTGATATGTGAATGTAGATTCAAAATACTTCTTCAGTCTGTCAGCTACCTGACCAGGATCCTCAACAGTCGAACCATCAACATCAAGGGGATCAATCTGATTTTATCCCTTCCTAGAATTTACATAAGTAAATAACTCTTTGCTGTTTTTCTTTGCATCCTTTGCCAAAGATTTCTTGTAATCTGCCATTGCCTGCCTAACCTTCTTTGTGACTTCATTACAGACCAGCTTATATCTACCAGAGGCTTCTGTGTCACCTGTTAATTTATATGCATCCTATGCATTTTTCTTCTCTGCCACGCATCTCATTAGTTCATCTGATATCCATTTAGGCCTAAACCTTGAACAATATTTCTTAGTTGGTGTGAAAAGCCTAGTAACTTCCAAGATTAATTATGATGTAGCAATTTATTAGTGTTTGATATAATAATACTAACGGGTGCATGGTAATACATGTGGGGACTTATGACAAAGTACAAACTGATCAATTGACCTTTACATTATAAAATGTAAGGTCATGCTGAATGTAAGGTCTGGGAGCCCATTTTGGAAGGATGTTGAGCTGTTGGAACAGGCAAAGAGGAGACCAACAAGATTAGTGAGGGAACACAAGGGTACTCTAACCACTAAAGGTCTCAGGACTGCAAACACTGGAATGTTGAATTAGACACCTGTAATGAGATCTGATTGAGATGTTTACGGCTTTCAATGGACTGAGTAAATTATATGCTGATGGCATATGTACCCTTCCTAAGACAACGTGAGAGTAGGGTGGGGACATGCATTTAAATTGAGGAAGGGTAGCAGCAGAATAGATGTGCAGAAATC
Source organism: Mastigoproctus giganteus (assembly GCF_048544385.1). Classification (NCBI taxonomy): domain Eukaryota; kingdom Metazoa; phylum Arthropoda; class Arachnida; order Uropygi; family Thelyphonidae; genus Mastigoproctus; species Mastigoproctus giganteus. The sequence goes on along the minus strand of NC_143580.1, from coordinate 152,018,882 downwards.
TGCTTTCAGCCATTGGGTAGGTGATTGTTGGAATAAACTTCCATCTGGTGTTGTGGAAATGAGTGTTTAACAAATTATTAGAGGGTCAGTGGATGTGTGATGCTCCCCTCCCGATTAATGCTGCAAAAGCTTACTTTCTTGCATCATTTTCCACTACTAATACGAATACCACATTGACACTCACCCAAGACATCATCTGGGTTTAGGGTATATGTTTTAGTCTGTGTAAGAGGTTGCAGAAGTTTTAAAAGAGAGGAAATTAGAGGGAACAGTAGCAGAGAGGTCGGAGGATAGCCTTTTGGCAACAACTGCCCAGGGTGGTATTTTACTTACATTTTTTCTATTTCTATTTCAGGTTTTACTCATTTTCACTAATGTTTACTTAGTTTATTATTATTTAGCCTGATTTACTATTGTACATTAAAAAAAAAAAAAAAAGTGCTACTCAATAATTCAAGAATCTGCAGATAAAGGAACCACTAGGTGGCAGTGACCACAGTGTGCTGATGGGGGATTTACTTAAAGATGTAACTACATCAGGAAAAAAGGAAAGGGTTTTTGCTTTCATAAAGGTGACTACAGTGGTCTCAGACAGTTTTTAAATTCTATATAATGGGATCGATTGATGATGTTACCAACCAACAGCAAATTCTAAATGGGAAGCATTCAAGGAAGTAATCCTGGAAGATATTAGGCTTTTTGTCCCAACTAAGAAATACTGATTGTGGTTCAGGCTAAAATGGATAGCAGATGAACTAATGAAATACATGGCAAGAGATGTATATAAATTATCAGGTGACACAGAAGCCTATGGTAGATAAGTTGTCTGTAATCAAGTCACAAAGGAGGTTAGGTAAGTGAAGGCAAATTATGAAAAATCTTTGGCAAAGGATGCAAAGAAAAACAGAAAGACTTCTTTATTTATGTAAACTCTAAAAGTAAGGGGATGAATTGGATTCATCCACTTGATATCGACAGTTAAATTGTTGATGAACCTGCTGAGGTGGCTGACAAACTGAATGAATATTTTGTATCTACATTCACACATGAGGAATGTCTGTAAGCAAGTGGAGGCCAGAGGCTTATCAAACTCTATTAGGGAGCTAAATGATTTTGTGGTGACTGAGAGCAAAGTGGAGAAGAAATTGTTGAATTTGAACATAAAAAAGGCACCTGGGGTGGATGGGATCTATCCAGTTATATTAAAGGAGGCAGCAAAGGAAGTAAGCAGCAAAGGAACCCTAATTATGAAAGGTTCCTTGGACTCTGGGGAGTGCATGTGCTTGGACTCCATGGACTGGGGATGTGCAAATGTGCCCACAATTCACAAAAGGAGATCAAAGGGTGCAACAAGTAATTACAGGCCTGTTAGTTTAACTACTGTTCCAGGGAAAATAATGGAGTCACTGGTTACAGAAGCACTGCAGGATCATCTAGACATGATTGCAATTATAGTTCAGACACAGCATGGATTTATTAAAGGGAAATCTTGTCTGACAAATTTAATTGGATAACATGATTTGGTCACAAAGGAACAGGATGCAAAAAATAATTTTTATATGATATACTTGGATTTTAGGAAAGCTTTTGATATTGTTGCACATGGAAGACTACTGTACAAATTGGAGCACTATGGCTCCAATTTGTACAGTAATCTTACTTTATCAATTTTAGCAAGTTGCTATAATGGATAAAACTATGGTTGAGTGGGAGAAGACAGAGTGGTAATCAATGGACACTGCTATATGTGGAGTAATGTTATTAGTGGTGCCCCCCCCAGGGTTCGGTGTTGGGCCCAGTGTTGTTTTCTGTATTTATCAATGATATTGATGAAGGTAATCAGGGTTAATGTCTAAGTTTGCAGACAATATGAAGGTTGGCAGGGTTGTTAATGACAGTTGTGATAGTATATTACTGCAACAGGATCTAGGAAAGTTGAGCAGAGGGGGCTGACAGGTGGCAACTGAAGTTTGACATTGACAAATGTAAAGTACTGCATATGGTTTAGCAGGAACCCCAGAGTAATGTACCAACTGTGTGGCAATACACTCACAGTAGTAGAGAATGAAAAGGACCTGGGGGTAATTGTGCAGTCAGATATGAATTTTTATGAGCAGTGTAAGAGTAACTCATGGTGTCTTGTCACTGATATACAGAAATTTTTCTAGCAGGGATAAGGAGGTGATTGTCCCCTTGTATAAGGGAATAGCCAGTCCACATCTTGAGTACCGCATACAGGTCTGGAAGCCTCATTTTAGGAAGGATGTAGAGCTGCTGGAATGAGTACAGAGAAGGACAATGAGATTGGTGAGTGGAACAAAGGGTTTTGAAGAAAGACTAAGTTCTGCAAATTGCAGCATCTGGAGACTAGGCACCTGTGAGGTGATCTAATTGAGGTGTATAAGGCCTTGAATGGTTTGAGCAGGCTCAATGCTGATGGGATTCTTCCACTTGCTAAGATTACTCACCTGAGGAGACAAATTCAAATTGACTAAAGACAACTGTAGAATAGATGTGTGAAAATTTGCCTTTAGCCAGCAGGTGGTTGATAGCTAGAACAAACTTTCTGTCATAGTGAGTTTGAAAACTTAAATAAGTTCAAGGCAAAACTAGAGAAGCATTTTGGAGTGAATGGATGGGTGAAATGGGTAGGATTTTTTTTTTTTTGGCTGATGCTATATAATCTTGCTTTCTTACATCATATGCCTCTATTAATGCTAATAAGTTATTGCTATACAGAGTAGTATTCTATCTTTCATACTGAGATACCTAAAATACTGATCGATCTCAAGAATTTATCACTTTCTTTCCTTGGATAATCATGTTTTTGAAGCAAGTATCTTTTGCTTCAACATAATCATAATTTAGAAGATGAGTTTTTGATGAAATGAAGTCACCTCATAAGAGAAAATAAGCTCATGGTTCTCAACTCAGTAAGTGCAAATTTATTATTTTCTACAGTGACTTTTATGAAATCAAATCTGAATTAAATATGTGCACTGATTGAAGGTATATCTAATTACAGGACTTTGGTTACAGAATGTAAAAGAATGTACACTGAATGGACAGAAATCACGGGATATCTACCTAACTACCTAGTAATGGGAAGTCCCACCTTTCACCCGGATAAGGGCAGTTACACGGTAAAGCATTGAGTACATTAGTTCATGAAAGCATTCTACAGGTATTTCGATCCATGCTTGCTGCACCGCTGTCCATAATTCCATCGCATTCCTGGGTGCAGAATCCAAAGCTTGAACAGACCTTTCCACAGCATCCCAAGGATGCTCCACAGAGTTCATGTCTAGTGAATGGGAAGGCCATTCCACGATGGTAAAATCTGCAGAATGCTCCTCGAACCATGTTCCAGTCACCACGGCTTTGTGGAGGCGCACTGTCCTGCTGGAAGAGTCGATTGCCCTGTGGGTGCACAATGACCATGAAGGGATACAGATGGTCTGCAAGGATGGACACATAACCTGGACCATTCAGAGATACATCTAGACATACCAGAGGTCCCAACATGTGACAGCTGAAAACACCCCCAACCATTACCAACCACCCACCCACCTGCCTGAACAATTCCTTTTTGACATGATGGGTGCATAGCTTTGTGCAGCTTCCGCCAGATACACACCCTCCATCTGCTCAAAATAACTGGAAAGAGGACTCATCAGACAAGGACACCTGTCTCCAATCATCCAAGGTCCAGTAATGATTGTCTTTTGCCAGGTAAGGCTTTGTTTGTTTGTTTGTTTGGGTTTTATTGGCGCATCAGCAACTGAGGCTATAATGCGCCAAATACCGGTCATATTATAAAAAGTTAAAACATTCAGTGACCTAACTAGTTAGGCCACCAGTCCAGATATATAATAACACGTATATAAAAAATAAACCAATAAAGAGATAACAATGACATAAATTTTAAAAACAATTAAAAACTTTTATTGATTTAAAATAGTTAAAAACAGCAGACATTGTCATTGTCAGATAAAATCTGACTGACTGTATAAGGTTCAGTCAGATGATTAAAAGCGGTAAAACGGGTGCTGCTAAAATCTGGACAGTCAATTAAAAGGTGTCTAATCGTTAAAATTGTGCCACAGGACACACACATAGGAGGGTCATCAGCCCTCAGCAGAAACGAATGAGTTAAATGGCTGTGTCCTATGCGGGTCCGGGCAAGAACAACTTCCTCCTTACGATTCCTGCGCAGACTAGACTGCCACGGTTCAATCACAGGCTTTATATGATATAATTTATTCGCAGTCTGTCTATTCCACGAATCCTGCCATTGGGAGTGTATCTTCTCGTGTATTATTTGCCTGTAGTCTGTATAGGGGACTGACAGGCAGCAGTTATTATTGGGAATTGCTGATTTGGCTGCGGCGTCAGCCAAACCATTTCCCGTAATCCCAATGTGGCTGGGAATCCAGCAGAAGCGGATATCATATTCACGTCCACAGAGGAAGTGAATCTTCTGCTGAATACTAGACAGCACTGGATGAGGATTATATCTCACAGATATTAAAGCCTGTAACATGCTAAGAGAGTCTGAATATAAAATGAACCGTTGGTATTGGCATTTACTAATGTGATCCAAGGCTAACTCAATTGTGTGCAGCTCTGCAGTAAATATGCTACATTCAGAGGGAATCTGCTCCGATGTAGTGCTGTCTGTAAAGACAGCAGCAGATCCCACATATGATTCTGACTTCGAACCGTCTGTGTAAACTGGCGCGAAGTCAGAATGTTCAGCTCGGTGTGCTGAATAAAGCTGCAGGTAGACAGATGACGGAGTGTCCGACTTTCCCCAATTCCGAAGGGACATTTCGGGACATGAGCATGCCAGGGTGGAAGGGGTTGCTTAGGTGTTTGGGCAACCTTGTCTACCTTGATATTAAGTTCTATGAGTAGATCTTGGAGACGAATACCAAAAGGACGATTGGCAGTCTTACGGGTATTGTACAAATTTTCCCATCGTGGCTCAAAAACAGATAGCCACGTAGGGTGGTCTGGCAGGGATTTCAATTTTAAAGCGTACTTTAAAGACAACTGCTTACGTCGAAGCGATAACGGTGGTTCGTTTGCTTCGACGTATAAACTCTGGACAGGAGATGTGCGATATGCTACAGTAGCGATACAGAGGGCCTGATGATGGACAGGGTCCAGCCATCGAAGGACACTGTCTCTGGCTGAGGAATATACCTGGGACCCATAATCTAATTTGGATCGCACAAGTGCACGGTAAAGCCGTAGAAGGGTGCATCGGTCTGCTCCCCAAGATGTAGAGGAGAGCGAGCGGAGAATATTAAGCCCTCGTGTGCACTTTGTGCGGAGTTGACGGATGTGATCCAGAAAGGTCAGTTTTTTTATCGAATATGAGTCCCAAGAATTTTGTGTCCCCTGCTACTAGAACAGCATCTTGTCCGAGCCTTAATTCAGGTTCAGGATGAAGATTACGCTTACGACAAAAATGTACGCAAACAGTCTTCTCCGGCGAGAACCTGAAGCCATTAGCAAGTGCCCAGGAATTAAGGCGATCAATGGCTTTCTGCAGTTGTCTTTCAATAACCCTCATGTTGCATGACTGACAAAATATGCTGAAGTCATCAACATAGAGGGCACTGTTTACAGTTGGAGGAAGTTGCTCTGTGATGGAATTTATTTTGATGGCGAAAAGCGTGACACTTAAAACTGATCCTTGTGGAACTCCCTCCTCTTGGCTAAAGGAACGAGAGAGTGAGGATCCCACACGAACTTGGAAAGACCGATTGGCTAAAAAGTTTCTAATAAAAATGGGGAGATGGCCTCTAAGAACAAGGCTATGCAAATCTTTTAAAATGCCAAATTTCCAAGTTGTGTCATACGCTTTCTCCATGTCAAAGAACACTGACACCAAGTGTTCGCGTTTTAGGAAAGCATCCCGGATGGATGTTTCCAGTCTAATTAAATGATCAAGAGTTGATCTGTTTTTTCGGAAGCCGCACTGGATGTTGGAGAGAAGGTCATTTGATTCTAAATACCATATTAAACGAAAATTAACCATTCTCTCCAGAATTTTGCACATACAGCTAGTCAGAGCAATAGGACGGTAATTAGTAGTGACTTTTGGATCCTTTCCTGGCTTAGCAAAGGCGAGAACGATTGCCTTGCGCCAGGAATCCGGAAACTGCCCTTCAATAAAGATTCTGTTATATAGAAGGAGCAGATAATCCATAGATTTTGGTGAAAGATGCTTAATCATTTCATAATGGATGCCATCTGGTCCAACAGCACTTGCATTGGAAAGAGTAAGGGCTCTTTCCAGTTCCTCTATAGTGAATACCCCGTTGTAGGGATAAAGGCCCTTGGACTTAAAACTAAGGGCCTGCTTTTCAATTTTATGTTTCAGGACCAGGAACTCTGGGGAATACGAAGATGTTGCAGAGATGTTGGAGAAAGTTTCCCCAAGAGAATTGGCTATTGCAGTTGGATCTGCAATAGCGCATCCATTATAATCTAGGATTGAAGAAGGGTGGGATGTATATTTTCCCTTCATTTTCCGGATTTTATCCCAGACTACCTTAGAATTGGTAGCCTGGTTAATAGATGTTGTAAAACGGATCCATGATTCCTTTTGACTCTGACGGCGAATGTAGCGTGCTTTGGCTCGTGAACGCTTAAAGGCTATTAGATTAACAGTGGTAGGATATCGGCGGAATATCCCCCATGCTTTGTTCTGAGCCTTTTTTGCTGCTGTGCATTGTGAATTCCACCAAGGTTTGGGAAATGGTGGAAACCGGGCAGATGTTTTTGGAACAGCGTTCGCAGCTGCTTGGACGATGATTTCTGTGATGTACTTTACTGCGTCATTGATCGGCTCCTGACTGACAGTGCTGAGATCAAAATTTGCCTGATGTTGGAAGGCAGACCAGTCAGCCTGATCAATCTTCCACCGTGGTAACCTGAAGGGAAGACAAGGTCTCCCACTGTGTAACAAGGTTATCACAGGGAAGTGATCACTTCCGTATGGATTCTCCTCCACTTCCCAAGTGAGTGAAGGGAGTAGAGAAGGGGAGCAGATAGAAAGATCAATGGCAGAAAAGGTACCCAGGTAAGGCATAGAGTCCTCTGTCATGGTGTCAGCAATGGGAATCTGGGGAAGTCAGCGGCAATTCAACTCCACCAAGTGTATAATGTATTTTGGTTTTGCTCTTCCCCAAATGTAAGACCTTGCGTTTTGCTGCAATAAAACTTAGCTGCCACTTTTCTGACCATTCCTTCAAGTCATCCTGAAGGTGTGCTTCTTGGCATTAATCATTAATGACTCTAGCAATCTTTACATTGTCTGCAAATTTTGACATTGCACCTTCTATCCCTTTTTCCATATCATTTATAAGAAAATGAGAAACAACAGTGGTCCAAGAACCAATCCTTGAGGGACCCCACTCCTACCATTACACCAATCTGAAGAATACCCATTAATCACATCCCTCTGCCTTCTGCCCTGCAGTCACCCAGCAATCCATCTTAGAATCTTGCCAGTAATTCCAACCTGTTCAGGCTTATACAGTAACCTCTCATGAGGGCCCAACTCAAATGCTTTGCTAAAATCCAAATACAGTAGACTCTCGATTTTCTGGGATAGATGGTAAAAAACAAATCCCAGATAACTGATTTCCTGGTTAATCCAAAAATACAAAAGTCCCGGACATACGTAAGAGATATGTTCCAGGACTTCTTACTAAGTCAAGTTTTGTGTAACTCAGGATTGACTAGTAACATATAGCTACTATATTATTAGTGTTTCCATAGCCGAGTGGCCAGGAGCTGGAGTGCAGTAGCACACGCTCTTTGAGTAGACCGGACTGCTGAATACGGTCGATCTGCCAACCTGCACTGGACCAGCGTGGCAGATTATGGTCCATTTCCCTCAGCATGAATTGTTGAGGAAGCTTCCATCCTGCAGTGGGCTGATAATGGCTGCACTTTACCTTTTTTTACTATATTATTACTGACAAATCTGAATTCCGCATGATACTTGTTAATGTTTGGCCATTTTGATACATCCTTATTATGATTCCTTAGAGGTTTAACAGAAGCATCATTTTCAAACTTTTGAATAATTTCAAGTTTTTGTTTAACTGAAAATGCAACTCTTTTGCATTTACCCATCATTTTTGCGATTTCTAAACAAAAAAAAAAAAAAAAAAAAAATTTACTATAAAAAAAAAAAATTCCGACATCCCTGACATAAATAATGAAACAAAATTTGTCTTCTTGCACCGCAACGGAACACATCAATCAATGCAACACACTAAAATAAACTAAACATTTGGTCTCTTTTTTTTGAGTGGCGGGTGTGAAGACAGCGGGGATTGCAAGATAATAGGTACATAATTTCCCAATGACAACTTATAATGCCGCTTGCGTTTTATTTACGACTTGCAAAATATCTGTTTATACCTATTCTAGTTATTACAGTACTTGAATTTTTTTATTTCTGGTTGATTTTTTTTTTTTTTTTTTTAATTTGGAGTCTTGAAGTGTCCTGGTTAAGCGAGAGTCTACTGTACTCTATGTTGAAACTGTTCTCAATATCCAGCTCATGAGTAACTGTGTAAAAATAGCCTGCTAAGTTAGTTAAACATGATTTTCCCTTAACAAAACCATGTGTGTGTGTCCTTCAGAATGCCATATCTATCTAAATATCCCTGGTTTGCTACTTAATGCATCAATCTCATAGTGTGCTGACACTTCATCACAAGTTGCCGTGGTAGTGCACTACTCTAAAGATATGCTGCTTTTATTTAAAGCACAACCACTGTCCAGACCCAGGTTTCAACTCTGACTGGAGTTTTATCTGTGGGCAGGCAGGCATTATGAAGAACTAACCAACCCAGTGACTAGATATATCCACAATATGTGAGATATGAGAGGGTGGACGAAGTAGAGGAGACATAGTTAAGTTCAGGGCAAAAACCTCAAGTTATGAAAATCATTGTTAATGTCATGCACAGCCTTTTCCTGAACATAGTTATGAGAAAACTGGGTTTGCTACTTAGTGCATCAATCTCATATTGTGGAGGCACTTCACCATGAGTTGCCTTGGTATTGCACTATTGTAAATAAAAGGCACTCGCTGCACCACTGGAGCAGAGGATGCTAGTATGGTTGGTAACTTATTAGCATCCTACTTTTCTTATCTCTTTTATCAATAGCAAATCATCTCTGACCATACCTAATACACTCCACTCAATGCTTCTGTGGTCTTCTGACAGACGAATGTTAGAATTTCTTTTCATACTTTCTTATTCCATAAATTCCTCCCTTCCAATTATTGTCCTATTGTAATTGCCCTATGGAAAGAGTAAGGAGAAATCCATCAACCACCAAATCAAACTATCTCAAAACTATCTCCATCTTGATCAGTGATGAGGAATAGGGATTCCACCAGTGCTAATGTACTGGTGATATACTGGCTTATATTACTCATCTTTACTAGTGAACGGGTTAATGCCATTGCAGTTCACAACAAACATGTTTTGTTTGTAGTGAACTGAAATAGCTAATTGGCATCATTTTAATTGTATCTCATATTGTGAATACCTTCACAATGAGTTGCCATAGTATTGGCAAACTTAAGAGAGTTGGCCACCAAAGAGAGGCCAACAAGTCTTGAAACAGTGCTGTCTGGGTGGTGGTATCTGCCGAGAATGAGTAACATTAGTCTTCTCAGCTGGTAAAGCATTACTTATTTGAGGTAGTGCAATACCATGGCAACTTGTTGTGAAGGATATGAGATACAATTAAAACGATGCCAATCATCTACTTCTCCAGTTCACTACACACAAAATATGGTGCAATAGCACTAACCCGTTCACTAGTGAATGTAGTCTCATGCTTTATGCAAAATAATCACCTTGGTTACTCATTTTTGGACAAAATCGATGGAAAAATTTGTTGAAACTAAAAAAAAACAAAAAACAGTTACTCTTGACATTTAACCCCATGGGCTCACATATCTGGTGAGTATGGGCTTGGTACACCCAGGGGTCCTGAGCTGGATATCATCATTCTTCTCTTTCTTGGTGATTCCCTTCTACTTCTGACTCTTGTTCTCTCTCTCTAAGGGTAATTCAGAAATTTGTTTTAGTTGGTCTAGCATAAACCTCAGGCTTTCTTGCACCATATTGCTAATAATATCTAAGGCTTTTAATTGTTTTGTTTTTGGCATTAGCATTACCATTAGTAGTGGCAATATGATGCAAGAAAGCAAGCTTATGCAGCATCAGCCAAAAAAAACCACTCCCATTTCACCCCTCCGTTCGTTCGAAATACCTGTCCAGCTGAGCCTTAAATTTATTGAGGCTATCAACTTCCACGACAAGGAATAGAAGTCTGTTCCACCAACCAACTACCCGCTGGCTAAAGGCAAATTTCCGCACATCTATCCTACATCTGTCTTTCCTCAATTTGAATTTATGCCCTCTCAAGTGATTATTCTGAGCAAGAGACAGAATCCCATCAGCATTGAGCATGCTCAAACCATTCAAGGCTTTATACACCTCAATCAGATCACCTCGCAGGTGCTTAGTCTCCAGACACTGTAATTTGCAAAACTTAAGCCTTTCTTCGTAAGAGCAACCCTTTGTGCCATTCACTAATCTTGTTGCCTTCTCTGTACTCCTTCCAGCAGCTCTACATCCTTCTTGAAATGAGGCCTCCAGACCTGTATACAGTACTCAAGGTGTGGCCTGACCATTGCCTTATACTCACAGACCATTGCCATTGCCTAATGACTCATCAGAGTCATTAGGCCTATAGCACACTCCTACTCTCAATTTTGGTCTCCCAATGCTTATGTCACACCAAACTGACTCGACACTGCACTGTCCAGCGATGTCGACTGGCTTCACTTCCTTGGATTTTATGTGTTTCTTAACTAATAGCATAACCCCTCCTCCCTTCCTATCCTGTCTATCCTTTCTGTATGCATTTTACTCCCCAAATTCCAGTTCTGCTTTCCTTATATCTGTGTGACACCACGTCTCTAATATCCCAACAATATCTGCCTTTGATGTTTTGAGCAATACCTCAAATTCATCAAATTTATTTACCAAACTCCTAACTCAAATTCATCAATACCTCAAATTCATTTACCAAACTCTTAGCATTGGTGTACATGCAAGTATACATGCACTTGTTCCTATTCTTAGCTACCATAACACAACCCATGTGTTTACTTGTACCGCAATGACTCCCAGCAGTCTCTGAAATATCCTGCATCTTGTTTTCCAGGCTGCTGCTCATTCCAATAGAAGCAGTGCAAGAATCACTTTCACCTCTGCCAGTGGCTACTGTTAATCTATTAGTCCTTGTATCCCCCCCAAGCTAACAGTTTTCCGACCCACCTAACACTGCCTCAATAGCATCAGCAAACATTCTTGCACCCTTTCTATTTAAGTGTATCCCATTGCTGTAGAAGCAGTCTCTCCTGATAACAAATACAGACCAGCTGAAAAAAATTCTATCCCTTGAGCCTTGCATAATCTTTCCAGGGCCGAATTGATCGACAAGGCTCTCATCATATACTCTCTCCTATCGTGTCTGGGCAGAATTGCAGACACTTTAAAACTCAACCCTAATTCATGGCTTTTTTTCAACAGTGACCTGTACTTGTTAAGTAATTCTGCCGGTCTCCTACTCTTAATATCATTAGTGCCAACGTGTACAACTATATCACCTTTTGTGCCCTTAAAAGATGATATTCGCTCTACAACATCATCAACCTTTGCCCCTGGCAGACATACCCTGGTCCTGTTCCACCTATCCTTTTTACAAAGCATGGTCCCCGTTTCCCTGACAATAGAGTCACCAACAACTACTAGTTACTGTGGGACCAGTACATTCTGCCTTGGGGGTTGCAGCTGTGTTGCGTGATGACCAAGTGCAAGCTCTGGTATTGATGTGGGCAGCTGAGAGCTTGATGGGCCCTCAATTTATATCTTTCGAGGGCATCCACCCTGTCCTTCAAGCTCTCATATAGGTCCCATAACAATGCTGAGTTGAAGCCTGATTTCCTTACATCGCACACACACAACGACATTCCCCTTGGCAATATCATGTCCCGTACCCGATTGCTCCACAAACATCAAGCAAGCAGTGCATTTTAAAAGGCTGTGATTCAGAGGGCAACTGCCCCCCTCAGTTCTCCTCTGAGCCACAGCACTCCCATTAGCTTGAGCCTTTTGCTTTGCTGCTCTGGTCTGAGTCATGATTTCGATTTAATTTCGATAAAATTTCAATTTCAGTACAAAATTGTAACCCTAAACTTGTATCCCAACACAGTTATAATGCTACATATATTTTTCAGTATCGAGTATTATCTACGATTTCCATTTATATAACTTCCATATCAAGTTATGTATTAATTAATTATGTTATGTTTTTAATCTAAGTCGTTATATGTATTTAGTTAAAAAGTACAAAGGCATAAAGGAAGAAGAAGCTTCTTCTAAAGAAACTCCCATCAAATGATCTGATGAATGTTTTTTGCAATTGGGTATCCAGTTTTCCCTCTGACCATTCAATATGGACAATGGTAGACAGTGCTGTCTCAAACTTCTCCACTAAAGATGGTGTTTTTCAAGGTTCTACACACACACACACACACACACACACACACTTCCTCTTCAATATTAATGACTTCTTCCACTGATTCGAGAAGTTAAAGAGAAGTGTGTGCATTCCACCTTCACCTTTGAGAAACCTTGTCCTGTGCAAACTACCTTAAATTCTCGAATATCCATAACCAATTCCTTAAATGCCGATCTCCACAGAATTCACCAATGGGACAAAGAAACTTAGTTAATTTCAATCTTTATAAAACTAAGTCCTGTCTTGTATCTCACTAAGAAAAGTCTACTGCTTTTATGTTCTTCTTTGGCAGTGCTCAGATTTCTATATAAGACTACAAATCTCTACTGGGGGATCACTCTGATTTCTAATCTCACTTAGCATAAGTAAATCAATCACATATATTGATTCCTCTGCATAAAAAAAAAAAAAAAAAAAAAACTGGATTTTGTTTTTTGCTTGTGGTATTACTTTTCTTCTAAACAACTACTCACTCTATCCAAAAGAGAATAATCAGGTTAATTAATGACCCACCTCTTACAAAATCTCTCCACTCTCTCTTTATCACAGCTGTTCAGTTTCTGCTACTTGCTTTTCAATAGATACTTCCATGGGCACTATTCTGAATTAGACCATCTGTAATTGCACCACTAAACACATGCTGCAACCAGCCAACATCAGTTCACTACAACTCACAGAATCAACTTGTGCATATGTACACTGATATTCCTTTTTCCTTCTGCCTTAGGAACAAGATTTGTTCACATATTTCCCAAAAATTACAATTTACAGAAATTCAACTCTAATGTGATCATGCATTACTCCATACACTGTACTAAGTAATATAGGCTGCAATACCTTTTGTTTGAGGTTTTACAAAAAAAAAAATGCAATTAAGCAAAAACTCACTATGAAGTCTGCACTACATACTAGAATGTGTTTAATTTTAACATTCAAAACAAGTGACTATGAAAACACATTATTAAAAACTATAGGTACTTCTTTATAATTGTGCTTTTTATACGTTCCATAAATTTTGTACTGATACATTATGGTTTTAACTGCTGACCATAACCAACTCACCTAAGTTCTGTGACTTCATATTAATTAAATTAATATTATTTACATTTAAATAACCAACTCACCTAAGTTCTGTGACTTCATATTAATATAAACAATTTGCTAGAGATGCAAACCTTGCATACCTATTAGTCAAATATAGCATTTTATTTTTAAATGCCAAATGAAACATTAAAAACAATAATAATTTCCATTAAAAAGTTTTATTTTCAACATTTGCTATAATTTTGCTTAACCTTTTCAGCAGTAAACATATAGCTATACATTTATTTTCCATGTGTGGGCTTTGTGAGTTATGTAAATAATTTAGGTATTGAATGTCACTTCAAACAACATGTTCCTTTAATACATGAATTGTCTAAATTTTGCTACTACTTGCCATCTCTTATCAGTGTTTCCAACTAACTGTAGAAACAGTTTATAACAGATGACAGTATGAAAACAGTTTTGAAATCGGAGGAGCGGATTGCAACTATTAACTGATGCAATTATTCCTTCGACTGTCTGATTTGAGTTCACAAATAAATGTCTAAATGTGATTTCCAATGCCAAAATTGAAGAATTTTTGTGGAATTCAGATCAAGCATTTGATAAAAATCAATTAATACACAAATAGATTCAGAAGATACTACTTTTGCATCAAAATATTAATGACTAGGTATATTTACAGATTTTTTATGAATTTTTTAATAATTTTTTTCAACTTCGATTTGATTTTTTACAATACTTTTACTCTTTTGAGTGATAAATCAAAATAATAACATAATAAATGTAAAATAGCAAAGACTATTTAGGCAAAAATTTTTCATATTTGCAAAATTTCAAAATTTGACAAGAAAATTCACTCCACAGAGCCTCCCCACTACAAAAATTACTGAAAGGAATGCACCCATATAACACAAACTCAATACTGAAAAGATTAAGTACAGGCCCCAGATTTTTAGAACAAAATTGTTTTTTCTCAATTTAATACTTAACACTACGGATTAGGGTTAATTACAATTCCATTTGTGTTAAAATAATTTTGCGTATAAATTGCAATTATATATAGGCATTAATATTTATAAATTTAGATTATACATAGATCACTGAAACAAAAAAATAAAAAAATATACTCACAGATAGCTTGTAGTACGAGTGTAAAATGTAATAGAACTTATAGTAGCAACAACAACAAGCATACACAGGGATACTGGAATGAATAATTTTATCACATGTTTAGCTCCATATTTCAACTCTTCCTCCTCCTCTTCATCCCATACTTGCCCTCCTCTACTTGGCAGATGATCTGATTCTCCTTCAGGTGTGGTGTCACTCAGATGACCATCTCGAACCATAACTTCTTGGTCCACTGGGCCATTCTGTTGCTGAGAGAGAGGGAAAAAAAAGAGGGGAAAAAAATGGAAATGTTTAAAAGGAATTTCTGTAAGGAAGTCTCAGGTAAAACAAGTAAAATATATTAAATTTATAAGTAAACAATAAAAATAAAATAAATACATGAAAAAGAAAAAGAATATGTATTTTTCTCCTTATGTAGGTAACTACCCAATTTACCACTGAATACCCCACGCTGTCAGCCTCGGCTATCCACAAAGGTAACTTATACCAATAATTAACAACACGCTGGCCAAAAGAAATCTTCCCACAATCCAGTTTAAATCTCTTTCATCATAATTTATATTTATGGCCTCTAGTTCTGGAATCATTTATACAGTTAAGATTTTGCCATCCCCTCTCACAGCCTTAGACCTCAATCAGGTTCCTTCCCCTTTAACACGCCAAGCTGCCATGTTCTGTAGCCTACATAATTAAAATCTTTCCTTATATGGGTACCCTTTTGCAGATCTCATTGAGTGGGTAGCCAGTCTTTGGACCCTTTCAAGAAACGATGCCTTTTTTTTAATGCAGTTTCCATAACTGGACACAGTACTCCTAAGTGCAGTATTACAGTTGATTTATACAACAGGATTACAACCTCCCTATCTGTGTAAGCAAATATTTGATAAATCATCAACAGGAAACCATGAACTTCCCTCGCTGCCTATCTCTGCTAACCAAAAAATTTCCTGTCCAACCATATTGTAACTCGCATATCTCTTCCTTCTTCTACTGTTTGGGTAGCCAGTCTTTGGACCCTTTCAAGAAGCTTGATGTCTTTTTTTTTTATGCTGTCTCCATAATGACTTAATGTTCAAGTTTTCAGATGATACGAAGGTTGGTACGCTACTGCAACAGAATCTGGAAAAGTTGAGCAGATGGGTTGGGAGGTGGCAACTGAAGTTGACAAATTGAATAAATACAGCACTTTACATTGACAAATGTAAAGTGCTGTATATAGCAGCAACCTCAGAGTAATGTACCAACTGTGCAGTACTACACTCTGGGTAGTGGAGAATGAAAAAAAGACCTGGGGATAATTATGCAGCCAGATATGAACTTTTCTGAGCAGTGCAGGCAGGTTGCAAGAGCAGCTCATGGGGTCTTATCAATGATATACAGGAATTTTTCTAGCAGGGATAAGGAGGTGATTATCCCTTTGTATAAGGCAATGGTCAGGCCACACCTTGAGTACTACATACAGGTCTGGAAGCCTCATTTTAGGAAGGATGTAGACTTGCTTAAGCAAGTACAGAGAAGGGCAACAAGATTGGTCAGGGGAACAAAGGGGTCCTCTTATCAAGAAAGGCTTAAGTTTTGCAAATTGCAGTGTCTGGTGACTAGGTACCTGCGAGGTGATCTGATTGAGGTGTATAAGGCCTTGAATGGTTGGAGAAAGCTCAATACTGATGGGAATCTTCCTCTTTCTCAGATTCTGTATCTGAGGGGGCATAAATTGAAATCAAGAAAAGACAGTTGTAGAATAGATGTGCGGAAATTTACCTTTAGCCAGCGGGTGGTTGATTGCTGGAACAAACTTCCTTCTGTCGTTGTGGAAGTTGACAGCTTAAATAAATTCAAGACTGAACTAGACAAACTTTTGGAGCGAATGGATGAGTGAAATGGGAAAGATTTTTTTTTTTTGACTGATGCTATATAAACTTGCTTTCTTGCATCACATGCCTCTACTAATGCTAACTGGACACGGTATTCCAAGTGCAGTCTTACTGTTGACTTAAACAACAAGATTACAACCTCCCTATCTATGTAACCAAATATTCAATAAATCATCAACAGGATACCATGGACTTCCCTTGCTGCCTATCTATGCTACCCAAAAAACTTCTTGTCCAATCATATCGCAACTCAAATCTCTTTCTTCCTCTACTGTTTTTAATTGAACCACACCAAGTTATTCTGGAATTGCTATTGCCCAAGAGTAAAATCTTGTATTTTGCTGCTTTAAAACATAGCTGCCACTTTTCTCACCATCCATGAAGTCTGTCCCAACCAACCTGAAAGGGTGCTACTGACAGTGATTACTGAACAGTCTTCTAACCTTCACATATTCTAAAAATCACGCGCTCAATCCCTTCAATGATGTCACGTATGAAAATTAAAAATAACAGTGGTCCAAGAACTGATCCTTGGGAGATCCCACTTTAAATATTAGACCCATCTGAAGAGTAAACATTAATCTGATTCCTGTGCTGCAGCTATCCTGAGATCCATCCATCTTAGATTTTACCTGTAAGTCCAACATGTTCCAGCTTACAGATTAGCCTCTCATGAGTGAACGAGTCAAATGCTTTGCTTAAATCCAAACAATGTATAAATTATTTCCAACATCCAGCTCATGAGAAACTGCACAAAATAGCTTTATGATTTTTGTTACCGATGAAGTCAGAGTGACTGGTCTGTAGTTGCCCACCTCTCTCTTAAACAGCCTTTATATATTGGTGACACACTGGAATTTCTCCAATCCCAAGAAATATCTCCAGATGCCATAATAATTAATGATGATCAAATGCACTGTCTTGCCACTGCCTTCAAGATTACTGGATATATATGCCATAAACTCCAAGGGCTTTACTTGCCTTTAGGCTTGAAAGGTTTATTAATAGAAAAATATTTGTAATTTAAATACTGCAATTTCAGAAAAATATTGTAATACTATAATTTTAATTATAATATTGTATTAAAATAAATAAAATAATTATTAAAATATTTATTAAAATATAATAATATAATCTAATATAATATTTTTTATATTTTAATACAATATATTGAAATATTAATTTTAAATATTATAATTTTGGAAAAACCAGGAAGATTTTGAAGTTCACAATGCACTAGAAATCACAGACAAAATACACATTTACTGGTATCATTTTAAAAGTTAACTTACTTATAATTCTGTCTGTGGATTTGATTGTCTGTTAGACATCAACTGATTATGATTGCGTCAAGAAATATTGAGAAAAATACTATTGCAGACTTTTCACATCTTCAGAAAAGCTGAGTCAAATTTTTGTTTATAATAATGGTATTGCTGTTTAGGCTTTAACTTAATATTGCTGTTCAGGCTAACCTAATCTATTAGGACCATTTCAAAAGCTTTACCAGAAAGAAAAGATCTGAATTGAGGGTTTGTTTATTATTAGTATTCACTCAGTTAAATATTCTCTGACATTCAAGCATTGCTATGAGGAATTATTAAAATTCTAAGAATGACATGGGATAACTTTTGTTATATTTCATGCTTTCTCATACACTTTCACTTTCTTCTTTCAATAATTGTGTCTGGTAGATTCTCAAACTAAAACTGAAAGAACTGATGCTGCAAAACATCTACTGCTTCCTCATGTCTTTTTCTTTAATAGCACTGAGAAGTACTGGCAGCATGTCCACAAAAAATTTAAAATTTAAAATGATGCAATGCCAACTAATGAAATGTGCTTCCTTGGAATTTATAATATAATTTTTTGATGGGGACTTGTAAACCATGTAATCATATGTAGCAATAAAGTACCTTCTCATTGAAGAAAAAAATAATCTCCTCCCCTTGTTTTAGACTCTCCATAACCATAGTAGCAGAAATGCCTATGATTAAATAAGAATCATCCTTCCAGTTTATTGTGCTATGGCAGCGGTTCCCAACCGGTGATTTGCAAACCTTTGCGGGTTCATGTAAATGTTCCAGGAGGTTTGCACTAAAAAAAATTCTGTAATAGCATCTGCTTAGATTTACATAGGTATATTATTAAAGTATACAATATAACTAATAATAAACAATACAGTAAAATAAAACTCAACTAATGCTAATGATTTACTATCTTACAGTATATCATGCTAAATATGTTTTCCATACGAAATTTTTTTTCATACTCAAGTATCATTATTATGTACAGTACTTTTTTTTTTTTTAGAACCTAAAGTACTTAGTACCATGCATGGGTTGAAAGTTGAAAAGATAATACTTGTTGACATTAGACTTGAAGTTCTGTAAATTGTAATTTTCAGAAAATAAGTATGAAGGAAGGTTGTTCCAGAAAACGGAAGTTGAATGAATAAATGAGGAAGAAAAAAAGCGTTCTGTGAGTTTCAACTTGGATAGTAAAAGGACGTTGACTGGTTGCAGCATATGTTCAGATTTCTCTGAAAGAGAGTGGGAATTACAGAAGCCAGTTCAGAAGAACGGTGCCCACTCAAGTATCTATGAAAAGACATGCAACAGAAACAGTATATGAGACAGAGAGTGGAGAGACTCTGTTAGAGATGGGTCATTAATTAACCTAACTGCCCTCTTTTGAATTGAATCTAGAAGCTCGTGAGAGATTTTGGGGAACCACCCCAAATGTGGGAACAATATTCTGTGGTAGGCCAGATTTATGATTTCTACAGAGTCAACAGTTGTTGACTCTACAGAGATATAAATCCAGTTTTTTAGATGTAGAGGAAGTATTATTTGCAATGTGCTTTATGCCAAGAGAGATTAGAAGTCAGGGTAATCCCCAAGATCTTGCCTAGAAATCGGAGCGTCATCGATGATAAGCATAGGAGCAGAAGAATCCTTTTTGTGAGATAAGACAGGACTGAGTTTTAGAAAGATTGAAATTAAGTTTATCTTTGCCCCACTGGAGATCAGCATTTAAGGATTTGGCAGTGGATACTCAAGAAGTTGAAGCTGTTTGAGCATGGCAAGGTTTCTCAAACTGGAAGGTGGAATGCATGTGCTATCATCAGCAAAACTATGGATAGGATTTCTGGTCAATGGAAGAAAGTCATTAATATACAAGAGGAAAAGAGTGGGAGAAAGAACTGAACCTTGAGAAACACCAGCATTAGTGGAGAATTGGAAGACAGCGATCTACCATCATCCGCAGTGAGCGGTCAGAGAGAAAACTGGATACCCAATTACAAAGAACAGCTGGAAAACCATAGGATGGAAGCTTATTTAGACCTTTATGCCAAACATGATCAAAAGCCTTTGAAATGTCAAGAGCAATGGCTTGAGCTGCACCAAACTTTTCCCAAAATTTGTCCATAGATGGGTAACATAAGCCAGAATATCACCTATGGAGCAACACTGATGGAATCCATACTGGCAATCATTGATCAGATGAAAGATTTCCAGATAGTTTAAGAGTTGGCAGTTAATTGATTTCTCCATTACTTTGGAAAGAGTAGAAGTAAGCACAATGGAACGATAATTGGATGGAAGGGATTTGCCACCCTTTTTAGGAACTGGCTGGATATGAGCAAATTTCCAAGCAGTAGGAAAAACACCTTTGGAATAAGAAAGTAAAATATGATGACACAAAACAGGAGTAAATTCAGGGGCAGAGGTTTCGAGAACTAGTGGAGAAATACCATTGGGACCTGGAGCTTTCTTAGCATCAGATTCATCAAATTCCTTCTGACATTCTTTTGATGGAAGACCACAGAAGGCATTGAATGGAATGTACTGGGAATGGTTTGAGGTGATTTACTAAAATTATCAATACATGAGTTGGAAAAAAATAGGATGCTAGCAAGTCAGTTTTATCTTTGGCTGATGTGGCAACAGAAGCATCTGGTTTTGACAGAGGTGGGAACAGAAATGAACAAAAATTGCGGCCAATAGCTTTGGCAACAGACCAGAATGCTCAGCTATCATTTGGACAAGAAGCAAGTTTTCTACTCTTAGCCTGTTCGAAATCTAGTTTGGAGTAATTAACAACTGCTTTATAAAGTATAAATACTTAATATTAATTTTTATCATTATGCAATGTCACTTATAAAAATGTAGTATGGGAAATATTTTATAATAAAAATTCAGAAATATTATATGATTTCAAGGAATATATGCTTAGTGGTTCACATTAAAAATATGTTGAAAGGGGTTCGCGATAAAAAATATTATGTTGAAAGGGGTTCACGAGTCCAAAAAGGTTGGGAATCGCTGTGCTATGGTAATCAATTTCCAAAATGGAAGTGGAAGATTTAAAAACTGCTGGTATAATAAATTTACATATAATGTAGAGCAATGTTTGGATTTATGAATAATAAATTTACATATAACATAGAGCAATGTTTGGATTTTCAAGCATTGGCATAACATTTAAAAGAAACAAGCAAACTGTTTTATTCAAGTCAGAAGAGAGGAACTTGAACAGGCTTTCTGCATGAAAGATAACATACCTAGGATTATAAGCTTGCTTAGCCTGTTTAAGATTGCTTTCAAGAGAAATTTAAGATTCAGAAATCTGTTTTTCTCAGGGAGTTCATTAATTTATCTTCTTTCAAAACTTCTTTTGGACTACAAACTGGATTTGGATACGAGTCAGTGGCGTTACTAGTGATCACTTGTGCTTTTCAATTTTGTAATGCTGAAAAGATGTATTTTTGTATGCTTATATATATGACTCTTCTCACCACTTCTAACTTCTTTAAACAGACTTGTCAAAGGTATCCACTGTTCTACCAGTCTAGTTACAGATTTAACCCAAGACAGTCAGTGTTCATGAATGCTTTAATTTTTTTTTTTTTTTTTTACTTCAGCAGCAGCATCAGTTGAAATTGTTTAAATCTATCTTTCCTTTTAGCACTTCTTTCTATTCATCATAGTAAATAGTAGTTGAGCACCAAATATTCAAATGTTCATGCACTCTTACAGGAAGGCATGCATCTCCCTTTGATCAGTAATCACTCTGACTACTCATCAAAGTGGTTTTAAGCAATCAAAATGACCCATTTTTCAAAGCCTTTGCTGCCTCTTCTTTCCCTATGTGTGCAATTTTGCTATGCCTGTTGTTTTTCTTCCGCTACTGTATTTTTTTGCTATTTCACTATTGGGAAACATTTCTGAATAATGCAACTACATGATCTGCACAACTCACAGGAAAATTATGTTCAATGAAAAAAGATGCAAATAAGCAATTAGCACATATGTCATCACAATGAATTGCAACATCTATTTTTGCACTTCTTTGTGTGCACTTCATACTGTCATTATGCTTATTTGTTTGCAAATATCTGATTTACATCATGTTTCCCACTGATGAAATTAAAAAATCACATCCATATACAGTACACAAGAAAAACTTGTTACCTTTTTCAGAGTTTACAACACAGAAAATTTTGCATAAATGTCTTCTGAAATTTTACATTGTATTGGCATTTTACTGAAAATTTTTTTATTTAGTTTCACATCACACAAGTGCAATAAAATTGCATATTACTGAGAATGCTATTGTCCCACATTCCTATTTTGCAATATAGACTAGGACACCTAATGGCCAATTCATTAACAAAAATAAGAAATTTGCAAAATTAAAAAAATAATAAATTTCCAATTTAAGTTTACTATTTCCTTAGAAAAGCAAAATAAAAGCTGGAGAAAAACTGAGTTTCTGCAGATGGAGAAGGGGTTACATCAAATGTAAAAGATGGATCCTCCATCATAAATCCAAAAAAGTTGGCAGCTGAAATACAACTAATTTCATCCTCCTTTGTCTCACTCAGAAAATCTCTCTGCTTACCATAGTCATTAATCTGTAAAGATAGATGTAAAATACTTGTTCAATTCATCAGCAACATCAGCTGGGTTATCTGAGATTTTTTTCATATCTGTTACATGAGGGCCCAATCAGATTTTTTTTTTTTTTTTGTATTTGCATATATGAAAACTCCTTGTCCTCTCTGTTCTCTTAAGCAGTGATTTCTCATACTCAGCCTTTGCCAACCTCACCTTTTCTGTGGTGCTATTATGGATAAACTTGTAGCTATTATAGGCTTCAGTGCTTTTCATCACTATATCTGTACCATGCCATTTTTTTGCCGTGCTAGTAGACTAACCAGCTCTGTATTCATCCAACTCTGCACCCCCCCCTTATGCTATACTTTCTTAATGGTACAGTGCAACCTCAATATAATGCAGGTGTCAAGCAACAATTTTAATACCTGTGTTATAAGCAAAGCAAGTTATAGCCAAAAAACCTTTGCCATTTTTTTTAACATAAATACATGTTACTTAGTAAATAAATACTTTATTTGCTAATGTTTCATGAGTATGTTTCATGACTAAAAGGGAAAGTATTAAAGGTTATATCATGTTACTTAGTAAATAAATACTTTATTTGCTAATGTTTCATGAGTATACAAACTAAAAGAGAAAGTATTAAAAGTTATATCATTCCCTTTACATTCTACTAATACACAATGCTGTTATCAACTAACATTTCATGCATCCATTCTGAAATAGTCACGTAATTTAGTTTGCCAGAACTGATGACAGCATTTTTTCAGTAAGTAATTCTTAAAAGTGGTCAGATGTAATAAATAAAGATGCTCACTATCACTCTGACGTTCGAACCAGGCCATCATCTTATTAATGTTTTCAAGCACTTTGTTAATATTTGGTGCTTTTTCCTTACACGAGTCATCCACATTATCTTCTGAGTCTCTTCCTGTCCGTCAACTGTCTTTCCACTGTTCAGAGAGGCAGCGATTTTTTCCTCACTCAGGTAATGTACAACTGGAGCTTCTGCATCCAACTCAATCCAAGCAGCCAGATCATTTGCTGTACGACTGCCACCAAATATGTTATAAACAGCCTTTGCTTCTTGTTCTGAAGGTACTGCTAATTCAAGGTTATTATTAGTAATCTTGTCTTTTCCAATACATTTCTTCCAGCAGCTTACTTTCTCCCACACTCTATATTGTATGCCATGTCTTTCAGTGTTAATATTTTCAGAACTTCTAGAACTTCAATTTCTGAGTTCACAACTCCTTCAAGTAGCTCGGCAAGAAAGTAGGCTCTGAAGGCTCGAATAACACCCTGATCCATGGGCTGAATTAGTGCAGTTGTGTTCTTTGGTAGAAACGTGACTCTGAATCTTGCCATTTTTCAATTTCAGAAGATCAGCCAAAGGATGAGCTGGGCAGTGATCCAACAGTAACAGAGCCTTTTTTTAAAGATTTGTGGAGAGCTAGTGGCATCTCACTGATGGTACAAACATTCAAACTATGATGTAAAAATATCACTCATCATCCAAGTGTTGGATGCTATTTTTATATATCACAGGTAGTGGTTTCATGTTGATATGCTAAAACTACTGGAGAACTTTGGCTTTTACTGATGCACAATGGCTTTAGCTAGTGATTTCCAGTATTGTTTGTGCACAGTAACACACACACACACACACACACACACACACACACACACACACACACACACACACACATGTGCATAAGCTTTCACGCCTGCTTTGTTGGGGCCATTTTAATATCCAATTTGTAAAGAAGGTTACAGAACAGTACTGTTTCATCACAGTTGTACATCTGTTCAACTGTGAATTCACCATCTTGAATTACATTACAGAGAAATTCAGGAAATGCTTCTGCTGCTGTAATGTTACCAAATGCAGGTTCGCCTACAAGACTAACATGGGATATATCCCATGACGATATATCCCTTCAGAAGATTTAAATGTGTCATCTCCACCAAGTAGCATATTAACATCAGTAGAGGCATATGATGCAAGAAAGCAAATCAGCCAAAAAAAAAAAAAAAAACAAACCTCCCATTTCAACCCTCTGTTCATTCCAAATACTTGTCCAGCTCAGCCTTAAATTTATTTAGGCTATCAACTTCCACAACAAAAGATGGAAGTCTGTTCCACCAATCAAACACTTGCTGGCTAAAGGTAAACTTCCGCACATCCATTCTACAACTGTCTTTCCTCAATTTGAATCTATGGCCCACAGGTTCTTAATCTGAGCATGAGAAAGAATCCCATCAGCATTCAGCTTGCTCAACCGATTCAAGGCCTTATACACCTCAATCAGATCACCTCGCAGGTGCTGCAATTTGCAGAACTAAAGTCTTTCTTGGTAAGAGCACCCACCCCTTTGTTCCTCTCACCAATCTTGTTGCCCTTCTTTGTACTTGTTCTAGCAACTCTACATCCTTCCTAAAATGAGGCCCCCAGACCTATACACAGTACTCTAGGTGTTGCTTGACCATTGCATTGTACGATGGGATAATCACCTCCCTGTCCCTGCTAGCAAAATTCCTATATATCATTGAGAAGACTCCATGACCTGACTGGCAGCACCCTCTGCACTGCTCAGCAAACTTCATATTTGACTGCACAATTACCCTGCAGGTCTTTTTCACTTTCCACTTCCCTGAGTGTAGTACCACACAGTTGGTACGTTTCTCTTGGGTTATTGCTACCCATATGCAGTACTCTGCATTTGTCAATGTTAAGCTTCAGTTGCCGCCTTCTCAGTCCATTTTCCCAACTTATCTAGATCCAGTTGCAGTAGAATACTGTTTTTACTGTCGTTAACAACCCTGCCAAACCTTTGTATCATCTGCAAACTTGGACATTAATCCTGATATACCTTCATCAATATCATTGAATGAATACACAAAACAACAATGGACCCAGCACTGAACCCTGGGGAACTCCACTAATAGCATTTGTCCACGAAGAGCAGTGTCCATTGATTACCACTCTGTCGTCTCCCACTCAACCACCTCTTTATCCATTGTAGCAACTTACTCTTAATGCCATACCTCTCCAATTTGTACAGCAGTCTTCCATGTGCAACAGCATCAAAAATTATATGAAATATAAGTGCCTGTGCTTTCGAAGTTACCCTATTTATCAGTACTCATTTGCTACGCTTTTGTAGAAACCACTTGTATAAGCATTAGTCCACATCACTGTTTTCACAAAGTCTAGTTTTCTTTCATCTACATCTTCTATTGAGTCAAGAATGAACATAATTTTTCTTCCTCTTTAATTCAACCACAGATCGTTCCCTTTGGAATTCCACACTTGAAAAACATACTGCATTTTGTTTTGCCACTCTTAACTCTTTCAATAATCTAACTTTTCTTCAACTGCATAATTTTTTCTTTTGGTGGCCATTACTTAAGTCCTACAGATTTACTAATTTTGTCGTGTATTTATTTCTGATGCCAAAGAATTTACCGCATTTTGAGAAAACTAAATTGAAACCAAACTGTCCGGCCTATCACAGTGCCAAAGTGAAGTCACGTGATTTATCCAAAAATCATTTGTCAGTTTATGTAGTTTAGTCCTTAGCACCTTTTGCTATCCTAAGTGTAACTTCTAGTTGAAGAAAGAATGTATGCTGTTGTTTACAAAAATTTACTTTTAAACTTATAATGTAATGCATTTGATGAACGGCAGCTGTATTCCCCTCCAGAAATTGCTATTTGTAATTTGCATTCCACTGATATACTCTTTAATTGCATCTCCAGATGAAGGGAGAAACTGGATGTCTACAGTAATTAGTCTCTGAAGAGACTTGTCTACAAAAATTACTGTGCTACCAAATACATCAAAGTGAATACACAGTTAATTGTTAGCTAATTTCCTCCTATTAGAAATAAGGTAGTAGGATATACGGTAGTATATACAGTATTCGCCTTTTCCAGTTTCCAATATGAAATTGCTAGGTCTTTCAGCACACTACTTTTTTTTTTTTTTTCATAATTCATTTTGGGGGACATGATCATGCCCACGGTATATATCCAAAACCATGGTATGAATATGCGCTTTATATCAAGATTGTACTGTATATTATGCATTCATGGATTCTGTGACTAAAGCTATTCCATAATTCAAATGTATTAACCCTCCTTCTGCTATCTTCCCACATATCTTAGACTGTCATAGTTCTCTTAGCATTAGCATTAGTAGAGGCATACGATGCAAGAAAGCAAGCTTATTCAGCATCAGCCCAAAAAAAACCCTCTCCCATTTCACCCCTCCGTTCGTTCGAAATACCTGTCCAGTTGAGCTTTAAATTTGTTTAGGCTATCAACTTCAACAACAAGTGATGGA
Source organism: Mastigoproctus giganteus (assembly GCF_048544385.1). Taxonomy (NCBI): domain Eukaryota; kingdom Metazoa; phylum Arthropoda; class Arachnida; order Uropygi; family Thelyphonidae; genus Mastigoproctus; species Mastigoproctus giganteus. Next base: position 151,991,937 of record NC_143580.1, on the reverse strand, counting down.
AGTCGGTTCCACCAACCAACCACCCGCTGGCCAAAGGCAAATTTCCGCACATCTATCCGACATCCGTCCTTCCTCAATTTGAATTTATGCCCTCTGAGGTGATTATTCTGAGAAAGATGAAGAATCCCATTGGCATTGAGCATGCTCAAACCATTCAAGGCCTTATACACCTCTATCAGATCACCTCGCCGGTGCCTAGTCTCCAGACTCTGTAATTTGCAAAACTTAAGCCTTTCTTCGTAAGAGCAACCCTTTGTTCCATTTACTAATCTTGTTGCCCTTCTCTGTACCCGTTCCAGCAGCTCTACATCCTTCTTGAAATGAGGCCTCCAGACCTGTATACAGTACTCAAGATGTGGCCTAACCATTGCCTTATACAAGGGAATAATCACCTCCTTATCCCTGCTAGAAAAATTCCTGTATATCATTGACAAGACACCATGAGCTACTCTTGCAGCTCGTCTGCACTGCTCAGAGAACTTCATATCTCCCTGCACAATTACCCCCAGGTCCTTTTCATTCTCCACCACTGTCAGTGTGGTACCGCAGAGTTGATACGTTGCTCTGGGGTTACTGTTTCCCATATGCAGTACTTTACATTTGTCAATGTTAAACTTCATTTGCCACCTCTCAGCCCATCTGTTCAACCTTTCCAGATCCTGTTGCAGCAGCATAGCGTCAGTAGTGTCCTTGACGACCCTGCCAACCTTTGTATCATCTGCAAACTTGGACATTAAACTTGATATCCCATCATCAATATCATTCATAAACACCGAAAACAACAACGGACCCAACACTGAACCTTGAGGAACTCCACTAATAACATTAGTCCACGTTGAGCAGTGTCCATTGATTACCACTCTCTGTCTTCTGCCACTCAACCATCCCCTTATCCATAGCAGCAATTTGCCTCCAATGCCACACTGCTCCAATTTGTGCAGCAGTCTTCCATGTGCAACAGTATCAAAAGCCTTTCTAAGATCCAAATATATAATATCAAAGTTATTCCCTGCATCCAGTTCTTTTGTGACTACATCATAGTATCCAATCAAATTGGTCAGGCAAGACCTGCCCTTAACAAAACCATGCTGCGTCTGAGCTATAACTGAATTCTTGTCTAGATGATCCTGCAGTGCTTCTTTAACCAGTGCCTCCATTAATTTACCTGGAACAGAAGTTAAACTAACAGGTCTATAATTACTTGTGTCAGCCTTTGATCCTCCTTTGTGAATTGGGGTTACATTTGCACATCTCCAGTCTATGGGTACCTCCCCTGAGTCCAAAGAAGCTCTCATAATTATGGCTAGGGGTTTGCATACTTCCTTTGCTGCCTCCTTTAATATAACTGGATAGATCCCATCCACCCCAGGTGCCTTTTTTATGTTTATCCTCAACAATCTCTCCTCCACTTTCCTCTCAGTTATTACAAAATCATCCAGCTCACTGCCAATGTTTACTTTACCTACATCATTCTCCTTCCTGAATAACTCCTCATGCGTGAATGTAGATGCAAAATACTCGTTTAGATTGTTAGCCACCTGAGCAGGATCCTCAACTGTTGAACCATCAATATCCAGTGGACCAATCTGATTCATCCCTTTCCTTCTCGAGTTCAAGTATGTAAAGAACTCTTTTCTGTTTTTCTTTGCATCCTTTGCCAAGGATTTTTCGTAGTCTGCCTTTGCCTGCCTAATCTCCTTTGTGACTTGGTTACAGACCAACTTATATCTATCATAGGCTTCCATGTCACCCATTAATTTATATGTATCCCATGCATTTTTCTTCTCTGCCACATGTCTCATTAGTTCATCTGACAACCATTTAGGCCTAAACCTTGAACAATATTTCTTAGTTGGTATGTAAAGCCTGGTAGCCTCCAAGATTAGTTCCTTGAATGCTTCCCATTTTGAGTTTGCTCAAAATGGGAAGCATTTTGAGCAAACTCTTTTTTGCTCTTTTGCTGAAATTAAATCCATCCCTTCAACCAAGGGGTATTCAGGGGGCAGAGGGAGAATATTCCCCCCTTAACCAGGTGTATATGTGTTCCTAGGTCTATCTAAAAAAAAAAAAAAAACTCAAAAACCTGGTTGTCATGCCCCCTTACGATGAAACCTGGATATGATGCAGCAGTCTTCACCTTTAATAACTGCAACCTCTTTCTTCATCTCCTCAAACTAAGGACTGCATGATCACTCTCTAATGGTTCCTCTACTGTGAGCTCCACAATGTCATCTGATTAATAGGCAATGATCAGGTATAGAATATTCTTATCTCTAGTATTTACTCTAACATGCTGATGCAAAAAAAAAAAAAAAAACTTCTAGTATACGTAAAAACTTTGCCACCATTGTATGTTTCCTTCTCACTTACTACAATCAATAAAGGACAAATCAAAATCACCTATAATAAGACAATCACCACTTACTCACCCTTTTCATCTATATATAGAGGTTCTTGTCATACTCTTCATAATCTGCAGGTTGTTAGCATATCCCCCTCTCAATTTCCTTTACATCCAACTACTTCATACCACACAAATTCTAGTTCTGAATCTGTGAAAGCTTTAGCCACCCTCAAGCTGTTTTTGGTAAGAAGCATAACCACCCTTCTACCTTGTCTACTTTGCCACTAGTTATATCAGAATGTATATGCATTTCTGTCCAGGGACATAAAAGGGACTATATAATTTAAAGCCTTGTGGAATAACTGAAGACTTGAAGGACTCTACAGTGCTTTTGAGTGGAAGTTTTGATTAGCAAAGTCCATACTTGTAGGCAGAAGAAATCTGTTTTATATAGCCAGAACACATTTGGACAAAGGTGGTAATAAGGATTTTGTTAATATCATTAAGGTATCCTCAATGATATCAACAAAATCCCTGTTGGTAGTTGGGGGGGTAATATAGATATGCACTTATCTAATGATATGGATCATAACACTTGCGCATGCACGCAAGTGTTATGATCATGCATGCACACGCACCTCAGCAATTCTTACTGATATTGGCAAATGTGCTAATCTATATTACCCCATGCGTAACCTATGGCTTGTTGCTATCATTTAGGATACCTTATTAATGATATCAACAAAATCCTTATACTACCTTTGTCCAAATGTATTCTGTCTATATAAAACAGATTCCTTCTGCCTACAAATGTGGACTTTGGTAATCAAAACTTCCACTCAAAAGCCTTGTAGAGTCCAAGTTTTCAGTTATCCACAAGGCTTTAAATTATATAGTCCCATGTCCCTGGACAGAAATGCACATACATTCTGGTCTAACTGGTGGCATTTTTTAGTGTAGTCCTATATTTATCCAACAAATCATCAGTTCTTGTGCATTTAATATCATTAGCCCCCTACATGAATAATTAAGCTTGCTTTAACCCCCCCCCCCTTAGAGTCAGACAATCTTGGTGACAATCAATTGCTGCTGACTACAGACACACCTATCCTTACTACAAAAAAAAATGTTGCTTGTTTCCCTGAGAATGGAATCTCCTAATAAAACTAAATCTTGAACCAGAGCAGTATGCACTTCATTATTCTGTTCTGGAGCATCAAACAAGCACCTGTTTCTTCAGCAACTTGAATTCATCTAGTAACGCATAAAATTTTAATTTGAGAGCAATACACTTTTTTACATCACAGACAAAGCAAAGAATCATCTCAGTTAAGCTATGATTATCAACTAGACTAACCAATGAATACATGCCATAGGCTACGCATGCAATGAACTCATGACTCATAATAGAATTGCCCGTAGCCACTTCCATCTGTCATGGTTTCTGTGAAGTATTCAATGTGGATCATGTAACAATTACTAAGGTAAGAATTAAACTAAAAAATATTACAGAATGTTCCCATTTTTCAGGAATTATCATTAATTTATGAAATTCAGATTAATAGTGGGATGACAATTTAAGCATTCATATATTTTTCTTCTTTAACTGTATTCATTGTTTAACAAATAAAGGTGCAGATCCAAAAACTGGATACCTTGGAACATGGAGATTACCAGTTTTTGAATCATGAATATGATTCAGCATGAACTGTCAAGGTAAATGTTGAAATGTGAGTACAGGTAAATGGAGAACGTGCTACCAGCTCATCTGTCACTATTTTTGTCAATTTGTTTATGTGATTAACTTATTATTGTATTTATTAACTATTTCATTTTAATTATTTTATTATTATTAATTCTTTTATGATCCAAAACAATCTGGTTTTCAACTACCTTGAGCCAGCAGGCAGTCGTTGGAACAAACCTCTAGCTAGTGGAGTAGAAGTGGATATTTTTGAAAAATATTCAAAGAAGAACTAGAAAAATTATTAGAGGGGGATGTACAGACAATATGGAAAGTGCTTTATTTTTGATTTTTTGTCTGATGCTCTATAAGCTTGCTTGCATAGATTGTTTGCCACTACTAATATTAATTAATATTACCATACAAACAACTGATGACTATATCATCCTATTAATGTGGTGCCTTGTGTCCACACTATATTTTATTCAAATAAAAATGTAACAAACCTCTAGTAATTGTGATGTTCATCACAACCTTGGAGGCTTTTCTGATTTATCATACATACTTAATAGTTATCTGTGATGCACTTATTTTTACCTGACAAATCAAGGTTCAGAGAAGGATTTTAAAATAAATTTATTGCTTTGAAACTAAACAAATGATAAGATAATACTTTTGCCATTGACAAAAAAGCAGATTATGAAAATTTTAAAGTCAGAAATCATAAAATTGTACTAGAACATTTTATATCAATATTGACTTATCTTTAAAATTCACAAGAAATATAGAACAGATCTCTAAATAAAAATTTCTTAAAATCAAAACTAATTGAACAGCTAATGCATGTTATACGAAACATTCTGTATATTCTAAATGTCAGCTGATCTGTTTTATGTTTTCACTTTTGTATAATCTTATTTTAAAGTATGGCCAGACAAACCTACAGAGTGGCACACTTAAATGTTCCCTAAGAAACTTGCTTTTTTCATTAATTGTTACAAACTTCATGAAATTTGATGCTCAAATTCTTGGAAAACATTCTTATTTTACCACATGTTCAATGTCCTCCACTTTGAGGAAAAAGTTCCTGAAGGTACAGTATATAGCAATGGCATGATACCATGTGTTTTCACCAATTTTAGGACATAACTAAATGATTATGGCACTCAAATTCATGAGTGGTGGTGGCGCATTACACCTTCATGGGGCCCAAGGCAAAATGAAATTTGGAGCCCCATCTAAAGAAAAAACTAATAAAGAACATTTTCAATTTCATTTTATTGTGACAACAAAACAAATAAATTATATGACATAGAACTAAATACAGTCGGATCTCAATATAGCGAAATCGATGGTTCACCTGAAAAAATTCGTTATAAAGAAATATGACCTTTCCAACAATCAAAAATACACTGTACTGTAAATTCAGAAATATAGTAAAAGATGGGAAAGAAATGGAAATGAAAAAATTTTCTAACATTTTAAAACAATTTATTAATACACATATATATTAAGAAATGACTACTACATGATGCCCACAATTCATTAGTACACTTTTAAGAATTATGTCTTAAAATATTTGGTTATTTTTTGTTGTACGCTAGATTCTATTGTACACCGTTCATAAAATTGTAAGCATGTGTTTAAACTTTAAACACTCAGTTATATTTTCTGTTACATTTTCATCCCACTGAAGGCCTCGATGCAAAGTTTCAAATGCTGCCAACATTTTCTTGGAAGGTTTAATATTGCTTTCATTTTCATCCAACTCATCATCGAATTTGTCACTAGTTCTTTAAATACGGTCCAAAATGTTGGAGTCACTCATTCGGCTACTATGACATCATTATCAACTCCTAAAAATTTGGCAAGAACTATTTCTCCACTGATCAAACCTCACTTGGAACTCTTCCCAAGATTGCTCATTGTCTTCTAGTAGTTAATCCCTCTCATCTTTTCGAGATTTCTTTTCTTCTTTTCCTTGGTCAGATTACTGTTTCAAAACTTATGAAGTCAAAGTTTGCTCAGATCACGTCAGTGAAATTATTCTTGTAGGAATGGGATCCTTTATTCCACACTCCACTTTAAAATCTTGTCCTTTATCTAAACCTTGGTTTTCCAATAAATGTGCTAAGGCTGTTCAAGAGAAAAACGTTGCATATCGTAACTGGTTTGTTTTCAATTCTTCAGTTTCATTTTCTGCCTACACCAAATCTCACAACAATTGTAAAAACAGTTATCAATCAGTCCAAACTAGATTTTGAACAGGCTAAGAGTAGAAAACTTGCTTATTGCCCTAATGGTAGCCGAGCATTCTGGTCTCTTGCCAAAGCTATTGGCCATAACTTTTGCCCATCTCTGCTCCCACCTCTGTCAAAACCAGATGGTTCTGTTGCCACTTCAGCCAAGGATAAAGCTGACCTGCTAGCAACCCATTTTTCTTCTGACTCATGTATTAATGATCTTGGTTAAACACCTCCCACCAATCCCAACACACTCCATTAAATGCCTCCCATGATCTTCCGTCAAAAGGATGTCAGAAGGATTTTGACAAATCTTGATGCTAAGAAAGCTCCAGGTCCTGATGGTATTTCTCCACTTGTTCTCGAACCTTTGCTCCTGAACTTACTCCTGTTCTTTGCCGCCTTTTTTTTCACTTTCTTATTCCAAAGGTGTTTTCCCTTCTGCTTGGAAATTTGTTCGTATCCAGCCAGTTCCTAAAAAGAGTGACAAATCACTCCCATCCAATTATCGTCCCATTGCAATTACTTCTACTCTTTCTAAAGTAATGGAGAAATCAATTAACCGCCAACTCTTAAACTACCTAGAAACCTTCTGTCTGATCAATGATCGCCAATATGGATTCGATCAGTGTCGATCCACTGGTGATATTCTGGCTTATGTTACCCATTTATGGACTAATCCAATGGAAAAGTTTGGTGAAACACAAGCAGTTGCTCCTGACATCTCAAAGGCTTTCGATCGTGTTTGACATAAAGGTCTTCTAAACAAGCTTCCGTCTTATGGTTTGTCAACTGTTTTCTGTAATTGGTTATCTAGTTTTCTCTCTGATAGTTCACTGAGGGTGATGGTAGATGGCTCTCTATCTTCTAACTTCTCCACTAATGCTGGTGTCCCCCAAGGTTCAGTTCTTTCCCCCCACTCTTTTCCTCTTATATATTAATGAGCTTCTTCCATTGACTGGAAATCCTATCCATAGCTTTGCCGATGATAGCACATTTCATTCCACTTTCCATTTTGAGAAATCTTGCCCTGCTCAATCAGCTTCAACTTCTCGAATATCCACTACCAATTCCTTAAATGCCGATCTCCAGGTAATTCTCCAGTGGGGGTAAAGACAACTTAGTTGATTTCAATCCTTCTAAAACTCAGTCTTGTTTTATATCTCGCAAAAAGGATTCTTCTGCTCCTATGCTTATCTTTGGTGACACTTCGATTTCTAGGCAAGATGATATATCTCTTTTGGGGATTACTCTGACTTCTAATTTCTCTTGGCACAAGCACATTACAAATATTGCTTCCTCTGCATCTAAAAAACTTGGTTTTCTCTTTCGCTCTCGATGTTACTTTTCTTCCAAACAGCTGTTCTCCTGTACAAATTGCAAATCTGCCCTACCATGGAATATTGTTCCCACATCTGGGGCGGTTCCCCCAAAACCTCTCTTAGGCTTCTAGATTCCATTCAGAAGAGGTCAGTTAGGTTAATTAATGACTCCTCTCCACTCTGTCTCATAGACATACTGTTTCTGCTGCATGACTTTTCTACAGATACATGGAGCCTGTTCTTCTGAATTGGTTTCTATTATTCCCGCTCTCTCTTTCAAAACAGTCCGAACACGTGCCGCCACCAGCCAACATCCATTTACTGTCCAACTTCAAACTCACAGAACCAACTTCTCATCTTCATCGTTTATCCATTCAACTGCTGTTTTCTGGAACAACCTTCCTTCGTATGTATTTTCTGAAAATTAGTCTACAGAAGTTCAAGTCTAATGTCAACAAATATCTTCTTTCATCTTCTCAACCTCCAACCCAAGCACGGTACTAAGTACTATAGGTTCTAATACCTCTTGTGTTTGGGGTTTTCATAAAAAAAAAAAAAAAAAAATCTGTTAATTAGCATTTTAGCAAAACAATTCTTAATCATTGTTTCCATCACATCTTGACTCCACACTTTTGCCAACACATCCACAAATCTATAGGTTCATTGGTTTCTATTCTCAGTACAATTTTTTTCAGTATGCACCTTTGGTAGTGCATTTTCAAATTCTTGATAATGCCTTTATCCATTGGCTGCAGTTAAGACAAATTATTCAGAAGGAAGAAAACAAGCTTCACACTTGTAAGTTTCGAAATTACCAAGTGAAGGTGGGCAGGGCAGTTGTTGACAATCAACACGAATTTTCTGTTTTCTTTCATTATCTTTCTATCAAAATATAAAATCCACTGCTCAAAAATTTCGCTGTCATTCAAAGTCTTTTGTTGTAGTCCAACTCTAAAGACTTGATTCTTTTGAAACATTGGGGTTATTTACTTTTGCCTATTACCAAAAGCTTGTTTTTCATTACCAACCATATTGGCAACCAATAGTGTAATTCTCTCCTTACTATTTTTACCACCTAAACATTTATCACCTTTAAAAGTCAATGCCTTGTTCAGCAAACATTTAAAAAATATACGTTTCATCAATGTTAAATATGTCTTTGGACTCTTAGTCCTCCATAATTTTTTTCAAAATTGTTTCTTTCCAATGGGTATAATCTTCTTCAATTGCAACTCCACTTTCATCAGAAATAACTTTTTTCAGTAAGCCATGACTTTCTTTAAATTTGTCCAGCCAACCAGAACTGGCTTGGAATGTTTTGTGTCCCAGAAAAGATGTGTACTCCATAATCTTTTCTTTTATTAATACCCCTGATATCGGCATGTTCTTATCTCGCATCGACTTCATCCAATTAAAAACTGCTTCATCTACATCTTCCCCAAGGCATAATTCCGCACACTTCCAACTGGGTCTCGTTTCCTCAAACAGTTTGAGAATCAAAACAGGATTTTTCAGAATGGCTGACACACTACTGGCAAGGATATCAAAATTTAAAGCGATTTCTTTGTTTTTTAACGCCGCGTCTACACTATTAAGCACTTCCACTTTTTCACACTACACTCAAGGATTTCCTCTTAAGACACTGTAAGGTTACTTGCACAGCAGTTAAAACAAAGCTGAAATTAGGGACCACTTGTAGTTACCATGTAAACAGATAAAGGGGAAATTTAGTGAGTGTGCATGACGCATTTCTTCAAAACAACAGAAGAATTTCTGAGATAAAGGAAAATCACTCTCCTAATTCTCTAATAGGATGCTTACGGCAGAAAATAGGTTGACCAGTGCCAATGTCTGCGTTGGGAATATGCCTTAATCTTTGCCAATGGCTGTGGACAGCTGACCAGCAGGACTTCACAGCATATTAATGAATAAGTTGTATAGGTTTTACTTCTTTTTAGTCATTGCTGGGCAAAGGCCTCTCCCAAACTTTTCCATCTTTTTATATTCCGCGCCATGGTTGGCCAGTTTCCTCCTGTAGGGTTTTACAGGCACCGTTAAATTGTAAAATGTTTTAGCTCTTAATTCGCAGAATTAAAGCCTTTAGCTATTAAAAGCTAAAGGGGATTAATGCTTAATCCTTTTAGCTCTTAATTTGTGCCTTCTACAGCATCAGCTTTATTGCCTAAAGGCCAGAGGTGCGAACAATACGGCTCCAAGTCTCTCGAAATCAGTTCGTTATATGGAAACTATTTTCAATGTAATGACCTAGGGGAAATCAAAAAAGTTCGCTACATAGAAAAGTTCGCTATGTGGAAGTTCATTAAAGAGAGGCCCGACTGTATATAATTTCATCAAAATCGGTAAAACCATTTTTTAAAAAAAATTTAATTTTTAAATTAATCTCTAAGTAAAGTTCATTGACCTTGGCAGGTAGAAAGTTCAGTTTCCAATAAAAATCACTTAAAATATTAGTAAAAATACAGCAATGAATTTTTGAAGCAGTGATTTCGGGGCCCCCACTCAGATCGAGGCCCTAGGCAGATGTCTTTTTTGCCTATAGGTTAATGAGTCACTGATGAGTGCAGCAGTTTTCCTACAAAATAACTTCTCTTTCAAGAAACCCACAAGAAAGAGCCACATGGACATCAGTCTGGACTTAGAAATGGCAAAAATATCTGCAGTTGTGATGATCACAGTATAACACTATAACAATGTGCAAGAACCAAAATGAGTGAAAAAACTCCAATATTAGCTGTCATAGTGGATTGCAATAACATATTGCCTAAACCACTGGGTGTCCGTGGGAGGCTCAGCTGCCATGAACTCTATAGCGGTAAGTTATTCTGAAGCATATGCAAGTACAACTGTGAGTTAACAGCTTCAGTGAAGAAGGGTCAAGTTAAATAATTACTTCACAGGGCTATTCACACTGTCACTTTTTCTGTGGTTACTTTTCTCATGAAGCTGGCAGAGTTCTGTTGTCCAAAACTGTTTGCTTGTTCAGTCCCAAATGAAAATCATTACTGGAGAGTTTAAACAGTACTTTGCGGGGAACAATTTTAAACAGAATGCTGAAATTTTCCAATTTCATGAGTTGTGTTTTTTTTTTTTTGTCAATTTCTGGAAAATGAAAACAAGTCATGAGGGGTTGTTTTTGAAGATGAAATGTGTGCTTTTGCACACATTTCATCTTCAAATTGCTGGGATGAAAAAATATTGCAATTTTTGTAGGTGGCCAATTAGTTTAAAAAAAAAAAAAAAAAAAAAGCATGAAATCATCCCAATGCAGGTTACTCTGTTTCAGCGTGAAATAAAAGCCAACTTTAGTCTTCTGCTTAACTGTGAAGTGCAATCTCTCAGCCATATTGCTTAGTGATGTGAGCACAGATTCATAAAGATGTAAAAGTGCTGTTATTTAATGGTGCTCTCTAGCTACACAATTTTCAAGGAGTTACTGGAGACTACCACCAACTTTAAACAAAATTCAACTAATGGTTCAGCTTTGATTTACAATGCAAACATATTAATATTTTGTGAACTGCCCTGTTTCAGAATGGAGGGGTTATGAAGAATGTATGAAGTAAAAATAAAAAATATTTGAAGTGGCTAGAAAAGAGGCTGGATATTTTCGGCTGGCCTTGCTAATAGCTAGATATTTCCAGGCATCAGCAAGACTTCCTTGTCTATTAGACAAGTCAATGTAGATTACCTCCACATGAAAGTCTTAATAATAGGTAACAGTATGGTTATGTGCAATGTATGGAGGTGATTCTAATATGATACTTTTTTATTACTATCTTATTAAGAAATACAGAGATGGACAGCTATGGTGACATTACTAGGCAGAGGAGTAACTGTTAGTTATGGTAGGTACAGTAAAGACTAGCTTATTCAATACTCGGCTTATGCTAATCTCATCTAAAACAGAAGTGCCAAGTTCTGTTATGCACTTGAACTCTTTCATTTGCGAGTTTGTTGAAGATGTAATATGCTTAGTCAGCCACTTTGTAAAGTGAATTTTTTTGTGAAATTTTTAAAAAATTATAAAAATGAAAATGTTAAGTCAAAACAGGAAGTCAAGAAGTCAGTTAAGACAAGAAGTATTTAAGTCAAAAATACTTCTAAATACTCATTTTTCATAATTCAGCAAGTTGCAATATTTGGAAGCCAAGTATGATGACCTCACAAAGAAAGGTTAATTTCAAACTATTTAAATTTAACTTCAGTACAGTAAACTCCCGCTATTCGCGAGGGTTACGTTCCTGAGAAATGTTGCGAATACCGAAAACGCGAATAGTGGGTTACGGCTCCCATAGTAATAAAGGGGTTCCGTTCCAAAGTATGAAATATATAAGAAAAGCTAATCTAAAATTTTGTCTATGTATGTATTATATGTACCTTCATAATATGACTATGCAAGCACATGGCATCGAAATGAAAATAAGAAACAATTTAATATTAAATGTAATATTTATTAGAAATTTCAAACAAATCTTTCAAACCAGCATCTTTGCTAGCTAAAAAAATTTATCCCGCCAGTGCTATCGCAAGTTTCGCTAAAGTGTTGATAAAGGAGTTTTGCCTTTTCCACGAATGATGAGTGAACTTAACGGAATTTTATTTTGAGTTCGCGAGTTACAGAGCAAATTTAACATCGCGAGTTACAGAGCAAATTTTTGAAGCAATTAGTCACGGACACTACGGCAGATTTTTTCTTCCGATTTTTTGATTAATTGTACCGTTGACTCATTGATTTTATAATGTTTTGCCACTGAGGAGACACTTTCACCATTAGAAATTTTATCTAATAACTCAATTTTATTCGCTAATATCATCACCTTCTTTGATATTTTCACATTTTTCTTGTTATTCGTAGCCATATTTTTGTAGGGGTTAGAAAGAACTTGTCCACAATAAAGTCACTTTGTTCCGTTAACACACCCGAAAAAGTCTGTTTTACACTGCAAAACGGTAGATTTATCATTTTTGTAAGCATATCAATTTATAAATTGATAAATTTATTCAATTTAAAAGCATATAAATTAAAAGCAAACGACGAAACCTTCCATGACAAGCGCATAACATACTGAACAAGGATTAGCGAGAAACATCCACGCTCGCGATTTTGTCACCCCTCTCCCCCACCCACTGAACGCTGTTTTGACCGGGAAAGATAATTTTAGCCACGCCCATGTTTTTTTATGGCGGAAAATATTCACGGCACTTTAAAATTCACATTTTTTTAGGTTTCATTTTATAGTAAATCGGCGATCGCGAATAGCGGGGGTTTATGTATATGAAAATGGGATGATTAGTACTTTGAGAGATTAGATACCTATTTAGATGAAATGGATAAAATACATGTAGCAGTAATAGTAGTAGTAGTGGCATGTGATGAAAGAAAGCAAGTGTATGAGCTTATGCAGCATCAGCCAAATAAAAAAAAAAAAAAAAAAAACACCATTTCCTCCAAATGCTTGTCCAGTTCCTCCTTAAATTTATTCAACCTATCAACTTCCACAATGACGGATGGAAGTTTGTTCCAGCAATTAACCACGCGCTGGCTAAAGGCAAATTTCCGCACATCTATTCTACATCTGTCTTCTTAATTTGAATTTATGCCCCCTTAGGTTCGTAATCTGAACAACTGGAAGGATCCCCCAGTTTGAAAAAAAAATTACAGCTGTGAGTTACAGGCTCCAAAAAAGCAATAAGTGTTTGCCATTTTATTTACATAATTGTTATTTTATATTGTACTTAATACGTAGTCTTATAGTTACACTGGTTATTTTCATTTTAATTTAGATAAAGAGTTTTTGTGGATTACTACTTAATAAGGGTGCCTCCGTAGCCAGGTGGGAAGGACCAGCAGTGCGTAGCACATGCTTCTTGATTAGACCGGGGTTTGAGCCGTCACCACCAAATACGGAGGATGCGGAAAGATCAGGGAATGACCACCGCATATTCCGGAGCAATATGGCCTTAGTTGCTAATGCTCCTAAAATCCAAATAAATAAACAAACAAACAAACTACTTAATATACGTAAAACCATTATTTCGTTCGAATCTTGCAGCCATTGTTTTTGCATATAGTGGTAGGGAATTCAAATTTTTAATTGAGGTAACTAGGTAGCTCTAACGTATAATTATATAGCGTAATACACTTCACTGTTTCTATTAGATAGCGTAGTATTGACATTTAAATAATTTAATTTATTGATCTTATTAATTTAAAGTATCATGCCCCAAAGTAGAGCAGCAAAGCAACGGGCACAAAGTGGCAGGAGTGCTGTGACTCGGGGGAGAACTGAGGGGGGGGCGATTCTCTAACACATCAAGGCATAAAAAAAATGTGCAACTTGTGAAATGTTTGCAGAACTCTCTGGAACGGAACATGATATTGCCATGGGGGATGTCTATGTGTGTGCGCGCGATGCAAGGAGTGTAAGAAAATCAGGCAACAACTCAGGGATGTTATGGGCCTATATGAGAGCTTAAAGGACAGGGTGGATGCCCTCGAAGGATCTAAATTGAGGGGCCCATCAAGCTCTCAGCTGCCCACATCAATGCCAGAGCTTGTACTTGGTCATAATGCAACACAACAACCCCCAAAGGCAGAATGCACTGGTAACACGGGAACTAGTAGTGGTTGGTGACTATTGTCAGGGAAACGGGGAACATGCTTTGTAAAAAGGATAGGTGAAACAGGACCAGGGTATATCTGCCAAGGGCAAAGGTTGATGACGTTGTAGAGTGGATATCATCTTTTAAGGGCACAAAAGGTGATATAGTTGTACATGTTGGCACTAATGATATTAAGAGTAGCAGACCGGCAGAATTACTTAACAAGTACAGGTCACTGTTGAAAAAAAGCCGGGAATTAGGGTTGAATTTGAAAACACAATAGAAGGGAGTATATGATGAGAGCCTTGTCGAGAAATTCGGCCCTGGAAACATTGTGCCAGGCTCAAGGGATAGAATTTTTTTCAGCCTGGTCTGTACTTGTTAACAGGCGAGACTGCTTCTACAGGGATGGGATACACTTAAATAGAAAGGGTCCAAGAATATTTGCTGATACTATCGAGACAGTGTTAGGTGGGTCGGAAAACTGCTGGCTTGGGGGGATATAAGGACTAATAGTTTAACAGTAGCCGCAGGCAGAGGTGAAGGTGATTCTTGCACAACTTCTAATAGAATAAGTAGCGAACTGGAGTGAGGGGTGCTGGGGGTTTCAGGGACGGATGGCAGTCATCTTCAAATAGGTGGGCATATGGGATGTGTTAGGGTGAATAGGAATAGGAGCATGTATGCTTCCATGTATACCAATGCTAGAAGTATAGTAAATAAATTTGATGAATTTGAAGAGTTGGTCAAGACATCAAAGACGGATATTGTTGGGATAGCAGAGACGTGGTGTCATACAGATATAAGGAATGCAGAACTGGAATTTTGGGAGTACAATGTGTACGGAAAGGATAGATAGGATAGAAAGGGGGGAGGAGGAGGAGGTGTTATGCTGTTAATTAAGAAAAACATAAAATCAAACGAAGTGCACTCAGTTGATATAGATGAACAGTGCACTGTTGAGTCAGTTTGGTGTGACATAAGCAATGCGAAAGCAAAAATAAGAGTAGGACTGTGTTATAGGCCTAATGACTCGAATGAGTACAATGAACAATTGTACAGAGAAATAGAGTGGGCTAGTAAATCAGAATGTCTTATAATGGGGGATTTTAACTTCCCAGATACTGACTGGAACTTGTGGGTTGGTCACTCACACACTAGTCAGACTTTTGTGGATTTATTGGATGATTGTTTTCTGCACAGCATGTTTGAGAGGCAACCAGAGAGAGTAATACTCTTGATCTGGTTATCAGCAGTGATCATTCGTGTATTAAGAATTTGCAGATAAAGGAACCACAAAGTGGCAGTGATCACAGTGTACTAATGTGGGATTTACTTAAAGATTTAATTACCATCATGGGTAAAGGAAAGGGTTTTTGCTTCCGTAAAGGTGAGTACAGAAAGTTTTTAAATTCTGTACAGTGGGATCAACTGATGATGTTACCAACAGTAAATGATGGCACAAGCACTCGACATCCCGAGGTTGAAGTTCCTGATCGTTGAAAAGAGGCTGGTCTTCACAGCCAAACTCATCTCAGGCCAAATATCATCTCCAAATATTTGGAATGCTTGCTCTTGGAGGATTCCACAGCCAAGCCTAAGGTCGGTACCAGCACTTGTGGCTCACCACAACAGGCTTGTACTCACCGAAAGATTTCTGCCCAAGCAGATGCTCGCTGCCCTCAACCGTGTGGACGCCGACATCGACACCATAATAAGTAAAAAGAAGGACAGACACAAGTTTATCAAAGCTCTTGAAACCTGAATCACTGCCAACTTGTATTTGTTTTTCTTTATTTGTGTTCAGCTCCTTGTTTTTATGATGTATTTGTATTTCTTTTTGCATTTGTAATCTGTATTTTGTAGCCTTTTGTATGTGTTCGCTATATTTTGTAGCCATTTGAATTTGTACTTATGTTATCTATATGTGAACCCCTGGCGCTCGTCGCCGTGATGGGATATTGTGCTGTAAATCTACTTCACAATAAAGATTTATTTATTTATTTATTTAAATTCTAAGTGGGAAGCATTCAAGGAATTAATCGTGGTTGCTACTAAAAGTTTCATACCTATTAAGAAATATTGTTCAAGGTTTAGGCCTAAATGGTTATCTAATGAACTAATGAGACTCGTAACAGAGAAGAAAAATGCATGGGATGCATATAAATTATCAAGTGACTCAGAAGCCTATGGCAGATATAAGCTAGTCTGTAATCAGGTCACAAAGGAGGTTAGGCAGGCGAAGGCAGATTACGAGAAATCCTTGGCAAAAGATGCTAAGAAAAACAGCAACGATTTCTTTACTTATATAAACTCTAAAAGGAAGGGGATGAATCTGATTGGTCCACTTGATATCGATGGATCGACTGTTGATGATCCTGCCCAGATAGCAAACAAACTGAATGAGTATTTTGCATCTACATTCACATACAAGGAGTTATTAAGGTTTGGAAATGGCAGAAGGTTATCAAATTGTAGCAGGATACTTAATGATTTTGTAATAACTGAGAGCAAAGTGGAGGCGAAATTGTTGAAGTTAAACATAAGAAAAGCACCTGGGGTGGATGGGATCTATCCAGTTATATTAAAGGAGGTGGCAAAGCAACTAAGCAAACCCTTGGCCATAATTACGAGAGCATCCTTGGACTCAGGGGAGGTTCCCACGGACTGGAGATGTGCAAATGTATCCCCAATTCACAAAGGGGGATCGAAGGGTGACAAGAGTAATTACAGACCAGTTAGTTTAACTTCTGCTCCGGGTAAAATAATGGAGTCACTGGTTAAAGATGCATTGCAGGATCATCTAGACAAGACTGCAGCAATAATTCAGACACAGCATGGGTTTGTTAAGGGAAAGTATTTTCTGACAAATTTGATAGGATAATTATGATGTGGTTACAAAGGAACTGGATGCAAAAAATAATTTTGATATCATCTATTTGGATTTCAGCAAAGCTTTTGACACTGTTGCGCATGAAACACTATTGTACAAATTGGAGCAGAATGGTATTAAGGGTAAGTTGCTACAATGGATAAAAGGATGGTTAAGTGGGAGAAGACAGAGGGTGGTAATCAATGGGTGCTGGTCTTCGTGGACTAATGTTATTAGTGGAGTCCCACAGGGTTTGGTGTTGGGTCCACTGTTGTTTTGTATATTTATCAATGATATTGATGAAGGTATATCAGGCTTAATGCTAAGTTTGCAGATGATACAAAGGTTGGCAGGGTTGTTAATGACAGTAATGGCAGTGTGCTACTGCAACAGGATCTAGATAATTTGGGCAGATGGGCTAAGAAGTGGCAACTGAAGTTTAAAATTGACATATGCAAAGTACTGCATATGGGTAGAAGTAACCCCAGAGAAACATACCAACTGTGTGGTACTACACTTAAGGTGGTAGAAAATGATAAAAAAAACCCTTGAAGTAATTGTGCAGGCAGATATGAAGTTTTCTGAGCAATGCAGACAGGCTGCCAGGGCAGGTCATGGGGTTTTGTATAGCATTGACGTATTCTTGTATCAACATACATTTATAGGGTATGAAACTGCATAGTACAATATAGCTTCATTTTCTGCAGGAAAGTGAAAATATGCTTTAAAGTCTTCATCTGCTAAAAGCTGTTGAACTCTCTCAATCAAAAGGAGGCTGAGTTTAACCTTCTTTGTTAAGGATATGGCATTTGGTTAGGATGTGTTGAAGGGAATTTCTACACCACAGAGGATTCTCAACTTGTAATATTTAAAAGTGGGTAAAAGAGATAGCAACCTATTTGTAGCTGAGTTACTATTACTTCTTGTGTTCCTTTATTGGAGGCCAGAAGGCCAGTTTTTTTTGGGAAGGGGGAGGTGGTGACATTTATTTGTACTTGTGCTAGGTTGACTGCCACCATGAAAATCTAGGCTCTCAAATGATTTTATATATAATGAAAATACAAAACTAAGAAGTTTTGTATGATAGACCATATTCATTCTTCTCCTTTTCCACTTTGTTCATTTCCCATAATTTATGATTATCGTAACTACCTTTTTGTTGAAAACTGGATGGTGTTTTGATGTTGTGTAAAGCCTGTACACAACACCAGGGGTTGGCAACCTTTTTGAGTGAAGAGCCAATTTTGATCTAATTATAAAAAAGGGAGAATCTGGAGAGTCGCACTTCAGCTCAAGCTGGGGGAAGTTTTTTATCATCTATCGGCATCCATTTATGTAGAATTTCAAGGGTAGCCTTTTGCCTCTCCAAATGCTCGATTTCAATTTTAAGGCATTTCTTGCACTCCACATGTCCTTGATTTTTAAGTCCTCTAATTCCATTTCAAACTTTGCTTTATGTGGGCTAAAAGTTAGAGCCGCATGCGACTCACAAACCGCAGGTTGCCGAACCCTGGTCTACACTAATAGTACTTATATGAATGATTGTTATTTGGTGTTTAGGAGCATTAGCAACTAAGGTCATATTGCTCCGGGGATATGCAGTGGTGGGCATGGGCTCGAACCCCAGTCTAATCAAGAAGCGTGTGCTATGCACGGCTGCTCCTGCCCACCTGGCTATGGAGGCACCTTATATGAATGAAAAAATGGCTTCCAATGCTTGTATTAAAAACATTTTATAAGCCAATGCCTTACGGATTTATATTTTCCCAAACAGATTGACTGCCACAGTAAAAAGCAATGCTCTTGGATGAATTCTAGTATAATCAAAACATGGTACTAAGAGGTCCTGAACAGTAAGACAATGCTAGTTTTGCTCCTTCATCAGCTTGTTCATTTCCCTTAATTCCAACATAATTTTGAACCAAAAAAAAAATGAATATGGTAAATATCGTTTAGCTCTAAGTTGTTCTTTGGCAGTATGGCGCAAAGTAAATCAAAATCAACAAGGGTAAGAAAATAAACCCTTCAACCTATGCACAGTGTAATCCCACTTTTACTTCTCTGCTGTCATTATACCATCAGCTTCATTATTGCGTAGTGGGAAAAAGATCAACAATTTAGTCACTGAAGACATGGTAGAAATACCAGGAAAAATCTAAGAATAATCTGTAGTCCTATAAGAAATTAAAGACATACTACCACTATGCAAGCTAAAGTGCTTATTTTCTCATTATTCTCTAAGTCATTTAGTTGAAAATTGGATGAGAAGTTTTTAAATTATGCAAAGCCTCAGGAGTACAGTAACTGTCCGTACTCAAGGAGTCTGTGAAAGATATGGACAACTCTATAAATTAAGACATGAATATCAACACGAGTATACCCCAAAATATGAATAAATGTCCTTCAACACTTCTATTAGAAGGAGCAGATATTATATATCTGCTTCTTCTGTAGATATTATATAAGCCAGATGATTGCAATTTATATTTCCCTATGCACAGTTAATTCCACTTTTCAGTAGGAGACAGTGGTAATCAATAGATGTCTGTTCTTCATGGATTAATATTATTAGTGGAGTCCCCCAGGGTTCGGTGTTGGGTCCACTGTTGTTTTGTATATTTATCAATGATATTGATGAAGGTATATCAGGCTTAATATCCAAGTTTGCAGATGATACTAAAGTTGGCAGGGTTGTTAATGACAGTAATGGCAGTGTGCTACTGCAACAGGATCTAGAAAAATTGGGCAAATGGGCTGAGAAGTGGCAACTGAAGTTTAACATTGACAAATGCAAAGTACTACATATGGGTAGCAGTAACCCCCAGAGAAATGTACCAACTGTGCAGTACAACACTTAGGGTGGTGGAAAATGAAAAAGACTGCAGTCCGATATCAAGTTTCTGAGCAGTGCACATGGGCTGCCAGAGCAGGTGTTGTCAATGATATGGAATTTTGATAGAAGGGAAAATGTGGTGATTATCCCTCTGTATAATGATCAGGCCGTGCCTTGAGTACTGCATACAGGTCTGGAGGCCTCATTTTATGAAGGATGTAGAGTTGCTTGAGCAAATACAGAGTAGTAGTACTGGCATGTGATGCAAGAAAGCAAGTGTATGAGCTTATGCAGCATCAGCCAAAAAAAAAAAAAAAAAAAAAATCACACCATTCCTTCCAAATGCCTGTCCAGTAACTCCTTAAATTTATTTAACCTATCAACTTCCACAACAACAGATAGCAGTTTGTTCCAGCAATTAACGACCAGCTGGCTAAAGGCAAATTTCTGCACATCTATTCTATATCTGTCTTTCCTTAATTTTAATTTATGCCCCCTTAGGTTCGTAATCTGAAGAAGTGGAAGGATCCCATCAGAATTCAGCGTGGTCAACCCATTCACGGCTTTATACACCTCAATCAGATCACCGCGCAGGTGCCTAGTCTCCAGCCACTGCAATTTGCAGAACTTAAGCCTCTCTTGGTAAGAGGATCCCTTCATTCCCCTCACCAATCTTGTTGCCCTTCTCTGTACACACTCAAGCAAATCTACATCCTTCCTAAAATGAGGCCTCCAGTACTCAAGGCGTGGCCTAACCATTGCCTTATACAGAGGGACAACACCTCCTTTTCCCTGCTAGCAAAATTCCTATATATCATTGACAAAACCCGAAGACCTGCCCTGGCAGCCTGTCTGCATTGCTCAGAAAACTTCATATCTGACTGCACAATTACTCCCGGGTCTTTTTCATTTTCTATCACCTTAAGTGTAGTACCACACAGCTGGTACATTTCTCTGGGGTTACTTCTACCCATATGCAGTACTTTGCATTTGTCAAGGTTAAACTTCAGTTGCCACTTCTTAGCCCATCTGCCCAAATTATCTAGTTCCTGTTGCAGTAGCACACTGCCATTACTGTCATTAACAACCCCGCCAACCTTTGTATCATCTGCAAACTTCGACACTAAGCCTGATATACCTTCATCATATATATTATTGATAAATATACAAAACAACAGAGGACCCAACACCGAACCCTGTGGGACTCCACTAATAACATTAGTCCACAAAGAGCAGCACCCATTAATTACCACCCTCTGTGTTCTCCCACTCAACCATCCTTTTATCCATTGTAGCAACTTACCCTTAATACCATTCTGCTCCAATTTGTACAATAGCCTTCCATGCGCAACAGTGTCAAAAGCTTTCCCGAAATCCAAATATATGATATCAAAATTATTTTTTGCATCCAGTTCCTTTGTAACCACATCATAATATCCTATCAAATTTGTCAGACAAGACTTTCCATTAACAAACCCATGCTGTGTCTGAATTATTGCTGCAGGACTCTTTAAAAATTACAGCTGTGAATTACAGGCTTCGAAAAAGCGATAAGAGCTACAAGATTGGTAAGGGGAATGAAGGCTGTCCTCTTACCAAGAAAGGCTTAAGTTGTGCAAACTGCAGCATCTGCAGACTAGGTACCTGTGAGGTGTTTAAGGCCTTGTGTGGGTTGAGTAGGCTAAATTCTGATGGGATTCTTTCTCTTGCCCAGATTACAAACCTGAGGGGGCATAAATTCAAATTGAGGAAAGACAGTCATAGAATAGATGTGTGGAAATTTGCCTTTAGCCAGTGGGTAGTTGATTGCTGGAACAAATTTACATCTGTCATTGTGGAAGTTGATAGCTTAAATAAATTCAAGGAGGAACTGCACAAACTTTGAGGGAATGAATGTGTGAAAGGTTTTTTTTTTTTTTTTTTTTTTCTGATGCTACATAAGCTTGCTTTCTTGCATCAAGTACCTTTACTA
This sequence comes from Mastigoproctus giganteus, assembly GCF_048544385.1. NCBI lineage: Eukaryota > Metazoa > Arthropoda > Arachnida > Uropygi > Thelyphonidae > Mastigoproctus > Mastigoproctus giganteus. The sequence goes on along the minus strand of NC_143580.1, from coordinate 151,970,043 downwards.
CTACCCTGAATTCCTTAACTGAAACTTAAAAATGGGAGAGGGTAACTTTGGTTTAGTCCACCACCACAGGCAATCCGAGACGGTTTCTTTGTCATATTTTCAGACTAAATGGCATCCATACTGTTTAGTGTGATGTTCGAAGAGCACAGAGGGGCGGACAGAATAGGAAGTTTCGGTTCTGTGGCAAAGACTGCTGTAAGCAACTATTAGTACTTAACATGATTACAACTATTTTCTTAAATATGCATACCGTAGCCAGTTCATGCCCTGAGTGGCGTATTCTTCGGCAAACTGCATTCACCACCTGACTTTGAAGATTGTTTCGTGATTGTTCACAATGGTACGACATTAGTTTGGTACACTCTGTAGCGGATTCTCCGTCACTTTCGTTCATAGAACCAGCTGTCACGCTATGATATGCGTGTTGTGAGAAATGAAGCCTACCACAAGGCAGTGATATATAATAAAAAAAAAGGAGCACGAACTCAAATTATTTTCTTTTTTGTTATTTTTAATTGCAACCGTAAACTAAACTATATTCGGCTCTACTTAACCTTAAGCACACAAAACCGCCTTTCTAATATTACACTTGGGAACTTTTCAAACATTTACTGAAACTCATCTGCGGTAGTGCAGTGAACTGTAAACTGAATACAACTATGGTTGGGTCATGAAATCACAACTTGTGCTTTTGTCACTGTTCCAAAGGAGTGATATGGCCGGAGCAATGACATTAAAGAGCTGTCGCCATTTTACCGGTAACTCTCCGTGTGTTACTATGAAGTTATATTTCTCTCTTTGTGTGTTATATGGTAATCCTGCAGTTTAGTTAGTGTCATTAGTTAGTAGTGACTTTTTAGTTAGTCGCGCATTACCGCCAGCTCCAACCTGTCGTCAATCGTATTCTAATAGAACAGTTCCGACTTTTCACTGAACCTGTAATTCTGACGGAGCATGCGCGGCGCTCGCTGAATTAAAAGTAATGAAAAATAAGATCTTTTAATTTTTTCATATATTTTTAATCTGTTTTCAGAAATAATTTGGTAATTTTCTACATTTTAAGTAATGTTTGTCTACTTTTAACGCATCATGGCCAGATCTCAAGTTACTATCAGTTGCGACTTGACTGAGCATGCGTGATTCTCACTATATATATACTGTGTATCCCGGCAATGTACATGTACTCGCAGTAATATTTTTTCTATCTTATGTGTATTCTGGGAAAATAGCTATTTCAACGCGTTTTCAGTAAGAAAAAACAATTTTCAGGAAGTGGCCATTGCATCTTATTGTTTTTATAATTACCTACTTTTATTATTTTACAATCAACTTCTTATATAGTCAGGAAGTTAAAATATAACTGTTGAAAGTTATAATATAACTTTGTTATACAGTATTATTAAAATTTTAAGTTAAGTTAAAACATAACTTCGTTCAAAGTCACAGAGTAGTAATAGTAATTCAAAGTTATATTTCAGCGCCCCCATAAAATAGAATTTGCAAATTAAAATGAAATTTATTTCAAGAATTTTTTATTTTATTCAGTATTTAGTTAGTAGTGACTTTTTAGTTAGTCACTATGTTTACATAAAAATAGAGCATCTCAAAAAAATTTTTTTTTTCAATTATCAAAAAAATCGCAACACAATAATACATTCTGGACTTTGGTATATATGATATGTCATTTATTACATATTTATCCTCCTAGCTTTAGCCGCCACAAAATTCTTAATTAGATCTTTTATATCTAAAGTATCCAATCTATAAGTTAAGTGCAAATGCATCATTAATACGCAACCAATTCTAAATTAGCAAAATATTTGCAAAGACGGCATCGTTTTAAGTCATATCTCATATTGTGAATACCTTCACAACGAGTTGCCATGATATTGCACTACTTCGAATGAGTAACGCTTCATCTAAAGGAGAAGACTAACGTTACTTACTCTCGGTCGATACCACCACCCAGACGGCACCGTTTGAAATATGGTATGAGATAAAGATATGTGTTATTCTCATACATCCCTATTAGACTTAGGAAAGCAAAAAAGATGTAGAAAGGTGATAGTAGGAGAGGTAGAGGAAGGAAATGCCATACAATGAAGAAAAGGACAGTTACTCCTTCAACTCACACTACTCAAAAGCTAATAAATTCCTCGAATAGGCAACGCTTCCCCAGTAGAGAAGATTGTTGTTACCTATTCTCAGAAACTCAGTGGCCATCAGGCCCCTCAGACAGCACCCTTTCAGGGCTATTTTGTATATGTGTGAGATAATAACTCGACTATCCACTTGTTACTATTAGACTTAGAAAAGCAAAAATGTACAGGGAAAGTAATAGTAGGAGTGAAAGAGGAAAAGAAACGGTGTTGAAGAATGAAAGGGACAGTAACTCCTTCAACTCACACCACTCATAAACTCCTCGAATAGACAACGCTTCCCCATTGGAGAAGGACTGTTATTACCTATTCTTGGAAACTCCTGACATCATCAGGCTCCCCTGGTGCCGTTTCAGGGCTATTTGGCCCTTCTTCGGTGGGTAGGTAGGTACCCAAGTGATGCAATGATGGCAAAACTGTTTTGCCATCATTCCATCACTTGGGTACCTACCCACCCACCGAAGAAGGGCCAAATAGCCCTGAAACGGAATCGTCTGGGTGGTGGTATCCACTGAAAATAAGTAACGTTAGTCTTCTCCTTTAGGTGAAGCGTTACTTATTCAAAATAGTGCAATATCATGGCAACTCGTTGTGAAGGTATTCACAATATGAAATATGACTTAAAACGATGCCGATTTTGCAAATAATTTGCTAATTTAGAATTGCCTGTGTATTAATGATGCATTTGCATTTAACTTATACATAGTCTAGACTTTCTCGCAGCCTGAGGCATGCACCCTAAATGCATTATAATCTAAAGTATCCATAATATTATTGATAAATCGGTAAGACGTTCTTTGGACATTGTTGATCACAAATAATTTTTTATTAATTTTAGCTTTGAAAAACTCCTTTCCTCGGAAGCTACGGATACAGGTAAGGTTAAATAAATATGCAATGCAAGGGCAGTATTTGGAAACGTATCGGTTAATTTTTCTTCATATATATAGTTAAAAATATCGTGAGGAGACATATATATATTTTTTTAAAAAACACTGCAAAGTCTTTAAATCTTCAAACAAAGTCATACCGTCAATATCCCGATCGTCGAATTTTTATTATCGCTCAGTTTAATGTGTATATCTTTGCAGTGTTTCAATAAATCTTCATCACTCCATTCTATCAATTTGCTTATAGTAATAGTAATCGTGCAATGTGATACAAGAAAGCAAGAGTATGAGCTTATGTAGCATCAGCCAAAAAAAAAACACAAAAAACCATTCCACTAAATGTTTGTCCAATTCCTCCTGGAAGTTTGTTACAGCAATTAATCACCCGCTGGCTAAAGGCAAATTTCCGCACATCTATTCTACATCTGTCTTTCTTCAATTTCAATTTATGCCCCCTTAGGTTCGTAATTAGCATTAGCATTAGTAGAGGCATATGATGCAAGAAAGCAAGCTTATTCAGCATCAGCCAAAAAAAAAAAAAAAAAAAAACACGACCACTACTCCCATTTCACCCCTCCGTTCGTTCGAAATACCTGTCCAGCTGAGCCATAAATTTGTTTAGGCTATCAACTTCCACAACAAGTGATGGAAGTCTATTCCACAACCAACTGCCCGCTGGCTAAAGGCAAATTTCCGCACATCTATCCGACATCCGTCCTTCCTCAATTTGAATTTATGCCCTCTCAGGTGATTATTCTGAGCAAGAGGAAGAATCCCATCGGCATTGAGCATGCTCAAGCCATTCAAAGCCTTATACACTTCTATCAGATCACCTCGCCGGTGCCAAGTCTACAGACACTGTAATTTGCAAAATGTAAGCCTTTCTTCGTAAGAGCAACCCTTTGTTCCATTCACTAATCTTGTTACCCTTCTCTGTACTCGTTCCAGCAGCTCTACATCCTTCTTGAAATGAGGCCTCCAGACTTGTATACAGTACTCAAGGTGTGGCCTGACCAATGCCTTATACAAGGGAATAATCACATCCCTATCCCTGCTAGAAAAATTCCTGTATATCATTGACAATACACCATGAGCTACTCTTGCAGCTCGTCTGCACTGCTCAGAGAACTTCATATCTACCTGCACAATTACCCCCAGGTCCCTTTCATTCTCTACCACTGTCAGCGTAGTACCACAGAGTTCATACATTGCTCTGGGGTTGCTGTTTCCCATATGTAGTACTTTACATTTGTCAATGTTAAACTTCAATTGCCACCTCTCAGCCCATCTGCTCAACCTTTCCACATCCTGTTGCAGCAGCATAGCATCAGTAGTGTCCTTGAGAACCCTGCCTACCTTTGTATCATCTGCAAACTTCGACATTAAGCTTGATATACCCCCATCAATATCATTTATGAATACAGAAAGCAATAATGGACCCAACACTGAGCCCTGGGGGACTCCACTAATAACATTAGTCCACGACGAGCAGTGTCCATTTATTACCACTCTCTGTCTTCTCCGCCTCAGCCACCTCTTTATCCACAACAGCAATTTGCCTCCAATGCCACACCGCTCCAATTTGTGCAGCAGTCTTCCATGTGCAACAGTATCAAAAGCCTTTCTAAGATCCAAGTATATAATATCAAAGTTATTCCCAGCATCCAGTTCCTTTCTGACTGCATCATAGTATCCAATGAAATTGGTCAGGCAAGACTTCCCCTTAACAAAACCATGCTGTGTCCGAGCTATAGCTGAAGTCTTGTCTAAATGATCCTGCAGTGCTTCTTTACCTAGTGCCTCCATTAATTTTCCTGGAACAGAAGTTAAACTCACAGGTCTATAATTACTTGTGTCAGCCTTTGATCCTCCTTTGTGAATTTGGGTGACATTTGCACATCTTCAGTCTATGGGTACCTCCCCTGAGTCCAAGGAAGCTCTCATAATTATGGCCAAGGATTTGCTTACTTCCTTTGCTGCCTCCTTTAATATAACTGGATAGATCACATCCACCCCGGGTGCCTTTCTTGTGTTTATCTTCAACAATTTCTCCTCCACTTTACTCTCAGTTATTACAAGATTCTCTAGCTTACTGCTAGAGTTGAATACACCTCTGGCTTTCCCCTCGCTAAATAACTCCTCATGTGTGAATGTCGATGCAAAATATTCATTTAGTTTGTTAGCTACCTGAGCAGGATGATCAACAGTTGACCCATCGATATCAAGTGGACCAATCTGATTCATCCCCTTCCTTCTAGAGTTTACATAAGTAAAGAACTCTTTGCTGTTTTTCTTTGCATCCCTTGCTAAAGATTTCTCGTAATCTGCCTTCGCCTGCCTAACCTCCTTTGTAACTTGGTTACAGATCAACTTGTATCTATCATAGGCTTCTGTGTTATGTGTTAATTTGTATGTATCCCATGCATGTTTTTTCTCTGCCATATGTCTCATCAGTTCATCTGATATCCATTTAGGCCTAAACCTTGAACAATATTTCTTAGTTGGTATGTAAAGCCTAGTTGCTTCCAAGATTAGTTCTTTGAATGCTTCCCATTTTGCATTTGCTGTTGGTAACATCATCACTTGGTCCCACTGTATAGAATTTAAATACTGTCTCAGTCCATCGTAGTCGCCTTTACGAAAGCAATAACCCTTCCCTTTACCCCTAATGGTAGTTACCTCTTTGAGTAAATCCCACTTCAGCACATTGTGATCACTACCACCTAGTGGTTCATTTATCTGCAGATTCTTAATGCATGAATAATCACTGCTGATAATCAAATCAAGTGTATTCCTCCCTCTAGTTACCTCCTGAACATGCTGATGTAGAAAACAATCATCCAATAAATCCACAAAAGCCTTGCTAGTGTGTGAGTGACCAGGCCCCAAATTCCAGTAAATATCTGGGAAATTAAAATCCCCCATTATAAGCATTACTAATGGTAATGCTAAAGCTCATGATATGTCTGAATTATTGCTGCAGTCTTATCTAGATGATCGTGCAATGTATCTTTAACCAGTGACTCCATTATTTTATCCGGAACAGAAGTTAAACTAACTGGTCTGTAATTACTCGTGTAACCCTTCGCTCCCCCCCCTTTGTGAATTGGGGATACATTTGCACATCTCCAGAACTCTGGTGATGATATCACAGTATAGTTGACTAACTGCGCACTCTCGTACCTCACGCGGTCAACGGTCGCATTCAGTTTTCATAGGGATGGTCATAATTCAGTGATCACTCAGTATATATACACGGCCTATTTACTTACTTATATGTACGGAATATATTATATTAAAAATAATAAAGCTCTAAGTATTGCCTAAGAATCAAATTTTTTTGAATTTATTATTTTTTTAATATTCAGTAAATATTTTAATAATATTTGTGCTTCTAAGTCTTTCAAAAACCGGTAGGTATACGCTAGTCACCTAAAAAAAATCCTTGGATATATTGCGTATATCCTCCACTATAGCCTTCAATAAGGTTAAATTGTATTCGTGGTCGGTAATGGCACTTCAACATTCTCTATTGTTTCAATATCTTGTCGTCAGCTGCCGCCACTGTTCCATTACCACCTAAATACTGTAGTAGCGATTTCACATGTGTTATTAAAGGTACTTAAGTTTAAAAATAGATTTATTTCCGTTAAAATACGTCTATATGACTTTACAACATTTTTGTAATAGTATTATTTTATCATTTTACCAGCGTAGCAGCCAATAGCGAGCTGTGTACTTTTTTGTAGCTTAAAATGTGTATTATTGTCTGCTTCAGTTACACTTGGACCACTACTAGTTGTTTAACTTGATAGTAGTATCCCACCGTTTTGTGGCAACAGAGATATAATAATAATATCTCTGTTGCCACAAAAGGGTGGGATACTACGCCACACGATGGCAGTAAAATTTGTTAATTGTCTGTACAATTTTGGTTTTGCCAGCTCTGCAGAAAAGAAACACGAACAGCTGTGGCATTTGGTACAAATTGGAGCAGATTGGTATTAAAGGTAAGTTGCTACAATGGATAAAAGGATGGTTGAGTGGGAGAGGATAGAGGGTGGTAACAATGGGGTGCTGCTCTTCGTGGACTAATGTTATTAGTGGAGTCCCACAGGGTTTGGTGTTGGGTCCACTGTTGTTTTGTATATTTATCAATATTGATGAAGGTATATCAGGCTTAGAATCGAAGTTTGCAGATGATACAAAGGTTGGCAGGGTTGTTAATGGCAGTGTGCTACTGCAACAGGATCTAGAAAATTTGGACAGATGGGCTGAGAAGTGGCAACTGAAGTTTAACCTTGACAAATGCAAAGTACTGCATATGGGTAGAAGTAACCCCAGAGAAATGTACCAACTGTGTGGTACTACACTTAGAGTGGTAGAAAATGAAAAAGACCTGGGAGTAATTGTGCAGTCAGATATGAATTTTTCTGAGCAATGCAGACAGGTGCCAGGCCAGGTCATGGGGTTTTGTCAATGATATATATGTAGGAATTTTGCTAGCAGGGAAAAGGAGGTGATTGTCCTTCTGTATAAGGCAATGGTCAGGCCATGCCTTGAGTACTAAATACAGGTCTGGAGGCCTCATTTTAGGAAGGATGTAGATTTGCTTGAACATGTACAGAGAAGTGCAACAAGATTGGTGAGGGGAATGAAGGGATCTTCTTACGAAGAGAGGCTTAAGTTCTGCAAATTGCAGTGGCTGGAGACTAGGCACCTGCGCGGTGAAATGATTGAGGTGTATAAGGCCTTGAATTGGTTGAGCATGCTGAATTCGGATGGGATTCTTCCACTTGTTCAGATTACGAACCTAAGGGGGCATAAATTGAAATTAAGGAAAGAGATGTAGAATAGTTGTGCCGAAATTTGCGTTTGGTCAGCGGGTCGTTAATTGCTGGAACAAACTTCCATCTTTCACGGAAGTTGATAGGTTAAATAAATTTAAGGAGGAACTGGACAAATATTTATAGGGAATGATGTGAAATTTTTTTTTTGGCTGATGCTGTATAAGCTCATACACTTGCTTTCTTGTATCACATGCCACTACTACTTCTACTACAGCATGTGAGTGTCTGTGTTTCAATATCGTGGATGACAGTGGTGTGCTCTGCTAGGTGGAAACTCTCCCTTGATGATCAAAATAATATGGATTTTTTTACTGCTTCATGATGATTAAAATTTAGTAATTTCTCTTGTATTGCTTAAGCTCTTACCTTTAATAACTTTAGCCAGGAAAATCTTGGGTCCACCACCAGTGGATGAGTTCCTGGACATTCTAAGATACCATAAAATATTGTTATTATTATTATGTCTAATTCTGACACCCGAGGAATTATTTTTAATATTATTATTATTTGTTCCTCTCTTTTAGTTTTGGCAAATATTTTGTAATTGAGTTTTGAAAATTATAAAAAAATGTTATAAATTATAACAGTTTTCAGTTCAACAGAAAGGCTAAAAAATAATTTTACAATTTTAAAAAAAATATAATTTTTATAATTTTTTTATTATCACTTTTAAAAAAAAAATTATAAATGCTTTATTCTTTATAATGGAGCATTTTGAGTCGATTTAGGGTTAACAGGTATATCTTCTCTTAATTTCAGAAAAGTGCTGTTCCTTGTTATGTGAACAATACTGGCCAGGCAGAAAAAAAAACAGAAAAACCATAAGGTGAGTAGCATTTTTTTCTCAGATTTGCTACCTGCACTGTACTCTGCTAAAAATATTACTGTGCTTCTTTACTAATCATTTGCTTTCACAAACTTTTGTCTTGGTGCCTAATAGCCTTGTTGCTAATGCACCAAAAAAATTAAAAACACATAAGCCTTCACAAACTTCACATGATACTTGAGTGTCAGAGATGTCAACATTTCATTAAAAAAAAAGTTTTGTTCTCATTTTGGGCAAACTCAAAATAAGACTAAACCAGTTTTTCATTTTGGGCAAAACTGTATTGAATAAAACTAAATGTGTGATGTAGCAATCTCTTATTGGGTTGCAAAAAGTTCCATTATTTATTTTTCTGTTCTATTATTTATGTCATGACCATTAAATTAGGAACTAAGTTATTATTTTTGTCTTAACCTATGACCCTTTTAGTTTAAACTAGACTCCCAGTCTAAGCTACAGTAAAAATAAGTAAAGAAGGCACATGAGGCTGATAAAATATATTCATTCTTACTAAAAGAAGCAGCAAAAGAGCTAAATCAAACATTTAACTGTGATTATGAGAGAATCCTTAGATTCTTGGAGGAGGAGTGATGTGTGTGCAGACTGGAGATGTGAAAATGTCTCCTGTTTAGAGTGGGGGGAAGGATCAAAGAGCTGAGTGATTAATTACATCCCTTTAAGCTTGATTACTGTGTTAGGAAAAATAATGGTGTCAGTGGTTAAAGAAGTAATGCAGGATCATTTTCACAGGAATACAAGTTATGCCAATTACAGCAGGGATTGTTAAGATGGATCTTGTCTGATTAGTTACTATACCTGTACAACAACAATATAAACTGTACAGATATATAGAGTGGGCCATCAAAATGTCTTATAATGGGTGATGTTAACCTTCCAGATATTGACTGAACCTTGTGGGTTGGTCACTTACACAGTAGCAAGACTTTTGTGGATTTATTGGATGATTGTTTTCTACACCAGTTTTTTAGAGAGGCAACAAGAGAAAGCAATATTTATCTGATTATCAACAGCAGTGACCCTTCATGCATTAAGAATCTGTAGATGAAAGACCCACTAGGTGGCAGTGATCACAATATATTGATATGGAATTTATTTAACATTTGGTGAGTACAGGCTTGGCACACGCTGACCTGGATATTATCATTCTTCTCTTTTTTGGTGATGATTTCCTCCTCCTCCTCCTCCTCCTCTCTCTTTCTTTCTTTCTTTCTTTCTTTCTTTCTTTCTTTCTTTCTTTCTTTCTTTCTTTCTTTCTTTCTTTCTCTTTCTTGCACCATGTGGCTAATAATAATAATATAACTAATGTCAATATCAAGGGAAAGGGCTTTTGCTTTCATAAAGGGTGATTACAGTGGTCTCAGATAGTTTTTAAATTCTATACAGTGAGATAAACTGATAAAGTTACCAAGAGTAAATTTTAAATGGGTAGCATTCAGAAATGTTATTGTAGAAGCTACTAGGCTTTTATACCAAAAAAAGAGAAACAGTTCAAGGCATAGACATGAAGTGATGAGACTTGTGGCAGCAATGAAAGATGCCTATAAATTATCAAGTGATATAGATGCCTACAGTACATATAAACTAGTCAAATCAAGTCACAAAGGAGGTTAGGCAGGTGAAGACAGATTACAAGAAATCTTTGGTAAAGGATGTACAGAAAAACAGCAGAGACTTCTTTATATATGTAAACACTAAATGGAAGGGAATGAATTAGCTCGGTCCACTTGATAACGATGGTTTGACTGTTGAAAATCCTGCTCAGGTTGCTGACAAACTGAATGAGTATTTTGCATGTACATTTACACATGAGGAATTCTTTAGGGAAGTGAAAGCCAGAGGTTTATCAGACTTTAACAGGGAGATTTTGTAATAACTGAGAGGAAAGTGGAAGAGAAATTGAAGTTAAACATAAGAAAGGCACCTGGGGTGGATGGAATCTATCCAATTATATTAAGGAAGGTAGCAAAGGTAAGTAAAACCTTAGCCATAATTATGAGAGCATCCTTGGATTCGGGGGGGGGGGGGTCCCTATGGACTGGAGATGTGCGAATGTATTCCCAGTTCACAAAGAGGGATCACAGGGTGACAGGAGTAGTTACAGACCTGTTAGTTTAACTTCTGTTCCAGGGAAAATAATGGAGTCGCTCGTTAAAAAAGTAATGCAGGATATCTACACAAGACTATAGTTATAGTTGAGGTACAGTGTGGATTTGTTAAGGGGAAATCTTGTCTGACCAATTTGATTGGATACTACAATGAGGTCCCCCTTGACGTGGGCACCTGTACATGGTGAGGGGACCTCCCAGTGATGCTGCTGGTTTTCCAGATTAGCATCACTGGGATCTAACGCCCATACCTTGGTTCCAGGGTTACATCTGTGAATCCAGCGTGTGCAGCCATGCGCTGCGACGTGGATTTCGGAAAGGGGGATCCTGGTGGTTGAGGGGCCCAGCCTTAATACACCACTTCGGCCCCTGCTTCGACAAGACGGGAGGTCCCAGACCGGCCCGACTGGAATCAATCGGTGGGTGGTTTTTTACTGGTAGGGTCAACTGCGTTCCAATAAGTCTCCCTCCCTTTGGTCCTGGGACGGGATAAAGACATTGGTAACGTGGGTATGGTGCTCCTAAGCGAACTCAGCGTCCCATTCGTTTACGCAGTACCTGCTAGTTCACGAGTGGGCGTCCCCTCGTAGGGCTCCGTGGTGGGTGAGGTACTTAGGCATCAGACACTTTCTCTTTACTCTTACGAGTAATTTAAATCCAGTTTCTTCTGGTGGCCCCAACAAGGCCCCTACCTAATTGATCAGATGAGAGTGAGAGCAATTCTGCAAAAAGAGCCAGAACTGAGGATAAAACACCATCTATAATACGGCTTTTCCTCATTATCCATTCTACCGGAGAGCAGTCAATTGGGAAGATGTCACCCTTCTTTATCCAGAAAGGATTAGAAGGGTTGGCAGGATCACCAAAATCTGTAAAACGGCTGCGTTCTGGCGATCTTTTAATCGAAGCTTCAAGTACAAAGCAAGCAGAAAGAATACTGAATGCGACATCCATAGGGTGAATACGATCAGTGTAACACCCCACAAAACTTTGAACTCTTCACGAGGTGTCATTTCAGAGTGGGACCTTTTTCATGTCTCTGAAAAAGAGATCTGCTCTGAACTAAAAGACCAAGGAGTGACGGCTGTCAAGAGAATATCAATGCGGAAGGATGGGAATCTTGTCCCTACCCGAGTTCTCATCATAACATTTAACACCCCACGGCCTCCAAGTTCCATCAAGGCAGGCTACTTAAACTGCCCAGTGAGGCTTTACATCCCAAACCCACTGAGGTGTTTTAAATGCCAAAAATACGGCCACTCACAAACGGCTTGTTGTGGTAACCCTGCCTGTGCTTGATGTGGTTCGAAAGATCACGAGAGCAAGGAATGTTCAGCTTCCGAACCGATCTGTATAAATTGCCAAGGAGAGCACCCTGCCTACTCCAGAGCATGCCAGCAGTGGAAGGATGAAAAAGAGATCTAAAAACAGAGCTGAATATCTCCTACCCAGAGGCTAGAAAATGCATGCAACCAATAAATAGCGGGGAACCTTCATATGCCCAGAAGGTTTCTGCGAAGTGAACTATCAGTACGCAAACTGAGATGACTGTACCACCAAGAGAGTCATTCACTCCGATTGCACGCTATTTATTGAGTTCACAAAAACCCACCAAAAAAATGCAGTCAGCTGCCACTCCTATATCTGTACCTTCTAGTGCTCCACTACTACCAAAACCAAGTGGTAAAGAGCCAACAGTAATAACAGAAACAATGGATGTAGAGAACAAGGAAGTACCAGATGAATCAGTCTTGGAACTCTTTGCGGAAGAAGAAATGGACATGGGACAGCGTCCATTCTTCCCAAAAAAAGATAAATCCAAGACTTACAAAAGTAAGCCCTCAGCACCTCGGAAGCCGCCTGATGAACCCAACAAGCCTAAATAATGGCTAAATTCCTACAGTGGAATTGTCGTGGATTCCAGCGAAATACTGATGACATCAAGGCCCTCCTGCAATAGCACGAGCCAGTTTGCTTTTGCTTGCAGGAGACTTATCTAAAGGCAAAAGATGATCCCACCATGCATAACATCACAATTTTTCGTAAGGATAGAATTACAGATGGTCCTGCTCACGGAGGAGTGGCTATCCTTGTGAACAACCAGATCCCAGTTCAGCTCTTGCTAATTACAACTAGCATAGAGGCTGTTGCAATTCGCCTTACAGTGGGGTTTTTATTAACCGTCTGTTCTATTTATTTGCCACCTGGGACTGACATCTCCTAGAAAGACCTTGATGATCTTGTAACGCAGTTGCCTCCCCCTTTCTTACTTCTCGGGGATTTTCATGGACATAACACCCTGTGGGGTAGTGCTAACCTCAATGGAAGGGGGACGAGTCGTAGAGCGTATGCTAAATGACAATGACTTTTCCCCTTCTAAATACTGGAACAAACACCTTCCACATTTATACTTTTTCTGCCATTGATCTCTCTATCTGCTCCCCTTCTCTACTCCCTTCTTTCACTTGGGAAGTGGATGAGAACCCATACGGAAGTGATCACTTCTCTGTGATAACCTTGTTACACAGTGGGAGACCGTGTCTTCCTTTCAGGTTACCACGGTGGAAGATTGATCAGGCTGACTGGCCTGCCTTCCAACATCAGGCAAATTTTGACCTAAGTACAGTCAGTCAGGAGGCTATCAATGATGCAGTAACGTACATCACAGAAATCATTGTCCAACAGCTGTGAATGCTGTTCCAAAAACATCTGTCCGGTTTCCACCATTTCCCAAACCTTGGTGGAATTCCCAATCCACAGCAGCAAAAAAGGCTCAAAACAAAGCATGGGGGATATTCCACAGATATCCTACCACGACCAATCTTATAGCCTTTAAACGTGCACGCGCCAAAGCACGCTATATCCGTCGTCAGAGTCAAAAGGAATCGTGGATCAATTTTACTTCATCAATTACTCAGTCCACTAGTACTAAGTTGGTCTGGGATAAAATCCGGAAAATGAAGGGAAAATATACATCCCACCCTTCTTCAATTCTAGATTATAATGGATGCACTATTGCAGATCCAACTGCAATAGCCAACTCTCTTGGGGAACATTCTCTAACATCTCTGCAACATCTTCGTATTCCCCAGAGTTCCTGGTCCTGAAAAATAAAATCGAAAAACAGGCACTTCATTTTAAGTCTAAGAGCCATTATCCCTACAATGAGGCATTTACTATACAGGAACTGAAAAGAGCCCTCACTCTTTCCAAAGCAAGTGCTGTTGGACCAGATGGCATCCATTATGAAATGATTAAGCATCTTTCACCAAAATCTATGGATTGTCTGCTCCTTCTATATAACAGAATCTTTATTGAAGGGCAGTTTCCGGATTCCTGGCGCAAGGCAACCGTTCTTGCCTTTGCTAAGCCAGGAAAGGATCCAAAAATCACTAGAAATTATCGTCCCATTGCTCTGACTAGCTGTTTGTGCAAAATCCTGGAGAGAATGGTTAATTCTCGTTTAATCTGGTATTTAGAATCAAACGACCTTCTCTCCAACATCCAGTGCGGTTTCCGAAGGAACCAGTCCACTTTGGACCATCTTATTAGATTGGAAACATCCATCTGTGATGCTTTCCTAAAACGCGAACACTTGGTGTCAGTGTTCTTCGACATGGAGAAAGCGTATGACACAACTTGGAGATTTGGCATCTTAAAAGATCTGCAAAGCCTTGGTCTTAGGTGGCAACTCCCCATTTTTATTAAAAACTTTTTAGCTGATCAATCTTTCCAAGTTTGTGTGGGATCCTCACTCTCTCGTTTCTTCACCCAAGAGGAGGGAGTACCACAAGGATCAGTTTTAAGTGTCACGCTTTTCGCCATCAAAGTAAATTCCATCACAGAACAACTTCCTCTAACCGTAAACAGTGCCCTCTATGTTGACGACTTTAGCATATTTTGTCAGTCATGCAACATGAGGGTTATTGAAAGACAACTGCAAAAAGCCATTGATCGCCTTAATTCCTGGGCACTTGCTAATGGCTTCAGGTTCTCACCGGAGAAGACCGTTTGTGTACACTTTTTTCGTAAGCGTAATCTTCATCCTGAACCTGAACTAAGGCTCGGACAAAATGCTATTCCAGTAGCGGCGGACACAAAATTTGTGGGAATCGTATTTGATAAAAAGTTGACCTTTCTGGATCACATCCATCAACTCTGCACAAAGTGCACAAGAGGGCTGAATATTCTGCGCTCTCTTTCCTCTACACCTTGGGGTGCGGATCGATGCATCCTATTACGCATCTACCACTTGTACGATCCAGACTAGATTATGGGTCCCTGGTATACAATCCGGCCAGAGACAGTATACTTCGTTGGCTGGATCCTGTCCATCATCTGGCTCTCCGTACCGCTATTGGAGTATTGAACATCTCCAGTCCAGAGCTTATACGTCGAAGGAAACGAACCACCATTATCGCTTCGACGTAAGCAGTTGTCTCTAAACTATGCTTTAAAACTGAAATCTCTGCCAGACCATCCTACGTGGCCATCCGTTTTTGAGCCGCGATGGGAAAATTTGTACAACACCCGTAAGACTGCCAACTGACCTTTTGGCATTCGCCTCCAAGAGCTACTCAAAGAACTTAATATCAAGGTAGACAAGGTTGCCCAAACACCAAAGCAACCCCTTCCACCCTGGCATGCTCATGTCCCTGCATGTGACTTGTCCCTTAGGAATTGGGGAAAGTCGGACACTCCATCATCTGTCTACCTGCAGCTTTATTCAGCACACCGAGCTGAACATTCTGACTTCGTGCCAGTTTACACAGATGGCTCGAAGTCGGAATCATATGTGGGATCTGCTGCTGTCTTTACAGACAGCACTACATCGGAACAGATTCCCTCTGAATGCAGCATTTTTACTGCAGAGCTGTACACTATAGATTTAGCCTTGGATCACATTAGTGAATGCCAATACCAACGGTTCATTTTATATTCTGACTCTCTCAGCGTGTTACAAGCTTTAATAACTGTGAGATATAATTCTCATCCAGTTCTGTCTTGCATTCAGCAGAAGATTCACTTCCTCCGTGAACGTGAATATGATATCCGCTTCTGCTGGATTCCCAGCCACATTGGGATTAGGGGAAATGATTTGGCTGACGCCGCAGCCAAATCAGCAATTCCCAATAATAATCGCTGCCTGTCAGTCCCCTATACAGACTACAGGCAAATAATATACCAAAAAATACATTCCGAATGGCAGGATTCGTGGAATAGACAGACTGCGAATAAATTATATCATATAAAGCCTGTAATTGAACCGTGGCAGTCTAGTCCGCGCAGGAATCATAAGGAGGAAGTTGTTCTTGCCCGGACCCACATAGGACATAGTCATTTGACTCATTCTTTTTTGCTGAGGGCTGATGACCCTCCTATGTGTGAGTCCTGTGGCACAATTTTAACAATCAGACACATTTTAGTTGACTATCCAGATTTTAGCAATATCTGTTTTACCGCTTTTAATCATCTGACTGAGCCGTATACACTCAGTCATATTTTATCCGACAATACAATGCGTCTGCTGTTTTTAGCTTTTTTAAATCAATAAAGGTTTTTACTTGTATTTAAAATTTATATGTTATTTTGTTTCTTTTATTGATATATTTTTTTTTATATATCTGGACATGGTGGCCTAACTAATTAGGTCACCGAGAGGTTAAATTTTTATATATTACCTGGTCTTGGCGCATTATAGCCTTAGTTGCTAATGCGCCAATAAAATCCAAACCAAACCAAACAATGAGGTCAAAAAGGAACTTGATGCAAAAAATAATTTTGATATCGTATACTTAGATTTCAGGAAAGCTTTTGACACTGTTACACATAAAAGATTGCTGTACAGTGGTGGGGCTGGAAACGGCAGAACAGTTAATCTGCCAAGGGCCAAAAGCAGCAATTATGGAACATAATGTTAGAGCCTCCTCTAGAGCGGACAAGCTCTCGGCCAGACATAAAACCGAACATGACACGTTGCAACCCAAGAAGTTTAAAACCAACTTCTTGGCAACAGATTTTCCTGCATTTCTCATAATGCACTCTCTTACAGATCAGCCTCTGACTAAACTGTCTCCTGTTCTTATCCAGAAACACCTGGAAAGTCTGGCAGGACCTCCTAAGACAGTCAAAAGACTGCAATCAGGCGACCTACTAGTAGAAACAAACAGCCAGAAACATTCAGAGCATCTACTGAAAATTACAAATTTTGAATGAATTCCAGTAAAAGTTTCTCCCCACGGAACGCTAAACACATCTAAGGGAGTTATATCCAGCTGGGATCTAATGAATGTCTCAGAGGAGGAGATAAGTAAAGAGCTTCAGGAACAAAATGTAATTGCAGTGAAAATAATCATGATTAAAAAGGGCAATACACTCACACCTACAAGGAATATTATATTCACTTTTAATACCCCAAACCTACATTTGTCCATAAAAGCAGGTTATCTTCTTTGCCACATTTGACCGTACATTCCTAATCCTTTGAGATGTTATAAGTGCCAAAAGTATGGCCACTCTCAAACAGCATGTAGAGGAAACCCAGTTTTTTCCCAACTGTGGGTCCTCCGATCACACTCAAAATGATTGTTCAGCAACAGAAATGATCTGCCCTAACTGTTAAGGCTTATTCTGCTTATTCTAGGACATGCGACAGGTGGAAAACTGAAAAGAAAATTGTGAAGTATAAAATTGAAAATAAAGTAAGCTTTCAAGAAATGAGGAAATTAATTGCTCCCAGTATTACCAAATGTACATATGCCAGTGTTGCACAAAAATATCAATCAGTGGCCACCCAAACTGATGTTACAGTTCCTTCAAACACCGCAATCTCTGACTGGGCATGAATTCTCTCCCAGCAGCAGTCCATTATCCCCAAACAGTTGAACCAGGCAAGCAATACTGCTCTTACAGTACCAGCGAAATCTCCTCCTCCAATGAATGCTTCTGCATCAAATAATCAAGGTTTAAACATAAAAACGAATATTCAGGACACATCCATGGATACAATTAACTCGTCCAGACAGGAAGACCCAGTCTTAGAAATACATGTGGAAGAAGATATGGACACTGGTCGGCCATTCTTCTCCAAAAAAGACAAACCGAAACCTGAACACCATAAATCAGTCACATTAAAAAAACAGTCAGACACAGCTTCTTTTACTAAACACCAATAATGCCTTATATTCTTCAATGTAGAGGATTTCGTAGAAACTTTAACGATATTCAAGACTTAATTAACCGCTACTCTCCAGTTGGTTTCTGTATACAGGAAACCTATCTAACTTCTCAAATTTCTGCCAGCATAAAGAACTATTCTATCTATCGACATGATCGTAATACTTCAACTTCCGCCCGTGGCCATCTTGGTCAGCTCAAAGATCCCACGATCGTAATACTTCAACTTCTGCCTGTGGCCATCTTGATCAGCTCAAAGATCCCAACCAAGCAAATTGTTTTGAAAATTGAAGTTGTTGCTGTACATTTGATAACCCAAATTGAGTTAACATTAGTATAAATTTATCTCCCACCAAGTCATACCTTCTCTTACCAAGATCTTGAAAACCTGCTAACACAGCTACCTTTTCCAGTCTGTCTCTTGGGGGATTTCAATGGCCACCACCCCTTATGGGGGGGTCTACTAAATTGGATAGGCATGCCTGACTGATTGAAACCTTCGTAGATAAGCAAAACCTTACCATACTGGTACACCTACTCACATACAATTACCAACTGGACAATCTTCTGCAATCGATCTCTCGATATGCTCCCTGATTCTGTTTTCAATCATGGAATGGTCTGTTATGAACGATCCCATGGGCAGTGATCATTTTCCTATTATTTGTGATTTGCTCACACTGCACAACCGCCATTAGCCAAACCCTGCAAGAAATGGAAGTTCTCTCAAGCCAACTGGGTCAAATTTCAGTCAGCTGTCACTGTGGATGAGAAATTTATATGAATGCAGTTGATAGATGAAGCCACATATTATATCATTTCACACCTACTATCTGCAGCTAACTGTTCAATTCCATTGTTGAATCCCCAGTCCCGATGGCACCTTAACTATTGGTGGAATGAAGAATGCACAAAAGCAAAGTTAAAAAATAAAGATGAAATTTATTTCGTAAATCCCCAACCACAGCTAATCTTATCAACTACAAGAAATTAAGGGCAAAAGCACATCTCATTCAGAGGCAAGCCAAGAAGGATTCTTGGATTCGGTTTACATCTACCATAAATATAAACACTAACTCCAGGTTAATATGGAAGAAAATTAGGCAGATTTTCAGCAAATTTCCAACCACCCCTTCACCAATTCTTTCGCAGAATGGGCAAGAACTCTCTGCTCCTGAGGACATAGCAAATGTCTTGGGCAAAACCTTTGCCCAGGTTTCTGCATCATCAAATTATTCTCCGGATTTCCAGAAAATAAAGACCATGACTGAACAACGTGCCATCAACTTTCGAACCTCAGTTTCCCTTCCACGTAACCAGCCTCTTCAATATTGTGAACTTCTACACGCCATTAAAACAACACGCAACAGTGCTGCTGGGCCAGATGGAATATCTTATATCATGTTACAAAAGCTTGGTGACAAAAATTTGCAAATACTGCTGGTCTACTATAACCAAATATTTCTGGAAAACATTTATCCCAGCTCTTGGCATCATGCCACAGTTCTTGCCTTTTTGAAATCTGGAAAAGATCCTACCAGTCCGCACAGTTAGACCAATTTCCACCTCCAGCTGCCTCAATAAATTACTTGAAAAAATTATCCATAATCAACTTGTTTGGATTATCGAAACAGAACACCTAATGAGTAATCATCAGCATGGGTGGCGCCTCCGTAGCCAGGTGGGAAGGAGCAGCAGTGTGTGGCACACGCTTCTTGATTAGACCAGGTTTCAAGCCCATCACCACCAAATACGGAGGATGCGGAAAGGTCAGGGAATGACCACTGCATATCCCGGAGCAATATGGCCTTAGTTGCTAATGTGCTAAAAACCAAATAACATCATCAGCATGGGTTTCGTAAGAACAGGTCCCCCTTGGATCTTATGATCAAACCTGAGTCTGCAATTCGTAATGCCTTTGTAAAAAAATAACATCTTGTTATGGTTTCATAGACATAGAGAAGGCATTTTATACTATCTGGCATTGTGGCATTCTCAGTGACCTTTATGCTCTTGATCTATGAGGCAACCTGCCTATATTCATTAGGAACTTTCTCCAAAATTGTTCGTTCCAAGTTCGATATCACAACTCACTTCCTGCAACATTTTTACAGGAAGGAGTGCCACAAGGGTCTGTACTGAGTGCAACCCTCTTTGCCCTTAGAATCGATTCCATCACTAAAGAACTTCCAAATACTGTTTAGACCTACCTTTACACCGATGATCTCTATTTCTTGCCATTCTTAGAACATGAGATCCGTTGAACAGCAACTGCAAATATTCCTGAATAAAGTCCAAAGGTGGGCAAGGTTAAATGGCTATCACTATCACAGCAGAAGACTGTTGCAATCCATTTTTGTAATCAAAGGAAAATGCATACAGATCCTGAACTTCATATGTCAAACTTTACCATTCCAGTGACTAACATCATCAGATTCTTGGGATTAATCCTTGACAAGAAATTAAATTTCCTTGAACACATTAAATTTGGACGTACTTCCTGTCTTAAAAAACTAAACATACTAAGAGCTTTATCTGCCTTGTCTTGGGAAGCAGGCTGTACGGCCCCGAGTGCCAAGCGTTTTCCAAGTGATTCTAGAGTGCGCTTCTCAATTATACTTAGTTTATTATATTTATAGCGATCTTAATTTTTTAGTACTTCATAAGTAAGTTTTGCTAAAAGGACCTAGCAAACTAACAGAAAGGAAAGTCACCTTTCTTTTTTCTCTTATCTCAAACTAATCACCAACCCTACTAACTTATAGCATCTGCTTGGTCACTTGGTGGCACCGCTCTTGCCTCCTCGTGGCGGGGCTGGAAACCTGGGAGTTGGAAGGTACGCTCCCAGGGCTAAAAGAGTAAATCATGTGTAGTAAAGTCACTACTTCCCAAGGGACTTCAGAAAAGATCCCACCAAATCGGCTTGATGAAGAACCAGAAAATACTGCCAAAAGGCAAAGAACAGACGGCTCCAAACCATCACCGATTCCTTTGTTCCTAATCATCCACTCCACTGGAGAGGAGACACTAGGAAAGAAATCCCCATTTTTCATCCAAAAAGTCTTGGAAGGACTAGCCGGAACACCAAAAACGGTCAGGCGACTCCGATCTGGGGATTTATTTGTTGAAACGTCTAGTATTAGACATTCAGAAAAGCTACTGAATGTATCAAACTTTGGAGGTATACCAGTAGTGGTCACCCCCCATAACACTTTAAACTCTTTGCGGGGAGTAATCTCCGAATGGGATCTCTTGCACGTTACTGAAGAGGAAATCAGCAAAGAACTCCAAAATCAAGGAGTGACAAATGTAAGACGGATTTCTATTCGGAGAGATGGAAATGTAATACCTACCAAAACCTTAATCCTGACATTTAACACACCAAAAATCCCATGCACTGTAAAAGCAGGATATTTGAACTGCTAAGTAAAAGTATATATTTCAAATCCTCTGCGCTGTTTCAAGTGTCAACAATTTGGACACTCGCAAACAGCATGTAGAAACACACCGACATGCGCTAAATGTGGATCCAAAGAACATCAGATTGATGAGTGCCCAGCCAGAGCCCCAAAGTGTCCAAATTGTAAAGGAGAACATCCCGCATACTCCAGAGCATGTGATAGATGGAAAAAAGAAAAAGAAATACAGAAATACAAAACAGAGCACAATATTACATACCAAGAAGCAAGAAAAATGGTCCAGCCAACCATAACCAATAGACCAACGTACGCACAAGTAACAACTAAATTTAAATCAGTGGAATGTCAAACTGAAATCTCAGTTCCTCCAAATGAATCTTTTTCTCCACAAGTCAAACACTTACTCCAAGCAAAGCAACAAGATAAACAAGAGAAAACAGTAAACACACCCATCTCAATCCCCTCAGATTCTCCAACCTTGCAACAGTGTAAGAGTAATAGCAGACCACAAAATCACGAACCTAACTCAGAATTTATGGAATTTGAGAAAACGGGAAAGATAGATGATGATACATTGGAAATCCATGCCGAAGAATCAGAAGAAGATATGGATACCGGAAAACCGATATTTCCCAAAAGAGATAGAGTAAGGACAGAAAAACAAAAGACAGTCACCCAACGAAAACAGCTCGAGGGGCTGAGCAAATATAAATAATGGATAAAATCATCCAGTGGAACTGTCGTGGATTACGTACTAATTTTGACGACGTACTGTATCTGATCACCCATTACACACCAATCTGTATATGTCTCCAGGAAACATACCTCAAACAACAAGATACCCTGAATATCAGGAACTACTCAATGTACAGAAGAGACCGAATAACTCAAAGTATAACACATGGAGGAGTTGCTATATTAGTAAATGACAGAATACCAACACAACAGGTGCATTTAAATAGCCCATTAGAAGCGGTAGCAATTCGTACAATAGCAAGGTCCCTATTAACCATATGTTCATTATACATTCCACCAGGAGATGATGTCTCTTATGAAGACCTAGACGCATTACTACAACAACTACCACCCCCAATTTGTCTGATGGGAGATATGAATGGACATAACCCTTTGTGGGGATGCTCCGACTACAACAGAAGAGGATGCATCATTGAACAACTGCTAGATAATCATAACCTCTTACTTCTTAACAGGGGTAACCACACTTACTTCCATTTTCCAACTCGGACCACCACAGCTATAGATCTTACCATATGTACCCCTACACTTTACACAGCATTTAATTGGGAAGTTTTTGAGGATCCTCTTGGGAGTGATCATTATCCAGTAATTTCCACACTGGTCAGTGAATATCCATATCATACCAGCAGGACTCCTCGTTGGAAAATAGGAAAAGCTAATTGGGAAGCATTCAGGAGGAAAGCAGTTTTCAACACCAATATCATTGAGCAGGAAACAGTAGTTGTTGCACTAGCACATGTCACAGAAACCATACAAAACGCAGGCAAGCTAACAATCCCTAAGACTTCATCACGTTTTCCAAACCGTCCGAAAACATGGTGGAATGATGACTGCACTGAAACAAGAAAACAACAGAATAGGGCATGGAACCGTTTTCGCAGGTATCCCACAACAGAAAATCTGATTCAGTTCAAAAGAATGCGTGCCATAGTGCGATTTACCAGGAAGCAGAGTCGAAAAGCAGCATGGATAAAATTCACATCTACAATAAACAAAAAAACAAATGCACATATAGTCTGGAATAAAATAAGAAAAATGACAGGTAAATATAGAAATAGGCTATCACCAGTACTGATCTGCAATGGAATTAGTTTGACTGAACCTACCGTTATTGCAAACACATTAGGCGAGACCTTCGCAAAAGTATCAGTGAAAGATTCATACCATCCGGAATTTCTGATCCAAAAATAAAAAGCAGAAAAGCATAAGATCAAATTTAAATCAAAAGGTAATGAACCCTACAATCAACCATTCACAATAAACGAACTACACGAAGTTTTGTTCACAGCCAGGCCAAGTGCAGTAGGCCCAGACGATATACATTATGACATGATCAAGCACCTTAACAAGACTGAATTAGAAAATTTATTGAAACTGTATAACAGAATATTCCAAGAAAATGTATTTCCAAACACATGGTGCCATGCAATAGTACTAGCTTTCCCGAAACCTGACAAAGACCTGACAAATCCATGCAACTATCGACCAATAGCCCTCACCAGCCGTTTAGGAAAACTATTAGAAAAAATGATAAACAAAAGACTGATTTGGTATCTAGAGGAAAATAACATCTACACAAACACGCAATGTGGTTTTAGACATCAAAGATCTACTCTGGTTATCTAGTCAGGATAGAAGCCAACATCAGAAATGCATTTATCAGATCACAACATATGGTTACAGTATTTTTTGACATCGAAAAAGCTTATGATACCACTTGGAGATATGGGATCCTGCGAGATATGCACCACGCTGGACTCAGAGGCAATCTCCCTGTTTTATCCAGAACTTCCTTATGAACAGAACCTTCCAAGTCAAAGTACAAACTTCTTTCTCTAAAATCTACCAACAAGAAGAAGGCGTTCCATAGGGCTCAGTCTTGAGCGCCACTTTGTTTGCCATAAAGATTAATTCGATCACAAATCAACTCCCTCCTTCGGTTTCACATGCACTTTACGTTGATGACTTTAGTATCTCTAGTCAGGCACAGAACATGAGAACTATCGAGAGACAATTGCAATGCGCAATGAACAATATAAGTAAGTGGGCACTAGATAACAGTTTCAGACTGTCAACACAAAAAACAATATGTGTACATTTTTGTCGCAAAAGAAATCTCCATCCTGATCCTGAACTAAAATTAGAAGGCAAAAATATACCAACGCAGCCGAAGGCAAAATTTCTCGGACTAATCTTAGATAAGAAACTCACATTCGTGGAGCATATCCGAGAGCTGCATAAAAGCTGTACAAAACACATGAACATACTTAAAATCCTTTCGTCAACAGCATGGGGAGCAGACAGATATTCCTTACTAAACCTATACAAAGCACTAATTAGATCAAAATTGGACTATGGAGCCCCAGTTTACGATTCAGCACGGAAAACAGCTCTGAAATGGCTGGATCCAATTCATCACAATGCACTGCGTATAGCTACTGGCGCTTATCGTACCTCTCCCATATATAGTCTCTATACTGAAGCCAACAAACCACCTTTAACTCTTAGGCGACAGCAACTCGCATTGTATTATACATTTAAAATAAAATCTATGCATGGACACCCTACTTGGGAGACCCTCTTTGATCCACGATGCAGAAACATATATCAGAATCGCCAACAAGCAAACCGACCCCTGGGAATTAGAATGCAAGACTTTCTGGCAGTACATAACCTTAATATAGACAAAATAGCACACATGCCAGTTCATACTCCTCCACCATGGGATTCGCATATCCCGATATGCGACTTCTCCTTTCAGAAATGGAATAAAAAAGCGATACCTTCAACAATCTTCCAACAGTTACATGCAGAGCACAGAATTCAATTTCCTGACTATATTCCAATATACACAGATGGTTCAAAAACAGACACTTTAGTGGGAGCAGCAGCTGTATTCCCAGATATAACTTTAACACAACAGCTACCGAAAGAGTGCAGTGTATACACAGCAGAATTATACGCAATAAAAATAGCCTTAACTCATGTACAAGATAAGCATTACACGAGAAGTGTAATATATACAGATTCCTTGAGTTCCTTACAATCCATGCAAAACATAGGTACATCCAAACACCCAATCCTTTGGCACATATGGCAAATACTAACTGACTGCGCCAAAAATGAACAGGATATTTTTTTCTGCTGGATCCCAGGGCATACAGGGATTGCGGGAAACGAAGCAGCAGACAAGTCAGCCAAAGAAGCCGTACTACAGATCGGAGAGGATATATCAGTTCCGTATTCCGATTACAAGCCTGCGATATGGCGTATTTGCCACTTGAAATGGCAAGAAACCTGGAATCAGCAAACTGCAAACAAATTATACCAAATAAAGCCGAATATTGAAAACTGGATTTCTAGCAGTCGAAGGTCGAGAAAAGAAGAAACAGCACTCACCAGGCTAAGAATTGGCCATACCCATCTTACGCACTCATTTTTGTTGCGAGCAGAGGAACCACCACGATGCCAGACTTGTGACACCGTTCAATCAGTAAAACACATATTAATAGACTGTCCTACATATACAAATGAACTTAAACAAGTCTTCAAAGATATTTATGAGACACATGACGCCATTACACTAACAGATCTCTTGAAAAATAAACATGACTGCACAGATGTTTTCAACTTTCTTAAAGCTATCAATTTATACCACCTCCTCTAAGGAAGTGAATATAAGCAACAGACTAACACAAGAACGTATAAATCAGGTTAAAATGAACAATTGAAATCGAAAGTAAACACCCCTGAAACACATCACACTGTATGAACTGGAGCATTATGACCCGCGTAGTCCATGCGCCATTAAACCTCAATACAAACAAACAAACAAGCAGGCTGTACATCTTTGTTGCTCTTATATAGAGCATTGATCAGATCCTTTTGGATTATGGTGCTCCGCTCTGTGATTCTGCCCGTAAGACTACAATACGATGGCTGGATCCTATACAGCATAGTGCATTGCAGATTGCACTTGGTGCTTTCAGGACATCTCGTACTCATAGTTTATATATTGAAGCTAATGAGCCCCCTCTTTACCTCCACAGAAAAAAAAATTAACTTAAGTATGCAGCCCCGAATACAAAGTTGCTGGCAGCATTCTATTGAGCCATACCTCTTTAATCCACCACTGAAAAATCTCTACAGAAACAAACCCATTAAAATAAGACCAGCAGGCTTGCACCTTATTGAATTAACACAGGGTTGGAATGTTCCTATTTTCATCAGGCAACAAGTAATGAATTACTCTCAACCATTGGACTCCCCTTCTGCAATTAACCTGCGATACTTATCTTCACAAGTGGGGAAAGAATTGCCTACCAATAATCAATGTGAAACAACTCCATGCAAGCCATATTCAAAAATATGCTGATTTTGTTCCAATATATACTGATGGCTCCAAATCATATTCAGCCGTTGGAGCAGCGGCAGTATTTCCTTCTACAATCATTTTGGCTGCTCTTCCAGCTGAGTATAGCAGCTTCTCAGCAGAACTCCATGCAATAAAATTAGCCTTAGAAATCCTGAATCACTACCCTTCTGTAAAATACATAGTATACACAGACTTGCTCAGCTCAATTACAACAATACAAAATTCCTCCTACAAGGTTCACCGTGTGTTAAATCAAATCAGAAGTTTCCTGTTGCAAATTGAAGAATGTCATCAATCGGTGACCTTTTGCTGGATCCCAGCACATTTGGGGATAAAGGGGAACGAACTCGCTGACAAAACTGCTAAAAATCCATCAACTTTTGATTTAACCTCTGTCCATGTTCCAGCCTCTGACTACAATTACATCATACAAACAGCATGTCTCATGCAGTGGAAAGATCTATGGCACACCCAAACCAATAATAAATTCTATCAGTTGAAACAGCACCCAAAGCTTTGTCACTCTAGCACCAAAACAGTGCAAAGAGAAAAAGTGGTACTTGCACTGGCACGAATAGGACATAAGTATCTGACTCACCTCCATCTACTCACAGGAGAGGATCCTCCTGAGTGTCCACACTGTTCAGCACATTTATCAGTGAAACATATCCTAATTGACTGCCCGACAGTATCAACAGGACAGAACATACATCCTATCTTCCCTGACAAATCTGCGAGAACCGATGAAAAAGCATATTATTGGCGAGGAAGCAAATATTATTGAATTTTTCTCTTTTCTGAAAAAAATTGGACTTTATCATAAATTCTGAAAGATCTCCATAATAAAAAATGAAGTCATTACAACTGAATTTTGTTTTTTAGCATTTCACTATGAATAGGTGCACTATAGCCTCAGAAGCTTATGCTCCATTAAACCTCCATAACACACATGCACACATTATTATGGTGAAATCTTTTTTGCTGTTTTAAATTTTAAACTGCCCCCCCCCCCCAAAATGTCAGTGAACAGAAATATCAACCAGTTAGTATGTACATATTACAGTATGCATTAATTAAGCTATGCATGTGAGCGTAAATTTATTTTTATTTTGCTAACCTGTGGAAAATATTCTTCCAATTTTCACATATCATTTAATTTTTTAATTGGTAAAGTAATAAAGTGTAAATTTGTGCTTAATATATCTTTACTTTTATAGCCTATGGATAATATTCCTCCTATTTTCGCATATTAGAATCGATGTTTAATAGAACTAAAATTCAATTCACCAACTTGACCGGTGCTTACGAAATATCATATAGTGAATGTACTTTACTATGGTCAGTCTGTCATAACGTGATTTGATCTTAGAGAGAATCAATCGTAAAGCGGGGGGGTTTCCACTGTATTTTTAACTATTTATGTGGAACTTCGCATAATTGGGGCAGGTGCTTAATCGGGCCAAAATGCACTATCCCGACGTGTCCCAAATACCCGGAATCCACTGCACTATAGAAGTAGCAATGTAAATCTTATATGAAATTTATAAAAATTGCAATATTAAATATATGCCTTGCAAATATATAATATAATTATATTATACTGTATTCCTCAAAAATTATCATTTAAGGCTGGAGATTAGGCTGTAAATCAGGAGAGGTCAGTATGTTCCCCTGTTCCATAAATATCCAGCATTTTTGCTATCACAGAAATCATCTTTGTTTCCTAGCAAGGAAGGTTTTTATGGTAGCATTTTTTCTTATGGAGATAAAAGAAACCGTTATGTTGCATCATTTGAATAATTGGTAGGTCTTGTGGGTTTCTGTCTCACAATGCATAATTGGTATCTGGAATCCACTTCGTATTATTTCTTTTTACCAGAAGAGGAAAAAGCAAGTTTCTCTACAACTAGCTTGGATCTCTGCAAGTTTTTTAGTAGCAGTAGTAGTAGTAGTGACAAATGATGTAAGAAACTTAAACACTAATCGGATCACCCCCACAGGTGCCTTATCTCCAGAAGCTGAAATTTGCAGAACTGAAGCCTTTCTATGTAAGAGCACCCCTATGTCCCTTCACGAATCTGGTTGTCCTTCTCTGCACCTGTTCCAGCAAAGATACATCCTTCCTAAAGTGAGGCCTCTAGACCTGTATACAATACTCAAAATGTGGCCTAACCATGGTCTTGTACAAAGGGATAATCATCTCCTTATCCCTGCTAGCAAAGTTTCTGTATATCATTGACAAAATCCCATGAGCTGTTCCTGGCAGCATGTCTGCACTGCTCAGAATTTCATGTCTGACTGCACAATTTTACCCCCATATCTTTTTCATTTTCCACTACCCTGAGTGTAGTACCACACAGTTGGTATGTTACTCTGGGGTTACTGCTGCCCACATGCAGTATTTTGCATTTATTAATGTTAAACTTCAGTTGCCATTTCTCAGCACAATGATCCAGCTTCAGTTGCCATTTCTACAGCTCTTGTTGCTGTAGCTCACTCTGATTACTGTTGTTAACTACCATGCCAACCTTTGTATCATCAGTGAACTTTGACATTAAGCCTGATGTACCTTTATCTGACTGCTAAATACATTCGATCTGACAACTCGCTCTGGACCAGCCTGGTAGATTTATGGTCGTTTTCCCTCAACATGAATTGTTGAGGAGGCTTCCATCCTGCAGTGGGTTGATAATTGGTGCAGTTTTTGCCTTCATCAATATCATTAATAAATATTGAAAACTATAATGGGCCCAGCACCAAACCCTGGGAGGGGGGACTCCACTAATAACGTTAGTCCATGAAGAGCAGTACCCATTGATAACCACTCTTTATCTTCCACTTAACCATCCCTTTATCCATAGCAATAATCTGCCCTTAATGCCACAGTGCTCCAGTTTATATATACTGGTGTTCAAAGAAAGTGCATCACCTAGGAATTTCACATTTCTAACCCTTTTTCGCAATGGTATGTTATATTAATGACTAGCATCACAAATAGAAATATAAACAAAACATATTTATTAATAGTTAAGGCAAAGCTAAGTAATATTTTACAGGTGCTTTCAAAATATTCTAAAAAATTAGCATTTTCAACCTTTATACAACACTTTTGGTAAACACGACAATTATGGCTAAAATGTTATCAGAAGCCCTCAGTTTGCTTCAGTTTATCATTTTAAATGGAAAACAAAATGAAAAGTTCACCAGGTGCAAACTGATATTTAGTTGAACTGCCTCTGGCCCTGATGACAACAGCACACCGTTGAGGCATTGATAAGATCAATTTCTGAAGATAATCAGCCGATAGTTTGTGGTTCCAAACTTGAATTATGGCTTCCTGAAGTTCACGTAGGGTCTGTGGTTTCTTTCTGGCAACTGCAGATTCCACATGATGCCAACAGTTCTCTATAGGAGTCAGGTCTGGACTGTTTCCTGTCCAGCTAAGAGTTGTAACGGTCCATTCTTTCAACCATTTTTTCACCTGTAACAAATTTAAACACATTACTGTTGAACTTCTAATGCAGAAATGAAGCTAAAGTAACTACAGAAGCGGCTACTTACAGTTTTCACCCGTTTTACAGTTTTCAGGACAACTCTGACAAAGAGCAGAGTTGTCCTGAAAAATGCAATTACTTGGCAGGTTGAAATGGTCTCTAATAGTTGTCAGCTAATTTGCCTTCTAGCCAATTAGCCAGGTATCCATTTACGGAACCTTTTTTATAAATTGCAGGTGACCTACTTCGTGATACGAAATGCATCCCCATATCATTTGGCTGGTAGGGAATTTCACTGTAGACGCCATACAGTATGGATGGTATTCTTCACCACGTCTACGGTTAATCGTTTGCCTCCCAACAGAGCCATGCAGGTTGAATTTCTTCTCATCCGAGATAATAACCGACTTCCACTGCTCGGGAGTCCATTTGACAAGCTCTTTACACCAAATTAATCATGCCTTTTTCATTTTTTGTGTGAGGAGCTTCTTCTTAGGACGATGGGCTACAAGTCCATTTTTGAAGAGGCATCTTTTGACTGTTACTGCACCTGCTACCACTCTTGTATGTTCTTCCCATTCTCTTTTCAGCTCAGACGAAGAAGCTTTACGGTTTTTAAGGCATAAGTGCTTCAAATCGGGACTCTGTTTTGGTGTAGAGACTCGTTTGCATGCGGTTCCTTTTTTCCTATCAGCAGAACCAGTATTCTTGCGTTTTGAAAAAATCCTATCGCTGTTGACTGATTAGAAGACACTCTATAAGCAATATGATGGGAAGAACATCCTTCCTTACGTAAAGCAACAATAGCACTCTTTCTTCGTGGCGTCAACTGCACGTAACCTGCCATCCTGACACAGTCAAGGAATGACTGCAACCCTTGCAGAGCGTGCTTATATAGCTGATGCAATATTACGTCATAACCTACCCATGTCAATCTTATCTGATGCAATCTGTAAGAAATATTGCCATATACTTACGTTATTCGGATGACAATTACAATTTTAAGGGGTGATGCACTTTGTTTGAACACCAGTGTTGCAGTCTTTTCTGTGCAACGGTATCAAAAGCCTTCTTGAAATCCAAGTATATTATATCAAAATTATTTTTTGCATCCAGTTCCTTGGTCACTGCATCATAATAACCTATCAGATTGGTTAGGCAAGACTGTTCCTTAAGAAATCCCTGCCGTGACTGCAGTATTGTATTCCTCTCCAGATGGTCCTGCATTACTGCTTTTACCAGTGACTCCATTATTTTCCCTGGAACAGACGTTAAGCTGATTGGTCTGTAATTGCTCATGGCACCTTTTGATTCCCCTTTATTAATTGGGGATACATTTACACATCTCCAGTCCATAGAGACCTTTCCCGAATCCTAGGATGCTCTCATAATTATGACTAAAGGCTTGCTTACCTCCTTTGCTGCCTCTTATATTATGATTGGATAGATCCCATGAAACCAAGGTGCCTTTTTTATGTTCATCTTCAACAATTCTTCTTCCACTTTACTTTCAGTTATCATAAAGTCGTTTAGTTCCCCATTTGAGTTTGATAAATCCCTCTCATAAAGAATTACTGCTGTATGAATGTAGATGCAAAATATCTATTTAATTTGTCAGCAACCTATGCACAGTTAACTCATTAACATCAAGTGGCCCAATGTGATTCAGTCCCTTCCTTCTACTGTTAATGTAAGCATAGAAGTCTTTGCTGCTTTTCTTTGCATTCTTTGCCAGAGACTTCTCAAATCTGCTTTAGCTTTCTTAACCTCATTTGTGACTTGATTACAGACTAATTTATATTTACCATAGGATTAAAAATCACCTGATAATTTATATGCATTCTATGCAATTTTCTTCCCTTCCATTTGTCTCAGTAGTTCATCTGACAATCATTTAGGTCTAAGCCTTGAACAGTATTTCTTCATTGGTATGAAAAGCTGAGTAGCTTCTATGATTACTTTGCTGTTGGTAATACCATCAGTTGACCTCACTGCAGAGAATTTAAAACTTTCTCTGAGACCACTGTAGCCACTCTTATGAAAGCAAAAGCCTTTACCCCTGACAGTAGTTATGTCATTAATTTAATTACACATTGTTTTACTGTGATTACTGCCTCCCTTTTACCTGCAGATTCCTGTTGCTTGAAGAATTGCTGCTGATAATCAGATCAAGACTGACTCCTTCTGGTTGCCTCTTGAACATGCTGCTGTAGAAAACAGTTATCCAAGAAATCCACAAAAGTCTTGCTATTGTGCAAGTGGCAAAGCCACAAATTTCAGTCAACATCTGGAAAGTTAAAATTCCTCCATTATAATGCATTTTGATTTACAGGCCCAATCTATTTCACTTTATCACTGTTTAGTATACTCATCAATTAAATTCTGTGCAGTGGGACCAACTGATGATGTTACCAACA
This sequence comes from Mastigoproctus giganteus, assembly GCF_048544385.1. Lineage (NCBI taxonomy): Eukaryota > Metazoa > Arthropoda > Arachnida > Uropygi > Thelyphonidae > Mastigoproctus > Mastigoproctus giganteus. The sequence goes on along the minus strand of NC_143580.1, from coordinate 151,937,552 downwards.
GCAAATTCTAAGTGGAATTAATCGTGGAAGCTACTAGACTTTTCATACCTATTAAGAAATATTGTTCGAGCCTAAATTGTTGTCAAATGAACTAATGAGACTAATGGCAGAGAAGAAAAATGCATTGGATGCATATAAATTATCAGGTGACACAGAAGCCTACAGCAGATATAAGCTAGTCTGTAATCAAGTTACAAAGGAGATTAGGCAAGCGAAGGCAGATTACGAGAAGTCTTTGGAAAGGATGCTAAGAAAAACATCAAGGATTTCTTTACTTATATAAACTCTAAAAGGAAGGGGATCAATCAGATAGGTCCACTTCATATCGATGGTTTGACTGTTGATGATCCTGCTCAGATTGCAAATAAACTGAATGAGTATTTTGCATCTACATTCACACATGAGGGGTTATTAAGGAAGGAAAATGCTAGAAGGTTATCAAATTGTAGCAGAATGCTTAATGATTTTGTAATAACTGAGAGAAAAGTGGAGAAGAAATTGTTGAAGTTAAACATAAGAAAGACACCTGGGGTGGATGGGATCTATCCAGTTATATTAAAGGTGGTGAGAAAGGAGCTAAGCAAACCATTAGCCATAATTATGAGTCCACCCTTGGACTCAGGAGAAGTCCCCATGGACCGGAGTTGTGCAAATGTATCCCCAATTCACAAAGGGAGATCGAAGGGTGACATGAGTAATTACAGACCAGTTAGTTTGACTTCTGTTCCAGGTAAAATAATGGAGTCACTGGTTAAAGATGCAAATTGCAGGATCATCTAGACAAGACTTGCAGCAATAATTCAGACACAGCATGGGTTTGTTAAGGGAAAGTCTTGCCTGACAAATTTGATTGGATATTATGATGTGGTTACAAAGGAACTGGATGCAAAACATAATTTTGATATCATATGCTTGGATTTCAGGAAAGCTTTTGACACTGTTGCACATGGAAGACTAATGTACAAATTGGAGCAGAATGGTATTAAGGGTAAGTTGCTACAATGGATAAAAGGGTGGTTTTGTGGGAGAATACAGAGGGTGGTAATCAATGTATGCTGCTCTTTGTGGACTAATGTTTAGTGGAGTCCCACAGCGTTTGGTGTTGGACCCACTGTTGTTTTGTATATTTATCAATGATATTGATGAAGGTATAACAGTCTTAGTATCAAAGTTTGCAGATGATACAAAGGTTGGCAGGGTTGTTAATGACAGTAATGGCAGTGTCCTACTGCAACAGGATCTAGAAAAATTGGGCAGAGGGGCTGAGTGAATTGCAATTGAAGTTTAACATTGACAAATGCAAAGTATTGTATATGGGTAGAAGTAACCCCAGAGGCATGTACCAACTGTGTGGTACTACACTTAGAGTGGTAGAAAATGAAAAAGACCTGGGAGTAATTATGCAGTCAGATATAAAGTTTTCCGAGCAATGCAGACAGGCTGCAAGAGCAGGTCATGGGTTTTTGTCCATGATATATAGGAATTTTGCTAGCAGGGAAAAGGAGGTGATTATCCCTTTGTATAAGGCAATAGTCAGGCCACGCCTTGAGTACTGCATACAGGTCTGGAGACCTCATTTTAGGAAGGATGTAGATTTGCTTGAGTGTGTACAGAAAAAGGCAACAAGATTGGTGAGGGGAATGAAGGAATCCTCTTACCAAGAGAGGCTTAAGTTCTGCAAATTGCAGCAGCTGGAGACTAGGCACCTGTGAGATGATCTGATTGAGGTGTATAAGGTCTTGAATGGGTTGAGCATGCTGAATTCTGATGGGATTCTTCCACTTGCTCAGATTACGAACCTAAGGGGACATACATTCAAATTGAGGAAAGACAGTTGTAGAATAGATGTGCGGAAATTTGCCTTTAGCCAGCAGGTGTTTAATTGTTGGAACAAACTTCCATCTGTCGTTATGGAAGTTGATAGCTTAAATAAATTCAAGGAGGAACTGGACAAACTTTTAGAGGGAATGGTTGTGTGAATTTTTTTTTTTAGCTGATGCTACATAAGCTCATACACTGACTTTCTTGCATCAAATGCCTCTATTACTATTACTATCACAGTTATTAGGCCAATAACACACTCCTGCTCTCAGTTTTGTGTTTCCAATGCTTATATGACATCAAACTGACTCACCATTGCATTAGTCACCCATGTCGACTGGATGCATGCCTTAGATTTAATATGCTTCTTAACTCTGAACATGATCCCTCCACCTCTCCTGCCCTGTTTGTCCTTCCTGTATACATTGTACTTGCCATACTGAAATTCAGCATCACTTATATCTGAGTGACACCATGTGTCTGCTATCTCTACAATGTCTGCATTTTGTTACTTAATCAGTACTTCATATTCTTCCAGTTATTTATAATGCTCTTCACATTTGTGTATTTGCAAGTATACATGCTGATGTTCTTACTCTTAGTTACACTTACACAGCTCATGTATTCAGTTGTTCTATGATGACCCACTGCAAGGCCTGAAATCCCTGATAACTTTCTTTCCAGTGTGCTGCATTTTTCAATAGAAGCAGTGCAAGAATTATCTTCACCTCTGCCTGTGGCTCTGGTTAATCTATTAATCTGTGTATCCCCCCCCCCCCAAGCTAGCCCTTTTTTGATCCATCTATCACTGATAGAATCAGCAAATGTTCTTGTACCCCCTGTAAAAACAATCTCTCTTGTTAACAAGCACATACTACGCTGAGAATAATTCTACCCCGTGAACCTTGCACATTCTCTTCGGGGGCCAAATCGATTTACAAGGCTCTCAACATGTACTCCCTCCTATCATGTCTGAGCAGAATTGCAGACATATTTCAAATTCAGTCCTAACTCGTGATTTTTCCCCAACATTGCTCTGTACTTGGTAAGTAAAGTCCTCTGATCTCCTACTCTTAATATCATTATTGCCAGTGTGTACAACAAGTCACCTTCTCTACCCTTAAAAGATATCTGTTCTACAACATCATATACTTTTGCCCCTGGCAGACGTACCCTGGTCCTATTCCACCTATCTTTTTTGCACAATATATTAACCATTTTACTAACCATAGAGTATCCTTGGCTGTATCATGTCCTGTTCCAGAAAGATCAGCGAGCATATCTCAAGTTGCACATTTTGTTAGGCCATGATTTGTAGGAGAATCTCCCTCTTTGGTTTTCCCCTGAACCACAGCACTTTTGCTGCTTTGTGCCTCTTGCTCTGTTGCTCTAGTCTGGGGCATGGTATCTGTTTGAATACAATTTAATTGATCATCAATTAAAATTAATAAAATTAATTGATTAAATTGATTAATTGACAATACTACACTAAGCAATAGATTCCTAAATGCAGTGATACATCTTATGTTATTAAGTTTTACCTTATGCTATCAAGTACAAGATATACGTTATTCTATACTGTTACAATTGCAGTCTTAAATTAGTTATGTCCTTAATAAAAAGTCAAATTTCTTAGCAAAAAAAAAATGCCTAACAAGCGATTAGAACCTCTGAGCTAATTATCATAATTGAACTCTATTATTCCACTTTTGTTTTTATAGGCTATCACAAATATTTAGTATTATATTTTGACTTGGCGCATTATGGCCTAAGTTGCCAATGTGCCATTAAACACCAAATCAAATCAAAAGCACTACTTGTTATGTTATGATATTCACCGCAAAACATGAATACATTAGCATACAAATAATAAGTTGTAATTTGCAAAATCGCTTTAACTAAATTTAAGTTTGTGGAATGGAAGTGTTATTCATCTGAATGAAGAAAGAAATGCCAGTTGGAAAGGAAGGCTGAAATGAAAACGTAAACAAAATCGTTAAATGAAAAAGAATAAACGATTACTGGCTATGCGTTTTGGAGAAAAAGTAGTTTTAGTGGGATCTGCTAGGAAAACTTATAAAAGCAGACTGACACTGTCGGGGGGGGGGGAGAGAACAGTTTCAAAAAACAAGGTATTAGGAAAATCCTCTTAAAATGTTCCACTTACGTTACAAGATTTCAAGGTTGCGTACAAGAAATATGGGGGAGATATGCCTAGTAGGTAAACTTTTAAATCTCAAAACTTAAAGGAAATGTCAGGTGCGCAAGCAGCTGCATTTCAGGAATGAAATTTTAAAAACAATCTTTAGAATTGTATGACATGCAATTTCATGTACATATTAAAAAAAAAAAAAAGAGTAACCTTTTCTCTTTTTAAATCCAGTGAAGTAACTGCATAAACTGTATTGTTTCAAGGAAAGCTGTTGTCTCTGTATTTGTAAAACTTGCAACTGATGGATATAATAAACACTTTAAATCAGTTATTTTCTTTGTGAGCATTATCCATAAATATTGATGCTGATTACTTGCACTCTGCATCAGATAAAATCATTTGTTATTCAGCAATATTTAAATATTTCAGCAATATTTTAAAACTGGACTGAAGCTTGGTAAACAGAGATATGTATGAAACAACACAAAGAGATGTATGAAATGTATAAATGATCTCAAAGTCAGTAATAGATTTCTCAACCTGCTTTTTCAGTGGTTGAAACTTCCCGAATCTTTTTTCTATTTAACTCTGTTATTGAATAATCTATTCCAAAGGGTAGATATATATCCATAGCAGTGGCAGATCTAACAGATGGCAAGGTCTACAAATGCTCTCTGGGCCCCCTCAATTCATGGGCTCCACTGACTAAGAGAATGCAGAGTTTTTTGAAATAAAAACAAGTACAATTTGGATATTATGATATCATATTTTTTATAGAGCAGCATCAGATCTATGTTAGTGGAAGATCATCCGAATGATTATGGACTGTTATTTAATGAAAGAAATTTTGCTGAAATCGTTGTTCAGTAAGTTCACCAAAACTTTAGGTTATTATAGCAAATTTATTGAACAATTAGTGTGAACAAAAGGTTTGAAGAGGGATTTGAATAAATTGTCATAGTATCTGCTCATTTTTTATTTTGCTGCTTTGTTTATTAGTATCAGCCATGTGGTGCAAAGAATTCCTGGTCTTTTGCTGCATCAGTAAAAAAAAAATAAATCATCTATTATTCAATCCCCCCATAGGTATTTATCCAGCTTAGATTTGAATTTCCCTAAGCCATTTTTTAACCACTCATGCTGGCAACTTATTCAAATTAACACCCTGCTAGCTAAAGGAAAACTCCCTGCAATCCAGTCTACTCCCCTTCCTCCCCATAATTTGAATTTATGGCCCCTAGTTATGAAATCGGTTATTACAATGAAAATGTCACCCTCATTCATTTTACATTTAGAGCCTTATATACCCCAATCAAATCTCTGAGGTGCCCAGTTTCCAATATCTGTTGCCCACATTATTCATAGTGTTTCCTCATATGGACCGTTTTGCTGATCTCATCAGGTGCATTATTCATCTTTGGATCCTTTCAAGAGGCTTGATGACATCCCTTGCTCTACAAGCAAATGTTCAATAAATTATTAATAGGACACCATGGGCTTATCGCGTGTGTGTGTGTTAGAACAATGTGTTTGTTTCTTGTTCATTATAAGAATTTTAACAAACCTGCTATATAATACATATTACCTTTATTATTTTAATAAATGTAAAGATGTGTCTTCGAAATATAAATTGCTAGTTATGTTGACAGTTTCATCCATCATTATATTCTCCTAATTGGGCTCATTTAGTAGATCTACCACTCCACATTTATTTCTGTTGAGAGGTTTTATTAAATTTTCTAATAAAGAAAAATGCTTCCTTTGAATCCCCTTCCCCCCCAATATTACAAGTTGTGCCCAAAATACAAAATACCAGGCACTGCCAAAAAAAAAAAAAAAATCAAAATCAGAATTAGTCAAACATGTAGTTGAGTGAAAATTCATGTATGATGAAAGTAGCTTAAAAATATTGATATTGTGGGAGGCAGGAGATTACATTAAAAGTAAGATAAAGGAAGCATTTTTAGAAAATTTTAACAAAAAACTTTCAACAGAAACCATGGTAGAGATATACCTGACCTTTGGAATGGATTATTCAATAACAGAGTTCAACAACAAACAAGATTGAGGGTCAGAAAATTTTAAGTCAAAAAAGCAGTTAGCAGTTGTTTACAAGTTGCATCCAAAATACAAAATACCAGGCACTGCATTTTGCAGTGCCTGGTATTTTGTAAAAAAAAAAAAAAATTAGAATTAGTCGAAAATTTAGTTGAGTGCAAATTCATGTATGTTGAAAGTAGTTTAAACTGGGTTTGAGATTATTTTTACATGCCACAGGTCTCTTTGGGGAATTACGTTTACTGGGCTTTAATCCAATTTCTAAGAGTTTGGGTGTGGTAGGAGTGCTATAACATATTGCTAAATGATAAATAATTTTATTTTGATGTAAAGCGTACAACTAATCAGTATTACTATAACATATTGCTAAATGATAAATAATTTTATTTTGATGTAAAGCGTACAACTAATCAGTATTAATCTTCATGTAGAAAATTAATTTCACATGCACTTTTGGAATTCATCATTTAAATGGAGCACTTTAAGGTGTGTTTTGCATATAGAGTAGGATCTCTCTTTAACGAACTCCAGGGGCTCACATCTGGTGAGTATGGGCTTGGTAAACCCAGGGTCTTCAGCTGGATATCATGATTCTTCTCTTTCTTGGTGATTTCTTTCTACTTTTTTCTCTCTATCTCTCTCTCTCTCTCACTCATTCAGGATAACTTGGGGAATTTTTGTTTTGGCTGGTGCAGCATAAGCTTCAGGCTTCTTTGCACCATATGGCTAATAATAATAATAGTAATATTAATAATAATAAGGGGGGTGTGATGGCCCAGTGGTTAAGACACTAGACTACCAGGCTGATGGACCCGGGCTCGAATCCTGCATTGGTGGAAGCGAACGGCTCTATTATACTGGGAGACCAATATAATAATAATATTAAATCATAAAAAAAAAAAAAAAAAAAAAAAAACAATCACGAAAGTTACCCCATTGAACTTACCTTTCCCCAAGGCCGGAGTGACGGCTGAGGCAGATAGTGGCGCCATCTGGTGTCATTTGCAAGAACTAAATAAACCACTGGACATAACTGAAGCTAAACAAGTCCACCTCCATAGATGGATGATGTTGCAGATAAATATTATTCATACTGCATCGAGTGCGGTGCAGGATAAAGTCACTCGCATTCAGGCCTTAGGCAGAGGGGTCGGTTCGAAAAGTTGGAGACTCTCTCCTGAGCAAGACAGCGGAGTAAGTGGTGCTGTCCCCCATAAGGCTACCACAAGAGAAGAGCAAGACCATCCAGCCCCACCAACTGGAAGTGTTTCCTGCACAACTGCCCTAGTGACCACCCAGGAAGGAAGAAAATGCCAATGCATAAAGTGGGACATTGAAATGAATACATACATCATGCAAGCATACTATGAAATAACCAGGCTAGAGACCGATATGACAACGTACAGATCGCGACTACATATCAAGTGGTTGGAACGATACCCAGATATTCAGGTCACCGAACAGCGATTAGCAGACCAAAGAAGAACCATCATCACAAAGAACCTAATAGCTCCTGCCATCTTGGAAAAATTCAAGCAGGATGTCAGCCACAAAGCAGGATGCCACAAAGAATATGGTCAATATGGAACCAGAGGAGGAACAGCAAGAAGAAATACAACCCAGAGTAGCTGAAGTGGAAAGAGATGAAGCCATGCTATCCAGAATAGAAGATGAGTGGAAGAAGGCCCTAACAGAATTCGAAGGAATGAACCTCACAAGAACCCACTTGATACCTAAGCAGAGGCCAAATAAAATCCTGTGGAGAGTAACAGACCACCTCAATCGGCAAATAATGCCACATTACCTTGACAACAATGGTGCAACACTGGAGGCTATCTGCATAGCCATATACTGTGCTGCCATAGCAGCCACTAGGATTAATGAAAAAGAAACAAGAGACCAGCAGCAGAAGAACCGAAAACAGAAGGGACCACCAGTTTGGGAAAGAAGACTTCAGCAGAAGATAGAAGAATTAGGAGTCAAGATAGGTCAGTTGACCCAATACTAGGGTAATGGAAGTAAGAAATTGATTGGAAAGGTGAAGAGATCCTCAAGAGAGACAGCGTCCACAGCAAACATGAGACCAGAAATCAGAGAATAGGAGAATACTTGGACACACTGAAGCAGAACCTCCTCGCACTCAGCAAGAGACTACACCGATACAAAGAGAGCTCCCAGAGGAAAATAAACAACCGAATCTTCAATGAGGACCAAAGAGCCTTCTACAGGAAACTGGGTGGACATGAGAAAGCAGGAAATGGACCAGCCGAGAAGAAGATGATCGAAGAGTTCTGGGGAAATATCTGGAGCAGCAAAGTAAGACATAGCAGCAGAGCACCCTGGATAGAAGTAGAACAGAAGAAAACGAAGGACATACAAGAGATGAGAGAGTGGGAGATTCAAGAAGAAGAAGTAAAACAGTCGATCAGGAACACCCACAACTGGTGAACCCTGGGAATTGATAACATCCACAACTACTGGTACAAGAAGCTCACCTGCACACACAAGCACTTAGCAGAGCAGTTCACTCGAATGATAAAGCGCCCGGAGACAATCCCAAAGTTTCTCACTTGAAGGAGTCACATATCTGAAGCCTAAAGATGAAGATATAAGAAACCTGGCGAAATACAGGCCAATCACATGCCTCCAAACAATGGACAAGTTCCTGACCAGCTGCATAACTAAGAAGATATCAGACCACTTAGAGAGACAGAACATAATGGCCAAACAGCAGAAAGGATACAAGCAAAGGATGCAAGGAGCAATTAACCATAGATGCTGCAGTTATGGAGCAAGCCTTGAAGAAGCACTGCAACCTATACACGGCCTACATCGATTACCACAAGGCCTTCGACTCCGTACCTCATAGCTGGCTTAGAGACCCTGAAGATCTACAGGGTCAATCCGATAGTGACAAACTTCCTAGGAGCAACAATTGCGAAATGGAGTACCACCATTAAGGTCGAGAACATCACAACCAGGCCAATCCCCATTAGAAGAGGAATCTTTCAGGGAGATGCTTTGAGCCCACTATGGTTCTGTCTAGCACTCAACCCGCTATCCACCGTGCTCAACAGCAGCAAGTATAGATATAACTTCAAAGAAGGAAGAAAACCTGTACAACCTCACCCACCTGATGTACATGGATGACATCAAGCTCTATGCTGCAACCGAGAAGCAACTCCAGCAACTACTCCGGATCACTGAAGAATTCAGCAAGGACATCAGGATGGAATTTGGTCTAGAAAAATGCAAGACCCACACACTGCAACAGAGAAAATTAGTTGGCCGAAACAACCAGCTGTTGACTGGTAAAGAGATCGAAACAATGACAGAAGGAGATACCTAAAAATACCTAGTGATGATGCAGGCTGAGCAGTTAGAACACAAGGAATTCAAGAAGTGCCTGACCGAAAAATATCATCTGAGACTCAGAAGCTTGCTGAAAGCAAAATTGAATGGAGGGAATACAGTTAAAGCCATAAACACATATGCAGCTCCAGTACTAACATACATATTTGGGGTTATATATTGGACTAACACCGATCTAGAAGATATCATGTGAAAGACAAGGACAATGATGACCAAGAGTCACCAACACCACCCAAAGTCAGCAGTGGAGAGAATAACAATACCTTGGAAAGAGGGAGGAAGGGGTCTGATAGACCTGAGTGAACAACAGAAAACAGCGATGGTTAACCTGAAGAGAACAACACAGCACCACTCCACCAGGCCATAAGGAAGATAGATAAGTGGTATACCCCACTCAACCTAAGTGAGGAAACCCTTCCTGCCCAGGCGGTACAAGAAACGAAGTTAGAAAGATGGGCTAAGAAGACACTCCATGGCAGATACTACAATAACCTCCATCAAGATCACATCGATAACATTGCTTTCAATGCATGGCTCACAAGTGGGATGCTCCTCCCCGAGACTGAAGGATTCATGCTGGCCATCCAAGACCAGGCAATCAACACCAGAAACTATAGAAAATACATCGCAAAGGAGCCTGGAATGTCAGATGACACATGTCGACGATGCCACCTGGCCTCAGAAACGATCCAACACATCACCACAGGGTGCAAGGTGATCACTCATAGCCAGGATAATACATCAGAAGCTAGTGAGGAAATACCAGTCAACCAAAGAAAGTGTACCATACAAGTACGAATCCCAGGTAGTACTAGAGACCCGAACCCACAAGCTGTACTGGGACCGTGCCATAATAACGGATAAGACCATCCCACACAACAGACTGGACATAACCCTTGTGGACAAGATGGAAAAGGCTACCTACCTGGTTGACATAGCAGTGCCGAACACTAGCAATATCCAGAAAACCCACGAGGAAAAAATTAGGAAGTACAAGAACCTGAGACATGTGATCAAGGAGATGTGGCATATGCAAGACATATCAACCATCCCAATCATCGTGTCAACCACTGACTCTACATAGCAGCCTAGCAGCAATAGGTCTCCCAGAGAACACCTACAAGGAACTCCAGAAAGTTGCAATCCCGAACACCTGTAGGATAGTCAGAGATTTCCTCGACCGACAGTAACACCAGATATTACAGCCACCCTGTGTACTTGGTAGCAGTACCCATCACGGAGTGGAATCCTGCAATCAGGGAGAAATAAGAGCAACAACAATAATAATAAAAAGGGGCGCAATGGCCCAGTGGTTACAACACTGGACTACCAGCCTGATGGACCCGGGTTCGAGTACCGCCTTGGCGGAAGCGAACACGGCTCCATCACGCTGGGAGACCGGTATAATAATAATAGTAATAAAAAATTTAATAAAATAAATAAACATCGTGAAAGTTGCTCCAAGGGACCTACCTACCCCCAAGGTTGGAGTGGCGGCTAAGGCAGATTGTGGTGCCCTCTGGTGTCACACACGAGAACTACCAGTGGACATAAGCCGAAGCTAAACAGGTCCACCTCCAATAATGGATGATGTCACAGAGAAATATTAATCATAATGCATTGAGTGTGGCACAGGATAAAGTCACTCGTATTCAGGCCTTAGGTAGAGGGGTCAGTTCGAAAAATCAGAGACTGTCTCCCGAGGAAGACAGTGGAGTGAGTGGCGCTGTCCCCCGTATGGCTACCACATGAGAAGGGCAAGACCATCCAGCTCACCAACTGGAAGTGCTTCCTGCGCAACTGTGCTAGTGACCACCCAGGAAGGGAGAAAACGCCAATGCATGGTGGAGCATCGAAATGAATACATATATCGTGCAAGCATACTACGAAATCACGAAGTTGGAGACTGATATGACAACTTACAGGGTGAGACTACATAGCAAGTGGCTGGAACGATTCCCAGATATTCAGGTCGCCGAACAGCGAATAGTAGACCAGAGAAAGACCATCGTCACGAAGAAGCTAATAGCCCCTGCGATCTTGGAAAAAAAAATCAAGCAGGACATGAGCGATCAACTATAAAGGATAAAGAATATGGAACCAGAGGAGGAGGAACATACCACCGACGAACCAGAGGCAAAAGAGCAAGAGGAAATATAACCCGTAGCAACTGAAGTTTGTTTGTTTGTTATTTGGTTTTTAGGAGCATTAGCAACTAAGACCATATTGCTCTGGAAATATGCGGTGGTCATTCCCTGACCTTTCCGCATCCTCCGTATTTGGTGGTGACAGGATCAAACCCCAGTCTAATCAAGAAGCATGTGTTATGCACTGCTGCTCCTTTCCACCTGGCTATGGAGGTGCCAGCAACTGAAGTGGAAACAGACGAGGTCATGATATCCAGAATAGAGGATGAGTGGAAGAAGGCCCTAACAGAATTCGAAGGAATGGACCACACGAAGACTCGCATGATACCGAAGCAGAGGCCGAATAGAACCTTGTGGAGAGTCACAGATCACCTGAATCTGCACATAATACCACATTACCTCGACAGCAATGCAACACTGGAGGCCATCCACATAGCCGTGTATTGTGCTGCGGTAGCAGCCACAAGGATTAATGGAAGAGAAGCGAGAGACCAGCAGCAAAAGAACCAAAAACAGAAGGAACCACGAGCTTGGGAAAGAAGACCACTTCAGAAGATAGAAGAATTAAGTCAAGATAGGCCAATTGACCCAGTACCAATGGGGCAATAGGAGTAAGAAAATAATTGGAAAAGTGAAGAGCATCCTCAAGAGAGACAGCATCCACAGCAAACACGAGACAAAAAATCAGAGAATAAGAGAGTACTTGGACACACTGAAGCAGAACTTTCTTGCACTTAGCAAGAGACTACGCCGATACAAAGAGAGCTCCAAGAGGAAAATAAACAGCCAAATCTTCAGCCAAATCTTCGATGAGGTCCAAAGAGGTTTCTACAGGAATCTTGGAGAAGACGGGGAGGGAACGGACCACCCGAGAAGAAGATGATTGAGGATTTCTGGGGAAACATATGGGGCAGGGAAGTAAAACAATAGCCGAGCTACCTGGATAGAACTAGAATGCAAGAAAACCAAGGATGTACAAGAAATGAGAGGATGGAAGATTCGGGAAGAAGAAGTAAAGATGATCAAGAACTCTCACAACTGATGAATTCCAGGAATAGATAATGTCCACATCTACTGGTACAAGAAGCTCACTTGCATACACAAGCACTTGGCAGAGCAATTCACCCAAATGATAAGGCACCCAGAGACAATCCCGAAGTTTCTCACTCAAGGAATCTGAAGCCTAAAGATGAAGATACAAGAAACCCAGCGAAATATAGGCCAATCACTTGCCTCTGAACAATATACAAGATCCTGACCAGCTGCATAACCAGGAAGATAACAGACCACTTGGAGAGCCAAAGCATAATGGCTGAACAGAAGAAAGGATGCAAGGAGCAATTAACCACAGATTCTGCAGTTATGGAGCAAGCATACAAGAAGCAGCACAACATGTACACTGCCTACATCGATTACCACAAGGCCTTCGACTCCATGCCTCATAGCTGTCTAATACAGGCGCTGAAAATCTACAAAGTCAATCCGATAGTGACAAACGTCCTAGGAGAAATGATGGCGAAATGGAGTACCATCATTAAGGTCGAAAACATCACAACCAGGCCAATCCCCATCAGGAGAGGAATCTTTCAGGGAGATGCCCTGAGCCCATTGTGATTCTGTCTAGCACTTAATCCACTATCCACCATGCTCAACAGTAGCTAGTACGGATATAACCTCAAAGAAGGAAGGAAGAACCTGTACACCCTCATCCACCTGATGTATATATGGATGACATCAAGCTCTACGTGGGAACCGAAAAGCACCTTCAGCAACTACTCCAGATCACCGAAGAATTCAGCAAGGATATTAGGATGGAATTTGGTCTAGAGAAATGCAAGATCCACGGATTGCGTCAGGGAAAATTAGTCAACCGAAACTACCAGCTACAGAGTGGTAAAGAGATCGAAGCCATGGCAGAGGGAGAGGCCTACAAATACTTGGGGATAATGCAGGCTCAGCAGTTACAGCACAAGGAAATTAAGGCCACAACTACTGGACTGGACCGAAAAATACTATCAGAGACTGAGAAGCCCGCTGAAAGCAAAGCTGAACGGAGGGAACACAGTTAAAGCCATAAACACCTATGCAGTCCCAGTGCTAACATACTCCTTCGGGGTCATAGATTGGACTAACACCGAGCTGGAGGATATCATGAGAAAGACAAGGACAGTGATGACCAAGAGATGCCAACACCACCCAAGAGCTGCCATGGAGAGACTGACAATTGCCCGGGAAGAAGAAGAAGGAAGGGGCCTGATAGACATTGAGCAACAGAAGACAGCGATATAGTTAACCTGAAGGATTACTTCCAGAAATACACAGCAGCAGTCCACCAGGCCATAAGGAAGATAGACAAGCGGTATAAAGCGAGGAGTCCCCCCAACCAGGAGGTACAAACGATGCTAGAAAGGTGGGCAGAGAAGACACTCCATGGCAGTGGCTCATGATTTTTTTGTTATTTTAGTTTTTTTAGGAGCATTAGCAACTAAGACCATATTGCTCCGAGATATGCGGTGGTCATTCCCTGACCTTTCCGCATCCTCCGTATTTGGTGATGACGGGCTCGAACCCCGGTCTAATCAAGAAGCATGTGCTACGCACTGCTGCTCCTTCCCGCCTGGCTATGGAGGCGCCTATGGCTCATGAGTGAGATGCTCTTCCTAGAGACTGAAGGATTCATGCTCGCCATCCAAGACCAGGTAATCAATACTAGGAACTATAATAAATACATCACCAAGGGCCCTGGAGTGTTAGATGACACGTTGACGATGCCATCTGGCCTCAGAAACGATCCAACACATCACCGCGGGGTGCAAGGTGATCACCTATACTGAGTACATTCATAGACATAGCCAGGTAGCCAGGATAATACATCAGAAGTTAGAGAGGAAATACAGTTGACCAAAAAAAGTGTACCGTACTAGAAGCACGAACCCCAGGCAGTACTAGAGACCCCAACCCACAAGCTGTACTGGGACCGTGCCATAATAATGGATAGGACAATCCCACACAACAGACTGGACATAACCCTTGTGGACAAGAAGGAAAAGGTGACCTATCTGATTAACATAGTGGTACCCAACACTGGCAACCTGCAGAAAACCCATGGGGAAAAAATCAGGAAGTACACGAACCTTTGACAGGAGATCAAAGAGATGTGGCATATGCAACAAGTAACGACCATCCCGATCATTGTGTGAACCACAGGTATGGTGCCAAAGACCCTACATATCAGCCTAGCAACAATAGGTCTCCCAGTGAACACCTACAAGGAACTCCAGAAAGTCGCAATCTTGAACACCTGTAGGATTGTCAGAGAGTTCCTCGACCAGCAGTAACATCAGACATAACAACAAACCACCCTATGTACTTGGTAGCAATACCCGTCACGAGGTGGAACCCCCAACCAGGGAGAAATAATATAAGAGCAGCAATAATAATAATAACTTCCACTTAGCAAATTTTTTCTATTTAGTGAATTTTTTTGATTTCCCCTTGGTCATTACATTAAAAATTGTTTCTGTATAATGAAGAAAATTTCCATATGAAGTGATTTAGAGAGACCTGGGTATGCATTGTTTGCACCTCTGGCCTTTAGGCAATACAGCTGATGCTTTGGAAACAACGAATTAAGAGCTGAAACATTCCACCATTTAGTAGTGCCTTTAAAACCTATACAACCACTGTACTGTACTGGGAAGTTACACTGGTCAATTGCTATCTGTGTGTGTGTGTGTGTGTGTGTGTCAAGCATATTCCTGATGCCAATATTGGCTCTGGTTGACCTGTTTTCTACTGTTGTAAACATCCTATTAGAGAATTAGCAGCATGTGATTTTTCCTTTATCCCGGAAATTCATCTGTTGTTTCGCAGAAATGAGTCATCCACACTTTCACTAAATTTCACCTGTCTCTGTTTACATGTATGGTGGATACAAGTGATCCCAAATTCAGTTTTGTTTTAGCTGCTGTGCAAGTGATCTTACATTGTCTAAGAGGAAATCCTTAAATGTAGTGGAAAAGTGGAAGTGCTGAATAGTGTAGACTGGGATGTTAAAAAAAAGAAATTGCTTTAAAATTTGGTATCCTTGCCAGTAGTGTGTCAACCATTCAGAAAAATCTTGTTTCAGTTCTCAAACTCTGAGAAATGGGACCTGTTCGGAAGCGTGCAAAATTATGCCAGTATGAAGACATAGATGAAGTCATTTTTAAGTGGGTGAAGTTGATTTGAGACCAAAACTTGACAATGTCAGGGCCATTAATAAAAGAAAAGGCTATGTAGTATGCATCTTTTCTGGTTGGCTGGGCAAATTTAAAATGTGCCATGGCTTACTCAAAAAAGTTATTTCTGGTGAAAGAGGAGGAGTTGTAATCGAAGTAGACTATACCCATTGGAAAGAAACAGTATTGAAAAAAATTATGTACTACGAATGCAAAGACATATTCAATGTTTATGAATTAAGTCTATTTTTTAAATGTTTGCTGAACAAAACACTGACTTTTAAAGGTGTAAATGTTTAGGTGTTAAAAATAGTAAGGAGAGAATTACAGCCTTGATTGGTGCAAATGTGGCTGATAATGAAAAACTGAAGCTTTTGGTAATAGGCAAACGTAAACAACCCGAATGTTTCAAAGGAGTAAAGTTGTTAGAGTTGGATTACAACTACAACAAAAAACCTTGGATGACAAGTGAAATTTTTGTACAGTGGATTTTAAATTTCGATAGAAAGACGATGAAAGAAAACAGAAAAATCGCATTGATTTTCGATAACTGCCCTGCCCATCTTCACTCAGTAATTTAGAAACTTACAAGTGTGAAGCTTGTTTTCTTCCCTCTGAATACCTCGTCTAAACTGCAGCCAGTGGACTAAGGCATTATCAAGAATTTGAAAATGCACTACCGAAGGCGCATACTGAAAAAAATTATACTGAGAATAAAAACCAACCTACCTATAAATTCTGTTATAGATTTGCAGATGTGCATATCAGAGTTGGCAAAAGTGTGGAGTCAAGGTGTAATGGAAACAATAATCAAGAATTGTATTGCAAAAGCAAGTTTTGCTAAAACACCAATTAACAGCGATGAAAGGGACTAATTATACAAGATATTGAGGAATCTTGGAAAGAACTCCAAATGCAAGGTTTGATCAGTGGAGAAATTGTTCTTGACGAATTTTTAGGAGTTGATAATGATGTCACAGTTGCTGAATATCTGAGTGACTGCAACATTTTGGAGAGTATTCAAAAGTGACAATATCGATGATGAGTTGGATGAAAATGAGGGCAATATTAAACCTTCCAAACATGAAATGTTAGCAGAATTTGAACTTTGCATTGAGGCCTTCGGTGTGAAGAAAATGTGCCAGAAAATATATTTGAATGTTTAAACAAATGCGAACAATGTACAGTAAAATCCAGTGTACAACAAAAAATAACCAAATATTTTACAAAATAATTCTTAAAAATGTACTAATATATTGTGAGCATCATGTAAGTAGTCATATCTTTATATGTATATATTAATAAATTAATTGTTTTGAAATCTTTGGAAATTTATTCATTCCCACTTATTTCTGATTTTTATCCCATCTTTTACTATATTTATGAATATTGAACAATGACTTTTTCAACAATGAAAAATACTACAGTATTTTTTGAAAATTTCATGAAAATACAGATTTTCATGAAATTTTCTATAAATTATTAAAAATTGTTAAAAATATTTGTTGCGATAAACCAAATTTCATTAAAATCAGACAAACAGAAATCCGGCAATTATTTCTTCTTTTTTTTCATACAGTTTATATGAAAAAAAGAAATTCATAGATTTAAATGTAGCTTTAATGCTTTGGACAGTCCATACGTGTGTCATGTGTATTGTTATGCAAGGCTCGGGAACATGATGTCACTTGTGAAGAGAGATATATATATATATATATATATATATATATATATATATAGAGAGAGAGAGAGAGAGAGAATGGAGTCAAAAAAAAGAAAAAAGGACTAATATGGGATGAGGGCAATAAATATTATACAATTGTAATTAAACTAAATGGCTGTTTTAGAAATATAAATGTATAGAGTTTTATTAAGTGTTCTGTAAATTTATAATCTTAGTAATTAATTTATAAAGAGGTAACTATAATTACTTTTCATTTCTCTTATTATCACTGAAATTTTAAAAAACAAATAATTTAATATAAAAAAAATGAACATGCTTGAAATGTAATGCACTGCATATGTTAGCTAACTTGTTCATAATTGCTAGATATTAATGTTAGGAACAGTTAGCATGGATGCAATAAACTCTAATGTGCCAACGTGTTGTGTTGTTATCCTGGTGCAAAGAGGAGTGTTCTAGGGTAAATACAAAAACCTGGTGGACAACAATAAACAATGATCACTCATTAGCTTAGCATTATCATAAATGCTTAAATAACAAATCCGCATTGATTTTAAGGGGTAAATTTTTAATGGTCTATTTAAGTGCTCATGGAACCCTAAGACTGGGCACAATTTTGGGATCCCTAGATTGCCTGAATATATACAGTTGGAGACAAAAAAACTGCATCACTTGTGAATTTTGCAAATGTGTTTTGCTCTGCATTATGGGTTGCAGAAATGTTCGAAATGCATCTGTTAGATGGGATATATATCTCTGTGAATGAAATCCAATAAAAAGACTCCACCTGATATACCTAATTGCCATAAATATCTTCCCAAAGGGTAAAATGCCTAAAAGGGTAATTCATGGAAATATGAGAAATCATGAAAATGGCAATCATGACAACCAAACTTACATTTTATTGCATTTACGTGTACAAACTGAAATTACAAGTTAACATAATAATATTATGTATTATAAATCAGCAAAATAAGTCCTCAATATTTTGTTTTTCCTCCTTGAGCTGCAATTCCTGCCTTGCAACGATCTGACATAGTTTATCAGCTTCTGGATATGTGGTTGCCCAGTTTCGTGGTACCACACTCTTACAATGCTCTCCTGCAGCTGAATCTTATTTGTTGACTTCTTCTGAGAAATTTTAGATGATGTTATGTACCAGCAATTTTCAATAGGGTTCAAATCTGGACTGTTGCCGGGCCAGTCCAACACTGTAATGCCAGTATTTCTGAGGTATCACTGCAATTTAAGGGAGAAAAACGAGGGAAAACATTGGTGTAAGTATGTTTTAAGCCATGTGAGACAAGAAGACAAACTCATCATTAAATCTAAATAGCATAAAACTTACCAATTTTGCTGTGTGGCAAGGTGTTGAGTCCTGTTGAAAAATGCAGTTTTGGACATCTGTGTGGTGATCCCTAATAATGAGTTTCGGGCACTCCTCCAAGATAGCAGTGTGGGTTTCTGCAGTCACCATTCTGTTAATAAACTTAATTTGCCCCACCCCTTTGCTTGTTATGCATCCTCAGACCATCTGACTGGCAACTTTACATTCGGTGCTATGTAGTCAGGATGGTTTGTCTCCGATTTTTGTCTTCTGACATATCGCTTTCCATCAACGAGCCATGCAGGTTGAATTTTGATTCGTCAGAAAAGATGACTGTGTCCCATTGTTCTTTTGTCCATGAAACGTGGACAAAAGAACAATGGTTTTAGCACAAGCAAGTTGCTTCTTCCTCATTTGTTGGGTCAACAAAGCTTCTTCTTGGGTCGATAGGCATGCCGACCACATTCCGAAAGCCTTCTTTGGATAGTTTGTGCACTTGTTTCTACACCAGAGGCCATCTCAAAGTCCAGTTTTAGATCAGGAGCACTAGTATGGCGATTACGAAAGCATAACCATTTCAAATATTGATTTTGGGAATGCGTAGTCACTCTCTTACGGGGTGCCTCCATAGCCAGGTGGGCAGGAGCAGCAGTGCGTAGCACACGCTTCTTGATTAGACCGGGGTTCAAGCCCGTGACCACCAAATATGGAGGACGCGGAAAGGTCAGGGAATGACCACCGCATATCCCCGTAGCAATATGGCCTTAGTTGCTAATGCTCCTAAAAACCAAATAACAACAACAACTCTCTTACGGAGTCATCTCTTCACATCACTGGTTTCATGCTTTAATTTCAGCACCCGGGATACTGTTGACTGGTGGCAGCCTATTTTATCAGCAATAGCATGCGTGGGAAGCCTTTCCTGAGACAGAGCAACAGCTACACTTTTTTTTCTTGGTGCCAACTGAACATATGGAGCCATGCTTACACCTCCGCAAAACAGGATACTGATGAGCGCGTATATCCTTCCAACACCGTATTTATAGAAACTGCTGACGCAATACATTGCAATTACTGTCTAATGCAATAGAAGCGTTATCTGATGCAATACCTTTGCTTTGTGACAAACAAAATGACTGTAATCAAACAATATCTTATATATTTCACTACAAATGTTCCTTTTTTTAAGGTAATGCAATTTTTTTGTCCGCCACCACCACCGTAAGTAAATTGTAATTTATGTAAAATTTTTGGGCCCCGTCCATTGCATAGGGGCTTGAGGTGCAGCCTCCTTCACCCTAATTGGATCCAGGCTAACATACTGTAATCGGCAATGAAAAATTGTACAAATCAATTCTATCACAATTAACAAAACAAGAAGCCGTAAAAACGGGAAAAGAAATTTGAGATGCGAACAAAAATTTATTTGGAATTGAATTAATATTTGGGAAATGATTTAGCTTACCTGCTATTTGGATGGATCTCTACTCCTTTGAAAGAGTAGAGGTCCATCTTATATCTTTGTTCATCAATTTCAGTGCTTTTGCAACTTCTGGAAGCATCCTCCTTTTGGAATTCCTGTATTATGTTTTAAATAATTTCCTTAATCTTTGCAAACCTTTCAAGGGAGCTTTATGCTTGGGGAAAAATCACAGGGAGTTAAATCAGAGTATGGCAGATTTGGAGACTAGAGTAATGGAGTGCTTTTCAAGAAATAATTGAATGGAAAGTGCCAAGTGTGCAGGAGCGTTGTTTTTATGCAAGCACACCAATTTGCCTAAAGCTGACTTTTCTGGCTCTTTTCTCCAGACACTATTACACAATCTCAGTAGAACCATTTTATAACATTCAGATTCACTGTTTGACTGTGTGGGACAAATTCGTAATGAACAGTGCTCTGTGAATTAAAAAAAATATACAATAAGCCTGATCTTCATATCTGATTGAAATTGTCTTTGTTTTTTGGACTTTGGAGAAGATGGAGCCTCCATTGAGAGGACTGGGCCTTTTTTTCTGTGTCATAGCTATGCACCTCTGATTCATCACTAATGATGTTGTAAGAAACAAAGTGTGGAGTCAACAGCTACACATTGATGAAGATCCTTACACATGAGAACTCTCCACTCTCTATGATGATCATTATTTAGGATGTATGGCACAAATGGTTGAAATGTGTTGATACCCAAATTTTCTGTTTAAAAATGATTGACATGTTCCATAAGAAATATTGATTTCACTAAAAGTGAAATCAATATTTCTTTGTGAATAGTTAACATCCATTACTTAACATTCTCCCCCCCATCAGATCACAAATATGGGTGATTGAATCACTCATTTTTGAAATTTAAGGGTCGCAAGAGCAAGGGTCATCTTTGATAGACTAGTGGCCTTCTTTAAATTTTTTAAACCACTGAATTCTTTGAATAACAAATAGCATCTTCTCAGAAAGCTTCTTTCAGGGTTAGCATGTGTATGTGTGTTAGCATGTGTATGTGTGTCAAGTGCCTATTGTCTTCACTGTGGCCATCTGTACAACTGTCTGTCCACATGTAATCACTTGACTATCAATGGATGGATTTTCATGTTTTATGTTTGGCTCTTTTAAAAAGATTTTTCGAGCCATCTTTCCAATTTCATGAAAAAACAACCAATACAGATCCAGAAATTATTATTTAATTTTTTCATACATGTTGCATAGGCTATCCATATACCGTATATTGTAGCTGAAGCACTAGATATTATGTTTGTTGCCATGTACTGATTGGAGAAATGAATGGGCATATGGCAGATGCAAAGAAACAAAATGTAATCAGTTTTCAGTTTGTGCATAAAAATCACTAGTTTTTGCATATTATATTAATCAAGCAGAAATGTTAATTATGTGTTATATTTCAACTGTATTAAAATCCAGGAAGAAATAAATAAAACTGCATTACAAAATCATCAATCCTTATATGGTCTGGCCCTTTTTAATAGTACACTATGATTGTTTAATTTATTAAATCACAGAGCTTGATATGTGATGAATTTCATGTGCTGTTGATTGTAACATATTGAAAAATGTGGAGTTGAGTATTATGTTGGGAGGTAATCTGCAGTGAAGTGTAAACGATTACTTTTATATATTTTTAGTTAATAAATTAGTAGTTACTTGGTAACAAGATAAATAGCTTTTTATTTTTAACTTCTATTAATCACAGAAAAATTAAAAATTCAGTTAATTTAAGAAATTAAAATCTAATGTGCCTGAAATGTCCCTGCTGCTGCTCAGTAAAATCACTCATTTTAAAATGACACACATGCATAAAATATTTAATGTTTCCTAATTCAGTATAACTAAACTAAATGGGTGATTCATTCATTACTATGTCTAAACAAGTAATAAAACACATTGCAACAAGTTGTAACTCACTATTACACCTCAGTTTCAAGATACAAAGTCCCTCAAACTTTTTGATCACACTTTGTATGCTTTTTGTTATATATACAGTTTTGTTGGGTGCGGAGGAGTGTAGACAGAGATTTTATCTCCAAGTCATAAAAGTTCTTACCATGCCCTCCGTACACTTCGAAGCCACAATAATTATCTTATAAACGCCTAGTACTATTCCAAAATAAGGTTAAAACCCATTGATAAATGAACTTTTTGTATGTCATTCAACTACAATTAAATCTATTATTTAAATAAATTTATATTAAATATATTTGTTTAATTGGTTAAAATAATATTAAAATACACTTCGCACAAATAGACAACCTTTTCTTGTGCCATGGCCCCGTCTATTCTTGTTCCATCCCTGTTTTCAAGACTGATTCTGACTCTTTAAGGCATGAGAGTAAACATGGAAGAATCATTTTTCCGTGATGGATTAAGACAACATGTGGTGCAAATGTTTGGTTCTTCATTTCCTGTTGGGATTCCCGAAAGACAGTGTATATCTGCATACCACTGAAGAATTGAAATGTGAAAATACTAACTACTGTGAAACACTTTAATTGGCATCTGCAAAAGGTGCAGGATGCACAGGGATCACATATTGAATATGCCTTTGCTTGAATAATAAACTGCTGTGCCTTATGTTTAGTGACACCAAACTCACCAGTGCAAATTATCCAAAAAAAAAAAAAGTAGGCATTCAGAGTTGTTTTGATGATCCTGTATTAATTAAATTATAACATTGTGTTAATTGATTTCATGTACATTATGATTGTAGCACTTTTACCTTTAGTTGCCTAAATTTTTGTTTCTCTTAATTGTATATTAATTTAAGTTTCGCTTAATCATAATTCGTGAACTGATGGAAACCACTAATTTACGTGATCACTGTATAGTTAAAAGCTGATACAAATACTGCTCTGTATGCAAGTTCTTTTTGTATATGAGTTATTTTGTTTATTTGTGTACTCCCGAAGTAATTTAATTGATGTATTTTTAACTGTATGACAATTGTATTCATTAGTAGCATTTTTGTAATTATAAGTTTAAAAATTTTAGGAAAAAACATGGCTAATGAATCCATAAAAGTTAAATGTGAGACAGTAGATGCACTGGATCTTGAGAATAAGTAAGTAATATTATTGGTCTACTTTTCTTTTGCCATATTTGGATATTATTGTCTGTATGTTGTTTTTTTTTTTTTTTTTTCAGATTTTAATCAAATTTAGGGAGCAGGCGAATCAGTTGCCTTGGTCAAGTAAACTTAATATCATAATGCATACTGGTTATATGCAGGAATTACAATTGTATTCCTAGTATGTATTTTACTACCCTGTACTGTGTCAATTAGAAAGAATATTTTGGAAAGTAGTTAAAACATTAGTTTTACAAGTGCTTGCTGAAATTATATCTCATCCTCTGTAGATGGCACTTTTGTGGGGTGCAGAATTTGTAAAATAAAATAAACTAGCAATATAAAAACTGAAGGAGATAATTTCAATAACACCTAAATTCTGCCTTAGGATAGTAGCATCTGGTAGTACCAGTCTTTTGAAACTTTGCCTTGTTCTAAGGAAAGTTCCCAAAAGTTCCTATCAATTTTGTTGAAATAGGCTGAATTTCAAACCAATGGCTCAATAACTTGAATACAAATGACTTGAATACACTTGTATTTTGTATTTCTGTACAGGTATTAATACAGATTGAATGTATTGCAATAATCTTTAATTATTAGTTTCCACATGTGCTCCATCAGTATGTCTGCAAATCTAAAATCAATCTGCTGTATTGTGGAACACATTTGCAAGCATTTTGGGGTTTATTTTCTGAATGGCCTGCCTAATGCGATCTCACAGATCTGGTAAATCTCAAATTTTTTTTAAATTTAGAAAATCTAGGGGGGGGGGGTCAGATCTGCAGATTGTAGTGTCCAAGGCATGTTTTCCTCTACATCCAATCCAATGATTTGAAAAATTCCTGTTGAGGTATGTCTGAACAGTTCTGGCATAATGACATGGTACCCCATCTGGTTGAAGCACATCAAGGTAAACGGTCCTGTCACTGTAGCTTCTGCAAAAAATAAATGACTTGACTTTGTAAATCTTCACTTTGTCATTCCAAGCCATGTATTGACTTTAGGTATCTCCCATTAAGTGAACCCAGTTGGCTTTTCATTAGCCCAGATATGACAATTATGTTGATTGATTTTACTACAGTTGTGAAAAGTCACCTCATTGCTGAACAGATTGTGGTCTATTAAATTGTCACTATTGATTTGTTCAACCAGCTCAACACATACACACACATTGCTGCTCATCTTGGATAATCTTTCTCGTTTAAGCTGTTTAGTAGTTGAATGTGATAACACTTCTTCATTGTCGAACACAAGGTTCTGTGAATAGTTGTTTTTGGTATTTTCAATCTGTGTGATATGTTCTGAGCCAACTTTTTCCAATTCTCTTTGAACATTATGCGAATAGCTTCAATGTTTTGTTGTGCTGTTGGTGGGTATCTCTTTCTTTGTCATACACAGATCCAGTCTTTTTGAATTTGTTTGCTAATTCACAAACTGCTTTGTCTGTAGATCCAGGGGTGTATGAAATTTTCATGTGAATTGGTCTCTAATCTCACATTTCATTCCTCTGATGTGACAAGTTATTACCATAACATGTTCCTGCATGTTCATCAATGATATGGATCTGAAATAAAAAAAAAATGAAAAGTTAATCAGACAGTAATTTAACATTTGAATATTGCATAGAAATAAATGTGTAATTATATCCATTGAGAAATTTATTTAAAATTCAGTGTATTTCAACAAAATACAGGGACTTTTGGGACACCCTGTGTTTATACCACACAGTAGTTCCAATCTGGCAGCTCCAATTTAAACTTGTATAAATTGGAGCTGCCACACTGCGACTCCAATTTATACAAGTTTAGCGTATTAAAGACTTTACTGAAGTATATGATGTAAAAATTATTCTTTGCATCCAGTTCCTTTGTAACATCCTCATATTAGCTAACATGATCTCCCTTTAACAAATCCATGTTGTGACTGCCTTGTGGTTATACTCCTATTAAGATGATCTTGCATTATTGTGTTTTTTTTTTTTGCTGATGCTCACCCTCAATGAGCGGATCAGAGAGAAAACTGGATAACCAATTACTGAAAACAGTTAGCAAACCATAAGATGGAAGCTTGTTTAGAAGACCTTTATGCCAAACACGATTGAAAGCCTTTGAGATGTCAAGAGCAACTACTTGTGTTTCACTGAACCTTTCCATTGAATTAGTCCATAAATGGGTAACATAAGCCAGAATATCACCAGTGGATCGACACTGACGGAATCCATACTGGCGATTGTTGATCAGACGGAAGGTTTCTAGGTAGTTTGAGTTGGCAGTTAATTGATTTCTCCATTACTTTAGAAAGAGTAGAAGTAATTGAAATGGGACGATAATTGGATGGGAGGGATTTGTCACCCTTTTTAGGAACTGGCTGGATATGAGCAAATTTCCAAGCAGAAGGAAAAACACCTTTGGAATAAGAAAGTGAAAAAAGGCGGCAAAGAATAGGAGTAAGTTCAGGAGCACAAGTTTTGAGAACAAGTAGAGAAATACCATCGGGACCTGGAGCTTTCTTAGCATCAAGATTCTTCAAAATCCTTCTGACATCCTTTTGACGGAAGACCACAGGAGGCATTGAATGGAGCGTGTTGGGAATGGTGGGAGGTGTTTTTCCAAGATCATTAATACATGAGTTGAAAGAAAAATGGTATGCTAGCAGGTCAGCTTTATCCTGAAGTGACAACAGAACCATCTGGTTTGGATAGAGGTGGGAGCAGAGATGGGCAAAAGTTGCGGCCAATAGCTTTGGCAAGAGACCAGAATGCTCGGCTACCATTAGGGCAATAAGCACGTTTTCTACTCTTAGCCTGTTCAAACTCTAGTTTGGACTGATTAATAACTGCTTTACAATTGTTGCGAGCTTTGGTGTAGGCAGAAAATGAAACTGAAGAATTAGAAACAAGCCAATTACGATATGCTACAATCTTCTCTTGAACAGCCTTAGCACATTTATTGGAAAACCAAGGTTTAGATAAAGGACGAGATTTTAAAGTGGAGTGTGGGATAAAGGATTCCATTCCTTCAAGAATAATTTCACTGACATGATCTGTGCAAACGTTGACATCAGAAGTTTTTAAACAGTAATCTGACCAAGGAAAAGAAGAAAAGAAATCTCGAAGGTCATCCCATTTTGCATTCATGTAATGCCAAACAACACGAGGTTGGGAATAGCCATGAGATAAAGGCTCCATTGGAGAAGAGACAATCACCAAGTTGTGATCTGAAGTGCCTAAAGAACCTCTCACTTCAACCTTGTACTTAGAAGGGTTGTTTGTGAGAAAAAGATCAGGCATGTTGGCTGTATGATTAGGATTGTCCGGTTTTCTTGTAGGTAAATGAACAATCTGTGCAAGGTCATTAGTAATTGCAAAAGCCTCAGCATCTCGACCTGCTGGGTCGGTGTCACTAGAAAATGGAAGCCAGCTGGAGTTGTAAACACTAAAATCATTGCATTTAGCTTGCATCCAAACCCCCAGCTTCCTTTGTGCAAAAGCTGCAACAATTTTAAAACAGTAATTAACCAATCCCAAATTTACTTTGAACAGGCTAAGAGTATAAATCAAGCTTCTTGTCCAAATGGCAGTAGAGCATTCTGGACTCTTGCAAAAGCTGTTTTCTGCTTTTTCTCTACATATATACTCCCACCTCTTTTACAACATGATGATTCTATTGCCTCAGCTAAAGATAAAGCTGACTTACTAGCATCCCACTTTTTTGGCTAACTCTTGTATGAATTTTCTTGGTAAATCACCTTCTACTATGCCCAGTACACTTCACTCAGTGCCTTCCCACGGTATTCTGGCAGAAGGATGTTAGAAGAATAGTTGGACTTCACTTGTTCTCGTAACCTATGCTCCTGCTCTTTGTAGCCTATTTTATTCTATCCCTATTTTTCCTTCTACTTGGAAATTTGCTTGTATCAAGTCAGTTCCTGAAAAGATGAGAAAGCGCTCCTTTCCAGTTATAATCTAATTGCAATTACCATTACTCTTTCTAAATAATGGAGAAATCCGTCAACCACCAACTCTTAAACTATCTAAAACCGTCCATCTGGTTGATGATTGCCACAATGCATTCTGTTGGGATTGATCCATTAGTGACTACATTGGCTTATGTTACTGATGTTTGGGAAAATTTGATAGTAATGGTAATAGAGGAATGTGATCCAAGAAAGCAAGCGTACGAGCTTATGTAGCATCAGATAAAAAAAACAATTTGACATAACCATGCCCTTTAAAAGTTTGTCCAGTTCCACCTTGAATTTATTTAAGCTATCAACTTCCACAATGACAGATGGAAGTTTGTTCTAGCAATTAACCACCCACTGGCTAAAGGCAAATTTCTGCACATCTATTCTACAACTGTCTTTCCTCAGTTTGAATTTATGCCCTCTCAGGTTTGTAATCTGAGCAAGTGGAAGAATCCCATCAGAATTCGGCATGCTCAACCCATTCAAGGCTTATACACCTCAATCAGATCTCCTCACAGGTGCCTAGTCTCCAGCTGCTGTAATTTGCAGAATTTAAGCTTTTCTTGGTAAGAGGACCCCTTTGTTCCTCTCACCAATCTTGTTGCCTTTCTCTGTACACACTCAAGTAACTCTGCATCCTTCCTAAAATGAGGCCTCCAAACCTGTATGTAGTATTCAAGGTGTGGCCTGCCCATTGACTTATACAAAGGGATAATCACCTCCTTTTCCCTGCTAGCAAAATTCCTGTATATCATTGACAATACCCCATGACCTGCTCTGGCAGCCTGTCTGCTTTGCTCAGAAAACTTCATATCTGACTGCACAGTCACTCCCAGGTATTTTGCATTTTTTACCCATATTCAGTACTTTGCATTTGTCAATGTTAAACTTCAGTTTCCATTTCTCAGCCCATCTGCCCAAATTTTCTAGATCCTGTTACAGTAGCACACTGTCATTATCAACTCTGCCAACCTTTGTATCATCTGCAAACTTCGACACTAACCCTGATATACCTTCATCAATATCATTGATAAATATACAAAACAACAGTGTGCCCAACACCGAGCCCTGTGGGACTCCATTAATAACATTAATCCACGAAGAGCAGCTTTTGTTCTTTCTGTCTTCTCCCACTCAACCACCCTTTTATCCATTGTAGCAACTTACCCTTAATACCATACTGCTTCAATTTGTGCAGTAGTCTTCTATGCACAACAGTGTCAAAAGCTTTCCTTAAATCCAAGTACAGTAAACCCTCATTAATCCGAATCCCGGTAATCCGGACAGCTCTAAAAAAATTTAGAAGTGTAAAAATCAAACAACAATTGGGCTCAAAGGTCATATGTATTGTCTGAGGTCATTGGGCCGTGATGACTCATGTTGCACAAACAACCTGCTTCCCAGCTGCAGTTTGGGCAGTTTGTCGCTTGCTCCTCAGTTATGCGCTTCTGTCTTTTGTCGTTTGTGCTGTACAGTTAAACAATATCTAGTGTAGGAGAGAAGTGTAAGCATAAAATTCTTTCTCTTCACGATAAACTATCAGTGATAGAAAAACTTGAAAAAAGAGCTTCGGTGTCCAGCATCTGTCTTGAGTACGGCATCGCAAAACAAACTGTGTCGGACATTAAAAAGAAAAAAAGTGAAATTCGTAATTTTATTCTCAAGTTATACATGGAGAAAGAAAAAAAAAGTAAAGTTAAATGAATGCAGATTCCTACTGATAAAGCACTAGATGATGCTGTGTACAAATGTTTTTCCAACTTCGTGGAGACTTCCACTGAGTCCAAAGATTCTCTCATAATTATGGCTAAGGGTTTGCTTAGCTTAGTTTCTTTGCCACCTCCTTTAATATAACTGGATAAATCCCCAGGTTCATTTCTTGTCTAACTTCAACAATTTTTCCTCCACTTTGTTCTCAGTTATTACAAAATCATTTAACTCCCTGTTATAGTTTGATAAACATTTGGTGTTCTCCTCCTTGAATAACTCCTCATTTATGAATGTAGGTGCAAAATACTCATTCAGATTATCAGCTATCTGAGCAGGATCCTCAACAGTCGAACCATCGATATCAAATGAACCAACCTGATTCATCCCCTTCCTTCTTGAGTTTATGTAAGTTAAGAAGTCTTTGCTGTTTTTCTTAGCATCCTTTGCCAAAGTTTTCTTGTAATCTGCCTTTGCTTGCTTAATCTCTTTTGTGACTTGATTACAGACTAGCTTATATCTGCCACAGGCTTCGGTGTCGCTTGATAATTTATATGCATCCCATGCATTTTTCTTCTCTGCCATGCATCTCATTAGTTCATCTGACATCCATTTAGGCCTAAACCTTGAACAATATTTCTTAATCGGTATGAAAAGTCTAGTGCTTCCACAATTAATTCCTTGAATGCTTTCCACATAAAATTTGCTGTTGGTAACATCATCAGTTGGTCCCACTGTACACAATTTAAAAACTGTTTGAGACCAGCACTGTAGTCACTGTTATGGAAGCAATGATGGCAATGTTTAGTGAAACTCAATCAGTAGCCCTTAGCATTTCAAATTTTTTTGGTTTTTTTTGGTATAAAGGTCTTCTAAACAAGCTCTGACCTTATGTCCTGACTGTTTTTTGCATGGGGAAGTATTGCTTCTTCTGTTCAGATTTCTCTCTGAATGCTCACTGTAGGTGATGGTGCTGTCTTCTAATTTCTCCACTAATGCTGGTGTTCCCCAGGATTCAGTTGTTCTTTTCTTATATATTAATAATCTTCTAGACCTCTCCTTCCAATTTTAGAAAACCTTCCCTGCACAAACAGCCTGAACTTCTTGATTATCTGCCACCAATTTCTTAAATGCTAAGAAATTACAGGAAAAACTTAAATCCAATCCTTCTAAACTTAGTCATATCACATTTCTCGCAAAAAAAGTCTCCTGCTCTATGCCTCATCTTGAATGACTCAGATTTCTAAACATATCTCTATTAGAGATTATCCTGACTTCTAATCTAATCTCTAATTTGTAACCCCCCCCCCTCGCTCTCTCTCTCTCTCTCTCGGCATGTGTCACAAATATTGTGCCTCTCTGCATCAAAAAAACCCCAAAAAAAACTTGGTTTTCTTTTTTCGTAGTACTTTTCTTCTGAATTCCTCTCATGAAATATTGTTTGTATATCTATGTCCCCAAAGCCTCCCTCAAGCTTCTAGATTAGGGATGCTCAACCTTTTTATTTATTTATTTTTTTAATATACCATTAAAACAATTGTAAAGTTACTGTACCATCACAGTAATAAATCATAAAACTTAGAAATGGGTATGAAAAACAAGTATGAATAAAGAGCATTATTTTGTGCTATTTTTTCATTTTCGACTTGTATTATGTAGTCGTCATCATTGACTTGTATTATGTAACTGTAATGTCCTCAGTAGGCACAAAGGCATGGTAAATCATTGATAAGATATGGCATACTTGCACACACACACACACACACACACACACACACACACACACACACACACACACACACACACACACACACACACACACACACACACAGTTGCAAAAATAAGCCCCGACAAATGTCCAGGGGATGACCTTATTGAGAGTACATTTATAATTGAACTGCATCAAAAATACCCACATATTTTGGTTTAGCTATTCAACAAATGCTTATACTTAAGATCTTATGCTGCAGTCTGGAAATCTGCAATTGTGAAAACTGAAAAACCAATTGACAACCAGATTCTTTGAGACCTCCCTTCTAAGCCACTCAGAAAAAGTTTTTGGGACTTGTCCTTTTTTGCCCAGGTAGAAACTTGAGCTAATAACATCCTACAAGACTTAGTAGAATGGGAATGGGCTGAAGCTAAAAAACTAAAAATTTCAACACACAAAACTTCTATGATAGTATTTAAAGGTTCTTTATCTACTAACAGACCTCTCTTAATTAAACTTAATGGTTCCAGTATTTGTTATGCCACCAAAATCAAATATCTTGGAATAATTATAGATAACTGTCCGATGTTCTGTCTTCATTTATCCTTTTTATACAATAAATTTTAAAAATTTGCTGGTGTAATAACCAGACTCACTCACCATGACTGGGCCTTAGTCAAAAAACATTAACCACTTTCTACAAGGCTGTCATTCTGCCTATTGTCACATATGCAGCTGCAGCCTGGTGTATTTGGATCAGGCTTTCCACTTTCAAGAGTAAACTATGCACAATACAATGCAGTTTTCTTTTACTTTTATTGAAAACTTGTAGAACTGTCTTGACTCCTTGTCTTACAAGTATTGTTTGGTTCCATGACCCTTGTCTTATTGGTTTTTTGAGAATTTTGCTACTTCAATTGCAGGTTTTCAGTAGTTTACCCTGTGATGAAATACGCTGTGTAAGATTTGCAGTGAGCTGTGAAGGAAAGGGTATGGGATAATGATGCAGAGATATTGCACTGTTAACCTGAATATCTGTCCTCTTTCATTTTCTGGTTTACTATTGCAAAGACTGAAAAATGAAGATAGAAGCTGTTGTGATATTGATAAAATTATCTATACTAACAATGTCTGCTTGATCATTTACTGTACAATCTTAACTGGTAAGAAAAAGAGTAATTGTTGGTATTTCTCACTTAATAATGAACATCAAGGAGGGCCACAGTCCCCCCCCCCACCTTTGTAATGTCCACTATACAGTTGTCCATACGGGTGACTTCCACTTTGACAATCAACAGAAGTCAAGGGCAACCATTCAACTTTGTATAGATAAAAAAAAAAGAAAAAAGTTTATGTAAATTGTTGGCCATCTGAGCTGTTGTATGACTTGAGAGTAAGCTCATACTTGCAAAGTTAGATAAAAATGGTGTTTTTTTTCTTATTGAGTTTATATATCCCACTCATCCCTAAATGGACAGGCAAGGATGGCAAGAGGAGATTAAGCATTTTTTTAATTGTGAATATGTATTGGGGGGGAGGACTAGTTGACACATTGCAGTTATCTATTTTAATTTAAAATGCATTATTATTTTATCATTTAAGTTTGAAATTATTGAAATTAAGATAAAATTATTACAAAACAAATAAATTTTTGTTTTGTGTAATTAAAATGATGTAATTTTAAAAATTTAAATGTAACTTTTTTTTTTTTTTTTTAAGGATTGTCAAGCTTTGCCAAGAAAATTCATCAGGTGTTACAGAAAAAATATTATATGCTGAAATTCCTTCATTCGATGCTAAACAGATGGTTACAGCATTAAATAGACTTTTATCTCAGGTATATTATCATATATGAGGATCTATCAGAAAGTTCTGAAATGGATGTATTTATTCAAGCACATGGGAATAGTTTTGAGCCATATATTAGATAAAATACTTGTTTGTTGGTAAACTTGCACATAATCCTATCTTGTCATCTGCATTCAGTCATTTGTGTTATAACAGTGGTATAAGTGTCATAGTTCAGAATTATGTTTGTGTTAAGTTTTGTATTAACATGAGAAAATGCCTTGGAAACAGTAAGGTAAGGGATTAGGCCAGTGGTTTTCAACTGGGGTGCCACAACAAAATTCCAGGGGTGGGGTGCCACATAATTTAGGTTTAAGTTACTTAAACTTATTTTTTTTTAAATTTATATATTTATTTCATTATATAAAGGTATATGGTATATCCATTGTACGGTATCTTTTTAATTTTGTAGTGATCTATAATTGATGT
The DNA here is from genome assembly GCF_048544385.1 of Mastigoproctus giganteus. Classification (NCBI taxonomy): domain Eukaryota; kingdom Metazoa; phylum Arthropoda; class Arachnida; order Uropygi; family Thelyphonidae; genus Mastigoproctus; species Mastigoproctus giganteus. The sequence goes on along the minus strand of NC_143580.1, from coordinate 151,904,539 downwards.
TTATTTAGTACCTTTATATAAAGAATAAATTATTATGTAAGTATATATAATTTGTATTATGAATTGTAATTTTGTTTGTAATTATGTTATTATAATAACTATCATATAAAATATTTTTTAATATATACTAGAGGGCTTTGCTTGCCCACTCCCACACACTCTTTTCTACGTAAAATGTAGAGGTATGTGGAGTATGTCAGATCTTTTCTACGTAAAAGACACACGTGTCGAAATGCGTTGGTCGATATCTATTCAGGAAATGATCTATGCAATTATTTACCTGTGCATTTGTAGTGCACGGCTTTCTCAATGTCAAATAAATATCGTGGTAAAACTTCAGAACAGGGTACACCCTCCAACATGGTGGCAAGCAAAACAGTGTTAAAGCAGTAATTGACAAGTTGTGCGCCCATATTTCGACAAATGGATAGGAACAAAGCAGTGATTGGCAGATGCCACTGCTTTCCCTGCCCACTCTCCTCCTAGGTTGATATGCCTAGGGTGTTTTTCCCCACATTTGCCATTGTTTTTAAATTGGGAATGTGTTTTTCCATTTTAAAACAGTGGGATGGAGGGATAAACGCCCTACCTAAGCTAGGTCCCCCTCTACTCGACAACATAAAACAATCAGAAAAGGGAGGTGCCTTCACCTATCAATTATCGCCGTCTTCCTCGCTTTCATCGAAGTACTGCTGGTGTATAGTATACTGGGCCGACCGGGCTAGCCGAGTGGGTAAAGTACCTGCCCGGCAACCCAAAGGTCGCCGGTTCGATTCCCGCCTCGGGCTTGGATCAAAGTACTGCAAAAACCTTGGGAGGTGCAATATGGCCACAGAAGCCGATGCGCCAACAACTACCAAATCAAAAAAAAAAAAAAAAAAAAAAATCGTATAGTATACTGGACTTCAGCCAATATCACTATGCAATTATTTATCTGCGTTTATTAGGTCACTTAGGAAAAGGCCTTTTGCTTCAGGTTCCATAATACACCAGGAATATTGTTGCATCCGAAAGAGTAGGACTAAAATATTTAACTGAATATTTACAAACTATACAAATATTTAAAATATGTACAAAATACTAAACTAGAGTATTTACAAATATACAATATTCAATAATATATAAAAAACATGTTCAATGGAACATCATATGTTAGACAGTGAATCACATGCATGAGGTTGGTGAACGTTATGGAGGCAGTTGTCAATAATTAATTGCATTTGTAGTGGCGTAATTGCTTTGCCCTCGTCTCCCATTGGCTCGAATAAATGTCACTAAGAAAAAAACTCTTTTAATGTATAGAGATATATGTATATACAGGGTGCTTCAAAAATGATGGTCAATAATTTAAAGGTGAAAGGTACAAACTAAAAAAAAAGTCCAGTGAACATCAGGCTGCAAATGAACATTTTCTGTTATGATCCGCCACTGACTATGGGAGCACTCTGGGAGGGTAGTCTGTATTGCTGAGACCTTGTACACGCTGGGTATGGTAGGGGGTACAGTAACTGGCGATGTAAAATTCGCCACACACTGCTATGACTCAGTACATGCTTTGCAGAGCAACCCTCCTTGTTGAAATTCCTGGATTTTGTTCTATTCTTTCTAACACCCTTTTCTCAACATCAGGTGTTATGCTTCTGGGCCCTCCTGCTCATACTCCATGTGCAAAGCGCCCATGTTCTCTAAGGCGTTGATGTACCCCGATGAATGTGCACCTGTTGGGCTGCCTTTGACGGGGAAATGCTTCTTGGCACAAATGCGCAGTGTAGAGTGCATTGCCGTTGGCTTTACCATACATGAATTGCATGGCTGCATACTCTTCATTGCTGTAACCTCTTTCCATGTTGACTATCCTTTAACAAGTACTGGTATGCCTGCTATGTCTCAGAGCATTGAGATAGGGGAAAGAGAGAGAATGAGCATAACCTAACCTAAACAAATAAGTCAATGGTGGATCCCAACTCTGTACAGTTCACCTTGTCAGTGGTGGATCTCAACTAGAAATGTGCAATATGTCAGAAACGATTCACTTGACCCATGTTTACTAGGTTTTTTTTGTAGTCTGTACAGTTCACCTTTAAATTATTGACCATCACTTTTGAAACACCCTATATATATATATATATATATATATCATTTAGTTTAAACCTGCATATATTCATCTACGCTACTCAATTTGTGCATCTCAGCTCCCCGCCTTTATTTTTTCTGCCAGCTCATTTTCTCGCATTTCTTGATTTACTCCAGGTATCATACACTTTCACTGTCTTATCATACTTTCGGTTTCATTTTAGATTCGTTTCTTGGAATGTCTCTGTATATTTTTCCTTTAAATACAAGCATTTGGTATTAGCTCTCTTTTATACTAACGCTTACAAATGCCAGAGCCCTTACTACAAGGTTGGGCTTCACAACTCCAGTAAGCTTAGTGTTATTTAATAACTATTTGTATGCTTTTTTTATCTTTCTGCTGTCTAATTCTAAATTTATTCCCATTCGTTAAACTATTAGTGTAATACGAGGGTGAAACGAACATTCCTACTACCTACTTCTATTGCTATTTTTCATCTTTATTTATTTAAAATACTTCTTTTCCCTTCCCCCATCCTCAATTTAATATCTCATCCTTATACCATTTTGCTTGTTCTAAATTTATTTTTAAACTACACTGATTTCTTATCTATACAAAATTAAATCCTACACTAAATTCCACATATTTATATTAAACATATTGATATTAGCCACTTTTATCCCAACTCGATGCTTATATTAAAGATATATTGGTATTAACCACTTTTATCCCAACTCGATGCTTATATTAAAGATATATTGATATTAACCATTTTTATCCCAACTCGATGCTTATATTAAACATATTGATATTAACCATTTTTATCCCAGCTTGATGCTTATATTAAATATACTTATTTTTACCTAAATAAATTACACTGTTTTGGAATTACCTTGTTTATACTGTATTAAAAAGTGCCAATTTCATTTCATTCCTTTTTGGTCTTTCACTTTTCTTTTACTACTATTATGGACAAGTATAGAAACACAGTTCCTGATACATGGTCAGGAACTGTGTTTTTCCAGCTAAAATTAGTCCCCTGATGAAATACCTGTTCATGTATCAATATTTATTTCTGCTGACATCAAATCAAGCATTTTTTGCATTACCTATATTAGACCTTTTACTAAAATTGGTTTCCCCCCATATCTGATGACAGCTGTACCATTTTATTTTTATTTGCTTTTTATTTTCATTTGCATTTTATTTTTATTTGCTTTTTATTTTTATTTGCTTTTTATTTTCATTTGCATTTTATTTTTATTTTTATTTTGCTTTTTATTTTCATTTGCTTTTTATTTTCATTTTTATTTGCATTTTATTAATATTTTGTTGTACTAATTTTACTTTACAGTTCCCCCACTTTATATTGGCTTGGCAATTCAGCCCATAATTTACTTAATGACCTCGAGAATATTAAAATTCTTTTACCTTTCACTAATCTACTACTCTTCTTTCTCTACTTTCCTCACCCTTATAGTTATTGGCACCTTGTGTAACTTTCACATCGATTTATACTTAATACAAATTACATATACTCTTGCATCCTTTAATGCTGCTTTGCACTTTTAGGTGCATCTGTCATACCTAATTTATTAATCTTGCTTTCACCGAAACCATTTTATCTACTGTTTACATCTCTTCTATGTGACTCTTTAAACTTTTCTTTTAAAGAGTTATATTGAAAACCCATTTTTATATATATATATATATATATATATCTGATAATTAAAATAAATCTGATATTTAAAATAAAATAAAAACATCAGCCAGTAGTACGGCAAAAAAGTAGAGCGAAAAACAACGTAAAATAATATAAAATAAACAAACAGGGAAGGGAAAGTAAGAGTAATAATAAGACAAAAAAGTAGTCGATAATCCCCTGTATAATTTAGTCATTAAACCCAATTAATAAAAACGATGTAATTTTAAATTAATGCCAATTATAAATAATTTAGCGGTTCCTCCCCAGAAGGTACCAGTTCCAAAAGACGTGAAATATCACCAAAAATGGGGGTTAAAGAAACTACAAAAAATTAAAATATCGAAATGATAGACTGACCATCATGCCCCATATCGACAGAGGACCACGAGGCCAATAATGGTCATGGAATCGCTGCATTTCAATCGTCATACAAACCATCACAAAGGCGGAAATATCGAAGAACCATACCACCCTACCATTCTCCGATAGATCAACCAATGCAGAGGATTTGCATGGCGGTGGTCCTTATGCAGCGAGAAATAATCTATAGAACAGACAGCACTCTAGATCAGAGCCACACCACTGACATAATGTAAGCTTAACCAGCTTATATAATAGAAAGAAAAGAATAGATGGCGGCACAGGCGCTGCTTATTAGCATATCAACCCACTACTGCCACTAATTATATGATGTAATATAAAAATTAGACAAGAGTAATAAAAATAAATAAATATAAAGCTATCATTAGAGGCAGCAAATGCAAATCCTCCACATGAAGCCTAATTATATCTGATAATTAAAATAAATCTGATATTTAAAATAAAATAAAAACATCAGCCAGTAGTACGGCAAAAAAGTAGAGCGAAAAACAACGTAAAATAATATAAAATAAACAAACAGGGAAGGGAAAGTAAGAGTAATAATAAGACAAAAAAGTAGTCGATAATCCCCTGTATAATTTAGTCATTAAACCCAATTAATAAAAACGATGTAATTTTAAATTAATGCCAATTATAAATAATTTAGCGGTTCCTCCCCAGAAGGTACCAGTTCCAAAAGACGTGAAATATCACCAAAAATGGGGGTTAAAGAAACTACAAAAAATTAAAATATCGAAATGATAGACTGACCATCATGCCCCATATCGACAGAGGACCACGAGGCCAATAATGGTCATGGAATCGCTGCATTTCAATCGTCATACAAACCATCGCAAAGGCGGAAATATCGAAGAACCATACCACCCTACCATTCTCCGATAGATCAACCAATGCAGAGGATTTGCATGGCGGTGGTCCTTATGCAGCGAGAAATAATCTATAGAACAGACAGCACTCTAGATCAGAGCCACACCACTGACATAATGTAAGCTTAACCAGCTTATATAATAGAAAGAAAAGAATAGATGGCGGCACAGGCGCTGCTTATTAGCATATCAACCCACTACTGCCACTAATTATATGATGTAATATAAAAATTAGACAAGAGTAATAAAAATAAATAAATATAAAGCTATCATTAGAGGCAGCAAATGCAAATCCTCCACATGAAGCCTAATTATATCTGATAATTAAAATAAATCTGATATTTAAAATAAAATAAAAACATCAGCCAGTAGTACGGCAAAAAAGTAGAGCGAAAAACAACGTAAAATAATATAAAATAAACAAACAGGGAAGGGAAAGTAAGAGTAATAATAAGACAAAAAAGTAGTCGATAATCCCCTGTATAATTTAGTCATTAAACCCAATTAATAAAAACAATGTAATTTTAAATTAATGCCAATTATAAATAATTTAGCGGTTCCTCCCCAGAAGGTACCAGTTCCAAAAGACGTGAAATATCACCAAAAATGGGGGTTAAAGAAACTACAAAAAATTAAAATATCGAAATGATAGATCAGGTTGTTATCAGTATGTATCAATAAATATTGATACACGATCAGGTTGTTATCAGTATGTATCAATAAATATTGATACACGATCAGGTTGTTATCAGTATGTATCAATAAATATTGATACACGATCAGGTTGTTATCAGTATGTATCAATAAATATTGATACACGATCAGGTTGTTATCAGTATGTATCAATAAATATTGATACATGATCAGATTGTATCAGTATGTATCAATAAATATTTATACATATCAATATTTATTTCAGCCGACATTAGATCAAGCATTTTTTGCATTACCTATATTAGACCATTTACTAAATATGTTTCCCTCATATCTGATGAGGGAAACATATCCCTTATATTACATCATATAATTAGTGGCAGTAGTGGGTTGATATGCTAATAAGCAGTGCCTGTGCCGCCATCTATTCTTTTCTTTCTATTATATAAGCTGGTTAAGCTTACATTATGTCAGTGGTGTGGCTCTGATCTAGAGTGCTGTCTGTTCTATAGATTATTTCTCGCTGCATAAGGACCACCGCCATGCAAATCCTCTGCATTGGTTGATCTATCGGAGAATGGTAGGGTGGTATGGTTCTTCGATATTTCCGCCTTTGCGATGGTTTGTATGACGATTGAAATGCAGCGATTCCATGACCATTATTGGCCTCGTGGTCCTCTGTCGATATGGGGCATGATGGTCAGTCTATCATTTCGATATTTTAATTTTTTGTAGTTTCTTTAACCCCCATTTTTGGTGATATTTCACGTCTTTTGGAACTGGTACCTTCTGGGGAGGAACCGCTAAATTATTTATAATTGGCATTAATTTAAAATTACATCGTTTTTATTAATTGGGTTTAATGACTAAATTATACAGGGGATTATCGACTACTTTTTTGTCTTATTATTACTCTTACTTTCCCTTCCCTGTTTGTTTATTTTATATTATTTTACGTTGTTTTTCGCTCTACTTTTTTGCCGTACTACTGGCTGATGTTTTTATTTTATTTTAAATATCAGATTTATTTTAATTATCAGATATAATTAGGCTTCATGTGGAGGATTTGCATTTGCTGCCTCTAATGATAGCTTTATATTTATTTATTTTTATTACTCTTGTCTAATTTTTATATTACATCATATATATATATATATATATATATATATATAAATAAAAGTTGTAATAATATTAATTTAATTAAGTATGCATAAATGGATGTGAAAGTTACACAAGGTGCCAGTAACTATAAGGGTGAGGAAAGTAGAAAAAGAAGAGTAGTAGATTAGTGAAAGGTGAAAGAATGTTAAATCCTAGAGGTTATGATGAGTTAAGTAAATTATGGGGCTGAATTGCCAAGCCAATATAAAGTGGGGGAATTGTAAAGTAAAATTAGTATAACAAAATACTAATAAAATAAAATTAAAATGGTATAGTTGTCATCAGATATGGGGGAACATATTTAGTAAATGATCTAATATAGGTAATGCAAAAAATGCTTGATCTGACGTCAGCTGAAATAAATATTGATACATGATCAGGTTGTATCAGTATGTATCAATAAATATTGATACACGATCAGGTTGTTATCAGTATGTATCAATAAATATTGATACACGATCAGGTTGTTATCAGTATGTATCAATAAATATTGATACACGATCAGGTTGTTATCAGTATGTATCAATAAATATTGATACACGATCAGGTTGTTATCAGTATGTATCAATAAATATTGATACACGATCAGGTTGTTATCAGTATGTATCAATAAATATTGATACATGATCAGGTTGTATCAGTATGTATCAATAAATATTTATACATATCAATATTTATTTCAGCCGACATTAGATCAAGCATTTTTTGCATTACCTATATTAGACCATTTACTAAATATGTTTCCCTCATATCTGATGAGGCGCCTCCGTAGCCAGGTGGGAAGGAGCAGCAGTGCGTAGCACACGCTTCTTGATTAAACCGGGGTTCGAGCCCGTCACCACCAAATACGAAGGATGCGGAAAGGTCAGGGAATGACCACCGCATATCCCGGAGCAATATGGCCTTAGTTGCTAATGCTCCTTAAAAAAAAAAAAAAAAAAAAAAAAAATATCTGATGACAGCTATACCATATTCATTTTATTTTTATTTTATTAGTATTTTGTTGTACTAATTTTACTTTATAGTTTCCCCCACTTTATATTGGCTTGGCAATTCAGCCCATAATTTACTTAATTCATCATAACCTCTAGGATATTAACATTGTTTCGCTTTTCGCTAATCTATTACTCTTCTTTTTCTACTTTCCTCACCCTTATAGTTACTGGCACCTTGTGTACTTTCACATCCATTTATGCATACTTAATTAAATTAACATTATTACATGATTAAAAGCTGCTTTGTGCTTTTAGGTGCATCTGTTATACCTAATTTATTGAACTTTATTTCACTGAAACCATTTCATCTACTGTATACCTCTTTTCTGGCACCTCCATAGCCAGGTGGGCCGGAGCAGCAGTGTGTAGCACACTCTTCTTGATTAGACCGGGGTTCGAGCCCGTGACCACTAAACACGAAGGATGCGGAAAGGTCAGGGAATGACCACCGCATATCCCAGGAGCAATATGGCCTTAGTTGCTAAAGCTCCTAAAAAAAAATAAAAAAAAAAAAACCTTTTCTGTGTAACTAAACTTTTTCTTTAAAGAGTTACATAGAAAAACTCATTTATATATATTTTTCTTATTTATTTTAATATATATATTTCTCTTATTTTTAATATATATTTTGATTACTTTTTATCTCTTTATTTAATTTTGGATTAATTGGATTATATTTACATGGAGGTAGCATGACGATGTGCTAATGCTGCATTCGTACCGCTATCGTATAGCCTAATTTGTTTCTATATATTTTCAGTTCAACTGTTGCTTTGTCAGTGGTGTGGTTTGGCCATGCGAGTACTAGGCTTTCTTTCTGTTTTATTATTTTTCGCTGCATAAGGACCACCGCTATGCAAATCTATTGCATCGACGGTCTGATCTTAGTATCATTCCAACGTTGCATGGATTTGTTTAGCGTTCGAAATACAGTGATTCCCTGACTGTTATTGGCGTCGTGGTCCTCTGTCGAGATATGGCATAATGGTCAGTCTATTTTATTTCATTTCATTTTATTAATTATTATTTTCAGTTTATTTGGTCATGTAATGTTGTTAGTTTACGTTTCCACATTAGTGAGATTTCACATAATTCGGAAATGGGTGCCTTCAAGGGTGCCACTAAATTTCTTTTAATTGGCTTAATTTCCTAAATTATTTTAGGAACGTTGCTTCAACACTACCTCTTCTTTTTCCCCCCTATATATTTTTCTGTTATTGTTATTTTATTTGGTTGAGTTCTTTTTCACTCTACTGGTTTGCCATGCTGCTGGCAAATATCCTATTTTAGCTTATTATAAGCAACATCTAGTGGATTGTGCTTTTCTGCTGCCACTGGTGTTAGCTTTTCTACTATTTTTTCCTATTTATTTTAATATATATATTTTTTCTTATTTTTAATATATATTTTGATTACTTTTTATCTCTTTATTTAATTTTGGATTAATTGGATTATACACATATACAGGTAACCCTTGTATAATGCAGAGATTAGGTTTCAGAAATATCATGCATTATATGAGGTTCAGGTTTCATACAAAATGTAGGGTTATGTTCTGTAGTGTTTTTTTTAATTATAAAAACAACAATGACTTCATGTAACTAACTATTTAACAAATACATAGCATAAAATTATAAAAATTAGGAATTGTACATAAATTTCATTGCACATAATGCATAAATTTCAAAATTAAAGAAATGGATATTTTAATTGTCATCACTTTCTTCAGAAAAAATATTTCGTAGATATTCTTTATTTACGAGTGGCCGGATGTCGTTATCACTTGAAATCTCTTCGATATCATTTGTATAATTCTCACTGGGTACTTCAGCTGGTTTTCTTATCAAAAAGTCGATAATAAGACCTTGCTTACCACTATGCTGCAATTTTTTATTAAGTTCATAATATGGAGTTAAACAACTGTCCAATTGTCTTTTGAATTTTTCCGAGCGCTCTGTTGAGGGATCATTATCCGTAAAATAACTTCCTAACTTTTGCGCCAAATTTAATCCTTCTGCTAATTTCTTTAGACTGAACTCTTTAACAGACTCAGCACAATCAGAATCTTCAGTAGAACTTTCCTCACCATTTGTATTTGGTTTGCCGTCTTCTATTAATTGAACCAATTCCTCCTCATTTAAATCTGTTTCTTCATTAATTAATTCACGAATTTCATTTTCAACCATATCGGAAAATCCCTCGCCACCACAAATGTGTGCTAGGTTTGTTATACGATTTAGTTCAGCATCTACAGGAGGTATGAAATTTTGATTAAGGACGACACCAGGCCATATTTTTTTCCAGCAATCTTTCGGTGTAGAGGGTTTTAACTCCTTTACATATAGAGAAATAATTTTTACACAATTAAATATTGAAAACTCTTTCCACAAGAAAGAGTTTTCAATTTTTTTTGACATTGAAATTGAATTTTCAATTTCAATGTTATGTTTATAATCCAAACATGACACTTTTCTTGAGGCAGTGTCATGTTTGGATTAGATTCCATTTTTTCCAAAATTAATTCGAATGTTTGAAGAAAATATAATATGCTTTAAATGTTGAAATTATCCCTTGATCAAGGGGTTGAATAAGTGATGTTGTATTAAGCGGCAAATAAATTATTTTAATATTTGGATGGGTTACATTTTTTGAGTGCCCTGGTGCGTTATCTAAAATTAGTAAAATTTTAAAGACGATATTCTTTATCTTTATGTATCTTTCTATATCAGGCACAAAACAGTTAAAAAACCTATTTTCAAATATGCTAGCTGTAAGCCATGCCTTTTTGTTGGATCTCCACTAAACAGGGAGGGTGGACTTGTTAATCGCTTTTTTAGCACGAGTGTTTAAAGATCGGTTAATTAACATTGGTTTTGTCATGTAATCACCTGACACATTACTACAAAACAGTTGTTGTTGTTTGTTTGTTTGTTATTTGGTTTTTAGAAGCATTAGCAACTAAGGCCATATTGCTCCGGGAATATGCGGTGGTCATTCCCTGACCTTTCCTCATCCTCTGTATTTGGTGGTGACGGGCTCGAATCCCGGTCTAATCAAGAAGCGTGTGCTATGCACTGCTGCTCCTTCCCACCTGGCTACGGAGGCCCCTTACAAAACAGTAGAGTAATTTTGTCTTTAGAAACTTTGAATCCAGGTGCTGTTTTTTCATTTTTCGATATATAAGTGTGTTTTGGCATTTTTTTCCAGTTTAACCAAAATTCGTCTGCGTTGAATACCTGGTCTGCACTATATCCACCTTCTTCACTGATTTTTAAAAGTTCTTCTGGAAATTTTTGGGCAGCATCTATGTCTGCTGATGCTGATTCTTCTTGGAGCTGAAGATTATGCAAAGAAAAACGCTTTTTAAAATTTTCGAACCATCCCTTACTGGCACAAAATTCATGCTGAGAGCTTTCTTCTGAAAAATTTTGTTCAAGTTCTTTTAAATATTGATAAATTTTGAGGGCTTTTTTGTTTAATAAGGTTTCCATTCAAAGGCATTTTATTGTGAGGGCAATCTTCAATCCAGACCATTAGAGATTTCTCCATTTTTTTTTTTTTTTTTTTTTTTTTTTTTCCCCATTAAAATATCGCATACACGAGCAATACGCTTTGCACTTATCGTTGACCCAGCAATAACACTATCTCTGATTTTCTGCTCATTTTGTTTGATTGTACGAATTGTTGATTCATTTAAATTCAAAGTCCTTGCAACAACTCCTTGTTTTTCTCCATTTATCAACCGATTCAAGATTTTAATTTTTTCTTCGAGAGAAATGAATTTTCTTTTCAATATTGGTTTTTTCCTTCTTTTGCAGTTTTGGTGGCCATTACTATAAAAAATAAATTTTTTATTTGCCAAGGATACTAGGCTTTACATACCAACTAAGAAATATTGTTCAAGGTTTAGGCCTAAATGGATGTCAGATGAACTAATGAGACATGTGGCAGAGAAGAAAAATGCATGGGATACATATAAATTAACATGTGACACAGAAGCCTATGATAGATATAAGCTGGTCTGTAACCAAGTTACAAAGGAGGTTAGGCAGGCGAAGGCAGATTACGAGAAATCTTTGGCAAAGGATGAAAAGAAAAACAGCAAAGAGTTCTTTACTTATGTAAACTCTAGAAGGAAGGGGATGAATCAGATTGGTTCACTTGATATCGAAGGTTCAACTGTTCTTGATCCTGCTCAGGAAGCTAACAAACTAAATGAATATTTTGCATCGACATTCACACATGAGGAGTTATTCAGGGAGGGGAATGCAAGAAGTGCATTCAACTCTGGCAGTAAGCTAGATAATCTTGTAATAACTGAGAGTAAAGTGGAGGAGAAATTGTTGAAGATAAACACAAAAAAGGCACCTTGAGTGGATGGAGTCTATCCAGTAATATTAAAGGAGGCGGCAAAGGAATTAAGCAAACACTTAGCCATAATTATGAGAGCTTCCCTGGACTCAGGAGAGGTACCCATGGACTGGAGACATGCAAATGTGACCCCAATCCACAAAGGAGGATCAAAGGGGGAGACAGATAATTACAGGCCTGTTAGTTTAGCTTCTGTTCCAGGAAAATTAATGGAGGCACTGATTAAAGAACAACTGCAGGATCATCTAGACAAGACTTCAGTTATAGTTTGGACACAGCATGGTTTTGTTAAGGGAAAGTCTTACCTGACCAATTTGATTGGATACTGTGATGCAGTCACAAAAGAACTGGATGCAGGGAATAACTTTGATATTATATATTTGGATCTTAGAAAGGGTTTTGATACTGTTGCTGCACAAATTGGAGCAGTGTGGCACTGGAGGCAAATTGCTGCTATGGATAAAGGGATGGTTCAGGGGGAGAAGACAGAGAGTGGTAATCAATGGACATTGCTCATCGTGGACTAATGTTATTAGTGGAGTCCCTCAGGGTTCAGTGTTGGGTCCATTATTGTTTTCTGTATTTATAAATGATATTGATGATGGTATATCAAGCTTAATGTCCAAGTTTGCAGACGATACAAAGGTTGGCAGGGTTGTTAAGGACACTACTGATGTTATGCTGCTGCTGCAACAGGATGTGGAAAGGTTGAGCAGATGGGCTGAGGGGTGGCAAATGAAGTTTAACATTGACAGATGTAAAGAACTACGTATGGGAAACAGCAACCCCAGAGCAACGTATCAACTTTGTGGTACTACACTGACAGTGGTAGAGAATGAAAAGGACCTGGGGGGGGTAATTGTGCAGGCAGATATGAAGTTCTCTGAGCAGTGCAGATGGGCTGCAAGAGCAGCTCATGGTGTCTTGTCAATGATATACAGGAATTTTTCTAGCAGGGATAAAGAGGTAATTATTCCCTTGTATAAGGCAATGGTCAGGCCACACCTTGAGTACTGTATACAGGTCTGGAGGCCTCATTTCAAGAAGGATGTAGAGCTGCTGGAACGAGTACAGAGAAGGGCAACAAGATTAGTGAATGGAACAAAGGCTTGCTCTTATGAAGAAAGGCTTAAGTTTTGCAAATTACAGTGTCTGGAGACTAGGCACCGGCGAGGTGATCTGATAGAGGTGTATAAAGCCTTGAATGGTTTCAGCATGCTCAATGCTGATGAGATTCTTCCTCTTGCTCAGAATAATCACCTGAGAGAGCATAAATTCAGATTGAGGAAAGACAGATGTAGGATAGATGTGCAGAAATTTGCCTTTAGCCAGTGGGTAGTTGGTTGGTGGACTTCCATCCCTTGTTGTGGAAGTTGATAGCCTAAATGAATTTAAGGCTCAGCTGGACAGGTATTTCGAACGAACGGAGGGGTGAAATGGAAGTGGATTTTTTTTTTCCTTAGCTGATGCTGCATAAGCTTGCTTTCTTCCATCATATGCCTCTACTAATGCAAATAAATTCACTATTTATAACTACTTGTGCAACAATTAACTCTTTATAAGGTAAAAAATTGGCACTACAAAAAAAATATTTACTGCGTAAATATTTTTATATAAATTATTTAATTCCCTTATATAAGCCCCTTATATAAATTTGGTTCTGGCAACTACACCCATTATATGAGCAGACACAAATTTAATGAACATAAAGTTTGATTTTTAAGTCGCGTGGTAAAAGTGTGTGAAAAGAAGCAATACAACAATTCGTAGATCGTGTTATATCGAAACCACGACTGTGTCATACAAGGGTAGCCACAATTTATAAACAGCTTTGTATAGGTACCACGTTATATACGAGGGTTACTTGTGTGTGTGTGTGTGTGTGTGTATATATATATATATATATATATATATAGAGAGAGAGAGAGAGAGAGAGAGAGAGAGAGAGAGAGAGAGAGAGAGAGAGAGAGAGAGAGAGAGAGAGCTTTACCCTTTTCTATATTTCTTTATTTTATTACTCATATCACAGACATTAGGTCCTTGAGGTTATCACAGCCATTCTTTCAGGTATGTCAAGTGGGCTTGCTACTTAGAAATCTAAAATACTGATGAAATTGATATTCAGGTCAAGGGGACCAAATTTCAGTGATAGTCTGGTTGGTCTGTGACAGCCAAATCTTCTGCTTGCACTGTCAAGTTGATGGGACTGGTAGTAACCCTGGGGGTAACCCCATGTGCAAGTCCTGAAATGCTATGCCTAGTATACTGGAGGTGACTGTCCAGGTGCAAACCAACATAAGCGGGGGTCGGGGGTGTGTTACTCACACCACATGGAAGAATGCAGCGCCTCTGTGTTACCAGGCAGTACTAGGTGGTAGGTGATTCTTATCAATGGGTGCAACACCACCACTTTGCTTATTGGAGGCTTGAAGTGGTAGAACCCATGTTTAGTCTCCAGAGCAAAGCTCTGGCAACCCTCATCTTTTCCATCATGCAGTATGATTAATGTCTTTTGAGGTTATGGTGGACATCATGGGGAGATCCGATCTTCCTTACATTTTGAGGGTACAGCTCTAAAACCGAGTTTGCTGGCCAGCTGCTAGATAGTTCACCAGACCAAACCTTTTGGTAACTACCTAAGAGGCTTGTGGATCAGCTAGTGTTATAATCTCGCCATCTTTACTCTGCCAAGTAGTTACTGGAGGGAGTCTGAATAGTGTGTATGTGGGAGTATTGTCGAGGCTGCATTATGTAAAGGAACTGGGTATTTTCTTGCTATGTGTATGCCATGTCTAAAAATTTCATTACTTCATACAACGTACCTTCCCCACCTTTTCTTTCTACTGAATACATCATGAATTATCAAACTTAATAGAACAAACTCATCTGTGAAAAGATCTAAATCTCCAAAACACTTCCTTGTCCATTTCACAAATATATGTTGTCTCAGTTCTAATCTCAATGATGTCCATTTTCACTTAGTCTGCCTAACCTCTACATACTTTTTCTGACAGAATGCCAATTACACTTTTTGGCAAATTCCCCCCCCCCCACTCCCTGTTAAAATAATTCAGGGTGATTCTTGTAACTTTGACTTTGCTGAATTCAAATATGGCAACCATATTTGTTGTAACACCCACCCATTTTAAGGGAGAAGGGATTAAAGTCAAAGTTTCTAGTAAAAAAGATTTTATATATTTTAAGAAAATGTTACATACAGTACTAAATATTGAACAATTGTTCTATTAACCTTATTCTATTTACAAAAATGTTTGCCTTTAATAATCGTCCTTTGGTGTCTCCCATACGAGATTCCAACAGTAGTCTGCCACATATTTGGACTCCATTTTCCCCGGTATCTTTTTTACATTTGTGAAATATCTTAGGGAAACTTTTCACCATGTTCATTGAAGACAGCTTCTAAGGTTTCAGGAAAAAAAAGTCTAAATGGGAATGTAGGAAATAAAGTTTTAATGGCAGGTCTTGGTTTTCGGCCATCAACCTACGATATTTGAAAACTGAGGATGATGAGAACTTTTTAAGCACATATCTTAGTTTTTGAACATACAGTCACATCTCCCTATTCACGGGGCTTACATGTCAACACTTCCCACAATAATCTGTACTCTCGCCCAAATAGCCCGTTATGCAACCATTTATAATTAGCCAAAAAATTTTTAAATTTGTTTAAAGGTTTTAATTGTGTTTTACAAAAATGAGTAACATTTTAGACCCATGTTTCGAAAATGCTGTATCAAAATTTTATTACATAGTTAAAATAAGGCATGTGCCAGGGTATTCACCACAGGATTCAATACTCTTTAGTAGTAGGGGTCTTAGAGGCTGGAGAAGAAGCAGGGTTGGCTGGCGTCGAGACTTCTGGTTCAGGGGTACGAGGAGTTTTAGGCGTCGATGTAGAAGTTGTCCTTTTCAGGAACATTGTGATTGGAAGCTGCTTTTTGTTTGAACTCTTTGAACATAGTTTGATTATGGTTTAAAATATTGTTGAGGCTTTCCTTGAATTTCATTGAACAAATCATGTTGTCTTTGTATTTGCAGAAGAAGTCCACAAGGCATTTGGCATCACGCGTTGCCTGCACTAGGTTTTCAAAGTCAAACTTCTTCTCTTGGCATGGTTCTTCCTCAACCTCTTCCTCATTCTCAGAGTTTGAACTAACAAATAAGGCATTTCATACAACTCACATATCTATACAGTACAGTAGTACTGTGCATGCGTTTGTTTTTCAGGTAGATGAGAGTGTCTCACTGACTCACATAACATAAAGCAATTACCACGCCTGACATTACAAAGAGTGTTTGTGTTGCTCTTCATTTTTGCTGTCTTGTCTTATCAAATTTCAAATTTATCTTGCTTATTAATACTGTACAGTATGCCAAAACTAAGTAATGCTACGGAGAGTGATGTTAATAAAAAGAACCAGCGAAGAGGAATAATACTGGAAACAAAATATGAGATCTTAAGCAAACATGCAGCCGGAATGACTATTAAAGATCTTTGTGCGAAATGCTATTGTGAAATTTATAAAGAAAAGGGAAGACTGTCTTGGAAACATATGACTCTTGAAGCATTTCTGAAGGAGAACACGACTCCTTGTGCTTCCAACAAACTAACAACGAGTGTTGAACCAACAATGTGATGAACGATCAACAAGTGAGGAACTATCAGTGAGTGTGCATTTAGTCGATGATGATGAATAAACATTCTTTAACATTTGTATGGCATAAATAATTTCTTTATTATTATAATTTACTTGATTTAATTTCTTTGGATAAATAAATCATTGTTTAAGCATAAACTATTATTTTGTTTACCTTTATTTGACATTACTATGGTAAAATTTCATTGGGAACATAAATCCTGTTTTTAACATTACATCTATGGGAATAAATTCTCACTTTATGAGCATAAGCTAGGAACAAAGTAACTCGTAAAGTCGGGATCTACCTGTATGCAAAATTTCAAAATTATGCATGCTTAATTTTCTGCAGTAAACAATAACTGCTTTCAGAACTACTCATTGAAACTGTGTCTATATTTAGGAAGGTAGATATATATACTACCATTTACCTTGAACCAACAATTAATGTCCAATCAATATTTGGAGCAGCTACTAGGAGATGTCTTGCAAGAACTGCAAGGCTAAAATGCTTGGTGCACCAAGGTAATTTGTTGAAGTGTCCCCTCATAATATTGAGATTAGTGCACTTATAGATAATAAATTAAGTTGCCTAATTGCTGTAGACTGAGGCTATGCCCTTCTTCTACAGTGACATAAAGAAATTACATAAAGGAGTTTACTCAAAGAGGTAACTACCATTAGGGGTAAAGGGAAGGGGTATTGCTTTCGTAAAGGCGACTACGATGGACTGAGACAGTATTTAAATTCTATACAGTGGGAACAACTGATGATGTTACCAACAGCAAATTCAAAATGGGAAGCATTCAAAGAACTTATCTTGCAAGCTACTAGGCTTTACATACCACTAAGAAATATTGTTCAAGGTTTAGGCCTAAATGGATGTCAGATGAACTAATGAGGCATATGGCAGAGAAGAAAAATGCGTGGGATACATACAAATTAACACGTGACACAGAAGCCTATGATCGATACAAGTTGATCTGTAACCAAGTTACAAAGGAGGTTAGGCAGGCGAAGGCAGATTACGAGAGATCCTAGGCAAGGGATGCGAAGAAAAACAACAAAGAGTTCTTTACTTAGGTAAACTCTAGAAGGAAGGGGATGAATCAGATTGGTCCACTTGATATCGACGGGTCAACTGTTGATGACCCTGCTCAGGTAGCTAACAAACTAAATGAATATTTTGCATCGACATTCACACATGAGGAGTTATTCAGCGAGGGGGAATGCCAGAGGTGTATTCAACTCTAGCAGTAAGCTAGAGAATCTTGTAATAACTGAGAGTAAAGTGGAGGAGAAATTGTTGAAGATAAACACAAGAAAGGCACCTGGGGTGGATGGGATCTATCCAGTTATATTAAAGGAGACAGCAAAGGAAGTAAGCAAACCCTTAGCCATAATTATGAGAGCTTCCTTGGACTCTGGGGAGGTACTCATGGACTGGAGATGTGCAAATGTGACCCCAATTCACAAGGGAGGATCAAAGGCTGACACAAGTAATTATAGACCTGTGAGTTTAACTTCTGTTCCCGGAAAATTAATGGAGGCACTGGTTAAAGAAGCACTGCAGGATCATCTAGACAAGACTTCAGTTATAGCTCGGACACAGCATGGTTTTGTTAAGGGGAAGTCTTGCCTGACCAATTTGATTGGATACTATGATGCAGTCACAAAAGAACTGGATGCAGGGAATAACTTTGATATTATATACTTGGATCTTAGAAAGGCTTTTGATACTGTTGCACATGGAAGACTGCTGCACAAATTGGAGCAGTGTGGCATTGGAGGCAAATTGCTGCTATGGATAAAGGGGTGGTTGAGGGGGAGAAGCCAGAGCGTGGTAATCAATGGACACTGCTCATCGTGGACTAATGTTATTAGTGGAGTCCCTCAGGGTTCAGTATTGGGTCCTTTATTGTTCTCTGTATTTATAAATGATATTGATGATGGTATATCAAGCTTAATGTCCAAGTTTGCAGACGATACGAAGGTTGGCAGGGTTGTCAAGGACACTACTGACACTATGCTGCTGCAACAGGATCTGGAAAGGTTGAGCAGATGGGCTGAGAGGTGGCAAATGAAGTTTAACATTGACAAATGTAAAGTACTACATATGGGAAACAGCAACCCCAGAGCAACGTATCAACTCTGTGGTACTACACTGACAGTGGTAGAGAATGAAAGGGACCTGGGGGTGGTTGTGCAGGCAGATATGAAGTTCTCTGAACAGTGCAGATGGGCTGCAAGAGTAGCTCATGGTGTATTGTCAATGATATACAGGAATTTTTCTAGCAGGGATAAGGTGATTATTCCCTTGTATAAGGCAATGGTCAGGCCACACCTTGAGTACTGTATAAAGGCCTGGAGGCCTCATTTCAAGAAGGATGTAGAGCTGCTGGAACGAGTACAGAGAAGAGCAACAAGATTAGTGAATGGAACAAAGGGGTGCTCTTACGAAGAAAGGCTTAAGTTTTGCAAATTACAGTGTCTGGAGACTAGGCACCAGCGAGGTGATCTGATAGAGGTGTACAAAGCCTTGAATGGTTTGAGCATGCTCAATGCTGATGGGATTCTTCCTCTTGCTCAGAATAATCACCTGAGAGATCATAAGTTCAAATTGAGGAAAGACAGATGTAGGATAGATGTGCGGAAATTTGCCTTTAGCCAGCGGGTGGTTGGTAGGTGGAACAGACTTCCATCCCTTGTCATGGAAGTTGATAGCCTAAATAAGTTTAAGGCTCAGCTGGACAGGTATTTTGAACGAACAGAGGGGTGAAGTGGAAGTGGTTATTTTTTATTTATTTATTTTACTTTATTTTTTTTTTTGGCTGATGCTGCATAAGCTTGCTTTCTTGCATCAAATGCCTCTACTAATGCTAATGCTAAATTTAAAGGCCTTCAGTTTTTTTTTTCTTTAAAATGCAGTTATCCTGCTTCATTCATTAGTCATAATTTGCATGTTCTCATTTCATGGTGTGAATCTGATCATTAGTAAATATGCTGTCTCAGAAAGCAGTAGCAAAATTTTGTATAGTGATGAATGGATCCTTCAGCTGCTTTTGTCACTTTTCATAGTACTGTGACTAAAGACTGTATATGTGTCAGTCTAAAATTTAGCACACCATTCCTCATGTCAGATAATGGTTATTATCTAGCAGTGAACAGGGCTAATAGGAAAATAAGTAGAATGCTCTCTTATGTTAGGACATATGCACAAGTACCACCTTTGAGGCAAAAAGGAATCATACAGCGAATAATTTGGGCAACTTAGATGAGCAGTGGTTGAATCAACCGATAACTGAGATTCTTTCAGAAAAAGTATATGGGGTTTGGCAGACTGTAAGTGGAAATAGACATCATTGAGATTAGAACTGAGACCACGAATATTTGTGAAATTAACTACGAAGTGTTTAGGAGGTTTAGATCCTTTTGTCGATAAGTTTTCTCTATTAGTTTGATAATTCGTGATGTATTCAGTAGTAAGAAAAAGTGGGGGGACATGCTATATGAAATAATAGAATGTTCGGATATGGCAAACATGTGGTAAGAATATACCCAGATCCTTAAAGTGGCCTCAACAATGCCCCCACATACACACTACTAAAGATCTGGCAGAGTAGAGGCAGCAAGATTATACACTATCTGATCCAGAAGCCTTCTAGAGAGTCACTGATAGGTTCAGTCCAGTGTACTAACTAACTAGCGGCTGCCCTGCAAACACCATTTTAGGTACCCTCAAAACATAAGGAAGTTTTGATCTCGCCGTGGTGTTCATCATAACCTCAAAGGACATCAATGATACTGCATGATAGAGGAGATGGGGGGAGGGTTGCCTAGAACTTTGCTCTGGAGACTAAACATGAGTTCTGCCACTTCAAGCCTCCAATAAGCAAAGTGGTGGTATTGCACTGGTTGATGAGAGTCATCTACCACCTAGTATTGCCTGGTAACAGAGAGGGGTAGCATTCCTCTGTGTGGTGTGGGTGCCACACCTTGACCCCTGCTTACGTTGGTTCATATCTGGGTGGTCACCCACAGTGTACTTGCACATGGGGGTTACAGCCTGGAGACTAGGCACCTGTGAAGTGATCTGATTGAAATGTATAAGGCCTCGAATGGGTTGAGCAGATTCAGTGCTGATGAGATTCTTCCTTTTGCTCAGATTATAAATATGAGGAGCATAAATTCAAATTGAATAAAGACAGTTGTAGAATAGATGTGCGCAAACTTGATTTTAGCCAGCAGGTAGTTGATTGCTGGAACAAACTTCCATCTGTTGTGGAAGTTGACAGCTGAAATTAATTCAAGGCTAAAGTAGGCAACCTTTTGGAGTGAATGGATGGGCAAAACAGTTTTTTTTAGTTGATGCTGTATAAGCTGGCTTTCTTGCATCATATGCGTCTACTAATGGTTAATGCTAATGCCAACTATTATTTCGAATTGTTGTTCTGATTCCAGCTATGAGAAACTTCAACAAGAAGCAAAACAATTTTTGTGAATATGAATTATGCTATTCCAAACTGTTGAATAAGGTCGGCGAAATAAAAAATGTAAGCATTTTGACTAAAAGCATGAGGACAAATCGTTGAAATCGCCAGAAGATAAATTTCAAGTGGATTTCTTCAACGCCATTTTAGGTGTTGCGATGCCTTCCCTAAATGGAAGATTTGAACAACTAAAAGTATACAATGAGCAATTTAAGTTTTTGTGTGATTTACATAAATCCAGTGATTCTGATCATGAAAAACTTTGTCAGAATTGTAATAATTGGCAAATACATTTAACAGACAGAGGTAACAAAGACATAAATAGAACTTAAAGTTATTCGACGAAATGTTTGTATTCAGGGATCTTTTTAAATTGGATTTAGATAAATTTAATAATCGCTATGAAACATTAAATTTAATTTGCACAAATAAGTTGCCTTTTCCAAATTTGACAATAGCCCTAAGAATTTTATTAACAATTCCGGTGAGTGTCACAAGCAGGAAAAGAGATCATTTTCCAGATTAAAACTTATTAAAAACTGTTTAAAATCAGGTATGTCTCAAGATAAGCTTATAAATCTGGCAATGATATCTATAGAACACAATATTTGCAAACAATTAAATGTATCTGAACTTGGATATGATTTTGTCATTATTAAAGTACGTAAAGTGAGAATGTAATTGATGTTAATAAAATTAATAAAAACTATATTTTCATTTATATTTATTCAAAATTGTAGTATTCATTACAATCTTCAAGGGCTCCAAAAACTCTAGTGCTGGGCCCGACATGGCACAAGATGCTGTAAACCATTCCTCGAATGTCAAAAAAAAAAAAAAAAAAAAAAAAAAAGATGACCATGACCTTTCCTCCAAGAAGCCACAACATTTGCTTTTTTTAGTGTTGGTGATGACACAGACTCCCAAACAGAGATTTGTTGCTTTCTCTCTGGGTCGAATTGATGTGGCCATGTCTCATCTGCCCCTATCACCTTGTGCAGAACCTCACCATCTTCAGTAACCATCCATTGCAACTCCTGACAAACCATGTGAACTTGCTGTTTCTCAGAAGTGAGTAGCCTTGGAACGTAGCATGCACAAATGTGTTTCATATGCAAATGATCACGAAGAATACCATGCAGGCTTCCTACTGATATTCTCAGCATCTCTGCCAGTTGCCTTTCTGTTATACGATGACCTTCTCTCATGATTATAGAAGCAGTGTTCATGGTTTCTGTGGTGATGGCAGTGGTTGGAGCTCCGGGACTGCCAATTTTTGGGATTGAATCACATTTATCTTTAAAGAGCTGTGAGCTGTGCTATATGGAAGCATAGATTCCCCAGAAGCCTCTTTTAGACAGAAACAAATTTTGAGAGCAGCGTACTGTTCCTTGCTTGTCGCATCCATTGTTACATAGGACCTGCATGCCATATTCAAAATTTGGGGGTGCTATCACTTTAGCATGGGATAATTCTTTCTTTGTCCCTGCTTACAGTGTTCCTGTCGGTGAAAAAACTCCAGCGTATCCTGTCTGCACTGCTCAGGCTATTCAGTTATCCCTAGGCCTTTTGTTATCAACTAGCTTGAGTTTTGTGCTACTGAAGTTATGTTATTCTTGGATTACTGCTGTCTAAATGTAGTACTTTACATGTAATAATGTTATAAGTTTATAAGGTCATACTTAGTTTTTACTTCAATTGCCAAATTTTAGCAGATCTGAAGAGTTTATTTAAATTTTGTTGAAGTAGCAGATCCTGATTAATGTCATTAACTAACCAGCTTATCTGTTATTATCAAAAAAATGTAGACATTAAATTTTATTTTCCAAAATCAATATCATTAATAAATATCAGAAATAAATGAACCCAATAAATGTTCATTTATTGCAATACATGAACAATAAAGAAACCCAACACTGAACCTTGTGGAATCCTGCTTTATTACTTTGGTCTATGTTTATTCTGTTTCTTGTCACTTAACCATCTCTTTATTCACTGTAGTATCGTGTTACTAATGTCATGTTATTTCAGTTTATGCAGAACTGTATCAGAAGTTTTGTTAAAATCTAAGTAAATTTACCAAAATTGTTTTTTACATGTAGAGCAGCGTTTCCCAACCTTTTTTGAGTTGTGACCCCTTTTATAATAGCCAAGTAACTTGTGACCCCTGCCACATTTGCATAAAAAGGCATTTTTAATAGGGTAAAGAAAACACATTAAAAATAGATTTTTCAGAATATAATTCTAACCTAATATTTAATGCGATGGTTGTACTTGCATCTGGGCAACCAGCTTCAAAATTTGCAACTGAGTGTTTGTTAAAGCCAACCTCATGTCATCCTCAACATTCAGTCTCTTTCTTGCCTTTGTTTTGATATGAGGAAGCATTGAAAATCCACTCTCTCGCAGAGATATGTAGAGGCAAATGGAAGTAAAACTTGAAGGGCAATCATGGTGACATTTGGATATGACTGATACATAGCACACTAGAACTGAGTCATCAATTTTTCATAAAACAAATTACGTGCCAAAGAATTGTTCTGCAGATCCAAGAATTCATCCTGTATTTCATTGGGAATGCTGGCTACATGCAGGGAAGCAGAGAATGGGTTTCGTACCAGTGCAGCTTCTTCTTCTGTAAGATCAGGGAAGTACTGCTGAAATTCCTTTTCAAGGGATTCAAGGTGCCCAGTAATCTCCTCCTTCAGATTCTCATCCAGTTCACCTTCAGATTCCTCTACCACACTGCAGAGTTTTTCAAACATGGCAATGTTTCCAAGATTTACTTTCCAATACCAGTTTTGCAGCTTGGATACAAATGCCTGAAGACTGTCTTGAAATTGGATAATGTGTGTTTCCTTTCCCTGAAGTTTCAGGTTCAGCTTATTTAGCTGGCCTAAAATGTCTGCTAAGTAAGCAACTTTTTTCTTCCAAGCTACATCATTAAAGGTAAGCCACATGGTTATGTTTCCCTTGCACTTCCAGGAACAACTTGATTTCATCTTTCAACTCAAAGACACAATTGACAACATTTCCTTTTGACAACCCAGCATACAGCAGTGTAAAAAAGAAGAATTTTGTCATCAGAATTCATGTCTTTACATAGTTCTTTAAACAGACAGATGTTGAGGGCTCCAGATTTGATGTAATTCACAATTTTGATCAGAGAATCAAGTACCGCTTTTAGAGGAGCTGGAAGAGTCTTACTGGCAAGAGTATATCGGTGAATCATGCAGTGAATGCCCTTTGCTTGGGGAGCAAGTTCTTTCACTTTTGCCTGAAAGCCCGACTTTGACCCTAGCATAGCTGGTGCTTCATCTGTATAAACCCCACAGACGTTTTTCCACTGTAGTCCTCCGGTTTCAAAAAAGGTATTTATCTTCTCCATAATATCTTTACCGTTTGTGGTAGTTTCAAGTGCACTATAAAACAGGAACTCTTCTTTGATGTCATCTGAGTGAATATATTTCACGAAGACAAGCAACTGAGAACATGAACATATGTCTGTTGATTCATCAACTTGAAAAGAAAACAATGGAGAAACTTTGATTTCATTCAAAACTTGCTCTTTCATGTCCAAAGACATATCCGAAATGCACCTCTGAATAGTGTTATTGGACAGAGATATTTGTCACATCTTTATCTTGCTGGCTTCCCCAAGAATTAACTTCAGCATGCAAGGTGTGATGATCATTTTTACAATCGTGTAAGGCAGCGCTTCCCAAACTGGGGTCCGTAGACCAGTTCCAGGGGGTCTGCGAAATGGACCCTCCGGAACTGGTCAAATTATTCGTTCTATAAAAGTTATTATTATATATTTGTGTAAAAATAAGAATAAAGCCGAGTTGTTTTAAACATAAAATTTTAAACTTTTTCTTTTTTTTTTGATTTTTGAAAGGGTCCGTAGATCTCAGAAGTTTGGGAATCACCGGTGTAAATATTTTTTTGTTTGGCCAATGCGACTTCATATGATGCTTGTACTGCTGTTGTGCTCTGGTGCTGAAAATTTCCTGTAGGATCAAGTCTCTAACATCTGAGACCAGTTTCATGGCGTCGAAAGAACTCCAAATCCTTTTTAGTATGTTCTGAACTTTGTCTCTAAGTGACGTTTCAGTTTTGAAGGTTTCATAGATTTAGAACTGAGAACGACATTGCACAAAATGCATTATGGCTTCTCTATGCCATTGCTGATCAAAGCGGTAAAGCCAAATTTTAGATAGTCTTCTGAATATTTACTTTTTTTTCTCCATGGGTACGGATTTAGCACAGTCTGATGACAATCTACTGATGCTCTTTAGATTTTAGAAAGTGCAAGCAGTAGCTAACCTGTGCTCTACAGCAAGTGGCTGATTTCTATCATGGTGTCAACTAAAGGTGGTTGACTGTTGGCGAACTAAGTTCATGCCAGTTTGCATTAGATGGCCCATCGCGGACATTATTGAATTACATCATTGCAAACATGGCAGCATCAGCAAAACATACGGGGTGATCTTCAACTGCGCTAAGAGAGCAACTCACCTTTATTCAATGGTCCATATTCGACATCTGTTATTCACACATTGAGACACTGATTAAAAATGAATTTTGATATTGAATTTTGCATCATAGTGAATATTTTTTTTCAGCTTACTATTAGTAACATAGAATTTTATTCTAATGATAACAATGTATTTGTATATTTTATTTTTAGGGAGTCTGCTGCGACAGAAATTAGAAAAAATATTAAAGGCCCGCCTGCCATAGCAAATAATTAAAATAATATAAAATGTTTAATATGTATGAACATGACAGGCTTTTAATATTTTTTAAGTATCCGCTGCAGTGGAC
The DNA here is from genome assembly GCF_048544385.1 of Mastigoproctus giganteus. Taxonomy (NCBI): domain Eukaryota; kingdom Metazoa; phylum Arthropoda; class Arachnida; order Uropygi; family Thelyphonidae; genus Mastigoproctus; species Mastigoproctus giganteus. The sequence continues at coordinate 151,878,357 of NC_143580.1, read as the reverse complement.
CTTAAGTCACTTCCTTTCATTTATCAAAAATCAGTGTTACAACCAACCACTAGTAGAATATTGCAGTGTAGCTATATGCCATATTGAAATAAATAAGTGTTGAAAACATTCATAGTGAAATTTCCTATAAATATAATTGCAACTAAAAATAACTGTGCTAATCCCCCCCCCCCCCAGAAAACACTGTGACCCTCTTGGGGGTTGCGACCCACAGGTTGGGAACCCAGGATGTAGAGCCTTTGTGAACAGCCTTGTCATAGCCAATTAGATGTTGCGCATAATTTCTTAACAAATCCATGCTGTGATTGCCTTGTACTTCCATTCCTCTGCAGATTATCTTGTATTCTTTAACTGTGGGCTCCATAATTTTCTCCTAACACAGAGCTCAAACTTACTGGTCTAATAATTACTAACTTTGCCTTTCAAGCTACTATTGTGAATAGGAGACATTCACCTACTGGAGATATTCACATGTCTCCAGTAGGTAAGGACCTTCACTTGATTCCAAGGATGTTCTCATTATTATAGCCAAAGGTTTGAGCGCTTTTGCTGCTGCTTTTAATGTAATTGGATAGATTCCATTAGGACCAGGCACCTTGTTTACTTTTACCTGTGATAGTTTTCTTTCAGTTTGCTTTCGGTTATCAGGAAAGAACTGAAATAAATCCTAGTCATTGTTATTTAGGCTTCTAGTATCTCTATCTCTAAAAAATTCTTCGCATGTTTATATAGATGCAAAATATTTATTCAGTTTGTGAGTATACATGAACATGAATACTTTTTCCGATTCATATCAAGTGGACTAATATAATTCATTCCTTTTCTTCTAGTGTTAAAATAAGCACAAAATTCTTGTGCTCTAAGATAGAGACCTTCTCATAATCTGCCTTAGCAGACTGACTTCAAAGCTTATTGCATACAATTGAATTATGGACAAAGAATGGTCAATAATGGGGATAGGCAAGTCCTTCCCCATCCCCCAAAATAGCTAAGCTTTTTCAAATCTGAAGCATCCCAACTTTGATGCGGCAAACAGAGCCTGGAGCTTCAATAAAGCTTTAACCCACATTACAACCAGTTTTTTACAGTGCATGTATCATTTAGACTATAGAGAACAGAGAATCAGTGACGGTTTCTTGTAGCACAACTAAGAGGTTTGCTAGGATAGTAAACAAAATCAATAGAAGATCCTCTGTCTCTCAGGATTGAGGATGAGGTTACTTAACCTCCAATCAATCAACAGTTGCCCTGTGTTCATCTTTGTTTCTCGCAGTTTCCAGACTTTCAAGGACTGAAGCTTTGTTACAGTAGAATTTTTAGTGTATTCTGTATCAGCTAGTTTCTCCGGTAATTTATTTAATTTTTGGGTAAAAATTTATTATGTAAAATCGGTTAGTTCTTGAGTTAATGTTCACTGAAAAGGGTTCTCAGAGTGGAATAGAGTTATGTATGGTTTGAATAAAACCATTCTTTTTGGTGCAGTTGTGTTATTTTATCTTTATTTGCATCACCTGAATCAGCACACTATTTTCACAGCATATCCAGATAAATATATTTAAAAACAAATCATTAATAGGTCCATTGACCATTCTCAAACTTATTATAGTTAAAAGAATCACATAGATTCCATTAGAACCAGGCAACTTGTTTACATCTTAATAACTCTCCAAGAATTGCAACACAAAAAACTGACAGCATATACTTGGCAACAGTCTATATGTCTGTTAATATTTCTGTAAATATAATGTTATTCAGCTTAGAAAGAGATCCAACTAAATTAGTCATATTGAAATAATTTTTTTGTTAATAGTATTTATTGACAGCTTTTATGTTGACTTGTGCTGAATAAACTGTCTCTGTTGTACAGGAAAATGGTCTCATTCTTAAAAGCACATTCATTAAAAGTATTCTTTGTGCTTAAACAGCTCAGTGATTGGTTTTCTGTATTATTTATTTACCATAGGGTAAGTTAGAAGTTCTGAAAGGAAAGCAGCTTTTATACAGGTTAAAGGATCCTGAAATAGCCAAGTAAGTACATAGTAATATGTAAACTGTCTCAAATATTCCAACTTGGACTAAATAATGACAGAGTAATGCTGCAGTGTTTTATTGTCTTATAATAATGTTATAATTGATTGTGATAAAGTGACATAATGTCGCCAAAATTGCTAATGGGATGTCATTGTTGTATGTGTTGCCAATCTAGAAATTTTTAGTAAGTTCTTTGTATCTTGTATGGTAGCGATGGAAAAAACTAGTATTTTGGGTAATTTGACTCACAGTTGAGTCACTACAGAAAAGTGACTTGAGTCAGTGTCTTAGGTCATCAAGTTGCTTTGAAATAAGTTACTGTTTGGCATAGTAGCAGGACAGTGAATTTAAATGGATTGTTAATTGAAGTCACTGAATGTTCAAGAGATTCAGTACTCAACCTGCCTAAGGAAAGTGACAAGTAACTTTATGTAAATAAATGATTCCATGTAGTGAACTGATGAAATTATTGGAAGGGGGCACTCATGGTAAGTGGTGGTCTGTGTAAATGATAGGTATGCTACTGACCTCTGTGAATACTTCTCTTAGGAGTTAACAGTATAGGAAAATTAAAACATCTGAAAGTATCTTCACAAATACTTTTAATATGATATTATTATAATATTATCATAATTTTCCATTATTTTCTCCCTCCTACCCATAGATCAGCTCTTGCCTATTCCATATATTGAGTGCACATTTTATTTTAGATGTGAATTAAGAAGCATGATCACTTAGTTGACCTGTAGATTTGATTGTACATTTATTTTATTCGTTTTTTGTGCAGTAAAGGAAAAACCCCATGTTTTGTATTTTATTTCTTCATGCATTTTAATTAATGCATAGAAAAAAAAAAACACATTGTAACAATAAAATTACACACTTTTTAGCATAAGTAGAGGCACATGATGCTAGAAAGCAAGCTTATACAGCATCAGCCACAAAAAAAAAAAAAAAAAAACCCCTTCCCATTTGTTCCGAATGTGTCTAGTTCTGCCTTGAGTTTATTTAAGCTATCAACTTCCACAACAAGAGATGAAAGTTTGTTCCAGCAATCAACTACCTGCTGGCTAAAGGCAAACTACTGCACATCTATTTTACAACTGTCTTTGCTCAGTTTGAATCTGTGCCCCCCCCCTTATGTTTGTAATCTGAGCAAGAGGAAGAATCCCATCAGCATTGAGCCTGCTCAGTCCATTCAAGGCCTTATACACCTCAATTAGATTGTCTCGCAAGTGCCTAGTCTCCAGAAGATGCAATTCGCAGAACTTAAGCCTTTCTACCTAAGAGCACCACTTTGTTTCCTTCATCAGTCTTGTTGCCCTTCTCTGTACTCGTTCTAGCAGCTCTACATCCTTCTGAAAATGAGGCCTCCAGACCTGTACACAGTACTCAAGGTGTGGCCTGACCATTGCCTTATACAAGGGGATAATCACCTCCTCATACCTGCTAGAAAAATTCCTGTATATCATTGACAAGACACCATGAATTAATCTTGCAGATTGTCTGGACTGCTCAGAAAACTTCATATCTGACTGCACAATTATCTCCAGATCTCTTTCATTCTCCGCTACTCTGAGTGTAGCACCACCCAGTTGGTACATTTCTTTGGGGTTACTGCTACCCATATACAGTACTTCACATTTGTCAATGTTAAATTTCAGTTGCCACTTCTCAGCCTATCTGCCCAACTTTTCCAGGTCCTGTTGCAGCAGCATACTGTCATTACTGTTATTAACAACCCTGCCAATCTTTGTATCATCTGCAAACTTTGACATTAAGCTTGATATACCTTCATCAATATCATTGATAAATATACAAAAGAACAATGGGCCCAACACCGAATCCTGAGGGACACCACTAATAACATTAGTCCATGTAGAGCAGTATCCATTGATCACCACTCTGTCTCCTCCCACTCAACCATCCTTTTATCCATTGTAGCAACTTGCCTTTAATGCTATACTATTCCAATTTGTAGAGTAGTCTTCCATGTGTAACAGTGTCAAAAGCTTTACTGAAATCCAAGTATATGATATCAAAATTATTTTTTGCATCCAGTTCCTTTGTGACCACATCATAGCATCCAATCAAATTGGTCAGACAAGACTTCCCCCCTGTGTCTGAATTATCATTGCTGTCTTGTCTAGGTGATCCTGCAACGCTTCTTAAACCAGTGACTCCATTATTTTCCTTGGAACCGAAGTCAGACTAACAGGTCTGTAATTACTCGTGTCACCCATGTGAATTGGAGATACATTTGCACATCTCCAGTCCGTGGTGACTTCCCCCCGAGTACACGGTGCTCTCATAATTATGGGTTAAGGTTTTGCTTACTTCCTTTGCCACCTCCTTTAATATAACTGGATAGATCCCTTTGGCAGCTATCTGAGAGTGATCATGTACAGTCAAACCATTGATATCATTGGACCAATCTGATTCATCCCCTTCCTTTTAGAGTTTGTATAAGTGAAGAAGTCTTTGCTGTTTTTCTTTGCACCCTTTGCAGTGGATTTTTCATAATCTGCCTTTGCTTCCCTAACATCCTTTGTGACTTTATTACAGACTAGCTTATATCTACCATAGGCAACTGTGTTGCCTGACAATTTATGTGCATCCCATGCATTTTTTTCTCTGTCACGAGTCTCATTAGTTCATTTGACATCCATTTGGGCCTAAACCTAGAGCAGTATTTCTTAGTTGGAACAAAAAGCGTAGTAACTTACTAAATTAGTTCCTTGAATGCTTTCCATTTAGAATTTGCTGTTGGTAACATCATCAGTTGGTCCCACTGTATAGAACCTAAAAAATCTCTGAGACCACTGTAGTCTCCTTTAAGAAAGCAAAAACCCTTCCCTTTACCCCTCATGGTAGTTACATCTTTAAGTAAATCCCACATCTGATTTTCTGGCCCACTCTATTTCTCTGTATAATTGTTCATTGTACTCATTAGAGTCATTAGGCCAATAACAAACACCTATCCCTCATTTTTGCTTTCCCAGAGCTTATATCTCACCAAACTCACTCAACATTGCACTGTCCATCTGTGTCAACTGGACGTACTTCTTTAGATTTTATGTGTTTATTAACTAACACCATAACCTCTCTTCCCTTCCTATCCTGTCTATCCTTTTTGTACACATTGTACTCCACAAATTCCACTTCTGCATCCCTTATATCTGAGTGACACCATGTCTCTGATATCATTGATATCATTGTCGAACCATCGATGTCAAGTGGACCAATCAGATTCATCCCCTTCCTTTTAGAGTTTATATAAGTAAAGAAATCCTTGCTGTTTTTCTTAGCATCTTTTGCCAAGGATTTCTCGTAATCTGCCTTCGCCTGCCGAACCTCCTTTGTGACCTGATTACAGATTAACTTATATCTGCCATAGGCTTCTGAGTCGCTTGATAATTTATATGCATCCCATGCATTTTTCTTCTCTGTTACGAGTCTCATTAGTTCATTTGACAACCATTTAGGCCTAAACCTTGAACAATATTTCTTAATAGGTATGAAACTTTTAGTAGCTTCCACGAATAATTCCTTGAATGCTTCCCACTTAGAATTTACTGTTGGTAACATCGTCAGTTGATCCCACTGTACAGAATTTAAAAACTGTCGGAGACCACTGTACTCGCCTTTACGGAAGCAAAAACCCTTTCCTTTACCCCTGGTGGTAATTAAATCTTTAAGTAAATCCCACGTCAGTACACTGTGATCACTGCCACCTAGTGGTTCTTTAATCTGCAAATTCCTAATACATGAATGATCACTGCTGATAACCAGATCAAGAGTATTACTTTCTCTGGTTGCCTCTCGAACATGCTGCTGCAGAAAACAATCATCCAATAAATCCACAAAAGTCTGACTAGTGTGTGAGTGCCCAACCCACAAGTTCCAGTCAATATCTGGGAAGTTAAAATCCCCCATTATAAAACATTCCGATTTGCTAGCCCACTCTATTTCTCTGTACAATTGATGATCCTGCTCAGATAGCAAACAAACTGAATGAGTATTTTGCATCTACATTCACACGTGAGGAATTATTAAGGTTTGAAAATGGCAGAAGGTTATCAAATTGTAGCAGGGTGCTTAATGATCTTGTAATAACTGAGAGCAAAGTGGAAGAGAAATTGTTGAAGTTAAACGTAAGAAAAGCACCTGCGGTGGATGGGATCTCTCCAGTTATATTAAAGGAGGCGGCAAGGCAACTAAGCAAACCCTTAGCCATAATTATGAGAGCATCCTTGGACTCAGGGGAGGTTCCCACGGACTGGAGATGTGCAAATGTATCCCCAATTCACAAAGGGGGATCGAAGGGTGACACGAGTAATTACAGACCAGTTAGTTTAACTTCTGTTCCGGGTAAAATAATGGAGTCGCTGGTTAAAGATGCATTGCAGGATCATCTAGACAAGACTGCAGCAATAATTCAGACACAGCATGGGTTTGTTAAGGGAAAGTCTTGTCTGTCAAATTTGATAGGATATTATGATGTGGTTACAAAGGAACTGGATGCAAAAAACAATTTTGATATCATATATTTGGATTTCAGGAAAGCTTTTGACACTGTTGCGCATGGAAGACTATTGTACAAATTGGAGCAGAATGGTATTAAGGGTAAGTTGCTACAATGGATAAAAGGATGGTTAAGTGCGAGAAGACAGAGGGTGGTAATCAATGGGTGCTGCTCTTCTTGGACTAATGTTATTAGTGGAGTCCCACAGGGTTCGGTGTTAGGTCCACTGTTGTTTTGTATATTTATCAATCATATTGATGAAGGTATATCAGGCTTAATGTCGAAGTTTGCAGATGATACAAAGGTTGGCAGGGTTGTTAATGACAGTAATGGCAGTCTGCTACTGCAACAGGATCTAGATAATTTGGGCAGATGAGCTAAGAAGTGGCAACTGAAGTTTAACCTTGACAAATGCAAAGTACTGCATATGGGTATAAATAACCCCAGAGAAACGTACCAACTGTGTGGTACTACACTTAATGTGGTAGAAAATGAAAAAGACCTGGGAGTAATTGTGCAGTCAGATATGAAGTTCTCTGAGCAATGCAGACAGGCTGCCAGGGCAACGCATGGGGTTTTGTCAATGATATATAGGAATTTTGCTAGCAGGGAAAAGGAGGTGATTATCCCTCTGTATAAGGCAATGGTCAGGCCACGCCTTGAGTACTGCATACAGGTCTGGAGACCTCATTTTAGGAAGGATGTAGATTTACTTGAGCGGGTACAGAGAAGGGCAACAAGATTGGTGAGGGGAATGAAGGGATCCTCTTACCAAGAGAGGCTTAAGTTCTGCATGCAGTGGCTGGAGACTAGGCACCTGCACGGTGATCTGATTGAGGTATATAAGGCCTTGAATGGATTGAGCACGCTGAATTCTGATGGGATCCTTCCACTTGTTCAGATTACGAACCTAAGGGGGCATAAATTCAAATTAAGAAAAGACAGATGTAGAATAGATGTGCGGAAATTTGCCTTTAGCCAGCGGGTGGTTAATTGCTGGAACAAACTTCCATCTGTCGTTGTGGAAGTTGATAGCTTGAATAAATTTAAGGAGGAACTGGACAGGCATTTGGAGGGAATGGTGTGATTTTTTTTTTTTTTTTTTTGGCTGATGCTGCATTTGCTTTCTTGCATCACATGCCACTACTACTACTATCCCAATAATATCTGCCTTGGATGTCTTAACCAGTATTTCAAATTCATCAAATTTATTTACTATACACATTGGTGTACATGAAAGTATACATGCACCTGTTCTTACTCTTAGTTACTCTAATACAGCCTATGTATTTACTTGTTTCATGACTCCCAGCAGTTCCTGAAATCCCCACAACTTGCTTTCCAGCCCACTGCTCATTCCAATAGAAACAGTGCAAGAATCATTTCCACCTCTGCCTGCAGCTAGCGTTAATCTATTAGTCTGTGAATCCCCCCCAAGCTAGCAGTTTTCCGACCCACCTAACATTGCCTCGATAGCATCAGCAAATATTCTTGCATCCTTTCTATTTTAGTTTTTCCCATTTCTGTAGAAGTAGTCTCTCCTGTTAACAAGCACAGATCACGCTGAGAAAAATTCAACCCCACGAGCCCCGCACAATCTCTCCAGGGCCGAATTGATTGACAAGCCTCTCATCATGTACTCCTCCTATTGTGTCTGGACAGGTTTGCAGACACTTTCAAATTTAACCCTAACTTGCAACTTTTTTTCAACATTGACCTGTAGTTGCTAAGTAAATGTGCAGATCTCCTACACCTAATGTTATTAGTGCCAACATGTACAATGATATCACCTTTTGTACCCTTAAAAGATTATATCTGCTCTACAACGTCATCAACTCTTGCCCCTGTCAGACATACCCTGGTCCTTTTCTACCTATCCTTTTTTGCACAATATATTTCCCGTTTCCGTGACAATTGAGTTGCCAACAATAACTAGTTCCTGTGGGATTAACATTAAAATTATGAAGATATAAAACTACAGTGTGCTGATCGGAAATGTAGTACAATGATAGAACAAAGAACACAAACAATAAAAAATACTATAAAAATTTAAAAAAAAAAAAAAAAAAAAAAAGATTTTAACTCTTTTTTTTTTTTTTTTTTTTTTTCTCTGTATATTCAAATTAAGCAACATGATTTTAGACACTTTTTCAATCTGCTGCATGTCTTGGTAATTGTGCCTCTTACAAGAAAATTCTCACAATTGGAACCGAAGTTGCAATTATTCAAGAATCTGCTCTGGACTATTTCAAAAAGACTTGTATGGTAGAAACAATTTTATTCTCTTTCCATTGAGTTTGGCAGATTGTTGTGTTTCTGTAAAAGAGGCTGATATTTAAATATAGTACTTGATGTACAGTTTTTCTGCATCCCTTATATCTGAGTGACACCATGCTTCTGATATCCCAACAATATCTGCCTTGGATATCTTAACCAGCACTTGAAATCCTTTATTCCACTTTTTACATTTTCCAAGATGTGTGAAAAGTGGAAAACAGAGAAAAAAAATAGTAAAATGCAAGGTTGAAAACAAAGTCAGTTACCAAAACTAGTTGCACCAAATATAAACCAAAATATTACCTATGCAAATGCTGTAAAAAAATATCAAGCTGTCTCTGTTCAAACTGATGTCACAGTCGCTTCTAATAAATCGATTTCTGATTGGGCTAGAAATGTCCTCTCTGAGCTACAACCATTGTACGCAAGCAACAATCCAAGACCACAGATCAAGAAAATAATACTCTTCTGTCAATACCAGCGGCACCTCCTTCTCCAGTGATTGCTACCACATCTCGTATTACAAACACAAATGCTATTAAAAATATTCAGGACTCAATGGACACAGATGGCACATCTATACAGGAAGATCCTATTTTAGAAATCCATGCCGAAGAAGAAGAAATGGACACTGGTCGGCCAGTTTTCCTAAAAAAAAAGACAAACAGAAATTGGAACGCCATAAACCAGTCACCTTCAAAAAGCAGTCAGAATCAGCTCCATCAACTAAAAACAAATAATGCCTTGTATTTTACAATGGAACTGTAGAGGTTTTCGTTGCAATACGGAGGATATCCAAGATCTAATTAATCGATTTTCTCCAGTAGCTCTTTGTCTTCAGAAAACCCTGCAAATTTTCTCCTTTGATAAAGAACTATTGCCTTTATCGAAGAGATCGAAATACAGCTAATGCTGCCCATGGTGGTGTGGCAATCCTAGTTAATTCAAAGATCCCAACTAAACATATACCACTTCAAACAGAAATAGAAGCTGTTGCTGTTCATATAACTCTCCATATTGCAATAACACTTGTCTCAATTGACCTATAGCCAAACTATTTTTACTCTTTAAAAGATCTTGAAGACCTTTTCATACAGATACCTCCACCAATCTGTGTATTAGAGGACTTTAATGGGCACCACCCCTTATGGGGTGCTACACTAAATTAGATAGGCGGGGTTGACTAATTGAAAGTTTTTTAGAGGCACTAAATTTTACCGTACTTAATACTGGTGCACCCACGCATGTACAGCTCCCAACTGGACAAACATCAGTAATAGATCTCTCAATTTGTTCTCCAGTACTGGTTCCAGTCATAGAGTGGTATATAATAAATAATCCCATGGGCAGCAACCACTTCCCAATAGTATGCAACTTCTTGATAGCACTGACTCCTCAAGCTGAACCCTGCAGAAAATGGAAATTTGTCCGAGCAAACTGGGCAAAGTTTCAGTCATCAATATCTTTTGATGAGGGAAAAATCCATCTCCAGCCTATTGATGATGTGACAGAATACATCATGTCGCATCTCCTAAATGTGGTTAAAGACACAATACCACAATCAAATCCTCCAGGCCGTAAGCAACATAATTATTGGTAGAATGAGGAATGAACAAAAGCAAAAAATAAAGCCTGGAATTTGTTTCGGCAATATCCAACCACAACCAATCTGATAAATTATAAGAAATCAAAGGCAAAATCATGTTTCATACAAAGACAAGCCAAGAAGGAATCCTGGACCCATTTTGCATCCAGCATTAACAGAAACATTGACAGCAAAGTAATTTGGAAAAAAATTAGACAGCTTTTTGGTAAGTTTCCAACCACACCTTCACCAATCCTCTCCTGGAATAGGTAAGAGCTATCTAATCCTTTGGATATAACTAATGCTTTGGGCAATATATTTGCTGAAATCTCAGCAGCTTCAGCTTATACTATATCTTTTCAGCAAATTAAAAACACATCAGAACAGCATTCTATTAACTTTAAAACTGCCTGTCGTCTGCAATATAACAAACCTCTGCAATATTCTGAACTCTTGCATTCTATTAGAACAGCCCATAATGGTGCTGCCTAGCATAGTGAAGCCAGCTGGTCTTCACCTTCTTGAACTGATGCAGGTTTGGAATGTTTCGACCCATTCCGTACAACAGATAGAAACTTGCTTTCAAACACCATGGGATCATCCTCCTCCTCCTATACAACTCCCAATGGGGAAAGAGTGTTTTACCAGTATCCGCTATCAAACTTCCTGCAGTTCACACTCAACGATATACTGATTTTTCTCCAATTTATACAGTTGGGGTCTAAATCTAATTCAAACGTTGGAGCAGCCGCAGTGTTTCTGAATACCACTATTTCAGCGTCCCTCCCATCTGAAATCAGTATATTCTCAGCGGAATTATATGTAATTAAACTGGCCTTAGAAAATCTCTCTTCTGATTGTTCTTTCAAAGCTGTTATTTATAGTGATTCTCTCAGCTCAATCAAGGCATTGTGTTTTTCCTCATATAAAGTTCAACCCGTTCTAAATGAAATTAGAAGATTATTACTTCAGATTGAAGAACGCCATCAACGGGTCACTTTCTGTTGGATTCCGGCACATTCTGGTATTTTGGGCAATCAACTGGCCGATCAAGCTGCGAAAAATCCATCCACCCTTGATTTAACCAATATCCGTGTTCCAGCATCAGACTATACCTTGATCATTAATGCTGCATGCCTATCAGAATGGACAGCCCTCTGGAACATTCTCAGACTAATAATAAACTCTTTCAATTCAAACAGCATCTGAAAATTTGGCACCCCAGTGTCTATACATCAAGATGAGAAGTAGTAGTCCTTTCAAGGACAAGAATAGGCCACACCCATCTGACCCACCTACATTTGCTCACTGGAGATGATCCACCACAGTGTCCACATTGTTCTATAACTCTGACCGTGAAACATTCTCATTGACTGCCTCTACTATAAACAAGACAGAACCTTGGTATCGCTGGTCAATCTTCGTAAACCAATAACTCTTGAAAATCTCATTGGTGATAAGACAAATATTTCTGAATTTTTTAACTTCCCCAGGCAAACTGGATTTCTTAATCAGTTCTGATTTCAGAATTTTTTCTGACTTTATGGAAATTTCTCATCTCTTTATACAATAAATGAATAGGCACATTATAGCCATAGCAGTTTATGTGCCATTAAACCTCCATAACAACAAACATATCTGACTGCACAGTTACTCCCAGATCTTTTTCATTGTCTACCACCCTAAGTGTAGTACCACACAGTTTTTACATTTCTCTGGGGTTATTTCTACCCATATGCAGTACTTTGCATTTGTCAATTTTAAGCTTCAGTTGCCACTTCTCAGCCCATCTGCCCAAATTTTCTAGATCATGTTGCAGAAGCACACTCTCATTACTGTCATTAACAACCCTACCAACCTTTGTATCATCTGAAAACTTTGACAATAAGCCTGATATACCTTCATCAATATCATTGATAAATATACAAAACAACAGTGAGCCCAACACCGAACCCTGGTGGATTCCACTAATAACATTAGTCCATGAAGAACAGTGTCCATTGATTACCACTCTGTCTTCTCCTACTCAACCACCCTTTTATCCATTGTAGCAACTTATCCTTAATACCACTGCTCCAATTTGTGCGGTAGTCTTCCATGCACAAAAGTGTGTCAAAAGCTTTCCTGAAATACAAGTATATGATATCAAAATTATTTTTTGCATCCAGTTCCTTTGTAACCACATGATAGTATCCAATCAAATTTGTCAGACAAGACTTTCCCTTAACAAACCTACGCTGTGTTTGAATTATTGCGGCAGTCTTTTATAGATGATCCTGCAATGCATCTTTAACCAGTGTCTCCATTATTTTCCCAAGAACGGAAGTTAAACTAACTGGTCTGTAATTACTCGTGTCACCCTTAGATCCCCCATTGTGAATTGGAGATACATTTGCACATCTGTGGTCCATGGGAGCTTCCCCTGAGTCCAAGGCTGCTCTCATAATTTTGGCTAAGGGTTTGCTTAGTTCCTTTGCTGCCTCCTTTAATATAACTGGATAGATCCCATCACTTCAGGTTCCTTTCTTATGTTTAACTTCAACACTATCTCCTCCACATTGCTCTGAGTTATTACAAAATCATTAATCACCCTGTTAAGAGTTTGATAAACATTTGACTTTCTCCTCCTTGAATAACTCCTCATGTATGAATGTAGATGCAAAATACTTAATTAGTTTGGCAGCTATCTGAGCAGGATCATCAACAGTCGAACCATCTATCAAGTGGACCAATCTTATTCATCTCCTTCCTTCTAGTGTTTATTTAAGTAAAGAAGTACTTGCTGTTTTTCTTAGCATCCTTTGCGAAAAATTTCTTGTAATCTGCCTTCGCTTGCCCAATCTCCTTTGTGACTTGGTTATAGACTAGCTTATATCTGCCATTGGCTTCTGTGTCGCCAGATAATTTATATGCATCCCATGAATTTTTCTTCTATGTTCCAAGTCTCATTAGTTCATCTGGCATCCATTTAGGCTTAAACCTTGAAGAATATTTTTTAAACAGTATGAAAAGTCTTGTAGCTTCCACAATTAATTCCTTGAATGCTTCCCACTTAGAATTTGCTGTTGGTAACATCATCAGTTGGTCCCACTGTACAGAATTTAAAAACTGTCTGAGACCATTGTAGTCACCTTTATGGAAGCAAAAACCCTTCTCTTTACTCCTGATGGTAATTATATCTTTAAGTAAATCCTACATCAGTACACTGTGATCACTGCCACCTAATAGTTTCTTTATCTGCAAATTCTTAATGCATGAATAATTATTGGTGATAACCAGATCAAGAGTGTTACACTCTCTGGTTGCTTCTTGAACGTGCTGCTGCAGAAAACAATCATCCAATAAATCCACAAAAGTCTTACTGGTGTGCGAGTGACCAATTCACAAGTTCCAGTCAATATGTGGGAAGTTAAAATCCCCCATTATAACATAATCTGATTTACTGGTCCATTCTATTTCTCTGTACAGCTGTTCGTTGTACTCATTAGAGTCATTAGGCCTATAACACACTCCTACTCTCATTTTTGCTTTCCCAGTGCTTATGTCACACCAAACTGACTCAACATTGTACTGTCCATCTATGTCAACTGGATGCAGTTCTTTAAATTTTCTGTTTTTCTTAATTAACAGCATAATCCCTCCTCCCTTTCTATCCTTTCTGTACACATCAGGGCCGGCTTAAGGCTCGATCGAGCGGTTCCCCTGAACAGGGTGCCAAAATTTAGGGGGTGCAAAATGCCCTAAAAATTCACTGATTCACTGATTCCAGGTCTATCAGTGCCTTGTGTAAAAATCTTGCACAAGGTGCTGATAGACCTGGGACTGCTTCTGGTACACATAGCATATTCTTCACTGCTTATATCTGTGTGACACCATGTCTCTGATATCCCAACAATATCTACCTTTGATGTCTTGACCAGCACTTCTAGTTCATCAAATTTATTTACTATACTTCTAGCATTGGTGTACTTGCAAGTATACATGCACCCATTTTTATTCTTAGTTACCCTAACACAGCCCATGTATTTATTTGTTTCATGATGACTCCCACCAGTTTCATTTTCCGGTTAAAAAAAAAGTGGTATGAATATGTCAAACACATAAGAGCACAGTTAGGAACCTGCCTTGTGATATGCCCAAAGAAGTAACTCTTGGTTTCTGGATCTTGAAAAATGTATATGCTCTGCGAGCATAAATTTTTAGAACTTTATGTGCTTTACTAGAAATTAGAAAACACCTCTCTACTAGTAGCAAGTGATAAAAGAGAATTGGTATTAATATGGTATGAAATGCAGAGGATAAGTCAATGAAGATAGCATGGAGAAAGAATTTTTCATTCCATTTTATGAAATAATGACAGTAGGCATGTACTCGTCAGTCTCCCTTTCTTTGATTATATGCTGAAATTTGAGATGATAATGATCCTAATAGTGCTTTTTCCAATATTTTCAAAATGGAGAAAACAGACTGTTATAGATCTTTACTCCAATATCATAATGGATTTTTTCACTTTCGATTCTGGTATAAGGTAGTAAGGTTTGCAATCCTTAGGTGGTCAACCTTTAGTTATAATATGATTGTAGAGGTTTAATATAATATCCATTATAAAAAAAAAAAAAAAAAGACATTTTATAGTGTAAATTAGAAATTTCATCTGGTTAAAGTAGAATTAATGGAGAGGTGAAAGTTGATAGTTAGTGGGCAAGTTATTGGATATTAAAAATTGACAGACAACTTTAAGTTATTGTCCTTAATGTTGAATGATCAAGTTTAGCCCATTCTCTCAAATCAAATTCTTTGTGAAAAAGGAAACACAATTGGTAAAAATCTATTTACCTTTTGTTAGCTGGTTATTGATGAATTATGTGCAATACTTGATGATTTGATATTATTAAAAGCCTTTTTTAGCATTTTTTTTTTTAGCATTAGTAGAGGCATTTGATGCAAGAAAGCAAGCTTATGCAGCATCAGCCAAAAAAAAAAAAAAAAAAAAACCCACTTCCACTTCACCCCTCTGTTCGTTCAAAATACCTGTCCAGCTGAGCCTTAAACTTATTTAGGCTATCAACCTCCACCACAAGGGATGGAAGTCTGTTCCACCAACCAACCACCCGCTGGCTAAAGGCAAATTTCCGCACGTCTATCCTACATCTGTCTTTCCTCAATTTGAATTTATGCCCTCTCAGGTGATTTTTCTGAGCTAGAGGAAGAATCCCATCAGCATTGAGCATGCTTAAACCATTCAAGGCTTTATACACCTCTATCAGATCACCTCGCTGGTGCCTAGTCTCCAGACACTGTAATTTGCAAAACTTAAGCCTTTCTTCGTAAGAGCACCCCTTTGTTCCATTCACTAATCTTGTTGCCCTTCTCTGTACTCGTTCCAGCAGCTCTACATCCTTCTTGAAATGAGGCCTCCAGACCTGTATACAGTACTCTAGGTGTGGCCTGACCATTGCCTTATACAATGGAATAATCACCTCCTTATCCCTGCTGGAAAAATTCCTGTATATCATTGACAATACTCCATGAGCTACTCTTGCAGCCCGTCTGCACTGCTCAGAGAACTTCATATCTGCCTGCACAATCACCCCCAAGTCCCTTTCATTCTCTACCACTGTCAGTGTAGTACCACAGAGTTGATACGTTGCTCTGGGGTTGCTGTTTCCCATGTGTAGTACTTTACATTTGTCAATGTTAAACTTCATTTGCCACCTCTCAGCCCATCTGCTCAACCTTTCCAGATCCTGTTGCAGCAGCATAGTGTCAGTAGTGTCCTTGACAACCCTGCCAACCTTTGTATCGTCTGCAAACTTGGACATTAAGCTTGATATACCATCATCAATATCATTTATAAATACAGAAAACAATAATGGACTCAACACTGAGCCCTGAGGGACTCCACTAATAACATTAGTCCACGATGAGCAGTGTCCATTGATTACCACTCTCTGTCTTCTCCCCCTCAACCACCCCTTTATCCATAGCAGCAATTTGCCTCCAATGTCACACTGCTCCAATTTGTGTAGCAGTCTTCCATGTGCAACAGTATCAAAAGCCTTTCTAAGATCCAAGTATATAATATCAAACTTATTCCCTGCATCCAGTTCTTTTGTGACTGCATCATAGTATCCAATCAAGTTGGTCAGGCAAGACTTCCCCTTAACAAAACCATGCTGTGTCTGAGCTATAACTGAAGTCTTGTCTAAATGATCCTGCAGTGCTTCTTTAACCAGTGCCTCCATTAATTTTCCTGGAACAGAAGTTTAGCTCACAGGTCTATAATTACTTGTGTCAGCCTTTGATCCTCCTTTGTGAATTGGGGTCACATTTGCACATTTCCAGTCTATGGGTACCTCCCCTGAGTCCAAGGAAGCTCTCATAATTATGGCTAAGGGTTTGCTTACTTCCTTTGCTGCCTCCTTTAATATAACTGGATAGATCCCATCCACCCCGGGTGCCTTTCTTGTGTTTATCTTCAACAGTTTCTCCTCCACTTTACTCCCAGTTATTTCAAGATTCTGTAGCTTACTGCTAGAGTTGAATACACCGCTGGCATTCCCCTCGCTGAATAACTCCTCATGTGTGAATGTCGATGCAAAATATTCATTTAGTTTGTTAGCTACTTGAGCAGGATCATCAACAGTTGACCCATCAATATCAAGTGGACCAATCTGATTCATCCCCTTCCTTCTAGAGTTTACATAAGTAAAGAACTCTTTGCTGTTTTTCTTTGCATCCCTTGCCAAGGATTTCTCGTAATCTGCCTTCGCCTGCCTAACCTCCTTTGTAACTTGGTTGCATATCAACTTGTATCTATAATAGGCTTCTGTGTCATGTGTTAATTTGTATGTATCCCATGCATTTTTCTTTTCTGCCATATGCCTCATTAGTTCATCTGACATCCATTTTTCCCTAAACCTTGAACAATATTTCTTAGTTGGTATGTAAAGCCTAGTAGCTTCCAAGATAAGTTCTTTGAATGCTTCCCATTTTGAATTTGCTGTTGGTAACATCATCAGTTGGTCCCACTGTATAGAATTTAAATACTGTCTCAGTCCATCGTAGTCGCCTTTACGGAAGCAATAACCCTTCCCTTTACCCCTAATGGTATTCAATTTCAATTACCCCTATGTATACAACGGGCAAAGTCATTTGAAATTCTGTGTGTTGCCTGTTGTATTGCTATCCATAATGTCTTTCAGGTGTCCCCAGGTAAAAAGGTCTAAGGGACTGAGGTTTGGAGACCTTGGAGGTTATTCTAATGCACCCCCCCCCACAACCTATCCATTGTTCATAGAATTCTCTGTCCAGATAGTTGTGGACTGTTGTATGAAATTTGTAGAGGTGCACTACCCTGCTGAAAGAACACCATCGTATCTGAAAACATGCTTTTATTGTATACTTCTTCTTCAAGAGGAGTGTTTCCATTTACAATGGGTTTCTTCAGCCTACAAGTTATTTCTTGTTAGGAATTTTTTCCCGCCATAAGGTGCGGTTCAAGGTGTCTTGGTCGGTTAAGCCTCGGGCTGTCATGCACTCCTGTACTCCATCCATCCATGTCCTCCTAGGTCTTCCTCTTCTCCTTCTTCCAGGAGGTATCCATTCCAGGATAGCCTTTGGATATCTGTTTTCTTGCATCCGTTTTACATGTCCATACCGTGTTAGACGCTTTTCTTTGATGGTGTCAATAATAGTCTTTTTCACTTCCATTTTTTCCCTTATGTCTTCATTCCATTTTCTGTCTCTTCTAGAAGTTCCTGCTGAGCATCTCCAAAAATCCATTTCTGTGGAGAGCAATTTGTTTTCCACTCGCCTATTCAATGTCCAGGTTTCCGCTCCACACAATAGAAGACTTTGTACAATCGTTTGAAATATAAGTTTCTTTGTTTTTTTTATGATATTTTTGCTCCATAGAACAGAGTTTAACATGCCGATAGTCTTTCTGCCATCTGTAATTCTTTTATTGATCTCTGCTTGGGATGATCCATCAGTTTGTAAGATTGGTCCCAAATATTTGAATTTATTGACTTGTTTGATTTTAAAACCTGCAATATTTAGAACGTGTCCTGGCCCTGAAGACAACATTTCAGTCTTGCTAAAATTGATTTTTAGACCCCATTGTTTATATTCCTCAAACAATTGATGACATGCATACTTTGCATCTTCTAAGTCTTGTGCTATCACTACCTGATCATCTGCAAAAAGTAAATTGTGAATATAGGTGTTCTTATTAATCGGCAATCCCATTTTATTACATTTTTTTGACCAGGATCTTAGGCAGATGTCGATATAAATTTTGAAAAGTGTTGGTGACATCCAACAACCTTGTAATAAGCCTTTTGAAGTGTGGAATTCAGGTGACAAAGCTGATCCCACTTTAATTCTGCATCTATTATTCCTGTAAATTGCCTTAATAATGTTAATCAGTTGTCCATCAATATTTGCCTCTTTCAGTGCTTCCCATAAGAGTTTTCTTGGAACAGTGTCATATGCCTTTTCAAGGTCAATGAAAATCGTAAAGATTTTTTTTTCCTTTTGATTGGCATTTTTCAAGGATCTGTCGTACTGTTGAGATATGATCTATACATGACCTCCCAGCTGAAAAACCACTTTGTTCTTCTGATATCTCAGTTCGGGCTTCTAAATGGTTCCTGGTCCATTTTCCAAGGATCTTTAACAGCGGGTTCAGGACACATATTCCTCTGTAATTTGAACAACTTTTCCGATCGCCCTTCTTATAAATTGATGTAATATATCCTGTTATCATTTCTTTTGGTATTTCTTCTCCTCTCAGTGTACTATTTAACAGTTTTTGTATCAGAACAGCCACTCCTCTTCCTCCATATTTCAGAAGTTTCATGTAAACTCCTCCATATCTAGGTGATTTGCCATTGCTTCCTTCCTTTAGCAGGAGTTCCACTTCCCTAACAGAAACTTTTAAGCCCGAGTCTTCTACTCCAAAATCCTCCATAGTCTTGAACTCTTCCCGGTCTTCTTTTAAAAGTCCTTCATGCTACTCCGTCCAGTCTTTCAAAGGTATTAATTGCAAATCAGAATTGTGTTTATTCTGTTTTCTCAAATCTTTAAGGACCTTCCACGATTCTGCTGATTGCTTGAAGCCCAATTTGCTATTAATAGTTGCGCATTTCCTTTCCCATTCTTCATTTTTCGCTTCTACTACCAACCGATTGGCTATTTTCTTTTTTTTCAACATAAATGTTCCTATATGCATTATTCCTATCACCCAGCCATTTCTGATATGCAAGTTTCTTTTCCTCTACAGCAGCTCTTACTTTCTCTGTAATCTAGGTCTTTTTTGGTCCTTGGCTCTTCTTTTTGCCTAGGATTTCATGAGCTATTTGTATACTGCAATAAAATTAATTAACATTAATTAATTAATTCCTTCACATTTCAAGATAACTCTTACCAGTAACAGTGCCATTGAATCTGTAAGCTCTGATAATCTGGTGAGAGGAGATTCCCATCTACATGTCCCTGGCAGGTTAACATCTTTCTGCAAGATGAGGTGAGAATTTCTGACCCAGTAAATGCAGTTATTATGATTCACATGTCTATTTACTTTGAATTTGGCATCATCTGACCTTACAGTTGCATTCTCAAAAGTTCTAATTCCACCATTTTTATGAAAACTCCTTCAAAATATGTTCGTTGATCTGGATCATATTCCTATTTTGCATGCAGTGGTCAAAGTCTAAAAGGCTTCAAATTTTATACCCTTTAAGATTCTTATAACTCAATTGACTCGTTTGCAGTTCCTTAGCCTGTTTTGTTGACTTCTATAGGAAACGTCCAAATGTACTCATGATGCTTCAACGTTTTCAATACTTCTTGATGTCCTTTTCCTCTCACTGCTTATCCTATTGATATTGTGTACAGTTCCATTCCCTAAATTTATCACACAGAAGGGCTATTGTTAGACAAGTAGGTGTCCTTGCTCTGTATTGTCTTTCCCATTCACTCTGGACCTTGACAACATTTTCAGATTTCCAGTACCATTTAAGAAGCACCTTTCTTTCATCACAATGTGTTCTCTGTCATTTTTATGGAGTTCAGCCAACCTGAAAAAAAATAATACAATTTGGTCATCTAATTCACAAATTATGGATTGTTAAAATGTATATACTTAATTTTGACTCACCTTATATATTAATTCATAAAATAAGTGTTTTTATAAGTTTTTCTAAGTGAAGTATCTAGTTTTCTTGTGAAAATTGAATTATACAATGCTGCTCTACTACTGATATCTTTAAAAATCCATACATTCGCCTTAAACATGAGATTATTTTTTTTTAGATTTAAAAGAGTAAAGACTATCAGCATTTAGTTTACCTAATCCTAGTTTACCTAAAGCCTGAAGTTTCCTAGTTCACCGCAGTTTTCAGAACTGAAGTATGCTTGATTTGAGCAAGGACTGGGACCAAATTTTGAAAGCTGCCAAGTAGACTTGTATTTCCTACAAATTATTGGTTTTTGTTATCCAGTTTTTAAAATTTGTATTCCAGATATTATTTGTGCATCCAGAGTAGGTATGATTGTTTTTTACTTGGCTCTTGAAATGGCTTAAAAAATGAAAGAAGGAGAGAATTCTGTTGCCATTCTTTATTGTATTGATGTAAGAATTATATAAATGCTATTCAGTATTTTTGTAATTCCATGCGAGTGTAACTAATTAAAGGTGTTTTTATTAAGTCTATAAACTATAAATTTATAACAATACAAGTGGGATTTTATAACAGCTATATCACAGAGTACATATTGTGACTTAAAATTTTTCTTCCGATTTTTTTGATTGATCGTACCGTCGACTCATTGATTTTACAATGTTTTGCCACTGAGGAGACACTTTCACCATTAGAAATTTTGTCTAATAACTCAATTTTATTCGCTAATGTCATCACCTTCTTTGATCTTTTCACATTTCCCTTGTTATTCATAGCCATATTTTTGTACGGGTTAGAAAGAACTTGTCCACAATAAAGTCACTTTCTTCCGTTAACATGCTCGAAACAGTCTGTTTTACACTGAAAACGGTAGATTTATCACTTTTGTAAGCATATCAATTTATAAATTGATAAATTTATTCAATTTATAAGCATATAAATTAAAAGCAAACGACGAAACCTTCCATGACAAGTGCATAACACATACTGAACAAAGATTAGCGAGAAACATCCACTCTCATGATTTTGTCACCCCTCTTCCCCCACTTACTGTGTGCTGTTTTGACTGGGAAAGATAATTTTAGCCACGCCTATGTTTTTTTTATGGCAGAAAATGTTCACGGCGCCTTAAAATTCACATTTTTTTTTTAGATTTCATTTTATATTAAATCAGCGACCGCGAATACAGATACCACGAATAGCGGGGGTTAACTGTATTTTTAAATTAAATTTTGATTGAAATCATGGCTTAGACTAGAGCAGCAAAGCAAAAGATTCAAAGTATTGGGACTGTGGCTCAGGGGCAAACGAGGCTTTATAAAATGTGCTACCTCGTGTTTGCTGAGTCCACTGCAGAGGTATGTGATATGGCCAAACAAGATGTTTTTGTATATTTTCAATGCAAAGAGTGTGAGGAGATTGTGCAAATTCAGTGTTTTGCTGGATTTTTATGAGTGCTTCAAGAATGGGGTTGTTGCCCTTGAAAGAAATAAAATGAAGAACCCATCAAGTACTCAGCTGTCCAGGTCCTCACTGAAGCCTACACACATGCTTCTGACAACACATCTGTAGAGAGTGTTGGTTCCCCAGAAACCAGCTGTTGTTGGTGACACTATTCTCAAGGAAAAGCGAAATATATTGCATAAAAAGGATAAGTGGAATAGGATCAGAATATGTCCATCAGGGGCAAGATCTAATGATGTGGTGCCTCCGTAGCCAGGTGGGCAGGAGCAGCAGCAGTGCGTAGCACACGCTTCTTGATCAGACTGGGGTTCGAGCCTGTGACCGCCAAATACGGAGGATGCGGAAAGGTCAGGAAATGACGACCGCATATCCCCGAAGCAATATGGCCTTAGTTGCTAATGCTCCTAAAAACCAAATAACAACATCTAATGATGTACCTCAGCTGTTGTCTTTTAAGGGGATACAAAAGCTGATAAATGTTGGTATTAATAATACTCAGAATAAGAGATCTGAGAATTTACTTGGCACATATAGAGCAATGTTGAGAAAAAGTTGCAAGTTAGAATTAAATTTGGAAGTCTTCATTGGCAGAATTGAAGAGTGTCTTCAATTCTGCCAGACACAATAGGATGGAGTATGTGATGAGAACCTTGTCAGTCATTTTTGCAGAGAGACAGTGCAAACTTCATTAACTAGAATTTTTCTGAGCATGGTCTGTGCTCGTTAACAGGAGAGACCGTTTTTACAGGGATAGGATACACGTAAATGGAAGGGATGCAAAAATATATGCTGATGCTAATGAAGCAGTGTTATGTGGGTAGGAAAACTGCTAGTCTTGGGGAGTTACACAGAATAATAGATTAAAAGCAGCTGCAAGTGAAAGTGATTGTTGTACTGCTTCTACTGGGATTTGTAGCAGCCTGGAAAGGAAGGTGTGGATTACAAGGCCTGCTATGTGTGGTGGGGGGGGATTCTTTACTGGACAATCAAATATATGGGTTATGTTCAGAGTTGTTAATAGCAAAAACACACATACTTGCTTGTATGCTAATTCTAGGAGTACAGTAAACCACTCCTAGTATTAGTGTACATGCAAGCATATGTGCATGCCTGATTTGATGAGTTAACCAGTACTTGATTTCAGTTATTGGTTAAGTTATGAAATGCTGACATCATAGGAATATCAGGAAAATAGTGCCACTCATATATAAGGGATGTAGGATTTGAATATGGTGAGTACAATGTGTACAGAAAGGACAGACATAACAGTAGGGTTCTGTCTGTCCTGTTTGGTTAAGAAACACAGAATCCAATGCAGTGCACCCAGTTGACATGAATGGCCAGTGTAATGTCGAGTCAGTTTGGTGTGACATAAGCATTGGGAAAACAAAAATGAGACTAAGAGTATATATTATGCATCACATGACTGTGAGTATAATGAACAACTATGCAGGTAAATAGAGTGGACCAGCAAATTAGAATATCTTATAAGGGGTCATTTTAACTTTCTGATTGACTGGAACTTGAGAGAAACATTTATGCTACTTGCACAGTAGCACAAATTTTCAGGATTTATTAGATGGGAATTGGAAGGAATTGATCAGGGAGGGACACACATGTTTACAGTAAGTACATAGTAATTGCTATCAAGCCACCAATGGGGTTTTGCAAGATAAGGTAGATTGCAAGAAGTCACTGGCTAAGAATAAATCCAAAGAAAAGTAGCAGCAGATTTCTTTATGTTAACATTAGAAGGAAAGGGATAAGTCACATTTGTCTACTAGATACGAATAGTGTAACTGTTGATGATCCTGCTGACTATATGAATAAATATTTCGATCTGCTTTCAACATGAAGAAGTTTTCAGGGATGGGGATTGCAGAAGTATATCAAATTCTAATTAGGAGATAAATGATTTTGTGCTAACTGAGAAGGTGGAAGAAAATTGAAGTTAAAAGTAAATAAGTCATCTGGAGGTGTTTGGATCTAACCAATTATATTAAAAGAAGTAGCAAAAGAGGCAAACAAGCCTATAGTTATAATTATGAGAGTATCTTTGGATTCAGGAGAGGTTCTTATAAGACTGGAGATTTGCAAATGTCTTCCCTATTCACAAAGAGAAGGAATCAAAGAGTGAAATCAGTAATTACAGATCTGTATGTTTTACTTCTGCTCCAAGAAAAATAATGGAGCCAGTGGTTAAAGAAATAATCCAGAATCACATTTGACAGAAATACAGTTATGCAGCAATCACAGCATGGATTTGTTAAGGGAAAATCAAGTTTGACCAATCTGATTACCTATTATAATGCATTCACAAAGCATCTGGGTGAAAAATAATTTTGACATCCTATATTTAGATCTCAGAAAAGTTGTTGATACATTTTAATACGAAAAACTACCATATATAATTCAAGGTGATTCAAGATTTAGACCTAAATGGATGTCAGATGAACTAATGAGGCTCATGGCAGAGAAGAAAAATGCATCGATGCATATAAATTATCAGGTGACACAGAAGCCCATGGCAGATATGAGCTAGTCTGTAATCAATTCATAAAGGAGGTTAGGCAAGTAAAGGCTGATTACTAGAAATCCTTGGCAAAGGATGCAAAGAAAAACAACAAAGACTTCTTTACTTATGTAAACTCTAGAAGGAAGGGTGAGTCAGATTGGTCCATTTGATGATGGTTCCAGTCAGATAGTTGACAAACTGAATGAGAATTTTGCATCTACATTCACACACATGAGGAATTCTGCAAGGAAGGGAAGAGGAATTCTGTAAACTCTAACAGGGAGCTAAATGATTTTGTAATAACAGAGAGAAAAGTGGAGGAGAAATTGTTGAAGTTAAACATAAAAAGGCACCTGGGGCAGATGGAATCTATCCAGTTATATTGAATGAGGCAGTGAGGGAATTAAGCAAACCCTTGGCCATAATTATGAGAGCATCCTTAGATTCGGGGGAGGTCCCCATGGACTGGAGATATACAGATGTATCTCCAATTCACAACGGGGGCTCAAAGGGTGACACAAATAATTATAGACCTCTTAGTTTGACTTCTATTCCAGAGAAAATAATGGAATCACTGGTTAAAGAAGCATTCTAAACAAGACTGCAGTAATACTACAGACGCAGCATGGGTTTGTTAAGGGGAAGTCTTTTCTGACACATCTGATTGGATACTACAATGTGTATCCAATCAGATGTGTCATGGAAGGAACAAAGGAACTTGATGCAAAAAATAATTTTGATATCATATACTTGGATTTCAGGAAAGCTTTTGATACTGTTGACATGGAAGACTGCTGTACAAATTGGAGCGGTATGGCATTAACGACAAGTTGCTACAATGGATAAAGGGATGGTTGAGTGGGAGGCGGCAGAGAGTGGTAAAAATGGACACTGCTTTACATGGACTAATGTTATTAGTGGAGTCCCCCAAGGTTAGGTGCTGGGCCCATTGTTGTTTTCTGTGTTTGTCAATGATATTGATGAAGGTATATTAGGCTTAATGTCCAAGTTTGCAAATGATACAAAGGTTGGCAGGATTGTTAATGACAGTAAAGACAGCATGCTACTGCAACAGGATCTAGAAAAGTTAGGCAGATATGCTGAGAAATGGCAACTGAAGTTTAACATTAACAAATGCAAAGTACTGCATATGGGTAGCAGTAACCCAAGAGAAATGTACCAACTGTGTGGTACTACACTCAGGGAATGGAGAATGAAAAAGACCTGGGGGTAATTGTGCAGTCAGATATGAAGTCCTCTGAGCAGTGTAGATGGGCTACCAGGGCAGGTCATGGAATCTTGTCAATGATATATGGGAATTTTGCTATTAGGGATAAGGAGGCGATTATGTTCTTGTGTATGGCAATGGTCAGGCCACATCTTGAGTACTGAATACAGGGCTGGAGACCTCATTTTAGAAATGATGTAGAGTTGCTAGAACGAGTACAGAGAAGGGCAACAAGTTTGGTGACAGGAACAAAATGGGTTCTCTTACCAAGAAAAGCTTAAGTTCTGGAAATTGCAGCATTTGGAGACTAGCCACCTGCGAGGTGATCTGATTGAGGTGCATAATGTCTTGAATGGTTTGAGCAGGATCAATGCTGATGGGTAGTAGTAGTGGCATGTGATGCAAGAAAGCAAGTGCATGAGCTTATGAAGCATCAGCCAAAAAAAAATAAAAAAATCACACCATTCCCTCCAAATGCCTGTCCAGTTCCTCCTTAAATTTATTCAACCTATCAACTTCCACAACGACAGATGGAAGTTTGTTCCAGCAATTAACCACCTGCTGGCTAAAGGCAAATTTCCACACATCTATTCTACATCAGTCTTTTCTTAATTTGAATTTATGCCCCCTTAGGTTCATAATCTGAAGAAGTGGAAGGATCCCATCAGAATTCAGCATGCTCAACCCATTCAAGGCCTTATACACCTCAATCAGATCACCGTGCAAGTGCCTAGTTTCCAGCCACTGCAATTTGCAGAACTTAAGCCTCTCTTGGTAAGAGGATCTCTTCATTCCCCTCACCAATCTTGTTGCCCTTCTCTGTACACGCTGAAGCAAATCTACATCCTTCCTAAAATGAGGCCTCCAGACCTGTATGCAGTACTCAAGGTGTGGCCTGACTATTGCCTTATACAGAGGGACAATCACCTCCATTTCCCTGCTAGCAAAATTCCTATATATCATTGACAAAACCCCATGACCTGCCCTGGCAGCCTGTCTGCATTGCTCAGAAAACTTCATATCTGACTGCACAATTACTCAGGTCTTTTTAATTTTCTACCACCTTAAGTGTAGTACCACACAGTTGGTACGTTTCTCTGGGGTTACTTCTACTCATATGCAGTACTTTGCATTTCAAGGTTACACTTCAGTTGCCACTTCTTAGCCCATCTGCCCAAACTTTCTAGATCCTGTTGCAGTAGCGCACTGTCATTAACAACCCTGCCGTCCTTTGTATCATCTGCAGACTTCAACACTAAGCCAGATATACCTTCATCAATATCATTGATAAATATACAAAACAACAGTGGACCCAACACCGAACCCTGTGGGACTCCACTAATAACATTAGTTCACGAAGAGCAGCATCCATTGATTACCACCCTCTGTCTTCTCCCACTCAACCATCCTTTTATCCATTGTAGCAACTTACCCTTAATACTATTCTGCTCCAGTTTGTACAATAGTCTTCCATGCGCAACAGTGTCAAAAGCTTTCCTGAAATCCAAATATATGATATCAAAATTATTT
The DNA here is from genome assembly GCF_048544385.1 of Mastigoproctus giganteus. NCBI lineage: Eukaryota > Metazoa > Arthropoda > Arachnida > Uropygi > Thelyphonidae > Mastigoproctus > Mastigoproctus giganteus. Next base: position 151,851,018 of record NC_143580.1, on the reverse strand, counting down.
TTTGCATCCAGTTCCTTTGTAATCAAATCATAATATCCTATCAAATTTGTCAGACAGGACTTTCCCTTAACAAACCCATGCTGTGTCTGAATTATTGCTGCAGTCTTGTCTAGATGATCCTGCAATGCATCTTTAACCAGTGACTCCATTATTTTACCTGGAACAGAAGTTAAACTAACTGGTCTGTAATTACTCGTGTCACCCTTTGTTCCCTTTTGTGAACTGGGGATACATTTGCACATCTCCAGTCCGTGGGGACCTCCCCTGAGTCCAAGGATGCTCTCATAATTGTGACTAAGGGTTTGCTTAGTTGCTCTGCTGCCTCCTTTAATATAACTGGATAGATCCCATCCACCCCATGTGCCTTTCTTATGTTTAACTTCAACAATTTCTCCTCCACTTTGCTCTCAGTTATTACAAAATCATTAAGCACCCTGCTACAATTTGATAACCTTCTGCCATTTTCAAACCTTAATAACTCCTCATGTGTGAATGTAGATGCAAAATACTCATTCAGTTTCTTTGCTATCTGAGCAGAATCATCAAGTGGACCAATCAGATTCATCCCCTTCCTTTTAGAGTTTATATAAGTAAAGAAATCCGTGCTGTTTTTCTTAGTATCCTTTGCCAAAGATTTCTCATAATCTGCCTTCGTCTACCTAACCTCCTTTGTGACCTGATTACAGACTAGCTTATATCTGCCATAGGCTTCTGAGTCGCTTGATAATTTATATGCACTCCATGCATTTTCCTTCTCTGTCACGTATCTCATTAATTCATTTGACAACCATTTAGGCCTAAACCTTGAACAATATTTCTTAATAGGTATGAAACGTTTATGCTTCCCACTTAGAATTTACTGTTGGTAACATCGTCAGTTGATTCCACTGTGCAGAATTTAAAAACTGTCTGAGACCACTGTACTCACCTTTGTGGAAGCAAAAACCCTTTCCTTTCCTTTACCCCTGATGGTAATTATATCTTTAAGTAAATCCCACATCAGTACACTGTGATCACTGCCACCTAGTGGTTCCTTTATCTGCAAATTCTTAATACATGAATGATCACTGCTGATAACCAGATCAAGAGTATTACCCTCTCTGGTTGCCTCTCGAACATGCTGCTGCTGCAGAAAACAATCATCCAATAAATCCACAAAAGTCTTACTAGTGTGTGAGTGACCAACCACAAGTTCCAGTCAATATCTGGAAAGTTAAAATCCCCCATTATAAGACATTCTGATTTACTAGCCCACTCTATTTCTTTGCACAATTGTACTCATTCAAGTCATTAGGCCTATAACACACTCCTACTCTTATTTTTGCTTTTGCAGTGCTTATGTCACACCAAACTGACTCAACAGTGCACTGTTCATCTATATCAACTGGATGCACTTCTTTTGATTTTATGTTTTTCTTAATTAACAGCATGACACCTCCTCCCTTCCTATCCTGTCTATACTTTCTGTACACATTGTACTCCCCAAATTCCAATTCTGCAATCCTAATATTAGTGTGACACCACATCTCTGATATCCCAACAGGATCCGCCTTTGATGTCTTGACCAACACTTCAAATTCATCAAATTTATTTACTATACTTCTAGCATTGGTATATATGCAAGCATACATGCACCGATTCCTATTCCTAGTTACTCTGACACATCCCATATACCCACCTGTTTCACGATGACTGCCATCAGTCCCTGAAACCCACAGCACCCCTCATTCCAGGTCGCTACTTATTCTAATAGAAGTTGTGCAAGAGTCACCTTCACCTCTGCCTGCGGCTACTTTTAACCTTTTAGTCTGTGAATCCCCCCAAGCTAGCAGTTTTCAGACCCACCTAACACTGCCTCGATAGCATCAGCATATATTCTTACACCCTTTCTATTTAAGTGTATCCCATTCCTGTAGAAGCAGTCTCTCCTGTTAATAAGCACAGACCACTCTGAAAAAAATTCTAACCCTTGAGCCTTGCACATTCCCTCCAGGGCTGAATTGCTTAACAAGGCTCTCTTCATGTACGCCCTCCTATCGCATCTTGGCAGAATTGCAGACACTTTCAAATTTTACTCTAACTCACGACTTTTTTGCAACGTTGTCCTGTACTTGTTAAGTAAATCCGCAGATCTCCTACTCTTAATGTTATTGGTGTCAATGTGTACAACAATATCACCTTTTGTGCCCTTAAAAGATGATATATGCTTCACAATGTCATCCACTTTTGCCCCTGGCAGATATACCCTGGTCCTGTTCCATCTATTCTTTTTACACAATATATTCCCCTGTCTCCCTGACAATAGAGTCACCAACAATAACTAGTTCCTTTGGGACCAGTGCATTCTGCCTTGGAGATTGCCACTGTGTTGCCTGATGCCCAGGAGTGAGCTCTGGCTTTGAGTTGGGCAGCTGAGAGCTTGACGGGCCCCTCATATTAATTTCTTCGAGGGTATCTACTCTACACCTCAAGCTCTCATAGATGCCCAGTAGAACGCTGAGTTGATGCCTAATTTCTAGACACTCTTTGCACCTGGCCCACACACAAAGACATCTTCCTTGGCTAGATCATGTTCTAGCCAAGGAAGAACATGATCTAGCCAAGGAAGATGGCTAGAACATGGCTAGATCATGTTCTGTTCCAGAGATTTCGGCAAATATATCACAAGTTGCACATTTTTTTTAGGCTGTGATGTGTTGGAGAATTGCCCCCCTCAGTTCTCCCCCCTAGTCACAGCACTCTTGCCACTTTGTGCCCGTTGCTTTGCTGCTCTAGTCTGGGGCATGATATTTTAAATTAATAAGATCAATAAATTTAATTAATTAATTGTCAACATTACGCTATCTAATAGATTCCTAAATGCAGTGATGCGTATTATGCTATATAATTATACGTTAGAGCTACATAGTTACACAATTAAAAATTTGAATTCCCTACTACTCTATACAAAAACAATGGCTGCAAGATTCGAACCAAATAACAGTTTTACATATATTAAGTAATAATATACAAAAACTCTTTATCTAAATTAAAAATAAAAATAATCAGCGTAACTATAACTATAAGACTATGTATAAAGTACAATATAAAATAACAATTAGGTAAATAAAAAGGCAAACACATCACTTTTTCGGAGCCTGTAATTCACAACTGTAATTTTTAAAGAGAGTCAGCGTCCTCCACTTCCACTTGCTCAGATTAAGAACTTGAGGGGGCATAGATTCAAATTAAGGAAAGACAGTTGTAGAATAGATGTGTAGAAGCGTACCTTTAGCCAGCGGGTAGTTGATTGCTGGAATAGACTTCCATCTGTTGTTGTGGAAGTTGATAGCTTAAATAAATTTAAGGCTGAACTAAACAAACATTTGAAGTGACCGGATGGGTGAAATGGAAAAGTTTTTTTTTTGGCTGATGCTGTATAAGCTTGCTTCCTTGCATCATATGCCTCTGATAATGCTAATATAAATTGGAGCAGTGTGGCGATAGTGGCAGCTATGGATAAAGGGATGGTTGGGTAGCAGAAGTCATTAATGTCAATGAGTAGTTATTAATGGACACTGGTGTTATTAGTGGAGGCCCTCAAGTTTCAGTGCTGTGCCCCCTTACTGATTTCAATATTTATTAATGATATTGATGAAGGCATATCATTTTTAATATCTAAGTTTGTAGATGATACAATACAAAGCTGGCAGGGATGGTTAATAGCAACTATCAGGTTAAGCTACTATAACAAGATGGAGAAAATTTAGGCAGTTGTAGTGAGAAGTACCAATTAAGATTTAACATTGACAGATGTGTGGTGGTAGTAGTAGTAGTGGCACATGATGCAAGAAAGCAAGTGTAGGAGCTTATGCAGCATCAGCCAAAAAAAAAAAAAAAAAAAAATCACACCATTCCCTCCAAATGCCTGTCCAGTTCCTCCTTAAATTTATTTAACCTATCAACTTCCACAACGACAGATGGAAGTTTGTTCCAGCAATTAACCACCCGCCGGCTAAAGGCAAATTTCCGCACATCTATTCTACATCTGTCCTTTCTTAATTTGAACTTATGTCCCCGTAGGTTGGTAATCTGAACAAGTGGAAGGATCCCATCAGAATTCAGCGTGCTCAACCCATTCAAGGCCTTATAGACCTCAATCAGATCACCGCGCAGGTGCCTAGTCTCCAGCCACTGCAATTTGCAGAACTTAAGCCTCTCTTGGTAAGAGAATCCCTTCATTCCCCTCACCAATCGTGTTGCTCTTCTCTGTACACGCTCAAGCAAATCTACATCATTCCTAAAATGAGGCCTCCAGACCTGTACGCAGTACTCAAGGCGTGGCCTGACCATTGCCTTATACAGAGGGACAACACCTCCTTTTCCCTGCTAGCAAAATTCCTATATATCATTGACAAAACCCCATGACCCGCCCTAGCAGCCTGTCTGCTCTGCTCAGAAAACTTCATATCTGACTGCACAATTACTCCCAGGTCTTTTTCATTTTCTACCACCTTAAGTGTAGTACCACACAGTTGGTACGTTTCTCTGGGGTTACTTCTACCCATATGCAGTACTTTGCATTTGTCAAGGTTAAACTTCAGTTGCCACTTCTTAGCCCATCTGCCCAAATTATCTAGATCCTGTTGCAGTAGCACACTGCCATTATTGTCATTAACAACCCTGCCAACCTTTGTGTCATCTGCAAACTTCGACATTAAGCCTGATATACCTTCATCAATATCATTGATAAATACACAAAACAACAGTGGACCCAACACCGAACCCTGTGGGACTCCACTAATAACATTAGTCCACAAAGAGCAGCACCCATTGATTACCACCCTCTGTCTTCTCCCACTTAACCATCCTTTTATCCATTGTAGCAACTTACCCTTAATACCATTCTGCTCCAATTTGTGCAGTAGTCTTCCATGCGCAACAGTGTCAAAAGCTTTCCTGAAATCCAAGTATATGATATCAAAATTATTTTTTGCATCCAGTTCCTTTGTGACCACATCATAATAACCAATCAAATTTGTCAGACAAGACTTTCCCTTAACAAACCCATGCTGTGTTTGAATTATTGCTGCAGTCTTGTCTAGATGATCCTGCAATGCATCTTTAACCAGCGACTCCATTATTTTACCCGGACAGAAGTTAAACTAACTGGTCTGTAATTACTCGTGTCACCCTTCGATCCACCTTTGTGAATTGGGGACACATTTGCACATCTCCAGTCCGTGGGAACCTCCCCTGAGTCCAAGGATGCTCTCATAATTATGGCTAAAGGTTTGCTTAGTTGCTTTGCCGCCTCCTTTAAAATAACTGGATAGATCCCATCCACCCCAGGTGCCTTTCTTATGTTTAACTTCAACAATTTCTCCTCCACTTTGCTCTCAGTTATTACAAAATCATTAAGCACACTGCTACAATTTGATAACCTTCTTCCATTTTCAAATTGTAATAATTCCTCACGTGTGAATGTAGATGCAAAATACTCATTCAGTTTGTTTGCTATCTGAGCAGGATCATCAACAGTCGAACCATCGATGTCAAGTGGACCAATCATATTCAGCCCCTTCCTTTTAGAGTTTATATAAGTAAAGAAATCCTTGCTGTTTTTCTTAGCATCTTTTGCCAAAGATTTCTCGTAATCCGCCTTCGCCTGCCGAACCTCCGTTGTGACCTGATTACAGACTAGCTTATATCTGCCACAGGCTTCTGCGTCACCTGATAATTTATATGCATCCCATGCATTTTTCTTCTCTGTCACGAGTCTCATTAGTTCATTTGATAACTATTTAGGCCTAAACCTTGAACGATATTTCTTAATCGGTATATAAAGTCTAGTAGCTTCCACGATTAATTCTTTGAATGCTTCCCACTTAGAATTTACTGTTTGTAACATCGTCAGTTGATCCCACTGTACAGAATTTAAAAACTGTCTGAGACCACTGTACTCCCCTTTACGGAAGCAAAAACCCTTTCCTTTACCCCTGACGGTAGTTACCTCTTTGAGCAAATCCCACTTCAGCACACTGTGATCACTGCCACCTAGTGGTTCCTTTATCTGAAAATTCTTAATACACGAATGATCACTGCTGATAACCAGATCAAGAGTGTTACTTTCTCTGGTTGCCTCTTGAACATGCTGCTGCAGAAAACAATCATCCAATAAATCCACAAAAGTCTGACTAGTGTGTGAGTGACCAACCCACAAGTTCCAGTCAATATCTGGGAAGTTAAAATCCCCCATTATAAGACATTCTGATTTACTGCCCACTCTATTTCTCTGTACAATTGTTCATTGTACTCATTCAAGTCATTAGGCCTATAACACACTCCTACTCTTATTTTTCCTTTCGCAGTGCTTATCTCACACCAAACTGACTCAACAGAGCACTGTTCATCTATATTAACTGGGTGCACTTCCTTTGATTTTATGTTTTTCTTAATTAACAGCATAACACCCCCTCCCTTTCTGTCCTGTCTATCCTTTCTGTATACATTGTACTCCCCAAATTCCAGTTCTGCATTCCTTATATCTTTGTGACACCACGTCTCTGCTATCCCAACAATATCCGCCTTTGATGTCTTGACCAACACTTCAAATTCATCAAATTTATTTACTATACTTCCAGCATTGGTATACATGCAAGCATACATGCTCCTATGCCTATTCCTTGTTACCCTAATACATCCCATATACCCAACTAAAGGGACGGATGGCAGTCATCATGGAATAGTAGCAGTCATCACCCCTCGCTCCAGGTCGCTTCTTATTCTAATAGAAGTTGTGCAAGAATCACCTTCACCTCTGCCTGCGGTTACTGTTCAACTATTAGTCTTTGTATCCCCCCAAACTAGCAGTTTTCTGACCCACCTAACACTGCCTCGATAGCATCAGCAAATATTCTTGCACCCTGTCTATTTAAGTGTATCCCATCCCTGTAGAAGCAATCTCTCCTGTTAACAAGTACAGTCCAGGCTGAAAAAAATTCTACCCCTTGAGCCTTGCACAATCTTTCCAGGGCCGAATTGATCGACAAGGCTCTCATCATGTACTCCCTCCTATCGTGTCTGGGCAGAATTGCAGACACTTTCAAATTCAACCCTATTTCACGGCTTTTTTTCAACAGTGACCTGTACTTGTTGAGTAATTCCGCCGGTCTCCTACTCTTAATATCATTAGTGCCAACGTGTACAACTATATCACCTTTTGTGCCCTTGAAAGATGATATCCGCTCTACAATGTCATCAACCTTTGCCCCTGGCAGCCATACCCTGGTCCTGTTCCACCTATCCGTTTTACAAAGGATGTTCCCCGTTTCCCATACTGCTACCCATATGGTACTGCATATGGGTAGCAGTAATCCCAGTAATACTGCGTGGTATCACATTTCATTTAGAGGAGGGATGAAAAAGACCTAGAGTAACTGCAGTTAGGTGTGAAGTTCTCTGAGAAGTGTTGATAGGCTGCTAGTACAGCTGAAAGGGTTCTGTTGATGATAAATAGAAATTTTTCTAGAGGATCAAGGAAGTGATTGTTCCATTGTATAAAACAATGGTAAGGGTGTGTCTCAAGGATTGCATATAGGTTTGGAAGCCCTATTTTAAGAAGGATGTGGATCTGTTGGAACAGGTTCATAGAAATGCAGGAAGATTAGTCAGAGGCACTAAAGATTTCCCCCCCTTTACAAGAAAGACCAGTTCTGCTAATTGCAGCATCTATAGAGTGGACACCTGTAAGTAGACCTGATTGAGCTGTTTATAGCTTTGAATAGATTGAGTAAGCTAATTGCTGATAGCATTCTTATTCTTTCTTGGATGACATACCTGGGGAAAGATAAATTGAGAAAGGGATAGGTGCAGGATGGATGTGTGAAATTTTGCTTTCAATCTAGAGAATAATTAATTGCTAACACACTTTCATCTGGTGTTGTGTGGAAGTGGTTAGTTTGAAGAAGTCTGCTAAAGTACATTTGGTAACATGCATGAATTGCAATTCAGGCATTTTAGCAAAGAGTTAATAATTCATGATTTATAACAAAAAAAAAAAAAAAAGGCAAAAGACTTATGTCCATTAATTCCATCATTTAGCACATGGAAACAAATGTCCATTGCTTCAGTTACAATATACAATCGGCTAACCTGTACAGAGTACAGAGTATTTTTTGGGTCTAACGGCACCAACCTGTGTGATATGAATGAAAAGGAAATGATTATTATTATTATTAGCATTAGCCATATGGTACAAGGAAGTGTGAGGCTTATGCTGCACCAGCCAAAAAAAATTGAGTTACCCTGAGAGAGAGAGAGAGAGAGAGAGAGAGAAGAAGAAGAAGAAGAAGAAAGGAATCACCAAGAAAGAGAAGAATGATGATATCCAGCTCAGAACCCTGGGTGTGCCAAGCCTATACTCACCAGATGTGAGCCCCTGGGGGTGATGATGATAATGATTGCTATTTGTCTGATTTTAATGAAATCTGGGAAAGCTCTACAAATCAATCTAAAAGAGCTAAATATCAAATTTCATGAAAGTTTAAGAGGTTATTACATGCAGATGGATGAACCACTAAGAGGTTATTACATGCAGATGGATGAACAGAGTAATAGTAATTGCTCAATTTTTATTGGTCCTATTGTACTGAAATTTGGGATGGCTGGACAATTTTTATCCCAGGGGCTCACATCTCGTGAGTATGGGCTTGGCACACCTAGGGTCCTGAGCTGGATATCATCATTCTTCTCTTCCTTGGCGACTCCCTTCTATTTCTCTCTCTCTCTCTCTCTCTCTCTCTCAGGGTAACTCTGAAATTTTTTTTGCTGTTGCAGCAAAAGCCCCAGGCTTCCTTGCACCATGTGGCAAACGATGATAATAAAAAAATCTTTCCAAAAGAACTAAATATATATTATTTCATGAAAATCCATTCACTGGCAGTTAGTTACTACATGTGGATGGACAAAGAAATAATAATTGGTGGATTTCTGTTGGTTTGATTTTAATGAAGTTTGAGTTAACAAATCTTTCTGAAAGAGTGAAATATAAAATTTTATTAAAATCCATCTACTGGGAGTCATTACATTCAGTCAGACAGATGGACAGATATAATGAAGGTAATAGATCCGTTACTGATGTATGTTGGTGTGCTTAATAAACTTAATGAAACATTAGACAAAGAATTGGAAGGGATGGAGACAGATGATGCAAGATTTCTTTTTTGGCTAATGGCACAGCATTAGCCAAAAACTTGCTCCTTTACATCATTTGACCTACTAATATTAATATTTTCTTTATAAGAGTGCCTTTTTCTGTCCCTAAATAACCTTCTTCCCCTTCTTTGTACCCATTCCAACAAATCCATATCCTTTCCAAAATGATCCTTTTGTTACTATACACAGCCCATGATGTGGCTAAGCATTTCTGTATACAAAGGATAATCATCTTGTTCCTCCTGCCAGAATTTTATATTTTCGACTTCATTTTAAGAACGATGTGGACATGTTAGAATGGGTGCAGAGAAAAATAAAGATTAGTGAGGGGAACAAAAGGGTGCTGTTACTAGGAAAGGCTACAGGTCTCCAGAAAGCTATATCTAGAGACTAGGCACATGTGAGGAGATCTGATTGAAGTGTTTAAGGCTTTGAATGGATTAATTATGCTCATTGTTGATAGTATCCTTCCTCTTGCTTAGACTACATGTGAGGGGCCATAAATTCAAATCGAGGAACAATTGTTGCAGGATAGATGTGTGGAAATTTGTCTTTGGCCAGCAGGTAGTTGATTGTTGGAACAAACTTCTATTTGGTGTTGTGGAAGCGAGTAATTTGAATAAATTTATGGAAGAAGTAGATAAACTGTTGTGGGGGGGGTGAACAGGTGATTTTGGAAGTTATTTTTTTTACTGATGCTGTACAAGCTTGTTTCTTGCATCATTTGCCACTACTAATATCATTGACAGCACCCCATGAGCTGCCCGAGAAGCCTGTTACCTGCTGAGAGAACTTCATATCAAATTGTACAAATATTTTTAATTCTTTTTCATGCTACACCACCTTGAACACGGCACCATCCCATTGGTATGTTATTCCAGGATTATTGCTTCCATATGCAGTGCCTTTTATTTATGTTAGATCTCGATATCCACTTCACAGCCCATCTGCCTAATTTTTCTAAGAAGACTAAAATGTTAAGCTTTAATGTGCCTTTATCAGTATTGTTAGTAAATATTGAAAACAATAAGGGCATCTGGCATGGCATTATGAGCAAATCACTTTTATAGATAAAGGTTTAGTTGAATGGCAGTAGGCAGAGAATGGTTATTGATGGAAGCTGCTCTTTGTGCACTTAGGTTAGGGGTGGTGTTCCAGTGTGTTTGATGTTGTGTCTCTTACTATTTCTAATGTTTATTAATGATATTTATCTAAGAATTTCAAGTTTAATCTCTTCGATTTTTTGATGTGAAGACTATGATCCAAGGCAGCTAATAATGATAATTGGGATGTATTAATTCTGCAAGATCTAGATAAATTATTTGAATTGGAAAATGCAAAGTTTTACACCTGAGCAGTGGTAATCATACAATACAGTAAACCCCCCGCTATTTGCGGGGGTTACGTTCCTGAGAAATGTCGCGAATACCGAAAACGTGAATGCTGAGTTATGGCTCCCATAGTAATAAAGGGGTTCCGTTCCAAAGTATGAAATATATAAGAAAAACTAGTCTAAAATTTTGTCTATGTATGTATTATATGTACCTTCATAATATGACTATGTACATAGACAGTACATAGTGAAATGCAAGCATATGGCATTGAAATGAAAATAAGAAACAATTTAATATTAAATGTAATATTTATTAGAAATTTCAAACAAATCTTTCAAACCAGCGCCTTTGCTAGCTAAAAAACTTATCCCGCCAGTGCTATCACCAGTTTCGCTAAAGTCTTGATAAAGGAGTTTTGCCTTTTCACGAATGATGAGAGAACTTCACGGAATTTTATTTCGAGTTTGGGCTTCTATCCACAGATTTAAAGCCTTTTCCATATTTTCTAATTTAACTTCACGAGTTACAGAGCAAATTTTTGAAGCAATTAGCGCATTTTCACGGACACTACGGCGGATTTTTCTTCTGATTTCTTGATTGATCGTACCATTGAATCATTGATTTTATAATGTTTTGCCACTGAGGAGACACTTTCACCATTAGAAATTTTGTCTAATAACTCAATTTTATTCGCTAATGTCATCACATTCTTTGATCTTTTCACATTTCCCTTGTTATTCGTAGCTATATTTTTGTACGGGTTAGAAAGAACTTGTCCACAATAAAGTTACTTTCTTCCGTTAACACACTCAAAAAAAGTCTGTTTTACACTGTAAAACGGTAGATTTATCACTTTTGTAAGCATATCAATTTATAAATTGATAAATTCATTCAATTTATAAGCATATAAATTAAAAGCAAACGACGAAACCTTCCATGACAAGCGCATAACACATACTGAACAAGGATTAGCGAGAAACATCCACGCTCGCGATTTTGTCACCCCTCTCCCCCACCCACTAAGCGCTGTTTTGACCGTGAAAGATAATTTTAGCCATGCCCATGTTTTTTTTATGGCTGAAAACGTTCACGGCGCTTTAAAATTCACATTTTTTTAGGTTTCATTTTATATTAAATTAGCGACCGCGAATACGCAAAACCTCAAATACAGATACCGCGAATACCGGGGGTTTACTGTAATATATAATTTGGATAGCATCAAACTCATGATAGTTGACAATAAAAAGGACTTGGAAGTCCAATTAAGATGAGTGATATCTTCACTGTGTTCTCTGAACTACTCATGCATAGTGTGAGCCTGATGACATGGTTCATTGGAAGATCCCATTTCTATCTGGAAAAAATTCAACTATGCAGGTTGCGCACAGTCCTAAAAGCTACTGGGAAACCACACCAGTGAAACATTGGTCTATGCACACCAGGTTCGTAGTACTTGCCAGAAAAAAGTGCCTTTTGCTAGCAAAATATGCCAAAAAGCAACCACTGTCACTTGTCTAGATAGTGGACACCATTCATGATGAGGCCATGGACTTGTGTTGCTTTTGACACACATGAAGGCACCCATTGGCATATTGCACCAGGTATTTGGACTTGTCTGACCAGCACACTCATTTCCAGTCCTCCATTGTCCAACCAGCATGTTGGCACTAAAGCATTTGCTATTGTCAATGATCAGCAGTGAGGAGAGAGTATTTCTTGTGTTTGCTGTGGGAATCCCATATGTTTGAGTTTGCGGCACATCATTTGGGATATTGTTCTTGCATTCCCCATATTGTACTGCAATGTCAACTGTTGCATAGTGACCTGCCATTGAGCCTATACAATGTGCTGAACCCTTCACTCACCACGAACATCCACCTTGCATAATCCTTTGGCGTCTCCATAGCCAGGTGAGCAGGAGTAGCAGTGCGTAGCACACGCTTCTTGATTAGACCGGGGTTCGAGCCCATGACCACCAAATACAGAGGATGCGGAAAGGTCAGGGAATGACCACCGCATATCCCTGGAGCAATATGGCCTTAGTTGGCCTTAGTTGCTAATGCTCCTAAAAAAACCAAATAACAAAAATAGCATAATCCTGTGATCCATTTGACACTTTCTTTGTACACCTTAACCACAGCGGGGCATGAGCAACCAACAAGACGCCGTTTCTGATATGGAAGCACCCAACGCATGAGCTCCCACAATCATGCTGTTTTGAAATAATGTGATATCTTTACTATGGCCCTAACTGCTACTTCATTATTTTGAATTGCATGATCATATGCAAATTACCACTTCTCTAGCTTATGAAGCTGTTCGACTTTATATACTGTGAGCTATGCAGTATAGTCCTTTATGGATGGGGTGGTCATAATTCAGTGATCACATTACTGTGTGTATAAAACAATAGTTAGGCCACTTTTTTTTTTTTTTTTCATTTAAATCAGTCTGAAGTACACACATCACCTAGAAGTGGTAGTACAGCATATTCCAAAGAGTGAATCTTGAATATTGCATGCAGGCTTTGAGATTTCATTTTAGAAAAAAATGTATGCTTGTTGGAGAGGATAGAGAGAAAAGCATATAATTGTTTAAGGTTATCAAGAGAGAATGGACTTCTGCATGTTACATTGCTTTGAATACAACTTTGGAAATGCTTAGAAAATCTGTGGAGTGATCTGGTTAACACATTTAGAACCCTAAACACCTTAGCAAGGATATCTATTGCTTTTTTCATCGTTCATTCTGACTGACATATATCAATACAGGGAGGATGCGGAAAGGTCAGGGAATGACCACCTCATATCCCCAGAGCAATATGGTTGCTAACGCTCCTAAAAACCAAATAACAAACAAACAAACAGGGCTTGTTGGCTACAGATGTTGTTTCCTTGACTCATTGCAATGGTTCAAAAACTGCTGATTGTGTTATTGGTACACACTCGGATGTTCCATATTGAATTCATCCACATTGTGTCTCTGTGTGACACCCTCATGTCCACACAGAGACCATTTCCACTTCTTCATGCGGGCGCCTCCGTAGCCAGGTGGGCAGGAGCAGTAGTGCGTAGCACACACTTCTTGATTAGACCGGGGTTCGAGCCCGTCATCACCAAATATGGAGGATGCGGAAAGGTCAGGGAATGACCACTGCATATTCCAGAGCAATATGGCCTTAATTGCTAATGCTCCTAAAAACCAAATAACAACCCACCAAATACGGAGGATGCGGATAGGTCAGGGAATAGACCACCGCATATCCCCGGAGCAATATGGCCTTAGTTGCTAATGCTCCTAAAAACCAAAAAAACAACAACAAACAACTTCTTCATGCTTAGTCTGTGCCATATTATGTCAAAGAAAAAAAAAAAATTAAATATTTTCTTATTTAAAAAAATTATATTTATCATACTTTATTTGTTACTTACGTTTTATTTTTAATGCAATCTTTGTGCTCTTTGTTATCTCAGAAATGATTTGTTTTTAAGTCATCTCCAGCTGGAAGCATCCAGAACTTAACTGAAGCAGTGCCATTTCATATGCAGTGCAGTCCTTAGGGAGTGCATATCTTTGCATTTAGGTTTTGGTGTTGACAGTTAAAACGTGTTCCTGTGCAAACATCTCACTAACACAAGATGTTTGTACAGGATCCATTTCTACTGAACTTTGACAAGAATATTTTGAGAACTTGTGTTTTTTTGTATTAAAATATCAGATATAGCTATTATACTGCATTTGGCAAGTCAATAAATATTTTAATGGAATTGTGATTTGGATTTGTGGAGAGGTTTAATCTTTTAATTATAGCCAATCTCACTTACCAGGAACACAGGAGCTCTAACATCATATTACTGATACCTCCAACTGAAGAGGAAATAATTAGTTCTAGAAAAAAAAAAAAGAAGCAAAATATAAAAGAGTACAGTATGTTAATTTGTTTGTATTAAACAGCATTATATTCATTAGGTTCAGTACTGTCAATTCACCCCTTGCTATTAACAGGATTAGTGGATTAGAGATTAAAAATAAATAAATAAATAAAAATACACCAATGTTCCTTTAATAAAACTATAATACTGTTAATTTAGGCAAAATTTGGGTTCCCAATGAGACTTGTGGCAGAGAAGAAAATGAATTGGATGCACATAAATTAAGGTGCCTCCGTAGCCAGGTGGGAAGGAGCAGCAGTGCGCAGCACACACTTCTTGATTAGACCGGGGTTCGAGCCCGTCACCACCAAATACAGAGGATGCGGAAAGGTCAGGGAATGACCACCGAATTTCCCGGAGCAATATGACCTTAGTTGCTAATGCTCCTAAAAATCAAATAACAAACAAGAACATAAATTATCAGGTATTAGCATTAGCATTAGTAGAGGCATTTGATGCAAGAAAGCAAGCTTATGCAGCATCAGCCAAAAAAAAAAAAAAAAAAAAAACCCACTTCCACTTCACCCCTCTGTTCGTTCAAAATACCTGTCCAGCTGAGCCTTAAACTTATTTAGGCTATCAACCTCCACCACAAGGGATGGAAGTCTGTTCCACCAACCAACCACCCGCTGGCTAAAGGCAAATTTCCGCACGTCTATCCTACATCTGTCTTTCCTCAATTTGAATTTATGCCCTCTCAGGTGATTTTTCTGAGCTAGAGGAAGAATCCCATCAGCATTGAGCATGCTTAAACCATTCAAGGCTTTATACACCTCTATCAGATCACCTCGCTGGTGCCTAGTCTCCAGACACTGTAATTTGCAAAACTTAAGCCTTTCTTCGTAAGAGCACCCCTTTGTTCCATTCACTAATCTTGTTGCCCTTCTCTGTACTCGTTCCAGCAGCTCTACATCCTTCTTGAAATGAGGCCTCCAGACCTGTATACAGTACTCTAGGTGTGGCCTGACCATCACCTTATACAATGGAATAATCACCTCCTTATCCCTGCTGGAAAAATTCCTGTATATCATTGACAATACTCCATGAGCTACTCTTGCAGCCCGTCTGCACTGCTCAGAGAACTTCATATCTGCCTGCACAACCACCCCCAAGTCCCTTTCATTCTCTACCACTGTCAGTGTAGTACCACAGAGTTGATACGTTGCTCTGGGGCTGCTGTTTCCCATGTGTAGTACTTTACATTTGTCAATGTTAAACTTCCCTATCAGGTGATAGGGAAGCCTACAGTACATGTAAATAGTCTGCAATAAAGTCACAAAGAAAGTTAGGCAAGCTAAAGCAGATTAAAAGAAGTTTTAGTTTGTGATCAAGCCACAAAAGGGGTTAAGGCAAGACAAAGCAGATTAAAAGAAGTCTTTGGCAAAGGATGCAAAGAAAATCAGCAAAGATCTTTTTACTTATGTAAACTCTAGAAGCAAGTGGATGAATCACATGGTAAAAGGTATGAATGGTTTAATTTTTGATGATCTGCTCAAGTTGCTGACAGACTGAATAGGTATTTTGCATCTATGTTCACACAGAAAGCATTTTTTAGGGATGGGGATGCGAGAATTTTATCAAATTTTAACAGAGAGTTAAATGATTTTGTGATATTTGAGAGGAAAGCGGAAGAGAAATTGTAAAAAAAAAAAGTCATAGATCCCATCCATATACTGGGATGGATGGGATCGATACACTTATATTAAGGGAGGCAAGAGAAATGGTAAGCAAACCTTTAGCTATAATTATGGAAGCATTGTTGGATTCAGGGAGGTCCCTATGGACTGGAGATGTGCAAATGTATCCCAATTCACAAAGGGGGATTAAAGTTAGCTTGACTTCTTTTCTATGGAGAATAATGGAACCACTGATTAAAGAATAACAGTTATACTGCAGTCATAGCATGGATTAATTAAGGAGTGATCTTGTCCAACCAACCTGATTGGATATTATGATGCAGTAATAAAGGAACTGGATGGGAAAAAAATTTTGATACCATATACTTGGATTTCAGGGAAATCCATCTTGTTGCACATAAAAGACTACTTGTAAAAGAATAAGAGAAGTTTGTCTCAATATGATACGTAGAACACTTCCGTATGATTCTCTCCAGAAATTAAAACGAAAACAATTAAAAAATCGAAAATCTTACATTAACAATAATTAAAAATCAATTTAACGCAATTAAATCGTTTTACAATTTTTTTCACAGGAAGGAAAATTGTTTTGCAATTTTTTTTGTTAAATAAATTTTTTGACCTAATTTTTAATTGTGTTAAATCTATTTTTAATTGTGTTCAGTTGATTTTTAATTATTGTTAATTATTTCTTACTGTAATGTAAGATTTTTGATTGTTTTCGTTTTAATTTCTGGAGAGTATCATATGGAAGTGTTCTACTATCATATTGAGGTAAACTTCTCTTATTCTTTTATAAATATTGATATCAACATATAACATATTGAACATTAAAGCTCTGGTTCATACTATAAAAGACTACTATACAAATTAGAGCATTATGGCATTAAGGGCAAGTTACCGCTGTGGATAAAGAGTTGAATGTGAGAAGACAGATTGGTTATCAGTGAGCACTGCTTTTCTTGCACTAATGTTATTAAATCCCCAGGGATCAGTGCTGGGCCCATTATTGTTTTCTGTATTTATTAATCATTTGCAGTCTAATGTCACAGCCACTGCGGCATCATAAAATTCTCCTTTCGGCCTGACATTGTGGCTGCCATTCCCATCAGTGTTTCTCATTATGGACTTTGTTTTCCCTCTGTACTGGCTCAATATTGCCTTCTTTTCGTATTTTATATTAATAATCTGAAAAGATAAATCAATGTTTATATTCAATTGTTAATGACGGGTAGATTTTTTTTTTTTTTTTTGTACCCCTCTTTTGGTTGGATGTTAATGGTGCTGCAATATGGTACCCTGACCATTGGCATTTCTAATTATGAAATTTGTTCTACCACCCTACTATCTCAATTATTGTACTGCCATCTATTTATACGTAATGTAAACAATCTGAAAAATTAAACCGATATATTTATTCGGTTGTTAAGGGCAGTTTTTTTTGTTTTTTTCAGTCCTCTTCAAGTCTAACGTCATAACTGGCATGCCGACCGGGCTAGCCGGGTGTGTAAAGTGCCTGCCTAGCAACCCAAAGGTCGTGGGTTTGATTCCTGCCTCGGGCTTGGATCAAAGTACTGCAAAAACCTTGGGAGGTGCATTATGGCCACAGAAGCCTATGTGCCAACAACTACCAAAAAAAAAAAAAAAACCCAACTGGCATGACTGTTGGCTTTTCTGGTTATGAAATTTGTTTTCCTGGGTACTGGTTCAATTATTGTTCTGCCATCTGTTTTTACTTCATATAAATAATCTGTAAAACTAATTCAATGTTTATCAATGTTTACATTCAATTATTAACCACAAACAGTTTTTTTTTTTTTTTTTTTCAGTCATCTTCTAATCCAACATTGCAGCCAACAGTTTCCCATTATGCAATTTGTTTTCCTGCTGTGCTGGTAAATTATTCTACTGCAATCCATTTATACTTCATATAAATGATCTGAAAAAACTAAGACGTTTACTGATGTTTGTATTCAATTGTTAACAGCAGGCAGTGTTGTTTTTTTATTTTTATTTTTTCAGTGTAGAAGTCGGAGTAACCCGCATTTTGCGTTAGAGTGAAGTATTTAGATATGCCATCAAGATTTCGTAAAGGTCTTTCTGACAATTTCAGAAGGATTCACTAGTGGGTGGAGGTGTTTATGACCTCCACCAACTAGTGAATGAAAGGAAAGTCTTAAAAATTAGGTATTTTGAGACTGTTCTATATGGTATGACTGGGATTCTGGGTCTGACTAAGTGAACTAAAGGTTTTATGTGTTATTATCAACATGGGACTAAATAAAAAAAACTGATATAAAGAAATAGTTCTCTGCGGGACAGCAGAGTTCAATTTTTTAAGAATGTATTTAGTAAGAAGACATTTCTGCAGATATTTTGAATGTTGTAACTCTGTTGGACATTGTATCATATAAATGAAAATGAATTAATGTAGGTGTTCTGTAGTAAAAAACATTTAAAATAATTTAAATAAGTTTTGAGAATATTTTTTTCCAGGAAGAACTACTGCAATAGAGCTTTTAAAATGTTTTTTTCCTGCCGTTTTATATATATTAGCTCATGTAAACCCAAAAATATATAAATTTTGAACATCACATTTCGCCTAGTCATTTTTTTTATTATTCTTAGAGCTGGATTACATGGTAAAGACAGTGAAATTTTGGGCTGTAAAGGGTTAATGATATTGGTGAGGGCATATTAAGCTTAATGTCTAGGTTTGCACATGATAAAAGGCTAGCAAGGTGGTCAATGACAATAATCAGAGCAATGCCAGTGCAACAAGATCTAGAAAAATAGGCAATTGAAGTTTAACACTGATAGATACTATGTATTAAATATGGGTAGCAGTAATTCCAGATTACTGCTATTCACATTGTACTTTATAAGTAGCTTTATAGTTCTAGTTACACTCATTATTTTTAATTTAGATGGAGTTTTTGTAGGTTACTACTTAATATACGTAAAACCGTTGTTTCGTTTGAATCTTGCAGCCATTGTTTTTGTCTAGAGTGAGTGGTAGGGAATTCAAATTTAGGCTTGTGGTAAATAGTAGCTCTAATGTAAAACTAGATAGTGTAATACAAATCACTGCATTTAGGAAACTATTAGATAGTGTAGTATTGATAATTAATTAATTAAATTTATTAATCTTATTAATTTTCATTATTAATTTTAATTATCCAAATCAGCCAAAAAAAAAAAACAAAACCACTATGCACTTTGTCCATCCATACCCTCCAAGAATTTGTCTTGTTCTTCCTTGAATTTATTCAAACCACCCACTTCCATAACAACAGATGAAAGCCTGTTCCAACAATCAACTACTCACTGGCTGAAGGCAAACTTCTACACATCTATTCTGCAATCATCCTTCCTCAACTTGAATTTGTGTCCCTTCATGCATGTAGTCTCAGCAAGAGGAAGAATGCCATCAACATTTGGCTTACTCAATCCATTCAAGGCCTTAAACAACTCAGTCAGATCTCCCTGTAGGTGTTTAGTCTTCAGATGTTGCAATTTGCAGAACTGAAGCCTTTCTTGGTAAGAGCATCCTTTTGTTCCTTTCACCAACCTGGTTCCCCTTCTCTGTACCTGTTTCAGCAGATCTACATCCTTCCTAAGGTGAGGTCTCCAGACCTGTATATACTCAAGGTGCAGCCTAACCATGGCCTTGTACAAAGGGATAATCACCTCCTTATCCCTGCTAACTGTGTATCATTGAGAATTTTATATCTGACTGAGAATATCAGAGAATTTTATATCTGACTGTACAATTACCCACAGATCTTTTTCATTTTCCACTACCCTGAGTATTGTATCACTTCATCAATGTCATTTAAGAAAAAAACAACAGTGATTCTGATACTGATCCTTGGAGAATATCACCTCTATTATGTTAGCCTAATCTGAAGACTAATCATTAATTACAACCCTTTGCCTCCTACCCTGCAATCCATCTAAGGATTTTTCCTGTGATTCCAATGTGTTCCACCACAAGAAGTTATACTACAATCCCTCTTGTTGGAGAGGTTGTACAGTAATCTCTTGTGTGGGACTGAGTCAATATTTTTTTGAAATCTAAATTATTTCCTGCAACCACCTGATGAGTGATTGTCAAAATAGCTAATCAGCTTGGTTAAACATGATTTTCCCTTTATGAATGAAATCTGTGATTCCTTGAGTATTTCATTTCTAGGAAAATGACCCTCTATCATGCCCCTGATCATTGCTTCCATGATTTTTTCCTGTGACTGAAGTCATACTGACTGGTCTACCAGCCAGTCAATCTGACTTCAGTGATAGGAAAAAATTTAGTTCTAAGAGTAAATTACCCACTTCTTAGAAATGCCTTTATGTATTGGCAATACAGTAGCATTTCTCTGATCCAAAGTACCTGTTCAATTCATCTGTAACATCAGACAGTTATCTAAGACTTTCCCACACCCATTACACAAGAGTCTGATTTGTTTTACCCTTCCTTATATTCACATGTGAAAAAATTCTTGTTCCTGATTGTTTACTCTCTTAGCTAGTGATGTCTCATAATTTAACCATGCCAGCTTAACCCTTTCTGTGGTACAATTAGAAATCAACTTGTAGCTGTTATAGGCCTTAGTACTTTCCATTGATCTGTATCTTTCCCATTCCATTTTTTTTCTGCTCTATTAAACTGGATAATGCATTATTCATCCATCTCAACATCTCCTCTTGCTATATTTTCTTATTTGGTATAATGCATAGATGGCTTCTCTGAATATCGCTTTAAAGATAGCATAATTCTGACAGTATTTATACACTGTGTGTGCTACTTCCCAGTCAAGCTGTCATAATCTTAATATACCTTAAGCTATATTATCTTTCTTGAAATTAAAACTCATTCCTTTAACAACTTCTGCCTCTCCTCTTATCAAACTTAGAATTCCAAGATCACTTCCCACTGATGGATTCTATACTGTCAGCTGTATGATGTCATCTGGTTTGTGGGTGGCAATCAGATTTAGAATATCCTTACCTCTAGTATTTTCCCAAACATGCTAATACAAATAACAATCATCTAGTTGATTTAAAAATTTTGTTCATCATGATCAGTTTCTCTCCCACTTGTTAGAGTCAATTTGGGGCAAATTTAAATCACCCATAATAAGACATTCACACTTGCTCACCCATTCCATTTTCATTTAGAGGCTCTTATAATAATCTTTACAATCTTCTCGTCTGTAGATTACTCCCACTGTCATAACTTCAACTAACTCACACCCCACAGATTCAGATTCTAGCATGCATAACTTCTGAATCTGTGAAAGCTTTGTCATGCTCGGGTTGCTTTTGATAAGAGGCATAACCCGACCAACCCTTTTGCCTTTCTAAATACATTGTACTTGCCACAAAACTCATCATCCACTATTTCCAGGTGACACGACATTTCCATTAGACTAGCTGACGAGGCGACACGACATTTCCATTAGACTAGGGACTAGCTGACGAGGCTACTAGGAGATGGTCGTGTTCAAAGCCGCTAAGTGGATTTTTCTTATTTATTGATTTGAAATTATTGTTTTTCTAAAACTTTTGATTTAAATTTAGTAGTATAACATTATTTTGTGATTTTCTGATTAATTTGGTGTATTTATTCTTTACTCGACCTTGTAATTGCATAAAAGTATCGGTAAGGTATCCACGTGTTTGCAACTCCGCTGAACGAGAAGTTCTTTAGCCATATTTAGCCGCTTGATTGAATATTTTTTACATCGAATTATTTCTGTAAGTAGCTTATAGACCTAGTAAGGATCGTTAGTTTATTCTGAATCGAGACAGCGAGATTTGAAAGTTAATTAATACTTAAGTGTCCGTAGATTTACCGTTCGACTTTCCCGCCCTTGTGATACGATAGTTATATACCGTACTAGATAGCATTAGTTGAACTTCGTTAGCAGTTAAATTGTACTTTTAAATAAATACATATAACGACTTAGATTACAAACGTAATATAATTAATTATATTTAACATAATTCATAACATAATTAATTATAATAAATTAATAAATTAATAGAATCATGACTCAGACCAGAGCAGCAAAGCAAAAGGCTCAAGCTAATGGAAGTGCTGTGGCTCAGAGCAGAACTGAGGGGGGGCAGTTGTCCTCTGACTCACAGCCTTATAAAATGCACTGTTTGCTTGATGTTTCCAGAGCAATCGGGTACGGGACATGATACTGCCATGGGGGATGTCTTTGTGTGTGCGCGATGCAAGGAGTGTATCGATATCAGGCAACAACTCAGCATTCTTGTGGGCCTATATGAGAGCTTGAAGGACAGGGTGGATGCCCTCGAAGAAACTAAATTGAGGGGCCCATCAAGCTCTCAGCTGCCCACATCAACGCCAGAGCTTGCACTTGGGCATCACGTGACACAGAGGCAACCCCCAAGGCAGAATGCGCTGGTCCCGAAGGAACTAGTAGTTGTTGGTGACTCTATTGTCAGGGAAACGGGGAACATGCTTTGTAAAAAGGATAGGTGGAACAGGACCAGGGTATGTCTGCCAGGGGCAAAGGTTGATGACGTTGTAGAGCAAATATCATCTTTTAAGGGCACAAAAGGTGATATAGTTGTACACGCTGGCACTAATGATATTAAGAATAGGAGACCGGCAGAATTTCTTAACAAGTACAGGTCACTGTTGAACAAAAGCCGAGAATTAGGGTTGAAATTGAAAGTGTCTGCAATTCTGCCCAGACACGATATGAGGGAGTATATGATGAGAGCCTTGTCGATCAATTCGGCCCTGGAAAGATTGTGCAAAGCTCAAGGGGTAGAATTTTTTTCAGCCTGGACTGTACTTGTTAACAGGAGAGATTGCTTCTACAGGGATGGGATACACTTAAATAGAAAGGGTGCAAGAATATTTGCTGATGCTATCGAGGCAGTGTTAGGTGGGTCGGAAAACTGCTAGCTTGGGGGGAGACAAAGACCAATAGATTGACAGTAGCCACTGGCAGAGGTGAAAGAGATTCTTGCACTGCTTCTATTAGAATGAGCAGAAGCCTGAAAAACAAGATGCATGATATTTCAGAGACTGCTGGGAGCCATTGCGGTACAAGTAAACACATGGGTTGTGTTAGGGTAGCTAAGAATAGAAACAGGTGCAGGTATACTTGCGTGTACACCAATGCTAGGAGTTTAGTAAATGAATTTGATGAATTTGAGGTATTGCTCAAAACATCAAAGGCAGATATTGTTGGGATATCAGAGACGTGGTGTCACACAGATATAAGGAATGCAGAACTGGAATTTGGGGAGTACAACGTCTACAGAAAGGATAGACAGGATAGGAAGGGGGGAGGGGTTATGCTATTAGTTAAGAAACACATAAAAACCAAGGAAGTGAAGCCAGTCAACATCGCTGGACAGTGCAGTGTTGAGTCAGTTTGGTGTGACATAAGCATTGGGAGATCAAAATTGAGAGTAGGAGTGTGCTATAGGCCTAATGACTCTGATGAGTATAATAAGAAACTGTACAGGGAAATAGAGTGGGCCAGTAAATCAGAGAGTCTTATAATGGGAGATTTTAATTTCCCAGATATTGACTGGAATTTGGGGGCTGGTCACTCACACACTAGCAGGGCTTTTGTGGATTTATTGGATGATTGTTTTCTACATCAGCATGTTCGGGAGGCAACTAGAGGGAGTAATACTCTTGATTTGATTATCAGCAGTGATTCTTCATGCATTAAGAATCTGCAGATAAATGAACCACTAAGTGGCAGTGATCACAGTGTGCCGAAGTGGGATTTACTCAAAGAGGTAACTACCATTAGGGGTAAAGGAAAGGGTTATTGCTTCCGTAAAGGCGACTACGATGGACTGAGACAGTATTTAAATTCTATACAGTGGGACCAACTGATGATGTTACCAACAGCAAATTCAAAATGGGAAGCATTCAAAGAACTTATCTTGGAAGCTACTAGGCTTTACATACCAACTAAGAAATATTGTTCAAGGTTTAGGCCAAAATGGATGTCAGATGAACTAATGAGGCATATGGCAGAGAAGAAAAATGCATGGGATACTTACAAATTAACACATGGCACAGAAGCCTATGATAGATACAAGTTGATATGCAACCAAGTTACAAAGGAGGTTAGGCAGGCGAAGGCAGATTACGAGAAATCCTTGGCAAGGGATGCAAAGAAAAACAGCAAAGAGTTCTTTACTTATGTAAACTCTAGAAGGAAGGGGATGAATCAGATTGGTCCACTTGATATTGATGGGTCAACTGTTGATGATCCTGCTCAGGTAGCTAACAAACTAAATGAATATTTTGCATCGACATTCACACATGAGGAGTTATTCAGCGAGGGGAATGCCAGAGGTGTATTCAACTCTAGCAGTAAGCTACAGAATCTTGAAATAACTGGGAGTAAAGTGGAGGAGAAACTGTTGAAGATAAACACAAGAAAGGCACCCAGGGTGGATGGGATCTATCTAGTTATATTAAAGGAGGCAGCAAAGGAAGTAAGCAAACCCTTAGCCATAATTATGAGAGCTTCCTTTGACTCAAGGGAGGTATCCATAGACTGGAGATGTGCAAATGTGACCCCAATTCACAAAGGAGGATCAAAGGCTGACACAAGTAATTATAGACCTGTGAGCTTAACTTCTGTTCCAGGAAAATTAATGGAGGCACTGGTTAAAGAAGCACTGCAGGATCATTTAGACAAGACTTCAGTTATAGCTCGGACACAGCATGGTTTTGTTAAGGGGAAGTCTTGCCTGACCAATTTGATTGGGTACTATGATGCAGTCACAAAAGAACTGGATGCAGGGAATAGCTTTGATATTATATACTTGGATCTTAGAAAGGCTTTTGATACTGTTGCACATGGAAGACTGCTACACAAATTGGAGCAGTGTGACATTGGAGGCAAATTGCTGCTATGGATAAAGGGGTGGTTGAGGGGGAGAAGACAGAGAGTGGTAATCAATGGACACTGCTCATCGTGGACTAATGTTATTAGTGGAGTCCCTCAGGGCTCAGTGTTGGGTCCACTATTGTTTTCTGTATTTATAAATGATATTGATGATGGTATATCAAGCTTAATGTCGAAGTTTGCAGATGATACAAAGGTTGGCAGGGTTGTCAAGGACACTACTGACACTATACTGCTGCAACAGGATCTGGAAAGGTTGAGCAGATGGGCTGAGAGGTGGCAAATGAAGTTTAACATTGACAAATGTAAAGTACTACACATGGGAAACAGCAACCCCAGAGCAACGTATCAACTCTGTGGTACTACACTGACAGTGGTAGAGAATGAAAGGGACTTGGGGGTGGTTGTGCAGGCAGATATGAAGTTCTCTGAGCAGTGCAGACGGGCTGCAAGAGTAGCTCATGGAGTATCGTCAATGATATACAGGAATTTTTCCAGCAGGGATGAGGAGGTAATTATTCCCTTGTATAAGGCAATGGTCAAGCCACACCTAGAGTACTGTATACAGGTCTGGAGGCCTCATTTCAAGAAGGATGTAGAGCTGCTGGAACGAGTACAGAGAAGGGCAACAAGATTAGTGAATGGAACAAAGGGGTGCTCTTACGAAGAAAGGCTTAAGTTTTGCAAATTACAGTGTCTGGAGACTAGGCACCAGCGAGGTGATCTGATAGAGGTGTATAAAGCCTTGAATGGTTTGAGCATGCTCAATGCTGATGGGATTCTTCCTCTAGCTCAGAATAATCACCTGAGAGGGCATAAATTCAAATTGAGGAAAGACAGATGTAGTAGTAGTAGTAGTAGTAGTAGTGGCATGTGATGCAAGAAAGCAAATGTATGAGCTTATGCAGCATCAGCCAAAAAAAAAAAAAAAAAAATCACACCATTCCCTCCAAATGCCTGTCCAGTTCCTCCTTAAATTTATTCAACCTATCAACTTCCACAACGACAGATGGAAGTTTGTTCCAGCAATTAACCACCCGCTGGCTAAAGGAAAATTTCCGCACATCTATTCTACATCTGTCTTTTCTTAATTTGAATTTATGCCCCCTTAGATTCGTAATCTGAACAAGTGGAAGGATCCCATCAGAATTCAGCGTGCTCAACCCATTCAAGGCCTTATATACCTCAATCAGATCACCGCGCAGGTGCCTAGTCTCCAGCCACTGCAATTTGCAGAACTTAAGCCTCTCTTGGTAAGAGGATCCCTTCATTCCCCTCACCAATCTTGTTGCCCTTCTCTGTACACGCTCAAGTAAATCTACATCCTTCCTAAAATGAGGCCTCCAGACCTGTACGCAGTACTCAAGCCGTGGCCTGACCATTGCCTTATACAGAGGGATAATCACCTCCTTTTCCCTGCTAGCAAAATTCCTATATATCATTGACAAAACCCCATGACCTGCCCTGGCAGCCTGTCTGCATTGCTCAGAAAACTTCATATTTGCCTGCACAATTACTCCCAGGTCTTTTTCATTTTCTACCACCTTAAGTGTAGTACCACATAGTTGGTACGTTTCTCTGGGGTTACTTCTACCCATATGTAGTACTTTGCATTTGTCAAGGTTAAACTTCAGTTGCCACTTCTTAGCCCATCTGCCCAAATTATCTAGATCCTGTTGCAGTAGCACACTGCCATTACTATCATTAACAACCCTGCCAACCTTTGTATCATCTGCAAACTTCGACATTAAGCCTGATATACCTTCATCAATATCATTGATAAATATACAAAACAACAGTGGACCCAACACCGAACCCTGTGGGACTCCACTAATAACATTAGTCCAAGAAGAGCAGCACCCATTGATTACCACCCTCTGTCTTCTAGCACTTAACCATCCTTTTATCCATTGTAGCAACTTACCCTTAATACCATTCTGCTCCAATTTGTACAATAGTCTTCCATACGCAACAGTGTCAAAAGCTTTCCTGAAATCCAAATATATGATATCAAAATTATTTTTCGCATCCGGTTCCTTTGTAACCACATCATAATATCCTATCAAATTTGTCAGACAAGACTTTCCCTTAACAAACCCATGCTGTGTCTGAATTATTGCTGCAGTCTTGTCTAGATGATCCTGCAATGCATCCTTAACCAGCGACTCCATTATTTTACCCGGAACAGAAGTTAAACTAACTGGTCTGTAGTTACTCGTGTCACCCTTCAATCCCCCTTTGTCAATTGGGGATATATTTGCACATCTCCAGTCCGTGGGAACCTCCCCTGAGTCCAAGGATGCTCTCATAATTATGGCTAAGGGTTTGCTTAGTTGCCTTGCCACCTCCTTTAATATAACTGGATAGATCCCATCCACCCCAGGTGCTTTTCTTACGTTTAACTTCAACAATTTCTCTTCCACTTTGCTCTCGGTTATTACAAAATCATTAAGTATCTTGCTACAATTTGATAACCTGCTGCCATTTTCAAACCTTAATAATTCCTCACGTGTGAATGTAGATGCAAAATACTCATTCAGTTTGTTTGCTATCTGAGCAGGATCATCAACAGTCGAACCATCGATATCAAGTGGACCGATCAGATTAATCCCCTTCCTTTTAGAGTTTATATAAGTAAAGAAATCCTTGCTGTTTTTCATAGCATCTTTTGCCAAGGATTTCTCGTAATCTGCCTTCGCCTGCCGAACCTCCTTTGTGACCTGATTACAGATTAACTTATATCTGCCATATGCTTCTGAGTCGCTTGATAATTTATATGCATCCCATGCATTTTTCTTCTCTGTTACGAGTCTCATTAGTTCATTTGACAACCATTTAGGCCTAAACCTTGAACAATATTTCTTAATAGGTATGAACCTTTTAGTAGCTTCCACGATTAATTCCTTGAATGCTTCCCACTTCGAATTTACTGTTGGTAACATCGTCAGTTGATCCCACTGTACAGAAACTAAAAACTGTCGGAGACCACTGTACTCGCCTTTACGGAAGCAAAAACCCTTTCCTTTACCTCTGATAGTAGTTAAATCTTTAAGTAAATCCCACGTCAGTACACTGTGATCACTGCCACCTAGTGGTTCTTTTATCTGCAAATTCCTAATACATGAATGATCACTGCTGATAACCAGATCAAGAGTATTACTTTCTCTGGTTGCCTCTCGAACATGCTGCTGCAGAAAACAATCATCCAATAAATCCACAAAAGTCTGACTAGTGTGTGTGTGTGCCCAACCCAGAAATTCCAGTCAATATCTGGGAAGTTAAAATCCCCCATTATAAGACATTCCGATTTACTAGCCCACTCTATTTCTCTGTACAATTGTTCATTGTACTCATTCAAGTCATTAGGCCTATAACACACTCCTTCTCTTATTTTTGCTTTCACAGTGCTTATGTCACACCAAACTGACTCAACAGAGCACTGTTCATCTATGTCAACTGGATGCACGTCTTTTTAGATGTGCGGAAATTTGCCTTTAGCCAGCGGGTGGTTGATTGGTGGAACAGACTTCCATCCCTTGTGGTGGAAGTTGATAGCCTAAATAAGTTTAAGGCTCAGCTGGACAGGTATTTTGAACGAACAGAGGGGTGAAGTGAAAGTGGGTTTTTTTTTTTTTTTTTTTTTTTGGCTGATGCTGCATAAGCTTGCTTTCTTGCATCAAATGCCTCTGCTAATGCTAATGCTAATGTCAGGGTTCGTTGTCATAACCAGGAGTTTGAATTTCACTGATTTTATTGATAGAATTCTTGATGTTATTGTATTATTTTAGGTTAAGACTAAGTTTTTGTACAATTTACTACCCTGGCATGCTCCTTGAAGTTATTTAAATTTGTTTCCTTACTATTAATTAGCTTTATTCTCATTTGAACATCACTACCTTCAGAACATCTTGCCAATGTCTGCTGTTGTGGCAGGAAACTAGAACTGGAAACGTGCAAGTGTAACTTTGACTCATGTCATCAGATAAATTTGTATCTATAATACCCCCCCAAACTAGCAGTTTGCCTGAATCCTGTAAGGTATTCTCAATGATATTGGCAAAAAACCCTTGCACCACCTTTGTTCAGATGTATTCCATCTTTGCAAAGAAGATTCCTTCTACCTACAAGTGTTGGCCATGCTCATAAAAGCCCACCATCTCCGAATTCTTGCAGAGTCCCTCGAATCTTGAGTCAGTCCACAAGGCGTTCAGCATATTTGACCTAACTCAGCATCCTACATTTATCTAACAAATTGTCAGTATGTGTGCTTTTTTATATGATTAGTTCCCATTCAAATAATAGTGCGCTGTTAATCCTCCTTAAAACCCAACAGTCTGTTGTTAACATCATTAATTATTTCTCATGACAGGCACATCCTGGTTCTAGTCCAACTGTCCTTATTTTGTCTTAGTACATAACTTTTGATTACATGCTACAGACTATGCAAGCAGTGAATTTGTGACTTTTATGGGAACCACCTAGGACCATTTCTGCCTGAGTCATGGTATCCTCAGTAAAAGTATTCAATGTGGATCTTTAACAGCCATTATTTAAGAATTAAGTTTACTGAATATTACAGAATTAGCTTTACAAAATATTAAATTTTGTAAAATTTTATTATATAATAAACTGTAATATTATTTAAAATATTTTATCTCTGGCCATTGCTATAGATGAAACATCACTGCATGTGTGCATGTGCACCTAGGACCATTAGACACACGGAAATTTTGGGCAACATTTTCCAACAAAAAATCATGTATACTGTAGTCTGGAAAAAATCTTAAATCTCTCTGAATGAAAAGATTATTTGTAAACATTCAAAAAAATACATTTTTTCAAAAATGTAAAGATAATAGTTTAGCATACTTCTCAATTTTTCATATTATGAACATCCTAGCAATGTTCAAGTTTACTTATTTTTTGATTTTAATATTATTTTCCTAACTTTCTTCCCAATAATATAATTATATACTTAATCATCAATATGGGCAAACGAGAGAGAGAGAGAGAGAGAGAGAGAGAGAGAGAGAGAGAGAGAGAGAGAGAATTGTGATGTAATTTTATTTTTTCTCTCTCTAAAATTAGAAAAGTGAAAGGTGCTGCTAATGAAGAGAAACTTGTTTATCAGATTATTGAAGAAGCAGGAAATAAAGGTAGGTCATATGTACAGGGTATTTTAAAAGATGATTACCTTAGGAAAATACAGAGTGTTTCAAAAATGATGGTCAATAATTTAAAGGTGAAAAGTACAAACTAAAATAAGAAAAAAAAGTCCCGGTGAACATCGGGCCGCAAATGAACAGTTTTTGAGATAATGCACATTTTCTGTTAAGATCCGCCACTGACTATGGGTGCACTAGTTTAGCAGAAAGCTGTGAATCCTTTGCTAAGGGTGGTTTTATTAAACATAAGATAATACATTTTTAATTTTTGGTTTCAACACCACAGGATTTTACAGATGTTACAAAATGTGTTCAAAATGCTGTTCTCGCATTCATATGCAGCTTTGTAGTCTTCTCTGCATTGAGTTGCGATCCTCTCGGGCATTCCTGGGTCATTTCTGATTTGCTGAAAGGTTCCTTCAATCCGACGCTGCAATTCCTCAAGTGTGTTAATGTCAGAAGTGTACACCAAGCTTTATACATGACCCCAAATACAAAAATCCATAGGATTTAAGTCTGGTGATCAGGGAGGCCACATTACAGGCCCACCGATAACCATATCTTCTAGTTAGATACCGAGTCACAACTCGAGCAAAATGTGCCAGTGTGCCATCATGCATAAACCGCATGTTCTGATGTTGCTGAAGTGGAACATTATCATCATCAACGAGGTCTGGAAGAACATTCTGCAGGAGCTGAAGGTGTATAGCTCTGCTGTTAGCCTGTTTGGCAGAAAGTGTGGTCTAATTAGATGGTCTCCTAGTAGTCCTGCCCAGACATTTAATGAGAAACGTTGCTGATGTCGTGACTCGTGAATTGCATTAGGATTTTCTTCAGACCAAAAGTGAAAGTTATGAAAATTAAAAATACCATCACGAGTAAACCCAGCTTCGTCAGTGAACAAAATGTTGTTTAAAAATTGGGGATGCAGGACACACTGTTGTTGCATCCACTGCAGAAGTTCACTCTGGGAGGGTAGTCTGTATTGCTGAGACTTTGTACATGCTGGATATGGTAGGGGTACAGCAATTGGCGATGTAAAATTTGCTGCACACTGCTATGACTTAGTACACGCTCTTGCAGAGCAAGCCTCCTTGTCAAAATTCCTGGATTTTGTTCTATTCTTTCTAACGCCCTTCCTCAAAATTAGTGTTATGCTTCTGGGACTACCTGCTCATTCTCCATGTGTGAAGCGCCCATTCTCTAAGATGTTGATGTACCCTGATGAACGTGCGCCTGTTGGGCTGTCTTCAGCGGGGAAATGCTTCTTGGTACAAATGTGCAGCCTCGAGTGCACTGCCGTTGGCTTTACCATACATGAATTGCACGTCTGCATACTCTTTGTTGCTGTAACCTCTTTCCATGTTGACTATCCTTTCACAAGTATTAGTATGCCTGCTACGTCTCAGAGCATTGTGAGAGGGGGAATGGGAGAGAATGAGCATAACCTAAACAAACAAGACAGTGGTGGATCCCAACTCTGTACAGTTCATTTTGTCAGTGGTGGATCCCAACTAGAAATGTGCAATATCTCGAAAACGATTCGCTTAAGGACCCATGTTTAATAGGCTTTTTTTGCATATTGTAGTCTGTACAGTTCATCTTTAAATTATTGACCATCACTTTTGAAACATCCTGTATATTTAGAAAAAGAGAAATTGATTTTGCTAATTGGTAGAGATTAAACTGCATCACTACATCCTGTCTGTTTGCCCATGACTCTCATCCAGCCCTTCACATAGGCAAAATGAAATTGTCTCATTAATGTTATTTTTCAGTATACCTTTTGAAACTTTTATTAGATCTGAGTCACCGTTAAAGGCTTCAAATAAAAAATTATCCTTGAGATATCCTGGAGAATAATAAAGTTCTGTATCTGCATTTCAGTTTTTATTATTGTTAACTCCCCACCCCAACACCTACTGAAGAAGGATCCACAGAGAGTGGTAAAAACATGTTCAGCTTCCAATTATAATAATTTTTGTAATAAATTACCTATCTGTCATTTTACATATATCTCATAACACAATAAAATGTTATTATTTTCAAGAAATATAGATAACATTTCACAACTGACTTGCCAATATTGGTTCATTGCTGTTACTGCACACTCTTACTCATGGTTATAAATAACTAGATTGTAATTAAATATTCTTATGCCAGTGGACTTTTGTAACACTGTATGTATCAGTAGGCTTTTAGCATCTTTTAATGTATTGCTACTTCATCATTATTCTACTCTTCCGTTTGGCATGTGTTGAGTCCCTATTTAGATATTGTCCTCCATTGTTGTCGATCTCTTGAATCTTGCATCATTTGTTGATAACTCTGAAAGCCTGTGTTTTCCTTTAGGCATTGGAGCCATTCTCTTTTGGGTCTTCCTGGTGGTCTCTTATCTCCAATTCTTCCTGTCAGTACTACATTAGGCAGTCTGTGTTGTTTCATCCAGTTCACATGTCCAAACCACTGAAGTTGTTTTTTGTAGATCTGCTCTATTATTCTGCATTCAAAATTTAGATCTCTCCATACTTGTTCATTAGTTTTATGTTCTTTCCAATTTGTTTTATTGATTTTCCTTAGACATCTCATTTCAAATGATATTATTTTTTGCCTTTCTTTCTTATTTATTCTCCAATTCTCTGATCCATAAGTTGCTGTGGGTATGATGACAGTTTCATATAGTGTAATTTTTAGACTATTTGAGATTTTATTGCTCTTCCATATGTTTTTGAGTTTGTTCATGTTTGTCTATCCGATGTTCAGTCTGTGATTAATTTGGTCAATATTACTTAGGTTTCCGGTTATTAGAGAGCCCAGGTATACAATTTTTGTACTTGTTCTATTTGTTGATTTTGGATGTTTATGTCTTCTATGTTTTTTCCGACTTGCATTACTTTGGTTTTATTTATATTAATATTAATTCCATAATTGTTGCTTGCTTTATCAATGTTTGTTAATATTTCTTTTAGTTGTTCTTTGGTTTCTGTTAAAATCACAATATCATCTGCATATTTTATGTGGTTTATATTTTTTCCATTTATTATTGTGCCTCTTTTTTTCTTCAGTTGATTTCATTAGTTCTTCTAGGTTAATATTAAATAGATATGGGGATAAAGGGCATCCCTGCATGACTCCTTTCTTTATTTCAAATTTCTCTGTTTTAAGGTTGTTGAATTTTACTATTGCTCTTGTATTTTTGTAGAAATTATTTACAAACATGATTATTTCATGATAAAGTGGGATTTTTTGTAGTTGCTTCATTAAATTTTCTCTGTTTACAGAGTCAAATGCCTGCTTGAAATCAATGAAGCACAGATAAAGAGGTTTCTTCTTATTCCAATATTTTTCTGTAATGATGTTTAGTGTGAATATTTGGTCTGTTGTTGATGTGCATTTTCTAAATCCTGCTTGTTCTTCCCCTATTGTTTCTTCATATGTTTTAAGTATCCTTTTTTTAAGATCCTTATAAATATTTTATTTATATGGTTTAAAAAGTAATGAGTCTATAATTCTGACAATTTTCTTTATCTCCTTTTTTGTGTGTAGGTACTACTATTCCAATTTTCCAGTCTTCTGGTATATCACCTGTAAATAAAATTAGATTAAACAATTGTGCGAGGTGTTTTAACGTTGCATCACCTCCGAATTTCCATAGTTCTGCTTGGATACCATCATTTCCGGGTGCTTTGTCATTGTTCATTTGGCTAATTGCTTTCTGAACTTCTTCTTTTGTTATCGAGGGTGCTTTATCTCTTCTGTTATCTAAGGCAAGAGTGTTTTTTCCTTCCCCTTTGAACAGGGTTTGGTAAATATTCTTTCCATATTTTTTAAATTTCTTGTATGTTTCCTGTTTTTATATTGTTTTTATTTTTCATCATCAGTGTTTTTGGGGTGTATGTTTTAGAGAGTTCCTTTATAACCTGGTAAGTAAGTTGTTTTTGAGTTGTGATGTTTATTTACCTCTTCGCACTGTTTCGCTTTGTCTTCCAACCATTTCATTTTAGCAGCTTTATAGGTTGTATATTTAGTTTTTTAGGGCTTTATATTTTTCCCTTTTGTCTTTTTTCCATCCATACATCTAAAATTTCTGCTGTAATCCAAGGATTATTTGGTTTTGGTTTTGTTCCCAAGGTTTCTAAGGCTACATCTTTAGTCATTTGTTTGGTTTTTCCCATTATATTCCACAGATAATGAATAGTTTATATCTTTTAATTTTTCTTGTAGTGTTTTGCCATAAATTTCCTTTATTTTATCTTCAAATCATGATATATTTAATGTTGCTCTATTGTTCTTTGGCTTCGTATTTTTAAATTTCCATTTAATTTTGCTGCTAGCAGTTCATGGTCGGTGTCAAAATCTGTACTTCTAAGAGTTTTAACATTTTGAATGGATGATTTCCAGTTGTTATTTATTAAAATGTAGTCGATACAGTTTTTTGTATTTCCATTGTTACTTGTAAGTTCTTAATTTAGAGCAAAGCCTGCTTCTTTTTACTAGCATCATAAAGAAACTTATTTGCTCAATTTACAAATTTATTGATTATAATCACTGTGCAATCCATGAGGGCAGTTTATGCAAGTATGAGCAATGCAAGTATAAACAGAGGCACATATTGTGTATGTGCCTCTGTTTATTCAACCTGCTAAAGAAGAAATATTATGAAACTTGATATCTGCATGAATTAGATTGAAGGGTGTCACAGTTGATTGTAATAGCACATTAGAGAATTTCTTTAAATGGGATGAATGTTACAAATTTAATTATTAAGCCATGGAAGGGATACATTTATGTACAGAGGTATCTTTTATGTTTATTTTAAGGGCATTGGATATTTTCAGTTAAGCCAGTTGGATTTTTCTTGTAGTTCCTAGAGTTTGTGTAGGGTTAAGATGTTCTGTCAAGGAAAAGGATTGAGAAGAATTAATTTTATTCTCTAGTAATTAAGGTTAAGGTATTATAGTGAAGTATGTTGGGAAAGGCCACAAGTAAGTAGTACTGGAAAATGCTAGCACCCTTGAGGTTTGAATTTGGCTTATAGGAAGATTAGTTTCATGGGGTGTGCATGTTTTGTATAGATCCTTATGATCCATCCCACACCTTTCTCTATGAAGTCAGTTAGTCCGTGCTATTGTAACATAGCAGTATTATAGCGTTGAGAGTGAAGACTGGGCACACATTCTGTATGAATGTATAATTTATGACATCCCCAGAACACAGCTAATAGTACGGATTGGCCCCCCTTCCCAGGGGAGAAGAATGTCTGTTCATCATAGAAGAGGGTAGAACTTTCACACAGCAAGTATTCGAAATGCACAGAACTATCCAAAGAATGGCAATTCAACCCCCCCCAGCAATTAAACAATAAAAATTAAAATTGTTCAGGTTTCCTACCATGCCCAGATAATGACTTAAAAACTGTCAGGATAGCAGTATTCTGCATCCTGACACGACAAAACTGGATTGACCTGGGTACCCCCCCAGCCCTACCCTGCCATGTGTGGGGGCCCTGGGGCACCACGCCAAATAAGTAACCATGTAGGGGGAGATGTACAGGCAGCCAGGGAAGCAGATTAATTGAAAAATATCTAAGCTAGTAGGGGGATGCAATGTAGAATGAATGAGAATGAAAGACAGAATGAATAGGCTGGTCACTGAGTGAAATAGGAATTATGGTTCAAGGAAATAAATGTCGGTTTTTGGTGAAAGAAAGAGTGACTCAGCATGAGGGAAAGAGAGAGTGACTGAGTGTTATGGTGAATGGGAATGAGTGGAAGAGCAAAAGTAATTGGCCGAAACAATACAAAGTTAATAATAATTTACATTACTTTATACAGGGTGTTTCAGTTAAATGTTTCAGAACTTCTAAGAGGGGTAGGGTACATCCTGACAACTCGAAATCATATAGCAATATGGGGTCGGAAATGCTTTCCTGAAGCGGTGTTGTACACAGAAGCACCATAAAGAAAAGAGACCGTAAGTGAGAAATCGTTTTAATAATACATGAAAAGAAGCAAAAGGTACATGGATTAAAGTAAGTGTTCGAAGTTTCTTCCACGGGCTACAATGTACGCCTCACATCTCCGACGCATGGACATCCGAACATTCTGGAATACTCCAGGCGAATTTCGTCGGCAGCTACTGCGATTCTTGCAACCAGCTCCTCAGCATTGTCAACAGGGGTGTCATAAACTAGCGATTTCATATGACCCCAGAAATAAAAATCAAGACATGATAGGTCGGGTGACCGAGCAGGCCAACGCACGGGACCACCACGTCCGATCCACTGTTGACCAAATGTGACATCCAAGTAGTTACGAACATCTCCGCTATAATGGGCAGGGGCTCCATCATGTTGGAACCACATTGTCTGTTGCGTCGATGCAGAAATCTGTTCATCTCTCAAAAGTTGTGGCAATACTTGCTGCAGAAAGATCAAGTAGATAGGTCCGGTTAGACGACACGGTAGCAGGTAAGGTCCGATGAGGTGATCTCCCATAATACCGGCCCATACATTGACCGAAAATCGAATCTGTGCTGCACGATGTCGTATTGCATGCGGGTTCTCGACCGCCCAGATATGGTCGTTATGCATGTTGAAAATTCCTTCCCTTGTGAAGGATGCCTCATCGGAAAACAACACTTCAGCAGGAAAAAGGGGATTTGTAGCACATTTTCCAAGGTACCACTGTGCGAAAGCAATACGAGTTTGAAGAAACTTCGAACACTTACTTTAATCCATGTACCTTTTGCTTCTTTTCATGTATTATTAAAACGATTTCTCACTTACGGTCTCTTTTCTTTTTATGGTGCTTCTGTGTACAACACCGCTTCAGGAAAGCATTTCCGACCCCACATTGCTATATTATTTCGAGTTGTCAGGATGTACCCTACCCCTCTTAGAAGTTCTGAAACGTTTAACTGAAACACCCTGTATATACTAACTAACACAAACACTATCACTGCATTCTCTCCTGGCCTGCAAAAAAAAAAAAATTGCAAGCTAGGCCTGCACCACAACTGAAGAACGGCCTTTCCAAATTCTACTGTTCACCCTTTTTTATATATATATATATATATATATATATATATAAAATAAAATATTAAAGATAATACAAAATAATAGAAAAAGTAAATCAATCAAATAATACATTCAGAGATTTAAGAAAACGCAAAAAAAAAAAAAAAAAAAAAAATTATTATTATCGCTTTTTACCCAAAATCCAGATGACTTCAACTGGGGCCAACCACCAAGACTGATATATATATACTAACTAACACAAACACTATCGCTGCATTCTCTCCTGGCCTGCAAAAAAAAAAAAAAATTGCAAGCTAGGCCTGCACCACAACTGAAGAACGGCCTTTCCAAATTCTACTGTTCACCCTTTTTTATATATATATAAAATAAAATATTAAAGATAATACAAAATAATAGAAAAAGTAAATCAATCAAATAATACATTCAGGGATTTAAGAAAACGCAAAACAAAAAAATTATTATTATCGCTTTTTACCCAAAATCCAGATGACTTCAACTGGGGCCAACCACCAAGACGGAAGTCAAAAAATGACAAGAGGTTCTCTGTTTCTGTAATGATCAATATATGCTAAGTAATTTAAATCTCAACCAAATATAAACCAATATAGGCCAAATATAAATCAAACATAGTAATTAAAAAGTTAAGAAATTTTAGAATCAAAAATAAGAAAATATAAGTAAATTATAAATGTAAGCATATATTAATCATCGTTGACCTGACAGATTAGTTACAATTACAGTCGTTATAATTATTAACTTTCTTTTTTATCACTAATATAAATATATACAAAAGCTTTGCTTAGGTTAAGTATACACTACCTAAGATTGCTTTTTCTATTATATTTCTTTTTCTTTTTTCTTAATTTTACCTTCATTGATCTTTCTTAATTTTAACTTCATGGATTTATGAGTGCACATCTTGAGTTTATTTTATATTATATTTTGACTTTTTCAATAACTTTGTTCTTATTATGCTACTTAAAAACTGTAATAATAAAATACTACATCGGCAGAGTAGGATAAAGTGACCGAGGATATTATTGTTGCTCTTGGATAGTAATCCTAACCGTGTTAATACATTGACACATACACAGATATCACACACTTTATAGAGCAGTTTAGCATATAATGCTTCTGGCACTAATATCTGATTACCATGTCTTAAATTTCAACCTTGTAATTTCAAATTGTCTTACTCGCCCCTATATGCATCCAAATCGTGCTACAATTAATACAAATTCACAAATATTCTGTAAAATGAATAATGTTATATATATGATCACTTGTCGCACTTGCAATGTTAAATATATTGGTCAAACTAGCAATAATCTACATATCAGAATGAACCTTCATCGTTCCGATATTAATACTTATAATAACAAATCCAGTAAGAAAACCGGTAATCTTGAACATGATATTGAATTCAGACATTTCCAAAAACATACTTTTGGTAATATTTTCATTTCAATACTTAATGTAATTAATAACACAAATGAAAGATTATTGCAAGAAGAAATTAGCATGTTATAATATAAAACACTATATCCATACGGTCTAAATAATAGATTTAATCAAAAATAGATGACGAATAATTTAAAAGATATTTGTGTTTATAATATGTTTCAAATTGCCAAACTTCATAAATATAATTGCAAAAGAAAATATAGTAAATCCAACACATATAAAAGCAACCGAGAACATCTAGGAGACTTCATAGATTTATTCAAAATGTGGGACACCGATCCTATAAATATTAGTAAAATACATAACACACTTTTCAGTATTAAACTTAGTGTACTCAAAGCACTAAACAGAAAAGCCAGTGATTATGTCTTTGCATCTTCTCACCTTATGCACATTATACTAGACATTGTTAAATTCAGAATTAATATTTTGAATTAACAAGCAACCAGAAAACTCTGTCCTCGTCTTATATTTTCAAAATAAAATGATGGATGATTTGGATATACATAAAACTATTAGTTTACATAATGACTTGCTGCCTATTGATAACTTACATATTAATATCAGATTTAGATATTCTAAACCATTTGGTCTTAAAGCGTGTAACTATAAAATAATAGCAACAAACCTTCACAATATTAACATCGGACAGGATACATGTGTTTGCCACAAACCTTCATTTCATAGATACGCGGATCCTAACCATAACCACATTATAACTGGCAATTTAGATATAATCCCATATCCTGAACTTAGAGATATTTTATCACTTGGTTTTAAATTTCGACCTAATCTACCTATTAATAAATCTACCTTTAAAAAATTGTTATATCTAGATTTATTAAAATACTGAATAAGATCAGCATACAAATATAATATACCAGTTGAGGCATACCACATGTGGTTATTTACAATGCTTAATATCATATCTAACAAATATAATCAATTGAAATTCATACAGGATAATCTATATAATACCAAATTAATAAATAGGCAGCTCAAAGATATACATGAACATTTTGTAATCACTCCTGTTGACAAAGCTGCTTGCAATTATGCAATTATATGTAAATCATATTATATAGAAATTATTAAAAATGAACTACAGTCTAGCCATACATACAAACACATAACATCTTCCTCTAATATAATAATCAAAAAATTAATTGCATTGCATAAAAAATTAAAGTTAAAGTATAATAAACTAAAATATCCGTTTATATATGGCATACCCAAATTTCATAAATCACCTATTGCATTTATATTCATAACATAATGTAGAGATAGTTATGCTAAATTTCCAGGAAAAACATTAGAAAAGTTACTTAAAATTATATTAAATACTTAAATAAAACTATTACAATAAATAATAACTTACCGATTATAAATGCAATAAAAAATAACAATATTCAGCAAATACAAACATTTGACTTTAACAGTCTATTTACGAGCATTAATCTTGATAATTTAAAAGTCGTTCTCCAGAAACTATATTTGGAAAATAAAAATGCTAT
Organism: Mastigoproctus giganteus; assembly: GCF_048544385.1. Taxonomy (NCBI): domain Eukaryota; kingdom Metazoa; phylum Arthropoda; class Arachnida; order Uropygi; family Thelyphonidae; genus Mastigoproctus; species Mastigoproctus giganteus. The sequence goes on along the minus strand of NC_143580.1, from coordinate 151,810,811 downwards.
AAAGGTTGATTTAACCTATTGGGATACTCTAATAAATTTATGCATCTTTAATAATTATGTATATGATGGAACATCGTTATACTTGCAAGTGACTGGCACCCCTATGGGAAGTCCAGCATCAAGCATAATCGCAAACCTTTATCTATATTATACAGAAAGAGCATTCCAAGATAACCTACTTATATTCAGATACGTAGATGACCTATGTGTGTTTAATTGTCCACATTTTGTCCAGTATTACAATAAATTATATCCAGAAGAACTTGTATTAGAAAAAACTAATTGTTCTGATACTATAGCAAATTACCTGGATCTTCATATAGAAATATTCCATAATAATATAGACGTAAACATATATAATAAAAGAGACGCATTTAATTTCAATGTAGTTGGCATTACAAACTGGAGATCTAATATATCAAAATCAGTGCATGCTAATATCATTTTATCCCAATCTCCGAGGATTGCTTATATTTGCAATAATAATAAAAAACATAATAGCATTGTACAACAAGTTGATTAATAATAATTTCCCTATCTCTTACCTGAAATATCACTTCAGGAAAGCGATAAGCATAATTAATTTCAAAAATTTGTTTTCTGAACCCATTGGTTCGATATAATTGTCATATTTAGTGCCATATATATATGTACATAGGATACACTTTGCATTCTTGGTGTCTTACAGCGTAGAAAACTTGTACCCACCGTCTTGCAAATTACAGTGTATCACTTTTTTTTTTTTTTTTCTTTTTAATACATAGTTAAATTCATTTAAGTTTACTTAAGTTCACGCTGAGGTAACATGCAAATTCAGCTCAGGGTCCTACTATAGGAACGGGTTTGCGATCCCGGGCATACCCGAGCCACAACTTATATCTTGTAATGTCTTTAAGCTGTCCTACACTTTTTATTTTTATTTCTCCGAAATTATTAGGGCAATCCGAGGACATAGGAGAAACTGTTTCTTATCTATACCACTATTTTTGGCCTTTGTGGAGTTCAGGTTCTATTATTCCTACTCCTTTAGTTTTTCTTCTTACTATCTGTATGTTTCTTTTTGCGTTAACTTAGAAATGATTGGCTAATTGATTAATTATTTATTTATTTTTACCATATCCATCACATAGGGGGCACCACATATTATTTTGACGACTATTACATTATGTCCTGGATACGGTAAATATGTAGTATGCATTATATATTTAATCTTATTTTAATCATTAAATTACATTCTCTGTCGGGTCAACGATGATAAATATATATGCTTACATTTATAATTTACTTATATTTTCTTATTTTTGATTCTAAAATTTCTTAACTTTTTAATTACTATGTTTGATTTATATTTGGCCTATATTGGTTTATATTTGGTTTAGATTTAAATTACTTAGCATATATTGATCATTACAGAAACAGAGAACCTCTTGTCATTTTTTGACTTCAGTCTTGGTGGTTGGCCCCAGTTGAAGTCGTCTGGATTTTGGGTAAAAAGCGATAATAATAATTTTTTTTTTTTTTTGCGTTTTCTTAAATCGCTGAATGTATTATTTGATTGATTTACTTTTTATATTATTTTCTATTATCTTTAATATTTTATAGACATTATGGGTGTAATGCATGATTGCTATGCAACTGCAATTGACTCATAAATATTAGTTACAGTTACAGTTGTTATAATTATTAACTTTCTTTTTTATCACTAATATATAGAGGCCGTGCCACTGAAATCCTTGGAAATTAGGTGATGGGGCCTTGCCAGAGTACTTAAATAAACTATTGGGTGCCTGACCTGCCTCCTTGTGGCAAAGCGTGGGCAATGATGGATCCCAATAGGGACCCAACAGCTAAATAAATGGTCAGAGAAACAACAGAACATAACTCTACACAACAAACCACTCCCCCACACACTTTTTAAATCTCTGGCCTCCACAGAGTTCTGTGTCACACCTACAAAGAATACAGTGCAGAGATGGGGGAAACCCCTGGTGTTGTCAGACAACTAACACACTTTACACTAGTAGTATTATAGTGTTAAACAAGTAATGTAAATGCCTCAGCTGGTTGCATTCAGCTGCACTAATTGTCATAATGTTATTGAAGGATTTACCGCTTCAGATTTCATATATTGTTCTCTATATATGAAATCTTCATTTCATATATTGAGAACTTTATCAAGTGTGGGTGATGTACTTTCTTTTACATTTCTTCTGTATTCTGAATAAGTTGCCACAATACTTAGGGAAATATAAATGTGTAAACATTAAATGTGAAATACTGGAAAGTGATTGTTTTAGTTTGCCTTTTTCTTCTTGGCTTCTATAGTACATGTACATGGTTTTAGTTTTGCATCTACATTTTGCCATTTGTCAGAAGTTAAGATTTATATTTTGTATTGGAACTTTTGTTTATTCAACCCTGTGGATATTAAATTTTTTTTTATATGACCCGTTTGCTTATTCTCATTAAAGTGTCAATGATTTAATTAAATTTCTGTTTGATGTGTGTTCTGCTTCCCTGTATAAAGGAAATGGAATAGGTTGCACATATTTGTTCATTATTTCAGCCACAAATTCTGCATTTGCTTTGGATTAACTTGTTTGTTGTTGAATAAATTGCTATTTTACCACATCCCTTGTGTAATAAGTGATAGCTGGCCTAACTTCTATGGAAATTTAAAACTGAACCATAGATTTGTTGGGAAAGTTGGATTAACTTGCATTTATTTTTGTTAGGTTTTCACTTGATCTGATTTGTGAACTTCCAAGCTAGCCGTAGCAGTTAGCATTAAGCAGTGAGAAATGTTAAGAGAAACTGCTTTAGCAAAGTACTTCCTTTTATTGTTTTTTCACTTTATTCTCTAATTTTCACTTAGCTTTATGCCACACAGCCTGATAAATAACACCACTGAAAAATTGAGGACAATAGCACATAAGATCTTTGACTAGCCCAGTGATTGATTAAGTTCAGTGAGATTAAGATTATGAATCTTTATCTCACTGAACATCCAGAGATGAATTGTTATAAAATTCTAGTGTCTATAAAAATATTTTTGGGATTGTATTCCATAAGGTTGCCGTGATCATTAATATTGCAATCATGGCAATTAGCTGGTGGTGTCATGTATATCTAGAGTTTGTAGATGACACTCTGCATCATCTTGAACTGAGATTTAGTTTTTGAGGAATCAGTTAGTCTCCATGCACTTGGTTCATATATTGACACTTCTAAGACAATCATTAATCCAAAAATATTGCTTCAGTAGGGAAGTAAACATTAAGTTTAGCTTATTCACAGAGCTACTAAGATGAAAGTGAGCTTTGTCACACATTATCATTTCAAAGCTAAAACTATTACTTTTTTTATCATAACCGACCATATGCCAGTAATACATGAATCTGTATGTGGGGTAGATTTTCTGTGCTTGCACAACCTATACTTTATATTACATCTTTAATATTAGCCAAAATCTATATAAATGAATCTTTGGCTAGGAAGGATGAACTTAATCTGAGCACGAATAAGTGCAGCATAGAATTAGGATATGCATCACATAGCATTCTCTAAAAATTAGTTTTTAGTATGTGCTCTAAGCTATAGCTCTAGAGTAGATATTTTTGAAAATGGATTACATAATACCTGTGTGTTTCTAAATGTGAAAGGAGTATTAGAAACTATGGGTTGAAGGTTTGAGAAGATGAAAAAAGATATTTGTTGACATTAGACTTGAATTTCTCTAAATTGTAATTTTCAGGAAATACATGTTGAGGAAGGTTGTTCCAGAAAGCTGAAGTTGAAGGGATAAATGAGGAAGAAGAAAAATTGGTTCTGTTGGTTTAAAGTTGGACAATAAATGGATGTTGACTGGTTGCAAAGTGTTTGGACTGGTTTAGAAGAGGGAGGGGTTATTACAGAAGCTAGTTCAGAAGATACCTCCATGGGTACCTATAGAAAAGGCATGTAGAAAAAACAGAATGTCTATGAGACAGAGAGTGGAAAGGCTTTACCACAGACAGGTTATTAATTAATCTGACTTTTGATTGAAGTCTTTTCTTTTTAATGGAGTCTCGAGCCTGAGAGAGAAAGAGAGGTATAAGACACAACTGAGTTTTAGAAGGATTGAAATTAACTAAATTATTTTTGACCCAGTGAAGAATTATATGGAGATCAGCATTTAAGAAATTGGTGGAGGATATTCTAGAAGTTCAAGCTGTTTGTGAAGAGTATGGTCCCAGTTTCTCAAAAGTGAAAGGTGAAAAGGAATGTGCTATCATACATAAAACTATGGATAGGATTTCCACTCAGTGGAAGAAGGTCATTAATATATAAGAGGAAAAGAGCAGGAGAAAGAACTGAACCTTGGGGAACCAGGGCTTTTTATCTTCTCCAGCATTAGTGAAGAAGACAAAAAGACCATCACTTACACCAAGTGATCAGAGAGAAAACTGGATACCCAGTTGCAAAAAAAAGTTGGCAATCTGTAAGGTAGAAACTTGTTAAGAAGAGCTTTATGCCAAACATGATCAAAAGCCTTAGAAATGTCAAAAGTGAATGCTTGAGTTTCACCAAACGTTTTGATTGAATTTGTCCATAGATGGGTAATATAAGAGAAAATATCACCAGTGGATCAATACCGATGGAATCCATATTGGCAATCATTGATCAGATGGAAGGTTTCAAGATAGTTTGAGTTGGTGGTTAATGGGTTTCTCTGTTATTTTGGAAAGAGTAGAGGTAAGTGTATTGGGATGATATTGGATGGGAGGGATTTGTTATCCCTTTTTTTAGGAACTGGCTGAATATGAGCAAATTTCCAAGCTGAAGGAAAAAAACACCAGAGGAATAAAAAAGTGTAAAAAAAGGCAACACAGAACAGGACTTAGCTCGGGAGGAAAGGTTTTGAGAACAGTTGGAGAAATATCACTAGCACCTGGAGCTTTCTTGGCATCAAGGCTGTTCAAAATTTTTCTGACATTCTTTTGACAGAAGACCACAGGAGGCATCAAGCAGAGTGTTCTGGGAATGGTAAGAGATGGTTTACCATGATTCCCAATACAAGAGTTAGAAGAAAAGGAGGATGCTAGTAAATTGGCTTTATTGTTCGCTGAGGAGGCAATAGAACCATTCAGGTTATAGCAGAAGTGGGAATAGAGGTGGGTAAAAGTTGCAGCCAATAGCTTTTGTAAGAGACCAGATGGTTTTGGACAAGAAGCAAGATTTCTGCTCTTAGCCTATTTCAAATCTAGGTTGGACTGATTAATAAATGCATATGGTTGTTGCAAGCTTTAGTGATGCTTTGTTGGAGATAAGTCAATAATTAACCTAACTGCCCTCTTTTGAATGGAATCTAGAGAAGCCTAAGAGAGCTTTTTGTGGCACCACCCCAGATGTGGGAACAATATTCCGTGGTAGGGCGGATTTGCGAATGTACAGAGTGAGCAGCTGTTGGAAGAAAAGTGACGCTGAGGGCAAAAGAAAAAACCCAGTTTTTTAGATGCAGAGGAAGCAATATTTGTGATGTGGTTATACCAAGAAAGATTAGGAGTCAGGATAATTCCAAATAGAGATATATGATCTTGTCTAGAAATGAGTGTTATCGAAGATAAGCACAGGAGCAGGAGAATCCTTTTTGAGAAATGTAAGACAGGACTGAGGTTTAGAATGATTGAAACCAACCTAAGTTATCTTTGCCCTACTGTAGAATTACCTGGAGATCAGCATTTAAGGAATTGGTAGTGGATATTTGAGAAGTTCAAGCTCTTTCAGGGCAACATTTCTCAAACTGGAAGTTGGAATGCAATGTGTTATCATCAGGAACATTATGGATAGGATTTCCCATCAATGCAAGAATGTCATTAATATACAAGAGGAAAACAGTGGGAGAAAGAACTGAACCTTGAGGAACACCTGCATTAATGGATGAGTTAGAAGACAGAGAGCCATCTAGCATCACCTGTAGTGAGAGGTCAGATTTAAAACTGGATACCTAATTACAAAATATAGTTGGCAAACCATAAGATGGAAACTCATTTAGAAGTTCTTTATGCCAAACATGATCAAAAGCCTATGAAATTGTCAAGAGCAACTGTTTGAGTTTCACCAAACTTTTCAATCGAATTTGTCCATAGATGGGTAACATGAGCCAGTATATCACCAGTGGATCGATACTGATGGAATCCATACTGGCAATTATGGATCAGATGGAAGTTTTCTAGATGTTTAAGAGTGGGCAGTTAATAGATTTCTCCATTACTTTAGAAAGAGTGGAAGTAATGGAGAAATCATTATTGTGGAAAGTGTAGAAGTAAGTGCAATGGCATGATAATTGGATAGGAGCAGTTTGTCACCTGTTTTTTTTTTTTTTTTTGGAACTTCTGGATATGACCAAATTTCCAAGCTGTGGAATAAGAAAGTGAAAAAAGATGACACAACACAGGTGTTGTGCTCAGGAGCACAGGTTTTAAGAACAATTGGAGAAATACTGCTAGGTCCTGGTGCTTTCTTGGCTTCAGAGCTGTCAAAATTCTTCTGACATCCTTTTGACAGACAGAAGACCACAGGAGGCATTGAGTGGAGTGTACTGGAAATGGTAGGAGGTGGTTTATCAAGATCATCAATACATGAGTTAATAGGATGCTAGCAGGTTAGCTTTATCTTTGGCTGAAGTAGTGGATTAGAACCATCTGGTTTTGCCACAGGTGGGAATAGCTTTGAGAAGAGACCAGAATGCTTGACTACCATTTGGATAAGAAGCAAGTATTCTCCTATTAGTCTGGTCAGAATCTAGTTTGGACTGATTAATAACTGCTTTACAACTTTGGCAAGCTGGGATGTAGGCATAAAATGAACCCGGAGATTTAAATGCAAGCAAATTGCGATGTGCAACATTCTTATCTTGAACAGCCTTAGCACATTTATTTGAAAACCAAGGTTTAGATAAAGGAAAAGATTTTAATGTGGAGTATGAAATAAAGGATTTCATCCATACAAGAATAATTTCACTGACATCTCAGCAATTGTTGACATCAGATTTGAAACAGTAATCCGACCAAGGAAAAGAAGAAAAGAAATCATGCAAATGATACCATTTTGCATTCTTGTAATGCCACACAACACGATGTTGAGAATGGCCACAAGAGAAAGGCTCCATTGGAGAATAAACTGTCTTGAATGTATACTTTGAAGGATTGTTCACGAGTAAGGTCAAGAGCATTTGGTGTATGTTTAGGGTTGTCTGGTATTCTGGTAGGTAAATGAACAATTTGTACAGGGTCATTAGTAATTGCAAAAGTCTCAGCATCTTGGTCGAGATTCTGTCCCCCCCCCCACAAATAGAAAACAGAAGCCAGCTGGGGTTATGAACATTAAAATTATCATGGAATATTACCTCACTGTTAGAAAAGTTGTCTAGAGAAGGTCTAGTTTCAAAGAAAGGAAGTAGAGAGTTATAAGTGATTAGTGGAGTTGGGAGAACAAAGGATGCTGTAAATATTTTTGACAAAATGGAACCAGGATGTTTTAAGTCAGAGAAGATTGAAAAGTAGAAATTCTAAATTACTCTCTCTGACAGGGAATATCAGAGTTGACACATGCACAAGTACCACCTTTGAATTAAAGGGAATTGTACAGATGAACAGTGAATAATTAGGATAACTGAAATGTGCTGTAGTTGAGGCAACTTATAATTCAGATTTCTGTCAGAAAAAGTAAGTGGGATTTGGTAGACTGAAGATGGAAGTGGATATTATTGATTTTGAAACTGAGATCTTGTATATTTCTGAAATGAATGAGCAAGTTTTTGGGAAGTTTGGATATTTTCATAGTTGAGTGTGTTCTGTTAGTTTGACTATTCTAGGTGTATTCAGTAGTAAAGTAAGAATGGAACTAGGGATGTGATGTATAAAGTAATCAAAGCCTCAGCATCTCAACTGTTTGGGTCCATGTGACTGGAAAACAGAAAATTTTGACAAAATGGGACCAGGAGGTTAAGCCAGAGAAGATCGTAAAGAGGAGATTCCAAATTACTGTCTCTGACAAGATATATCAGAGTGGACATATGTACAAGTATAGTCTTTGAATTAAAAGGAATTGTACAGATGAACAGTGAATAATTAGGATAATTGAAATGAGCAGTGATTGAGGCAATTGATAATTGGGATTCTCTCAGAAAAAATAAATGGGGCTTGGCAGGCTGAAAATGGAAGTGGACATCTTTGAGAGATCGAAACTCAGACCATATATATTTGTGAAATGAATGAAGAAACTTTGGGGAAGTTTCAATCTTTTTGCAGTTGAGTGTGTTCTATTAATTTGACTATTCTTAATGTATGTAGTAGTAAAGTAAGAATGGAGATGGGGACATGATGTATTAAGTAAAAATTTTTAGATATTGCATACGTACAGCAAGAATGTACCCAGCTTCTTGAACATAACTTGGGCTTGACAGTGACCTCCCACCCCTCCTGCTGTATGCACAATACTGCTGTGAGCATTATGACTAGAATATTTACTAGACAGATTAAACCTTACTGGTCAAGGCAGAACAAAAAATACTACTTTTCATAATGCCATAAAAAGAGCATTATTTATTTATTATTTTTTGTTGTGCACATTCATTCATGATGCTATTTTGCTATATAAAATAGTGTGAAGAATTCTGAAGGGAAAATTTTTGTTTATAAGAAACTTTACTTTTGTAGGTATCTGGATAAGGCTCATTAGGGATAAGAGCAATCTGAGTATTACTCAAGTTAACAAAATTCTTCGAAATTTAGAGAGCAAGAAAGCAATTAAGGCTGTTAAATCAGTTGCAGTAAGTAGGAATTTTATTCTGTTGAAATTAAAAAGTTTGACAAATGATTTTATAATTTCTGTATCTGATTTTCCTAAATGATTTTGAATCTGTCTACTGGCAATCCCAAAACTCGATAAAGACCATTCCATTCCTCACAACTATAGACCTATTTCTCTTACCAGCTGTCTGAACAAAACCCTCAAAAAAATGCTTCATTGTCATCTTGAGTCCTGAAACTTGATTAACAACAATTTGGATTCCGAAAATATCAATCATCACTGGATCTCATGATTAAAGCTGAAGCAAATATCAGAAATGCATTGTTATTTGATTTTTAGGAGCATTAGCAACTAAGGCTAAATTGCTCTGGGGATATGCCGTGGTCATTCCCTGACCTTTCCGATCCTCCGTATTTGGTGGTCATGGGCTTGAACCCCGGTCTAATCAAGAAGTGTGTGCTACGCACTGCTGCTCCTGCCCACTTGGCTATGGAGGTGCCCAGGAATGCATTGATCAAAAACAATCTTGTAATGATCTGTCTTGACATTTAGAAAGCCTTTGACACCACATGATGTTTCAGCATTTTAAAGGATCTACTGAAGGGAAACTACATTCTCTTGGCCTGGAGGTCAATTACCATATTTCATCCAAAATTTCCTTCAACAAAGATCCTTTCAAGTTTTTTTATCAACACACTCTCTCTAAAAATTTTTGCTCAAGAAGAAGGAATCAAATAAGGTTTTATTCTCAGCCACTTTATTTGCAGATTGAAATATATAATCAAAAAAATCATTCTGTAAACAGTGAATTCATACCTTTACTCCGATGTTCTCACAATTTCCTGTCATTCTCAAGACATTGAATACAATTACATTGAATGACAACTGCAAATATCAATAAATTGCATCCAGCTGTGGATGACACAAAAGTTATAGACTATCCAGTCAGAAATCTATTGTCATTTACTTCTGTGCCAGAATTAAAATGCATCCTGAACCAGAATTCCACTTAGATAACCATCCTCTTCCAGTAGCAAATAATATTTGTCTTCTAGGTTTAATTTTTGATAGAAAGTTAAACTTTTAAAAGCACATTGCACATCTCCAGACTGCTTGTCAAAAAAAATGAACATACTCAGATCCTTATCAGCCACAACCTGGGGAGCAGATCAATACACCTTGATTCACTTATTTAGATCAATAGTCAGACCTTGGCTGGACTATGGCATGCCTGTTTTCAATTCTGTTAGGGAAGGTGCTTTATCTCACCTAAACCCTATTTAACATTCAGCTCTGAGGATAGCTCTAGGTGCTTTCAGAATGTCTCGAGCACAAAGTCTGTATGTTGAAGCCTATGAAGCTCCTGTAAATATCAGGAGAAAGTTGTTATTACTGACCTGTGCAACCGAGATCCAAAGTCAGTTGACTCATCCTATTTGGTTAATACTTAACAATCCACAGTTTACAATCCTTTATAGAAACAAACTGAAGGAAATGAATACAAGTTGGTATTATAGGTTAAAGGAACTAATAGAAAATTGGGGATATATACTTCAATAAAGTCTTCTGAGATCCTATAGACCTCTGACCTTCCATGGCTTGCCAGCATGTTTATAACAGTTATTTCCAACAGTGAGAAAAACACTCTCTAGCAGACATTAGCATCCAACAACTACACATTGCTCATACACAATATTATTCCAACTTCCCTAAATTTTATACTGTTGGATTAAAGTCTGAGAATGGAGCAGGTGCAGCAGTAGTACTCCTTGACCCTACCCACACACCTCTTCTCACAGAATGTAGTAATTACACCACTGAATTATTATGCCATAAAGCTTACTCTAGAAAATATTTTCCACCTCTCAATCCAAAACAGTAATAATATACAGAGTCCAAAAAGTGCCTTATTAGCCATGCAAAACAATTCCCTACCTACTCATCTTTTACTAAAGCTCATCAGAAAAGAGCTGATTCAACTGAGAGAGCATCGCCAAAAAATTATCTTCTGCTGGATCCCAGTCCATACTGGAATACCAGGAAATGGAACAGCCGATAATGCTGCCAAACATCCATCCAGCACAGCCTCAATGAATTATCTAGTATTATTCACTGATCACAAAATGAATATACGAAGTACACTGAGTGATCACTGAATTATTACCCACCCCTATGAAAACTGAATGCGACCCATTGACGACGTGAGGTACGAGAGTGCGCAGATAGTCAACCTACGTAGCGTAGGTAAGGTTTCAGTGGTTCAGTAGGTAGTAAAATTCCGAGCGTGATGGGCAAAAGGAAGGATTTATCGGACTTTGATAAAGGACAGATTGTGGGAGCTCGATGAGCTGCTGCCTCGATTTCCCAAATGACTGAACTGGTGGGGTGTTCGAGAGACGCCATTGTTAAAGTGTACCAGGACTGGCATCAAAATGGTCAAACAATGACCCAACAGAAAAACTGCAAAGGTCAGCAAAAGGTTGATGTTAGAGGTGAGCGCTGGGTCCGATGACTCGTACTGGCAAACAGGCACAGAACCTTTGAAGAGTTGACTACCCAATACAACATGGGCCAACCCGGAACAATATCTGGCATGACCATGCATCGCACATATGGGCTATACCAGCAGACATCCCCTACGGCATCCTCTCCTAACTGAGGTTCGTCGGCTTAAAAGACGCGCCTGGCGCAACGAGCACGTAAGTTGGATGTTAGAAGACTGGAAGAAGGTGTGCTGGTCGGATGAGTCACATTATTTACTCCACACCGTGGATGGTTTTGTACAGATTTGGCATTAACAACATGAGGCTCTTGATCCATCATGCATGGTATCAAAAGTGCAGGCCAGTGGAGGCAGTTGTATGGTGTGGGGAACTTGGACTCCTGGTCCATATGGAAACACGTATCACCGGTCTCCGCTATCGTCAACTGCTTGATAACTGTGTACACCCCAGTATGATACACTTTTTCCCGAATGGCGATGGTGTCTTCCAAGATGACAGTGCGCCTAGCCATCGGGCACTTGATGTGTAGGAATGGTTTGAGGAGCACAGTTCTGACTTCTAGCATATCGATTGGGCTCCAAACTCCCCCAATATCAATCCCATAGAGCACTTATGGGACACTATGGAAAGGCATATCAGGTGTCTGGATATACCAATCACCTCCATACCTGTATTGCTGACTGTATTACACACAGCTTGGTTGGCCATACCTCCCGAACGCTTCCGACATCTTGTTGAATCAATGCTACGTTGGATAGCTGCTGTACTGTGGGCTAAAGGAGGACCTACGAAGTATTAGGTAGGTGGTCATAATTCAGTGATCACTCAATGTATATGTAAAGGACGATGGACACTTCAATGACAAATTGAAGTCATTGAATATGGTCCTTGAGGTTGTCACAGACATTCTCTCAGATATGCCAGACAAGCTGTACTTGCTACCTGGGAGTCTAAAACGCTGATGGAACTGATATTCAGGTGACACTCAAGTCAAGTGGACCCAATTTCGGCGAAGTCCGGACTGTCTGTGACAGCCAAATCCTCTGCTTGCACCTTCACGATGGTGGGACTGGGTATAGCCTCCATGCACAAGTACATGGTTGGTGACCACCCAGGTGTGAACCAACGTAAGCAGGGGTCTAGGTGTGGTGCCCACACCACATGGAGGAATGCCGCCCCTCTATGTTACCAGGCAGTACTACGTGGTAGATGACTCTCATCAACCGGTGAAATACCACCACTTTGCTTATTGGAGGCTTGAAGTGGTGGAACCCATGTTTAGTCTCTAGAGCTAAGTTCCGGTCAACCCTTCCCTATCTCTTCCATCATGCAATATAATTGATGACTTTTGAGGTTATGATGAACGTCGTGGCGAGATCCGATATTCCTTACATTTCGAGGGTACAGCTCTAAAACGGTGTTCGCAGGCCGGCCGCTAGTTAGTACACCAGACCGAACCTATTGGTAACTCTTTAGGAGGCTTCCGGATCAGCTAGTGTATAATCTTGCTACCTCTACTCTGGCAGATAGTGACTGGAGGGAGTCAGAGTAGTGTGTATGCGGGGAGCATTGTCGAGGCCACGTTATGTCAAGGATCTGGGTATATTCTTACCACATGTACCCCATATCCAAAAATTTCATTACTTCATACAGCATGTCCCACCCACTTATTCTTACTATTGAATACACCATGAATTGTCAAACTAATAGAGCAAGCTTATCTGCGAAAAGATCCAAACCTCCCAAGGACTTCCTAATTCATTTCACAAATATACGTGGTCTCAATTCTAATCTCAACGATGTCCATTTCCACTTGCAGTCTGCCAAACCCCATGTACTTTTTCTGACAGAATCTTAGTTATCGGTTGATTCAACTACTGCTCATCTCAGATGCCCAAATTATTCGCTGTATGATTCCTTTCGCCTCAAAGGTGGCACTTGTGCATATGTCCATTCTGATATTCCCTGTCAGAGACTTGGCAATTTGGAATCTCCTCTCTTTGATCTTCTCTGGCTTAAAATCTCTCTACCTCATTGTGTCAAACTCATCTGTTGTCTCTACCGTTCTCCCAACTCCACTAATCACTTTGAGTTCTTTGATTTCCTCTCTTTGCAACTTGACTTTCTCCAGTCCAACTTTCCTAACAGTGAGTTAATTTTCCTTGGTGATTTTAATGTTCACAACTCCAGCTGGCTTCCATTTTCTAGTCACACCGACCCAGCAGGTCGAGATGCTGAGGCTTTTGCAATTGCTAATGACCTAGCACAGATTGTTCATTTACCTACGAGAATACCGGACAATCCTAATCATACAGCCAATACCCTTGATCTTTTTCTCACAAACAACCCATCTAAGTACATGGTCAAAGTGAGAAGTCCTTTAGGCACTTCAGATCACAACTTGGTGATTGTCTCTTCTTCAATGGAACCTTTATCTCATGGCTATTCCCAACCTCGTGTTGTTTGGCATTACAAGAATGCAAAATGGGATGACCTGTGAGACTTCTTTTCTTCTTTTCCTTGGTCGGATAACTGTTTCAAAACTTCTGATGTCAACGTCTGCTCAGATCATGTCAGTGAAATTATTCTTGCAGGAATGGAATCCTTTATCCCACACTCCACTTTAAAATCTCGTCCTTTATCTAAACCTTGGTTTTCCAATAAATGTGCTAAGGCTGTCCAAGAGAAGAATGTTGCATATCGTAATTGGCTTGTTTCTAATTCTTCAGTTTCATTTTCTGCCTACACCAAAGCTCGCAACAATTGTAAAGCAGTTATTAATCAATCCAAACTATAGTTTGAACAGGCTAAGAGTAGAAACTTGCTTCTCGCCCTAATGGTAACCGAGCATTCTGGTCTCTTGCCAAAGCTATTGGCTGCAACTTTTGCCATCTCTGCTCCCACCTCTGTCCAAACCAGATGGTTCTGTTGTCACTTCAGCCAAGGATAAAGCTGACCTGCTAGCATCCCATTTTTCTTACAGCTCATGTATTAATGATCTTGCTAAAACACCTCCCACCATTCCCAACACGCTCCATTCAATGCCTCCTGTGGTCTTCCGTCAAAAGGATATCAGAAGGATTTTGATGAATCTTGATGCTACGAAAGCTCCAGGTCCTGATGGTATTTCTCCACTTGTTCTCAAAACCTGTGCTCCCGAACTTATTCCTGTTCTTTGCCGCCTTTTTTCACTTTCTTATTCCAAAGGTGTTTTTACTCTTCTGCTTGGAAATTTGCTCATATCCAGCCAGTTCCTAAAAAGGGTGACAAATCCCTCCCATCCAATTATCGTCCCATTGCAATTACTTCTACTCCTTCTAAAGTAATGGAGAAATCAATTAACCGCCAACTCTTAAACTACCTAGAAACCTTCCGTCTGATCAATGATCGCCAGTATGGATTCCGTCAGTGTCGATCCACTGGTGATATTCTGGCTTATGTTACCCATTTATGGACTAATACAATGGAAAGGTTCAGTGAAACACAAGTAGTTGCTCTTGACATTTCAAAGGCTTTTGATCGTGTTTGGCATAAAGGTCTTCTAAACAAGCTTCCATCTTATGGTTTGCTAACTGTTTTTAGTAATTGGTTATCCAGTTTTCTCTCTGATCGCTCACTGAGGGTGATGGTAGGTGGCTCTCTGTCTTCTAACTTGTCCACTAATGCCGGTGTCCCCCAAGGTTCAGTTCTTTCCCCCACTCTTTTCCTCTTGTATATCAATGACCTTCTTCCATTGACTGGAAATCCTATCCATAGTTTTGCCGATGATAGCACATTGCATTCAACTTTCCATTTTGAGAAACCTTGTCCTGCTCAATCAGCTTCAACTTCTCGAAAATCTGCTACCAATTCCTTAAATGCCGATCTTCAGGTTATTCTCCAGTGGGGCAAAGACAACTTAGTTGATTTCAACCCTTCTAAAACTCAGTCTTGTCTTTTATCTTGCAAAAAGGATTCTTCTGCTCCTATGCTTATCTTTAGTGACACTCCGATTTCTGGGCAAAATGATATATCTCTTTTGGGGATTACCCTGACTTCTAATCTCTCTTGGCACAAGCACATTACAAATATTGCTTCCTCTGCATATAAAAAACTTGGTTTTCTCTTTCGCTCTCGGCGTTACTTTTCTTCCAAACAGCTGCTCACTCTGTATAAATCGCAAATCCACCTTGCCATGGAATATTGTTCCCACATCTGGGGTGGTGCCCCCAAAACCTCTCTCAGGCTTCTTGATTCCATTCAGAAGAGGGCAGTTAGGTTAATTAATGATTCATCTGTAACAGAGTCTCTCCACTCACTTTCTCATAGACGCACTGTTTCTGCTGCATGCCTCTTCTACAGATACTTCCATGGGCACTGTTCTTCTGAATTGGCTTCTATAATTCTTGTTCCCTCTTTCAAAACAGTCCGAACACGTGCCGCCACCAGCCAACATCCATTTACTGTCCAACTTCAAAACCACAGAACCAACTTTTCATCTTCCTCATTTATTCATTCAACTGCCGTTTTCTGGACCAACCTTCCTTCATACGTATTTCCTGAAAATTACAATCTACAGAAGTTGAAGTCCAATGTCAACAAATATCTTGTTTCATCTTCTCAACCTCCAACCCAAGCATGGTACTAAGTACTATAGGTTCAGGGGCTCACATCTGGTGAGTATGGGCTTGGCACACCCAGGGTCCTGAGCTGGATATCATCATTCTTCTCCTTCTTGGTGATTCCTTTCTTCTTCTGACTCTCTCTCTCTCTCTCTCTCTCTCTCTCTCTCTCTCTCTCTCTCTCTCTCTCTCTCACACAGGGTAACTCGGAATTTTTTTTTTGGCTGGCGCAGCATAAGCCTCAGGCTTCCTTGCACCATATGGCTAATAATAATAATAATAATAATATCTCTCGTGTTTGGGGTTCACATAAAAAAAAAAAAAAAAATGCAAATTCATAATAAACTCCTTCAAATTAACCCTGTATTTGAATTATGGGCTCCCAGCTACTGTACAAACAGACAAGAAGTTTCCAGTACTTTTTTGGTATCTTTAAAGATAAAGAAATTGATGAAGCAATAGATGTTTTGCAGCATCAATTCTTGTTAGTTTTAATGTGAGAACCAATCAGACAATATTATGAAAGGAGAAAAAAAAAATTGATAATTGTTGCTCCTTGGTTTGGGAACTGATAAATGCACAAGGAGGCTTTATAACATATCCAGGTGAAAATGAAAAGTGAGTTCAAATACTCCCCCCCCCTTCTTTTTGTGAAGCTTCAGAAATGCTCACGTTTAATCAAAACGTTATGAAAAAAGTTTTGATTAAACATTCCTGAAGAGTTAAGTCTAGAACAGTATCTTCCTCAAAGCACTTTGGGCCTTGAGGTTGTCTAAAAGATTCTCTCAGATATGACAAGCTGGGTTTGCTACCTGAGAATTTATAATGCTCATGGAACCGATATTCAGGTGAACTGCATTTCAGCAAAGTTCTGTCAACCAAATCCTCTGCATGCACCTTCATGATGGTAAGACTTAATAACCCTGAGTATAAACCCTGTATGCAAGTCCTGAAATACGGCACTTTGGAGTTGATCACCCAGCTGCGAACCAATGTAAGCAGAGATAGAGGTGTGGCACCCAGACCTCTGGGTGCCACACCTTTGTGGATTTATTGGATGATTGTTTTCTGCAGCAGCATGTTCGAGAGGCAACCAGAGAAAGTAATACTCTTGATCTGGTTATCAGCAGTGATCATTCGTGTATTAAGAATTTGCAGATAAAGGAACCACTAGGTGGCAGTGATCACAGTGTACTGATACAGGATTTATTTAAAGATTTAATTACAATCAGGGGTAAAGGAAAGGGTTTTTGCTTCCGTAAAGGTGAGTACAGTGGTCTCCGACAGTTTTTAAATTCTGTACAGTGGGATCAACTGACGATGTTACCAACAGTAAATTCGAAGTGGGAAGCATTCAAGGAAATAATCGTGGAAGCTACTAAAAGTTTCATGTCTATTAAGAAATATTGTTCAAGGTTTAGGCCTAAATGGTTATCTAATGAACTAATAAAACTCGTAATTGAGAAGAAAAATGCATGGGATGCATATAAATTATCAAGCGACTCAGAAGCCTATGGCAGATATAAACTAGTCTGTAATCAGATGACAAAGGAGGTTAGGCAGGTGAAGGCAGATTATGAGAAATCCTTGGCAAAAGATGCTAAGAAAAACAGCAAGGATTTCTTTACTTATATAAACTCTAAAAGGAAGGGGATGAATCTGATTGGTCCACTTGACATCGATGGTTCAACTGTTGATGATCCTGCTCAGATAGCAAACAAACTGAATGAGTATTTTGCCTCTACATTCACACATGAGAAATTATTAAGGTTTGAAAATGGCAGAAGGTTATCAAATTGTAGCAGGATACTTAATGATTTTGTAATAACTGAAAACAAAGTGGAGGAGAAATTGTTGAAGTTAAACATAAGAAAAGCACCTGGGGTGGATGGGATCTATCCAGTTATATTAAAGGAGGCGGAAAAGCAACTAAGCAAACCCTTAGCCATAATTATGAGAGTGTCCTTGGACTCAGGGGAGGTTCCCACGGACTGGAGATGTGCAAATGTATCCCCAATTCACAAAGGGGGATCGAAGGGTGACACGAGTAATTACAGACCAGTTAGTTTAACTTCTGTTCCGGGTAAAATAATGGAGTCACTGGTTAAAGATGCATTGCAGGATCATCTAGACAAGGCTACAGCAGTAATTCAGACACAGCATGGGTTTGTTAAGGGAAAGTCCTGTCTGACAAATTTGATAGGATATTATGATGTGGTTACAAAGGAACTGGATGCAAAAAATAATTTTGATATCATATATTTGGATTTCAGGAAAGCTTTTGACACTGTTGCGCATGGAAGACTATTGTACAAATTGGAGCAGAATGGTATTAAGGGTAAGTTGCTGCAATGGATAAAAGGATGGTTAAGTGGGAGAAGACAGAGGGTGGTAATCAGTGGGTGCTGCTCTTCGTGAACTAATGTTATTAGTGGAGTTCCACAGGGTTCGGTGTTAGGTCCGCTGTTGTTTTGTATATTTATCAATGATATTGATGAAGGTATATCAGGCTTAATGTCGAAGTTTGCAGATGATACAAAGGTTGGCAGGGTTGTTAATGACAGTAATGGCATTGTGCTACTGCAACAGGATCTAGATAATTTGGGCAGATGGGCTAAGAAGTGGCAACTGAAGTTTAACCTTGACAAATGCAAAGTACTGCATATGGGTAGAAATAACCCCAGAGAAACGTACCAACTCTGTGGTACTACACTTAATATGGTAGAAAATGAAAAAGACCTGAGAGTAATTGTGCAGTCAGATATGAAGTTTTCTGAGCAATGCAGACAGGCTGCCAGGGCAGGTCATGGGGTTTTGTCAATGATATATAGGAATTTTGCTAGCAGGGAAAAGGAGGTGATTATCCCTCTGTATAAGGCAATGGTCAGGCCACGCCTTGAGTACTGCGTACAGGTCTGGATGTGTCATTTTAGGAAGGATGTAAATTTACTTGAGCGTGTACAGAGAAGGGCAACAAGATTGGTGAAGGGAATGAAGGGATCCTCTTACCAAGAGAGACTTAATTTCTGCAAATTGCAGTGGCTGGAGACTAGGCACCTGCGCGGTGATCTGATTGAGGTATATAAGGCCTTGAATGGGTTGAGCACGCTGAATTCTGATGAGATCCTTCCACTTGTTCAGATTACGAACCTAAGGGGGCATAAATTTAAATTAAGAAAAGACAGATGTAGAATAGATGTGCGGAAATTTGCCTTTAGCCAGCGGGTGATTAATTGCTGGAACAAATTTCCATCTGTCGTTGAGGAAGCTGATAGGTTAAATAAATTTAAGGAGGAACTGGACAGGTATTTGGAGGGAATGGTGTGTTTTTTTTTTTTTTTTTTTTGGCTGATGCTGCATAAGCTCATACACTTGCTTTCTTGCATCACATGCCACTGCTGCTGCTGCTACTACTACTACTAGTACTACTTCTACCACCACCACCACCACCACCACCACACAGAGGAATGCTGCCTATCTTTGTTACCCGACAAAACTAGGTGCCAATGCAATACCACCACTGTTATCGGAGGCTTAAAGTGATGAAAATGTTTAGTCTCCAAAGCAAAGCTATGGCAATCCCCTCTTCTCTTCCATCATGCAGTGTAATTGGTGTCTTTTGAGGTTATGATGGGCATCATGGTGAGATCCAAACTTCCTTACATTTCTAGGGTACAGCTCTAAAACAGTGTTTGCAGGCTGGTTGATAGATAGTCCACTGGATTGAACATATTAGTAACTCTCTAGAGGCATCTGTATCAGCTAGTACAGCAATACCTCGCTTAGCACGGCTTCAAACAGCAAGGATTTCACTATAATATGGTTTCCAATTAAGTTTAAGTCTGTGACAATGCCTTTGGTATTGGGTTCCATAATAGTCATAAAGTTTGTTTTATGACAACAACGTTCCATCGCCCCGAAAGCTCCTGTTTGTTTATATTTTTGTATCTTAACTTATAATAAATTTATCAGTTTTCAGAGGAAGCAATAAACTTTATGACTAAGTTTAAGTTTAAAATTTACAGTAATAGCCTAGACATGTACTCCATATATATACTGCAATGTCATAGCCTAGGTATGCGTATATGCTGTAGTGCTAACTCTATTGTCTCACATGCACGTGCCAATAGCTCTCCTCAGGCAGTCAGCGGCAACAGTGTTCCATCCTGACAAGACAAGGTAATAGCTTTTCAAACTTTTTATTTCACAGTTTATTTTTTACTCCTTTAAATACCAACAATGAGTCATAAAAGGAAAAGTAATGAAAGCGGTGGAGCTACTAAACATAAACGGCTTACATTAGAAAAAAAACTTGATATTATCAAGTGCCATGAAGATGGTGCATCGTATGCTAAAATTGTGCATGAAAACGGAACGAATGAAGTATCAATGCGAATGATTATTTGAAAGAAGGATCAGTATAAAGAGTAGAGAATTTCTACAGCATCTTACATGATGAAAGTGATACCTAAGCAAAGAAGTTAGCTATTGATTAATATGGAACATCTTTTATTGATATGGATAGAAGATTGTAATCAAAAGAAAATTCCTTTGAGTCAAAACATCATTCAAGCGATAGCCATGAGCCTTTATAACACGCTGAAGGAAAAAGAAGAAAATGAAGAGGAGGAAACTAAAGAAATATTTACAGCCAGTCATGGTTGGTTTTTCTGATTTAAAAACTGTGTTGGGCTTCACAATGTTCACATCTCAGGTGAAAGTGCAAGTTCAAACAAAGACACTGCTGCAAGATTTCCCAGTGAATTGAAAGACATCATTGATGAATGTGACTACAAGGATGAACAGATTTTCAACATCGACGAAACTGGACTGTTCTGTAAAAAAGTGCCCTTACGAACTTTTTTTACATGAAAATGAAAAGGCCTAACCTGGATATAAAGCATCAAAAGATCGTTTAACACTTTTGATGGGTGGAAACTCATCTGGGGATTTTAAATTGAAACGTCTACTCGTGTTCAGTGCAGAAAACCCAAGAGCTCTAAAGGGTTGCGTAAAAAGCACATTGCCTATAATTTGATGATCCAATAAGAAAGCATGGATTACATGAGAATTGTTTACAGAATTGTTCACAAATTATTTTTGTTCAATGGTTGAATGTTACTGCAAAGATGAAGGGATGGAGTTAAAAATTTTGTTGCTTTTAGACAATGCACCAGGCCATCCACCTGAAATTTCTGATCTCATTGAAAATATGAAAATATGCTTCTTTCACATAACAATGTCTCTCTTACAACCCATGGATTAAGGTGTAATTGCTACATTCAAGGTGTATTATCTGTGGCAAACTTTTTCCCAAGCAATTAAAGCTTCAACAAGGAGTGGGATCATCATCTTTACAAACATTTTTGAAAAATTATATCGTCAGGAATGCAATCAAAAATATATCTGCATCTTGGCTAGTAATCACTGCTAACATGCATTCTGTTTGACAGCATGTTTTGCCCCATTTGGCAAATGATTTCACTTGTTTTGAATTGCAAAACAATGTTTTCAGCAATTGCTGAAAACATTGTGAAGATTGGAAAAGATTTGGGGTTTGAAACTTTGGAGACTGCCAGTGTACATGACTGCATTGACTCACATGCAAATGACTTAGATGATGCAACTCTCATTGAAACTGATGAGCAAACTACATATGAAGAAGAGGAAAACAATTCTGAAGTGGATAACACTGAAGTGGCATCAAAAGAATTTTCAACAGAAGAATTAGAGAAAGTTTTTCGGGGAGTTGACATCGCCAGTGAGGTGATTATGAATGGAGATCCGAATGTTGAACATAGCATCAAGATATGGCAAATTTTACAAGATGGGATTTGATGCTACAAAGACGTACGCTGAGGAAAAAGAAGAGACGACTTCATTATTGAAATACCTAAATAAACAATAAAGCTTTTTTCTCATCTCATGGTGTTACCTTTTCATTAATAAAATTTTTGCAATATTCTTTTATTTCAAATCCTTTTAATTGGTTATCAAGTGCAAATTGTTTATAGATTTATTATAATTTGTTTATAGACTGTTTCTCTGGTACTCATTCAATTAAAACCCATTATAATTATACCTCAATCAGCACAGTTTCACAGAACAGTTTTGGTACCAATTATTAGTGCTATGTGGGGTATTGCTGTATGTAAGCTATATAATCTTGCTGCCTCTATTCTACTAGATAGTGACTGGAGGGAGTCTGAGTGGAGTGTATGTGGGGGGGGGGGGTAGCATTGTCGAGGCCACATTATGTCAAGGAGCTGGGTGTATTCTTTTTTTGTGTATACCATATCCAATAATTTCGTTACTTCATACAACATGTCCTCTCCACCTTTTCTTAGTACTGAATACATCATAAATAATCAGACTAATAGAACAAACTTATCTGCAAAAGGATCTAAACCTCCCAAACACCTTCGCATTAATTTCACAAATATATGTAGTCTTAGTTCTGATCTCAATGTCTGTTTCCACTTGTAGTATGCCAAGCCCCACTTACTTTTTCTGACAGAATCTCAATTATTGGTTGATTCAACCATTGCTCATCTTAATTGTCCAAATTATTGTTGTACAATTTCTTTTAACTTCAAAGATGGTACTTCTTCATAATCCACTCTGATATTCCCTGTCAGAGACAGTAATTTGAAATTTCCTCTCACTTAACTTCAAACTATCCCATTCTATCAAATTCATCTGTTGTCTCTATGGTTCTCCTAACCTCCACTAATCACTTAGAACTTTCTGACTTCCTTTATTTGAAACTAGACTTTCTCTAGTCCAACTTTCCTAACAATGAGATGATTTTCCTTGGTGATTTTAAATTTCACAACTCCAACTGGCTTCAGTTTTCTGGTTACTCTCTGGCTTCCTTTCTTTGAAACTAGACTTTCTCTAGTCCAACTTTCTTAACAATGAGGTAGTTTTCCTTAGTGATTTTAATGTTTGCAACTCCAGCTAGCTTCAGTTTTCTGGTTGTATGGATCCAGCTGGTTGAGATGTTGAGACTTTACTATTATATCTTATTAACGAACAAACCATTAATCATTATTAATGGTTTGTTCGTATACTTACCAGAATACCAGACAGCCCTAACCATATACCAAACACTCTTGACCTTGTGAACAATTCTTCAAAGTATATGGTTGATGTGAATGGTCCTCTAGGTACCTCAGATCACAACTTGGTGATGGTCTCATCTCCAGTGGGACCTTTCTGTTGTTGTTTGGCATTACAAGAATGTGAATGGGATGATATGTGATATTTCCATTCTTCTTTTCCTTGGTTGGATTACTGTTTTAAATCTTCTGATGTCAGTATTTGCTTAGATTGTGTCAGTGAAATTATTCTTATAGGGATGAAATCATTTATTCCACACTCCACCTTAAAATCTTGTTCTTATCTAAACCTTGGTTTACTAATAAATGCGCTATGGCTGTTCAAGATAAGAACATTGTATATTGCAGTTGGCTTGCATCCAGATCTTCAGGTTGATTTTCTGCCTACAAAACCAATGCTCATAACAATTGTAAAGTAGTTATGAATCAGTCCAAACTAGATTTTGAACAGGCTTAGAGTAGAAAACTTGCTTCTTGTCTATGAAGTCGAACATTCTGGTCTCGTGCCAAAGCTGTTGGCTGCAACTTTTGCCCATTTGTACTCCCACCTCTGTTAAAACCTGATGGTTCTATTGCCACATCTGCTAAAGATAAAGTTGACTTTCTAGCATTCTACTTTTCTTCTAACTCTTTTAAGTTTGACAGTCTTAATAAACAACCTCCTACCATTCCTAGTTTGCTCCATTCAATGCCTCCCATGGTCTTCTGTCAGAAGGATGTCAGAGAATTTTTAACAGTCTTGATGCCAAGAAAGCTCAGATCCTGATATTTCTCTGATCGTTCTCAAAACCTGTGCTCCTGAGCTTAATCCTGTTCTGTGTTACCTTTTTACACTGGTATTCTGCTAGTATTTTTTCTGCTTGGAAATTGCTCATATCCAGCCAGTTCCTAAAAAGGGTGTGAAATCCCTCCTATCCAATTATCATCTCATTGCACCTACTTCTACTATTTTTAAAGAAAATGGGAAATCCTTTAACTGCCAACTTCTAAACTACCTAGAAACCTTCCATCTGATCAATAATTGCCAGTCGGATTCTGTCAGTGTTGATCCACTGGTGCTATGCTGTTACCCATCTATGCAAATTCAGTGTAAAAGTTTGGTGAAACTCAAATATTTGCTCTTGACATTTCAATGGCTTTGATCGTCTTTGGCATAAAAGTCTTCTAAATAAGCTTCCATCATATAGTTTGCTACTGTTTTTTGTAATTGGTTATCCATTTTTCTCTCTGACCTCTGACTGTGCATGATGGTAGATGGCTGCCTTTCTCTAATTTCTTCACCATTGCTTGTGTTCCCCAAGGTTCAGTTCTTTTTACTCTTTTCACTTTGCATATTAATGATCTTCTTCAATTGACTGGAAATTCTATCCATAATCAAGGAATTAGTTTTGCTGATGATAGCACATTGCATTTCAGTTTGAGAAACCTTGCCCTTCACAAATTTCTCAGCTTCAATTTCTCAGATATTCTCTACTAATTCCTTAAATGCTGATCTCCAGGTAATTCTACAATGGGGCAAACATAACTTAGTTAATTTCACCCCTATAGAACTCAGTCCTGTTTTATATCTCACAAAAATGATTCTTCTGCTCCTATATTTGTCTTCAACAACACTGAGATTTCTAGACAAGATCACACAAGATCTCTTGGAAATTGCTCATATCCAATAAGGACATCACAAATATTGCTTCCTCTGCATTTAAAAAACTGTTTTTTCTTTCACTCTGTGTCACTTTTCTTCTAAACAGCTGGTCACTCTATACAAATCCTAAATCCATCCTACCATGGAATATTGTTCTCACATCTGATCCGGTGCCCTCATAATCTCTCCCAGGCTTCTAGACCCCATATTGATCATACTGTTCTAGACCGGTAGGATTAATATAATGACCCATCTCTTATAAAGAGTTTCCACTCTCATAAACATTTTGTTTCTGCTATTCTTTTCTATATACAATTCTATTTCTTTTCTATAGACTAGTTATTCCTTTTCTAAAGGCTTTATATGGGTACAGTTCTTCTGAATCGGCTTATATAATCCCCCCCCCCTTCTTCCAAACCTCGTTTATTCTTTTAACTTCCATTTTCTGGAACAACTTCCCTTCACACAAATTTCCCGAAAATTACAATCTACAGAAATTCAAGTCAAATTTCAAGGTTCTTGCTTCATCTTCTCAACCTTCATCTCATGCATGGTACTAAGTACTGTAGACCTCGTTTATTCTTTTAACTTCCATTTTCTGGAACAACTTCCCTTCACACAAATTTCCTGAAAATTACAATCTACAGAAATTCAAGTCAAATTTCAAGGTTCTTGCTTCATCTTCTCAACCTTCACCTCATGCATGGTACTAAGTACTGTAGGTTCTAAAACCTTTCAAGTTTAGGGTTTCATTTAAAAAAAAAAAATTACATTTAATGTCTAACAGACAATCCAAACAGAATCCATAAATAGAAAAATCCTAGTTAAACTAACCCCAGGGGGCTCACATCTGGTGAGTATGGGCTTGGCATACCCAGGGTCCTGAGCTGGATATCATCATTTTTCTTTTTGTGATTCCCTTCTACTTCTGACTCTCTCTCTCTCTCTCTCTCTCTCTCTCTCTCTCTCTCTCTCTCTCTCTCTCTCAGGGTAATTCAGAAATTTTTTATTTTTATTTTTGGCTGGTGCAGCATAAGCCCAAGGCTTCCTTGCACCATATGGCCAATAATAATAATAATGTTTGAATGTTTACTGTACTGGTAAACAATCCTATGTCTGTATTTTATTATAAAGTGTATTTGTTGTCAGTGAAATTTAATTTCTAGTGCAGTGTAGGCTACAAAGAACCACCACCTTTTTCTAAAAAAATGTTTTCCTCGTGTTTTTTGTTGTACTCTTGCTTTTCAAAAAAATATGGGCTCAAAAATCTGTTTTCCTTCTGCTTTCTGAAAGTCAAAGGTTGCGTATGGAACTTAGACCTTAAGTCTAAAAGCTAGGCTACTTCACAGTGGAAGGTATGTCCATCTGCACTAATCAGTCTTGCTGTCTACATGAAAGAATCCTATGAGAATATGAAACTTCTCTCAAGAAATGTGAATTTTATAAATAATAGTTCTATACAGTGCTTTTTTGGGACGGTACGCAACAGTACGGCGAACCAGCACCTTTATTAACAGTGACGTGTGACATTTGGATGCAATGCATTTCGAAATTTGTAATATTCTGTAAATATTTTTCACGTGTTTACCTACTATTTAAATAAGCTTAAAATGATTTAACTAAATTTGCATTTTTTACTGTCAGTTGTTAAGATTTTTTCTATATAAAACTGTATAACCATTTTTATAATTCTAAATTACTCAGTCGGACCTCTGTTTAATTATTTTGAATTCCCCTTGGAAGTTACATTTAAAATAGTTTCTGTTGAGCAAAGAAAATTTTTATATAGCGAACGGATTAGGAGAGAATTAACTCGGTATGCCCTGTTCACTTTTCTGGCCTTTAGGCAAATAGTGCTGCTGCATGAATTAAGAGAGCTAAAGAGATTAGCATTCTACAACTTAGTGGTACCTGGTAAAAACCCCTTGACATGGGCACCTGTACGTGGTGAGGGGGACCTCCCAGTGATGCTGCTGGATTTCCAGATTAGCATCACTGGGATCTAACGCCCATACCTTGGTTCCAGGGTTACATCTTTGGAATCCGGCGTGTGCAGCCGTGCGCCATGACCCGTGGAATGCGGAAAGGGGGGTCCTTGTGGTTGAGGGGCCCAGCCTTAATACACCACTTTGGCCCCTGCTTCGACAAGACAGGTGGTCCCGGACCAGCCTGACTGGGATCAATCAGCGGGTGGTTTTTACTGCTAGGGTCAACTGCATTCCAATAAGTCTCTCTCCCTTTGGTCCTGGGACGGGATAAAGACTTATTGGTAACGTGGGTATGGTGTTCTAAGCGAACTCGGCGTCCCATTCGTGTACGCAGTACCTGCTAGTTCACGAGTGGGCGTCCCCTCGTAGGGCTCCGTGGTGGGTGAGGTACTTGGGCATCAGACATTTTTCTTTACTCTTATGAGTAATTTAAATCCTTCTTCTTCTGGGGCCCCAACAAGGCCCCTACCTAATCGAGATCATGACGCAGATAACACCTCTGCAAAAAGAGCCAGGGCTGAGGATACAGGATACACCATCACCATCAGTGACACCGCTTTTCCTCATTCTCCATTCCACCGGAGAGCAGTCCATTGGGAAGATGTCATCCTTCTTTATCCAGAAAGGATTAGAAGGGTTGGCAGGTTCACCTAAATCTGTAAAAAGACTGCGTTCTGGCGACCTTTTGGTCAAAGCTACAACTATTAAACACGTGGAAAAAATCCTGAAAGCTACATCAATAGGGGGAATACCCATCATCATAACCCCACACAAAACTTTGAACTCTTCAAGAGGTGTCATTTCAGAGTGGGACCTTCACGTTTCTGAAGAAGAGATCTGCTCTGAATTAAAAGACCAAGGAGTGACAGTTGTCAAGAGAATATCGATATGGAAGGATGGGAATTTCGTCCCTACCCGAGTTCTTATCCTCACGTTTAACACCCCACAGCCTCCAAGTTCCATCAAGGCAGGCTATCTAAACTGC
Source organism: Mastigoproctus giganteus (assembly GCF_048544385.1). Lineage (NCBI taxonomy): Eukaryota > Metazoa > Arthropoda > Arachnida > Uropygi > Thelyphonidae > Mastigoproctus > Mastigoproctus giganteus. Next base: position 151,783,177 of record NC_143580.1, on the reverse strand, counting down.
CCAGTGAGGATTTATATCCCAAACGCACTGCGGTGTTTTAGATGCCAAAAATATGGCCACTCACAAACATCTTGTCGTGGAAACCCTGCCTGTGCTCGATGTGGTGTTAAAGACCACGAGAGCAAGGAATGTTCAGCTCCAAAACCGACCTGTCAACTGCCAAGGAGAGCACCCCGCCTACTCTAGAGCATGCCAGCAGTAGAAGGATGAAAAAGAAATACAAAAACTGAAAACAGAGCTGAATATCTCCTACCCAGAGGCCAGAAAACGTATCCAACCAGTAAATAGCGGGAAACCTTTATATGCCCAGAAGGTTTCTGCAAAGTGCACTATCGGGACACAAACTGAGATGACTATACCACCAAGAGAGTCATTCACCCCGATTGCACGCTATTTATTGAGTTCACAAAAGCCCACCAAAAAAACACAGTCAGTTGCCACTCCTATATCCGTACCTCCTAGTGCTCCACCACTACCAAAACCAAGTGGTAAAGAGCCTCCAGTAATAACAGAAACAATGGATGTAGAGATCAAGGAGGTACAGGATGAATCAGTCTTGGAACTCTTTTCGGAGGAAGAAATGGACACGGGACAGCGTCCATTCTTCCCCAAAAAAGATAAAGCCAGGACTGATAAAAGTAAGCTCTCAGCACCTCGGAAACCGCCTGATGGACCCACCAAGCCAAAATAATGGCTAAATTCCTACAATGGAATTGTTGTGGATTCCGGCGAAATACTGATGACATCAAGGTCCTCCTGCAAAAGCACGAGCCAGTTTGCTTTTGCTTGCAGGAGACTTATCTAAAAGAAAACGATGATCCCACGATGTATAACATCACAATCTTTCGTAAGGATAGAATTGCAGATGGTCCTGCTCATGGAGGAGTAGCTATCCTTGTGGGTAATCAGACCCCAGTTCAGCCCTTACTAATTACAACCAGCATAGAGGCTGTTGCAATTCGCCTTACAGTGGGGTTTTTATTAACCATCTGTTCTATTTATTTGCCATCTGGGACTGACATCTCCCAGAAAGACCGTGATGATCTTGTAACGCAGTTGCCTCCCCCTTTCTTACTTCTCGGGGATTTTAATGGACATAACACCCTGTGGGGTCGTGCTAACATCAATGGAAGAGGACGGGTCATAGAGCGTATGCTCAATGACAATGACCTTTCCTTTCTAAATACTGGAACAAACACCTTCTTCCACATGCCTACCCTTACTTTTTCTGCCATTGATCTCTCTATCTGCTCCCCTTCTCTACACCCTTCACTCACTTGGGAAGTGGAGGAGAATCCATACGGAAGTGATCACTTCCCTGTGATAACCTCGTTACACAGCGGGAGACCATGTCTTCCCTTCAGGTTACCACGGTGGAAGATTGATCAGGCTGACTGGACTGCCTTCCAACATCAGGCAAATTTTGATCTTAGCACCGTCAGTCAAGAGCCGATCAATGATGCAGTAACGTACATCACAGAAATTATCGTCCAAGCAGCTGCGAATGCTGTTCCAAAAACATCTGCCCGGTTTCCACCATTTCCCAAACCTTGGTGGAATTCAGAATGCACAGCAGCACGACCAACCTTATAACCTTTAAACGTGCACGAGCCAAAGCACGCTATATCCGCCGTCAGAGTCAAAAGGAATCATGGATCCATTTTACATCATCTTTTATTTATCTATTAACCAGTCTACCAACTCTAAGGTAGTCTGGGATAAAATCCGGAAAATGAAGGGAAAGTATACATCCCACCCTTCTTCAATCCTAGATTATAATGGATGCACTATTGCAGATCCAACTGCAATAGCCAACTCTCTTGGGGAACATTCTCTAACATCTCTGCAACATCTTCGTATTCCCCAGAGTTCCTGGTCCTGAAACATAAACTCGAAAAACAGGCACTTAATTTTAAGTCTAAGAGCATCTATCCCTACAACGGGTCATTCACTATTCAGGAACTGAAAAGAGCCCTCGCTCTTTCCAAAGCAAGTGCTGTTGGACCAGATGGCATCCATTATGAAATGATTAAGCATCTTTCACCAAAATCTATGGATTATCTACTCTTTCTGTATAACAGAATCTTTATTGAAGGGCAGTTTCCGGATTCCTGGCGCAAGGCAACCGTTCTTGCCTTTGCTAAGCCAGGAAAGGATCCAAAAGTCACTAGAAATTATCGTCCTATTGCTCTGACTAGCTGTCTGTGCAAAATCCTGGAGAGAATGGTTAATTCTCGTTTAATCTGGTATTTAGAATCAAATGGCCTTCTCTCCAGTGCGGCTTCCGAAGGAACCAGTCCACTTTGGACCATCTTATTAGATTGGAAACATCCATCCGGGATGCTTTCCTTAAACGCGAACACTTGGTGTCAGTGTTCTTTGACATGGAGAAAGCGTATGACACAACTTGGAGATTTGGCATCTTAAAAGATCTGCATAGCCTTGGTCTTAGGGGACAACTGCCCATTTTTATTAAAAACTTTTTAGCCAATCGATCTTTCCAAGTTCGTGTGGGATCCTCACTCTCTCGTTCCTTCACCCAAGAGGAGGGAGTACCACAAGGATCAGTTTTAAGTGTCACGCTTTTCGCCATCAAAGTAAATTCCATCACAGAACAACTTCCTCCAACTGTAAACAGTGCCCTCTATGTTGATGACTTTAGCATATTTTGTCAGTCATGCAACATGAGGGTTATTGAAAGACAACTGCAGATATCCATTGATCGCCTCAACTCCTGGGTACTTGCTAATGGCTTCAGGTTCTCGCCGGAGAAGACCGTTTGTGTGCACTTTTGTCATAAGCGTAATCTTCATCCTGAACCTGAATTAATGCTCGGACAAAATGCTATTCCACTAGCGGTGGACACAAATTTTTTGGGACTCGTATTTGATAAAAAGTTGACCTTTCTGGATCACATCTGTCAACTCCGCACAAAGTGCACAAGAGGGTTGAATATTCTGCGCTCTCTTTCCTCTACATCTTGGGGTGTGGATCGATGCACCCTACTATGCATCTACCATGCACTTGTACGATCCAGACTAGATTACGGGTCCCTGGTATACAATTCGACCAGAGACAGTGTACTTCGTTGGCTGGATCCTGTCCATCATCTGGCTCTCCGTACCGCTATTGGAGCATATCGAACATCTCCAGTCCAGAGCTTATACATCGAAGCAAAAGAACCGCCGTTATCGCTTCGAAGTAAGCAGTTGTTTCTAAACTACCAGACCATCCTACGTGGCCATTCGTTTTTGAGCTATGATGGGAAAATTTGTACAAAACCCGTAAGACTGCCAATCGTCCTTTTGGTATTCGTCTCCAAGAGCTACTCAAAGAACTTAATATCAAGGTAGACAAGGTTGCTCAAACACCAAAGCAACCTCTTCCACCCTGGCATGCTCATGTTCCGGCATGTGACTTGTCCCTTAGAAATTGGGGAAAGTCGGACACTCCATCATCTGTCTACCTGCAGCTTTACTCAGCACACTGAGCTGAACATTCTGACTTCGCACCAGTTTACACAGACGGCTCGAAGTCGGAATCATATGTGGGATCTGCTGCTGTCTTTACAGACAGCACTACATCGGAGCAGATTCCCTCTGAATGCAGCACATTTACTGCAGAGCTGCACGCTATAGAGTTAGCCTTGGATTACATTAGTGAATGCCAATACCAACGGTTCATTTTATATTCCGACTCTCTCAGCGTGTTACAGGCTTTAATAACTGTGAGATATAATTCTCATCCAGTTCTGTCTAGCATTCAGCAGAAGATTCACTTTCTCCATGAATGTGAATATGATATCCGCTTCTGCTGGATTCCCAGCCACATTGGGATTAGGGGAAATGATTTGGCTGACACTGCAGCCAAGTCAGCAATCCCCAATAATAATCGGTGCCTGTCAGTCCCCTATACAGACTACAGGCAAATAATACAGCAGAAGATACACTCCCAATGGCAGGATTTGTGGAATAGACAGACTGGGAATAAATTATATCATATAAAGCCTGTAATTGAACCATGGCAGTCTAGTCTGCGCAGGAAGTTGTTCTTGCCCGGACCTGCATAGGACATAGTCATTTGACACATTCATTTTTGCTGTAGGCTAATGACCCTCCTATGTGTGAGTCCTGTGGCTCAATTTGAACTATTAGACACATTTTAATTGATTGTCCAGATTTTAGCAATATCCGTTTTACCGCTTTTAATCATCTGGCTGAGCCGTATACACTCAGTCAGATTTTATCCGACAATGACCATGTGTCTGCCGGTTTTAGCTTTTTAAAATCAATAAACATTTTTGCTCATATATAAAATTTACATTTTTCTTTTATACCTTTTATACATTTGTTATACCTTTTGACATAGTGACCTAATCAATTAGGTCACTGAAAGTTTAAAATTTTTTTTATATATGACCTGGTCTTGGCGCATATAGCCTTAGTAGCTAATGCGCCAATAAAATCAAAACCAAACCAAACCAAACCTGGTAAAACCTGTCCAACCACCTGGAGAAGTCGCGCTGGTCAAGAGTGATTAGATCAAGGTGTATTCACAATGGGCCTGGCCCACCTTCAGTGGTGTCCAACCTTTTCCCGTACAGGGGCCATATTCAAAAAAATTCGAAGTTAGATTTCTTTAGTGTGTTACATTTTCGATATCTTGTTGCAAGTAAAATTGAAAATATTCAAAAATTTTATTAAGTACAATACACAATTATATTTACTGAACAAAACATATAATTAACAAAATTTAAAATGCTGTTTTAGTTCACTTTCCTTGCGGGCCGTAGGTTGGACACCGCTGTGAATCAACTGTAAGTGCCCCATTCAAGAATTAGAAAAGTGATTTTCTTTTACAGCGACAAATAATCATCTGTTGTTTCGTGGAAGTGCGTTATCCACATTTTTCCGTAAATATTCCCTATCTCTGTTTACATGGTCACAGCACCTGAATATCCGAATGACACCGATATTTTGGACAGTTTCAAAAAAAAAAAAAAAAAAAAATTTCAAATTTAAGAACTAGTGACAATACCGATGACGTGAGGAGGACAATGAAGGTATTAATCCTTCTAAATATGAATTGTTGACATTTGGTGAAAATGAAGTTAGGAAATTGTCAATTACAGTTAAATGCAATTCGTGGATACCTAATTGGTAAGAAGGTTTTGGAAGAATTGAAGCATTTGATGAATGCTCTGAGTACGATTCCAATTTCACAAAGTGAATGTGAGCGAGGATTTTCACAAATGAATCTGATCGCCAGCGTTTCGTTGATGACAAAAACAGTTTCTTCACTACTGTTTCTTAAAACTGCAGGCCCACCGCTGACCCGCTTCGATCCAGCACAATATGCCGATTCGTGGCTACTTCGGAAACGTCATTTAGCAACCGACACACAAAGAGGAGGAAAAGAAGTCAGCATAGCGTGTTGGATGAGAACTTAATAAAAATTTGGAATATTCTACAAAAACTTTATGAAATTTATTTTTAATTATTTTACTCATTTACTTATTTTATATATACTTGAATAATAAATTTATGCAAACTGTGTTAATACACTTAATTTGTTGTTCTTATTCTAAAAACATTACTACTAAAGTAACAATATCAGGGGGAAAAAATTTAGAGTACTTTTAATTTCCTTTTAATTTTAAATTTTTCCTGATAGCAAAGAATGAGTACCGGCACCTATTTTTTTTTTTTTTTTTTTTTTTACAAAAAAAGCACCGGTTTTATATCCTCCCAGATGTAAAGATATAAAGTCTAGCAAAAAATTTCATAAAAGGTATGGAGTTGGCTTTCAGTATTTAAAACAATATTGAAAGCCATCTCTTAAATACTGCATGTCACAGAGGTAGTGAAAGAGGAACATTTTGAAAGAGTGTTAACCCCTTTTTTTTGAACTAGAAGATTGGAAATCGTTCAAGAAAGTTTGTGAATATTTTTGGTCAACAACAGAGCACACCACTGTAAAATCTTGATTGAGAATTTATTACAAACCTGCTAAAATTTCTCAGTTGCCAGTATGTCTCTGAAAATACGCTTTCTCTGTTCCAATTTTTTTTTTCTCAGTTAACCTTGAATGTAGGGAATACACTGAACATTTTCATGAAAATATTGCTACTGTGAAGAAACATTACTTAGGAAGTTGGAAGCCCAATATATGCTGGCAGACTATTGCTGGACATTGGCCAGAAAGACCATTAAAAAAGAAAAAGGCAAATGAAAAAAAAAAAAAAAAAAAATGATTACATTTTTATTCTATTTATTATAATACTTGTTAAAATTTCATTAAAAATTCTAATAAGTGCAACATGCATTTCTCTCTAAATCTGTGGTTGCTTTATCTGTGGCTGAATCCACATCTGTAAACAGATTTGGATTCAACTCATAAAAATCTGAGATGTAATATATTTCAGGAGGTAAAAACAATCAAAAGCTTAATTTGTTGTTTATTAATTTTACCTTTGTTTTTATGCAATTCATGCTAAGCATATATTTAGAAGATATTTTGAAAGTAGCTGAATATATTTTCCAATTTTTTTTTCATAGGCATCAAAAAAGAAAGTTTATATGTTGTATAATTTGGAACCAGATCGATCTGTAACAGGAGGTTCATGGTACAGTGATCAGGACTTTGAATCAGAATTTGTTGAAGTTCTAAATCAACAATGTTACAGATTCCTTCAACAAAAGGTGAAGTTACATTTTATTTATAGTTTCATTTTATATAATATATATATATATATATATATTTGATTTTTAAGTTATTTGTTTGAATTTATAACATTGGAAAATATGAAACTACTTTTAACTACACCTCCATCAAAAATTGACCTATGGGCACCTTGGAGTTGGGTGTGTTACTACCACAATACAATGCAACTGAAAATTTCATAACATAACACTGTTTTCCCTAATGTAACACATCAACTTTTATCATAACGCATTGTGAATAGCCAAAAAACTAATGAAATGAATCTCCCAGGATGATGCAGTTATCATTGGCCGGGCGCATAGGTTTTGGGACCGCAAGTGACTCGAGAGCTTGTGGATTAGTTCCATTGAGAACAATATTAATAGAGACAGAGGTATGCGTATCCACCCCCTCTTTGAGGCAGTGATCCTTAGAGGGGATGAACGATTCCACCTGACGCGCTCCCGAGCCACTTCCGGTTCCGACACGCACGAGAACAGTGCACGTGCCATCAAATCACGTGACATGTGCCGTGAACCTGAAGGTATTTAAAGTTGTACCGTAAAGTAAAAAAGCGTACTGTTGAGAAAGAAGGCGGAGCCTTCGAAAGCTTCAGTTATTTTATCGCTTTTAACCTGATATATTTTATTGTATTTTATAATACTTCATTTGTTTTACAGATATTTTATCGCTTTTAACCTGGTATATTTTATTGTATTTTATGATATTTTAATTGTTTTATATCCACTGTAAATAGTAATTTATTGTAAGCTTAATTATAAAGTTATCAAAAATTTGGCTTTTCGTTTTATTTTGTCATTTCAACATACTGTTGGTGAAAAATACAAAAAAAAAAAAAAAAAAACTTAAAAAAAAAAATACTTGAAATGATTTTGTTTTAGAGGATAAAAACCCGCCTAGAAACTTCTTAATTCATTTCATAAATATATACACTGCTCTACCATTAATATCTGGACACTTGCCTTTAGACAAAAAAAAGAGAGCTTTTATTGTGTCATTTAATATTTTGTGCTAAAACCTTTTGCTTTTATGATGGCCTTCAGTCTTCGCAGCACACTCTCAACCAGCTTTTTATAAATACCAGGTGGTATGTTCCTCCACTCAGCCTTTAATGCAGCCACCAGTTCGGCCTTGTTCTTTGGGCAATTTCGATGTGCACGTACCCGATGATCCAATACATCCCAAAGATGCTCAGTAGAACTCAGACAGGATCTGGATTAGTCAATCCAACTTTTCCAAACCCATGTCCTCAAACTACTCTGTTATGACCTGAGCAGTATGGTATGGCGTGTTGTCTTGCTGATATAGGTATGGACCTTCCCTGAAGTACTGCCATAATGTTGGAAGTCATAATTGTCCAGGATGCCCTGGTATTGCACAGAATTCATGGTTTTGTCGATAATGACTAATGGGCCCAAGCCAAACCATGAAAAGTAGCCCGATAAGAGTTGTCTGCCACCGCCAAACTTCATTATTGGGGGGATACAATCAGGAAGAAACTGTTCACCTGGCATTCGCCACAAAAACGGCCATCAGATTTGTAGAATGCAAACCTCGACTCATCTGTTCATAGGACTGTTTTCCACTGCTCTACAGTCCAGGATTTGTGCTCCTTACACCATGTTAATTGGCATCTAGCATTTGTTGAGGTGAATGGCTTGTGAACAGCTGCACGACCATTGTAACCCATATTATGGAGTGTCCTTCGTATTGTACTAGTGCTGACATTAATCTCACTACTCTCACAGAGGGTTTGTGTGACTTGAGACAATGGCAAATTACGATTTGGTGCATAGTTCTTTGCAGAATTCTCTTGTCCCCTTCTGTTAGTTTTTAGGGTTTTCCAGGCCGTTTTTTGGCAGATTCAGTCCCATTCCTCTTCCATTTGCATATGACGTCATTAATCATTGACCCTAGGAATCCCAGAGTAACTGTGATGTCTCGTACAGATTGCTTGCTTATATGGCATCCTACTATCATTCCACATTGGAAATCTGTTAATTCTGTTGAACATGTCAACTTGCATGCCCACTTTTGCAATTGTCTGTTCGAAGCCCAGTGTGCATATTTATAGCAGGTTCTGTGACATGTTGCATGTATAGGACCTGTTTCCCCATCCATGGAGGGGTGTCTGTATATTAATGGTAGGGCAGCATATATAAGATATATATATATATATATATATAGGTACGTAAATAAAAGTAGTAGGGATAAGAGAAGTAAATAAAGAAAAGACGGGAAAAAATTAATATATATATAAAGAAATAAGTCAATAATATTATACTATATACAGTCGAAGGTTATAATGAGCATGGAAATAACGAGATCATGGCTGTAATGAGCAGAACGCCATATTGATTTTAATTTATGCATCTTCCCATACATTTGCTCACTGTTATAACTAGTGCATTATACAGATATACTGTAAAAATTTTGGTAACTATGCAAACATTCTTAATTGCTCCGATTGTTAAAAAAAAACCCAATTCTTGGAATAGACAAAAATGAAAGGGGTGACTTAGCTTTTATGACCACCCACATTGGATTAGGTGCCAGTTTATGACCTAACCTTGTCCTTTTGGGGATGGGGGCTATACAATAGTGCATTGGTGCTCCCCTTGTATTTTCTATGGTCGCAGATTGTCTTGTATTCACTGAACTATAAAATTGATTTCGGGATTTCTAAGAATTTTGTAAATGATATGTGCTGATGTGTAAACATGTTTATTCTTCAACATTGTGGAAGAATAAATATGTTTACATATCGGCACTGGACAAGAACATAACCGAAAGAAAGAAATTTAGAAAGTGCGAGGTTACGAATGTCAATGAAGAATTTCTTCAATGGTTCACTACATAAAGAAGTTCTGGATTTTCAATGGACGGTCCGATCTTGAAGACTTAAGCGGAAAAATTTTCTAAACAATTTGGATGTGACGATTTTGTAGGGAACAACGGTTAGCTGGATCGATTTAAAAACCAACAACATTGTTTATGCAAAAATTAGTGGAGAATCTTGATCTGCAGGTCCAGTAATGGCAAGTGAATGGATTGACCATGTTTGGGCAGCAATCAGGAAAGATTTCAATGATGAAGACATCTGATGATGAAACAGGAAATTGTATTTATTATTAATTAGTATTGTTTTTAATTATGGAGAAATATTGTGTTTAGTATTAAGTGTATGATTTTAAAATTACAAATAAATTGTGTTTAATATTAAGTGTATTGTAGTTTATACAAGCATATTAATACAAATAATATGTAGGTATGTACTAATATTTTTTTCTCTCTAATATTTATTTTGTTTTTTGAATCTATCTTTTTATAAAGTTATTGAGAATTAAAAAAAAATAGGAGGTAGATTTAACTCAACACTGATATAATTAGTAATGGTTATAATGAGGACATTTTGTCAGTCCCTTGATGCTCATTATAACCAAATTTGATTGTATATACATTATTGTGTTGTCGTATATTGCACCAACATTTTCAAGTGTCAACCACCAGAATAGCCTGACAAGATGAAAATGTAGCATCCTCTGTTTTTAACATAAAGTACATGCCATAGCAAAAATAGCATTACATAAAAATATAGTATTGTGTGTGTGTGTGTGTGGGGGGGAATTATAAGCAATAATGTAGAATTTAAGTTATATGAGAAGATATAAAGAATGCTGCCATGTAGTTTAAGGTTGACGTGACAGGACCCAACTATAATTATAATATGAACAATGAAATTAAAGTTAGAGCTAAAGCCAAAAAAAAAACAGAACAAAGACAAACTGATGTTACGAGTAGACCAAGGCTATTGTTGCAAGTAGACAAAGGCCATTGTTGTGAGTAGACAAAGGTTAATGGTGGAAATACATATAAATATTTAAAACCTGTATATAAGCAATATACAGGTTTTATATATTTATATGCATTTCTGCCATTAACCTTTGTCCACTCATAACATCAGTTTGTCTTTGTTCATTTTTGTTTTAGCTTTAGCTCCAGTTTGTCTTTGTTCATTTTTATTTTAGCTTTAACTTTAGTTTCATTGTTCATATTATAAGTATTGTCAGGTCCTCTGTTGTGTCAACCTTAAATTACATGCCAGCATTCTTTATATCCTCCCTTATAACTTAAATTCTACATTATTGTTTTTTTTTTTTTTTTTTTTTTTCTAATACTATATTTTGATCTAATGCTATTTTTGTCATGGTTTGTACTTTACGTTAGAAACAGAGGACACTATATTTTCATTTTGTTGGGTTATTCCGGTGGTTGACACTTGAAAACAACACCAGGATAGTGCGATATATGACAATATGTCCATATATATAGTATAATATTATTGACTTTTTTCTTTATATATGTATTAATTTTTTCACTTCTTTTCCCTCTTCTTACTTTTTACTTCTTATCTCTACATTTCTTTATATACTTCTCTTATCTTTACTACTTTCATTTACATACTTATTATACTATTATGGCTGTGAGGTCATTTCTGGCTATCAGTTACCTTGGTCCATAATCAGCAAATTTTTTCATACTCCATTAATCTTTACAATATATATATATTATAAATGTGTTTTGCGCTGCATTGTGGGTTGCAAAAATGTTCGAAATGCATTTGTTAGATGGGATATATATCTCTGTGAATTAAATCCAATAAAAAGACTCCACCAGATATACCTAATTGCCATAAATATCTTCCCAAAGGGTAAAATGCGTAATTAATGGAAATATGAGAAATCATGCAAATGGCAGAAATGACAAGTTAATGTAATAGTATTATGTACTGTAAATCAGCAAAATAAGTCATCAATATTTTGTTGTTCCTCCTCGAGCTGCAATTACAGACTTGCAATGATCTGGCATAGAGTTAATCAACTTCTGGATATACGGTTGCCCAATTTCGCGGTACCACACCCTTACAATGCTCTCCTGCAACTGAATCTTACTTGTTGGCTTCTTATGAGCAATTTTAGACGACATTATGTACCAGCAATTTTTAATAGGGTTCAAATCTGGACTGTTGCTGGGCCAGTCCAACACTGTAATGTCAGCATTTCTGAGGTATGACTGCACCTTAAGGGGGAAAAATGAGGGAAAACATTGGTGTAAGTATGTTTTAAGCCTTGTGAGACAAGAAGACAAACTCATCATTAAATCTAAATAGCATAAAACTTACCAATTTCGCCGAGTCCTGTTGAAATACGTAGTTTTGGACTACTCAATAATCCATTGTATGTAATAATGTATTGATTAGCGTGGTTACCTCCTTGGAACCAATTAACCGCATTATACAAGGTATTAAAGTGTGTGTGTGTGTGTGTGTGTGTGTGTGTGTGTGTGTGTGTGTGTGTGTGTGTGTGTGTGTGTGTGTGTGTGTGTGTGTGTGTACACTGGTGTTCAAAGAAAGTGCATCACCCCTTAAAATTGTAATTTTAAGGGGTGATGTGTATGGCAGTACTTCTTACAGTTTCTTTGGATAAGATTAACACGTGTAGGTGATGACATAATGTTGCATTGGCTGTTACTTTCAGCTATATAAGCACGCTCTGCAAGAGTTGCAGTCATTCCTTGCTTGTGTCAGAATGGCGAGTTATGTGCAGTGATGCCACGAAAGAAGTGTGTTATTGTTGCTTTACGTGAGGAAGGATGTTCTTCCCGTCATATTGCTTATAGAGTGTCTTGTAATCAGTCGACAATGAATAGATTTTTTTCGAAACTCAAGAATACTGGTTCTGCTGATAGGAAAAAAGGAACCAGACATGATCAAGTCTCTACACCAAAACACAGCTCAGTTTTGAAGTGCTTATGCCTTAAAAACTGTAAAGCTTCTTTGTCTAAGCCGAAAAGAGAATGGGAAGGACATACAGGAGTGGTAGCAAGTGCAGTAACAGTCAGAAGAAACTGCTATGTCAGAGAACTCCCCGACTTACATAATACTGGTAAAACTGGTGTTCAACTTACGGAAAGTCGACTTTACGTAAATTTTTGCCGGCCGGTGCAAACTTAAAAAAATCTTAGAAACGTATTTTGCATCCCATAGGAATAAATGGAGGTATCATGAAAATATCGTAATGTGAACCCAATAACACTGTTTTTTTTGCAATTCATTCCAAGTCCTTGGAAGTTGAAAATTTCGCTATATTACTAAGCTATTTATCTCTCTAAAAGGTCATATTTATAATGGAAATTGCACTACTCTTTCATCGTTATCATATGTTCCTGTTATAAGAATCAATTTTGAATGCCTTTGTGATATTTTTTTAATGCACATTTCTGGAGGTCACGACCATATCCACAACTGACGAAGCAGTTGACTATGTCACCAAAACGATATTACATGCAACAAAACAAACCGTACCGAAATCCTCATCAAAATTACCGATTCATCCAAAAACCAGGTGGAGTGATGAATGCCTTGTGGCTAAAAAAGTGCAAAGCAAAGCTTGGAATTCTTTTCGCCGGAATCCAACTACAACCAATCTCATTCAATATAAACGTGCTACAGCAAGAGCGAGATATGTTAGGCGCTGCAATAAAAAGGCTGCTTGGATCCGCTTCACTTCGACTATTAATCAAGCAACGCCTACACATAAAATTTGGAAAGCAATCAGAAAAATGAGTGGCAAATATAAAACGATACCCCTACCCATCATGGAATGGAGAGGGCAGAATGTAAATGATCCTGCTGGAATTGCCAATATACTAGGTGAAACCTTTGCAAAAACATCAGCAATAGAAAGTTATACACCGACCTTCAGAAGATTAAAAACAAGTTTAGAAAAACAAAAGTTAAACTTCTCTTCAAAAGGAGATGAACAATACAACTTACCTTTTACCATTCACGAATTACATAGAGCTTTGTCAACATCTAGACGCAGTGCTGTAGGACCAGATAACATTCACTATTCCATGATTCAGAAACTAAGTACCGAATCATTACAGTTACTTCTTCATCTATTCAATAGACTCTTTCTGGAAGATAAATTCCCTAATCAATGGCATCATGCTACGGTCCTTGCCTTCCCTAAACCAGGTAAAGACCCTACAAATCCCACTCATTATAGACTAATCGCCTTGACCAGTTGCATTTGCAAAATTCTCGAAAAGATGGTGAACTGATCTGGTACCTTGAAAATCTCAATCTGCTGCATTCTGCACAATACAGTGTCTGACAAAACAGATCTACACTAGATATACTAGTCAGACTAGAGACCATTCGGAATGCATTCCTCAGATCGGAACATCATGTGTTAGTCTGCTTTGATATCAGTAAGGCCTATGATTCCACGTGGAAGTATGGAATACTCCGTGAATTACATCGCCATGGACTTCGGGGTCACCTCCCGATTTTCATACAGAATTTCCTATGCAAGCGTACATTCCAGGTTCGATTCAAAACCTCACTGTCCCAAGTTTTTTCACAAGAAGAAGGAGTTCCTCAAGGCTCTGTACTCAGTGCTACACTCTTTATAATTGCAATAAACACCATTGCCGGACAAATTCCAAACACTATTGATAAAGCACTGTTTGTAGACGACCTTAGTATTTGGTGTCATGCTAAAAACATGAATACTATTGAGAGACAGTTGCAAGGGGCAATAAATAAGATCTGTTCATGGGCTCAGACTAATGGATTTCAACTTTGTCCGGAAAAAACATTTTGCATCCATTTTTGCCGCCAACGCAAACTCCATCCAAATCCGGAGCTACAACTGAATCGCCAACCAATAGCAGTTCATCCCAGCATACGGTTCTTAGGAATCACTTTAGACCATAAACTCACTTTCGTTGAGCATATCAAAAGACTACGAACATCGTGTCAACAAAAACTAAATATCATCCGGGTTCTCTCTGCAACTAATTGGGGAGCTGATCGCCTTACTTTATTACGGTTATATAGAGCATTAATAAGATCGAAACTTGACTACGGAGCACCAGTGTATAGTTCAGCAAGACCTAGTGCCCTTCGCTGGCTTGACCCTATCCTCATAGTGGAATATGCGTTGCATTAGGAGCATATTGCACGTCTCCAATACATAGCTTATATGCTGAAGCACACGAACCTCCTCTCTCGATCAGGCGACAACAACTGATACTACGTTACGCCTATAAAATTAGATCTATGCCAGAACACCCAAACTGGCAGATACTTTTCTCATCACAGCACACCAGGTTATACCAAAACCGCCCTAATGCTAATCGTCCTTTGGGTATGAGAATAAAACTCATCTTAGAAGAACTAAATTTAACCTTAGACAATGTGGCACATAGCCTCCCATCCTCTCTTGCCCCCTGGAATATCAATCCACCCTCATGTGACTTACATCTGCATGAATGGAATAAATCTACATTGCATAGAGAAAACTTCTTGCAACTATACCATGCAGTAGTGGACCAGTTTCTCAGCTTTTCCATAGTACATACTGATGGATCAAAGAATGATGTCCACATTGGAATCGCCACAGTTTTTCAAAACATCACATTAGCTTATCAGTTATCATGTGATTTCAGTATATTTTCTGCTGAACTAATAGCAATTCAGGTTGCACTGAATCATATTGAGTCTTCTGACATTAGCAACAGCATAATTTTCACTGATTCTTTAAGTGCAATTCAAGCACTAGAAAACACCATGAACATCACCCACCCAGTCGTGAAAAGAATAGTCAGCTCTCTACATACCTTATCACAACTTGGGAAAAACATACACTTCTGCTGGGTCCCTGGACATATGGGAATTCCTGGAAATGAACTAGCGGACAATGCTGCCAAATTAGCCCACCTAACACCCGAGAAAAAGTGGAAAGTGCCTCATCAAGACTATCGACCAATAATCCAGGAAAAATGCATGTGCCAATGGCAGTTATCATGGGAAAATCAATCTAACAATAAGCTTCAAAGTATCAAGCCAAACCTTGAGCGATGGCCTTCAAGCTTTAGTTCAATCCAACATCAGGAGGTAATTCTGGCTCGTCTGCGAATAGGACACACAAATATTACTCATGGTTATCTTTTAAGAGGAGAGATACCCCCTCAATGTCATCACTGTAATACAATCCTCTCAGTGAAACACATTCTGGTTGAATGCACAAAATATACAAGAGAACGACAGAAACTTTGCACTTCAGCCACAACAAAAGATCCTACACTTACCTCACTTTTAAACAATGAAACAAATGTCTCAAGCATTTATAACTTTCTCAAGTTGATTAAAGTATATCACCTCCTTTAGGGAAAAAAAAAAAAAAAAATACTTTCTGGTTCCTCTTTTCTATTTTCTCTATTTGAGAAGAAATGGCATGCATAGTTACCATATGCATGGCGCACTATGGCCATAGTTGCCGATGTGCCTAATAAATCCCGAAACAAACAAACAAACAAACACGACCATAAAATAAAAACAATTTGCACTTTCCGGTTTATTGGGCTTTTCTGTTAGTGCATCTAATTATAAACGGGTAATAAACTCGATCTTATTGCATTTGCGATAATATCAATAATACTGAAATTGTGTGGTTTTTACACTATTATGGCGAAATGTGTTCCCCTTCACTGAAATCTTTAATCATATAAAAAACAAATTTTCAGAAACTTCTCTTCATTCCTATTTATGTATTACAATGATGAAGGGAAAGCGACCAACAGAAAGTGCAAGTGGTGGTAGTGCCAGGAAATGAAACAAAATTGATTTAGAAATGAAGATGAAAATGATTAAGTATGAAGCAGGACAAAGTTTGTCATCTATTGCAAGTGAATTAGGTCTCGCTGCTTCAACAGTGAATGCTATTTCAAAGGACAGTGCATGTATAAAAGAAAATGTCAAAGGATCAATTTACTTAAGATCAACAGTGATCACAAAACAGCGTTCAGGTGCTATATTGATGGAAAATCAGATTCCGAAGCAAGTGTCCCTGAGTCTAATGATCATTCAAGCAAAAGCAACAAGTATTTGTAAAGTTATTAAGGATAAGTGCATTGAACCCCAACCGAAGTTTGTGGGAAGCAATGTGTGGTTTAATAGGTTCAAGCATCGCGCTGATTTCCACGACGTTAAAGTACTGTATGCGGTGAAGTCATCAGTGCCGATTCTGCATCTGCAGAGAAATTTTGTGATGTATTGGAAAAAATTATTGATGAAGGCAGCTATTCAATGCAGCAAATTTTTAATGTTGATGAGACTGCTCTATATTGTACAAAAATGCTGGATCGAACATACATCATCAAAGAGGAAAATACAATGCCAGGTTTCAAGGCATCAAAATATAGGGCCATGCTCTTTCTTGGGACTAATGCAGCGGGAGATTACAGATTAAAACCACTGTTTGTGTACCATTCTGGAAATCCTCATGCATTTAAGGGCATAAATAAAGCCACCTAGCCGTGCATTTCCGATAGAACCAGAGGGCATGGATAACAACATCTCTCTTTGAGGATTGGTTTAAATGCTGCTTCATTCCTGAGGTTGAAAAATATTGTAAAGACAGCGACGTTCCTTTCAAGATTTTGCTTCTATTAGATAATGCTCCTGGATATCCTACGCATCTAGATGATTTCAATTCGAACATGAGAGTTATATTTCTACCGCCAAACATGACTTCACTCATCCAACCCATAGATCAGGGTGTTATTTTGAATTTAAAAGCATACTATTTACGCACATTTGCTTAGGCATTATCTGCAGTTAGACGATGAGAAAAATTTTAAGTTTAAAAGACTTTTGGAAATCTTATAATATTTCCCACGCCATCTTAAACATTAACAAGGCCTGGTCAAAAATGACTAAGTTGTTTAAATGGCACATGGAAGAAAATATGCCCACGGCACGTAAAAGGCTTTGAAGGATTTGAAAAAGACGAATCATATGAAGAGGTTACAGATAAGATTGTCAAGGTTGCAGAGCTACTTCAGTTGGAGGTTGATGCCAAAGATGTGGAGGAGTTAATAGAGGAAGAAGAGAAGGAATTATCTAACAAAGAACTTATTGACTTGCAGGCAGCGATAGTAAAAGAAGAAAATGCTGAAGAAGCTCAAGATGAACCAAATGAGGAGCCGAGACGCTTCATCATCAGAGAGATGGTGGTGGCATTTTGTAAAATTGCATCGGCAATGGCGTGATTTGAGAAGATGGATCCTGACAGTGAACGATTCTTAAAAGTTAACAGAGGGGTGAATGATATGCTTGCTTGCTACAAAGAAATCTACGATGAAAAGAAAAAAGCCACAGTCCAGTCATCCATTAATATGTTCTTTTGTAAGTTTGAGCGGCCGACCCCTTCTAAATCTCCACATCCCTCAACCTCCACAGCATTATACTTATCAGCTGAATACGTCGATTCTGGCAACGATGCTTGAGAGGTAAAACAATATATATCATTTTGAAATATTTTTAAATTGCATGCTTTTGTAATTTTTCCTGCGCATGAGATAAAAAAAATTGAATAAATAATTCTATTTACATGTTTGTCGAACATTTCTTTTTTGATTCAATCAATTCAGCAAGCACAGTTGTGAGTGCTGCAAAGCATGGGGGAAATTCCCCAACTTACGTTACATCTGACTTATGTAGCGTTCCGTGGAACGTAACCCTTACATAAGTCAAGGAGTACCTGTATGTGTGTGTGTGTGTGTAAGATATGACAGATGAACCTGAACGTACAAAGCAGTAGTAAAGGATGCAAAAGTATATATATGTGTAGAGGAGTTAATGGCTTTGATAAAAGTGCAAAGATGGAAGTGAAATTTATAGAAAATGTCAAAAACTAAAAGGGTAAGGATAGCAGAAATAAGAAAAGGTGTAGGTGTGAAAAAAGAAGGAATGAATGTGAATATCCTATATGTTATAACAAATTAAGAGAATTATAGGCTGGAATGAAAAGCCAATTAGAGAGGAGGGAACTCTAAAGTAAAATAATTAATATAAAATGGTTAAACAAATAAAAGATGAATTAGCTAGCATCAGAAAAAGGTGGGCAAATTTAGCTATAAGTCAAAAATAAGGGGGTAGCAAAAATGCAAAATTCTGATGGTAGCTAAAGTAAATATTGATACATGGTCAGGTATATCATCAGGGGGCTACACCTGACCTTGTATCAAGAGTTGCGTTTCTATAATTGTCCATGATAGTGGAAGAGAAGCAAATTAAAGAATAAAATATGGACAAGGTACTCCTTATATTGTTGAGAGTAATGCTGTTTTATCTAAATTAGTTTTAATTTGCTTCTCTTCCACTATTATGGACGAGTATAGAAACGCAGTTCTTAATACAGGTCAGGTGTAGTCCCTGATGATATACCTGACTGTGTATCAATATTTACTTTAGCTAACATCAGAATTTTGCATTTTTGCTACCCCCTTATTTTTGACTTACAGCTAAATTTACCCACCTGTTTGATGCTAGCTAGTTCACCTTTTATTTGTTTAATCATTTTATATTAATTATTTTACTTTTCAGTTCCCTCCTCTCTAATTGGCTTTTCAATCCAGCCTATATTAATTTGTTATAACATATAGGATATTCACATTCATTCATTCTTTCTTTTTTTCATGCCTACAACTTTTCTTATTTATGCTATCCTTACCCTTTTAGTTTTTGGCATTTTCTGTAAATTTCACTTCCATCTTTGCACTTTTATCAAACCCATTAACTCCTCTATATATATATATATATATATATGAGGTTTCATTTGTCATCTCGGTGAAGTCCATTTTCATGTATGTTCTTCCAAATCTTGGCTGGTGCTTCATTTACTGCTCACCAACGCTTTAACTACTTATGTTGTGTTTCTTTGCTAAAGATGGTATTTCTGCATATGGCTGCTCAGTGATTTATGATTTAAAATATCACCTTTTTGGCTAGAAATATGTTATAAGGACTCCAAATTGAATTAAAAAATAATAATAATCAAAGTGTATTATTGCGATTGCTTTGAAAATGGTAGGATGTTTGTTTAGAATGGTTTGTTTAGAATCAAAAGATGGCAGCACAATATAATATGCAACATTAATACATGATACATTAATTGTAACATTTCAAATAGCAAAGTATGTTCGTAATACTTAAAATGGCAGTCTTCAGTTTTCAGTAACAATGTGCAGTATTTTCAAAAAATGGGTAAAATATTGAAATTCATTGGGGAAATGCCTGAAGTTTGTCCTGACAGTGTTTTTGGATGTGAAAAATATATATAATTGGGTGCAAAAGTTTTGTGAAGGACAGGAGTCTGTGAGAATGGGGCTGGTCAGCCAAGACCTCGAACCATTTGTTCCAAGGCCAACATCTACCAAGTGGAGGAAATTGTTTTGGGTAACAGGGGATAACAGTGGATGATATTACAACAACTACAGGCATTTCTGTTGGCGCTATGCATAACATTCTTCATGAAGATTTCAGAATGAGCAAGGTGTCAGCCTTGTTGCTTCCATGACATCTTTCTCAGGAACAAAAAGATATTAGTGTCAAGTTGTGTGAAGCAGTGCTCACTGGATTAGGGAAATGGGTAGTTTGAATAAATGCAAAGGACTTGACAATTTCTTATAAAGCATTAGCAAAGGCACATGACACAAGAAAGCAAGCTTATATAGCATCAGCTAAAAAAAAACAAAAAAAAAAACATCCTTATTTCATCCATCCACTCGTTCCAAATGTTTGTCAAGTTCTGCCTTGAATCTATTTAAGCTATCAACTTCTAATGGATAAGTTAAATGGGTAAAAAGTTTTATTTATTAATTTTTTGGTGATGTTGTTTAAGATTTGCTTCCTCATATCATTTTACCAATAATCGTACTATTGCGGAAAAAAAACAAACAAACAACCTGGGGTTATCTTTTCCTTGTATTAGGTAGTACAAACTAGAGGACACTGGTTCAATTTAAGAAAGAATTAGATAATATACAAACATTTTCTTTTAACCAAAGAGTAATACTCATTGTCACATTAGCATTTTGTTCAAACAGCTAAATTTTAAGCTGTGCAGACCACAGAGATTGTGTAAATTTAAAGAATGAATGGGTTAATAACTGAATGAAAATAGGTGACACGGGATTACAGGTGGATTTTTGTGAATTGCCTATAAGATCCTAGGCAAGCAATCTATACTTTACTTCATTATGAGGTTGGTTCAGTCCTACTTCTCAATATTATGCTTGCAAGTTAATTAAAATACAAGAAGAAAGGTCTTCTTTCTTTCTGAAGATTTGATGTTAATTTTTTTGTAAGTATTTCATTCATATTCTGTATTATATATTCTTCCATTTTAATTTTAGCTACAGAAAGCAAAGGAATCTTCTTCTGATCCTTTGTCTAGGAGAAATGCATCTTATGTGTCGTCTTCAGATATGTCAGAATTCATTAGGAAACTAGGTATTAGTAAGGTAAATATATTTAGTTATTGAAATTTTTATATTTTTTATTTATTTATTATTTTTTTTTTATTCAGTTTAGCACATAAAACTGTTTTTCCTGTTCAGTTGCTCTGTTATTTACATCAGTTGACCATAAAGTAACAATTCTAAGTTTTGGTAAAAAGCAAATTTCTCTGTGTATTTAATCTTTTTTATTTTAGAAAATTTAACTGAATATTAAAGATAGTCATACATTTCAATATGACTATACATACCTTCATCAGTGTTTAATGTTTAGAATATACTTAATACTCTGTATGTTCTTGGTAAACTTCACATTAGCAAAACATAAATTTTCCATATAAACTCATAATTTTCTTGGATAAATTCCTGAAAATTTGCAAATCATTTGATTTTTCTAAAATGAAATGTGAATAAATACAGTTACTGTACATGTGCCTGATAAACTAATCCTGTTTGAAAAATTCAAAGAAAGCCGATAAGTTACCTTATTTTTTCTCGTTAAAGAATCTTATAGAAAGTGGGACATCACTATGACCTTTAACAACATTATTACTTCTTTCAACGTTGAGATCGGAATTCTCTATGATTCTTATATTTTTAATTGTCACTTCAGACATCATCATGATTTTTCTTAAACTTTTTAAATTCAGGCTCATTGGAGGAGTCCTACAGATTTCATCATTGCTATCACCTATTTCTTCATTTTGTATTTGTGTCATCATCTTCAGTGCTCCGCCAATGGCAGACATATGCTCAAAAACCACTTCTCCATATCTCTCTCTCTCTCTCTCTCTCTCTCTCTCTCTCTCTCTCTCTCTCTCTCTGTCTCTCTGTCTCTCTCTCTCTCTCTCTCTCTCTCTCTCTCTCTCTCTCTCCTCAGCCCTCCTCCTCTTCAGATCCCCATATCCACCATTCCTTTTAATTCATCTGTCATAGTTTTTCTCAATTTCTCTCTGGGGTTCTTCCCCTCCATCAAATCCAATAACAGATGTTCAATCCAATATCTCTTCCACCTTTTGATTATTTGTCAAACATCTCTTCTCATCCACCCTTCCTAAAATCTTCTTATTTCTCACTTTATTGACTTGTCTGTCTTTCCTATTCCCTCATATCCACTTCTCAAAACTTTCCAATCTTTTAATGTCTTCCATTCTCAGTGTCCATGTCACTGATCCATAAAGTGCAACACTTCATATCAGATATACTACAAATCTTTTCCTTAAACTAATCCCCAATCTCCCACATAATATTATTCTTTCACTTTTCAAAATCATTTTTACTCATTGCTGTTCTTATTTCTTTGGTGCTCTTCTTTGCTTCCCAAATACCAATATTCACACACCTCTTCTATTTTTTTCAATTCTAATTTCAATATTTAACTCAACCTTTCTCTCCCCACTTTCATAACCTTTATTCTCTCAGTGTTTATTCTCATCACAAATTCATCACAACTTTCCTTTAGTCCTTGAGGTTGTCACAGACATTCTCTCAGATATGCCAGACAAGCTATACTTGATACCTGGGAGTCTAAAACGCTGATGGAACTGATATTCGGGTGACACTCAAGTCAAGTGGACCCAATTTCGGCAAAGTCCGGACAGTCTGTGACAGCCAGATCCTCTGCTTGCACCTTCACGTTGGTGGGACTGTTAGTAATCCTGGGTATAACCTCCATGCACAAGTACATGGTGGGTGACCACCCAGGTGTGAACCAACGTAAGCAGGGGTCGAGGTGTGGTGCCCACACCACATGGAGGAACGCCACCCCTCTATGTTACCAGGCAGTACTAGATGGTAGATGACGCTCATCAACCGGTGAAATACCACCACTTTGCTTATTGGAGGCTTGAAGTGGTGGAACCCATGTTTAGTCTCTAGAGCTAAGTGCGGTCAACCCTTCCCTATCTCTTCCATCATGCAGTATGATTGATGACTTTTGAGGTTATGATGAACGTTGTGGCAAGATCCAATATTCTTCACAGTTCGAGGGTACAGCTCTAAAACGGTGTTTGCAGGCCGGCCGCTAGTTAGTACACCGGACCGAACCTATTGGTAACTCTCTAGGAGGCTTCCAGATCAGCTAGTGTATAGTCTTGCTACCTCTACTCTGCCAGATAGTGACTGGAAGGAGTCCGAGTAGTGTATATGCGGGGAGTATTGTCGAGGCCACGTTATGTCAAGGATCTGGGTATATTCTTACCACGTGTACGGCATATCCAAAAATTTCATTACTTCATACAGCATAACGAAACAGGCCTACGCGCTCTGGATTCATTAAGAAATTTATTATAGTTACACACAGAGCGTACAAATAAAGAAGAAATATATGAGCTTTCGGCTATATGGTAGCCTTCATCAGAATTAAAAATACATGAATGGCAGTTGGAATGAAGATGTGCACTGCCAGGTGCGTGAGACGCGAGGTTTAATTGTTTGTTGACGTCTGTGGCGCATGATGACGTGGCCAGCGCTTGTCCAATGATAGAACTACTGACTCTGTGATCGGGTTGACTTGGCAACCACTGTTCCTGTTCAAGGATTTATCCGAAGATTTTATATTTAACGATTCCAACCAGGTACGTTTTAGGTAATGGTGGGATCTGTCTACCACCACGACATTGCGGTGTGGGTCGATGTCGTGGTGGGTTGTCCAGACATGTTCGACGATAGCTGAGTGTTCTATATCCGCTAAACGGATCGCTCTTTTGTGCTCCGAGAGACGTTTCTCGAGTCGACGTCCAGTCTCTCCAAAGTAGCAGCTAGTGCAGTCACGGCAAGAGATGCGGTAGACCAAACAGCTCTGCAGAAGGGTGGGGACAGGTGTTTTCACGTTGGAAATGAAAGAACGCAGTTTCTTGCCTGGGAGTTGGATGCACTTTATTCCGTGCGTTCTCAGGATTCTACCGATCTGTTGTGACAGGTTGGGGTAGTATGGGATGAATGCCCTCGTGGATCGCTCGTCACTGTTGGTGTTGTAGCTGGTCGTCACGATGTCACGTGTCTGTAGATCACACCTGTCGAGGACGTCAATGGGGTAGCCACACCTCGTAAGGTCTACTTTGACCCTAGTGACCTCTTTGCGTCTTTCATCAGCGGAGCTGGAGTGTGTCCAGGCGCGAGTAAGCAAGGTTCGGGCAGTGGAGAGGAGGTGGCCTCGCGCGTGTGCTGACCGGAAGTTGGTGAACTGGCCAGCACACATGGGCTTACGATAAACTGTAGTCCTCAGGTATGTGCCTTCACGTCGGACAAGTGTATCTAGGTATGGTAAAGAGTTGTTCGACTCCAGCTCAATCGTGAATTTTATGAAGGGTTGTGTTGAGGTATGATAGAAGTCGCTGACCTGAGTCTCTAGGGATGACCACGAACACATCGTCAACATAGCGACACCAAAAGGCGATGTGATCTGGTGCGTGTGCAAACGCACGTCCCTCTAACTCCTCCATCACGATGTTTGCTGTGACTGAGCTGACAGGGGAACCCATGGCCGTGCCATGTATCTGCTGGTAGACTGAGTCATTAAATATGATCGCACCCCCTGTTAAGCACAGTCTGAGGGCGGCGGAAATGTCATCGGATGTGAGACCAGTTCTTTCGTTGAGGGTTCTATCATTGTCCAAGAGTTGTTTTGCACAAGAAATGGCAAGTTCCACAGGGATGGAGGTAAAGAGCGATATGACGTCGAACGATGCCATAACTTGATCCTGCGAGATGGATACAGTGCGAATCCTCTTTATGAATTCAACACTGTTGGAGACGGTGTGGGTGGTCTTGCCAACTAGAGGAGAAAGAAGTCTCGAGACAAATTTAGACAGCTCGTAAGTCGGTGATCCACAGCAGGATACAATTGGTCTCAGTGGTGTGTCTTCTTTGTGCACTTTCGGTAGGCCGTAAAACCGTGGGATCTGACATCCGGAGGCACGGAGGTGATTACGGGTTGACTGTGTGATCTTCCCTTGTTTCAGCCAACTGTTGATGAGGATATTCACCTCTGATTCCCATCGTTCTAAAACTCTGTTGGGGTTGATGGTCAGGGGTTTGTATACGGTAGTATCTCGTAAAAGTAGTAGTGCTTTCGCCATGTAATCAGTGTGATCCATTACAACCGTACGGCGGCCTTTGTCTGCCGGTAGAATGACGATGGACGAATCCTGTTTCAATGCCTTGAGGGCAGAAAACTGTGCACGGTTGAGGTTAGAAGAGACGGGGCGAGCACGGTGTAGAACTGCTGCAGTCTTCAAGCGGATTGTGTTGGCTACATCTTCTGGGAGGCGTGATAAGCTGGCTTCCACACCTAAGGCGATGTCGGTGATCGGCGGGTGCTTAGGAAGAACGGCAAATGTCATGCCAAGAGTCAATAAGTTTATTTGGTCCGCAGATAACTGTTTGCTGCTTAGGTTCAATACGAAGTCCGTGGAATTAGTGAGAGGGGTATTACGTTGGCTGCGAAATTGACGGGATTCATTAATCAAATTACAAAACTTACGTTTCTGTCGGGCACAATAAAGATCTGATTCTCTGACGGCCTGGTGACATAAAGTGTTGACCACATCGGTGTAAACGGGATCGGGAATCAGAGTCTTAAGGTCGGCTAGTAGGGTTGCCTTGCTCGCTGAAGCACGTTGTATGTCATGATGGAGGCAGCCGATCCATATACGTAGGGTTTTGAGGCCGAAGTTCCGACAGGCACGTCTCATGCGCTCATTAGAAAACGGTTGTTTGTAGCGAAACCCTTTCGGTATAATCTCGTTAGCTTTGCACCTATGCGCAAACCTCAGGTGTTGTCTACTACGGGCTATAAAGATAAAATCTTTCTGTAGTCTCACGACCATGTCGTATGCTGGTTGGCCAAGAATAGTACGAACATAACGAAACAGGCCTACGCGCTCTGGATTCATTAAGAAATTTATTATAGTTACACACAGAGCGTACAAATAAAGAAGAAATATATGAGCTTTCGGCTATATGGTAGCCTTCATCAGAATTAAAAATACATGAATGGCAGTTGGAATGAAGATGTGCACTGCCAGGTGCGTGAGACGCGAGGTTTAATTGTTTGTTGACGTCTGTGGCTGTGACGCATGATGACGTGGCCAGCGCTTGTCCAATGATAGAACTACTGACTCTGTGATCGGGTTGACTTGGCAACCACTGTTCCTGTTCAAGGATTTATCCGAAGATTTTATATTCAATATAAAATCTTCGGATAAATCCTTGAACAGGAACAGTGGTTGCCAAGTCAACCCGATCACAGAGTCAGTAGTTCTATCATTGGACAAGCGCTGGCCATATAAATCTTCGGATAAATCCTTGAACAGGAACAGTGGTTGCCAAGTCAACCCGATCACAGAGTCAGTAGTTCTATCATTGGACAAGCGCTGGCCACGTCATCATGCGTCACAGCCACAGACGTCAACAAACAATTAAACCTCGCGTCTCACGCACCTGGCAATGCACATCTTCATTCCAACTGCCATTCATGTATTTTTAATTCTGATGAAGGCTACCATATAGCCGAAAGCTCATATATTTCTTCTTTATTTGTACGCTCTGTGTGTAACTATAATAAATTTCTTAATGAATCCAGAGCGCGTAGGCCTGTTTCGTTATGTTCGTACTATTCTTGGCCAACCAGCATACGACATGGTCGTGAGACTACAGAAAGATTTTATCTTTATAGCCCGTAGTAGACAACACCTGAGGTTTGCGCATAGGTGCAAAGCTAACGAGATTATACCGAAAGGGTTTCGCTACAAACAACCGTTTTCTAATGAGCGCATGAGACGTGCCTGTCGGAACTTCGGCCTCAAAACCCTACGTATATGGATCGGCTGCCTCCATCATGACATACAACGTGCTTCAGCGAGCAAGGCAACCCTACTAGCCGACCTTAAGACTCTGATTCCCGATCCCGTTTACACCGATGTGGTCAACACTTTATGTCACCAGGCCGTCAGAGAATCAGATCTTTATTGTGCCCGACAGAAACGTAAGTTTTGTAATTTGATTAATGAATCCCGTCAATTTCGCAGCCAACGTAATACCCCTCTCACTAATTCCACGGACTTCGTATTGAACCTAAGCAGCAAACAGTTATCTGCGGACCAAATAAACTTATTGACTCTTGGCATGACATTTGCCGTTCTTCCTAAGCACCCGCCGATCACCGACATCGCCTTAGGTGTGGAAGCCAGCTTATCACGCCTCCCAGAAGATGTAGCCAACACAATCCGCTTGAAGACTGCAGCAGTTCTACACCGTGCTCGCCCCGTCTCTTCTAACCTCAACCGTGCACAGTTTTCTGCCCTCAAGGCATTGAAACAGGATTCGTCCATCGTCATTCTACCGGCAGACAAAGGCCGCCGTACGGTTGTAATGGATCACACTGATTACATGGCGAAAGCGCTACTACTTTTACGAGATACTACCGTATACAAACCCCTGACCATCAACCCCAACAGAGTTTTAGAACGATGGGAATCAGAGGTGAATATCCTCATCAACAGTTGGCTGAAACAAGGGAAGATCACACAGTCAACCCGTAATCACCTCCGTGCCTCCGGATGTCAGATCCCACGGTTTTACGGCCTACCGAAAGTGCACAAAGAAGACACACCACTGAGACCAATTGTATCCTGCTGTGGATCACCGACTTACGAGCTGTCTAAATTTGTCTCGAGACTTCTTTCTCCTCTAGTTGGCAAGACCACCCACACCGTCTCCAACAGTGTTGAATTCATAAAGAGGATTCGCACTGTATCCATCTCGCAGGATCAAGTTATGGCATCGTTCGACGTCATATCGCTCTTTACCTCCATCCCTGTGGAACTTGCCATTTCTTGTGCAAAACAACTCTTGGACAATGATAGAACCCTCAACGAAAGAACTGGTCTCACATCCGATGACATTTCCGCCGCCCTCAGACTGTGCTTAACAGGGGGGTGCGATCATATTTAATGACTCAGTCTACCAGCAGATACATGGCACGGCCATGGGTTCCCCTGTCAGCTCAGTCACAGCAAACATCGTGATGGAGGAGTTAGAGGGACGTGCGTTTGCACACGCACCAGATCACATCGCCTTTTGGTGTCGCTATGTTGACGATGTGTTTGTGGTCATCCCTAGAGACTCAGGTCAGCGACTTCTATCATACCTCAACTCACTATCGCCCTTCATAAAATTCACGATTGAGCTGGAGTCGAACAACTCTTTACCATACCTAGATACACTTGTCCGACGTGAAGGCACATACCTGAGGACTACAGTTTATCGTAAGCCCATGTGTGCTGGCCAGTTCACCAACTTCCGGTCAGCACACGCGCGAGGCCACCTCCTCTCCACTGCCCGAACCTTGCTTACTCGCGCCTGGACACACTCCAGCTCCGCTGATGAAAGACGCAAAGAGGTCACTAGGGTCAAAGTAGACCTTACGAGGTGTGGCTACCCCATTGACGTCCTCGACAGGTGTGATCTACAGACACGTGACATCGTGACGACCAGCTACAACACCAACAGTGACGAGCGATCCACGAGGGCATTCATCCCATACTACCCCAACCTGTCACAACAGATCGGTAGAATTCTGAGAACGCACGGAATAAAGTGCATCCAACTCCCAGGCAAGAAACTGCGTTCTTTCATTTCCAACGTGAAAACACCTGTCCCCACCCTTCTGCAGAGCGGTTTGGTCTACCGCATCTCTTGCCGTGACTGCACTAGCTGCTACTTTGGAGAGACTGGACGTCGACTCGAGAAACGTCTCTCGGAGCACAAAAGAGCGATCCGTTTAGCGGATATAGAACACTCAGCTATCGCCGAACATGTCTGGACAACCCACCACGACATCGACCCACACCGCGATGTCGTGGTGGTAGACAGATCCCACCATTACCTAAAACGTACCTGGTTGGAATCGTTAAATATAAAATCTTCGGATAAATCCTTGAACAGGAACAGTGGTTGCCAAGTCAACCCGATCACAGAGTCAGTAGTTCTATCATTGGACAAGCGCTGGCCACGTCATCATGCGTTACAGCCACAGACGTCAACAAACAATTAAACCTCGCGTCTCACGCACCTGGCAGTGCACATCTTCATTCCAACTGCCATTCATGTATTTTTAATTCTGATGAAGGCTACCATATAGCCGAAAGCTCATATATTTCTTCTTTATTTGTACGCTCTGTGTGTAACTATAATAAATTTCTTCATACAGCATGTCCCACCCACTTTTTCTTACTATTGAATATACCATGAATTGTCAAACTAATAGAGCAAGCTTATCTACGAAAAGATCTAAACCTCCCAAGCACTTCCTAATTCATTTCACAAATATACGTGGTCTCAATTCTAATCTCAACGATGTCCATTTCCACTTGCAGTCTGCCAAACCCCATGTACTTTTTCTGACAGAATCTCAGTTATCAGTTGATTCAACTACTATTCATCTCAGATGCCCAAATTATTCGCTGTATAATTCCTTTCGCCTCAACGTGGTACTTGTGCATATGTCCTTTCTGATATTCCCTGTCAGAGACTTGGCAATTTGGAATCTCCTCTCTTTGATCTTCTCTGGCTTAAAATCTCTCTACCTCATTGTGTCAAATTCATCTGTTGTCTCTACCGTTCTCCCAACTCCACTAATCACTTGGAGCTCTTTCACCTCCTCTCTTTGCAACTTGACTTTCTCCAGTCCAACTTTCCTAACAGTGAGGTAATTTGCCTTGGCGATTTTAATGTTCACAACTCCAGCTGGCTTCCGTTTTCTAGTCACACTGACCCAGCAGGTCGAGATGCTGAGGCTTTTGCAATTACTAATGACCTAGCACAGATTGTTCATTTACCTACAAGAGTACCGGACAATCCTAATCATACAGCCAATACGCTTAATCTTTTTCTCACAAATAACCCTTCTAAGTACACGGTCAAAGTGAGAGGTCCTTTAGGCACTTCAGATCAAAACTTTGTGATTGTCTCTTCTCCAGTGGAACCTTTATCTCATGGCTATTCCCAACCTCGTGTTGTTTGGCATTACAAGAATGCAAAATGGGATGACCTGCGAGACTTCTTTTCTTCTTTTCCTTGGTCGGATTACTGTTTCAAAACTTCTGATGTCAACATTTGCTCAGATCGTGTAAGTGAAATTATTCTTGCAGGAATGGAATCCTTTATCCCACACTCCACTTTAAAATCTCATCAATTATCTAAACCTTGGTTTTCCAATAAATGCTAAGGCTGTTCAAGAGAAGAATGTTGCATATCGTAATTGGCTTGTTTCTAATTCTTCAGTTTCATTTTCTGCCTACACCAAAGCTTGCAACAATTGTAAAGCAGTTATTAATCAGTCTAAACTAGAGTTTGAACAGGCTAAGAGTAGAAAACTTGCTTCTTGCCCTAATGGTAGCCGAACATTCTGGTCTCTTGCCAAAGCTATTGGCCGCAACTTTTTCCCATCTCTGCTCCCACCTCTGTCCAAACCAGATGGTTCTGTTGTCACTCCAGCCAAGGATAAAGCTGACCTGCTAGCATCCCATTTTTCTTACAGCTCATGTATTAATGATCTTGCTAAAACACCTCCCACCATTCCCAACACGCTCCATTCAATGCCTCCTGTGGTCTTCCGTCAAAAAGATATCAGAAGGATTTTGATGAATCTTGATGCTAAGAAAGCTCTAGGTCCTGATGGTATTTCTCCACTTGTTCTCAAAACCTGTGCTCCTGAACTTACTCCTATTCTTTGCCGCTTTTTTCACTTTCTTATTCCAAAGGTGCTTTTCCTTCTGCTTGGAAATTTTCTCATATCCAGCCAGTTCCTAAAAAGGGTGACAAATCCCTCCCATCCAATTATCGTCCCATTGCAATTACTTCTACTCCTTCTAAAGTAAGGGAGAAATCAATTAACCGCCAACTCTTAAACTACCTAGAAACCTTTCGTCTGATCAACGATCACCAGTATGGATTCCATCAGTGTTGTTCCACTGGTGATATTCTGGCTTATGTTACCCATTTATGGACTAATTCAATGGAAAGGTTCGGTGAAACATAAGTAGTTGCTCTTGACATCTCAAAGGCTTTTGATCGTGTTTGGCATAAAGGTCTTCTAAACAAGCTTCCATCTTATGGTTTGCCAACTGTTTTTAGTAATTGGTTATCCAGTTTTCTCTCTGATCGCTCACTGAGGGTGATGGTAAATGGCTCTCTGTCTTCTAACTTGTCCACTAATGCCGGTGTCCCCCAAGGTTCAGTTCTTTCCCCCATTCTTTTCCTCTTGTATATTAATGACCTTCCATTGACTTGAAATCCTATCCATAGTTTTGCCGATGATAGCACATTGCATTCCACTTTCCAATTTGAGAAACCTTGTCCTGGTCAATCAGCTTCAACTTCTCAAAAATCTGTCTCCAATTCCTTAAATGCCCATCTTCAGGTTATTCTCCAGTGGGGCAAAGACAACTTAGTTGATTTCAACCCTTCTAAAACTCAGTCTTGTCTTTTATCTCGCAAAAAGGATTCTTCTGCTCCTATGCTTATCTTTAGTGACCATCCGATTTCTAGGCAAAATGATATATCTCTTTTGGGGATTAACCTGACTTCTAACCTCTCTTGGCACAAGCACATTACATGCCGACCGGGCTAGCCGAGTGGGTAAAGTACCTGCTCGGCAACCCAAGGTCGCGGGTTCGATTCCCGCCTCGGGCTTGGATCAAAGTACTGCAAAAACCTTGGGAGGTGCAATATGGCCATAGAAGCCGATGCGCCAACAACTACCAAATCAAAAAAAAAAAAAAAAAAAAAAAAAACAAGCACATTACAAATATTGCTTCCTCTGCATCTAAAAAACTTGGTTTTCTCTTTCACTCTCGGTGTTACTTTTCTTCCAAACAGCTGCTCACTCTGTATAAATCGCAAATCCGCCCTGCCATGGAATATTGTTCCTACATCTAGGGTGGTGCCCCCAAAACCTCTCTCAGGCTTCTTGATTCCATTCAGAAGAGGGCAGTTAGGTTAATTAATGATTCATCTCTAATAACAGAGTCTTTCCACTCGCTTTCTCATAGACGTACTGTTTCTGCTGCATGCCTCTTCTACAGATACTTCCATGGGCACTGTTCTTCTGAATTGGCTTCTATAATTCCCACTCTCTCTTTCAAAGCAGTCCGAACACGTGCCGCCACCAGCCAACATCCATTTACTGTCCAACTTCAAACCCACAGAACCAACTTTTCATCTTCCTCATTTATTCATTCAACTGCCGTTTTCTGGAACAACCTTCCTTCATACGTATTTCCTGAAAATTACAACCTACAGAAGTTCAAGTCCAGTGTCAACAAATATCTTCTTTCGTCTTCTCAACCTCCAACCCAAGCATGGTACTAAGTACTATAGGTTCTAATACCTCTCGTGTTTGGGGTTCACATAAAAAAAAAAAAAAAAAAAAGTCTATAAAATGATTTCTGCAATCCATACTCATAATTTGCCACCAATATCATATCATCTGCAAATCTAAACTCTCTCAATAACTTTTATCCCAATGTATATTCCCACCCAGCACAATTCTCCTAATCTATTTATTATTAATAGTGGCATATGATGCAAGAAAGCAAGCTTATAAAGCATCAGCAAAAAAAACAAAAAAAACATCTTTCCTACATCACCTGCCCATCCCCTCCAATAATCTGTCTAGTTCTTTGAATTTATTCAAATTACCCACTTCAACAATAACAACAGGTAGAAATTTGATCTAATAATCAATCAACCCTCTGCATAGCTACCCTGCAATCATCCTTCCTCAATTTGAATTTATGCCCCCTCATGTGTGTAGTCTGAGCAAGAGGAACAATAACCATACTTGCAGGTGTGAACATTCTGTACTTTGGTTTTCTGCAGTAAGTTGATGATATTTCAATACTGGAATGAGCTGTTGTGTGTTGTTTTCTGTAATGTGATTTGCATGTTAATGTGACTGGTGCTATGTTTTTACCCACCTATCGACAAATTCAGTGGAAAAGTTTGGTGAAACTCAAGCAGTTGGTTGCTCTTGACATTTCTAAGGCTTTCAATTTTAAACAAGTTTTCACCTTATGGATTCTCCACTAATATTGGTGTTCCCTGAGGTTTAGTTCTTTCTCCTACTCTTTCCCTCTTACATATTAATGACCTCCTACTGACTGGAAATCCTACCCATAGTTTTGCTGAGGATAGCACATTGCATTCCACTTTCCTGTTTGAGAAACCATGCCTTGCACAAACAGTTTCAGCTTCTCAAATGTGTTCACCACCAATTCCTTAAATGCTGATCTACAGGTAATTGTATGATGGGAGAGATAGTTAATTGCAGTTCTTGTCCTTCTAAAACTCAATTTTCTCTTATGTTTCACAAAAAGGAGTCTACTGTTCCTATAGCATTATAGCCAAAGTAGCTTTTGTACCAAAAGTCCATAAACAACAACAGCAGATCCTATACTTATCTTTGATGACACTTAGATTTCTAGACTAGATCAGATATCTCTATTATGGATTACACTGATATCTAATTTATGTTGCACCATAAGCACATCATAAATATTGCTTTCTCTGCATCTAAAAAAAGCTGGGTTTCCTCTTTTGCCCTCAGCGTTACTTTTTCTTCAAAACAACTATTCACTCTGTAAAAATCACAAATCTACCCTACCATGAAATACTGTTCCTACTTCTGGGGTGGTGTAATAAAAACTTGTTTCTCTCAGACTTCTAGATGCCATTCAAAAGAGGGCAATCAGGTAAATTAATGACCCATCTCCTAAGAAGTATCTCCTCTCATATTTCTGCTGCATGCCTTCTCCGTAGAAACTTCCATTGGCACTGTTTTTCTGAATTGGCCTCTGTAATTCCCATCTCTGTCTCTTTCTTCTAAACCAGTCTGAATGTTTGCTGCAACCAGTCAACATCCATTTACTATCCAACTTGAAGTTGGACAGTACCCACAGAACCAACTTTTCTTTTTCCTCATTTATCCCTTCAATTTACTTTTTCTGGAGCAACCTTCCTTCACATGTATTTCCTGACAATTGCAATCGACAGAAATTCAAATCTAATGTTAACGAGTGTCTTCTCAACCTTCAACCCATGCATGGTACTAAGTACTATAGGCTCTAATCCTTTCCATGTTTTGGGTTTTTGTGAAAAAAAAAAAAAAAAAAAAAATGTAAATTCCACCAATAATGGAAGTGATATCACAAAATTTCAGAGTCATATAACTAGATAATGGAATTTTAAATTTAAAATTCCGGTAGACTTTTTGTTGGAATTTTCATGTGGAACATTATGATGAATTGAGGATCCTCATTTCTTAATCACCTTGTATATTTGATAAAGTAAATATAGTGTTATTTAAGTTATGATTTAAATCAAACTATTTATTTTTCAAAGTAGATCTCTCTGAGTGTAGAAGATATTGAGGACATTTTGGATACTTTAATTTTTGATGGAAAGGTTGAAAAAACAGTGGCTAATAATACTGCATCTGTTAACAAAAAAGGTATGATTAACCTGTACAGAGCTGTTGAACCACTTATTGAGGGTACAGGACTAATGAGTATGCCATGTGCAATGTGTCCAGTAAGTTTTGATTCGTATTACATATTAATTAGTTATTATTTATGATTAATATATTTTATAAACTTCTATATATAAATAACAGCTCTATTAAAGTAGTTAGCAAAAGCAAAACATTTGTGGTCGCAAAGCAATTGGATGCAAAAAATAATTTTGATATCATATACTTGGATTTCTGCAGCCATTATCAATCCATTGCAGGATGGAGACTTCAATGATTCATGTTGAGGTTTTGTTATCTCCGTAGCCAAGTGGTCAGAAGTGGGATAGACCAGGGTTCAAGCCCCTGACTGCTAAATATGCTCGATCTGCCAACCTGCACTAGACCAGCATGGCAGATTATGGCCCATTTCCCTTAACATGAATCATTGAGGATGATTCCACC
The DNA here is from genome assembly GCF_048544385.1 of Mastigoproctus giganteus. Classification (NCBI taxonomy): domain Eukaryota; kingdom Metazoa; phylum Arthropoda; class Arachnida; order Uropygi; family Thelyphonidae; genus Mastigoproctus; species Mastigoproctus giganteus. Next base: position 151,748,109 of record NC_143580.1, on the reverse strand, counting down.
CTGCAGTGGATTAATAATGACTTCAGTTTACAAACACACCTCCATAGCCAAGAGGTCAGGAGTGGGAGTACAGTAGCACGTACTCTTTGAGTAGACTGGGGTTCAAGCCCCTGACTGCTACATAAGGTCGATCTGTCAATCTGCACAGGTCTAACATGACATTCACTGCAGGATGGAAGCCTCCTTGATGAGGAGGCTTCCATCCTGCAGTGGATTGATAATTGTTGCTGCTTACCCTTTTGCTTACTTAGATTTCAAGTATATGACATCAAAATTTTTGATACTGTTGCATATAAAGGTCTGCTACACAAATTGGAGCAGTGCAGCATTAAAAACAAGTTACTACTATGTTTTTAATGCTTTACAAGTTACTACTATGAATGGGAGAAGACAGAGAGTGGTAATCAATGGACACTGCTCTTTGTAGACTAATGTTATTTAGTCTACAAAGGAGGACTCCACTATTTAGTCCAAAATATTAGTGGAGTCCTCCAAGGTTGGGTGTTGGGCACAGTGTTGTCAATATCAGTGATATTGGCAAAGGCATATCAGTCTTAATGTCCAAGTTTGATACAAAGGTCCAAGATGTCCAAGATGATACAAAGGTTGGCAGAGTAGTTAATGACAGTATTACTGCAACAGGATCTCAAAGTTAGGGAGATGGGCTGAGAAATGGCACTGGAGTTTAACATTGACAAATGCTAAGTACTGCATATGGGTAGCAGTAACCCCAGAGTAATGTACCAACTGTGTGGTAGTACACTCAGGGTAGTGGAAAATGAAAAAGACCCTGGGGGTAATTGTGCAATCAGATATGAATTTTTCTGAACAGTGCAGGCAGGCTGCCAGAGCAGCTCACATGGTCTTGTCAATGATATAAGGGAATTTTGCTAGTAGGGATAAAGAGGTGATTATCTCATTGTATAAGGTGGTGGTCAGGTCACATCTTGATTACTGTATACAGGTCTGGAGGCCTCATTTTAGGAAGGATGTAGAGATGCTGGAATAGGTACAAAAAAGGGCAACCAAATTTGTGAATGGATCAAAGGGGGTGCTCTTACCCAGAAAGGCTTCAATGCATAACTGAAGCCTTTCTTGTCAATCAGATTGACAAGAAAGGCTTCAGTTATGCATTGTTTGGAGAGTAGGCACCAATGAGGTGATCTGATTGAGGTTTTTTTTTTTAGCTGTTGGCACATCAGCTTCTATGGCCATATTGCACCCCCCAAAGTTTTTGTATTTTACTGACATCCAATCCCGAGGCGGGAATCGAACCCACAACCTTTGGGTTGCTAGGCAGGCACTTTACCTACCTGGCTAGCCCGGTCGGCTCTGATTGAGGTGTTCAAAGCTTTGAATGGCTTGAGCAAACTCAATGCTGATGGGATTCTTCCTCCTCAGATTAGGAACATGATGAGACATAAATTCAAATTGAAGAAGGATTGTTGTAGAATAGATATGCAGTTTTCCTTCAGCCAATGGTGGTTGATTGCTGGAACAAGCTTCCATCTGTTGTTGTTGTGGAAGTGGATAGCTTGAAAAAATTCAGCTTAGAACTAGACAACTATCGGAGGGTATGGATAGGTGAAATTGTATTTTTTTTCTTCTTTTTTTGTCTTTCTTGCTTTTTTTTCAGCTTGCTTTCTTGCATCAGTTGCCCCTTTATTTTTAGTATTAATAGTAATATTTAACTTTAAGGCAGGGAAAAAAAATGTTAATTTGTTATCCAGTAAAATTCCAAGGTATTTTTCTTTGGAATCAGCATCATATACTGAATATTGCCAATTTGAGATCTAAGAGATCATCTAAAAATACCCTTTATAAAGAAAATGTTTCTAGGAAATTTGGCAACTTACATGTAATGTGAATTTAGACATGTATCCAAAATTTTGAATATTTCCATTGAGTATATTTGTGGTGTCAAGTCTGGCTTCTCCATCAATTGGGAACTTATTTTAATAATCAAAGTACAGTCAGTCCTCGTATAGCACGATAGTTGTGTTCCTAGAAACCCTCGTGCAATGCAAAATCGTGCAATATAAACAACACGCCCTATGGGAAAAATAGGGTTAGGTGCCGACCACCCAAGATTGAATACACATTTGTAACCAAAACATTACCAAACACAATAAATAATCATAATAAAATACTTTTGTATTTTATTACGACTATTACGTAATAAAATATTGCTACTGCTTTTGCTTCTATCATAAGCAAACTTGGTTTTTATTTGATTTTCGATCCAAACAGATGACAGCCGTTCCGTCTCTTCCAATTCTTTGTGTCTTAATCTAATGGATTTTAATTACACTTTGAGTTGTTCCTGCTATGAAAGTTGTTTTTATTTTCTCTGCATTCTTTGTTATTCTCGGTGTTGCCTCATTTAGGTCTGTAGCACGTGCAATATCACATGGTCTTTCATTTCGCTCAAAGCGTTTCACAATTTCATATTTTTTCTCTACCGACAGAGGCGGGCTGGCCATAAGCCTTACCGGGGAAACCCCGGTGGGCCTGAGGCCCATGTGATTTTGGCCATAAACTGTAGTATGAGGCCACTATAAATTTTCCTGGGTAAGAATTTTTGACCCAGTCCGCCTCTGTTTATCGATATTGCTTTTCTTTTTCTCTCTGAATCTGCAGTGTCTTCACCAGGACGCTTCCTTTTCACACCTTTTAAGTATTTTACTCATTTTTAGGGAATAAAGCATAATTACAAAATGAGGAGGCACGCTTGATACACATAAACAAAGCTGCGCGCATGTAGCCACTGAATAAACAACATCGTAAAGGCAGAGATACACTATTAACACCTCACATTTTACTAGATATGAATTTAATCTAGTACCCCTATAAATGTGCTTACTACCATAAAACAATAAAAACAATTTCCAGTTGCGTTCCTGCTAGTGGAATCTGTTATAAACTGGTAGTAAACTCGATCTAATTGCATTTGCGATTATACCGATAGCTGGAATTGTGTTGGTTTTTACGTTATTATGGTGAAATGTGTTTCCCCTTCACTGATAGAAGAAACAAATACATTTTCAGAATCTTCTCTTCATTCCTATCGTGTTGCGTTCAGTTGGGGTGATTCCGCGTTCGACTGCCATTTCTTCTAAACACCAAGGCGAATCGTGCATAAGCGAATTCGGTTCATGTTATATAAGATATCGTTCCCCTATTTATAAATCGTGTAGTATAAACACGTGTTATACGAGGACTGACTGTACTGCATTTCAAAATGGTGTTCCCTCAAACACAAGCACATTGTTATGCACTTGGCCCTTTATAAACAATTAATGTTGTGATTAATTGGACTTTTAGGTCAACTTTCACTGCCTTTTCTGACCACTGAAAGAATCCAGATTGTTTAGAGCAGAAAGTATTCATACTTATTTCATTTTTTGAATAGGAGTACAAATTTATTTAAAACAAACCAGCCTTAATATCTTTTCAATAGTAAACCTTTTTTAAGAACGAAACAATTTTTCTTTGGAACAAGTTAAAGAATTCATTGCTGTTATTTGTTAAATCTATTAATGTATAGCCCTCTTTTATGTTGGATTCTTACGAACAAGATTACTGGCCTTAAATTTTGTACTTAATGTACATTATTGTAAAATTTGAACTTGTATGTCATTTATGTGAAAGTTTTTCATGTGTAATGTTTGGTTGGTAGATTAATATAATTATAATTATTTCCTTGTATTCAAATTATTCTATTATAATGAATATGATTGTTTCATTAACTGTTGCAGACAAACTAAATCAGTCATCATTTGAACATTGTTAAAATGTTCAAAAAGGTGGTGTTATGAGTTTTTCAGTGTCCACTTCTTGGATGTTGCATCATTCTAGTCAAAATTCTTGTTTTAGGTAACCTTATTCAGCTAGGTGGTAGATGGCTCTCATCAACTGGTGCAATACCACCACTTTGCTTATTGGGTGCTTGAAGTTTCTGGTATCACCTCCCTCCCCATCTCCTTCAACCCATGCATGGTACCAAGTACTTAATGTACATTATTTATTTGCCACATATTTATTTGTTAAACAGTGCCAGAAGAAATATCCAGGAAAAAATTGTGGATGAAGGAATATTTTAAACTAAGCAAGAAAAATAAAAGATGGTGTATCCACCATCATCTTTTAATTTTTTAAAATTTTTTTTATGTAAATCCCAAACACGAGAGGTATTAGAACCTATAGGTTTTGATACCTTTCGTGTGTGGGGTTTTCATAGGAAGAGGGAAAAAAAAAAGGCGGTTTAATATCTGATTTGTCTTACTTTTATTTCTTCAACTTTACAGAAAACATTATTTGTTACCCAATTTTATATCACAAGTAAAACATTATGTACTACTTTCAACTCTAGAAGCTAGCAATAAACTAATCAAATTTTTGTGTAAATATTTCTGCGTGATGAAATATATTTCTGCAAAACAACACAAGCAATCTACCCTACCTATAAAAACTGCACAGTGAATCTGGACTCATTTCTTTTATGGTCACATTTTGTATAGTACAAAATTCAGTTACAGAACTTGAGTACATCCACAGTGCTTCTTTTTGACCATTTTTGTGCAAGCAGCAAGTTAAAGTGGAAATGCACATAGCCGGCATGTCTGGAGTATGCTATTTGGTTGAACATGTAGCACAAGAAGGCATGTACAGTTTCTCACCCAAAGTGAGAATGTTGTGTGTCATTTGTGTCAGTTTGATGATGCTAGCATATGCAACCACCAGGTGGAAAACCTTTTACTCATTATTTTACAATTTATTATAAATTGTATTCCTATTTTACTCTACTATCTTCTCATATTTTAATCCATTTTGAAAATTTATAATTATTTAAAAGTAACAGTTATTTGAAATTATTTAAAAGTAAGAGTATAACAGGCATTGATAAAAGTGTTTCCCTATTTCCCCTCCCCAATCTGTTACTTGATAAAGTAAATAAATTTCATAGATAAAGTAAATAAATTTCATGTGAAATCTTCATTAGATCCCATATGAAAATGGGTTGCTTCAAATCAGTATTGTAACAAACAACTTTAGGCAGATGCACTACAGCTGACTTCAAAATATGGGAATTTATATCAAAACAGTGAAAAGGAAGATCAAAAGTATTCAGTCTTATTTCTGCAAAGAATATCAGAAGACTTTAAGCCAAGGAAACATTTGGTGATATTCTTGTGAAATTCCTTATTTATGAACTTCACTAGAATGTCATCAAATATTAAAAGATGATGGTGAATACATCATCTTTTATTTTTCTTGTTTAGTTTAAAATATTCCTTCATCCACAATTTTTTCCTCCAGGCTCCGATGGTATTTCTCCATTTGTTCTCAAAATCTGTGTTCCTGAACTTACTCCTATTCTTTGCTGCCTTTTTTCACTTTCTTATTCCAAAGGTGTTTTCCCTTCTGCTTGGAAATTTTCTCATATCCAGCCAGTTCCTTAAAAGGGTGACAAATCCCTCCCATCCAATTATCGTCCCATTGCAATTACTTCTACTCTTTCTAAAGTAATGGAGAAATCCATTAACCGCCAACTCTCAAATTACCTAGAAACCTTCCGTCTGATCAACAATCGAGAGTATGGATTCCATCAGTGTCGATCCACTGGTGATATTCTGGCTATGTTACCCATTTATGGACTAATTCAATGGAAAGGTTCGGTGAAACACAAGTAGTTGCTCTTGATATCTCAAAGGCTTTCGATCGTGTTTGGCATAAAGGTCTTCTAAACAAACTTTCATCTTATGGTTTGCCATCTGTTTTTTTTAATTGGTTATCCAGTTTTCTCTCTGATTGCTCACTGAGGGTGATGGTAGATGGCTCTCTGTCTTCTAACTTCTCCACTAATGCCGGTGTCCTCCAAGGTTCAGTTCTTTCCCCCACTCTTTTCCTCTTGTATATTAATGACCTTCTTCCATTGACTGGAAATCCTATCCATAGTTTTGCCGATGATAGCACAATGTATTCCACTTTCCATTTTGAGAAACCTTGCCCTGCTCAATCAGCTTCAACTTCTCGAAAATCTGCTACCAATTCTTTAAATGCTGATCTCCTGGTAATTCTTCAGTGGGGCAAAGACAACTTAGTTGATTTCAATCCTTCTAAAACTCAGTCTTGTCTTATATCTCGCAAAAAGGATTCTTCTGCTCCTATGCTTAACTTTGGTGACACTCGATTTCTAGGCAAAATGATATATCGCTTTTGGGGATTACCCTGACTTCTAATCTCTCTTGGCACAAGCACATTACAAATATTGCTTCCCCTGCATCTAAAAAATTGGTTTTCTCTTTTCATCTCGGCGTTACTTTTCTTCCAAACAGCTGTTCACTCTGTACAAATCTCAAATCTGCCCTACCATGGAATATTGTTCCCACATCTGGGGTGGTGCCCCCAAAACCTCTCTCAGGCTTCTTGATTCCATTCAGAAGAGGGCAGTTAGGTTAATTAATGATTCATCTGTAACAGAGTCTCTCCACTCACTGTCTCATAGACGTACTGTTTCTGCTGCATGCCTCTTCTACAGATATTTCCATGGGCACTGTTCTCCTGAATTGGCTTCTATAATTCTTGTTCCCTCTTTCAAAACAGTCCGAACACGTGCAGCCAACATCCATTTACTGTCCAACTTCAATCTCACAGAATCAACTTTTCATTTTCCTCGTTTATTCATTCAACTGCCATTTTATGGAACAACCTTCCTACATACATATTTCCTGAAAATTACAGTCTACAGAAGTTAAAGTCCAATATCAACACATATCTTCTTTCATCTTCTCAACCTCCAACCCAAGCACGGTACTAAGTACTATAGGTTCTAATACCTCTCGTGTTTGGGGTTTACATAAAAAAAAAAAAGATGATGGTGGATACACCATCTTTTATTTTTCTTGCTTATTCTCGTTTAGTTTAAAATATTCCTTCATCCACAATTTTTTTCTGGATCTTTCTTCTGCCACTGTTTAACAAATAAATATGTGGCACAGGCTCCAGCACAAACAAGTGGATTCACTGATATATCAAATGTAGCTGGCAATTTGAAGCAATGTGGGGATACTAGGAGGATGGGAATTATGTTGCATGTGCATCTTTCACTCAGAGAAATGTGCTTTAACACTACACTACACTGCATAGACGTTGTGCACGAAAAGAAGCACTGTGTGGATATACCTTTAGAAAACTGTGTGTTCAATCCAGCTGTGATTGTACCCACAATTGTAATGAAATGGCTGCATAGAATCTAACGTAGATCCTGTGCAGCCATTTGTGGGCATGACCAGACAGGTTGAGCACTCAGTTTTTTTTAATGAAAAATTTGAAAATGTTTTCTACACCTTTTCCTTTTTCAAGTTTATAAAACTGTTAAACATGCTGAAATTCAAAATTATGCACATATACTTCTACTTACACACACACACACACAAAAATATTTAAAATAATAGTAAAATAAATACATATACAGTCAAACTTGGATATAACAAGCATCAAAGGACCAACAAAATTTCCTCGTTATTAACCATTACTCACTATATCAGTGATAAGTTAAATCTACCTCCTATTTTTTTTAATTCTGAATAATTTGATAAAAAGATAGATTCAAAAAACATAAATATTAGAGAGAAAACATTATATAGCTACAGTACACTCTTGATTTAACGGGATAGATGGTAAAAAAAATTCCCGGGTAATCGAAAAATACGTAAGTTCCCGACATACGTAAGAGATACGTTCCAGGACTTCTTATGTAAGTCGAGTTTTACGTAACCCTGGAATGAATAATAAAATATTGCTACTATATCCCTGATATGCCAAAATTACAAAAACCACATATCCTCAGAAGAATGAAGAAAAATAGTTATATATTTTTAATTAGTTCAATTATAAACTTTATCTGGGGGACAGCAGTGAAGTAGCCAGAGTGGCAGAAAAGAAAAGATGAAAGGAAGAAAAAATGCATGTTATTGTACTATAAAAATTTGCTTATTATAGTTGACTTCATTGGTGTCGATCACTTCACTGCTTCTGGTATTTTGTCTTTCTCCTTTATGATTGTGTTCACTGTTGCCACTGACAAATCTGAATTATGCACAATACTTGTTAATGAAAATTATTTAAATTTTCTGATCCAACTCGATTGCCTTTCTTTTCTTGATAGATTTACTAGTACTGTTCTCACTTATTCTCTTAGTCGGCACCATGATAACGGTCAAAATTAAATTTTCTGAAAACAGCTTCACAGGGTTAAGGCGAAAACTTACTATTATCCACCCCACACGAGCTCACATTTTGCTGAAGCACATTTCTGGAGGTCATTACCATAAAACAATAAAAAAAAAAATTGCACTTTCTGGGTTATTGGGCTTTTCTGTTAGTGCAATCTTATTATAAACAGGTAGTAAACTCGATCTTATTGCATTTGCGATAATACCGATAGCTGGAATGCTGTGGGTTATTATGATGAAATGTGTGTCCCCTTCACTAAAATCTTCAGTCATATAAAAAAAAATATATATAAATAACATAATATAAGTCAGGGACTTACTGCATCGAAAAATGTTCAGCAACCTAAGTACAAAGTATGCCGATATATAAAAAAAAAATGGAAAAACTTAACATTACTTGCATGTCCAATACGATCCATCTCTTTATTTTTTATGATGTCAATTTTAAATTTAATAGCTTCCCTTTATTTGTTACAATGTCATGTATGGTCTGGTCACAATAATTTAAAGTTTTTGTTTAATTGAAAGCACAACTCTTGCATTTGCCCATCATTTTTGCGATTTATAAAGAAAAAAAAAAAGTTACTATAAAAAAAAAAAAAAAAATTCCGACAACCCTGACATAAATGAACGAAACAAAATTTGTCCTTTTGTGGTGCGACTGAACAAAACAATCGACGTGATGCACTAAAACAAGCTAATCGTTTGTCTCTTCTTTTTTTTCTTTTTTTTGAGCAGTGGGTGTGAAGACAGCAAAGGTTACAAGATAATGGGTACATTAATCTCCCAATGACGACTTATAACGCCGCTTCTTGTTGCCTATTTATGACTTTCAAAACATCTGTTTATACCTATTCTAGTTGTTATTACTTGAATTTTCTGATTTCTGGTTAATTTTATTTGGAGTCTTGAAGTATCTTGGTTAATCCGATCCCGGTAAATCGAGAGTCTACTGTATATACCTACATATTATTTGTATTATTATGCTTGTATAAACTACAATACAATTAATATTAAACACAATTTATTTGTCTGTAATTTTAAAATCATTGTTTTTAAAACCACTCAATACTAAACACAATTTATTTCTCCGTAATTAAAAACAATACTAATTAATAATAAACATGATTTCAATTAGTCTTTTTATATATGAATCTTAAAATTGACGTTTGTAACCTTGCACTTTCTAATTATTTTTTTTTTCGGTTTTATGTTCTTTTCCAGTGCAATATGTAAGCATGTTTATTCTTCCACAATATCGATACTGTTGAACAGGACATAACGTTTTACACACTTTAACAATTTTTGCATCACTTTCTAACTCACAAATAATTTCGAATTTTTCACGAATCGAGAGACACTTTCTTTTGTTAGTAAACATGTTTCTGAAGGGAGGGTTTGTTCTGATTTTACTTTAAAATGACAAAGTTTCTGCATAGAAAGTACTTTGCAGTTCTGAAATGCATGCAAAGTTCTTAGAAGTTCAGTTTCCAAAATTCTTAGAAGTCTCAAAATAAATTTATGGTTCAGTAAATACAAGAAAATTTGTAAATAGGGTAATGCAGAATGTCAATGTACTATTGTATAACCCCTGTTCCCGAAGGAACAGGGGTTATACAAAAAATCCCAATTCTTGGAATAGACAAAAATTTCATTTTTGTCTATTCCAAGAATTGGGATTTTTTAACTACCAGAGCAATTAAGAATGTTTGCATAGTTACCAAAATTTGTATGGTGTATCCGTTTAGTATGCTCGTTATAATAGTAAGCGATTGTATGGGAATACGCATAAATTAAAATCATTATGGCTTGCTCGTTACAGCTGTGATCTCGTTATTTCCATGCCAGTTATAACCAAGTTTGACTGTATATATAAAAGATACTGTACTGTTAGTCTCTTCTGTTTTCAAATTTATAAATCTGCAAAATTTAAAAATGCATAGTGGCATCCAGGAGGTCTTGTTTGAGATGTTAAAGTAAAAAATAACTGTTGACTGCCAAAGTTATTCAAGTGAAACTGTCTGTTTCTGTTTAGGAAGGTACTAAAAGTTATGCCATTTGAATGAGCAATTAATGAGTAACTGATATTTCAAAGGGGGGAGGAACTGTTAGGTCCCTTGTGATCACTGCCATTGGAACACACAGTCACATAGTGTATATTGAACTATGTTTCTTAGTGTACATTGAACTATGGGCTCTGTTAGGGTAACTAAGAGTAGGAAAAGGTGCATGTACACCAACAGCAGAAGTATAGTAAATAAATTCAATGAATTTGAAGTGCTGATCAAGACATCAAAGGCAGATACTGTTGGGATATAAGAGCATGGTGTCACACAGATATAAGGAATGCAAAATTGGAATTTCTGCAGTACAACGTGTACAGAAAGGATAGACAGGGTAAGAATGGAGATGGGGTTATGCTGTTAGTTAAGAAACACAAAATCTAAGGAAGTGCATCCAGTTGATATGGGTGAAGAGTGCAATGTTGAGTCAGTTTGGTGTGACATAAGCACTGGGAAAGGGAAAATGAGAGTAGGAGTGTGTTATAGGCCTAATGGCCCTGATGAGTACAATGAACAATTGTGCAGAGAAATAGAGTGGACCAGTAAATCAGAATGTCTTGTAATGGGGAATTTTAACTTTCCAGATATCGATTGGAACTTGTGGTTGGTCACTTGCATGCTAGCAAGATGTTTGTGGATTTATTGGAGGATTGATTTCTACAGCAACATGTTTGAGGGGCAACCAGAGGGGGTAATACTCTTGATCTGATTATCAGAGTGATGACTCATGCATTAGGAATTGGCAGATAAAGGAACCACTAGGTGACAGTGAACACGCAGTGTACTGATGTGGGATTTACTTAAAGATGTAACTACCAGCAAGGGTAAAGGGAAGGGTTTTTGTTTTTGTAAAGGTGACTACAGTGGTCTCAGACAGCTTTTAAATTCTATACAGTGGGATCAACTGATGTTACCAATGGGAAGCCTTCAGGGACTTAATCTAGGTGGCTACTTGGCTTTTCGTACCAACTAACAAGTACTGTTCAAGGTTCAGGCCTAAATGGATGTCAGATGAATTGAGGCTCGTGGCAGAGAAGAAAATTGCATGGGGTGTATATAAGTTATCAGGTAACACAGAAGCCTATGGCAGGAGAAGACAGATTACCAGAAATCTTCAGCAAAGGATGCAAAGAAAAACAGCAAAGAGTTCTTTACTTATGTAAACTCTAGAAGGAAGGGGATGAATCAGATTGGTCCATTAACATAGACAGTTTAATAATCCTGCTCAAGTAGCTGATAAACTGAATGAGTATTTTGCATCTACATTCACACATGAGGAATTATTCAAGGAAGGGAATGCCAGAAGTTTATCAAATTCTAACAGGGAGCTAAGTGATTTTGTAGTAAATGAGAGCAAAGTGGAGGAGAAAAAATATTGAAGTTAAACACAAAAAAGGCAGCTGGGACAGATGGAATCTATCCAGTTATATTGAAGGAGGCAGCAAAGGACGTAAGCAATCCCTTAGCTATAATTATGAGAGCATTCTTAGATTCAGGGGAGGTCCCCATGGACTGGATATGTGCAAATGTATCCCTAATTCACAAAGGGAGTGCAAAGGGTGATAGAAATAATTAGACCTGTTAGTTTAACTTCTGTTCAAGGGAAAATAATGGAGTTGCTGGTTAAAGAGGTGACACAGGATCACCTAGACAAGACTGCAGTAATAGTTCAGACACAGCATGGATTTGTTAGGGGGAATTCTTGTCTGACCAATTTGATTGGATACTATGATGTGGTCACAAAGGAACTGGATGAAAAAAATAATTTTCGTATCACATTTGATTTCAAGAAAGCTTTTGATAGTGTTGCACAAGGTAAGACTGCTGTATAAATTGGTGCAGTATGGCATTAAGGGCAAATTGCTGCAATGGATAAAGGGATGGTTGAGTGGAAAAGGCAGAGAGTGGTAATATATGGACACTGCTCTACGTGGACTAATGTTATTAGTGTCATCCCCCAGGGTTCGGTGCTGGGCCCATTGTTGTTTTGTGTATTTATCAGTGATATCAATGAAGGTATATCAGGCTTAATGTCCAAGTTTACAGATGATACAAAGGCTGGCAGGGTTATGATAGTAAAGACAGTATGCTACTGCAACAGGATCGTAAGAAGTGGCAACTGAAGTTTAACATTGACAAATGCAAAGTACAGTCGGTCCTCGTATAACACGTGTTTACATTACACGAATTCGATCATACACGATTTATAAATAGGGGAACGTTATCTTATATAACACGAACCGAATTCGCTTATGCACGATTCGCCTTTGTGTTTACAAGAAATGGCAGTTGAACGCGGAATCACCCCAACCGAACGCAACACGATAGGAATGAAGAAGATTCTGAAAATGTATTTATGTGTTTTATATCAGTGAAGGGGAAACACATTTCACCATAATAACGTAAAAAACCACACAATTCCAGCTATCGATAATTTGCAATTGCAATTAGATCGAGTTTACGATGTAACTACCAGCAAGGGTAAAAGCTTGCTGGTAGTTACGATGTAACTACCAGCAAGGGTAACTACCAGCAAGGGTAAAAATCTGTTATAAACTGGTAGTTACGATGTAACTACCAGTTTATAACAGATTCCACTAGCAGAAACGCAACTGGAAATTGTTTTTATTGTTTTATGGTAGTAACCCCTAGAAATGTGCTTTAGTAAAATGTGAGGTGTTAATAGTGTATCTCGGCCTTCACGGTGTTGTTTATTCAGTTGCTACACGCGCGCGCAGCTTTGTTTATGTGTATTAAGCGTGCCTCCTCGTTTTGTAATTGTGCTTTAAAAATGAGTAAAATACTTAAAAGGTGTGAAAAGGAAGCGTCCTGGTGAAGACACTGCAGATTCAGAGAGAAAAAGAAAAGCAATATCGATAAACAGAGGCGGACTGGGTCAAAAATTCTTACCCAGGAAAATTTATAGAGGCCTCATAACTACAGTTTATGGCCAAAATCACACGGGCCTCTCACCACCAAATACGGAGGATGCGGAAAGGTCAGGGAATGACCACCGCATATCTCGGAGCAATATGGCCTTAGTTGCTAATGCTCCTAAAAACTAAAATAACAACAACAACAACAACACGGGCCTCTGGCCCACCGGGATTTCCCGGATAAGGCTTATGGCCAGTTCGCCTCTGTCGATAGAGAAAAAATATGAAATTGTGAAACGCTTTGAGCGAAATGAAAGACCATGTGGTATTGCACGTGCTACAGACCTAAATGAGGCAACGCCGAGAATTACAAAGAATGCAGAGAAAATAAAAACAACTTTCATAGCGGGAACAACTCAAACTGTAATTAAAATCCATTAGATTAAGACACAAGAATTGGAAGAGATGGAACGGCTGTCTTTTCTGATTTTCGATTTTCTATCTGTTTGGATAGAAAATCAAACAAAAACAAGTTTGCTTACGATAGAAGCAAAAGCATTAGCAATATTTTATTACGTAATAGTCGTAATAAAATACGTAAGCATTTTATTACGACTTACCTATTATAATTTTATTACGACTATTTTATTTAATATAATAAATTTTTTACGAATAAAATACGTATTTTATTCGTAAAAAAATACTTTTTAGTATTAAAAAATACTAAAAATACTTTATTATAATATAATAAAAAAATATTTTTTATTATTTATTATATTATAATAAAAAATATATTATATTATTTTTTATTATGTATTTTAATCATTATAAAATGCGTATTTTATAACGATTAAAATTACCCGATTATTTATTGTTTGGTAATGTTTTGGTTCCAAATGTGTGTTCAATCTTGGGTGGTCAGCACCTAACCCCACTTTTCCCATAGGGCCTGTTGTTTATATTGCACGATTTTACATTGCACGAGGGTTTCTAGGAACACAGCTATTGTGCTATACGAGGACAGACTGTACTCCATACAGGTAGCAGTAACCCACGAGAAACGTACCAACTGTGTTGTACTATACTCAAGGAGGTGGAGAATGAAAAAGACCTGGGGGTAATTGTGCAGTTAGATATGAAGTTCTCTGAGCAGTGCAGATGGGCTGCCAGAGCAGGGCATGGAGTTTTGTCAATGATATATAGGAATTTTTCTAGAGAGACAAGGAGGTGATTATACATTTGTACAAGGAAATGGTCAGGCCACACCTTGAGTACTGCATACAGGTCTGGAGGCCTCATTTTAGGAAGGATGTAGAGTTGCTAGAAAGAGTACACAGAAGGCAAAAATATTAGTAAGAGGAACAAAGGGGTTCTCTTACCAGGAGAAGCTTAAATTCTGCAAGTTGCAGCATCTGCAGACTATGCACCTGCGAGGTGATCTGATTGAAGTGTATAAGGCGGTATACTTCCGCTTGCTCAGATTAAGAAGCTTACAGGGCATAGATTCAAATTGAGGAAAGACTGTTGTAGAATAGATGTGCTCGCCTTTAGCCAGCGGGTAGTTGATTGCTGGAACACTTTCATCTGTTATTTTATAAGTTGATAGCTTAAATAAATTTAAGGCTGAACTAGGCAAACATTTGGAGTGACCAGATGGGTGAAATGGGAAAATTTTTTTTTTTTTTTTTTTTGGCTGATGCTGTATAAGCTTGCTTTCTTACATCATATGCCTCAACTAATGCCACCTGTTTAATTTTGCATCCCACAAAGAAAAGGAATATTGATTTTGGGATGAAAATATGCAGAAAAATACACATTCGGTACAAGGGGGGTACCCCCTATTTCTTTCCCATATTAATCTCACCATCAGGGAATAATGATGGTGAGATGAATTAATCTGATGTGTTAAACCAACTATTACAGAAAGCATGAATATATTAGATTTAGACTAACCAGTTATTCTCTTGTAATTAGTAGTAAATCAAACTGAAAACAAAAGTTTCATTTCATGCTGCCATTGTCATTAAGTAATAATTGGTAGGAGAGATTATGATCCAAATTTAGAGATGGGGAGCAAAATGGTTGATTCTATCAGACACCATGAAATAATGGAGGGCTTCAGTTTTGCTATTACGTTTTTTTGATGTGAAAACATCTATGGCGGCACTGGAGTAAAACCGATTGATAATGAAATTTTCTTATGAACATGATGCAGTTGATTGTTAACGAAATTTTTTACAGAAATGACCCAGTTGATTGGTAACAAAATATTTTAAGGAAATGATGCAATTGATGTCAATTCCTGTTAGGTGGCTGTTAGATTTTAAATAATGCAAATGACATCACTTCCTGTTGTGCTAATGATGCTAACTCGGTCATTAATATTGATTCAGTAGAGTAAGTTCATACTCAGAATTGTTGAGGAGGCTTCCATCCTGCAGTGGTTGATAATGGCTGCAATTTACCTTTAAGTTCATACTAAGATATTGAAATGACGTCACTTCCTAAATGATGCCAACTCAGTCACTAAAGTTGATTCTGTAAAGTAAGCAGCAGGTAGTAATATTATGCAAGAATAAAAGCTTCAAAGCCACCGAAGAAGCTTCTCGTGTCGAAAAGGAAAGAGTTCAAAAACATAGAGAATGAATAAAAATGCAGACTTTAATAAAATCTGTTTCTCAAGATTTTGATCAACATCAACCTTCTAAGTAGTGTAAGTTTTGATCAAACCATTCAAAAATTTAAATGGTTTTACTCTAGTGCCACCATAGATGTTTTCACATAATAATATATTTTTCATGCATACAGGGTACACACACTATTTTTTTTTATTTAGTCGTCATAAACAGTGAGGTGTTCCTACATATGTCTAAACTTGTTATTATATTGTAGAATATAAATTGCAATTTCACCTTTTTTTATTAGTCTTAATTAGTAAAATGGTTTCTTTTTTTAGGTTTTTGATAGTTGCCATGAGGGAGGAGTCATCTCACCTTCTTCTTGTGTATATATGAAGGAATGGTTAGAATACTGATAAAACATATTGTTAGATATACTTTAGAAATTATTTTAAATTTATATTGTAATCAATAAATTGTTCAAAGTGTAAAACTACAATTTATTAATGGATAGAGCAGTTTGAACCATTATAAAGGCCGGTGGAATTTTTTTCAATTTAAAATGTTTTTTTTTTCTTTCGAAGAAGCCAATGATAAACTGCAATTTGAAAACATTCATAAATCTGGCACTTTTTAAACATTTTACTTAAAATTAATAAATAATAATATAGATATTACTCTGAGGTCGTACACTTTGCTTTACAACTGTAATCGTGGTTGTAAATTATATATGACCATAGGAAACTTTACCACAGCTTTATGATGCAAATCAAGCTACATGATAAATGTCTCTTTGTTGGGTTTTCCTGTTTAACTGATAGCTACTGTACTTCAAACTGCTCATCAGGTGAACTTGTAAAATGAACATTAAATTTTTTTACACACACACACACACACACACACACACACACACACACACACACACACACACGCACACACTGTCTATAAGTACAGGGACTATTTTACATAACTGATGATATTGATATGTATAAATTATTTGTAAAATAGTCTCTTTTTTTTGTTTCAACATAAAAGTAAAAGTACCGTGAGCCTTATAACGAAGAATAAGAAGATTGAAACTATAAAGTTGTGTGCAAAATAAGAAAATATTGCATGCCAGTTAAAATAGTTTTTTGTACATAAACCACTTATAATAAAAATAAGGCAAATTGTGAAGTGGGATAGTGTGCAATCTACCAAAACTTGGTATACCTTGTATCTCAAGACATTTGCCAATTTGTAGCTTTTAAGACAGGATCTGCAGGCAAAAAAAAAAAAAAAAAAAAAAAAAACCAGCAGATAAAAGAACCACTTGGTGGCAGTAATCAGTGTAATGATGTGGGGTTTACTTAAAGCTGTAACTACCATCAGGTAAAGGAAAGGGTTTTTGCTTTCATAAAGGTGACTCTAATGGTCTCAGTTTTTAAATTCTATACAGTGGGACCAAATAATGATGTTACCAACAACAAATTCTAAATGGGAAGCATTCAAGGAATCTTGGATGCTACTTGGCTTTTTGTACCAACTAAGAAATACTATCAATGTTTAGGCCTAAATGGATGTCAGATGAACTAATGAAACTTATGGCAGAGAAGAAAAATGCATGGGATGCATATAAATTATCAGGCGACACAGAAACCTAGGGTAGATATAAGCTAATCTGTAATCAAGTCATAAAGCAGCTTAGACGAGCAAAGACAGCTTAAGAGAAATCTTTGGAAAAGGATGCGAAGAAAAACAGCAATGACTTCTTATGTAAACTCTATGAGGAAGGGGATAAATCAAATTTGGTTTTCTTGTATCGATGGTTCTGCTGTTAATGATCCTTCTCAGGTAGCAGACAAACTGAATTGAGTATTTTGCATTTACATTCAGACGAGGAGTTCTATGGGGAAGAAGCAGGGGCCAGAAGTTTATCCAACTCTAATAGGGAACTTTAAAATGATTCTTTAATAACTGAGAGTAAAGTGAAAGAGAAATTGTTGAAGTTAAACATAAAGGCACCTGGGCTGGATGGGATCTAACCAGTTATATTAAAGGAGGCAGCAAAGGAAGTATGCAAACCCTTAGCCATAAATATGAGAGCATTCTTGGATTCAGAGGAGGTCTCCACGGATACAAAAAATAATTTTGATATTAGTCAAAATTATGGCGCCTCCGTAGCCAGGTGGGAAGGAGCAGCAGTGCATTGCACATGCTTCTTGATTAGACCGGGGTTCGAGCCCGTCACCACCAAATATGGAGGATGCGGAAAGGTCAGGGAATGACCACCGCATATCCCGGAGCAATATGGCCTTAGTTGCTAATGCTCCTAAAATCCAAAATAACAAAAAATTAGTCAAAATTATCTTAGTATTAGCAATGGCCACATGGTGCAAGGAAGCCTATGGCTTATGCTGCAACAGCCAAAAAAAAAAATAATAAATAATAAATCAATAATAAATAAATAAAATAATTATAAGAAAATTAAAAAAATAAATAAATAATAAGAGAAAAGGAAGTAGAAAACCTATGCGTTTCCCTCCTCCCGTAGGTAATTATCCAGCTGACCTTGAATTTCCCTTTGACCTTTGAACTGTAAGTCACTACCACTCACTGGCAAAAATAAAACTTCGTGCAATCCAGTCTAAACACCCCCCCCCCCATAACTTGAAATAATTATGGCCACTAGTTCTATAATCATTTATAACCATGAAAATTCATCCTTATTCGTTTTACTTATGCCTCTCAGACACCTCAATCAAGTCTCGTCTAAGATGCCTAGTCTCCAAGCTCTGCAACCCACATATTCAAAGTCTTTCCTCATATGGATGCCCTTATGCCAGTCTCACCAGGCGAGTTACCAGTCTTTGGACTCTTTCAACAAGCACAATGTCTTTCTTTAGGTGTGGTCTCTATACTTGAACACAGTATTCTTAGTATTGTTTAACAATAGCCTTATATAATGGGATTATGATGTCCATATCTCTACTAGCAATTGTTCTATAAATCATTGATAGGACACCATGGGCCTTGTTTGTAACCTGCGTACAATGCTCGGACAACTTCATGCCTGACTGTATCAAAACACCCAAGTCCCTTTCCTCCACTACTGGCTTTAGTTCAAGTCCACCAAGTGTATAAGTTATTTTGGAGTTACTGTTCACCAAATGTATAAGTTATTTTGGGGTTACTGTTCACCAGGTGTAACACTTTACTGGATTAAAAGCATAGCTGCCCTTTTTCTGACCATCTCTCAAGTAGCTCTGCTTGGCGGTGATCATAGACTATTCTACCAATCTTTACATCATTGACCAATTTAAACATCACAACCTCTATCCCTTCATTGATGTCATTTATGAAAATCAAAAACAACAGTGGTCCTAATTATACTGATCCTTAGGGAATTCCACTTCTTACATCAAACCAATCTGAGGAATAATCATTTATCACAACCCTCTGCCTCCTGCCCTGAAGCCACCCAGCTATCCATCTAAGGATTTTCCCTGTGATTCTAACCTGTTCCAGCTTATAAAATAACTGCTCTTGTGAGACTGAGTGAAATGCTTTGCTGAAATCCAGATAAACAATGTCAAAATTATTCCCTAAATCCAGCTCTTGAGTGACCCTGTCAAAATAGCTAACCAGATTAGTTAAACATGATTTTCCCTTTACAAAACCATGCTGAGTATCTTTCAGAATTCCATTTCTATCTAAATGAACCTGAATTCTAACCTTGATTATTGTCTATATGATTTTCTCTACTACTGAAGTTAGACTGACTGGCCGGTAATTTCCCACTTCACTCTTAGAACTGCCCTTATGTATTGGAGATACATTGGCACTTTTCCAATCCAATGGAATCACTCCCAAATTTAGTGATGCTCTCATAATTAGCCTTAACGGTTCAATTGCACTCACTATCATATACTTGAATTTCAGGAAAGCTTTTGATACTGTTGCACACGGAAGACTGCCGTACAAATTGGAGCAGTATAGCATTAAGGGAAAGTTGCTGCTAGGGATAAAGGGATGGTTGAGTGGGAGAAGACTTAGAGTGCTGATCAGTGGACACTGCTCATCAAGGACTAATGTTATTAGTGGAGTCCTCCAGAGTTTGGTGTGCACATTGTTGCTTTTGATATTTATCAATGATATTGCTGAAGGTATATCAAGCTTAATGTCCAAGTTTGCAGATGATACTAAGGTTTGCAGGGTTGTTAATGACAGTATGCTACTTCAATAAGATCTAGAAAAGTTGGGCAGATGGGTTGAGATGTGGCAACTGAAATTTAAACATTGACAAATGCTAAGTACTGCATATAGGTAGCAGTAACTCCAGAGTAACGTACCAACTGTGCATTACTACACTTAGGGAAGTGGAGAATGAAAAAGACCTGTACATAAAAGGTGCTGTCAGATATGAAGTTTTCCAAGCAGTGTGGACAGGGTGCCAGAGCAGCTCATGAGGTCTTGTCAATGACATTTTGCCAACAGGGATAATGAGGTGATTATTCCCTTGTATAAGACAATGGTTAGGCCACACCTTGAGCATTTGTATACAAGTCTGGAGGCCTCATTTTAAAAAGGATATAGAGTTGCTGGAATGAGCACAGAGAAGGGCAACGAGGTTGATGACAGGAACAAAGTGTTGCTCTTACCAAGAAAAAATTATCATTAGCATAGGCATATGATGCAAGAAAGCAAGCTTATGCAGCATCAGCCAAAAAAATAAAAAAACTATCCATTTCACTCATCCATTCACTCCAAAAGGTTTGCTTCTTCCTTGAATTTATTTAAGCGATCAAATCTGCAACAACAGATAGAAGTTTGTTCCAGCAATCAATTACCCGCTGGCTAAAGGTAAATTTCCGCACATCTATTCTACAACTGTCTTTTCTCAATTTGAGTTTATGTCCCCTCAGGTGATTAACCTGGGCAAGAAGAAGAATCCCATCAGCATTGAGCCTGCTCAAACCATTCAACCTTATACACCTCAGTCAGATCACCTCACAGGCACCTAATCACCAGACATTTGGGTGCTCTTTCTTGTAAGAGCACCCTGTTGTTCCCCTCACCAATCTTATTGCCCTTCTCTCTACTCTTTCTAGAAACTGTACATCCTTCCTAAAATGAAGCCTCCAGACCTGTATGCAGTACTCAAGGTTTGGCCTGACCATTGCCTTATACAAAAGGATAATCACCTTCTTATACGTGCTAGCAAAATTCATTCCTATACTTCATTAATAAGACCCCTGACCTGCTCTGCAGCCTGTCTACACTACTCAGAAAACTTCATATCTGACTGCACAATTATCTCCAGGTCTTTTTCATTCTCCGCTACCCTGAGTGTATTATCACACAGTCGGTACATTTCTCTGGGGTTACTATTCAGTACTTTGCATTTGTCAATGTTAAACTTCAGTGGCCAATTCTCAGCCCAATTTTTCTAGATCCTGTTGTAGTAGTATACTGTCATTAACAACCTTGACAACCTTTTTGTCATCTGCAAACTTCAATATTAAGCTTGATATACCTTCATCAGTTTCATTGATAAATATACAAAATGACAGTAGTAGTAGTGGCATGTGATTCAAGAAAGCAAGTGTATGAGCTTATGCAGCATGAGCCAAAAAAAAAATATATATATATATATCGCACCAATCCCACCAAATGCCTGTCTAGTTCCTCCTTAAATTTATTCAACCTATCAACTTCCACAACGACAGATGGAAGTTTGTTCCAGCAATTAACCACCCGCTGGCTAAAGGCAAATTTCCGCACATCTGTTCTACATCTGTCCTTTCTTAATTTGAATTTATGCCCCCTTAGGTTCGTAATCTGAACAAGTGGAAGGATCCCATCAGAATACAGCGTGCTCAACCCATTCAAGGCCTTATACACCTCAATCAGATCACCACGCAGGTGCCTAGTCTCCAGCCACTGCAATTTGCAGAACTTAAGCCTCTTTGGTAAGAGGATCCCTTCATTCCCCTCACCAATCTTGTTGCCCTTCTCTGTACACACTCAAGCAAATCTACATCCTTCCTAAAATGAGGCCTCCAGACCTGTACACAGTACTCAAGGCATGGCCTGACCATTGCCTTATACAGAGGGACAAAACCCCATGACCTGCCCTGGCTGCCTGTCTGCATTGTTCAGAAAACTTCATATCTGACTGCACAATTACTCCCAGGTCTTTTTCATTTTCTACCACCTTAAGTGTAGTACCACACAGTTGGTACGTTTCTCTGTGGTTACTGATATCCATATGCAGTACTTTGTATTTATCAATGTTAAACTTCAGTTGCCACTTCTTAGCCCATCTGCCCAAATTTTCTAGATCCTGTTGCAGTAGCACACTGCCATTACTGTCATTAACAACCCTGCCAACCTTTGTGTCATCTGCAAACTTCGACATTAAGCCTGATATACCTTCATCATATCATTGATAAATATACAAAACAACAGTGGACCCAACACCGAACCCTGTGGGACTCCACTAATAACATTAGTCCACGAAGAGCAGC
This sequence comes from Mastigoproctus giganteus, assembly GCF_048544385.1. Taxonomy (NCBI): domain Eukaryota; kingdom Metazoa; phylum Arthropoda; class Arachnida; order Uropygi; family Thelyphonidae; genus Mastigoproctus; species Mastigoproctus giganteus. Next base: position 151,725,806 of record NC_143580.1, on the reverse strand, counting down.
ACCCACTGGTTGCCACCCTCTGTCTTCTCCCACTTAACCATCCTTTTATCCATTGTAGCAACTTACCCTTAATACCATTCTGCTCCAATTTGTACAATAGTCTTCCATGTGCAACAGTGTCAAAAGCTTTCCTGAAATCCAAATATATGATATCAAAATTATTTTTTGCATCCAGTTCCTTTGTAATCACATCATAATATCCTATCAAATTTGTCAGACAAGACTTTCCCTTAACAAACCCATGCTGTGTCTGAATTATTGCTGCAGTCTTGTCTAGATGATCCTGCAATGCATCTTTAACCAGTGACTCCATTATTTTACCCGGAACAGAAGTTAAACTACCTGGTCTGTAATTACTCGTGTCCCCATTCGATCCCCCTTTGTGAATTGGGGATACATTTGTACATCTCCAGTCCTTGAGAACCCCCCCCCTGAGTCCAAGGATGCTCTTATAATTATGGCTAAGGGTTTGCTTAGTTGCTTTGCCACCTCTTTTAATATAACTGGATAGATCCCATCCACTCCCAGGTGCTTTTCTTATGTTTAACTTCAACAATTTCTCTTCCCCTTTGCTCTCAGTTATTACAAAATCATTAAGTATCCTGCTACAATTTGATAACCTTCTGCCATTTTCAAACCTTAATAATTCCTAATGTGTGAATGTAGATGCAAAATACTCATTCAGTTTGTTTGCTATCTGAGCAGGAACATCAACAGTCGATGTCAAGTGGACCAATCAGATTCATCCCCTTCCTTTTAGAGTTTATATAAGTAAAGAAATCCTTGCTTTTTTTCTTAGCATCTTTTGCCAAGGATATCTCGTAATCTGCCTTCGCCTGCTTAACCTCCTTTGTGACATGATTACAGACTAGCTTATATCTGCCATTGGCTTCTGAGTCGCTTGATAATTTATATGCATCCCATGCATTTTTCTTCTCTGTTATGAGTCTCATTAGTTCATTAAATAACCATTTAGGCCTAAACCTTGAACAATATTTCTTAAAGGTATGAAACTTTTAGTAGCATCCACGATTAATTCCTTGAATGCTTCCCACTTAGAATTTACTGTTGGTAACATCGTCAGTTGATCCCATACAGAATTTAAAAGCTTTCTGAGACCACTGTACTCGCCTTTACGGAAGCAAAAACCATTTCCTTTACCCCTGATGGTAATTAAATCTTTAAGTAAATCCCACATCAGTACACTGTGGTCACTGCTGATAACCAGATCAAGAGTATTACTCTCTCTGGTTGCCTCTCGAACATGCTGCTGCAGAAAACAATCGTCCAATAAATCCACAAAAGTTTGACTAGTGTGTGAGTGACCAACCCACAAGTTCCAGTCAATATCTGGGAAGTTAAAATCCTCCCTTATAAGACATTCTGATTTACTAGCCCACTCTATTTCTCTGTACAATTGTTCATTGTACTCATTCGAGTCATTAGGCCTATAACACACTCCTACTGTTATTTTTGCTTTCCAGTGCTTATGTCACACCAAACTGACTCAACAGTGCACTGTTCATCTATATCAACTGGGTGCACTTGTTTTGATTTTATGTTTTTCTTAATTAACAGCATAACACCTCCTCCCTTTCTATCCTGTCTATCCTTTCTGTACACATTGTACTCCCCAAATTCCAGTTCTGCATTCCTTATACCTGTGTGACACCACGTCTCTGCTATCCCAACAATATCCACCTTTGATGTCTTGACCAACACTTCAAATTCATCAAATTTATTTACTACACTTCTAGCATTGGTATACATGCAAGCATACATGCTCCTATTCCTAGTTACCGTAACACATCCCATATACCCACCTATTTCACAATGACTGCCATCCGTCCCTGAAACCCCCAACACCCCTCGCTCTAGGTCGCTACTTATCCTAATAGAAGTTGTGCAAGAATCACCTTCATCTTCACCTCTGCCTGCGGCTACTGTTAAACTATTAGTCCTTGTATCCCCCCCCCCCAAGCTAGCAGTTTTCTGACCCACCTAACACTGCCCCGATAGCATCAGGAAATATTCTTTCACCGTTTCTATTTAAGTGTATCCAATCCCTGTAGAAGCAGTCTCTCCTGTTAACAAGTACAGACCAGGCTGAAAAAAATTCTATCCCTTGAGCCTTGCACAATCTTTCCTGGGCCGAATTGATAGAAAAGGCTCTCATCATATACTCCCTTCTATCATGTCTGGGCAGAATTGCAGGCACTTTCAAATTCAACCCTAATTCCTGGCTTTTTTTTTTTTTTTTTTCCAACAGTGACCTGTACTTGTTAAGTAATTCTGCCGGTCTCCTACTCTTAATATCATTAGTGCCAACGTGTACAACTATATCACCTTTTGTGCCCTTAAAAGATGATATCCGCTCTACGTCATCAACCTTTGCCCCTGGCAGACATACCCTGGTTCTGTTCCACCTATCCTTTTTACAAAGCAAGTTCCTCGTTTCCCTGACAATAGAGTTACCAACAACTACTAGTTCCTGTAGGACCAGCGCATTCTGCCTTGGGGGGGTTGCTGCTGTGTTGCGTGATGACCAAGTGCAAGCTCTGGTGTTGATGTGGGCAGCTGAGAGCTTGATGGGCCCCTCAATTTAGATCCTTCGAGGGCATCCACCCTATCCTTCAAGCTCTCTTGAAGGATAGGGTGGCCCATAACAATGCTGAGTTGTCGCCTGATTTCCTTACACTCCTTACATTGCACACACACAAAGACATCCCCCATGGCAATATCATGTTCCGTTCCAGAGAGTTCGGCAAACGTTTCATAAGTTGCCCATTTTTTTAGGCTGTGATGCGTTGGAGAATCGCCCCCCTCAGTTCTCCCCCAAGTCACAGCACTCCTGCCACTTTGTGCCCGTTACTTTGCTGCTCTAGTTTGGGGCATGATATTTTAAATTAATAAGATCAATAAATTAAATTAATTAAATGTCAATACTACGCTATCTAATAGAAACAGCGAAGCGTATTACGCTATATAATTATATGTTAGAGCTACCTAGTTACCTTAATTAAAAAATTGAATTCCTTACCACTATATACAAAAACAATGGCTGCAAGATTCAAATGAAATAATGGTTTTACGTATATTAAGTAGTAATCCACAAAAACTCTTTATCTAAATTAAAATAAAAATAACCAGCTAACTATAAGACTACGTATAAAGTGCAATATAAAATAACAATTATGTAAATAAAAAGGCAAACACATTGCTTTTTCGGAGCCTGTAATTCACAGCTGTAATTTTTAAAGAGAGTCAGCGCCCTCTTTAAACAATGGCTAACTTCTGCAAATTTCAGCTTCTTGAGACTAGGCACCTGCGAGGTGTATAAAGCCTTAAATGGCTTGAGTGAGCTCAATGCTGATGGGATGCTACCTTTTGTTTAGATTACACATCTGAGTGGTCATAAATTCAAATTGAGGAGAGACAGTTGTAGAATAGATGTCTGGAAATTTGCCTTTAGCCAGCGTTGTGGAATTTTTGTGTGGTTGATTACTGGGACAAACTTCCATCAGTTGTTGTGGAAGGTGGTAGCTTAAATAAATTCAAGGAAGTAGTGGACAAACGTTTGGAACAAATGGATGGGTGAAGTGGGAATTTTTTTTTTTTTTTTTGTTTGCTGATGCTGTATATTCTTGCATGCTTTCTTGCATGCTAATGCGAATGATATTAAAAGAAGTAAAAAAAAAAAAAAAAAACTCAGAGAAAGCGAAGAGAACTTAAAATATTTAAAACAAGTTACATGTTTTAAATAGAATCATAGAGGAACTTAAAGTTTTATTATGCTATATTGCTACAAAGTTTAAATGAGAATGATCCAGATTGAATAGAATTTGCTGAAGAGTTTTTGGCCATGAGTGCTACAAATATAAATATCATTGCTCTGAACTTGTTTTGTGGACTGATGAAGCCACATTTAAACTAAAATGGTACTGTTAATTGCAATAACTGTGTTTATTACTTCTTACAACCTCCATTTATTCTTTAACAAAGATTTAAAATGCTCGTAGCTCAACAGTGTGTGCTGTTTTTGGATAGGTGTTCTTAGATGTGTTTTTTTTTATTTAAGTGAATCATGACAAGAGAATGCTACGTGAAACACCATTTAACCTATGTGTTTATGCCCCCTCATACCTTTGCAAAAACTGTTCATAAATTCTTACACAAAAAGTTTCCAGCTCAATGGAGCAGACAGTGGGATTCCATTGAATGGCCACCATGCTCCCTGCATTTAATACCCCTTGATTACATTTGGGGGGGGCTTTAAGGATAAACTATTTGGTGATCAGCACAGGTCCCTACTGGAGCAGCAGTCAATAGTTAGGGAATCTGGGAACATTTCTGAGGAATTGTTCCTTGCTGTTTGTCACACTGTGTTCAAAAGAATACAATTTTGTAAAGACCAAAATGGTAGTGATATTGAACAAATATTATATAATTTTTTTTTGTTTTTTTTAAAAGTTTTATGTATGTCCCTTCTATTGTGCTAGCATCAATTAAAATATATATTTCAAATAGTGTTGTTATTTACAATCAAACATGTTTTATTACTTATGGACCACCCTACACATAGAATATGATACTTGAAATTGAATCATTGTGCCTTGCTGTTTGACACACTGTGTTCAAAAGAATACAATTTTGTAAAGACCAAAATGGTAGCGATATTTGAACAGATGTTATATAATTAACACTATATCCACTGTGTATCTATCTCTTAATTGCAGTCCTAGAAAATTAGTGTATTAATTATCTCAAGGACCTTTTTTCATAGTTATCAAAGCAGCAGCCATGGCAAAGTTCCTCAAGCCAAAAAAGATACTCACTTTAAATATTTATATGATGTACAATTTAAAAAACAGCAACCATCAGGGCATGATTAGCACATAATGAATGAGATTGATTGATGGGAAAACACCTACACTTTGGGAAGTCATGAAAATTTTTTCCATGGTTGTATTTACACAGTGGTATAAATTATTATTAATTAAATTACTAAACTATTATTAATACTAGAGCAATGCACTGTTGCATTGCTCTAGTATTGATCTAGAAAGTTTCCTAATCACCATTCTACCAAAACATTGCACAATTTCTGTGCAATAGTTGAGCATATGAACTAGCAAAACTGTAGAATATTAGGTTTCAAAGATCCAGCAAAGGTTCTATCCCAGTTACCAGATTTATGAGGTTCTATTTTACAGTGGGTACCAGAAAATGTTACTACACTTAGACATACTTCTGTGAAAATAAATCTGATGTCAAGACTTGTTGCATTTGAAGGTTCATAGGTAGAATTATACCAGATAATGGAGATTCTTCAGGGTATGAAGTAGCGACAGCAGAAAGCTTCTTTTGAGCAGTACTGGAAATTTGATAGTGCAGTATAGTTAAATCCGAGTTTGTTTCATCCATCACCTTGTGTAATAAGATTGTGGTGATTCATTAAATGGTAACTTCAGCTACCCTTTCTCATAAAATTAGCCATTTGCAGGACTACACCATTAACCTTTATAATCTGTACTTGAGTAGTTAGGATCAACCTGATTAGAAAAACATTAATAAATAAATAGAAGAATAGGGAAGGAAAAAAAATTTGCAATCATGACTGAAATAATATCCACTAGCAAATTCTAAAGAAATGAAAGTACAAAGTTCACCTATCAGTTTTTTTGGGGATAAAAGACAAGAGTTAAAGGTTAAAAGTAGAGTTAAAAATGGCGGACTTTAAAAGGTTAATCTTATGTATTGTTGGACAATAAGGAAAAAAATTATCTTTTTTATCCTTGGTCTTGGTATCCTGAGAAAAAAATTGTTTCCTGACTTCTGTACATGTGAACCTTGGAATAGTGAAGCAGATAAAATCGTAAGAGCTCCCAAAGCTGTCTAGAAAATAGCCCAAGTGACAAACACTCACATGGCCAAGTAACTCTTAGCACAGTTTCTAAGGTGACTTTCAAAGCTATCCACTAGTTTTTATTTACTATAAATGTTTTATATTCTGTTTATATTTATAAAAGTAGTTTTTGACTTATGAACTGTAAGCAATTTTCCCAGAGAGAAAACTACCTTTTTTCACTTTTTTCTAACAAAATAAAATGCTTGGTGGGACTGGAAACCTGGGAGAAGAAAGTCATTTTCCCAGATTTAAAAAGAGCAAAAATAACTGACAAACTTAAACACAGTTGGGTCCATTGGCCTGGCCCAAACTGGTAGAAAAAATTATGAAAACGAACCAGGCTCAAAAAAAAATAACAAAAAATAGACTTGAACTCACTTTAGTCTCACCGTTCTTAGTTATACACTACAGAACAACCCATAGGAAAGCTGTTGCCATTCCAAACCGATGTTCTTAGTTATACACTCAACTACAGAACAACCCATAGGAAAGCTGTTGCCATTCCATATCCAGAAAACCTTGGAGAGCATAGTAGAGAACAGGAGCAATCGGGTACAGGACATGGTATTGCTAAGGGGGTTGTCTTTGTGTGCGTGCATGCACGATGTAAGGAGTGTGAGAAAATGAGGTGACAACTCAGCATTGTTATGGGCCTATATGAGAGCTTGAAGGACAGGGTGGATGCCCTCGAAGGATCTAAATTGAGGGCCCATCAAGCTTTCAGCTGCCCACATCAACGCCAGAGATTGCACTTGATCATCACGCAACACAGTGGCAACCCCCAAGGCAGAATGCGCTGGTCCCACAGGAACTAGTAGTTGTTGGTGACTCTAATGTCAGGTAAACGGGGAACTTGCTATGTAAAAAGGATAGGTGGAACAGGACCAGGGTATGTCTGCCAGGGGCAAAGGTTGATGGCGTTGTAGAGCAGATATCATCTTTTAAGGGCACAAAGGGTGATATTGTTGTACATGTTGGCACTAATGATATTAAGAGTAGGAGACCAGCAGAATTACTTAAGAAGTACAGGTCACTGTTGAAAAAAAAAAAGTTGGGAATTAGGGTTGAATTTGAAAGTGTCTGCAATTCTGGCCAGACAAGATAGGAGGGAGTATATGATGAGAGCCTTGTCAATCAATTCAGCCCTGAAAAGATTGTGCAAGGCCCAAGGGGTAGAATTTTTTTTCAACCTGGTCTGTACTTGTTAACAGGAGAGACTGCTTCTACAGGGATTGGATACACTTAAATAGAAAGGGTGCAAGAATATTTGCTGATGCTATCGAGGCAGTGTTAGGTGGTTCGGAAAACTGCTAGCTTGGGGAATACAAGGACTAATAGATTAACAGTAGCCATTGGCAGAGGTGAAAGTGATTCTTGCACTGCTTCTATTGGAATGAGCAGCAGCCTGGAAAACAAGATGCATGGTATTTCAGAGACTGCTGGGAGTCATTGCGGTACAAATAAACACATGGTTTGTGCTAGGGTAGCTAAGAATAGGAACAGGTGCATGTATACTAGCGTGTACACCAATGCCAGGAGTTTGGTAAATAAATTTGATGAATTCGAGGTATTGCTCAAAGCATCAAAGGCGGATATTGTTGGGATATCAGAGATGTGGTGTCACACAGATATAAGTAATGCAGAACTGGAATTTGGGGAGTGCATCTACAGAAAGGATAGACGGGATAGAAAGGGAGGAGGGGTTATGCTATTAGTTAAGAAACACATAACATCCAAGGAAGTGAAGCCAGTCGACATCGCTGGACAGTGCAGTGTCGAGTCAGTTTGGTGTGACATAAGCATTGGGAGATCAAAATTGAGAGTAGGAGTGTGTTATAGGCCTAGTGACTCTGATGATTATAATAGGAAACTGTACAGGGAAATAGAGTGGCCCAGTAAATTAGAGCCTTAAAATGGGGGATTTTAATTTCCCAGATATTGACTGGAATTTGTGGGTTGGTCACTCACACACTAGCCAGGCTTTTGTGGATTTATTGGATGATTGTTTTCTAAATCAGCATGTTCGAGGCAACTAGAGGGAGCAATACTCTTGATTTGATTATCAGTAGTGATTCTTCATGCATTAAGAATCTGCAGATACAGGAATCACTAGGTGGCAGTGATCACAGTGTGGTGAAGTGGGATTTACTCAATGAGGTAACTACCATCAGGGGTAAAGGGAAGGTTTACTGCTTTCGTAAAGGCAACTACGATGGTCTGAGACAGTTTTTAAATTCTATACAGTGGGACCAACTGATGATGTTACCAACAGCAAACTCAAAATGGGAAGCAATCAAAGAACTTATCTTGGAAGCTACTAGGCTTTACATACCAACTAAGAAATATTGTTCAAGGTTCAGGCCTAAATGGATGTCAGATGAACTAATGAGACATATGGCAGAGAAGAAAAATGCATGGGATACATATAAATTAACATGTGACACAGAAGCCTATGATAGATATAAGTTGATCTGTAACCAAGTTACAAAGGAGGTTAGGCAGATTACGAGAAATCTTTGGCAAGGGATGCAAAGAAAAACAGCAAAGAGTTCTTTACTTTACTTTTACTAGAAGGAAGGGGATGATTCAGATTGGTCCACTTGATATTGATGGGTAAACTGCTGATGATCCTGCTCAGGTAGCTAACAAATTAAATGAATATTTTGCATCAACATTCACACATGAGGAGTTATTCAGGAAGGGGAATGCCATATATGAAGTAAACACTGGCAGTGAGCTAGATGATCTTGTAATAATTGAGAGTAAAGAAGAGGAGAAATTGTTGAAGATAAATATAAGAAAGGCACCTGGCGTGGATGGGATCTATCCAGTTATATTAAAGGTGGCAGCAAAGGAAGTAAGCAATCCGTTAGCCATAATTATGAGAGCTTCCTTGGACTCAGGGGAGTTACCCACAGACTGGAGATGTGCAAATGTAACCCCAATTCACAAAGGAGGATCAAAAGCTGACACAAGTAATTATAGACCTGTGAGCTTAACTTCTGTTCCAGGAAAATTAATGGAAGCACTGGTTAAAGAAGCACTGCAGGATCATCTAACAAGAATTCAGTTATAGCTCAGACACAGCATGGTTTTGTTAAGGGAAGGTCTTGCCTGACCAATTTGATTGGATACTATGATGTAGTCACAAAAGAATTGGATGCAGGGAATAACTTTGATATTATATATTTGGATCTTAGAAAGACTTTTGATACTGTTGCACATGGAAGACTGCTGCACAAATTGGAGCAGTGTGGCATTGGTGGAAAATTGTTGCTATGGATAAAGGGATGGTTGAGTGGCAGAAGACAGAGTGTGGTAATTAATGGACACTGCTCATCGTGGACTAATGTTATTAGTGGAGTCCCTCAGGGTTCAGTGTTGGGTCCATTGTTGTTTTCTGTATTTATAAATAATATTGATGATGGTATTTCAAGCTTAATATCCAAGTTTGCAGACGATACAAAGGTTGGCAGGGTTGTTAAGGACGCTACTAATGCTATGCTGCTGCAACAGGATCTGGAAAGGTTGAGCAGATGGGCTGAGAGGTGGCAAATGAAGTTTAACATTGACAAATGTAACGTACTACATATGGGAAGCAGTAACCCCAAAGTAACGTATCAATTCTGTGGTAATATACTGACAGTGGTAGAGAATGAAAAGGACCTGGGGGTAATTGTGCAGGCAGATATGAAGTTCTCTGAGCAGTGCAGACGGGCTGCAAGTGTAGCTCATGGTGTCTTATCAATGATATACAGGAATTTTTCTAGCAGGGATAGGGAGGTGATTATTCCCTTGTATAAGGCAATGGTCAGGCCACACCTTGAGTACTGTATACAGGTCTGGAGGCCTCACTTCAAGAAGGATGTAGAGCTGCTGGAATGAGTACAGAGAAGGGCAACAAGGTTAGTGAATGGAATGAAGACTTGCTCTTACGAAGAAAGGCTTAAGTTTTGCAAATTACAGTGTCTGGAGACTAGGCACTGGCGAGGTGATCTGATAGTGTACAAAGCCTTGAATGGTGTGAGCATGCTCAATGCTGATGGGATACTGCCTCTTGCTCAGAATAATCATCTGAGAAGGCATAAATTCAAATTGAGGAAAGACAGATGTAGGATAGATGTGCGGAAATTTGCCTTTAGCCAGCGGGTGGTTGGTTGGTGGAACAGACTTCCATCCCTTGTTGTGGAAGTTTATAGCCTAAATAAATTTAAGGCTCAGCTGGACAGGTATTTCGAACGCAAGGAGGGTTGAAGTGGAAGGGTTTTTTTTTTTCTTTTTTTTTTTGGCTGATGCTGCATAAGCTTGCTTTCTTGCATCAAATGCCTCTACTAATGCTAAGCACTTCTGTAGTTACTTTAGCTTCATTTCTGCATTAGAGGTTCGACAGTAATGTGTTTACATTTGTTACAGGTGAAAAAATGGTTGGAAGAATGGTCCATTACAACTCTTAGCTGGCCAGGAAACAACCCGACCTAAATCCTATAGAGAATTGTTGGCATCGTGTGGAATCTGCAGTTGCCAGAAAGAAACCAAAGACCCTTTGTGAATTTCAAGAAGTCATAATTGTGTTTGGAACCAGAAACTACTAGTTGATTATCTTCAGAAATTGATCTTGTCAATGCCTCGATAGGGGCAGAGACAGTTCAACTAAATATTAGTTTGCATCTGGTGAACTTTTTATTTTGTTTTCCATTTAAAATGATAAAATTGAAGCAAATTGAAGGCTTCTGATAACATTTCAGCCATAATTGTCATGTTTACCAAAACTGTTGTATAAAGGTGGCAAATGCTCATTTTGGAATATTTTGAGAGCACCTGTCATATATTAATTAGCTTTGCCTTAACTATTAATAAATATCTTTCATTTATATTTCTAATGCTAGTCATTAATGTAACATACCATCGTGAAAAAGGGTTAGAAATGTGAAATTTCTAGGTGATGCACTTTCTTTGAGCATTAGTGTATGTATAGCACTTTGCACTAATGCTAGGAGGATAGTAAATGAATTTGATGAGTTTTGAAGTGTTGGTTAAATGTAAGCCTTGTATGGATGTCAGAAATATGGTGCTACTTAAACATAACCCCAGGGTCCTATGCTGGATATCATCATTCTTCTTTCTCGGTGATTCCCTTCTACTTCTGGCTCTGTCTCTCATGGTAATTCAGAAATTTTTTTTTTTGGCTGGTGCAGCATAAGCATCAGGCTTCCTTGCAACATGTAACTAATAATAGGGGTGCAGAATTTGACCAAAATATATATATTGTGGTCAAATACGGCGCTTCCGTGGGCAGGAGCAGCAGTGCATAGCACACGCTTCCTGATTAGACTGGGGTTCGAGCCAGTGACCGCCAAATACAGAGGATGTGGAAGGTCAGGGAATGACCAACGCATATCCCCAGCCCGGATAAAGCGTGAGGGTTGCCATCAGGAAGAGCAACTGGCCCTAAAATGTTTATGCCAAAACAGTAAAAATGCTGACCTCATATATATAAAGGAAAAAGGCGAAGGGGGAAAAAAAAAAATATATATATATATATATATATAAAAGAGGCTCAGTCAGCAATACATTTATGTATTGCTGACTGAGCCGTGCTCACCAGTGGCGAGTGCGATCCCTCCACAAAACTTTATCTTAGCATCGATATGACAGAGGCCCTCCTCAACCGCCACACCCTAATATCTCCATAATCATTCTTTTTAGAATGTCAGATGCTCTGGGCAGATCTGACCAGCACCGGCCTCACAATATATAGCTACATGGCCATAGGCCATGCACTTATAACACTGTGTCGGCACCAGTAAGTCATGCTCTTGGTGTGAGCTCCAATCGATACAGATTGCTGTTGTTGTTATTTGGTTTTTAGGAGCATTAGCAACTAAGGCCATATTGCTCAGGGATATGCGGTGGTCATTCCCTGACCTTTCCGCATCCTCCGTATTTGGTGGTGATGGGCTCGAACCCTGGTCTAATCAAGAAGTGTGTGCTACGCACTGCTGCTCCTTCCCACCTGGCTATGGAGGCGCCTGATACAGATTGCTCCACTAGACGTCATCTTATGGTAGCAGAAGTCTCAATCACAATTAAATCCCGAGGATCTCGGGACTTATTTTTAGTCAACACTGTTATATCAGAATACACTTGGTCTTTCGGTATCTTGATGTCACACAGGTTTCTTTGCCAAATTTCATGCTTCAGATGATCCTTGTTCACATCAGAATCTACATTGAATATGAGTTTGGAAAGTCTCCGGATAGTCATCTCGACTTCTAGACCCATCTCCTGGACATCTGTATATTCTGTTATCTTGTGAAGATCTTTCTCAGAAGAAGCTTACACCACTATTCCTGATTCCTGATAGGTCGAACTGCTATAATCTTGACAGTAGGAAATTTTGGACCTATATTGTTAACCAGTTCAGTATGATGGTCTTCAACTTCGGTCTTTCCTCCTCTTGAGGGCAAACAACTTCTGCATAGGTCTTTACTTGAGTAGATTATCATCTAGAACAGATGCTTTCAGCGTGTTATTCTCAAAGACCACCCCATGCACAGGGAGAATTTCTCCTCAAGCAATATAAACACCAAATCGTTGGCACTTTCAATGCCTCTGACAGCATCAGCAGGCATTGGAAACCAGCTAACTTCGTCCAACACGGCATTGAAAGTGCCTGTCTAGTTTGCATGCCTTTCCCCTCTGCTTCCTGTAAAACCAAGGGCTATACTAGATGGGTGCTTAAAGTGTGGTGTTTCGAACACCGCACTTTAAGCACCCATCTAGTATAGCCCTTAATCCCATTTGTTTGTATGAAAGTTCCAGTCAATACCTGGTACTTTTTAGTTGGCTGCTTACACAATAGGAGAGTTTTCCTGGGTGAATTACAGTAAAATCTCATTAATACAAACTCGGTTTATACAAAGTACTCATTTATATGAAGCACATACCATTCTCTTGCAAAAGGATAGGCTTTTCTATGTAAATATATTCATTTATTACAAAATTCACTTAATAAAGTTTATTTTTACCCTGTGAGAAATAAAGATTGTCATTTTGTATGTTTAATACAAATCTTGGCACAGCTGTCTGATTATTGCATCTGGGCCACCTGGTTCCCTGCTTCCCAAAGGATGACACTGACTTGTTAGAAATTATTTTAGTGTAAACAAAACAAGTTTATGGTTAACTACAACATAAGTGCACTCTGAAAAACATCTTTGTGAAGGATGGGCTGTTAAATTAACATAAGAATAAATACAGTTTTTCTAAGTTGTTTACACACACTCCCTCACTCTCTATGGGATTAGTTGCAGTTGTTATGCCAGTTCAAAGTCTTTTGCTACAGTATAATCTATTTTTTTGTGCCATTTTATCTGAGGTGATGTTTTTTTGGAATTTGGAAATTTGGAAATTTTAAATTAATTTAAAATTTTTTTGTTTATATTAAATGTTATCTAGCAGTGTTATGGTGACAAAACGTAAACGGACTGAATTAAGCCTGGAACTTGAAAATTACACAAGAGGCTAATAGGATGGAAAGAAGCAAAACGGACATTGCAAAGAAATACAACATCCCTTTACCTACTTTATCTACAATACTGAAAAACCGAAAAAGACTTGAAGAAGTGCATGACACTGGAGCAGCAATAAAAAAACAGGAAACAAATTCATGGTGCAAAACATGGTGCAATGCATGCATCTAATTTTCCAATATCAGGTCTGATTTTGCAAGAAAAGGCAAATTATCTAGCTCAGCAACATGGAATTAGCATTTTCAAATGCAGCAGTGGCTGGTTCCAAAGATTTAAAAACAGGAATAACTTGGTTTTGCGAAATGTTTGCAGCAAGTCTGAATTAGTTGACAAAGAAAAGGCTACAGACTGGTTGTGCTCTGTATGGTCCATTCTTGAAAAATATGAGGCAAAGGATATTTTTAATCTTGACGAGACAGGTTTATTTTATAATTTGCTGCCAAACAAAGCATTTATTGTTTGAGAAGAGTCTTTTAATGGTTCAGTTTGTTAAGTTTTCTAAACCAATATTTTTTAAAGAAGTTAACCAACTTCCCTGTGATTTGAGGCCAATACAAGTGCTTGGCTTATGGTCAAAATTTTTCAGCCTTGGTTATCAAAAGTGGACGCAAGAATGGCTTCAGAAAAAAAAGGAGCATTTTGAAGATTCTAGATTGTTGTACAGCACATTCTGCTGAGACACTTAAGTTGACAAATACACCACTGTTGTTTTTATCTCCCAATACCACCAGTTTTATGCAGCCAATGGCATTATTTATAACCTCAAGAGAGCATATAGAGCTCACCTGAGGTACTTGATCCACAGCATAGGAGAGAACAATTTGTAGTCAAATTGGAATGTCTTGGATGCTATCTGTAACTCTATTGCTTGGGACAGTATTGCATCAAGTGTAATAAACAAATGCTTCAGAAAGAGTGGCTCTGGAGAGAATATCATTGAAAAATATGGCCCAGCAGACAAATGTGATAGCAGCATAATAATTTGTAGGAGCATATGGATCTTGGCAGATTTGAAGAGTTAGTGAAGTGGATGATGAAGTTGCTACCACAGCAATGTCAACACCAGAAGAGCTGCTGAGCACCAAGCAAAATGATGATGTTTTTGTTACCAACGAAAGTGAAAAAGCACACACACACACACACACACACACACACACACACACACACACACACACACACACACACACACTGCCATCTAAAAAAGATGCTCAAAATGCATTGAGCATAATGTTGTGTTGGCCTGCAGTAACATTGTTAAAAATGCATATAGGATAAAAACTGTGCAAACAACATTAGATTCTTTCTTTAAATTAGATTAATTTATAAAGTATTTAAGGGCAAAGGCCTCATGCTACGAGGTAGAATGGCTAATATGTAGGTTAGTACCTGCCCACCCACCGAAGAGGAGCCAACAAGCTTTGAAATGGTGCCGTCTGGGTAGTGGTATCCGCTGAGAATAAGTAACAATAGTCTTCTCCACTGGTGAAGTGTTATTTATTCGAGGTAGTACAATACCATGGCAACTTGTTGTGAACGCAGTCACAATATGAGATGTAACCAAAACGATGCCAATTTAATTAATTAATTTAACTACTTTGGTAGATAGCTATGTTAAAATGATGCATTTTTTTCACTAACCTACATATCAGATTAATTTATTAAAAAGTTAATGGTTGTATTAAGATTGTACTGTGATACTAAAATATTGTATATATCAAAATATATACTGTAAAATATTTTTATTTCCGTTAATTGCTTTTCTCTTAGTTTATCTTACAAATAAAATAAAATCTTTAAAAATGTGCTATTCCTATTACTGTACTGTTAGACAAGGCTTTTGTTTTTATTATATTATATTTTATTAATTTAAATTAATTTATTTTTGATATTATTATTTATTGTTATTCTTAGATATACTGTAAAATTTTGACACTTTTGGGGAACCACATGAAAATTTAGGTCCCTTAAACTTTGTATTAACAAGATTTGACTGTAGATGACTGTTTTCTGTACCAGCAAACTCTTAAGTATGGGATATCTTAGTGAACTTTTAGCTTACTGATAATTATTTTCTTTTCTTTGTTCCTGTTGCAAGAAGTCATCTAAAATTAAAATTTGGCACAGTGCTAGAAAACTTTGAGACACTAAAGAAACAGGCATTTATCCTAGAGTCAAATGCATTCTAGGGGTCTGTTAGGAACTCAAGATTCTAGTAATGTCAATCTGCACAAATGATGTACCCCAAATTTGGCCCCCAAGAACAGAATAATCAAGTGAAAACTGCTTTGGTTCAAAAGGATTTAGTTGTAATGGGAGATTTCATTGTCAAGCAAAAGGGTAACTTTTTTATTTTTTATTTTTTTTTTGTAATGATGGGGTGGGCTAGAACCAGGGTGTATTTGTCACAAGCAACAATGGTGCTTGTGACAAATACAAGCAACAGTGGTGTCACTAGCTAATTGTCATATTTTAAAGGGGATACAGAGAGCATTATTATTGATGTGGCAACTAATGATATCAAGCACACACAAACTAACATTTTTTGTTGGAAAGATATGATATGAGGGACAATATGTCGAAAGCCATGTGGATTAACACAAGACTTAAAGGAATCTGCAATACTTTTGTAAAAAGTTTTTAATCAGTTTGGTCTGTACTTTGTTGTAGGTAGAAGGAATATATTTTTTAGAGAGGATACACTTGAAGAAAGATGATGTAAGAGCTTTTGCCAGTATCATTGAAGAGATTTTAAGGGTTCAGGGAAATTGCTAGTTATGGGTGGGGAGGGTAATATAGATATGTGTTTATCTGATGATATGGGCCAAGTAACTCTTGCACACATCTCAAATTCTTGTTTGTTGTCGCAATGGCACTGATTGGCAAGATGTTCAGAGGATAGTAATAATTTTAAACGAGTGAGACGCTTATGCTAGTAATCAAATAAGTTTGAGCAGTGTGTCACAACAGAAACTATACAAGAATACTTAGTTTTAGCTGTGTATACCAAATTGCCAGGAGTGTCACCAATAAAATGAGTGAATCTGAACTCCTGTTAGGACAGCTAGTGTCCTGACATAATAGGGTTAATGTAAACATGGGGATTGCCCAGATATAGGGTACAATGAGTTTCACTATGATATGTATTTAGGAAGGATAGGGAATAGTAGGGGGTGGTGGGATCATGCTTCATAAAGGTTATCAAAAGCATGAGTGCAACAAAAGCTGCCTCAAATTCAGAAGTCACACATGCTAGTGTGGCATGAGTACAACAAAAGCTGCCTCAGATTCAGAAGTCACACATGCTAGTGTGGCATGAGTACAACAAAAGCTGCCTCAGATTCAGAAGTCACACGTGCTAGTGTGGTTTGAGTTAGCTAGAAGCAAAGGTATAATTAGAGTAGGAAAAGATTATGATGAGAGCCTCCATGTGCAAATGGAATGGGAGAGCAAGTGTGAATGTCTTATTTATGGGTGGTTGAAAACTCACCATGGGGAACAAAATTTTTAAATCAACTTTTATCAATGATTGTTATTTATGTTAGGAAAGTACTAGAAAAAATATTCTAGAACCTAATCATCTTCCATGAACTGGATGATATCATAGGGCTGACAGTACAGGAACCATTAGCAGGAAGTAATTATGGAATAAGTTGGATGATGAGGGGAGAATGATAGCGGTAGCAGTTGCTAAAGACAAAGTTAAAGATGATTGCGGTTAACTATGGATTGTCAGTCCATAAAGGTTGGCTTTAAGAGTGAAGTAGATAACTACGGAATGGTCAGTCTGACTTCAGTGGTAGGTAAAATTATGGAGGCAGTGATAAAGAATGTATTACAAGATCATTCAGATAAAAATGGAATTCTGAAGGAAACACAGCATGGTTTTGAAAAGAGAAAATTATGTTTACCCAACCTGGTTAGCTATTTTCACAGTGTTACTCATGAGCCAGGTGTAGGAAATAATTTCAACATTGCTTACTTCAGCTATGCATTAGTCCTGTATGAGAGGTTACTGTATAAGTTAGAACATACTGGAATCACGGAGAAATCCTTAGGTGGATTGCAAGGTGGCTGCAGGTCAGTAGGCAGAGGATTGTGATTAATGGTTACTCTTCAGGTTGGGCTAAGGCCAGATAGAAGAAATTTGATTGAGGTGTGTAAGGCTCTGAGAGGTGAAAGTAAAATGAATGTGAGTGAGATTTTCACTGTTATAAATGATTCCAGACTTAGGAGACTTGAATTCAAATTAGAGTGGAAAAGGTTAGACTGGATATTGGAGGAAGTTTTCTTTTAACCAGAAAGTTGTTAATTATTGGAATGAGTTACTTCCATCAGTGCTTGAGGAAATTCAAATCTCACCTGGATAGTACCTACGTGAGGAGGGAGTCAAATAGGCAGTTTATTATTATTATTTTTTTTTATTTATTTTTTTATTTTTTGGTTGGTTCATCAAAAGCCAAAGGTTTCCTTGCACTACATGGCTTATACTAAAACCAGAAACAGATTTGGAATTGTTATCAAAAGATTTATCTGGTCCATAATTATTTATTTATATCTTTTTTATGATTGAAAAAACATATCTGTATTATTAGAGCAGATGGAGAAATTATGTGGGTTCCCCCCTTTTGCTAATATTGTATAAGCTTGCTTCTGTACATCATATGCCACTACTAATACTTAAGTTATTGTTGATTTATAGATACAGTATAACAACTGTATAGCAGATAGAGCTATTTTGACTGAACTAACTGATCAGCATGGTAATCCTACTTCAGCCATAAATGGATACTTCATGTCATATGCATTTCATCTTTTACAAAATGTACCATACTTCCCTGAAGAAATGTACAGCAAAATTGAGACTTTTAGATGAAGAGAAAACTCACTACATCATCATCATTATGAGGGACTGCAATGCTAAGGTTGGAAAGAGACAAAACAGCACAGAAATGTAAACTGCAGGAAATTTTGAAAGACTTGTGGAATTTGCAGAACAGAATCTTGAGGATTAATGAACACTTTTTTCATGTAAAGGGTGAACACGGAAGAGCCCAATGGATTAACAACTAACAAAATCGACTTCACCCTCACTAACATAAGATAACCCAGAGGCTCATATCTGGTATGGTGTTGGCACACCCAGGGTCCTGAGCTGGATATCATCATTCTTCTCTTCCTTAGTGATTCCCTTCTACTTTTGACCCTTGTTGTCTCTCTCTCAGGGTTACTCAGAAATTTTTTTTTTGGCTGGTGCAGCATAAGCCTCAGGCTTCCTTGCACCATATGACTAATAATAATAATAATAATGGGGGGGGGGGCTTCACCTCCTGCACTCGCTTCTTTTGATAAAACAAAATACAGAAGCTTTCGACACTGTGGTGTCTCTTCCTCAGCTATGAATACATAAATATGTTATAATATCGGTGTGAAAGGCATCATTTCATCTGTATCTTATATTGTGCTCATTCTTCACAACAAGTTACCAAGTATTGCACTACTCTGAATAAGTAAAGCTTCACTGATAGAGAAGACTATTGCTATTTATTCTCAGTGGGTGCCACCACCCAGACAGACTGTTTCAAAGCCAGTTGGCTTTTCATCGGTGGGTGCCTTTCACACTACGATCATAGTTTTTCTTTAAGACTTGTCTATGGTGTATCTACACCGATATTATATATATATATATATATATATATATTTTTTTTATTATGAAAACCCCAAACACGAAAGGTATCAAAAGCTATAGTACTTAAGTACCGTGCATGGGTTGAAAGAGAAATATGGTGGGGGAATGCCGGGAACTTTGCTCTAGAGACTAAACATAAAATATTATGCCTTGTTGCATTTAGTTTATTTAAATAAATACGTTACATATGGAAATCAAGAATGGTACCGTGTGGTCGTGTTAGATAAACATAGCGTGTGGCCACGCTTAAAGAGAAGCTTGTTTTACCACAGTAAAACAAGCTTCTATTACGAATTTTTGTATTTGTTATGTATTACATGTAACCCTCATCCCTCTTCTCCCATTGGTTGAATAAATATCACTAGGAGGAAAATT
The DNA here is from genome assembly GCF_048544385.1 of Mastigoproctus giganteus. Lineage (NCBI taxonomy): Eukaryota > Metazoa > Arthropoda > Arachnida > Uropygi > Thelyphonidae > Mastigoproctus > Mastigoproctus giganteus. The sequence continues at coordinate 151,706,305 of NC_143580.1, read as the reverse complement.
ATTTTAATGTATAGAAAGATATTGTAAACAATGTTACCATCCTGAACAAGATAAACGTTGGAAGTGATCACAGAATGGTAAGATGCACACTTGATATAGATGTAAGAAAAGAAAGGAAAAAACTGACTCGAGTAAATAATATGAAGGTCTTCGAGATAACAGAAGAGGAGAAAAAGAAGTATGTACTGGAACTTAGGAACAAGTTTTAGCTTCTGCAGACCTTTCAGGACCAAGATATCTATGAGGAATACTACAACTTTCTGAAAGTGATAAAGTCCAAGAAACCTATAGGTAAAAAGAAATCCAAAGAAGAAAAAATTAGCCAAGAAACACTTGCCATGATGAACCAAAGACAACAAATGAAGAGCAAGATAAACACTGACAAGGACAAAATTGAGTATACTGAGTAATGCAAAGTCATTAGAAAGAGACTCAGAGAGTCCCCTTCTAATTTTAAATTTGCTATTCTCATTGTCTAGTCTAATAATGGAGGTAGCTTTCTCATATATTTTCTTCAAAATAATAATGGGATGTCTGTGCCTTGTCTTTCCAGTGCCCGAAACATTGCCTTATGCTGTATGGAGTCAAATGCCTTTTCATAATCCACAAATGCCATGCACAATGGCATTTTATATTCATTTGCTTTCTCCATTAGCTGTGATATTACGTGAAAGTGATCCATAGTTGCGAATCCTGTCCTAAAGCCAGTCTAATTTACTAACAGATTAGAAAGAATACTTGATGAGAATTCTCATCAAGTATTCTTTCTAATCTGTTAGTAATGACCCTTGTGAACAACTTGTAGACATGGGAGAACAAGCTAATTGGCACCCAAGATGAGCTAAAAGAAACCCTAGTAATCAACAACAGAGATGGACAGATGAAATTCAAGAGTTTGTGGGCAGTAAATAGATGGCCATTGCACAAAACAGAAGGAACTGGAAAGTTGCTGGAGATGCCTTCATCCTGCAGTGCATTGAAAATGGCTGATGATGATCATACTTCCCAGATGCTGGAAATAAGTATGAGTATTCTTTTCTATCCCTGATTATTCTGATTCTTCCCCCCCCCTAGGCTATTGGTCAAAATTTGGAAACAAGTTAATAATGAACTTGGCACCATGCCTTTACTGAAATTATCATGTACAAAATCACTTTCATATTCCCTTAATAAAATAATATAATGAGAACAAAGTGAATGGGATACTTTTTTACTGACAGTCAGAAACAATATCCCTGTCATGCACAGGAATATAAATGTGTGTTAAAAAAAAAAACCTGCCAGATCTTTTTTTTTTATTTTTTTTATTTATTATTATTTTTTTTACTCTTGCGATCAACACAGATGACTTTTCTTCTGTTTTGGTAGCCATGGGAAACTCTTATGTGACATATCAATACCTTCAATTAATGCAATAAAAAAGTCTCTCTAAAATAGAAAACCCATTATTGATACACTATTTTAATTTGACATTGCTGAACTTTCATTCAGAATGCCGAGTAACAATTTTTCAAAAAGGGTTTCTGTTTTTTGCATAGCATCAGATGGATTTTACCAGAAATAAAAGAAAAGTAAATATGCCATTTTACTGTATCAGATTTAATAACAGTACTTCACTTCTGTGTAGAATACAGTATTAATATTTTTACACGTAAACACGTAAACATTAAGCTTAAAAAAAAATCAAAGTAAAAATTCTCTTCGGGTTAAAAAAAAATATTTATTTAAAGTGTATATTTGAATGTCTGTCTTTTGTGGTCAGCTTGATCATCATTTTGAACCACACGCACGTGCAAAAAGTACTAAACAATCTCTCGGTTTCAGTACTTTTTCTTGGAACCAAGAAATTTTTTAGTACCTTTTGCATGTGTGTTCCAATAGGTTGCTCAGTTCTGGCAGATCATTTTTCTGTGGTGCTGATCTACTGCCCAGAGACATACAGAAGGAATCCTTGCATCTATCTTGAAGTCCTCACATTTCTGTAATATTCTCTAATATATCACAGAAGTTGATGTGCTTATATTGATATTGTGAAGCAGTATTCAATCCATGAATTTATTCAATTTCTGAATTCTGAGAAATTCAGAATTTCTCAGAATTCTGAGAAATTCTGAATTTATTCTGAGAGAATTTATTCAATTCTCTCAGAAATCAACTGATGTGGTGCTTGGTTAACTGTTTGCAGCAGCTCTTGTTTTTTTTTTTTTTTTTTTTTTGAAATTGTTTGTTTAGGGATTGCTTTTTAAGAGCTGCTAAGTGGAATTTTCTTTATTACTTAAGGATTGGATTTTATTTTTTGCTTAAAATCAGTAGTGCAGTTTGTGTTTATCTGATAAAATTGGTGAATTTGTTCTTTACTTAGCCTTTGAAATTGCCATTAAATAAACGGAAAACTTAAAATCCCAAGAACTTACCTCTCAACTGCTTTACTAGTTCAATAAAAATGATATGGAAAAAACTGTTTGAAATGGAAAGTATTTCAAATCCCAGGGAAAACATCCACTATCTGTTTTGGGAAACTTTTGAACTAACTATTCATAACTGAATGACCTGGCTTTTAGAAGTACAAAATTTACTAAAGGTCAGTCATTTTGGTTTTGCAAGCACAGAACATCTTGAGTTTATGATCAAAAGAGAATTTAATATGCTTAATAAATTTGTCTAAAAAGAACATGGTTATAGCGAGTTTGGATATAGAAGTATTTTATACTAAATGGAGTTATCGACTCGCTCAGGAACTTCTTGGGCTAGGACTTCAAATCACAACCCAAAGTCCATAAATTTTACATTCTCCCCCCGAGAACACTATCAACATATCTTCTCCTAGCATTATATGCAGGAGAGAATAACACAGGAATTGATAATAAGCCCACATTTATGCTCTCAGGTTTAATCAACCAACCTTACAAATACAGTGCAAAAAACACCTATTGGCAATGATGTCAAGTCCTTGTCAAACTCAAGATATGCCATATATGTACTCACCACCATAAAAAGTATAAACCTTAATCCAGTGTTTACACTGCTTAAAAAAATTAACAGAGGTAGAAAACATGGTGTAACTCATGCAGCTTGTGATGAAATGGGACAAAATTTGGTAAGGTGGCGTACCATAAAAAACGATGAAATGAGGAGAAAGCGAGAATTTCTATAAGTGATATTTACAGGAGTTGTATAAGAATTACCAAAATGGTCGCATAACAGAAGTTGATACAAGATGCTTGAAAATATGGTCAATGAGATCAGTACAGCATACGATCCCATACAAAGGCTAACGAAGCCTGACAGTGGTGAACCATTCTCGATATAAGGGCATGTATAAGATTTTGTGGCAACAAATCCCATTCTTCCACCAGCAGAGACTTCGGCTCACCAAGTGACAGAGGAGTTGGGTAATGTGATGCCCAAGGGTGTCCTACACATGATCGATCAGAATTGTCTGGTGATCGTGCTGGCCATCGCAGTCACTGGATATCCAGTTTCAAGATATTCCTTCACCACTTCAACTCCATATGCAGTGACGTCGTGCATGATAAGAAAATCTGGGCCAACTGCATCCCAAAAAAGTCACACATATGGTTCAAAGATCTGTTTTTGGTACCCATGAGCAGTAACAGTACCCCTATCAAAAACATTGAGGGGGATGGCCGTTGATCATTATTCCACAAGAACATCGCATACACCATGTCCCTTTCTCTAATGTTGGAAGATATGTCTAGAATCTGTAGGCTAAACGGGTCTCTTCAGAGAATAGAACTGTACTCCATTTGTCAGACTTCGAATCACATGTTCATGACCACTTTTGACAAGCTCTGGGGTAGTTTTCGGTTAATGGAATACAAACTAGTGGCTTCCTTACGTAGAGTCCACTTGAATTTAGTCTTCTTAACAGTCTGGTTGGAAATGTTCTCACCTGTGGCTGTAGCAACCTCAAGGGACAGTTAATGAGAGGACATCCGTCGTGCTGTTAAAGCCAGATAGCAATTTGTTCTGCTTGACGTAACCCTTCAGTGACCCTGGCCAACTGTTTTTGTAATGGTTCCTGTCTCCTGAAACTGCTTCCATATGTCAAGATGACACAGTGTGGCACATTAAACCAACATGCCACCTCTGCCTGCTTGGCTTCAAGTTGTCCAACAGACTGCCATCTCAAAGAATCATCTAAACAACGATGACTTGCCATCTTGAGATTTGGACATGTGGCTATACCAACTGAGAAGCCAAACCCAGGAATGAAGTGATGTGATTGCAATCCATGTAGTAGGTAGATTGATTTCTATTGGATATTCAGAATTTGCATGCCGGGATGCCTATTATACCAAATATTCACCTTCTGCTACGCTGCTCACAATTAAATATTTGTGAAAAACAGTTCTGTTAATTTCGTTGAGCAGTGTAGTAGTGCCACTTTTTTTGCCCGAACTGTGGCCCATACATGTCATGACATGGATTCCACTATCTGAGGGCTTGTAACCAGATTGGACCATTCTTCCATCGGGAATTGGAAGATATTTGTCAGCTGCTGTTTGTAGTCAGCAGAGAAGAGGGAAGTCGAATTGATCTTTCAAACATATCCTACACATTCTCAAATGGATAGATCTGAAGCCTTCACAGGTAATACAGTTGGTAGGATCAGCGTCCTCCCCACACGAGGGGAAAAAACCCGAGTTGAAATCCCGTTGATGATGGGAGGAATTTTTATAGGCCCTTTTCACAATGTGGCTCGTTAGTCAGTCTCAGGCGAACGTGGCATGGCTTTTTCTCCCGTGTTTTTTTGTCCAGCAAATAGAAAATTAACACACCCTATTTACAATATACACAGAGCAATATTGCCTTAGTCGCTGGTGCTCCTAAAAACCCAAAAACAGGAACAAGAACAACATAGTGAAGAATTAGGCAGCTAGGATGGTGTCGGAAATATTAGGGAGCATTCCTCGAACAATTCAGATATAAGCTTGAATGGCTCTTCGTGGTGGATAGTTGTTCTTGTCTTGAAAGAATTCATTGTAATTCGGGTAAAAGTGGGATTTCAGGGTGAAGTCAGTCTCATATGAGCAGACCCAGTCTGTAACAAAATTATCACCTTTGTAGCCACTAGTGGACACGAGACATTCTTGATGCATGACTTTCAGATTCATGTTACATATTCACTCGAAACAAAAAAAAATGTAAATCGAGACGCACTGGAGCATATGATCTTTGTCTACCGTTTCACAGTCTACGTTTGGCATTTTCACAGCACATTAGACCTACTATTGTGACACATAATTTGTTAAATTTGTGCAGTCTTGTTCTTGGGGTAGCGATTTTCTACAGTTCTTTTTAGAGTTGCATTCTCCTTTCATCTTCCAATCATTATATGCTTTTGAGGAATCCAGTGGTTCTTTTGATGCACCGATTTTATTTTTGATATGAAAACATCTTTCGTGTGTACAGAGTATGCACACGCTTTTTTTTAAATTGTGGTTTCTGAAAATTGAAAAGATCACCTGTTTTTCCCATAACTGGATTGACCAAGAAGTCCTAGGAAAACATACAGTCTTTGTGATACTAAGGAACTTGTACCATGTCATGTGGCAACATATATTTGCACATGTACGTTTATCTGTTAATGCCAGAGAGTGGGGAAACTCAACTATAAATCTGTCAATAAAATCATGGCATGCATGAAGAAATTACAACTATTGTAGATCAAAAGAAAGTTTTGTAACAATATGTTTCCATATAAATCGCAGTGTGCATTCTCTGATATATTCACAGAACCATATAAAGTTTGCAAGTAGTATGCGATTCAGTGAAAGAATAATAGATTAAAAAAAAATTGTCATGTTAATTTACCTGAGGACCTTATCTATACCCTTGTTTATTATAACCATATATTGCAATATTCTGTGTTTGGTTTTCCTGTGTTTCTGGACAAAAATGCCATATTTTCAGGAGAAAAACCTTGCCACCATCCTCGCCTGAGACCGAAAACTAAGTCGCAAAGTGAAAAAAAAAAAAAGTCGCATCATTGATTGGATTTGATGGTTGTTATAGCGTTTTAGGCACATTCAAGCTTAAAACCCACAACAATCAACTTATGCCATGCTGTGCTTTATATAATGTCTGTAAATAGCATGTAGTCGGTTTGCTGTATGAAAACTTGAGTTTTCATACAGCTGAGACCAACTCAGCCACATTGTGGAAAACACCCATAAAAATTTCTTACATCATCGATGGGATTTGAATGCGGCCTTTTCCATTTGGTGTGGGGAGAATAGTGATTATAATCACAGTGCAACCCGCGGGACACTATTACTACATGAAATCTGTATCACTGTCTGGATAAAATGAATATTCTTTGAGCATTATCTGCCAAAAAACTGGGGCATTAACCATACTGGGCTTTCTTTCTCGTTCTCTATTCGTGCCACTTCTGGACTCTACTCTATGAATTGCCTGGAAGAGTAGACCAGGGTAGCCTGAACCTATCCAGTGCAACACACTTGAAATTGTTCTTGGAGCTGCTAGAACATTCTCTGCTCAAAACCTATATGTACAAATGCACAAGAATTACACCTCGGGGAAAAATGTTACTAGTTAAATATGCATCCAAAATTTGGAGCTTGTGTTCATCCTATTTGGTCCTACTTCTTCAAACCTCAATAAATGTTGATATACAAAAATTAACTTCACACAAGGAAATCCCATGAGTGTTGCGACCATCATGAGTGTTGCACCATCAGGGACAGTGTTGTTGTTGTTGGAGTGGGATTTATTGGTGCAAGGGCTACTATGACCATACTGTGCCTATCAGGGAGACCATGACAGATTCAGATAGGTAAACAGTTCACTGCACTTAAGGGATATTAGATAGTATGAATCAGAGCTGTAATACTCAATATGTTCTACGTTGATAATAATATTAGTAAATTAATAAGAGGAGTTTACCTCAATATAGTACGTGGAACACTTCCGTATGATACCCTCCAGAAATTAAAACGGAAAAAACGAAAAAATCGACAACTTACCGGTCCATTAAAGTAAAATATAAATAATTAAAGTAAAATATAAATAATTAAATAATCAATTTAACACAATTCAAAACAATTAAAATTAAAATTAACGCAATTAAAAGAATAACGAAAATATTCAAAACGATCTTCCTTCCTGAAGCTGACAATGCTTTTCGACCGACTGTCGTGATCACAGGAATGAAAATACAGGATTTTCATTCCTGTGATCACGACAGTCGGTCGAAAAGCATTGTCAGCTTCAGGAAGGAAGATCGTTTTGAATATTTTCGTTATTCTTTTAATTGCGTTAATTTTAATTTTAATTGTTTTGAATTGTGTTAAATTGATTATTTAATTATTTATATTTTACTTTAATTATTTATATTTTACTTTAATGGACCGGTAAGTTGTCGATTTTTTCGTTTTTTCCGTTTTAATTTCTGGAGGGTATCATACGGAAGTGTTCCACGTACTATATTGAGGTAAACTCCTCTTATTAATTTACTAATACTTAAGGGATATGTAGACATGTATAGTATCTTATGTAGGATGACTCCAGAACTACAGTTGAACCCTGCTGTGGAACACTATGACGATACAGAACTTTGTAAGAGGCTGAAAGGTGTGTAACATTGTGTTTGTTCTTGTACTGTTTAGTTGTTTCTGGTCTCTTAGTTACTGGGACTCTCTTCATAATTTTTTTTTTTTTGAATGCCCAAAGCAAGCTTGAGATCATCTAAAAAAAAAGGTAAAGAATAAGAAATGTAATCCCACTCCAGAAACCTGAAGCCAGCACAGACAGACTCATTCACTCAACCATCCTCTAGCACACATTTGATACAATAATACAATACCTGAAAATGAAATACAAGGTTAGAAAAGCAAAAACATGAGAAATCCCACACAAGCAAGCCTGTGCCAGCAATAATCCTTCCATAGCACCAGTCTAAGGCCAGCAGTGATGGTGGAGAGAAGATACAGAAAGGATTCAATAGAATTCAGCATATAGAGTTGTAACTTGCCAGTTAGACCTGTAGCCTAGATAATTTCTTTAGCACTGAGACTTTCGGGGGAGATGGAAGCTGGAGCAGAGAAATCACAGGAGACTCGAGAAAGCATAATCTGCAATGTCCTGAAGAAGATTAAATATTTTATTTGATGTCAGATTTGTTCCAAGGAGAAAATTAAATGAAAGAGATAAGAGGCTGACGAAGATCACTATAAAGTGGACAGTTAAAGAGGAAATGCTCCCAATCATCAGATTGGCCAAAAAAACATAATGGCAAATCAGGGAGATTAAAGGTCATGAGTTTAGACGAAGTAAGCCATGCCCAGCCAGTAAGAAAAGTGTTTAAACTTGGGGAAAACCATTTTAGCACTTTTTTTTTTTTTTTTTTTGCAAAGAAAAGGTAACCAATGAAATAAATTTTTGTGTGACCAGACCTTTTGCAGTACTGGACCATCGATACTGCTACAGTTAAAAAAGATAGTCCCAGCGTTTTTTCTTTTCAATTTTAGGGTCACACTGAGTATTTTAAAGTGTATCCAAAAAAAGGTAATTGTTCTTGAGTGACGAAGATGGAAACAAAATCCATAGATTATCTGGAGGTCCAGTGGAAGAGAGCCATTTATGACCTGATGTAGCTGTTGAAACTGTATATATTTGATTCATGACTAAAAGCACGCATTGCTGAATAGATGATAATTTTCTGAAAGTGAACCGTTTTAACATAACAGAATCAGAAAGCCTGCAAAAATTCCTCCAGTTATCAATGGGACCCTAACCTGGTCTTTTCCACCCAGTGTGGAGAGGATGGTAATCCTACGAACTGTGCTATGCAGAGGGTGTAGGAGAGGAAGGACAATGATTAAGACTGCAAGATTGGTCAGAGAGGTGGACAAATGTAGATGTGTACTTTATACTATTCAGGTGCAAAATATGTTTTCGGAAGCCATATATGGTCTTATGTGATGACCAGAAATTTGAGTCAACCACGAAGAGGGAATGTTCATAAAGCTGTACAACGGGAGATGTAGATAGAGTACCTTTGAATTATAGAAGCTTTGGTTTTTCTGAGGAAATGTGCTTATTAGAGGTAGCACAAGAACTTAAATTGGTCATAATTTTGTTAGCAGATATTTGTAGTGAGGAATTTGAGTTCCCATAAACAGACGAGTAATATCATTGGCATCAACTGCTCCTTGAAGTATTAGAATAGAGCAAAGCAGCCACTCGTCCAGGACAAAATCTCAGATGAGTGGGCCAGAAACAGAACCTATAGGGCATCCTTGAGAAACAGAATGGCAGATTTTCTGTACCAGAAATAATTTGAATTGAGTGACAACGAAAGTAACTACAGGTAACATTGTAAGGTGTGATGAACAGTTAATAGCCCTAACGACAGTAAACTGCCCCACAAAAGTAAAATGCCTCAGAGAAATCAACAAATATAGCATTAGGTTATTGAAAATGCTTCCAGAAACATGGGAAAGGAGTTCGACCAAAGCTGCTTCAGTACTACGACTGGCACGGAACCCAAAACCGATTGAGTGATTTTAATGAGAGGTCTGTAAAAGGAGAGTCTAAGTAAACAGCAATATGTTCTAAAGTTTTACCTATATTTGAGAGTAAAGCAATTGGACAATAAGTCTTTGTGGTAGAGGGAGAACGTGGTTTAGGGACTGGTTTCAATAGTGATGTTTTCCAAAGGGTGAGAAAAACCTGTTCAGTTAAGCACTTGTTGAACAGAACTACTAGGACAAAAGGAAACAATTTGTGCATTCTTTTAATAAAAGTTCCTTCTAAGTTATGTTAACCAGGACAACTTTCATTCCTAATTTTGGAAATTGTAGTGTCAAGTTCTGGCTGTGTGAAAGTTGCTGGTGACCTAGGAAGCATAAGAATCATTATTAATCATTCAAAAAAAAAAAAAAAAAAGAAGGAAACATAATTCTGCTCCAGAAACCTGAAGCCAGCACAGAGGCTCGCTCGCTCACTCACTCGACTATCCTTAGCACACACCTGATAGGATAGACTGTTGGTGTGCAGGATGATCACAGTGAGATCATCTGTGGACAATAACGCATCAAGAGAGTTCAAGTCTAGGAGAGAGTTTCTCCATTATTATTTTGTATTGACTGATATTTTTTCAGGAGGATGAATTTTATTTCTGCTGAGCCGAAGAATTAAGCCCCAAGGATTAGAAATACTAGTGGAGAGGGCAAATGAGTGCCTGATAATCATAATCCTGTTACTGTGATTGATGGCCTCTATATACTCTCTCTTAAGAGGACAACATTTATCCTGCAGGTGCTCCATATCCTTGAATGACCAACTACGTCGGTGACACTGAAATATTTGCCTGGAATGAATACTCGGTGACGTAAGATATGAGATCCTCAGTCCACCAAGGTGTTGGGGATTTTTGGCATAAATTTAAGTCTAGCTGTGCGAGAACTGGCATCTAATATAGCATCAGCAACGTAAGTTGCATAATTTTCAGAAAATAATACAGAAACATTATTAAGTCTACAGTCAGAAAAAGAGGACTTCATGGCACTATCAGATCAATCTCAAAATGCTACAAACAGAAAGGTGAGATCGTGAAGAGGAGTTGTGACAGTACATGAAGATTTGATAACAAAACAAATGGCTCAATGATCACTAGAACAGGAACTTGGGTGTATAGACCAATCACATATGGCAGAAGCAATAGTAGGTGATGTTACCATAATGTCTATGTTACTCTCACCATTGGTTGGGCAGTAAGTGAATGGCATATTTGGTTGATTGCAAACAACTAACTGATATGAGGAGAAATTCAATTAGCCTACCTTTTGATTCAGAGAAGGAGCTAAATCAAAGATTAGACTTAGTGTTGACATCTGACATAAGGTATGCAGAACAAACCGTGGATATAAAATTATCAAGATAATGTAGATACACTGCGCAATAAAATTAATAGAACAAAATGTTTTTCGTGAATATTTTATTGTGAACAGTGTCATGATAGGCAAATATTTGATATAACAGACATCCTGGCATGCAAGTTCCAGGTATCAGATATAAATTGATACCACCCTACAGAACCTCACATTATGCAAATTATTCATGCCTATAAAAACGGGTTGTGACCACATCACTTCATTCCTGTTTTTTGGTTTGCTCAGTGGGACAGCCACCTCTCCAGTACTCAAGATCATCTTCATTTGGATGATTCTTTGAGAAGGCAGGCCACTGGACTTGAAGCCAGGCAGAGTTGGCCACTGCTTAATGTCTCACGCTATGTTGTCTTAGCACTATGGAAACAGTTTCAGGAGATAGGAACGATTACAAGAACAGCTGGCAAAGGTTGCTCAAGGGCTACATCAACCAGAACGCACCCTATCTGGCTCTAACACCAAGATGGAACTCTATGATGTCCTGTCTTTTGAGGTTGCTGCGGCCACATGAGAAAACATTTCTAACCAGACTGTATTAAGAAGGTTCAATTCAAGTGGACTCTACGCGAGGAAGCCAGTGTATCCCATTAACCTGAAACCACCACAGAGCTCGTCAAAACTGGTGCCATGAATGTGACTTGGAGCCCTGACAAATGGGTACAGTTCTGTTCTCTGATGAGTTGTTTTAGTCTGCAGATTCCAGATGTTATTTCATCAGATGAGAAATGTGTTACCATTCCCCTAGCATCAGAGAATGAGAGACTTATAGTGGAGGCGACATTCTCTTCTGGGGCAGAATAATGATCAACAGCCGTGCCTATCATGTTTTTGATAGGGGTACCATAACTGCACAGAGGTACTGAGAGCAGATCCTTGAACCCCATGTGCAACTTTTTATGGGTGCGGCCAGCGCAGATTTTTTCATGCATTAAAAACCACTGAAACTGAAGGTATACAACAACTGCTGTAGCCAGCATGATCACTGGACTTAAATACAATCAAACATGTGTGGGATTGCTTTGGGTGTTGTATTGCATGCTGAGAATCAACTTCTTTGTCACTTGGTGAGCTAAAGTCTCCGCTGGTGGAAGAATGGGATTTGTTAGTATTAGTATTAATAATGGCCACACAGTGCAAGGAAGCCTAAGGCTTATGCTGAACCAGCGAAAAAATAAATAAATAAAATAAAAAATAATAATAAAATAAAATTAAATAAATAATTAATAAATAATAATAAGAGAAAAGGAAATAGATAACCTACGCATTTTCCTCCTCCCATAGGTAACTATCCAGCTGACCTTTGAATTTCCCAAAACTGTCAGCCTCCTATGTAGGTAACTTATTCCAGTAATTTATAACTTACTGGCTAAAATAAAACTTCCTGCAATCCAGTCTAAACATCTCTCCCTGTAACTTGAATTTATGGCCCCTAGTTCTAGAATCATTTATAACTGTGAAAATATCATCCTCATTTATTTTACTATTGCCCAGTGCGTGAATACATGCACCAGACAATAGTAAATTTCCCATGCATTTACTAGTGCACGTATTCATGCACCATCCAGCCAAAGATGGAATGTGCTGGGCCATGGTTCATTTAATTATGGAATATCCATATTAGAATGACCCATGGTGGAAATGAAGGTACTGGGTTGCGCTGGCTTTTTGAGGAGACAGGGATGATTTGAGAAAGATAAAATCATGCGCAGCACGAAAATCTTCCAGAAGAGCGCCCCTCTGGCATCAATAGTGAGATTGTATCACAGGGTGGACTTTTGTGTTTGAGTCGGTGACAATGAGAACCATACAGCTGCCCAAAAATCAAAACCACAGTCTTGGCTGAACTGAAAGTAGCTGAACATTCAGTTAATGATGAGAGGAATGGAATACACCCAAATTCACCATCCAGGTTAAATGTAGCAAGGTGAAGTGAACAAAGAGAGTGAAATCTTGTGGACACGGTAGGTTCCTAATAATGATGGTCACAAACTTAAATTCTCTTGTTTGTGTGCAGACATCCTTAGACCTTGTCTTGGAGCAGTAGGGTTCCTGTAGAAGCAGGATAAATGCACCACTTACTTCTTCAAGTAAGTGGTGCATTTATTTACCTCTAAGGTGGCATTTTGGGCATTAATTTATACTATCTTGAATCTGCAGACATTGCTGCAGAGACTGTGACCCTTAATTGGTATTAAGTTTTGGATTCTCAACAGCTCTTTTGTAAAATGGGCAAGCATCATCTCTGACTGAATGGTCAATTGGCACAGTATTTCTTGGCAGGGCAATCAGTATTAAATGTGTCCACAAACAGGCTATTTTCTGGAGACACCTGAAAGATGTGCCTGTACCTGAGACGAGCCAATTGATTCTGGCTGGGTGTGTGGAATCCATCTTACCCGGGGGAGGGGGGGAACTCCAGCACCCAATTTAAGCTGCCTTTGTCTTTGTAGAGAACTGCACTCTGACCTGGCCTTTGGCCTCATCTGCATCCATGTATTCACTGAGATTATGGGTAAAATTTTTGACACTAGCTCTTCCTTGGTGATGGAGCTGTCCATCAAAGAGACTAGAAGGCCAGGACCTCTTTGTTCAGGAATTTCAGCTTTCAAGCTGATGTTTCCAAGGCTCTCATTTTTTGATTTGCTCAATGTCTGCATTAGAGGCTGCCTCGACAGTGATACCTGATATTGCAGCTTTGGTATGAGGGGATTCATAACCTGTTTCGATGTCCTCACTGCTCTGGAGGGTACTTTCTTCATTTGCAGTGAGGACAATGACATGTCATGACACAGGTGGTATTGGCCTCCGGCCTAATGTTGATAGCTATGTTCGGGTTGACTACACTGGAGAGGTCCATAGTGGCCGACAGGAAAGTGTTTTTGGCCTTCAGTTGTTCATTTTCAATGAGCAGGTTACATAACATTTTGTGGCTTGTCCCAGGTACAACTGACCAGGAAAAAATATGTCTTTGGATGAATTACCATTGGCATTTGCACGGCAGAATTCTACCCCTTGACACAGTAAGGGAATCAGGTTCAAATTGGAAAGGTCTTGATTTAGTAGGCCAAGCAAGTGTTCACAGTCTTCATCAACATCCAACCACTGCTTAACTGGCAAGGTTGGTGCCTTATTTTTTTACCAGTTTTTCCTTAGGTCTGAGATGCTTCTGTAGTAGGTAGGGCCCTCAACCTCATTAATCTCATCTATTATGGCAACCCCATCCCCTGTGGAACTGTCTTTGGAAGAATTTCATCTGCTTCCTCAATGGAGGGAGATATTCCTGTAGTTGATCACTCTGTACTTTAGACATTTATTTGTTGCAGAAGTGAGTTTCAAATCATAAATTTATATGTACTCATCTATTTATTTAACTATTTTTCTAATTCACCAAATTTTTGAATGTGTTGGATACATACTCAAGCAGTCTCTATATATAAAGTACTTTTAATGATGGTTTAATGACATATTAAGGCAATAATAATTATGTCCATAAATTGTCTGTGTGCTCTGTTTTGTTTGCCTGTTTTATGGGATGAAAAAACCAAGTCTCCAGGAGAAAACATACTTTCTGTCCTTACCTGAGGCTGACTAACTCAGCTTCAGAATGAAAAAAATCCCAGAAAGTTCCTCATATGATTGATGGGATTTGAACCAGTCTATTGCACTGCATGTGGGGGAGAACAGTTATTATAACCATTGTGCAAAGGGGTGTAATAACTTTGTAAGTTTTTTTTTGCATATGATGTAGCTATGTATACACCTCATTCTAAGGGAAATCTAGCAGTGGATGGCACTGCTGCTATTTTCATATTTTGAGTCATCAGTGTAAATTAGTCTATAATCAGCAAACTGAGAATAGTGATTATTGGAAGCCAAGAATAGGCAGGCCATTCTTCCTACCCAGATTCAGACATTTAAGAAGTTCCTACAGATGAGGTTAGCAGTTTTCCATAAACTTCTGATAACTGATTAGGAATTTAGCAATTTCATAACAAAGTAAGGAAGAGAAATTGTTGCAACTAAAAGTGAAAAAAAAAATGGTCACAGCTAAAGGTGAAAAAAAGCACCAGTGTTTGATAAAAATCATCCAATTTTATTAAAAGCTTCAAAAGAAGTAGGCATTCAAACCTTTAGCCACAATAATGAGAAAATCTTTACATTCAGGAGAATGTCCCCTACAGATGGAGATGTGCAAATATATTTTCTATTCACAAGGGTCGTTCAAAGGGTGAAGTTGATAAATACGGACCCATATATTTAATCTCTGTGCTAAAGAAAATAAATGGAGTTGACACCAAAAAAAGTAATGTAAGATCATTTTGATAGAGGTGGAGCCATAAGGCAATCACGGCATGAATATGTTAACAGTACAGCATGCTTAAACAATCATGTAAAGCATGCTTGAGGTTGTCACAAAGGAAGGATGTAAAGAATAATTTTGATATAACACTTAAGAATTCAGTAAACTCTATTATATCATTTCACATGATTGTTGTATAAATTGGAGCCATGTCTTATTAGGGGCAAGTTATTACAATGGATAAAGAGATGGTTATATGGAGACAAATGGTGGTTATATATGGCCACTGCTCTTTGTGGACTGATGTGATGAGTGGAGTTCCACAGGAGTGAGTCTTGGTGTTGGACCCCCTTACTGTGTTTAATATAAAAGGCAGTGGTTAATGACAGTAATCAGATATACTCTTTCAAAAGGATCTATAAGATCCTATAGCCAAAAGCCAGAACAACAGAACCCAACACTAAACAAAAAAAGTACACACACACTTCTGACATTTACAGATTTCTGTTTACTTCACACTAGGGTTACAATACTGGGATCCTGGTCATTTTATTTAGGATTTGAAATCCCGCTATCGATACAAAATGCTGGTTTTTCGGTACTAATTTAAAAAATAATTGTTTATGATTTATTCACATAAAGGTTATAAAATCGACAACAATAAATTATTAATTAATATTGCTGAATCTGCAAATGAGGGATTGTTATACAGAGTACAAATGCAACAGAAACTTGAAAACATCATGAAAGTAAGACACAAAATCTTACAAATAAATTTCTCTTAGTAAGTATAGTGTGTGTGTGAAAACAAAGCACTTAAGGAAATAAAAACATTATTATGGAAATATTTCCATTAGTGGGAGTAGGCCTGGTAGGGTATTTAAGGAATATGGTGAAGTGGTATGGCATGGAAGGGTTAAAATTAAAAGCTTCTGAACAATAGTTTAATCCCTTTATTACACTGCTACTTGAGGATGCAACGCTTAGTGCATTTTGGGAAAGGGTGTCGGTATGGAACAGTTCAAAGGTATTGTGAACGGGTGATCTAGAGGTAAAAGATGAAAGGGTTTCATTGTGCGAGAAAAATATTCTGTTTTTCCCACCAAAGGAAGAAGAGTAAGTTTAAAGAATAATGGTGTGATTGGGTCAGGTTTAAATTAGATGGGGGGGATACTTAAATGTATGCAAACCCCTCTGGGGTTTACACGTAACCTTCCATATAAAAAAGTAGTACAAGGGGCGATTGTAACTTGCAATCAACTGGAGAAATAAATAAATAAATGAGAAGGAAATAAATAAGGTGCTCATGCCAAAAGTAGGGTTTGGAGTTGTTCAGAGAGGGGTTTCGAGTTTGTTGTTCGGAGTAGTTGCAGACTTGCAGTGGTAGTTCTGTGTTCAGTTCTGGGAGTGCCCAGCTATATAGTGAAGAGTTCTGCCAGGTATGTTAATCTGGAAGCTGAGTAACAAGCCAGTCAGATAGTGCCCTGGCTTCTACTGTGGTAATTTCCTTCAGTATTAACAGAGAACTGTTCCTGAAATAAGACAGTACTGAAAGAGCTATACAACAGCGATGCAGAATTCAACTAAGAATAAAGAGAGACATCACCGCACTCCGTGGAAGGAATCTACACAAAGGAATCCCACTGTGAAAGAGAAGGAAGGTAAGTCTTCTGAACTGTGTTGTATTGGAAATGGTACTTCGATAAAGTGGGAGATTATTTTAGAGTAAGGTTGAAGTTGTAAAGAAAATTGGTATTGTGAGAGAGAGAGAGAGATTAAGAGAAATATGAGGAAGTGATTAAGATTGAATTAGTTTAGTGTTTGCAGCTGTAGAGAGAATTGATATTGTTAATTGAGAGAAATTTTATGGAAATGATAGCATGCATTAATAGATAAAATGAGAAAAATGAATAGATTCCATGTAAATGAATACCAAGTATGTATATACTTGTAAGTAGTTTTGTATGATAAGTGACTTGACTTTTGTGTTTTATATTTGTGTCATTGCTTGTGAGAAACTGACAGCTCACATATAATATATATACTTGTGTGTGTGTGTGTTATGTGGGATTATGCTTCACCTCCTGGAAATTCTCATTTGTTAACACAGTCAGGTAGCTTGAGGGCCTTAGTGCTTCAGGGAGCTGCTGTACGAAAATCATAACAATGGCCACTGACGGCAATACTAAGGTACAGAGGAAATAAAATTAATAAATAACACCTACATTGTAGATTTCGTTTCCTCACCAAGCTTAAATGTCAGTCCCTTTCTTTTAATATGGATATAGTGCAATAAAAAGTCAAAAAGGAAATATTTTTTTGATAAAAAGGAAATAAGATTTTTTGAAGATGAGGGAATAAGGGGAGGAGGAGGATAAACTGCAACTCGTCTACGACTATCTCAGTGCAACAGCATCACCCAGCATAGAATCTGAAAGGACATTTTCAGCTGCTAATCAAATATGTACCAAATTAGATCCAGTTTAAATGATAATACTATTGATTGCTTATGTTTCTTAAGAGCTCACTTTATTTGGACAGGTAGTGTGGATGCTTAGACAACCAAATTTGTAGTTTCAATATGAATATTTTTTTTTGTTTTTAGAATAACTGTATGTTTAATAATTTTTTGTTAAAATATTTATCATTGTAATAAAAGTTTTGATTTAAAATATGAATTCAAGTAATTACTTGTCTTTTCCTTACTTTATTTCACCTAATTGTCATCAAAATTTATTGTGGAAAATGTTTTTTTGGAATACCGGTATTGTGAGCCCTACTTCACATAAGTAATGATGGTGCAGTTGTGGGAGACCACCGGTGGTGCCCCAACCCAAACACTATGCCATTATAGTAGTAGTAATTAGTTTAGAAATGGAGGAATTACCTCTATGATGTCATGTAGAACACTTCAGTGCTGATACTCTCCGTTACACTAGGGTCACAATAACTATACAAATAGATTACATGTATTCCACACTCTCGTAGACCAAATGAATGATCCAATGCACCATGGAATTGGAGGTAAGTGGACCCCCAGCCCAAACTAAATTGAATCACCATCCCTTATCTTTGAGTGAGAGAATACAATATGTCCGTATTTTAAAAACAATTCAAATGCTTTGGAACCAAATAATGAATCCATATATTTAATACTTTAAAACATACATAAAAAACATTGACTCCTCAGAAGCATTAAGAAACTAAAGAATTTTGTTACTTCCCTGAAGCAGAGACAGGCTTTTCGACCAGGGTCATGATCACAGGAAAATATTCATGACCCTGGTAGACAAAATCATTGATTTTCTCTACAAGGCTGCAAATTCCTTGTAATCTATTCGTATAGTTATTCAACAATGGAGAGTATCAGCACTGAAGTGTTCTACAAGACATCATAGACGTAATTCCTCCATTTCTGAACTAATTTATTTATAATATAGAATATATTGAGCCTTTGCCGCTCTGTTATCTATCAGTAGTAATAATAGAGGCATGTGATGCAAGAAAGCAAGCGCATGAGCTCATCAGCCAAAAAAAAAAAAAAAAACAATTTCACACATTCCCTCTAAACATTTGTTGCAGCAATTAATCGCCCGCTGCCTAAAAGCAAATTTCTGCACATATATTCTATAACTGTCTTTCTTCAATTGGAATTTATATTCCCTCGTGTTCGTAATCTGAGCAAGTGGAAGAACCTTATCAGAATTCAGTTGTTGAAGTTGTGCTCAACCCATTCAAGGCCTTATACACCTCAATCAGATCACCTTGCAGATGCCTAGTCTCCAACTGCTGTAATTTGCAGAATTTAAGCCTTTCTTGGTAAGCGGACCCCTTCGTTCCCCTCACTAATCTTGTTGCTCTTCTCTGTACATGCTCAAGCAACTCTACATCCTTCCTAAAATGAGGCATCCAGACCTGTATGCAGTATTCAAGGCGTGGTCCGAACATTGTCTTATACAAAGGGATAATCACCTCCTTTTCCCTGCTAGCAAAATTCCTGTGTATCATTATCAATACCCCATGACCTGCTCTGGCAGCCTGTCTGCATTGCTCAGAAAGCTTTATATCTGACTGCACAATCACTCCTAGGTCTTTTTCATTTTCTACCACCCTAAGTGTAGTACCACACAATTGGTACATGCCTCTGGGGTTACTTCTACCCATATGCAGTACTTTGCATTTGTCAATGTTAAACTTCAGTTGGCACTTCTCAGCCCAACTTTTCTAGATTCCTTGTTGCAGTAGCACACTGCCATTACTGTCATTAACAACCCTACCTGGCACCTCTGTAGCCAGGTGGGTGGGAGCAGCAGTGCGTAGCACACACTTCTTGATTAGACCGGGGTTCGAGCCCATGACCACCAAATACAAAAAATCATGTGGAAAGGTCAGGGGATGACCACTACATATCCCCGGAGCAATATGGCCTTAGTTGCTAATGCTCCTAAAAACCAAATAACAATAACAACCCTACCAACCTTTGTATCATCTGCATACTTCAACACTAAGCCTGATATACCTTCATCAATATCATTGATAAATATACAAAACAGCAGTGGGCACAACACTGAACCATGTGGGACTCCATTAATAACATTAGTCCACGAAGAGCAGCATCCACTGATTACCACTCTTTGACTTCTCCCACTCAACCACCCTTTTATCCATTGTAGCAACTTACCCTTAATACCACACTGCTCCAATTGGTTCAGTGATCTTCCATGTGCAACAGTGTCAAAAGCTTTCCTGAAATCCAAGTATATGATATCAAAATTATTTTATGCATCTAGTTCTTTTGTAACCACATCACAGTATCCAAAGAAATTTGTCAGACAAGACTTTCCATTAACAAACCCATGCTGTGTCTGAATTATTGCTGCAATCTTGTGTAGATGACCCAGCAATGCATGTTTAACCAGTGACTCCATTATTTTACCCAGGACAGAAGTTAAACTAACTGGTCTGTAATTAATCGTGTCACTCTTAGATCCCCCTTTGTGAATTGGGGATACATTTGCACACCTCAAGTCCATGGATGCTCTCATAATTATGGCTAAGGGTTTGTTTAGTTCTTCTACTGCCTCCTTTAATATAATTGGATAAATCCTATCCACCCCAGGTGCCTTTCTTATGTTTAACTTCAACAATTTCTCCTCCACTTTGCTCTCAGTTATTACAAAATCATTAAGCGCTCTGTTACAGTTTGATAAAATTCTGGCATTTTCCTCCCTTAATAACTCGTGCGAATGTAGATGCAAAATACTCATTCAGATTATCAGCTATCTGAGCAGGATCATCAACTGTTGACTCATCGATATCAAGTGGACCAATGTAATTCATCCCCTTCCTTTTAGAGTTTATATAAGTAAAGAAATCCTTGCTGTTTTTATTAGCATCCTTTGCAAAATTTCCTTAGTGACTTGATTATAGACTAGCTTATATCTGCCATAGGCTCCTGTTTCACTTGATAATTTATATGCATCCTATGCATTTTTCTTCTCTGCCATGTGTCATTAGTTCAAGGTTCAGGCATAAATGGATTTCAGATGAACTGATGAGACTAGTAGCAGATAAGAAAAATGGATGGGATGATTATAAATTATATAATCATATAATTTATAATATACTGTCCACTGGAGCAGTTTCTCTGTGATTTTATGAATAATTAATGGAAAGAGAAACTTAAGAGTAAGTACAAACTAATATGCAAAGAAAGAAAAGTAACAAAGAATTTTTTGTGTATAATTGGCCTATTAGATATGAATGCCATAACTATTAATGATGCTGTTTGGTCACACTGCTGACAAACTGAATAAATCTTTTGCATCTACATTTACATGTGAAGAAGTTTAGAGATGGGAATACCAGCAGTATAAAGTTATAACTGGAAATTAAAGTATTGGATAAATCCCAACTGGGGCTGGTGGGATTTATCCAATTAAATTAAGAGAAGCAGCAAGGAAAGTAAGTAAACCTTTGGTCATAATTAAGAGGGCATCTTTAGATTCAGGGTATTGGAGATAGATTGATACGTGAAAATATCTCTCCTATTCATAAAAGTGAATCAAAGGGTTAAGTGAGTGATTACAGACCCATAAGTTTGACATCTGTTCCTGGGACAATAATGGAGTCAGTAGTTAAATGTTACACAGAAATATTATACATAATTATACAGAAATCACAGCATGGATTTGTTAAGGGGAGATCTCATCTCTGACTAATCTCATTAGCCATTATGATGCAGTAACAAATGAATTACACAGAGAATAATATTGACATCATATACTTCAGTAAAGCTTTTGACACTCTTCTGCAACCTCGAGCAGTATGGCATTGAGACAAGTTAGTGCTATGGATAATGGGAGAGTTGAGTTAAAGAAGACAGAGGGTGATTATAAATTGGCACTGCTCCTCTTGAATTGATGTTACTAGTGGCATTCCTAGGGTTCAGTCCTAGGCCCCTTACTGTTTTCAATATTACTAATGATATTGGTGAAGACACATCAAGCTTATTGTCTAAGATTGCAGATGATACAATGGTTGGCAATGTGTTTAATGACAGGAATCAAAGCATATTAGTGCAACAAGACCTAGAAATATTGGACAGATGGGATGAAAAGTGACAATTGAATTTTAACATTGATAAATGCAAGTTACTTCATATGGGCAGCAGTAATCCCAGAACACACCACATACATTGGTGGCACCATATTAAAGGAGACACAAAGGGATAATTGTAAATTCCAACGTAGTTTTCTGAGCAGTGCAGACAGACTGCAAGCACAGATCATGGAATTCTGACAATGATATAGAACAGGGGTGGGCAACCCGCAGCCTTCTAAGATCTTATGTGTGGCCTTTGTCGCACAAAGATGAAACAAAATCATTAAATAATCCTACTACTTTTAAATTAATATTTTTTAAAATTAAATATTCAAAATGTTTTAATAATAAAAAGCTTTATATTTTTTTTCACAATATAAAAACATTATTCAGATAATTAAAAAAGGAAAATACAAATTTTTTGATCTAAAAAGTAAAATATATCATGTTTAACTTTTTCTATTTATTTAAAAATCATTTTTATGTACCACAAATGATAAAAAAAACAAAAGTTATTTAATAAAAGAAAAATTCTAATCCTCTGTTAAGTTTGCTAAAATAAAAAAAATATTTTAACAGAATTAATAATTTGACGAAAAAAAATTATTTTAAAATTTAAATTGTGACCGTGATTTTTTATCTGTTGCTTTTATGTGCATATTTGTAACTGAATATTTTGATTATTCTGAAATTATATTCTGTAATTTCTTATGTTTGATTTTCACAATTGCTTAATTTTTAGATTGTCCATCATGTCCAAAAAAGTTAAAAGGAAGGTGAATGAAGAAAACAGAACATTTAAAGAAGATTGGGAGATGCAGTATTTTCTTATTTCTGTGAAAGATAAAATGGTTTGTTTGATATGTAATACAGCACTAACAACATTAAAAAAAATGCAATGCAAATCAACATTATCTATCTCACAAGGACCATAAATATGTAAAATTGAAGGAGAAGCTCTTAAATCTGCACTTCAAAAAATGAAGAAAGAAAAACAGCACCAGGAAAAGGCTTTTGGTGCTTTCATTAAGCAAGGAACTTCTGCAACCGATGTTACATACAAAATAGCGCATGTACTTGGGAAAAAAAGGCAAACCATTTAGTGACATCGAAATAATAAAAGAATGTATTGTTGGAGCAGTAGGATGTTTAGATCTGGAAAAATTTGACAAATACAAACAATTACCTCTCTCAAGAAAAACTATAACTAATAGACAACATGAATTAGCTCAGAATGTAGGAGAACAACTTCAGGTAATAATTCACTCTAAAGATGTATATTTTTCAATAGTGTTAGATTAAACCACTGATTAATTTTGTTCCACTGTATATTACACCAACAAAACCTTTGTGCTAAATCCTCCACATTGAGGAATACTTCGGACAAAATTACTGCAATTGTTAACTTTATTCGAGTAAATGCTTTAAGACATCGCCAATTTCGAAGCATGCTTATATTGGATGATGAGACATATAATGTCGACTTGCCATATTATTGTAAAGTGCGCTGGTTATCAAAAGGACAAATTTTAGTAAAAGTTTTGGCTTTGAGAGAACAAATTAAAAAAATTTATGAGGAACAACAAGAATGTGATTTATTAGATGAAGAATTTTGTAGAAATGCTGCGTTTTTGTGTGATATTATGGAAAAGAAAAATGAATTAAATGTTTATTTGCAGGGAAAAACAAGACATATACAAAGGGTACTAGGAACGTTTTGCAATATGACGCAACAATGAATCACAGGAAGCTGCTTGTTGCTGCATGTTGAGACATGTTCATACGTGCATAGTAGCCGCCGCGCCAAGTCGATGGGCTTAGTTATTCATTAGTAGTGAGAGTGTAAAGTGCTTGCGATGGCATCGTGGTCACGAAATGAGATAAGGACAGTTTTGTGGTATAATTTCGTGCGTGGTTTAACCATAGACCAGTGCTTAGAAGAAATGACTCTTGCACTAGATGATGATTGTCCACATCGTACAACGATATTCAGGTGGTATAGAGAATTCCAAAGGGGAAATTTCACTCTGGAGGATTCTGAGAGGCCGGGAAGGCCACGAACATCAGTTATGGAGGAAAACGTTACTGCTGTGAGGAAAATGCTTGACGAAAACAGGCGAGTGACCTACCAACAGATAGAGGATACTGAACAACATCGTGACAGGTGACGAGACTTGGCTGTACTATTACGATCTGCCGACCAAGGCACAAAACAAAGTTTGGGTCTTTGATGATGATCTGTAAAGAAGAAAATGATAGCTGTATTTTTCAAATCGAGTGGAATTGTGGAACGTGTCGTTTTGGACATGCAGAAGACAGTCACAGCTAAGTGGTATACTGAACAATGCCTGCCTAAAGTCATTGGATCTATGAAGAACCTGCGGCCAAAGTCAAGAATGGACACCTGGTACCTCCATCAAGATAATGCTCCAGCTCACCGCGGCAAAGCCTGCACCGAATATTTGACCACGACAGGACTGAAACTTCTCGAGCACCCTCCCTACAGTCCAGACCTTGCTCCCTGCGACTTTGCACTGTTCCCGCATGTGAAAATGAAGCTAAAAGGGAGGCGGTTTTCCAGTGATGAGGACCTTCTACGGGCTTGGGACGAGTGTGCTTTACTCCCTAGTGAAACTTGGCAGAACTGGTTTAAAGATTGGTTTCGGAGGATGGAGAGGTGTATTGAATGTAGAGGAAATTACTTTGAAAAAATTAAATAAACAAAGCTGTATTGCAAAACTTTCCTAGTACCCTTTGTATATATGACATTTGGCAAAAAATTCAGGTATTTCGAAAAAAATTAATTTTTTACAAAACTCTTTTCTCTAAATCAGAAATATCTGGGGAACATTTCCCTCATTTAAAAAATATGTTAAAGGAGCAGAAATATGTATGTGACACTTTCAAAGACTACATAACCGTATTGGACATGCTAATTGAAGAATACAATGATAGATTTTCTGATTTCGAAAAACATACTTTAGAAATGAAATTGGCGTATGAGCCACATTTAGTTGATATCCCGATGGCACCCACGGAACTACAGATGGAATTAATTGAACTAGGAGAAGATAATATGATAAAGACTTTTTTTGATATAAAAAAAAATCCTATTGAAATATGGAAAAATGCAGTTGAATACCCACGTTTACGTCAACATGCTCGTCGACTGCTGTCTTGCTTTCCAACTACGTATTGTTGCAAATCAACTTTTCATATCTTACACAAATTAAGTCATTTAAGGACTCAGATATCTGATATTTATTTAGAAGACCAACTCAAGTGCGTACAACTAAGATGGAGCCTAATATCCAGTTGTTATCTAATAAAAAACAAACCCAAAAATCTCATTAGTTAATTATCAAAAAAGATGTTTCGCATGAAACCAATGCATTCTGATGAGTTTAGCTCATTAAAAATGTGCAATCGAAGTGGTTTCAGCCGAGACATCTGGTTTGGTAAACAACTCAACCACCAAAGCATTAAATCTTCAACTCATTAGTTAACTCATATTAAATAATTTTTTACAATAGTAGTTTTTTCTAATTATTCTTGTATAGTACACAGAGAGAATGTTAAATAATTGCTATAAATTTTCATTTGAATAACAATTTAGAAAATAATTTATTATCTTTATAATTATATTTTTTTAAATTTTGTGTTCATATAAAATGTAGGTAACCTACATTTTAAATGTATTATGATGAGAACATTGTAAATATGTTTTGTTGAAATTTATTTGCCTTTTCTATAGTTATATGTAATAAAATTTAACACTGATAATTAAGTATGTTTTACCCCAGAAGTAGTGGTTCGAAGGATCGGTGCGGCCTTTCCACTATTTCCGAAAATGAATATAGCCTTTTATTCAAAAAAGGTTGCCCACCCCGATACAGAGGAATTTTTAAAACAGAGGGTGATGATCCTGTTGCATGAAGCAATGGTTAAGCTGCACATTGAGACCTGCATACAGGTCTGGAAGCCTCATTTAAAAAAAGAATGTGGATCTGTTGGAATGTGTGCAGAGATTAGACAAGGGCACAAAATGGTATGCTTACCAAATTGCAATGCTTGGAAAATAGGCACCTGTGAGATGATCTGACTGATGTATTTAAGGCATTAAGTTGATTGAATAAACTAAATGCTGATGGTCCTTTTCTCAATTGTAATTTTTTCTTTCTTTCTCAATTTTTGATGTGTAAACATCTTTGGCGGCACCTACTAAATTTTGGACGGTAGTAATATCAATTTGTCATGATTTTGTGATGCAGAAATGATGCCATTTCCATTTAATAACAAAGAAAAATGGAATCAGGAGAGGATATCGCGCAAAGGATCATGGGAGATGATCTTGGATGTGCTCAGTACTGGCATAAACCAGCTGGTTGTGGAAAAACATTTATGATTCAGGGCATACCAATTAAGTGGCTTTGGGCTAACCATTGTCACCTGTTGCAGAAACCTTTTGGTAACCAGAGAAATGGATATCTTGCAAAATTTAAAGTAAAAGAAAAAAAAAAAAAAGCATTTAAAGCAAAGGATCATGGGAGGTGATCTTGGATGAGCTTGCATAAACCGGCTGGTTGCGGAAAAACGTTTATGATTTGGCGCATACCACTTAGGTAGCTTTGGGCTAACCATTGCCACCCATGGCAGAAACCTTTTGGTAACAAGGGAAA
Source organism: Mastigoproctus giganteus (assembly GCF_048544385.1). NCBI lineage: Eukaryota > Metazoa > Arthropoda > Arachnida > Uropygi > Thelyphonidae > Mastigoproctus > Mastigoproctus giganteus. The sequence goes on along the minus strand of NC_143580.1, from coordinate 151,679,783 downwards.
TGGATGTCTTGAGGGCAGTGATCTTGCCATAAACCAGCTCTGAGCACATCCAAGATCATTACATTACATGTGCTTCAGCCTTACTAACTTGAAGTGCATGTAATGTAGGCATTACAGTACCCGTCTGAATTACTGAAGCAGTTGTATATTTCCATCAAGAGGTGAATCATAAACGTTTTTCTGCAACCAGCTGAGCCAGAAGAATATTTGAATCGATTCGTGATTGGGAGATAACAGACTCCAAATTACATGTATGAGTAGAATCTTTTCCTTGTCATTGGCCATTCTCATTAAGTTGCAGAAGTCCTTGTTGGTCATCAAGTTTTCGCATTTCTTTGCAATTGTGCCAAGTCGGTTGAGCATGGCGAGCTTTAGATCCTCATTCATCGTGCTGTTTGGATGATTGTAAAAGTTTTGAAAGGAGTCTTCTCGCAGTGGCATTACAAGGCTATGCAGGTCATTACAGCATGCTTCTTCAGGGTCAACGTCGTTATTGTCTTGACACATTGTCACATATTTCATTCGTTTTGAAATGTCCAAGTCCGATTCATACAATTTACAGTTTATTATGAGCTCTTCATTGTCGTCGTAGATCTTGACATATTTCATCCCTGACAGTATCTTCTGTTTCTTCATTGCGAAATGGAATGTGCAGTATTACTATCTCATGCTTGTACTCATTGAGATCCTGAGCCGTCATAGTTTCAATAGCGTATTATGCATGGATACTGTCGGCTCTTGCAGATCTCGTAGCGCTGCATGTGCAATTTGTGACAAAGCACGATGGAGTAACATGATTGTATGATTGTAACAATACAAATACTTGTATTGTTGCAATCATACTATTCAACAAATGGCTACAATCAAATGGGTAATTAGGCTATTGGCGTAACCTCTTCCAAACGTTGATTCGGTAGAGTAAGCAACGGGCGTGTGTATCCTATTTATCACTAACAGTGATCCGGTACAATAAGTAGCAGGCATGAGCAAAAATTTAATAGGTGTCGTCAAAGATGTTTACACATAAAACATCTTTCATGCGTACAGGGTACACATGCGATTTTTTTAAAATCATATATGGGGACATAAATTTAAATTGAAAAAGGATGGTTGTAGAACAGATATATGAAAACAGCTTTCAGCCAGAGAATGATTCATTATTGGAATAAAATTCCAGCTGGTGTAGTTTGAATAAATATAAGGAAGAATTAGGCAAATTATTAGAGGGTATAGAAATATGTCTCCATCCCCTCTGATGATGAGGTGAGGTAGTTTTTTTTTTGGGCGCTATATATCTTGCTTTTCTGCATCATTTTCCATTACTAATGCTAATACAGTACATAAGAAACCAATTCCCATTGAAGCAAAATTCAGTGGTCAATGTCCTGACCTTGGGGGCGCTGTGTATCTGTAACCCCCATGTTACTGTAAATATCCACATGAATTGTGATGTGATGAATGATGATAAAAGTGAAGAATGTATATTCAGATTAAGATAAAAAGACCAATTTACATAAATAATTTATGCAGAAATTCTGAATTGAGAAAAATGTGATTATGTTTGAAATATTGCATGGAATATAATAACTACCCTCCCTGTCAGAATGCTAGTTGCTGTGATCTGACTTGTTCTTACTTATGAAAGATCCCTGTTTGGAACGTTGCTATTATTAATACTATCATCATTACTTGTCTATATTGTAACTGCTATCACAAGTACAATATAATAAACGTATACACACATATACACAACAACGTACTTGTAAATAAAAATTATATTATAAATTAATGGGTTGTGACTTTATGATCAGTATATACAAGCTAATATTAAATTCATGAATTATGATTCAGTAACACAGCCTCCTGTTATATTTATTTAATAGTATTACAAGGTAACAATTGTAGTAACAGAAATTGACAGTGGAGCTAAGAACATAAAGGATATTTACACAATTCAAGAACTTTATTAATAAACATGATATTGAATTAGTGTATTTATTTATTTATGAGCAGTCTAGAGAAAGACATCTTCACAGTAACAGTTAAATTTACATATTCTTTTTTGAAATCTAAAAAAAAATCTCACTCTGAAATCTTCATGTCACACAAGTTTGAAATAAAAATACATCACAAAGTGTACATATACACTGCTTTCAGAATGGCCATCCTTTAAATACATGATTAGAATGCAGCTATTTGACTATTGGCATCAAGCTGAGTAAGGAAGCTGAAATTATGAATGAAAATTATAATAATCATTAAAACTGTTTATTAATAAAATGAGAGAATTAACATGTTACAGTGAAACTGTAAAGTGTTAACTGGTCATCCATTCTGGAAGTTAATAAGAAAAGATTAAGTTACATGACAAATTTTCATTGATGACTGACCCAAGAAGATATCTGCACACATACTTGCTATTTTTTTTTTAAATATAAATAAATCACCAAAACAAAATTAAATCAATTCACCTGTGTAAAGCTTAGAATCTATTTATTACTAATATGTAATATTAATAATAAATGCAGAGATATTCCCTTTGGCTACATATGTTCCTATTCCAAATGGTCAGCAAACATTGAACAAGTAGCACATTTTATAAAACTGTGATGCATAGGAAAACTGCCCTCTTCAGTTCTCTGGACCACAGTATTCTTGCTATTTAGAGCCCTTTGTATTGCTACAATAATCTGGCGCATGATTTCTGTTTAATTAAATTTGGGAACACAATAAATTAAGAGATACCTGTGCAATAAGAAGACTACACTATTCACAAGTTATACAGAAATTGTGACAAAGTTATGTATATGTTACACTAACAAGTTACATTGTTATGGACTATGTCTGTGATATTTTGTGAGGCAGCTCCAGGAATGTTTGTCCAACTCTGCCATTTAGCATGTAAAAAGAACAGAGATGAGTGTTTTATGGTGTTCACATGACTAGTATATGTTTTTGTAATGAAATATCTGGTTGCTATTTCTGGCCATTTTGTTACCAGGAAAGCTGCTTTGCAATGTTTGTCCATGTCAATAAGGAGGCAAAAACAAGTACTGGGAAGTACTAAGAAGGGTCATGTAAATCACACCCTCTGGAGATAGCACTAAACCTATGGGTGCCAGCAAGAATATTTTGCTCTCAGTGGCCAAAACCGAGAGCAACAGCAAAAATCCCATCCCAGCAAGCTGCAGGGCCAGCATAAAAAAAGTGGGCGGAGAGGATTAGGGAAAAAAGGAAAAGGATACAATATCCTGCAGCTCCACAGCACTTTTGGCTCGATCCAGTTTAAAAATAAACCAACTGATATGGTCAAAATCAACACAAGTCAATTCTGAATCATTGACAAAATTAGGTACACAAGACAAATTCAGAAAATCAAATCCAGGTAAGTTAGTTATGTAATTATCACGTAAATCTTGGCCAAGTCTAGTTAAGTCATAATCAAGGTCCAATTATTGCAGTTTTGTGATGCATCTCAAATTTTTAGAAATCACATGTACCATTTGTTAACAGGAATGATAATCTCTCCAAGACTGGTTGTTTGTTTAGAAGGTTTCAAGTCAGAGAAGTCACGGAGCAGAATTATTTGAAGTATTTGTTGATGCCAGTAAATTATGTCATTAGGGGAAGAAATCAGTTGCAAAGTCCTGAAAAATCTGACATACTTCACAATTTTCCAGAGGATCAGAAAGAAAGACTTGTTCCTAGGTCAGTGTAAATTTCACAATTATATAAAACATGTTTCCAGTCTTCTTTATGACAATTTTTTTTTTAAATGAAAACAAACCCCTATCACATGAGGTGGTGAAACCTAGAGTACTTATTGCTGTATATGACTGAAGGTTGAGAAGATGAAAGAAGATATTTGTTGACATCAGGCTTGAATCTCTGTAGATTGTAAATTTCAGGAAATATATACAAAGGGAGGCTTCTCCATTCACATGTACAGTAAGCACCAGTTACAGTGATTACTGGTTATTAGAATCAGCTGCTTTATAGAACCAAATTTCAAAGAACCGATTCAAATCAATAATATGGCTACACTTTCATCGTTTATTAGAATCACATGTTTGGCTATAAGAATCAACTTTGAACGCCTCTGTGATATTTTTCTAAAGCACATTTCTGGAGGTCAAATTTCTAGGTTAGGTCACAACCATAAAAGAATAAAAACAATTTGCAGTTTTTGGTTTATTGGGCTTTTTTGTTTGTACAATCTGTTATAGTAAACTCGATCTTATTGCATTTGCGATAATACCAATAGTGCTGGAATTTTGTGTGTTTATGTTATTATGGTGAAATGTGTTTCTCCTTCACTTTTTACTCCGTATCTTACTTGTGTGTCGTGTTAGTTCAAATTTGTGCATGTCATGTGCTGTTATTGATTACGCTTATCTATTTTACTACCCAAAAATAGTCATTGAACAGAAAGAGAATTAATTTGATGTAAAAGATGTTACAAATTATAGACACATACGACAAATTAAACTTAAGCAATATGTCTTAAAGGGAAGCAGCAGTAAAATTAGGATCTCAGTCATCTCTATCAAAATTATTAAAATCATGTCACACATTAAACACTAATTTGATTAGTGAAACCAGAAAAAGGAAGTGTGAAGGGAAATGCCAAATGATGATGCTCTGTTCGTTTGGTTCAGACAGGCCAGCTCATTCAATGCACCAATAAATCGTAGCATTCTTTTCAAAAAGCTAATCATTTTGCTGAAAACTACCAAATTGTTCATCTATGTCAACTGGATGCACTTCCTTAGATTTTATGTTTTTCTAAATTAACAACATATTCAAAAACATTGAATTTGTTTTTCTACCTTCGAATATCACATCACTGATTCAACCTCTTGACCAGGGAATAATAAAAGCCATTAGGACCTTTTATTGATTGGATATGAGACGAAGAATCATCCAGTCTGTAGATGATGGTTTGAGAACATCATCTGATATCGTAAAGCAGATAACTGTTCTGGTGGTTGTACTTCACATGACAATGTGTGCCTGGAATGAAGTTTCTGAAACCTGCATTAGCAATTATTTAAAAAAAAAAATATGTAGATTAATTATTCATGATGGTCAACTAAGTCATGATACTGATCACGTCGAAAAGACCAAAGACATGGGTGAACAGGAGTTTAATAAGTGGGTGGACATGGATGGTGATCTACAAGTTAGTATAGCTTTAACAGATGAAGAAATTGTTTAGTCTGTTACTGATAATTTTGCCAAGGAAGCGGAAAATGAACCTGAACAAATTCTAGTTACAAAACGGCAAACTCATGAAGCTATAGACATCCTGAGGAGAGCGCTGGAAGGTACTGCTGCAGGTGATCATGAATATAGACTGTTATACAATATCGAAAAATATATAAATAGACTTAACAGTGATAATTTAAAACAATCTAAAATAAGTAACCATTTTAAATTATAATCATATTACAAAGTATTATGTTTAATTGATATGTATATTAATTAAGCTATGTAAGTAAGTATAAATTTATTGTTATTTTGCTAACCTGTGGGATAATATTCTTTCAATTTTCACATATAATTTAATTGGTAATAAACTTGTGGTAATAAAGTATAAATTTGTATTTTAAATCTTTATTTTTATAGCCTGTGGATAATATTCATCGATTTTCGCTTATTAGAATCAAAATTCAATTTGCAAACACGATCACTATAACAGGAGCTTACTGTATTTAGTAACAGTAAAATAGAAGCTGAAGTAATAAAGGAAGAAGAGGGAAAATGGGTTCTGTAAGTTTTACGTTGGACAGTAAAAGAATGCTGATTGGCTGTGGTATGTGTTTGGAGTGGTTTGGAAGAGACAGCAGGAATTCTAGAAGAACAGTGCAAACAGAAGTATCTATAGAAAAGGCATGCAGCAGAAACAGAATCTCTATGAGACAGAGTGGAGAGACTTCGTTAGACATATGTCATTAATTAATCTATGTGATCTCTTTTGAATGGAGTTTAGAAGCCTGAGAGAGGTTTTGGGACACTACCTCAACAATATTCAATCGTAGGATGGATTTGAGAGTAAACAACTGTTTGTAAGAAAAGTAATGCCAAGAGCAAAAGAGAAACCCAGTTTCTTAGATGCAGAGGAAGCAATATTTGTGATGTGTTTTATGTCAAGAGAGATATTAGAAGTCAGGGTAATCCCTAACAGAGGTATATGATCTTGTCTAGAAATCATGTGTGTCATCGAAGATAAGAATAGAAGCAGGAGAATCCTTTTTGTGAGATATAACACAGTACTGAGTTTTAGGATTGAAATCAACAAAGTTCTCTTTGCCCTACTGGAGAATTACCTGGAAAAACTGTGGGAGAAAGATCTGAACCTTGGGGAACAATTGGATTAGTGGAAAAATTAAAAGACAGAGAACCATCTACCACCACCTGCAGTGAGCAGTCAGAGCATTCAAGGAACTGGTAGTGGATGCTCAAAAAGTTCAGCATGGCAAGGTTTCACAAACCGGAAGGAGGAAATGCAATGCGCTATCATCAGCAAAACTGTGGATAGGATTTCCAGTCAATGGAAGAAGATCATTACTATAAAAGGAAAAGAGTGGGAGAAAGAACTGAACCTTGGGGAACAACTGAATTAGTGGAAAAATTAAAAGACAGAGCCATCTACCATCACATGCAGTGAGTAGTCAGAGAGAAAACTGGATACCCAATTACAAAAAAAAAAAAAAAAAAGGCAAACCATAAGATAGACGCTTATTTACGCCTTTATGCCAAACATGGTCAAAAGCCTAAGAAATATCAAAAGCAACTGCTTGAGTTTCATCAAAATTTTTCCATGGAATTTGTCCATAGATGGGTAACATAAGCCAGTATATCACTAGCGGATCAACACTGACAATCCATACTGGCAATCATTGATCAAATGGAAGTTTTCTAGATGTTTAAGAGTTGGCAGTTAATAGATTTCTTCATTACTTTAGAAAAAATAGAAGTGCAATGGCACGATAATTGGATGGAAGGAATTTGTCATACTTTTTAGGTACTGGCTGTATATGAATAAATTTCCAAGGAAAAGGGAAAACCAGTGAAAGAAGAAAGTTTAAAAGGTGAAGCAGAACAGGAGTAAGCTCAGGAGCACAGGTTTCAAGAACCAGTGGAGAAATACTGTTAGGACCAAGTGATTTCTTGATATCAAGGCTGTTCAAAATTCTTCTGCAATCCTTTTGACGAAGACCACAGGAGGTATCAAATGGAGTGTACTGAGAATGGTAGAGTGTGGTTTACTAAGATCATCAATACACCAGTTTTTGAAAAAAAGGATACTAGCAGGTCAGCTTTATTTAAAATTCTTCTGCAATCCTTTTGACGAAGACCACAGGAGGTATCAAATGGAGTGTACTGAGAATGGTAGGATGTGGTTTTCTAAGATCATCAATACACCAGTTAGAAAAAAAGAAGGATACTAGCAGGTCAGCTTTATTTTAACAATGGGACCATCCGATTTTGCAAGAGGTGGACAAAAGCTGTGGCCAAAAGCTTTGACAATCGACCAGAATGCTCGACTACTATTTGGACAAGAAGCAAGTTTTCTACTCTTAACCTGGTCAAAATCTAGTTTGGACTGATTAATAACTACTTTACAATTGTTGCGAGCTTTGGTGTATGCAGAAAATGAACTTGGAGATTTGAGTGTAAGCCAATTTTGATATGCAGTGTTCTTATTTTGTACAGCCTCAGCACATTTATTGGGAAACCAAATAAGACAGGATTTTAAGGTGGAGTGCAGAATAAAGGATTTCATCCCTACAAGAATAATTTCAATTTCAATGATGCGATTTGAGCAATCACTGATATCAGAAAGACTTAAAACAGTAATCCAACCAATGAAAACAAGAATAAAAATACACCGATGAGCCAAAACATTATGACCAGCAAGTCGTTACGCAAATCGAGGGAACTGCAGGTGAACTACGGCACATGCGTGGATCAGGACACTGTATAAACAACACCTGATAGTGAGCATCGTTAATCAGAGTTACTGTTGTTCTTCAGATGGGAAAGGCAGCAGACCTAAGCAAGTTTGACAAAGACCAAATTGTAATGGCCAGACAACTGGGTCAGAGCATATCCAAAACGGCACGGCTGGTGGGGTGCTCACAGTTAGCCGTGGTTAGTACCTACCAAAAGTGGTCTGAGGAGGGAAACCTATGAACCACTGGCGAGGTGTTGGACAACCACAGTTCATCGATGCTCGAATGCTCTTATGTGGCAACAGAATTAACGTAAGAGCATTCTCTTAATGCTCGCCGCTTCCGTAGCCAGGTGGGAAGGAGCAGCAGTGCGTAGCACACGCTTCTTGATTTAGAGCGGGGTTCGAGCCCGTCACCACCAAATATGGAGGATGCGGAAAGGTCTGGGAATGACCACCGCATATCCCGGAGCAAAAGCCAAATAACAACTACAACAACTCGAATGCTCTTATGTGGCAACAGAAGGCCGAGTGTGGCGCAACTAACCAGTAATTGGAATGCTGGTTACGGGAGTAATGTGTCACAACACACAGTACATTGAACCCTGCTGAAAATGGGGCTGCATAGCTGCAGGCTGCTCCAAGTGCCCATGCTAACCATGGTTCACCGGTGACAGCGGCTATAATGGGCATGCGAGCATCAAAACTGGATCTTGAGTGATTGGAAGAAGGTCATCTGGTCCGATGAATCGTGTTTCCTGTTGCACCATGTGGATGGCCGGGTACACGTGCATCGTTTACCTGGGGAAGTGATGGCACCTGGATGCACCATGGGAGGAAAACAAGCCAGTGGTGGCGGTGTCAAGTTTTAGGCAATGTTCTGCTGGGATACCCTGGGTCCAGTCATCCATGTGTCAGGCACTCTGACGTCTACCACCTACCTAAAGATCATTGCTGACCAGGTACACCCTTTCATGGTAATGGTCTTGCCCTCTGGCAGTGCCATCTTTCAACAGGATAATGTGCCATGCCACACTGCCCGGACTGTTTGAGACCAGTTCATGAAACATGAGGAAGACTTCCAGGTATTGCCCTGGCCTCCAAATTCCACAGATATCAATCCCATTGAGCATCTGTGGTTTGTGTTGGATCAGCAACTCCGATCTGTGGCATCTCAACCACAGACCTTACAGGAATTAAAGGATCTGCTGATTACTTGTTGGTACCAGATACCACAAGACACATTTAGAAATCTTGTAGCATCCATACCTTGCTGGGTATGAGCTGTTTTAGCTGTACGTGGAGGACCAACATCATCTTAGGCAGGTGGTCATAATGTTTTGGCTCATCGGTGTATCACATATCATCCTATTTCACAATCTTGTAATGCCATACAAAGTGAGTTTGGAAAAACATAAGGCTCCATTGGAAACGAGACCATCACCAAGTTGTTATCTGAAGTGCCTACAGGAACACTCACCTCAACCATGTACTTGGAAGGGTTGTTTGTGAGAAAAAGATCCAGAGTGTGTTGTTAAGATTATCTGGTATTCTGGAAGATAAATGAACAACATGTGAGGGGGCCATTAGTAATTGGAAAAGTTTCAGTATCTCAACCAGCTGGGTCTGTGTAACTAGGAAAAGGAAAGTTGAACTGGAGAAAGTCAAGCTTAAAAGAGAGGAATCAAAGAGTTCCAAGTGATTAGTGGAGTTGGGGTCATCAGAAGCAACAGATGAATCTGACAGAATGGGGTGGAGAGATTTTAACCAGAGAAGGTCAAAAAGAGGAGATTGAAATGACAGGGAATATCAGAGGGGACATATGCACAAGTATTACCTTTGAAGCGAAAGGAATCATACAGTGAATAAATAATTCAGCTCAGTATAAGGTATGTTCGTGTCAGACGGCACCTGGAATTTCTCCTATCTCTGCGTGTGTTCGCTGTATCGAGGACAGTACAGTGTCAAGCCAGAGACTTGAAATTGTGTAGGCCATGTCTGTGCTGTGTGATGTCCATTGTTTGTCCGGCTTATTGGCCGCGAGGCCCCTAGTGGGGCCGAACGTTGCCTATACCTCACCACGTGGAGGCTAGCCGGGTGTGTCCAGAATCATGACAAGTTGCTCTGGCAGGTCCTGCCACCTAGTTTCCTGGGATTTCAGTGGCTAGGACCTAAAAAAAAAAAAAAAAAAAAAATCCACACATTTTACGTTAATTCTTAATAAGATTGCTGTTAGGAAATCGCTGGTTGGGGTTGAATGCTAGAGAGATGTGTTAAAAGGTGTAATAGGTCGGGCAGAATTTTGTTGTTATTAAATTTAGAAGTGTGGGCTATATGTTAGATGAAAGATAATAGTGGAAGGGGAGGGGAGGCTGAAGACTGGGGAGGGGTAGAAGTAGAAGTAAGGGGTTGATAGAGGTTGTTGTTGTTGTTATTTGATTTTTACGAGCATTAGTAACTAAGGCCATATTGCTCCGGGATATGCGGTGGTCATTCCCTGACCTTTCTGCATCCTCCGTATTTGGTGGTGACTCGAACCCCGGTCTAATCAAGAAGCGTATGCTATGCACTGCTGCTCCTTCCCACCTGGCTACGGAGGCTGAAGGAGATGACCCCTGCTAGGCAGTGTGGCATGCCTATGCCACACCAGAGGGAAGTTTGGATGGCAGGTGGGGGAGACGAAGAAAAGTTATCTCCCCTTGCCATGGATAGGGTATATAGGTAGAGTGGGGGGAGAGTGAAAGGCAGAAGTATGGGGGATGATAGAGAAGGTGACCCCAGGTGGTCAGTGAGGCAGACCCATGCCTCGCCGCCGACCGGGCTAGCCGAGTGGGTAAAGTACCTGCCCGGCAACCCAAAGGTCGCGGGTTCGATTCCCGCCTCGGGCTTGGATCAAAGTACTGCCAAAACCTTGGGAGGTGCAATATGGCCACAGAAGCCGATGCGCCAACAACTACCAAATCAAACCCATGCCTCGCCAGGCGAAGAGATGGGTTGGCAGAAAACAGAGCATGTCTCCTCTCCCTCCTGCCAGGGATAGGGAAGTAAAGATGAATAAGGTTAGGGTACCCCATTTAGATCACCATATAGCATTTGGCAGCAGAGCTGCTGGTGCCTTGATCATCGGAGGCCACTGGATTCCAGGCGTCTTCTGTGGGACGACTGCCTTTGAGGTTTGTTAATTTCCTTATTGTGTCAGTGGTTGGTTGCGGTTTGCTGCAATAAGAGCTCTCTGTCTTGTGAACAGGGCCAGTGCATAGTTTGGAGAAGCCTGATATTCCTCCCTGGTGTCCAAGATGCGGTGCTCCTGGCCGTATGGTAGATACTGTATTTTGGTGATGAATGCACTCAGTAGCGTAGCTACCCTTTTTCGGGCCTGGAGGCAAAGAACATGTTCGAGTCCCTACTTAATTAATGAAAATTGCAAAAAGAGGAGACAGCCAAATATGCTGGGCCCCTAAAGGGCCCGGGGGCAATTGCCTTCCCTGCCTACATGGTAGCTATGCCACTAGTTCAACTGAGATTCTGTCAGAAAACGTACATGGAGGTTTGGCAGACTGTACATCATTCAGATTGGAATTGACACCACATATTCACCACACATGATTAAATTAACATGAAAGTGTTTGGAAGATTCAGATCTTTTTTTCAGATAACTTTGTTCTATTAGTATTACTATGCTCAATATATTTAGTAAGAAAAGGTGGGGGAGGACAAGTTATATGAAGTAATAGAATCTTTGTATGTGTTGTACATATGGCAAGAATATACTCAGCTCTTTGACATAATATGGCCTTGGAAATGCCTCCTTGCCTACATGCCACTCAAACTCCCTCCAGTCACTAACTGGCAGAGCAGAGGCAGCAAGATTATATACTAGCTGATCCAGAAGCATCATATAGAGTTACCAATAGGTAAGGTCTGGTGGACTATCTAGCGGTGGTCTGTGAATGCTGTTTTAGAGCTGCAGCCTTGGAACATAAGGAAGACTGGATCATCTTGATGCCCAAGATAGTCTCAAAAGACATTAGTCATACTGCACGATGGAAGGGTAGAAGGAGCATTGGTTCCCAACCAGAGTGCTGTGGCACATTGCCGTGCTGCAACCCTTTCCAAGTATACCACAAGATTAGGAAAAATTCCATTGAGTTCAATGGCAATCATTATTTTGGTGTGCCATGAATATTCGTCTTTTAACTTAAAGTGTGACTTGAGTGACAAAAGATTAGGAACCACTTCTCTAAAGACAACATTTGTTCCATCACTGAGCCTCCTATACACAAAGTGGTCATATTGCACCGGTCATCTATATCCGATTTAGCTAAATATAGCTAATTTTAAATATACCTAATATTACCTGGTAAAGCAGAAGGATGGCTTTCCTCCATGTGGTGCAGATGACACACCTTGACCCCTGCTTACGTAACTTCACAATACAATTATTCACAAGAAGGAAAACAATTATCGCAATGCAACCTGATCCTCGGCAGGGCAATAACACCCAATAGATATATCTGAAACCAAATGTCATGGACGAATTAAAAATAAAGGAGAGACACAAAAGAGTCAAAGCAAGAGCAAAGGAATAACCTCAGCATGAAGAAATAAACATGCCATTTGAACCTCAAGAGACCTGTGCAAGGCTACTCCTCTTGGGAGAGACCAAAGCAAGAATCCTATGGACTGACCCTGGACTTGATACAAATGTGCCACAACGATGAAGTTCCTGAAAATGATAAAAACTGGAATAACATCAGAACTAGTGCCACCTGGCTATCAAATCTCGCACCTGCGGGATCTCTTTAAAACCCTAATTCCTGGTGGGTGGGAGACACGCATCCCCTTCCCAACCCTATTTCCCTCTGGTGAGGCATGGGCATGCCCCACCGAAAAATGGGGGGTCACCTTCCCTATCGACCCCTCTGCTTTCTATTTCCCAAATGCTACAATTTGCAGAACTGAAGTCTTTCTTGGTAAGAGCACCCCTTTGTTCCATTCACCAATCTCGCCCTTCTCTGTACTCATTACAGCAGCTTCACATAATTCCTAAAATGAAGCCTCCAGACTTGCAATAATCAAGATGTGGTCTGACCATTGCCTTAACGATGGCATAATCACATCTTAAATACTGCAATCCTGTATACCATTGACAGAACCCCATTAGCTGTCCTTGCAGCCTGTCTGCACAATTATCCCCAGGCCTTTTTCATTTTCCACTGCTCTGAGTGTAGTACTACTACACAATTAGTATATTACTCTTGGATAACTGCTACACATACACAATAATTTTCATTTATCAATGTTAAACTTCAGTTGCCATTTCTCAGCCCATCTTCCTAACTTTTCTAGATCCCATTGCAGTAGCATACCATCATTACTGTCAATAACCACCCTTTTTTAACCCTTGTATCATCTGCAAACTTGGACATAAAGTCTGATATGCCTTCGTCAATATCATTGATAAATATAGAAAACAACACTTGGGAGACCCCACTAATGATATTAGTCCATAGAGAGCAATGTCCACTGGTTATCACTCATTGTCTTCTCCCACTCATCCATCCCTTTATCCCTAGCAGCAAACTGCCCTTAACACCACACTGTTCCAATTTATGCAGCAGCATTTATTAATGATATTGATTACAGTATATCAGGCTTAATGTCTAAGTTTGCAGATGACACAAAGGTTTGCAGGGTGGTTAATGACAGTAATGAAGGTTATGCTGCTTCAACAAGATCATGAAAAACTAAGCAAATGGGCTGAGAAACGGAAACTGGTAATATTGACAAATACAAGGTACTGTATATGTGTAGCAGTAATCACAGAGTAATATATCACCTGTGTGGTAGTACACCCAGGGCAGTGGAAAATGAGAAGGACCTAGAGTTAATTGTCCTGGAGCCTGTCTGACAGTGCAGACAGGTGCTAGGACAGCTCATGGGATTTGGTCATTGATATACAGGAATTTTGCTAGTAGGGATAAGGAGGTGATTATCCCATTGTATAAGGCAATGGTCAGGCCACGTCTTGAGTACTGTATAAAGGTCTGAAGGCCTCATTTTAGGAAGGATGTAGAGCTGCTGGAATGAGTACAGAACAATGGGATGCTCTTACCAAGAAAGGCTTCAGGTCTGCAAACTGGAGAATCTGAAGACTAGGCACCTGCAAGATTATCAGATTGAGTTGTTTAAGGCTTTGAATGGCTTGAGCAAACTCAATGCTGATGGGATTCTTCCTGTTGCTCAGACTATACACATGGGGAGATATAAATTCAAATCGAGGAAGGATGGTTGCAGAATGTGCAGAACTTTGCCTTCAGCCAACAGGCAGTTAATTGACAGAAGAAGCTTCTGTCTGTTATTGTGGAAATGGATAGCTTGAATAAATTCAAGGAAGAACAAGATAAGTGAAATAAGATGCTGTATAAGCTTACTTTCCGGCATCACTTGCCACTATTAATACCATCTTAACATTTAACAGTTAAACACAAACGCTTCAAAATATCAGTGAATCTTAGTCCAGAAGCATATTTGTTTGGTCTTGAGCAATGGCTTCAGCTGTGAAGACCTACTGCTGCCAATATTTGCATCCACTTCCTCCAATCACCACTATGTGGTTATCCTTAATTTTCCTTAAAAAAATAGCATAGGTGGATGCATTATAACAAAATATATTATGTTAATTGTATTGGAGCTTAATGCTCTTTTTTTTTTTTTTTTTTAAATGAAACCCTGAAACCCAAAAGCCATTAGAACCTACATTACACGAGAAGACTGAAGATTGACTCTGCATATTGTAATTTTCAGAAAATATGGGGGAGGGAAGCTTGTTCCAGAAAGTAGAAGTTCAAGAGATAAATGAGGAAGATGAAAAGTTGGTTCTGTGGGTTTAGAGTTGGACAGTAAATTGATGCTGACTGGTTGCAGCACACATTTGGACTGGTTTGGAACAGAGTGGGCAATTACGCATGCCAATTCAGAAGAACAGTAGTCCTGGAAGTACCTACAGAAAAGGTATATAGCAGAAACAATCTCTATAAGACAGAGTGTAGACACTTTTTAAGAGGTTTATATACTTGACTTGACTGCCTTCCTTTGAATGGAATCTAGAAACCTTAGAGAAAGGTTTTGGGAGCAATATTCCATGATAGGACACATTTGAGACTTGTACAAAGTGAGTAGTTGTTTAGAAGAAAAGTAATGCTAAGAGTGATAAAGATTCTCTATGTGATCTTGTCTAGAAATCAGATGTCATCAGGGATGAGCATAAGAGCAACAGACTCTTTTTTTGCAAGATATAAGACAGGACTGAGTTTTAGAAGGATTAAAATTTAACTAAGTTATCTTGCCCCGTTGGAAAATTATCTGAAATTCTCTCCAATGAGACATTTAAGGAATTCGTGGTGGATATTTGAGAAGTTGAGGCTGCTTGTGCATAGCAAAGGATCCTCAAACTGGAAGATGGAATGCAATGTGCTATCATCAGTAAAAACTATAGAAAGGATTTCGAATCAGTGGAAGGTCAATAACATACAAGAGGAAATACAGTGGGAGAATACCAACATTAGTGGAGAAGTTAGAATACAGAGAAGCCATCTCCATCGCCTGCAGAGAGAAAACTAGATACTTAATTATAAAAACAAGTTGGCAATCATTAAGATGGGAGCATGTTTAGAAGAACTTTATGCCAAACACAATCAAAAGCCTTAGAGTTGTCAAGAGCAATTGCTTGTGTTTCAACTTCTCTGTTGAATTTGTTCATAGATTGGCTCATAATCCAATATATCACCAGTGGATCTGGTGATATATTGGATTTTTTCTGAGCATGTGTTAAAAATGTTCGTATAAATGAATCTGTTTTAAACAACTAAATAAGTCAGTCAGATTAGCATTATCGATGAGAATATGACTAAGTTCTAATGAATTATGCTGCATTAAAAGAATTTAAAATTTGGAAGTTAAGCAGGCTTTATTTTGGGGACAGTCAAGGAAGGTAAGTTTCAGTTTTGTTCAAAGACACTGAGGACTGTCAGGAGAAGCCTCACCTGTTAACAAGTGAATATGGTTGAGATGAATGCTCAAAGCATGTGTCCTTGCAAGGACAACTGCTTCTTGTCTATTCAACTGGGAGCTAGAGTTGTGAGATTTATCAACTGTGTTCAGATTTCTTTTTTCAACTGGATGAGAGCAGGGATATTTGTGTTGTAAAGCAGTTATTGAACTCAGTGCGATAATTGCTTTACAACACAACACAACACAGTATAGACTGGTGTTCGAAGAAAGTGCATCACCTCTTAAAATTGTAATTGTTGTCCGAATAACGTAAGTATATGGCAATATTTCTTACAGATCGCATCAGATAAGATTGACATGTGTAAGTGATGATGTAATATTGCATCAGCCATTACTTTCAGCTATATAAGCACGCTCTGCAAGAGTTGCAGTCATTCCTTGCTTGTGCCAGTATGGCAAGTTACGTGCAGAAACGCGACTTCCTAAATTGAATACACATGACGGTTCAGCTTTACGAGAACCTTGGGAAAATAAAGATATTATTATACAGAGGGCAGATAAAGGAGATACAGTGGTAATACTAGATAAACCTAATTAAATCAATAAGTTAGATTTAGTTGTTTCAGATACCTCCACTTATCTTGAAGTAGACCTGGCACTGTTTACCAATTTGGTCAATGAATACAATAAAACGTTAACCACGTATCAAAAAAACGACTATATTACTATAGCTCAGTTAAAGGAATTGAAGGCCAGAACATACAATATTCCTGCACTTTTCGGTCAAGTAAAATTACACAAGACTGGATTTCCTATTCGACCTATTGTTTCCTACAGGAACTCAGCATTTTTATCCTTAGCCACACATGTATATGGCATTATAAAACCCTTTACACAAGTAATGCAATTTGGGATTAAGAACTACGATACATTATTTAAAAATCTTAAAGACTGTAGACTTGGCGACAATGACAATTTATTCTCACTAGATGTTACTGCGTTAAATACGAATGTAAATGTTGAATACACATTAGATATTATTTGGGATATGTTAAATAATAACTCGATACCAATTAATTATACGAAGCTACCTATTAAGGAAATTTTTCACTTAATTAAACTGTTAGTTGAGGCCAACTATATCACCTTTCAAGACATGGTGTACAAAAAAATTTTTGGATTATCAATGGGTTTCAACCTGAGAGGCTTAATGTCAGAAATCTATCTCTCAACAATTGATACTATACATTTGACACATTTTCGACCCTGTATCTCATACTACGGGAGGTATTTAGACTATGTTCTAGTTATTACTGATTGTAGTACTATCCAAGACATTTTACATTCGTTTAATTATATTCATTCTAGACTCAAATTTACATTTGAAAGGGAGAATATGGATACAAAGTCATTAAACTTTCTAAATTTCATGCTTACCCGGGAATCGAATAAAATCCAATTTAGCATCTATCGAAAACCTACAAACACCGGTATGCTTCTACATTATAAATAAATAAATTTTCTGTTTATACTCCGGGACAACCAA
Organism: Mastigoproctus giganteus; assembly: GCF_048544385.1. Taxonomy (NCBI): domain Eukaryota; kingdom Metazoa; phylum Arthropoda; class Arachnida; order Uropygi; family Thelyphonidae; genus Mastigoproctus; species Mastigoproctus giganteus. The sequence goes on along the minus strand of NC_143580.1, from coordinate 151,662,267 downwards.
ACGGTCAGAGGAGTTTACAAGATACACAGAATACAAGAAACAGTACCGTATTCAGCAGTCACGGGCTTGAACCCCGGTCACTCAAGGCACGTGTACTTATGCACCCGCGCACCTGACCACTAGGCTACAGCGGCCTTAATATAATAGCTATCACCTGTTCATCTACAAAGGATTGATTATATTAGAATTTAATCAATTTCTAAACACCTATAAATATTCAACGACGGAATCTGCTTTGGGCTCAGAAATACAAATATTAACTAGCAGGTTCTTAAACAGGGGTTATCCCCTTGCCACAATAAACCGAATTAGGGTACAGGCTAAGGATAGGATACAAAATACTAAAACCAACCAACAATAGTAATATCAAAAAAATACTTTATTTCTGTCCCATATGTTGAACAGTGGCACAAACAGTTCAATAGATTCTTTAAAGATACCGATTTTAAAATTGTGGCCAATCCAATACGGAAATTACACACTATACTGAACAATCGCTCGGTTCTTTCCGCATTCGCAACACAAATCAATGACCTGGTATACAACATTTCTTGCGGTGATTGCGACTTGTCTTACCAAGGTTCGATGCGTTTTTCTCTGAATATTCGTGTAAATCAACACAAAGCCTTAGTTCGTGCTTCTCGTTCAGCAGTGTCAGAATTAGCCTTTCATGCTATTGACGAAAAACATACTTTTTATTTAACGAGGCGAAAATACTTAATGTCCAACATAATTATACAAGACTATTAATTGCAGAAACCGTAGAAATTAAATTACAAGAGAATTCTGTTAATGTTCATCGGCCATATTTGATCTCCGATGTGTGGACCGTTACGCGCATGCGGGAAGACAAATAATCATTATTTCAGTTTCATGTTCAACCCTATTCGGTAATTTTCTTTTCCGTGATCACGACATACGGTAGAAAAGCATTGTCTGCTTCTGGAAGGAAAATCGTTTTGAATATTTTCGTTAGATTCTTTTTAATATTTTTAATTGCGTTAAATTGATTTTTAATTGTGTTAAATTGGTTTTTAATTATTTTTTACTCTAATGTAAGTTTTTCAATTTTTTTGTTTTAATTTCTGGAGAGTACCATGCGAAAGTGTTCTACGTACCATATTATGGTAAACTCTTATTATTTTGCAAAAATTGTTTGTGAATTGCTAGATGAAAAGGTGCGAGATCAAAGGATCGGACATTGGGGTTTGTTTGTTTGTTTTTTATTTGCGTTTTAGGAGCATTAGCAACTAAGGCCATATTGCTCCGGGATATGCAGTGGTCATTCTCTGACCTTTCCGCATTCTCTGTATTTGGTGGTGATGGGCTCGAACCCCGGTCTAATCAAGAAGCGTGTGCTACGCACTGCTGCTCCTTCCCACCTGGTTACGGAGGCACCAGACAGTGGGGTTCAACTGAATGGTCAACACACTCTCCAGATTTAACGCACTGTGATTACTTTTTGTGGGAATTCTTAAAGGATAATATATTTAGTAATAAGAACAGGTTCCTGCTGGAGCTTCAGCAGTAAATGGTTAAAGAATTTGAGAAAATTTCTGAGGAATTATTTGTTACTGTGTGTCGCTCTGTACCCAAAAGACTACAATTTTGTAAAGACCAAAATGGTGGCCATATTGAACAGTTTTTTTTAAGTCTATATATAACCTTTCTATTGTGTAATTAATTTCCATAGCATTAATTAAAATAGATATTTAAAATAGTGTTGTTATTTACAGTGAAATATGTTGCTTTATTTATGGACAGCCCTGAAATTTAATTTTTGTAATATCTTGCAACATGTCTGGATATAATTGTGCTTTATGATGTTTTGTGAATCTTGACAAGTATAATTGTTGAATATTATGAAATAAATAAAATCACATTAAAAAAAATACAGTTTTAATGAAAATTTTAAGTATAACAAAATGATTTTTAGGTTTGGCTGCCCACTTTCCTTATTATTAGTATTTTGTGTCTCGTTTGAACAAAATGGTTCTGAAGAAAATTTCAGTACAATAAATATAAACAAAATTTTTTTTTTCCAAGTTTACCTATGTCTAAAATACACTGATTTACAACAAAATAAAAACTATTAGAAATTTATGAATGACACTGTGCGGTTCACCACACAGGAGTATTATTTGGGGGAAGGGGAAATGGAAGTTTTAAAAGATGTGTGTGTGTTATGGGTGTTTAATGTCGCATAAGCTACACTGGCTATAGTGCACCTGTCCATAGACATGTGTTAAGAAATAATTCAGAACTGACGGCATTTCAATGTCATTTTAGAAACTATTCAGAAGCGATGATAAATTCCAATTTTTTTCAGAAAACAGAAAAGTTCATTAATGTTTGTATTGAACCAATATCACTAGAGCATATATAATATGCTCTAGTGATATTGATTCTTATAGTTTATTCAGAGAAAGCGACTGATGTTCTGTCTAGAGTATGCTTGATTGTTAGATGTACTGAGCAGTGTGGACACTGAGGAGCATCATAACCTGTGAGTAGATGGAGGTGGGTCAGGTGAGTATGTCCTATTCTTGCCCGTGCAAGTACCACTTCTTCCCTTCTAGTTGGTTGGATGCTTGAGTGTCAAAATTTTGATTCCTGTTTCAATTGGAAAAGTTTGTTATTAGTCTAGGTGTACCATAGCTCTTTCCACTGTTCAAGGCATGCTGCTTTTATGATGGTATCATGGTCAGAGGCTGGAATATGAGCAGAGGTCAAATTTAATGTGGAGGGATTTTTTGCCGATATATCCGCCAGTTCATTTCCCTTTATCCCTGAATGTGCTGGAATCCAACAAAAGTTCACTAATTGTTGACGTTCAATTTTCAAGAGAAAGTTCCTGATTTGGTTTAAAACAGGGTGATTCGTATGGAATGGATTTTACATTGCTCTAATTGAGCTGAGAGAGTCTGTGTAAATTAAATATTTTGAAGATAGGTAAAGATTCAAAATTTCTAGAGCTAATTTTATTCCATGTAGTTCTGTGGAAAAGTTGCTATATTCAGGTGGAAGGGAAGCTGAAATAACAGTGGAGGGAAACACTACTGCTGCTCCAACGGCTGATTGAGATTTGGACCCATCGGTATATATTGGCAGGAAATCAACATGGCTCTGAATATGACTTGCATGGAGTTGTTTCAGGTTGAGAGTCGGTAGAAGATTCTTACCCCATCGAAGAAAATAAGTATCAAATTTAAGTTGGGGAGGGGTAGTTCAAGGTGGATGAAAGTAATTCATTTACCTGTTGACTATTGTGAAGAGGAACTTTCCAACTCTGATATTTCAAAAAGCCGTAGACCTTCTAGCCTTATTTTATTAGTTTATTTCTGTAGAGATTAGTTAGTTGAGGATTGAAGAGGTATGGGTGAATAGGATGGGAACAGCAACTTTTTTTTTTTGGCTGCATACTCCAGTAGTAAAATTTTTCTGCAGAGGTGCAAAGGGTGTTCATGAGCTTCAATGTATAGATGTCCTGAAGGCTCCAAGTGCAATCCGTAATGCACTGTGTTGTATAGGATCCAGCCAGCGTAGTACACTCTTTCAGGCACAATCGTAGACTAGAGCACCATAATCCAAACGTGATCTAATCAATGCTCTATATAGTCGAAGCAATGAGGTATGATCTGCTCCCCAAGACAGGGCAGATAAAACTCTTCGTATATTGAGCTTTTTGAGACAGGTATTACGTACGAATTTAATATGTTCAAGGAAGTTTAACTTCTTGTCAAGGGTTAATCCCAAGAATCTGATGCTGTTGCCAATCGGAATGGTAAAGTCTGATATGTGAAGTTCAGGATCTGAATGTAATCTGTATTGATTGCAAAAGTGTATAGCAACAGTTTTCTGTTGTGAAAGATGATAGCCATTGAGCACTGCCCACTTTTGTATTTTATTTCGTGATATCTGCAATTGAGATCTCATGTTCTGAGAATGGCAAGAAAGAGAAAGATCATCAGCATAAAGGTAAGCCTCAACAGTATTTGGAAGTTCTTTAGTAATGGAGTCAATTCTAATGGCAAAAAGATTTGCACTCAGTACAGACCCTTGCGGAGCTCCTTCTTCCTGCAAGAATGTCGTAGAAAGGGAGTTAAAATATCGTACTTGATAAGAATGACTCCATAAAAAGTTCTTAATGAATATAAGCAGGTTGCCTTGTAGACTGAGGGCATGAAGGTCTCTAAGGATGCCGTGATGCCAGGTGGTATCAAATGCCTTCTCTATGTCGATGGAGACCATAACAAGGTGTTCATTTCTGACAAAGGTATTGCGAACCGCGGACTCAGCCTTGATCATAAGATCTAAGGCAGACCTGTTTTGGCGAAAGCCATGTTCACTATTACTCATTAAATTTTGGTCTTCTATTATCCAAACGAGTTGTCTGTGGATCATTTTCTCAAGGATTTTACCGAGGCAACTGGAAAGGGAAATTGGCTGATAACTAAAAGGACTGGAGGAATCTTTACTGGTTTCAAAAAGACCAAAATTGTGGCATGGTGCCAAGACGTAGGATAGATGTTTTCCAGAAATGTTTGATTATAAAATAACAGCAGCAGCTGCAATTGTTTGTCATCAAGGTGCTGTAACATGATGTAATATATTCTATCGGGCCCTGCTGCATGCTGTTCTAATGGCTTGTAGAAGTTCCAATTACCGAAGAGGCTGGTTATATGGTAAGATTACAGATGTGAGAAAGTTGATGGGTCACTGTTCAGTGATGTTCTTGATTTTCTGGAATTCCGGGGAATAGCTTGATGTAACTGAGACTTGAGCAAACGTTTTGCCCAAGGCATTTGCTATAGTCAGAGGAGCAGAGAGTTGTTGCCCATTCCAGGAAGGGATTGTTGGAAACTTTCCAGAAAGCTGTCTAATTTTCTTCCATATTAATTTTTAGTCAGTGTTTCTATTCAAATCGAGTCCAGGAGTCCTTCTTGGCTTGTTTTTCAATGAGATATGCGCTTGCCCTTAGTTTCTTATAGTTGTTGTTGTTGTTATTTGGTTTTTAGGAGCATTAGCAACTAAGGCCATATTGCTCCGGGATATGCGGTGGTCATTCCCTGAATGACCTTTCCGCATCCTCCGTATTTGGTGGTGACGGGCTCGAACCCCGGTCTAATCAAGAAGCGTGTGCTATGCACTGCTGCTCCTTCCCACCTGGCTACGGAGGCGCCTTTCTTATAGTTGATGAGATTAGCTGTGGCTGGGGATTGTCTGAATAAATTCCACGCTTTATTTTTTTCCCTCTGTTTTCGTGCATTAATCGTCCACCAGTAGTTAAAACGACGCCGGGCCACGGGATTCGTCAATGGGATTGAGTTTTTAGCAGCTGATAAAAATGGGGATGTGATATATTCTGTCACTTCATCTATGGGTTGTAATCGGATAATTTCCTCATTCAGTTTAATTGCTGACTGAAATTTCACCCAGTTGGCACGAGAAAATTTCCATTTCTGGCAGGGTTTGGCTAATGGTGGTTGTGCAGTAAGCAAATTACAAATAATTGGGAAATGATCGCTGCCCATGGGATCATTCATAACAGACCATTCCATGAATGAAAACAGTACCAGGAAGCATATTAAGAGGTCAATTGCAGAAGTTTGTTCAGTTGGCAATTGCACGTTGGCAATTGCACGTACATAGGTTCACCTGTATTAGGAATGGTAAGATTTTGCCTATCTAGAAAAGTTTCAATCAGTCGGCCATGTGTATCTAATTTTGAAGATCCCCATAAAGGATGGTGACCATTGAAATCCCCCAACAGACAGATAGGGGAAGGTAACTGCAGTGGAAGGTTTTCCAGATCTTGGTAAGAGAAGGTATGATTTGGTGGAAGATAGATTGAAACTAGTTTTATCATTATCGTACAGCGACAGCTTCAATTTCTGTTTGAAGAACAATTTGCTTTGCTGGGATCTGCGAGTTGATCAAGATGGCCACACCACACCACCACGGGCAGCATTTGATGTATTGCGATCTTTTCGATATATAGAATAGTTCTTTACAGAGGTGAAAATTTGGGAAGTTAAATAGGTTTCTTCCAAGCAGAAACCCATTGGAGAGTAGCGAAGAATAAGGTAATGAATATCGTTGATATTGCTACAAAGTCCTCCACAATTCCACTGTAAAATATAAGGCATTACTTGATGAGAACAAGGAGCTGTATCTGACTGCTTTTTCAGTATGGTAGTTTTATGTCGGTCAGATTTTTTTTTTGTCTTTTTTTGAAAATGTAGACTGACCAATGTCCATTTCTTCCTCCACATATATTTCTGAAATCGGATCTTCCTGGTTGGATGAGTAATTAGTATCCATGGAGGTGTCTTGATCATTATTATTTATTTTTTTTTTTGAAACTTTTTGTATGCAACTTTTACTATGTGATGCAGTAGCAATCACTGGTGGGGAAGGACATGTAGAAGTAGTAGTAGTAGTAGTGGCATGTGATGCAAGAAAGCAAATGTATGAGCTTATGCAGCATCAGACAAAAAAAAAAAAAAAAAAAATCACACCATTCCCTCCAAATGCCTGTCCAGTTCCTCCTTAAATTTATTCAACCTATCAACTTCCACAACGACAAATGGAAGTTTGTTCCAGCAATTAACCACCCGCTGGCTAAAGGCATATTTCCGCACATCTATTCTACATCTGAACAAGTGGAAGGATCCCATCAGAATTCAGCGTGCTCAACCCATTCAAGGCCTTATATACCTCATCAGATCACCGCGCAGGTGCCTAGTCTCCAGCCACTGCAATTTGCAGAACTTAAGCCTCTCTTGGTAAGAGGATCCCTTCATTCCCCTCACCAATCTTGTTGCCCTTCTCTGTACACGCTCAAGTAAATCTAAATCCTTCCTAAAATGAGGCCTGCAGACCTGTACGCAGTACTCAAGGCGTGGCCTGACCATTGCCTTATACAAAGGGTACTAGGAAAGTTTTGCAATATGACGCAACAATGAATCACAGGAAGCTGCTTGTTGCTGCATGTTGAGACATGTTAATACGTGCATCGTAGCCGCCGCGCCAAGTCGATGGGCTCAGTTATTCATTAGTAGTGAGAGTGTAAAGTGCTTGCGATGGCATCGTGGTCACGAAATGAGATAAGGACAGTTTTGCGGTATAATTTCCTGCGTGGTTTAACCACAGACCAGTGCTTAGAAGAAATGACTCTTGCACTAGATGATGATTGTCCACATCGTACAACGATATTCAGGTGGTATAGAGAATTCCAAAGGGGAAATTTCACTCTGGAGATTCTGAGAGGCCGGGAACGTCAGTTACGGAGGAAAACGTTACTCCTGTGAGGAAAATGCTTGACGAAAACAGGCGAGTGACCTACCAACAGATAGAGGATACTTTGGGCCTAAATGCACCAGCAATTCGTTCGATTCTGCAAGATCATTTGCACGTGAAGAAACTTTGTTCTCTCTGGGTGCCGCATCAACTGACTGAAGAGCAGATGACACGACGTGTGACTTGGTGCCGGGAGATGTTAAAAAAGTTTGATAAGGGACAATCTCGGTATGTGAACAACATTGTGACAGGTAACGAGACTTGGCTGTACTATTACGATCTGCCGACCAAGGCTCAAAACAAAGTTTGGGTCTTTGATGATGACGACACACCCGTAATTGTCAGAAAATCCCGATCTGTAAAGAAGAAAATGATGGCTGTATTTTTCAAATCGAGTGGAATTGTGGAACGTCTCGTTTTGGACACGCAGAAGACAGTCACAGCTAAGTGGTATACTGAACAATGCCTGCCTAAAGTCATTGGATCTATGAAGAACCTGCGGCCAAAGTCAAGAATGGACACCTGGTACCTCCATCACAATAATGCTAAAGCTCACCGCGCCAAAGCCTGCACCGAATATTTGACCACGAAAGGACTGAAACTTCTCGAGCACCCTCCCTACAGTCCAGACCTTGCTCCCTGCGACTTTGTACTGTTCCCGCATGTGAAAATGAAGCTAAAAGGGAGGCGGTTTTCCAGTGATGAGGACCTTCTACGGGTTTGGGACAACGAGTGTGCTTTACTCCCTAGTGAAACTTGGCAGAACTGGTTTAAAGATTGGTTTCGGAGGATGGAGAGGTGTATTGAATGTAGAGGAAATTACTTTGAAAAAATTAAATAAACAAAGCTGTATTGCAAAACTTTCCTAGTACCCTTTGTACAGAGGGATAATCACCTCCTTTTCCCTGCTAGCAAAATTCCTATATATCATTGACAAAACCCCATGACCTGCCCTGGCAGCCTGTCTACATTGCTCAGAGAACTTCATATCTGACTGCACAATTACTCCCAGGTCTTTTTCATTTTCTACCACCTTAAGTGTAGTACCACACAGTTGGTACGTTTCTCTGGGGTTACTTCTACCCATATGCAGTACTTTGCATTTGTCAAGGTTAAACTTCAGTTGCCACTTCTTAGCCCATCTGCCCAAATTATCTAGATCCTGCTGCAGTAGCACACTGCCATTACTGTCATTAACAACCCTGCCAACCTTTGTATCATCTGCAAACTTCGACATTAAGCCTGATATACCTTCATCAATATCATTGATAAATATACAAAACAACGGTGGACCTAACACCGAACCCTGTGGGACTCCACTAATAACATTAGTCCAAGAAGAGTAGCACCCATTGATTACCACCCTCTGTCTTCTCCCACTTAACCATCCTTTTATCCATTGTGGCAACTTACCCTTAATACCATTCTGCTCCAATTTGTACAATAGTCTTCCATGCGCAACAGTGTCAAAAGCTTTCCTGAAATCCAAATATATGATATCAAAATTATTTTTTGCATCCAGTTCCTTTGTAACCACATCATAATATCCTATCAAATTTGTCAGACAAGACTTTCCCTTAACAAACCCATGCTGTGTCTGAATTATTGCTGCAGTCTTGTCTAGATGATCCTGCAATGCATCTTTAACCAGCGACTCCATTATTTTACCCGGAACAGAAGTTAAACTAACTGGTCTGTAATTACTCGTGTCACCCTTTGATCCCCCTTTGTGAATTGGGGATACATTTGCACATCTCCAGTCCGTGGGAACCTCCCCTGAGTCCAAGGATGCTCTCATAATTATGGCTAAGGGTTCGCTTAGTTGCTTTGCCGCCTCCTTTAATATAACTGGATAGATCCCATCCATCCCAGGTGCGTTTCTTACGTTTAACTTCAACAATTTCTCTTCCACTTTGCTCTCAGTTATTACAAAATCATTAAGCACCCTGCTACAATTTGATAACCTTCTGCCATTTTCAAACCTTAATAACTCCTCATGTGTGAATGTAGATGCAAAATACTCATTCAGTTTGTTTGCTATCTGAGCAGGAACATCAACAGTCGATGTCAAGTGGACCAATCAGATCCATCCCCTTCCTTTTAGAGTTTATATAAGTAAAGAAATCCTTGCTGTTTTTCTTAGCATCTTTTGCCAAGGATTTCTCGTAATCTGCCTTCGCCTGCCGAACCTCCTTTGTGACCTGATTACAGATTAACTTATATCTGCCATAGGCTTCTGAGTCGCTTGATAATTTATATGCATCCCATGCATTTTTCTTCTCTGTTACGAGTCTCATTAGTTCATTAAATAACCATTTAGGCCTAAACCTTGAACAATATTTCTTAATAGGTATGAAACTTTTAGTAGCTTCCACGATTAATTCCTTGAATGTTACCAACAGTAAATTCCCACTTAGAATTTACTGTTGGTAACATCGTCAGTTGATCCCACTGTACAGAATTTAAAAACTGTCGGAGACCACTGTATTCGCCTTTACGGAAGCAAAAACCCTTTCCTTTACCCCTGATGGTAATTAAATCTTTAAGTAAATCCCACGTCAGTACACTGTGATCACTACCACCTAGTGGTTCTTTTATCTGCAAATTCCTAATACATGAATGATCACTGCTGATAACCAGATCAAGAGTATTACTTTCTCCGGTTGCCTCTCGAACATGCTGCTGCAGAAAACAATCATCCAATGAATCCACAAAAGTCTGACTAGTGTGTGAGTGACCAACCCACAAGTTCCAGTCAATATCTGGGAAGTTAAATCCCCCATTATAAGACATTCCGATTTACTAGCCCACTCTATTTCTCTGTACAATTGTTCATTGTACTCATTCGAGTCATTAGGCCTATAACACACTCCTAGTCTAATTTTTGCTTTCGCAGTGCTTATGTCACACCAAACTGACTCAACAGTGCACTGTTCATCTATATCAACTGAATGCACTTCTTTTGATTTTATGTTTTTCTTTATTAACAGCATAACCCCTCCTCCCTTCCTATCCTGTCTATCCTTTCTGTACACATTGTACTCCCCAAATTCCAGTTCGGCATTCCTTATATCTGTGTGACACCACGTCTCTAATATCGCAACAATATCCCCCTTTGATGTCTTGACCAACACTTCAAATTCATCAAATTTATTTACTATACTTCTAGCATTGGTATACATGCAAGTATACTTGCACCTATTCCTATTCCCAGCCACTCTAACACATCCCATATACCCACCTGTTTCACGATGACTGACATCCGTCCCTGAAACCCCCAACACCCCCTCGCTCCAGGTCGCTACTTATTCTAATAGAAGTTGTGCAAGAATCACCTTCACCTCTGCCTACGGCTACTGTTAAACTATTAGTCCTTGTATCCCCCCAAGCTATCAGTTTTCCAACCCTCCTAACACTGCCTCGATAGCATCAGCAAATATTCTTGCACCCTTTCTATTTAAGTGTATCCCATCCCTGTAGAAGCAATCTCTCCTGTTAACAAGTACAGTCCAGGCTGAAAAAAATTCTACCCCTTGAGCCTTGCACAATCTTTCCAGGGCCGAATTGATTGACAAGGCTCTCATCATATACTCCCTCCTATCGTGTCTTGGCAGAATTGCAGACACTTTCAAATTCAACCCTAATTCACGGCTTTTTTTCATCAGTGACCTGTACTTGTTAAGTAATTCTGCTGGTCTCCTACTCTTAATATCATTAGTGCCAACGTGTACAACTATATCACCTTTTGTGCCCTTAAAAGATGATATCTGTTCTACAACGTCATCAACCTTTGCCCCTGGCAGACATACCCTGGTCCTGTTCCATCTATCCTTTCTACAAAGGATGTTTCCCATTTCCCTGACAATAGAGTCACCAACAACTACTAGTTCCTTTAGGACCAGCGCAATCTGCCTTGGGTTGCCGCTGTGTCGCGTGATGACCAAGTGCAAGCTCTGGCGTTGATGTGGGCAGCTGAGAGCCTGATGGGCCCCTCAATTTAGATCTTTCGAGGGCATCCACCCTGTCCTTCAAACTCTCATATAGGCACATAACAACACTGAGTTGTCGCCTGATTTCCTTACACTCCTTACATCGCGCACACACAAAGACATCCCCCATGGCAATATCATGTTCCGTTCCAGATAGTTCGGCAAACATTTCACAAGTTGCACATTTTTTAAGGCTGTGATGCGTTGGAGAATCGTCCCCCCTCAGTTCTCCCCCGAGTCACAGCACTCCTGCCACTTTGTGCCCATTGCTTTGCTACTCTAGTTTGGGGCATGATATTTTAAATTAATAAGATCAATAAATTAAATTAAATTAAATGTCAATACTATGCTATCTAATAGAAACAGTGAAGCATATTACTGTTTCTATAATTATACGTTAGAGCTACCTAACTACCTCAATTAAAAATTTGAATTCCCGATCACTATATACAAAACAATGCATGCAATATTCGAATGAAATAACGGTTTTATAAAGTATTACGTATATCTACAAAAACAGTTTATACAAATAAAAATAAAAATAACCAGCGTAATTAGAACTATAAGACAACGTATTAAGTACAATATAAAATAACAATTATGTAAATAATAAGCAAAAACTTATCGTTTTTTTCGGAGCCTGTAACTCGCAGCTGTATTTTCTAAAGAGAGTCAGCGCCCTCCTAATCACCATTACTGTAAGAGGTGTGTTACTTGCCTGGTCTGATTGCTTAGGGACACTGGACTATTGCTGAGAGAGGACAGCTCAAGCCCAGTTGGAGATTGATATGTTTAAGGGGCTGTAACTTCAGTTTGGGGGGACACAGTTTGTTGTTTTTGTGTAATATTAGCATAGGCATGTTTGGGCATAGTAGGAGCAATTATTTTTCTCGCTTCTTGATAGGTTACCTTGTTCTCAACCTTATATTTAACAATTTTTTTCTCTATCTTCCATCTGTCACACGTTTTTGAGTATGCAGGATGGTTGCGGCAAGTCGTTTCTGTCGCCAAACATTCAGATTGTGTATGATCAGAAGATGCACAGTTGGGACATACTGGGTTTCCTCTGCATGTCGTTTGAGTGGCCATACTTTTGGCACTTGTAAAATCTCAAAGGATTGGGTATGTATGTATGGACGAATACGGCAAAGAAGATAACCAGCTTTCACTGATGATGGGGAATTAAATGTAAGGATAATATTCCTAATGGGTGTAAGGTTATTGTCTTTTTTAATCATGATTATTTTAGCCCCAATAACATTTTGATCATGAAGTTCTCGAGTTATTTCGTCCTCCGTCACATTCAACAGATCCCAGCTAGATATCACACCTTTAGATGTATTTAGTGTTTTATGGGGAGATACACTAACTGGTATACCTGCAAAATTTGTCAGCTGTAAAAGTTTCTCTGAATGTCTACGGTTTGCTGTTTCTAATAGTAGGTCTCCAGATTGTAGCCTTTTAACAGTCTTAGGAGATCCAGCAATACTCTCCAGGTTTTTCTGGATGAGGAAAGGAGGTAACTTGCTGACAGGTTGGTCTGAAAGTGAGTGCATAATTAGAAAAGCAGGAAACTCTGTTGTTGGTGAATTAGGTTTCAACCACTTTGGTTGTGTCATGTCAAAATCAGTATCATTCTCTGGCCGAGAGCTTGTCGGCTCTAGAGGTGGAAACACATTTTGCTCCTTTTTGCCCTTGGCAGATGAGCTTTTCTGCCAAGGTTTCTGGCCCCGCCACGGGGAGGCAGGAGCAGTGCCTGGTGTGACTAAGCATAAAGTAGTATGGGATTAGTAATAAAGTTATGAGAAAAAAGAAAGGTGACTTCCCTTTCTTGCTCTGTACAAGAACTTTTTTGACAAGAGCTGTTATTAAATAAATAGATTGCTTAACGAGAGGAACGTAAAATAACTGTATATCACTTTTAAGAAATCGCACTGAAAGTCACAGAGAAATCGTTCAGTCACAAACACTTGGCACAGGGGCCTTTAAAAGATGCAGCAAAAGAATTTTGTACCAAATTTTTTGTTTTTCACATTTCTGCCCGAATGCTCCTTCCCTCTTTTTAAGTAATGGTGTGCCATTACTTAAAGAGAGGGAATGGTGTGTTATCATTTCATGGGGGGGGGGGGGGATTTTAAGAAAAACATGAAAAGTAGATATGGTGCCATAATGAATGGGCCTCATGGTTTCAAGTTTTTTGTTCTAGGAATATTCCTGTAAGTGGTTCACTAAAGAAAAAATATCAGAATTATCAATCTAGTTCAACTTGTGCAATCTGAACCCATACATTTTGATTGTGCTAAAGCAGAACATTAACAAAGATATATTTTTATTAATATGTGAAATATTACAGTAAGTTTATCTACTGCACCCTATTTCTGCACGTGTGGTATGCCTTATAAAATATGCATTCAAAAACAATACTCTGAATAAGTAAACTGCAAATTATTACTTTTGTATATTAAAAAAGTACAGAACAATTTATTCGAACAAGTAATGGATCTTTAAAAATAGTTTCTGAGAATATCCATTAGAATTAGAATGAAATGATTTGTATACATTTTTATAAATTAAAATAAGAAATATATCCTTGAAATATGAACTCATTTACCTGGGATTATGTTGTTCCACCCTTGCTCTTAGAATATTTGGTCCAAGAAAACTAGACAGCTGGTTTAAACACTGACTTGCAGCACTTGAGGTAAGTGCATTCTCACAGGTCTATGTAGAATTTTAAAAAGAAATTTTTTAATTCACTATCATTAAAATGCTTTTAGAGGTGCCAACATTAACTGTTTTATATATAAAAAAAAATTAACTAGTTAGAGAAACAAAGTTAAGAACAAGCAATGGAATATGCTTTATTACTCTTTTCCACTTTGGTGATAAACTATTTATTCAATCATCTTTAAACAACATCACATTAAAAGTCTCCAATCTTATAGAATTGCCTTTTATAAATATTAACATCTTTATTATTGTTCATTTCCCTTTAAAGAATACATTAAAATGTCTTGTTATAATAGATCTACAACTATTATAATATATGAAATAAACACTCATAATCCATTCATCACCACATTTTGAACTCATCAAATTGCTTTCTTCATTCAGCCCTTCTGTTTTCTCTGGAATATTCTTACTTGTTTAGCAATACAGCTTTTTTGAGTTAATTTGCCTTTGCCATGAATAAAGTAACTCTCCATTCCCTCTCTAGAAGACTTCACAGTATAAAACTTAATCCACCATCATCAAATATCATAAAATGAATACCATGTTAATGCAGAATAGTTGTCGAATATTAAAAAAAAAATTTTTTTCTAGTCACTCAATACTTTTTCCTGTGACATTAACATGTCATCATATATGTGAAGTTGCCTATTCACGACATAAGAAAGCCTCAGAGTACAATATAAACTATGACATATACATGATGAGTTATTACATAGCACAGAGCGAAACAAACGGAAGACAGAATAAATAAATGACAAGTTTAATATTAAGTTCTAAAACACATATTTATTAAATACATACAGTACAAATAGCTTTTGGTTATTATGGTAACCATCAGTCAAACTGACAGTTTAGGAATGTAGAACCTAAGGGCGTGTAGTGCCAGTCGTGAACTGCGTAATGTAGTAGTTAGCTGTTTGTTGTTGAAGCCTGTGGTTGTGGTGTATGAGAACATTGCCAACATTTGTCACTTATGAAAATGATTGTTTCAATAATAGGGTGGACACGACATCCACTGCTTCTGTTGACTGAAGTATTAGAGCATGTGATGTTCAGACTCCAACCAGGCGTGGTGCCGGTAATGGCGGGACCGATCGACAACCATGACATCATGGTGCGAGTCAACCAGAAGTGCTCGGCGATGGCCGTGTGTTCTATGTCTGCTAAGTGGATGGCTCTTTCATGTTCTGAAAGATGTTTGCCGAGCTGTCTCCCAGTTTCTCCGAACAGCTAGTGCAGTCATGACAAGAAATGCGGTAGACTAGTCCACTTTGTAGTAAGGTGGGAACCGGTGTTTTCACTCTAGAGGGGAGGGATCGAAACTTCCTGCCCAGGAGCTGTACGCACTTTATCCCATGTGATTTCAGGACCCTAGAAACATGCTGTGACAGGTTTGGGTAGTATGGATTAAAGGCGCTCGTGGAGTCATTACCTTGACTGTTCCTGTTGGTTGCTATGTGGTCATGTGTCTGCAGGTCACACCTGTCAAGGGTACTGGTGGGATAGCCAAACCTCGTAAGATCTGCCTTGACCTTAGCGATCTCGATGCGCCTCTCATCCACAGAACTAGAGTGGATCCAGACACGGGTTAACAAGGTCTGTGCAGTGCCAAGAAGATGGCTGCGTGCATGCGTGTGCTGACCGATAGTTGGTAAATTGGCCAGCACATAATGGTTTGCGGTAGACAGTTGAAGACAACTGTCTACTGAGGTGGTCTAAGAGCGACCGGCTCTTAGACCACCTCAACTCTCTGTTGCCTTTCATAAAATTCACCATCGAACTAGAGTCGGACAATACTCTACCATACTTAGACACCCTTGTCCGGCGTGAGGGCATGCACTTGAAGACAACTGTCTACTGCAAACCAATGTGTGCTGGCCAATCTACCAACTATCAGTCAGCACATGCACGCATGCAGCCATCTTCTTGGCACTGCATGGACCTTGTTAACCCATGCCTGGACCGACTCTAGTTCTGTGGATGAGAGGCACACTGAGATCACTAAGGTCAAGGCAAATCTTGCGAAGTGTGGCTATCCCACCAGTACCCTTGACAGGTGTGACCTTCAGACACATGACCACATGGCAACTAACAGGAACAGTCAAGGTAATGACTCCACGAGCACCTTTATTCCATACTACCCAAACCTGTCACAGCAGGTTTCTAGGGTCCTGGAATCACATAGGATAAAGTGGGTACAGCTCCCGGGCAGGAAATTACGATCCCTCATCTCTAAAGTGAAAACACCGGTTCCCACCTTACTACAAAGTGGACTAGTCTGCCGTGATTGCACTAGCTGCTACATTGGAGAAATTGGGAGACGGCTCGGCAAACATCTTTCAGAACACAAAAGAGCCATCCGCTTAGCGGACATAGAATGCTCGGCCATGGAGGAGCACTTCTGGTCAACCCAAAATGACACTGACCCACACCGTGATGTCGTGACTATTGATCGGTCCCGCCATTGCTGGCGGCATGCCTGGTTGGAGTCATTGAACATCACCTGCTCTAATACTTCAGTCAACAGAAGCAGTGGAAGTCGTGTAACAAATTCGCATAGGTCACTACCACAGGCTTCAACATTAAACAGTTAACTACTACATCACGCAGTTCACTATACATGACTGACACTACACACCCTTATGTTCTATGTTCCGAAACTGTCAGTTTGACTGATGAAGGTTACCTAATAACTGAAAGCTATTTGTACTGTATGTATTTAATATATGTGTTTTACAATTTAATATTAAACTTGTCATTTATTTATTTTGTCTTCCGCTTCACTCTGTGCTACGTAAGAACTCATCATAATGAATACAGAGCCACAGGCCTCTTTAACTATATGATATATACAGTGATATGCTCGCTACTTGAGAGGTACAGAGAATAAATTCTTGGGCTCTGAAACATTTCTTTTATCCTGAAAATTTCATTTATTTATCAGAAACATAGTTGCCAATCAAACAACGGAAAGCAGTTGTACCACACATTCTGACGTACACTTATTTCTATAGAAGTGGGTCTGGTAAAAGAAATGGACTGTACTTAAAAAAAGTATTTTAAGATTTGTAAGGTTTATTTTAATTCTGACTTGTATAGTTTTGGTTTTATGGTGTATTAGCAACGTAAGCCAAACCATGTCAGTGTATACAAGTTTGTGTTCACAGGCTGCTATATGGCGTGCAGAGTTGAAACAACAGGAATAACTTGTGGGGGTGGGGGCGAAACCTTACTTTATGGCTGAGATTAGAACTAAGAGTTTGCTACCCAAATGTAGCAAACTCACTACTGAACCTGGTTTCCTTCCATCATTTTGCCTCTTTAATACTAATCATGGAGAAAATATTTTGTGGACAAGTAAGGCCAAAATATAAAAGAACCATAAAAAATGACAATGAAAATATATAAATATGACAAACATGAGGAGGAAATCATTTTCATTTCATGAGTCACATAAAACTTAAAATTGAGCATAGCACAAGTTGGCAAAGTCATGCACAGCTAAGAGCGAACTGTTTTCTACACGATGCAATTTCATTTTTTGGATTAACTCATGTTAAATCACCTCAGTCTTAGACTTCAGGTAAATAGCAGAATTCCTAAGGAGATACAATCAGACCTCTATATAAAGAAATCGATCGTTCCCTTAAAAAAATTCGTTATACAGAAATAGGACCTTTTCAACAATGAAAAATACTGTAAATTCAAAAATATAGTATAAGATGTGAAAGAAGTGGGAATAAATAAATTTTCTAACATTTTAAAATAATTTATTAATACATACATATTAAGAAATAACTACTTACATGATGCCCACAATTTATTATTACACTTTTTTAAGAATTGTATCGTAAAATATTTGGTTATTTTTTGTTGCACTGGATTCTACTGTTTAACGAAGAAAACAAGCTCTCACTTGTTTCAAAATTACCAAGTGTAGGTGGGCAGGGCAGGGCAGTTGCCGACAATCAACGCAACTTTTCTGTTTTTTTTTGTCATCTTTCTATTGAAATTTAAAATCCACTGCTCAAATATTTCTCTTATCATTCAAGGTGGTAGATGGCTTTCATCAACCGGTGAAATACCACCACTTTGCTTATTGGAGGCTTGAAGTGGTGAAACCCATGTTTAGTCTCTAGAGCAAAGTTTCTGGCATCCCCCTCCTCCCATACTTCTCCTTCAACCGTAACCCAAGCACGGTACTAAGTACTATAGGTTCTAATACCTCTCGTGTTTGGGGTTCACATAAAAAAAAAAAAAAAAAAAAAAAAAGGTTTTTTTGTTGTAGTTGTATTCCAACTCTAAAGACTTTATTCCTTTGAAACATCGAGGTTATTTACTTTTGCCTGTTACCAAAAGCTTCAGTTTTACTGTGTCTTGTTCAGCAAATGTTTAAAAAATAGACATGTTTCATCAATGTTGAATGTCTTTGGACTCATAGTGCTCCATAATTTTTTTCAAAACTGTTTCTTTCCAATGGGTATAGTTTTCTTCGAGTGCAACTCCACTTTCGTCCAAAACAACAATAAGCCATGATGCTCTTTATGTCCAGCCTACCAGAGCTGGCTTAGAATGTTTTGTGCCCCAGAAAAGATGCATACTCCATAGCCTTTTCTTTTATTAATAGCCCTGATATCGGCATGTTTTGGTCTCGAATCAACTTCATCCATTTAAAAACTGCTTCATCTATATCTTCCCAAAGGCATAATTTTGCATGCTTCCAACTAGGTCCCATTTCCTCAAACAATTTGATAATCGAAACAGGGCTGTTTTCAGAATGGTTGACACACTACTGGCAGGGACATCAAATCTTAAAGTGATTTCTTTTTTTTTTTTAATGCTGCAATCTACAGTATTAAGCACTTCCACTTTTTCACACTACACTCAAGGATTTCTTATTAGATACTGTAAGGTTATTTGCACAGCAGTTAAAACAAAGATGAAATTAGGGACCATTTGTAGCTACCATGTAAACAGAGACAGGTGAAATTTAGTGAAAGTGTGGACGACTCATTTCTTCGAAACAACAGATGAATTTCCAAGATAAAAGGAAAATTACTCTCCTAATTCTCTAATAGGATGCTTACGGTAGAAAATAGGTTGAACAGAGCCAATGCCCACATCGGGAATATGTCTTGATCTTTGCCAATGGCTGTGGGCAGCTAACCAGCGGCACTTCTCAGCATAGTAGTGTATAAGTTGTATAGGTTTTACTTCTTTTTAGCCATTCCTGGGCAAAGGCCTCTCTCCCAAACTGCCATCTTTTTCTATCCCACCCCGTGGTTGACCAGTTTCCTCCTGCAGGGTTTTACAGGCACCATTAAATTTTAAAATGTTTTAGCTCTTAAGTCGTGGAATTAAAGCCTTTAGCTATTAAAAGCTAAAGGGATTAATGCTTAATCCTTTTAGCTCTTAATTCATGCTTTCTACAGCACCAGCTTTATTGCCTACAGGCCAGAGGTGCAAACAATGCGTAACCAGGTCTCTCGAAATCAGTTCATTATACGAAAACTATTTTCAATGTAATGACCAAGGGGAAATCAAAAAAGTTTGGTAAACAGAAAATTTTGCTATATGGAAGTTCGTTAAAGAGAGGTCTGACTGTATATGTTGCCATTTATCAGTAATTCACTGAAAACGCATACATATTTTAGAGATTTTAGAGATAGTGGTAACTAGGCACCACCGAGGCTTTTGCCTCTTCAAAAAGATACGGAAAGAGAAATTCAGCTCCCAGTGCACTCCAAGTAGGCAAAGAAGTACTGCTAATGCCAAGGCACTCCACAATTCATGAAGGAAGAATGTAGCATTTTTATTAACAGCTTAAATTGAATGGATGTAGATCCTACACTATGGCAACCAGTAAGCAACACATTCCTGACCATTTTGTTAATTTAGTTCATGATGTTTGTTGCTTACACCTTTTAGTATGCATAACTTATCAAAATCAACATTCAATAAATTGGCCCCTGAACATAACCAGGCTAATCTGCATGTTGTGTGGTCTGAAACCACCTGACTAATAAGGGAAAGTTAGCAGTTCCACACTGATGTTCATCAAGAAAAGGTTTGCCAGGTAAGATGACTAATGCCACCAAGTGCTTCTTTCATAGTGCGTTCTTGTGCAGTGTTCTTCATAACCATATTGAATTCATCTAAGATGGAAAATTGTTTATGCTGCCTCCTTCAATATAACTGGATAGATTCCATCACCCCAAGCACCTTTTTTTTATGTTTAACTTCAACACTTTCCCCTCCACTTTGCTGTCAGTTATTATAAAATCACTTAGCTCCCTGTTAGTTTGATAAACTTTTGGCATTCCCCTCGTTGAATAACTCCTCATGTGTGAATGCAGATGCAAAATACTCATTCAGTTTATCAGTTACATGAGTAGGATCATCAATAGTCAAAACAGCTACGTTAAGTGGACCGATCTGATTCATCTGCTCCCTTCTAGAATTTATATAAGTAAACAGCCCTTTGCTGTTTTCCTTTGCCAAAGATTTCTCATAATGTCTTTGCCTGCCTAACCTCCTTTGTGACTTGATTACAGACTAGCTTATATCTGCCGTAGGCTTCTGTGTTGCCTGATAATTTATATGCATCCCATGCATTTTTCTTTTCTGCCATGAGCCTCATTAATTCATCTGACATCCATTTAGGCCTGAACCTTGAACCGTATTTCTTATGAAATTTGGTATGAAAAGCCTAGTAGCCTCTAAGATTAAGTCCCAGAAGGCTTTCCATTTAGAATTCACCGTTAGTAACATCATCAGTTGATCCCACTGTATAGAATTTAAAAACTGTCTGAGACCAGTGTAGTCACCTTTACGGCAGTTACATCTTTAAGTAAATCCTATATCAGTACAGGCAGTTTCCGCTTTACGAGTTTTTGATTTACGAGTTCCTGGGTTTACGTGTTTTTTTTTTTCAAGTATCCACAAAATCGAAAATATGAACATTAATTGCAAAAAATGAATGCTAAACATTCATAAATGCTACATTTAAAACCAAGCACATAGCTATACAATACAGTGTACCCAGCTTTGTGATATTAGTCCATTCCAGAGACATCATTGTATCATGAAAATATACACATAATAATACATTGTTTTTTTGGTAATTCGTTCAACGATCTCTGAAATTGAAATTTTCGCTATATAACTCTCTAAATGGTCATTTTTATAGTGTAAATTGTATTAGTTACCAATTCAAATCATTAAAATGCTCTACACTTTCATCGTTATCATATGTTCTGTTATAAGAAACAATTTTGAACGGCTTTGTGATATTTTTATAAAGCACATTTATGGAGGTCATGACCATAAAACAATAAAATCAATTTGCACTTTCCTGTGCATTGGGCTTTTCTGTTACTGCAAGCAATTATAAACGGATAGTAAACTCCATGTAATTGATTTGCCAAAATACCGATAGCTGGAACTGTGTGGTTTTTTACGTTATTACAGTGAAATGTGTTTCCCCTTTACTGAAATCTTTAATCATATAAAAAACATAAATAAATTTTCAGAATCTTCTCTTCATTCCTTTTTTTAAGCTTCGTAAACTTGTTACTCCTCGCAAATAATGTTAGTTGCAATTTGTGTGTTCCGTTAAAAAATGCTTATGCATGCTATTGAAATTTATAAAGGAAAGAGAAGATTACCTTGGAAACAAATGCCTCTTAAAGCGTTTCTGAAGAAGATGACTCCTTGTGCAACAATCCAATGAGTGCAGAGCCAATAATGGGTGATCAATGAGAGTGCATTTAGTTGATGATGAAGAATAAACATTCTTTAACATTTATAAGTCATAAATAATTTCTTTATTTACTGTATTATAATTTGCTTGATTTTACAGGCTACATTTTCATTTCTTTTGGATAAATCAATCGTTGTTTAAACATAAACTAATTAGCTAACTAATTTCACTTTTGAGAACGTAACTCCTATTTTTAACATTATGTCTATGGGAAATAAATTCCTGTTTTACAATTTTTCACTCTATAAGCACACGCTAGGAACAAATTAACTCAAAGTCGGGAACTACCTGTACACCGTGATCATTGTCACCTAGTGGTTCCTTTATCTGCAAATTCTTAATGCATAATTAGATCAAGAGTATTACTCTCTCTGGTTGCCCCTTGAACAAGTTGCTGTAGAAAACAATCTCCCAATAAATCCCACAAAAGCCTTACTAGGGTGCGAGTGACAACCCCCCACAAGTTCCAGTCAATATCTGGAGAGTTGAAATCCCCCATTACAAGACATTATGGTTTACTGGCCCACTCTTTCTCTGTACTCATCAGAGTCATTAGGCCTATAACATACTCCTACTATCATTTTCCCTTTCCCAGTACAGCCACTCTCTGATTAACATAAGGGTTGTGTTCCACGGAACGCTATGTAAGTTGAATTTTACGTAAGTTGGAATTTCCCTAAATAAGCATTTAGGGAAATTCCCACTCACAACTATGCGTGCTGAATTTGTTAGCAACACAAAAGAAATGTTCGAGGAATATGTAAAAAGAATTATTTATTCAATTTTTTTTTACTCATACACAGGAAAAATGACGAAAGTGTAAAAAATTACAAAAATTTCAAAATTATAAAATTACAAAAACAGAGAGGAGAGAGGCATAATATCAACAAGTTTTACCTTTCGAGCATTGTTGCTAGAATTAACTCTCCAGCTGATAAGCACGTCGCTACAGAAGTTGAGGGCTGTGGAGATTTAGAAGGGGCTTTTTCCAGCACAACAACATTTCTTTACAGCTGCAGCATCGGCACTGCCGACTTCACCGCATACTTAAATGTTTTGGAAACCAGGGTGATGCTTGAACCTATTAAACCACCCATTGCTCGCCACGAACTTGGCTTGGGGTTTGCCATACTTATTGTTATATTCATAAATACTTCTTGCTTGAATGGCCATTCGATTCAGGGGCACTGGCTTCTGAATCTGATTTTTCATCCATATTATTAATAGCTTTTCCATCTTCGATATAGCACCTGAACCTGTTTTGTGATCACTGTTGGGGTGGATGTGCCCTGGTGTGAAATATGTTGATCCTTTAACATGTTCTTTTATACGCACACTGTCCTTTAAAATAGTATTCACTGTTGAAGCAGCGAGACCTAATTCCTTGCAATAGATGACAAACTTTGTCCTGCTTCATACTTCTTAATTAATTAATCATCTTCATTTCTAAATCAATTTTGTTTCGTTTCTTAACACTTGCACTTTCCGTTAGTTCCTTTCCCTTCACCATTGTAATAAGTAAATTGGAATGAAGAGAAGATTCTGACAAGTTATTAATGGTTTTTATATGATCAAAGCATTCAGTGAAGGGGGAACACATTTCACCATAATAACCTAAAAACTCACACAATTTCAGTCATCGGGATTATTGCAAATGCAAAAAGAGCGAGTTTACTACCCATTTATAACTAGATGCACTAACTGAAAAGCCCAATAAACCGGAGACTGCAAATTGTTTTTGTTTTATGGTAGTGACCTCCAGAAATGTGTTTTTGAAAAATATCACTACGGCATTCGAAATTGATTCTTATAATGGAACATATGATAACGATGAAAGTTTAGTGCAATTTCCATTCTCAAGGACTTGGAATGAATTACCAAAAAAAAAAAAAAAAAAAAATGTGTTTTTGGGTTCACATTACAATATTTCACGATACCTCCATTTATTCCTACGCGATGCAAAATCTTACATCGTAAAGTCCAATTTCCGTAAGTCAAGTAGTACGTAAGTTGGGGAGTAGCTGTATTTACTCAACATTGCACTGTCCACCCATGTCAACTGGATGCACTTCCTTAGATTTTATGTGTTTCTTAACTAACAGTATAACCCCACCTCCATTCCTATCTTGTCTATCCTTTCTGTACACATTGTACTCCCCAAATTCCAGTTTCGCACTGCTTATATCTGTGTGACACCATGTCTCTGATATTCCAACAATATCTGCCTTTGATGCCTTGATCAGCACATCAAATTCATCAAGTTTATTTACTATACTCCTAGCATTGGTGTACACGCAAGTATACATGCACCTGTTCTTACTCTTAGTTACCCTAACACAGCCCATGTATTTACTTGTTCCATCATGACTCCCAGCAGCTCTCGAAATCTCCAGCAACTTTCTCTCTAGGCTGCTGTTCATTACAATAGAAACAATGCAAGAATCACTTTTGCCTCTGCCTGCGGCTACTGTTAATCTTTTAGTCTGTGAATCGGCGCCTCCGTAGCCAGATGGGAAGGAGCAGCAGTGCGTAGCACATGCTTCTTGATTAGACCGGGATTCGAGCCCATCACCACCAAATATGGAGGATGCGGAAAGGTCAGGGAATGACCACCCCATATCCCCGGAGCAATATGGCCTTAGTTGCTAATGCTCCTAAAAACCAAATAACAAACAAACAAACAGTCTGTGAATCCCACCAAGCTAGCAGTTTTCGGACCCACCTAACACTAACTCGATAGCATCAGCAAATATTCTTGCATCTAACTAATGAACCTAAAATTGGCACTGGAATATTAAATATACATTTCAGGCATTTGCATTAGATTACCTCCCCCAAATCAGCTATGAGTGCTGCAAAGTGATTAAAATGACAAAAGATTTCATCAAGATATCCAATAAGAAAATAATGCCAACAGGGAAGGTGGAATACTAATAAGTTACACTGATTAGAGAAGTTCCAGATGTCAGTTATGAAAGGAAAAATGGAACAAAAACAGAGTTGAAACCACCTATATAATCAAGTGTCTAAATCATCTCAAATTGTTATGGAAATGATTTAGTCATGGAGATGGTTTCCTCTATGAAGAAATTTCTCTATTGGGGAATTAGCTATTCCTTGTATAGTGCACCCTAAGACAAGCTCTCAAATCTATTACATGACCAGAGTGTTGACAGAGTGAACGACTAAGTAGTTTTGGAATAGGCAAGGAAGTCTATTAACTATTTCAGGTGTGAGTTTAATGAAAGTGGCCTCTAGGTTGCAAGTTTTCCACTAGTG
Organism: Mastigoproctus giganteus; assembly: GCF_048544385.1. NCBI lineage: Eukaryota > Metazoa > Arthropoda > Arachnida > Uropygi > Thelyphonidae > Mastigoproctus > Mastigoproctus giganteus. The sequence goes on along the minus strand of NC_143580.1, from coordinate 151,637,202 downwards.
CCTGGCTCTATGGAGTGAGTTGCTTCATGGGAGTTTGAAAATTTGTAAAATATCTTCTTTATACATAATTGCTTTTAAATTATCTGATTTTCATTTTGTTCTTATTTTCCCCATTTCATTGTACTGTTCACCATGAAAATGGAAACTGTTCTTTCTCTTCACACTGTTGAGAAGCTGGATTCTGCCACACCACTCAAGAACAACTGCCCAGACAATGATCTAATTGAATTCCTTCACTCATTTCGCTCTAATTACTTTCTGTCTCATTAATAAATGTCTGGAGCTTGACGTCTAGTCTACCTTGTGGAAAAACATTCCTTAAAATTATCTTAAAACCAGGAAAAACTAATGAATAATCTGAAGTAGTATAGGCCTTATTGTCTGCAGAACTACGCATTAGTGTAGGGTCTGTGGAGAACATCATCCATCAACAGTTGCATACGAGTTCCCAGACTTCTGACCCCTTACCAGAAGAGGGAAAGTGCATAATGTGCACGTGAAACATTGTCAACGTGCCAGGAAAAGCTGAAATACTGCCACATCCTGCTTATTTCCCACCCTACTTTGCAACTTCCAATTTCTTCCTCTTTCCTGCCCTGAACTCCTTTGTGGAAAACAGTCTGATGCTGCTGACGATGATATGATTTCCAGTGCCAAGACTTAATTTGAAGGACAATCAGAAGGCTTCCACAAAACTGTGGAAGTGTATTGAGAGGTGGCTAAAGTGTGTCATTTTATCTGATGACTATGTTGAAAAAGTGTAATACATGGTGTTTGTTTTGATCTTTTATCACAACTACTTCTGGTTGAATATAAATCTTCTTTCAACATTCCCCTTACATAAATAACTCAGATTGTTATACCACTTTTCAACATATGGGATTGTAATAAAATGCTTTTTTTCAATATTTGTTTTCTGATTATTACTGGTTAACTTTTCCTGGGCATTCAGTTTAACTTTGTTGATAGAGTTAATTGGGTAACCTCTATTGAGGAATATTTTTGTTAATGCCTTGATTTCTTATTGTAGTGCATTCGATGTGGTTGAATATTTAAAATCATTTAAGAACTGAGTGAGCATGACTGATTTTTTGTATGTATATGGGTGATAGCTATTATAATGTAGTAACATGCCCATATCAGTCTGTTTCCTGTAGATACTAAAATTTAGTTTTTTCCCCCACCCTCTGTAATGTAAAATTAAGAAAAATTAATAGATTTAGTTTCTTAAGCCAGATGTGGAATGGCTAGGGCGTACCCAGATTACGAACCTAAGGGGGCATAAATTCAAATTAAGACAAGACAGATGTAGATTAGATGTGCGGAAATTTGCCTTTAGCCAGCAGGTGGTTAATTGCTGGAACAAACTTCCATGTGTAATTGTGGAAGTTGATAGGTTGAATAAATTTAAGGAGGAACTGGACAGGCATTTGGAGGGAATGGTGTGATTTTTTTTTTTTTTTGGCTGATGCTGCATAAGCTCATACATTTGCTTTCTTGCATCACATGCCACTACTACTACTACTAAGCGATGTGCAGTCATATTCAAGACAGAGGGAGAAAAGGATAAAATGGTGGAGATTGAAAGGGGGGGGGGGTTGAGGAAGGAGTTTAGAGAAAAGGTGCTAAAAGGAATAAAGTTACCGGAAGACGTGCAAGAGTGGTGGAAGTTAAATCGCCCGGAAACTGTGAGAAAAGGGTCAGGGCTACCGAACAAAGGATGGGTTCGGTTAAAGAAGTTAGTCCAGCTAGAGAAGAAGAAGGATGAAGTGTTAGAACAGGAACATTGGGACGATGAATGGAAAGAGTAGAGAGATTGTTGATTTGATGCAAAGAAGAAGAGTGAAGATCCTATGCCTACAAAAGACAAGGTGGAAGGGAAATAAAGAAAAAATGGTGGAGATTGAAAGAGGGGGGGGGGGGTTGAGGAAGGAGTTTAGAGAAAAGGTGCTAAAAGGAATAAAGTTACCGGAAGACGTGCAAGAGTGGTGGAAGTTAAATAGTTGTATCATAAGGAAAGTTGGAGAAGAGTTTGGAGAAAACATCAGGAAAGGGGGTGCCGGAGGGAAAGGAGGCTTGGTGGTGGAATGAGGAAGTGCAATTGGTGATAAAACAAAAGAAGGAGATGAAGAAAAGATGGGATTTAACAGGTAGCCAGGAAGATAAAGAAGCATATAAATTAGCAAATAAGGAGGCAAAAAGGGCTGTGGCAATAGCAAAGGCGAGGCCTATGGGGAACTGGAAAGGAAAGATGGAGATAGGCAATTGATGAGAATAGCCAAAGTGAGAGACAAGGCATCAAATAACTTCTCATCAATAAAACAGATAAAAGATGAGAGGGGAGTGGTTATACAGGACCAGGAGAAGGTTAAGGAAAGGTGGAAAGAATATTTTAAGAAGTTATTAAATGAGGAAAACCCAAGAGCATTATGTGAGGATGGAGAGACGAATGAAAGAGTAGGGGAAGGCATAAGCAGGAAAGAAGTGGAAAGAGCACTCAGAAAAATGAAGAGGGGGAAAGCAGTAGGTGTTGATCAGATATCAGTAGAGGTATGGACAAGTCTGGGAGAAGAAGGGATCGATATCCTATGGGACTTTATGGAAAAACTGTTGCAGCAGGAGAGGATACCCGATGAGTAGAGGGAAAGTATACTTGTGCCAATCTATAAAGGAAAGTGTGATGTGCAGGAATGTGGGAACTACAGGGGAATAAAGTTAATGTCTCATTCGATGAAGATCTGGGAAAGAATTGTGGAAGGAAGGATAAGGCAGGAGACAGAAATAGGAGAGGAACAGTTTGGTTTCATGCCGGGAAGGGGAACAACAGATGCAGTCTTTGCTTTAAGGCAGGTGATGGAAAAATACAGGGAGATGCAAGTAGAGTAGCACATGGTGTTCATAGACCTGGAAAAAGCATATGATAGAGTGCCCAGACAAGAGGTATGGAGATGCATGAGGGAGAAGGGTGCATCAGAAAAGTATGTAAGGCTTGTGAAGGAAATGTATGAGGGAGTGGTGACTCGTTAAGAGTAGTGTAGGTATGACTGAGGGGTTCTCTGTAGAAGTTGGACTGCACCAGGGATCAGCTCTCAGCCCATATCTGTTTGATCTGGTAATGGATGTGTTGGTGAGAGAAGTGAAGAGTAGAGCACCATGGAGTATGCTGTTCACAGATGATATCGTACTGTGCGAATCATCCCAAGGAAAGGTAGAGAAGAAATTGGAGGAATGGAGGAAAGCGTTGGAAGAGAGAGGCATGAGGATAAGTAGAACAAAGACAGAATATATGGTATTGAATGGAGAAGATAAGAGTTCTATAAAACTGCAGGAGGAAAAGCTACCATCAGTTTCAAAATTTAAGTATCTGGGATCAAACGTTGAGAGGGATGGAGGATTGAGTGCAGAAATACAGCATAGAGTGCAATGTAGATGGCTGAACTGGAGAAAGATGAGTGGGGTGCTGTGTGATAAGAAAGTAAATTGTAGAATAAAGGGAAGAGTGTATAAAACTGTGGTTAGACCTGCATTGATGTATGGTGCTGAGACATGGACGATTACAAGGGCCCAGGAGAAGAAGATGGAAGTGATGGAGATGAGGATGCTAAGATGGATGTGTGGTGTGATAAGGAAGGACAGGATAAGAAATGACTACATCAGAGTACGGTAAAGGTGGGACTTCTGAGTAAAAAAATGCAGGAATCTAGGTTGAGGTGGCTTGGACAAGTGGAACGAAGAAGTGAGGAGTATGTGGGGGAGAGGTGTGAAAAGTTGGAGGTGATAGGGAAGAGGAAAAGGGGGAGACCTAAGCTGAGATGGAAGGACAAGGTGGCAGAGGATTTAAAAGAGACAGGATGGAGGAGAGAGGAAGCCCAGAATAGGGAGGAATGGAGGAAAAGAATTAAGGATGGAAATGCTGACCCCATAAACGTGGGAAGAAGGCGAAGATAAAGAAGAAGAATAGATTTAGTTTCTTCCTTCTCTATTTATAACGTAAAGTTTAATCTAGTATGAATATTATTAAGAACATGTAAAATAGAATTTATAGTATTATGATTTGTTATGACAAGAACAATATGAGATTTGTAATATGAGATTTGTGGTATAAATGGATTCAAATATATGTTCTCTATTTTATCCGGTATAGTTCTGCAACGAGTCCACTAATACTAAGGCCAATTAGTAAGCCAAAGATCTGTCTGTATATTTTATTTTGAAATAAAATGTAATTGGCAGTAACTAATAACTTGGTAAGTTCGAAAATATTATCTTTTGGGGAGTCCGTTTTTTATAATATTAATATTTTTATCAGTAAGTAGGTCCCAAATAATATCTAGTGAGTATGGGATGTTAACATTAATGTATAAAGATGTTGTGTCTAGAGAATATAATTTGGAGTCTTCCTTAATTTGTGATCCTTTAATCTCATAAAAAGTGAGTCATATTTTAGAATCTCTCTACATGGTTTTATAATAGAATAAACATTGCTAAAGACGAAAAGGCCAAATTTTTATAAGAAACAATTGGGCAGATAGGATTACCTGGTTTATTTAACTTTACTCTGCTGAAAAGGTTGGGAACATTATAGTTGCGGGCTTTAATCTGCTTAAGTTGTGATATCGTAATATAGTTAGGGTTTTGTTATATTTATTTACTAAATTATAAAAAACAGAAGGGTTAACCTCTTGATATGTTATTGTGTCCGATACGATGATATGTAATTTTTCGATATAATTATTCTTATTAAGTAGGACCACTGTATCCCCCTTACCAGCCTTTTGTACAAATAATATCATGCAAATGATGGATGGCATCATCTGCATTGAAAATTAAAGTGGAAAATTTCCTATAAACTATATAAAATATATCCTTTTGTGGCAAAATCAAAATGATCAGTTAGTGAAAACTGTTTTTATAACAGTCTGGTTAAAAATAATTAAAAAGGGCAATATATTATAATGAGTACAACATCAAAGAAATAGTTGCAGAGATGGACATTTAAGATGAACAGAACTTACTTAACTGTATGAATTAGGGGGGTTATAAAAAACAAAACAAAACAAGGAATTATAGATTTTATCCATATACTGCCCATTCATATATAAATAAAAAGTTCAACTTACCAAACTATAAAAAATAGGATCCAAAAACAAGTATAAACAAGGTTTGAAATTTCTTTTTCCCAAACCTTTAGCAATATTTGGTAGCTGTAAGAAAAATTAAAAAATAAGAACCTGCTTATCTAAAATCTTTAACAAATATTCAGTAACTAATATAGAAAAAAAAAAAATCTTAAATAATACAATAGAATCATGCATGAGATATTAATTTTTTTTTTTTTTTAATCTGTCTGTTATTCTGAAGGATAGGATAGGACACGATAAATGCAAAACACTATTGAATGTGCCAGCATTTGTTTAATCCTCTTATAGCAAACATCCAATAGAATTTATATAATTAATATTTACCTAACTTTAGTTCAGGTAAATATTAATATACCTGAACTAAAGTTAAGAGATTAATATTTCTAGAAATTTTTCAGTTTTTCTTCAGCATTAAAGTTAAGCATTTCAATTAAATACACACCAATCATTAGTAAATTTATATGGTTGGTGTGTGTAATGCAGTAGTTTCCCTTTTTGAGTAGCTCCACTGCCATTATTACAGAAGAAGTCATAATGGCAGTGGAGCTACTCAAAAAGGGAAACTACTGCATTACTATTAAAGAAACCGCCACAATGTGCAAGATTAGTGACGTTTCAGATTACAGATATTTGACAATGAGTCTGTTTGTCATGTTAATCGGGGTAATGACCTGGTTGCCACTGTCTACATTCCCCACTATCTGGGTGTGTCTGCACAGGGTGTTGCACAGATACCATATTGGTTACATGCAGTTCCCTGACTGGAAATTGCAGTTGGTTTTATCCAAAGTTAAACCAGCTTTCCACTTTTGCATACTGCAAATGTTGTATATCAGATTACTTTCTCGGATTGTGAAGTGTGTTATGTTGGTCAAACAAAAGCAGACTGGGTGATCATATTTATGAGCATGAGGGGCTATTCGTCATGCTGACTTTGACAGCTCAGCCATTTCTGAGCATTGCTGGTATGAGCGGCATTTCAACTATAACCTCTGTTCCACCTTGAAATAATATATCAGACTAACAATTCTTTCATGGTTAGAAGCCCTCCATACAGCTGTGGCAGGTTCTGCCATCACTCGTAATGCTGTAACTCACATACATCCTATTGGAAAATTGAGAATAGGAAGGTACAGTGTGGGTGGACAACTAGTGATCATCGCTGTATCACCTTTTGGATTGTGGACAAAGAGAGTCAACATATGATATATCGGTTGGATTGGTATGCTATTAAAACAATGAAGTGGGGTAAGTTTGAAATTCTGATTAAGAAAGAGATGAATGAAAAAGTAGTAATTTGGAATGGCAGTGGGGCAGAGGAGAAAGCCAAGATTATAAATTACATGCTTGTTAATGCTTTGCATGGCTCTATGAGAAGAAAGAAAAGACATAATAATGCAGTGGCATGCTGCAATGCAGAGCTTACGGTCAAGATGAGCAAAGTTTTCAGCTTAAGAAGGCAGTTTCAGAATGATAGATGGAAGATGGAAGGACAAGGTGGCAGAGGATTTAAAAGAGACAGGATGGAGGAGAGAGGAAGCCCAGAATAGGGAGGAATGGAGGAAAAGAATTAAGGACGGAAATGCTGACCCCCATATAAACGTGGGAAGAAGGCGAAGATAAAGAAGAAGAGTGCAGGAATAGAAGACAAAATAGAGTGATTTAAGAGGGAATATATTCAACAAAGGAGAGCATATGTCCAATTAATAATAAGAAGAAAGCAAAATGCATGGAAAAATTTTGTTGAAAAAGTGGGTAATAGAGATACACAGGATTACCCTATAGAATCATAATAGATAAAATAAAACTGGACAAAATATTTTTTACAATAAAGGCATCTGGGCAAGGGTGTATTTTGGGTTGAAAAGAGCGTACGTGGAATATTAAGTAATCTGTCTCCTCAGGACTGTGAGCAAGATGAAAGTGATTATCAAAAAGAAATTAGAATGTGAATGAAGTGTATATAGGAAGTAATGAGCAGATTAATTTTAGTGAGATGGAGTTAAATGAAGCAGTAAAACAAATTAAGAAATGGAAAGCACCTGTACAGGAGATGATTGAAGCAGAGTTGATAATTAGATTTCCAAAGAAGGGGCTGGAGATACTCCTAGATCTATATAACTCATGCGTACAAGTGGGCGTGTTCCCGGGAAGATGGAAAGAGGCATTAGCCAGAATACTAATAAAAAGTTCATATAAGGATGTTACAGAGCCTGGCTCGTACAGACCCATATCGCTGTTGCCAGTTATTGGCAAATTATTTAAAAGATTAATAATTAAGCGTATTATGGTTCAATATGAAGAAAGAGTTCTATATTCCATGAGACAATTTGGTTTCTGGAAAGGAAGGTCCTCTGAAGATGCCAGAAAGAAAATGGTGAACGGCACAAAATATAGTTTAGAAAAATATGTGATGGGAGTGTTTTTAGATTTTAAAGAATTATTTGACAGGATCTGGTGGGAGAGTGTCATGAGGAGACTTAGAATCATGGAATTACGAGGGCAATTATATAAAGTTATGAGAACTTACTTAAGTAACAGAAAAATAGTGAGAACAAAATATGACGAGATATATATATGCAGGTAACTAGGGGGTTTCCCCAGGACTCAATTGTGGGACTTTGTCTATAAAATATAGTAATCGATGAATTATTAAGTCAAGATTGGGGAGAGTCTGAAATAGTAGCCTATGCATATGATCTTGCTGTTTTAATTAGAGGCAATTCTAGAAAAGAGTTGGAAGAAAAGGCTACAAAAATAATGGATAGAATTTGTAAATGGACGGAGCAGAATAAGTTAGAATTATCTATGCCAAAGCCTTGCATGGTACCGCTGAAGGGGAAGCTGAGTATAAACAGAGCCCTGGTGGTCAAAACTCCTACCGGATTCCTGAATTATGCCCACGTGGTGAAATACTTGGGAGTAACGATGGATGAGAGACTAACATTTCTGCTCCACGTTAAATATATTAAAGAAAAGATTAGAATTTTATATTGAAAAATAAGAAGAACTGTGAGAGTAGAAAGGGGTGTGAAAGGAAGGTCTCTTAACTTGCTATATAACTGCATTTTTTGTGCCGATTATTACATATGCTGCTGGCATATGTAATAATCGGAGATGTAATAAAAACAGAGCATAGCTTAATTAAAAAACAACTAATATCAGCTCAGAGGCAAGCTCTTCTAGCAGTAACCTGAGCCTGCCGGACTGTTTCAAGTGTTGCTTTGCAGGTACTTTCAGGTAAAGAACCTGCAGATTTAATCGTAGGCACCTCCATAGCCAGGTGGGCAGAAGCAGCAGTGCGTAGCACACGCTTCTTGATTAGACCGGGGTTCGAGCCTGTGCCCACCAAATACAGAGGATGCGGAAAGGTCAGGAAATGACCACTGCATATCCCCGGAGCAATATGGCCTTAGTTGCAGATACTCCTAAAAACTAAATAATAATAATAATAATAATAATTTAATTGTAATAAGGAAATATCTTGAATATGCTATGGTCAGGAATTATCCTATAGAAATAATGGGAACTCAATCATGCGCTATTGAAGGGAAAGATATAGTAATATAAAAGAAATACGAAAGAAAAGATTTAAAAACAGAAAGAAGAATTAGTAAGGAATTAGAGTATAAATGGCAGGAGTGATGGAACAGTTCTGAGCAGGGGAGGGTTACCTATGGATTTTTGCCTTGTGTAACTAACATGAAACAATGCAAAGAATGGCCGGATATGGGTTTGCATGAGACCATGGTGGTGACTGGTCATGGGCTAAGAGCTAGATTAAGTGAACTGGGATTAGTACCTTCTGGCTTATGTCTCTGTGAGGAATTGGAAACTTCAGAACACATACTGTGGCACTGTAGATATCAGATAGCCCGCAGGAAAATGTACGAAGAATTAGAAGTGCAGTTTTTGCAGTCATGCAAAATATTCACTCCTATAGAATTTTTAAGATCTTTGTGAAAGAAGTTTTTGAAAAAGGAAGGCTTATTATGGCAGGATCAGAAAATCAATGTAAATATGTGAATATCATGATTTTGTAAAATATTCACAAAGTATTCACTCCTATAGAATTTTTAAGATCTTTGTGAAAGAAGTTTTTGAAAAAGGAAGGCTTATTATGGTGGGATCAGAAAATGAATGTAAATATGTGAATATCATGATTTTGTAAAATATGTGGTTTATACAGTGTGTATTTCTTATGAAAAATTGTAATATATAAGTAAGTGTATTTATTATATAAAGTGCACTTATTTTTATGGAAATATGGTACGGAATTTAAATAATACAGTTTTAATTAATTTATCTTGAATTTTAAGTTTTAGTTTCATAAATGAATATATATTCTTTTAAGAGATTGTAAATATGTATGGATTGAAAAAAGGTAGGCCCTCGATTTAATGGACAAAAAATTTCTGTCCTAAAGGAAAAATTTAGAACCTATTTATATCTGATAGTGTCGCACATCAGACAGCACCCGTCTGATGTTCTGAAAATTCCTTCTAATGAAATAAAGGCTATTTTACTGCTAAAGAATACACCTGCTCACCCTAATGCTGAGGAGTTAGTTAGCAGGTATGGGAGAATTAAATGTGTTTCCACTGATACAGCCGATGGATCAGGGTGTAATCGTTGCTTATAAGAGGTAGTATAAGAATTTTTGGAAGAGGTGATGATAGTTTTGGAAGATGCAGAAGAAGATACAAGAGGCACCAGGACACTGCAAAATTTACATGCATACAACATCAGATCTGCTATCTTCAACTTAGCAGCTGCGTGGAAAGATATGAAGATTACTACCTTAGTCAATGATTGCAAGAAGTTGTTGTATGACGTAGAATCTGAAATGGTCTTTGAGGGAATGGAGGTGCCTAATTTTCAGGACACTCTCCTGAGGGGCAGCAACAAAAATACAACTGAGAATGATGTGGAACAGTGGCTAGAAAATGATGAAGATGATCCAGGCTATCAAATTTTTTCTGAGGATTATTGAAAATGTTCTTCATGGAGAGCAATAAGACGATGATGACAAAGATGAAGAATCAGTTGCACCTCATCCTAAATTGTCTGTTTAAGACAACATATGGATGACATACATTATATTGAATCATCCTCAGACCCTGATGTGCTTCCTTATGAACATTTTAGAGAATTTCGATCTACAGTAATAAGGAAGCAGCACCAAGGTGTAATGCAACTGGACCTGTTTCACCACAACTCTCTACCAGCAAGGAATTAACAACTCTCACTCCATATAACAGTTATTTCTGACTCTGAAAGTTGCAATTCTTTCAATTAAGTTAATATTAATATTGAATATTTTGTATCTTTTTTTAACATTTCTTGTACGATTTTTATTCAATGGAGTTTAAGAATTTTAAAGTACACTAGTGTTCAAAGAAAGTGCATCGCCTAGGAATTTCACATTTCTAACTCTTTTTGGCAATGATATGTTACATTAAAGACTAGCATCACAATAAAAATATAAACATAATAGTTAAGGTAAAGCTAAGTAATATTTGACAGGTGCTCTCAAAATATTCCAAAATGAGCATTTACAACCTCTATACAACAGTTTTGGTAAACATGACAATTATGGCTGTAATGTTATCAGAAGCCCTCAGTTTATCATTTTAAATGGAAAACAAAATGAAAAGTTCACCAGGTGCAAACTAATATTTAGTTGAACTGCCTCTGGCCATGATGACAGCAGCACACCATCGAGGCATTGACAATATCAATTTCTGAAGATAATCAACTGATAGTTTGTGGTTCCAAACACGAATTATGGCTTCCAGAAGTTCACAAAGGGTCTTTGGTTTCTTTCTGGCAACTGCAGAATCCACACGATGCCAACAGTTCTCTATAGGTTTCAGGTCCGGGCTGTTTCTTGGCCAACTAAGAGTTGTAATGAACCATTCTTCCAACCATTTTTTCATCTGTAACAAATGTAAACACATTAGTGTTGAACCTCTAATGCACAAATGAAGCTAAAGTAACTACAGAAGTGCCTGCTTACACTTTTCGCTCGAAGGAGCAGAAAAGTGTAAGACAAGAGAAGAAGGAGACAAGGAGCAGAGTCGTCCTGAAAGATGCAGTTACTTGGCAGGTTGAAATGGATACCTGGCTTTTAATGGTTGGCAGCAATTTGCTTTCCTATATAGCCAGGTATCCATTGGCATTTACAGAACCTTTTATAAACTGCAGGTAACCTACTTTGCGATACGAAATGCACCCCCATATCATTTGGCTGGTAGGGAATTTCACTGTAGAAACCATACAGTCTGGATAGTATCCTTCACCATGTCTACGGCGAATCGTTTGTCTCCCATCAGAGCCATGCAGGTTGAATTTCTTCTCATACAAGAAAATAACCGACTTCCACTGCTCGGGGGTGGGTCCATTTGACATGCTCCTTACACCAAATTAATTGGGCTTTTTTAATTTTTTGTGTGGGGAGGGGCTTCACCTTAGGACGATGGGGTGCAAGTCCATTTTTGAAGAGGCGTCTTCTCACTGTTACTGGACGTGCTACCACTCCTGTATGTTCTTCCCATTCTCTTTTCAGCTCAGACGAAGAAGGTTTACAGTTTTTAAGGCATAAGCGCTTCAAAACGTGGTCCTCTGTGACCGGTTCCTTTTTTCGTATCAGCAGAACCAGTATTCTTGAGTTTGGAAAGAAATCTACTCACTGTCGACTGATTACAGGACACTCTATAGGCAATAAGACAGGAAGAACATCCTTCCTCATGTAAAGCAACAATAGCATTCTTTCTTTGTGGCGTCAACTGCACGTAACTTGCCATCCTGACACAAGCAAGGAATGACTGCAACTCTTGCAGAGCGTGCTTATATAGCTGAAAGTAAGAGCTGGTGCAATATTATGTCATCACTTATGCATGTCAACCTTATCTGATGCAATCTGTATGAAATATTGCCATATACTTATGTTATTCGGACGATAATTACAATTTTAAGAGGTGATGCACTTTCTTTGAACACCAGTGAATTTTTCCCCTCTGTAATATGGATTTAAATGAAAAAACTAATGCTCACATTGAAAACAACTTTGTGTGGTGGAAACACTCCATAGTTTTTGACGTGTTTAATTAAAGTAAAGTTTAGTTCCTGTCGTAAATTAATTTTTATATTTTTAACAGATGTTTTAGTGGCATGTATAAATTACTCAATATACATTATAATATTTTATTCATACTTATACATTATAATAACATTTTAATACATCCTGTACAATGTAAGTTCGTTATTAATATATGTTTTTAAAATACATTCGATTTAACGGACTTTCAGCAAAAGCAGGCACCCCTTCCTCCAATTAGTCTGTTAAATCGAGGGCCTACTGTATGATTATAAATATGTAAATATCATATAAATAAGTTGTATATACATTTTGTATAGGTATATATAAATGTTTATATGGTTTTACTTAATTTATTTTGAAGATTTACATTATAGGTGTATAGGTTTACAATTAAATGTATTCTTTTAGAAGATTGTGAATAAGTATATATGATTGTCTTATTATATAGTGCACACGATGCTTTATGGGACGATTGTATAGAATTTATATAATATTTGTTTAAGAGTTTATTTATTTATTTATTATTATTATAATATTTTTTGAAGATGAAATTTTGAACATGATAGCCTTACCTGAATGTTGTACATATGGCTTATTGGGCCGTGTAAACGATTTTTCTTGTTTATCTTTGTGTATATATATTTATCTCTTATTATGTATATTTATAAATAAGGACTGTAATGTGGATGAGCCAAAGGCTCAGATAGCATTGTGCTACAAGAGGTAAGGATATAAATTGAATTGAATTGAATGCATCCTATTATGCAGGCTGTCATTTTACAACGTGACGAGAGAGGCGGTGACCTAACAACTTTCCTAATATGCCTTGCAACAACAACAACACTAAGTCTGGTAGTTAATGTCCTCTTCCGTTATTCCTTTCCCCCCTCCCTACTTTCTTATTTGGCTAGGTGCAGCCCACAGCTGGGTATTTATATCCATGTGCAAGGCTACATTTCTGTATTAAAGGTGACCTGCTCTCGTAGGCTTCAATAAGTTCACAAAGAGGCTCTTTGCCTCAAAAGCTACTTGCCCGTTTGCTTGATTTTATGTAGTAGTAGTAGCATGTGATGCAAGAAAGCAAGTGTATGAGCTTATGCAGCATCAGCCAAAAAAAAAAAAAAAAAAAATCACACCATTGCCTCCAAATGCCTGTCCAGTTCCTCCTTAAATTTATTCAACCTATCAACTTCCACAGCGACAGATGGAAGTTTCTTCCAGCAATTAACCACCCGCTGGCTAAAGGCAAATTTCCACACATGTATTCTACATCTGTCTTTTCTTAATTTGAATTTATGCCCCCTTAGGTTCGTAATCTGAACAAGTGGAAGGATCCCATCAGAATTCAGCGTGCTCAACCCATTCAAGGCCTTATATACCTCAATCAGATCACCGCGCAGGTGCCTAGTTTCCAGCCACTGCAATTTGCAGAACTTAAGCCTCTCTTGGTAAGAGGATCCCTTCATTCCCCTCACCAATCTTGTTGCCCTTCTCTGTACACGCTCAAGTAAATCTACATCCTTCCTAAAATGAGGCCTCCAGACCTGTACACAGTACTCAAGGCGTGGCCTGACCATTGCCTTATACAGAGGGATAATCACCTCCTTTTCCCTGCTGGCAAAATTCCTATATATCATTGACAAAACCCCATGACCTGCCCTGGCAGCCTGTCTGCATTGCTCAGAAAACTTCATATCTGACTGCACAATTACCCCCAGGTCTTTTTCATTTTCTACCACCTTAAGGGTAGTACCACACAGTTGGTACGTTTCTCTGGGGTTACTTCTACCTATATGCAGTACTTTGCATTTGTCAAGGTTAAATTTCAGTTGCCACTTCTTAGCCCATCTGCCCAAATTATCTAGATCCTGTTTCAGTAGCACACTGCCATTACTGTCATTAACAACCCTGCCAACCTTTGTATCATCTGCAAACTTCGACATTAAGCCTGATATACCTTCATCAATATCATTGATAAATATACAAAACAACAGTGGACCTAACACCGAACCCTGTGGGACTCCACTAATAACATTAGTCCACGAAGAGCAGCACCCATTGATTACCACCCTCTGTCTTCATCCACTTAACCATCCTTTTATCCATTGTAGCAACTTACCCTTAATACCATTCTGCTCCAATTTGTACAATAGTCTTACATGCGCAACAGTGTCAAAAGCTTTCCTGAAATCCAAATGTATGATATCAAAATTATTTTTTGCATCCAGTTCCTTTGTAACCACATCATAATATCCTATCAAATTTGTCAGACAAGACTTTCCCTTAACAAACCCATGCTGTGTCTGAATTATTGCTGCAGTCTTGTGTAGATGATCCTGCAATGCATCTTTAACCAGTGACTCCATTATTTTACCACCCGGAACAGAAGTTAAACTAACTGGTCTGTAATTACTTGTGTCACCCTTCGATCCCCCTTTTGTCAATTGGGGATACATTTGCACGTCTCCAGTCCGTGGGAACCTCCCCTGAGTCCAAGGATGCTCTCATAATTATGGCTAATAATTTTAGTGTGATTAGTTCATTAGATAACCATTTAGGCCTAAACCTTGAACAATATTTCTTAATAGGTATGAAACTTTTAGTAGCTTCCATGATTAATTCCTTGAACGCTTCCCACTTAGAATTTTCTGTTGGTAACATCGTCAGTTGATCCCACTGTACGGAATTTAAAAACTGTCGGAGAGCACTGTACTCGCCTTTACGGGAGCAAAAACCTTTTCCTATACCCCTGATGGTAATTAAACCTTTAAGTAAATCCCACATCAGTACACTGTGATCACTGCCACCTAGTGGTTCCTTTATCTGCAAATTCTTAATACACGAATGATCACTGCTGATAACCAGATCAAGTGTATTACTTTCTCTGGTTGCCTCTCGAACATGCTGCTGCAGAAAACAATCATCCAATAAATCCACAAAAGTCTGACTAGTGTGTGAGTGACCAACCCACAAGTTCCAGTCAATGTCTGGGAAGTTAAAATCCCCCATTATAAGACATTCTGATTTACTAGCCCACTCTATTTCTCTGTACAATTGTTCATTGTACTCATTCGAGTCATTAGGCCTATAACACACTCCTACTCTTATTTTTGCTTTCGCAGTGCTTATGTCATGCCAAACTGACTCAACAGTGCACTGTTCATCTATATCAACTGGATGCACTTCTTTTGATTTTATGTTTTTCTTAATTAACAGCATAACACCACCTCCCTTTCTATCCTGTCTATGTTTTTAATCTAACTTTGTAATTTTAATGTCTTTAATTAATTTGCCTTAATTTTATTTTTTTAGCAGTCTATATTTAATATTTTTAATAATTAACGTTTTTAATACTTAATATTTTTAATAGTTTAATATTTAATTATATATTTTTGTTTCAATAAACCTTTTTTATTTAAATTTTTATCAGTTGTTGGCTGAGGCAATATTATTTTAGTATGTTTAACCTCCAGGGGCTCACATCTAGTGAGTATGGGCTTGGCACACCGAGGGTCCTGAGCTGGATATCATCATTCTTCTTTTTCTTGATGATTCCCTCCTCTCTCTCTCTCTGGGTAATTCAAAATTTTTTTTTTTTTTCGGCTGGTGCAGCATAAGCCTCAGGCTTCCTTGCACTCTATGGCTAATAATAATAATAATAATAATAATAATAATAACCTGAATGCTTGAGGCCATTTCTCTAGTATTGTCAGTTCCTCAACCCAGGACCACTGTACATCAATTCTTTCTTCTTTCATAATAGCATCTGGTAGACTCTCACAGTAGAAATGATAGAATTAATGCAACAAAACATCTATATCTTCATCTATTTCTTTATTTTTAATAACATCAAAAAAAGTAATGGTACCTTTTCAAAATTGGAAAACAATACATTACAAATTGATGAAATTTGTGCTACTTTGGCATTTATAAGAACATCATTTCAATGTCAACTTCTGCACCATGTAGTCACACGCAGCCATAAAGCACTTCCTCACCAAGCAAAAGAACAGTCTTCTCTTGTTGTATACAAGAGATTACTCTCAAAAACAATATAAATTCTAGTTTAGTCTGGTATGGTAATCAATTGCCAAAATGGAATTGGAATATTTCAAAACCGTTTGTAAAGTAAATCTGCATGTAACATTCTTCAACATATCTAGGAATAATGACCTCAGTACATGGATGTGAGGTATGTTGGATTGATGAGCTATGTTTGGATTTTCAAATGTTGGCATAACACAACATTTAAAAGAAACAAGAAATTGCTTTATTCAAGCCAAACATGAACAGACCTTCTGCATGAGTGAGAATAACATGTCTAGAATTATCAACTTCCTTGGCCTGTTTACGATTGCTTTCACCAGAATTTTGTGATTCAGAAATTCTTTTTCTTGGGGAGTTCATTAATTTCTGTTTTTTCAAATCTTTTGGATATGAACTGGATTTGGATACAAGTCAGTGGCATACTGGTAGTGACTATTTGTTGTACTTTTCAATTTGGCAACTCTGAAACGTGCTCATATGGCTTTCTTACCACTTCTTTAAATATAATTATCAAAGGTTTCTATTGTTCTACCAGTGTAGTTTGACATTTAACAAGAGATAGCCAATGTATACATTCATACTTCATATTCTTTATTTCAGTGGCATCATCAATGGTTAAAACTGTTTAAATCTAGCTTTCCTTTTAGCGCTTCTCTCTCTTTCGATAGTAGTAAATGTTCCCCGAAATAGACATCCATTTTCAATGGAAGGCATGTAGATCCCTTTTCAGCACACAAATTACTAAGATGACAAAGACACCATATTATCACCAAGTGTTCAATTTCCTCTTTTAACACCCTTGATAATCCAGTTTTGAAGATATTCCACATGTTTTCAGGTGATGTCCAATGATGTACCCTACAGGGTTACCTTTGAATGCTAGTACTGAGAGCAAGCTGATTTCGATCTGAGGGGTTTTTGATGTGAAAACAGCTTTGGCAGGGCCTACTAAATTTCAGACTGATGTAAAACCAATTTGCTGTGAAAATGCAATGTGGAAATTACATAAATTATGCCACTTCCTAATATGGAGCCCGTTATTTTGTAACTTGTACAATAGCTGAAGCACGTGCGGCTAGCCGATTTCACTGGCATTCACAGCCAAGAACAGAGTAGGTTTACCTAGCTGTCTAATCATAGTGAATAGATTGCACTTACGATGAGCCCAGCAGTAGGTCGAGTCTGGAATTGTCCTTAGTTTAGTATCTTTACCTATGTATTTGAAAGCCACCATCAAAGACGTTCGCAATCTCATTATCTTCATTGCTATATAAAGGAAGGAGATAATATGGAGTAATACTACGTTAGTCAGATCATCCGAGCTCGCTTGTTGCCACCATGAATGGAATCACATGTAAATTTGCAGTGAATGTTCCGAATTGTCCAAGATATATGCTGCGAAAGGCCAGTTCCTCTGTGTGCTCATCACACAGTATAAGCTTTGTGGCATGTTAGTTTCTCCTGGGGCGATTCTAAGATATTTATCGCTGCTCCACAACAATGTTTGCTGTTGAGTGATGAGACTTTCCTTGATTGGAACTGCTTCACTTATGTCATCTTTAGCCAAATTAATTTCCGTGTGACTGTCACAAAGAATGACTGATCTATCATGATTTGATACAATCGGTAGAGAGGCATGTTGACCAAATACTGAAGGCATGCTTTAACCACTCGCCTTCTTACTAATCTGATCAAATAGCTGGACTTGTGTATTTTCTTGCATTTTATATGCATGGTTATACAATTATTGTCATCAATCTTCCTTGGCAAGTGATGGACCATTGCATTGACTGAAATGGGCACATGGATTATTTGACCCAGAATGCTGTATTGTCCGTATGCGTGCCTCAGGTGCCTTATCTGCATGAACGGTAAGTGACAAGAAATGATCCTCTCTGTGACTAAATCCAACTTCGGTAAATGCAATGGAATTTCTTGGTAGACAAAGTCCAACTTAGACAGCTCTGGAATGGTGTTGTTCTTAAGTGATCCTCTGCAGCTATTACACACAAGGATCCCATTGACAACAACAACAACAGGAAAAGGTGCATCTTTAGCAGCTAGTTTCTTTGTATCGTTTTCGGGATCATCTATGTAATATATAGAAATATGTAATATATGTAATATATATCGTTTTCAGGATCTTCTATATATGTAATATATAGAACAGAAATCATTTTTCATAATAAATCTCTTTTCAAACTCTCGATGCGCATTCTTATGTAAAGAGTAGCCGGCGTAAGGAAAAGGAGCATGATCATTTAAACTCGTCTGCTCCACAACTGAGAAATGTTCCTTTGTACATAATTAATACTCATTTCGGGCACATCATTGTTAGATGGAGTGACATGATGGTTGAAGGCACTGCTAAATCCAACGACTGATTTTCTGTTTGTCTTTTACTCAATCTCAATAGTCTTTGTCATTCTCACACACTCATTGCTACTTCTGTCTTTATTTTCTTAGGCTGGCTTGCTCGATACTCTCGACATCGCTCTGCATTTGACTCAGGCATCATTGAACACTCAACTACAGCAGTGTGGCATTCAGTCCCTTTCACTAATAAGAAAATTATTGTTGTGAAAACATCTATAGCGGCACCTAACAATGGAACGTAATGAAAATGCAGATTGCAACAATACAAATACTTGTATGACTGTGATGTCACTATTCAACAAATGGCTACAATAAAATGGGTAATTAGGCTATTAGTTTGGATCTTCCAAACATTGATTTGGTTGAGTAAGTAGCAGGCATGAGCATAAAACATTACATCATTCATACTAAAGTATGATGCTAATGTTGATCTGGTAGAGTAAGTAGCGGGCATTAGCATAAACATTCACATTATTCATAACTTCGGTTCTAGCTGTTCGATTTTAAAATGGTTCAAGTTTCCGTCAAAGATGTTTTCACGTAAAACATCTTTCATGCGTACAGGGTACACACGCGGTTTTTTTTTTTATTACAAAAGGGCACCACAACGGAATATAGCATAGAATCGCTTTGATTACTGTCACCTTCAGTAATATGCATCAAAAATGGCCCATTTTTTAGAGCCATCACAACCTTTTCTTTCCCTATCTGTGCAATTTCACTAGCAATACCATTTGTTTTTTGTTCTTCCAAAAGTGTTTTTTTAAATTTCACTATTGGGAAACATGTTTCTGAACACCATGCTTGCATAATCAGCACAACTGAGAGAAAGATTACGTTCTGTAATAAAATATGTCAATAAACATATGGCATGTAGAACACAACATCTATTTTTAACATGAAACAATATTAATTTTTGCATTTCTTTCTGTGTATGTTTATTTATTTGCCAAAAAAAAAAAAAAAAAAAAAAAACCACTACCACAGCAAACCAGATAGCCAAGTTGTTAATGAAAACAGGCATTTGTTAACAAAATTTGCATATATATTTTTAAAATTTCAATATTAACATAGTTTTCTTTTTGTGAAAATCAAAAGATGAACTAAATATAGAGTTTACACAAAATCATGGAGAAACCTTTTCTCAGCGACTAGAGTAAAAAAAAAAAAAAAAAAAAGGGCCAATTACCATCATAAACCTGGACAGCTGGCAGCTATAACACAAAAAAATTCAAATTATTATACTAGGGCCACCCATTATTTCTAATATATATCCATATATGTATTTTGTCTGTAAATTGCGTATGTTCTCTGGTTGATTTGCCTGTTTTGCTGGACGAAAAACCTTGCTATCTATGCCTCAGACCAACTAACTCAGCCATGGAGTGAAAAAAGCCCATTAAACTTCCTCGCATCATCGACGGGATTCGAACCCAGGCCATTTCCACCTGGTGTGGGGAGTACGGTGACGATACCACTGTGCTACCTGTGCAGACAGCTCAGCGTAACATATGCACCAGAAAGGAAAGGTGCAAGTCCAAAGCAGCACCATACAGGCTCACCTCAGCCAAAGAAATTCCTTACTTAACATCAGCTGAGAAAGTGTTACTGTATTTTGCATCTTTAAGGAGGTATGCTTCTGAACCATTTAAAGCCTGCAATTTGAAAAGAACATCTGTAATTCTAAGTTAAACTTTGAATTGAGACTAGAGATGGCAACGCTTACAAGAATATTTCTAATGTGCTTTTAACATTTGAAAAATGACTGAAAAATGTATATATGTCCTCTACCATGCTGACTAAAGAAGATTGTATATACACATATTCTAGAAAAGATTAACAAATCAAGTTTTTATTTATTTATTATTAATTTTATTTATTTATAGAAGTAGGCTGTAATATTAATAATTTAAAAATAAAGTATGATTCTCTAACATAACCTTTGGGGCACAGTTTTATTATACAGACTTACTAGTGATATATAAAAATAAAACAAAATATAATTTAAGTAAGAATTTTTTTTTTTTTTTTAAGCATACTTAAAAACTGACTGACCTGCTTGCAAAGTGTTTCCAGTAAACACACATGATGTGTATAATGCTTGTAGCTAATGGCATTTTTGATAAGAGGAAGAAATGGTGGGATTTTCTGAACCATATCTGTCACTAATGCTAATTCAGCAACCAGATGTATGCACCTGTAATGAATTCAATGATCATATAAGATTATCTTAGTAGCCATAGCTTGTTTTTGTTTTTTTTTTTTTTTTTTAGGAGCATTAGCAACTAAGGCCATATTGCTCCGGGATATGCGGTGGTCATTCCTTGACCTTTCCGCATCCTCCGTATTTGGTGGTGACGGGCTCGAACCCCGGTCTAATCAAGAAGCGCGTGCTACGAGTAGCCATAGCTAATGTTAATGGTGACTGATATATAAAATGGGCAGTAGCTATCCACTGTGGTTTAACTTTCTGTATATCTACTAAACTACAATAAAAATGTCTGATGTACAACAGATCAGCCATCAAATAATAATGCATTTCTCATTATAATATTTGGCCTAATGCTCATAACAGTTACTTGTTACTAATTTAAGAAAATGCAAATAGTGTTACATATATTTCCTACAATACAAAAAACAAAAGGGGTAATGAAAATATTTATTATTAAGGTATTACCTATTTCTTATTTCTGAATAGTTTTTCAATTTGAAATTGAAAAAAAAAAAAAAAGAAAAAAGAAAAAAAAAAACAAGACAATATAATGCTGCAATATATCACTTTGACACATTTTTTTAGTGCTCATGATACGAGCATTGTTTGAATGTTAGCATTAATGTTGTTATTCATTTGCTTTATTTTCCTTGTTACAAATAAGAAATGAGAAAAATGTTCATGGCAATAAACCAGTTTAAGGTAATGCTTCCATTTCTAGGGTTCTGTGTTTAGCAGAAATTTTAAATGTTTGTGAGGTAATCTCAAAAATCACAAATGCTGCTTTCATCTTTCTCACACTTTATTCAGAAACTGGATGTCATTTCATTTTCCAATTACTACTCAGCATTTTTTGTTGAACTTGAAAACATTTCCACTCAATTTATTATCTTCAAGTGCTACCCTCTTCTGCCAAGAACTACAGGTAATATGCCTGTTAATCTGAAACCTTTTCAAATTGTGAAACCCATTTTGCAAATGAGCGCCTACTCTTGATATTTTCAAGTAGTACTATTCCTGAATTGCTTCCAAGGATTGTTCTCATAACAGAGCTTAACCTTTCAGAAAATGAGCTACAGCATGTGTTTCAGAAGCTAGTGAACTGCTGTAAAAGGTGTATAGAATGTAAACCAATCTCCCAAGTGACTCAGACTCAGAGCAATGATCTCAGTCCGCATATTTTCGGAACAGCCCTCATAAATTTCTTGGAAAAAAAAAACCCAGTGCACTAGGATGTGTTAATAACTTTTTATTTGGAAAGAAAACCCAAACAGTTTATAATAAAGTCAACAGACTTCTACATGAGCCCCTGTCCAAATGATACTTGATTTCAGACCAGGTTTATTCCAACACACCTGCACTGATGATGGCAATCAGTGCAGATGTGATTATGTACACACATTGTGCAAGCAAAATATGCATACGTAATATGGCAATGTTAGACACATTGTTGGAATAAACCATGTCTGTCACATAGCCCAGAAGGAGAAATCTAATGGAGTTACGTTAGGCGAATGAGGAGGCCACTGTATTGGCTCACCATGCCTAATCCAACAGTCTGGAAACATGTCATTCAGAGCGGTGCACACCTGCAAGCTCAAATGAGACAGTGCTCCATCTTGCTGAAAGATTACAATGTGCTGTAGGTGTGCAATCTCAGGAAATGCTTATTGTTCCAGAATGTCTAGGTATGTGATTCATGTAACGGTATCCACCAAGAAGAAGAGGAATGGTCTGATAATCATGTTCTTCATAAGACCACACATTCAGTTTTGGGCTGTCAGGAATGTGCTCTTGGATAGAGCACAGTTTTTAAGAACCCCACATTTGAACACTGTGTCAGTTAACTTTAACCGAGATGTGAAATGTTGCCTCACTGGAAAAATAACGACTCAAAAAATTGTAGTTTTGGTCAATGTGATCAATAGTATGAATAGGGAAGTTTTGTGGCATTGGTTTGTGACTCAGCTTGATTTCTTGAATCATTCTGCAATTTATAGGCATACAAATGTAGCTGCTTGTGTATGACCCTGTGCAGAGTTTCATGGGGCATGTTCAATTTCCTTGATGCATGCCTGATTGAGTTCCATATGCTCGAATAAAGGCAGCATGTACCTCTTCGAGTCACTCTTCTGAAATGCTTTGATGATCTCCTCCATGTTGCTTCTGAACACTACTGGCATTCAAAAATGTCCTGTACCATCTCTGTATAGACTCTGGGTCAGGTGCATCTTTGTTGAACACATGTCTAAATTGCCTTTGAACTGTGAAAGCAGATTTGCTTTCTGAAAACCACACTGTCTTTGCATTATCTTGCACTAATGCCATTTGTACACAAATGGCAGCAGCACCACAGCCTCAGTCACAGCGCATTTCAAAACATCAACAATGAAACTTGACCATATTCCTTCTACTGGCTCCCACTACGTTGCCAAATGTACAACACATGAATTTTAACCAACTTTTAAAATCAAGAATGGTCAAAAGGAATACCCTGTAATACATGCAGGATAGGACATGATATTGCCAGGGTGATGTGTGTGTGTGTTTGATGTAAAGAGTGTGAGGATATTAGGCACCAACTCAGAATTGTTATGAGCTTTTATAATAATTGTTATGGGCTTGAAGAATAGGATGGATGCTCATGATGGATTTAAATTAGTTCCATCGAGTTCTTAGCTGCCCATCAGAACACCAGAGCTTGCACTTGGGCATCAGACAGCACAGTGCCAACCCCCAAGTCAGAATGTGCTGGACCCACGGGAGCTAGTTGTTGTTAGTGACTCTATTGTCTGGGAAATATATTTTTGCAAAAATGATAAGTGGAATAGGACCAGGGGTATGTCTGATAGGAAAAAAAGTTGATGATATTGTACAGCAGATATCTTTTAAGGGTACAAAAGGTGATACTGTTGTACACATTGGCACTAATGATATCAAGACTAGGAGATCTGCAGACTTACTTAACAGGTACAGGGCAATGTTGAAAAAAGTCACGAGTTAGGGTTAAATTTGATAGTGTCTGTCTGCAATTCTGCCCATATACTATAGGAGGGAGTATATGATGAGCGCTCTGTCAATTAGTTTTTCCCTAGAGAGATTGTGCAAGGCTCATGGGATAGAATTCTTTACAGCGTGGTCTGTTCTTGTTAACAGGAGAAACTGCTTCTACAGGGACAGGATACACTTAAATAGAAAGGGTATAAAAATATGTGCTGATGATGCTATTCAGGCAGTATTAGATGGGTCAGGAATTTGGGGGGGGACATAGACTAATAGATTAACAATAGCTGCAGAGAGAAGTAAAAGTGATTCTTGCACTGCTTCTATTGAAATGAGCAGCAGCCTGGAAGTTAAGGTGACAGCGATTTTAATGACTGTTGGGAGTCATCATGGAACAAGTAAATACACAGGATCTATTAGGATAAGCAAAAGTAATAATAGATGCATGTATACTTGTATATACATCAATCCTAGGAGCACAGAAAATAAATTTGATGAATTTGAAGTGCTGGTCAAAACATCAAATGCAGGCACTGTGATATCAGACACGTGGTGTTACTCAGATAAAAGGAATACAGAATTTGAATATAAGAAATACATTGTCTACAGAAAGGATATAGTATATAGAGTTCAATGTCAAACAGCCCCAGGTTCCCCCCACCCCTAACTGCATGTTTGTATACTGTGTCACAAGTATATTGTGTACAAACTCTGTAAAGGCCAGAGACAGTGTGACTTTTAGTGTTGGTCTGCGTAGTATAGCTTTGGGTTGTGTTGTTCTTGTGGTTTCTGTGGCCTTTGGTTTGACGTCAGCACAGGGAAAACAAAAATGAAAGCAAGAGTATGTTATAGGCTTAATGACTCCTATGATTACAATGAACTGTACAAAGAAATAGTGGGGCAGTAAATCAGAATGTCTTATAATGGGTGATTTTAACTTCCCAGATATTGACTGGAACTTGTGGGTTGATCACTCGCACACTAGCAAGATTTTTGTGGATTTATTGGTTGTCTGTTTTCTACAACAGCATACCATAGAGGCAACACAACGTAGTAATACACTTGATCTGATTATCAGCAGTGATTATTCATGCATTAAAAATCTGCAGATAAAAGAACCACTAGATAGCAGTGATTACTGTGTACTGATGTCTGATTTACTTAAAGATCTAACTACCATCAAGAGTAAGGGGAAGGGTTGTTGCTTTCATAAAGGTGATGAGTGGGACCAACTGATCCTGTTACCATCAGTAAATTCTAAATGGGAAGCATTCAAGGAATTAATCATGGAAGTTGCTAGGCTTTTCACACTGACTAAGAGGCGCCTCCGCAGCCAGGTGGGAAGGAGCAGCAGTGCGTAGCACACACGCTTCTTGATTAGACCGGGGTTCGAGCCCGTCACCACCAAATACGGAGGATGCGGAAAGGTCAGGGAATGACCACCGCATATTCCCGGAGCAATATGGCCTTAGTTGCTAATGCTCCTAAAAACCAAATAACAACAACACTGACTAAGAAATACTCTTCAAGGTATAGTCCTAAACAGATGTCAGGTGAACCAATGAGCCTCATGGCAGAGAAGAAAATGTATGGGATGCATATAAATTCTTCTCTGCCATGAGGCTCATAGATAAAATCAAGTCACAAAGAAGGTTTAGGTATGGAAAGGCAGATTATGAGAAATCTTTGGCACAGGAAGCAAAAAAAACTCAGCAAAGACTTCTTTATTCTACAGGGACAGGATACACTTAAATAGAAAGGGTACAAAAATATGTGCTGATGATGCTATTCAGGCAGTATTAGATGGATGGATTAACACTAGAATGAAGAGGATAAATCATATTGGTGCACTTGATACTGATGATTTGACTATTAATGATCCTGCTCAGGTCGTTGACAAACTGAATGAGTATTTTGGATCTACATTCATGTGCGAGGAATTCTTTAGGGAAGTGGAGCACAGAAGTTTATCAAACTCTAACAGCTAAATGATTTTGTTAAAGTTAAACATAAGAAAGGCACCAGGCGGATGGGTTCCATCCAGTTACATTAAGGGAGGCAGCAAACCCTTAGCCATAATTATGAGAGCATCCTTGAATTCAGGGGAAGTCCCTGCAGACTGGATATGTGCAGATGTATCTCCAATTCACAAAGGGGATCAAAGAGTGACAAGTAATTTTACAGACCTGTTAGTTTAACTTCTATTCCGGGGAAAATAATGGAGTAACCAGTTAAAGAAGTAATGCAGGACCATCTAGACAAGATGCAGTTATACTTCAGATGCAGCATGGGTTTGTTAAGGGAAAAATCTTGTCTGACCAATTTGATTGGATAATATGATGCAACCACAAAGGAACTGAATGCAAAAAATAATTTTGGTATCATATACTTGGATTTCAGGAAAGCATTTTATACTGTCGCACATAAAAGACTGCTGAACAAATTGGAAAAGTGTGGCTTTAAGGCAAGTTGATGCTATGGATAAAGGGATGGGCGAGTGGGAGAAGACAGAGTGGTAATCAATGGAGACTGTTCTTTATGGACTAATGTTATCAGTGGATTTCTCCAGGGCCCTTTGTTGTTTTCTACATTTATCAATGATACTGATGAAGGCATACCAGGCTTAATGTACAAATTTTCAGATGATACAAAGGTTAGCAGGGTGGTTAATACAGTAATGATGGTATGCTACTGCAACAGGATCGAGAAATGACAATTGAAGTTTAACATTTTCAAATGCGAGGTAATGTATATGGGTAGTACTTTGCATTTGTATGGTACTAAGCTGTTATCAGGGTAAGTGGAAAGTGGGATATTGTGCAATCATGAAGTTCTCTGAGCAGGCTGCCAGGTTAGCACATGGGGCTTTGTCAATGATACTGGAATTTTGCTAGAAAGAATAAAGAAGTGATTATTCCATTGTATAAGGCAGGGGTGGCCACCTTACTTTTTGTGATGCAATCTACTTTTTTTTTTTTTTTTTTTTCAAAATGTGCCATAATCTACCATCTCAAGAATTTCATTGCACATGGTTAAAAAGGTTTAAAATTAAATACAATTCAGAATTCTTATTTTAAATTCATACGTATTTAAAATTTTAATTTATGCAAAATTTGTGTCTTCATGTCATCTGCCAAGCTTTCATAATCGGGGATATACTGTGATAACGCCAACCGTAAAGGATCTTCTGTATGCAAGTCCGTAAGAGTAGAGCGATTCTTCGTCTTTGTTTGCTTCAAATATGAAAAGGTTGATTCACATAAATATGTGGAACCAAAACAGAAATTTAAAAGTTCACTGCATTTTTTTACATTTGGGTACTTTTCTCGGCAAACATATTTCCAAAACTCTTTTTCTGATGATCTGGCTTTTAGGAAGATATTGTTTCTCAATGTAATAATTTCAATTTCAAGTAATATTTTCTCCATGCGAAAAATCTCAGCCTTTTTTTTCTGCAATTTGTTGCGTATCTAAGTCGACATTAAATGGATAAGAAATATATTGAACAATGTCTTCAATTGTTTTAAAATCACTTAATCTGGTTTTAAAATCATCCACAACTTTCTCAATTTCAGAAACATATTTCCACTCTATAAAATTCAAAAACAGGATATTTTTGCAAATGATCTTGCATATTTGCAAAATGATCGGATTTTTTTTCCCTTTGAGATCCTTAGCCATTGCCAAAAATTGATATTTATATGCAGAAATACTACTAATCAGTGCATTTAAGTGCCTTTCTAAATTTCCTTTTTTTTGGGTATAGCTATGCAAGCATTTCAAATCAAACAACAGTATTTTTCTTTTATCATTACAAAGAAGTATTCTAGTTCCCAGTCTTGATGAAAATTATATGTTTTGCTCTTTTTTCCAGTATTAATTTTAAATCAAGGGTTATTAAATTAACGTATAAGTACTGTCCAGTTATTAATATTAAGTAAGCTTAATAAGAATTCAACACATACACATGCTCGCCACAATGTAACTGCATGCATTTTCAACAGATTTGTAATAAGCGTATGCAGTGGGGTGCATAATAATAATATTTAGATTTTTGACTAATCTATTTTTTATATATATTTAAAATTTGTCATGATCGACCGAAATTAAAACCGCAATCGACTTGTTGGCCACCCCTGGTATAAGGCAATGATCAAGCTACATCATGAGTACTACATACAGGTCTGGAGGCCTGCTTTTAGGAAGGTTGTAGAGCTGCTTGAACGAATACAGAGAAGGGCAACTACATTGATGAGGAGAACAAAGCAGTGCTCTTAACAAGAAAGACTTCAGTTCTGCAAATTGTGGCATCTGGAGACTAGGCACCTGTGAGGTGATCTGATTGAGGTATTTAAGGCTTTGAATGGATTGAGCATGTTCAGTGCTGATCGCATTCTTTCTCTTGCTCAGACTACATGAGAGGGCATAAATTCAAATTGAGGAAGGCCAGTTGCAGAATAGATGTGCAGAAATTTGCCTTTAGCCAGTGTGGTGAATTGTTGGAATAAACTTCCATCTGTTATTGTGGAAGTTGATAACTCAATTTCGAATAACAGAGCGTAATAAGTTGATAACTTCAATAAATGCAAATAAGAACTAGACAAATTGTCAAAACCCATTAATCAGGTATTAAGGTCTAAGCCATGAATGGTAATTCTTAGTATAAAAAGCCCACTATGTCACTGAATGTGCAGATGATTGTATTACAGTATAAAAGAGGTAATAACGAATTTTTTATGATTTTTTTGATTTCTTAAAGTTTTTTAAGATTTATTTCGCTATTTTTTTTTTTTTAATATGATTTGATTTGTGAAATAATTTCACCTTGGTTAACCACATCAAAATAAGAACAAATTAGTATTTAAAAGTAATTATGTATAAAGTTTCATTTTTAAAATTTTCAAAATTTCTTGAAGAAAACTCACTCCACAGAGCTGCTGCCCACAGTAAACTTATTGTATGGTGCTCAAACTCATAAAAGGACACACTTTGGAAAGGGTTAAATACAAACCTGAATGTTTAACAAACCATTAGGATGCACATTTTTTCCAATCTTTGCCTTCTTGTCCATGAGAATTAACTCATTTCAAATGTGTCTGAGAAGTGCATGAGGAATTACTTTATGGCATCAATTATGTTACTTGGTTGTCACTGGGATTTAGGCAAATCAACAACTATGACCATATTGCATCACTGTGTATTGTGTCTAAAAATTTTTCATGGATTGACTGCATGTTGTGCGGGTTAAAAAATGCAGAATAACTTATAGGAGAAGACCCTACTTTCTCTGCCCAAGATCAGCTAACTATTGCCTTGATTGCAGAGAATTTTATAAATTCTTCAGCTGTTGACACGCATCAAACTAAGATCTCTCTAAATAAGTAACAAGTGATGAAATTACCACACTGTCAAAGAGAACTCGAATTATTTCTTAAAGCTTTATCTTTAATATTTTCATCACAAAGGACAATTTTCTTTGTCACACACACGGGCACACATACCACAAAGATACTCAGTGTACTGAAACTAAACTACAGTAGTTTCAGTAACTGATATCAAGTATTACTTAATATTATTAGATAACAGTTGTGCTTACTGTTACCACTGCACAAAGAAAACATATCTTTTTTTCCAAAGTAGGAAATTTTTTCTGAAAGTAGTAGCAGCGTTTGAACCCAAACTGAAATTTATGAGGATGGATGTACCATGCAAATTCTTGAAGATTAAATTTCAAAGATCCTGGCTAAAAAGTTAATAATTGAGATGGGTTAGTAATAACAAGGATCAGATTTATCTCCATAACTTTTGAAAATAGGAAAAGTGCAAACATCTGAAAGCATTAAGATACTTGATCATTTTTTAAACAGAATGACTGGTAGCACATCAAGTTTTTCAGCAGTATGGTCTGACTCCGTAGCCGAGTGGGCAGGAGCGGGAGTGCTGTAGCACACGCTCTTTGAGTAGACGGGGGTTATGTATGGTAAGCCTCCGTAGTATGGTAAGCCTCAGCAGTATGGTAAGCCTCCGTAGCCGAGTGGGCAGGAGCGGGAGTGCAGTAGCACACGCTCTTTGAGTAGACCGGGGTTCAAGCCCCTGACTGCTGAATACGGTCGATCTGCCAACCCGCACTGGACCAGCGTGGCAGATTATGGTCCATTTCCCTCAGCATGAAAAGTTGAGGAGGCTTCCATCCTGCAGTGGGCTGATAATGGCTGCACTTTACTTTTTTTTTACTTTATGGTCTGACTTTAGAAATAACAGTTAAACAGTTAAAGTTAAGAAAACTGTTGGATTGAAGTAAAAAAATAAATTCACACAATCCTGAATGTTCACTACTGACCGAGAAGTGTTCAGAACCAGTGTTACAATTGAGGGAAGAAGCTGAGAAAACTTGTGCAAAAAAGATTTGCCTTTTTGGTAGGTGAAGAATAGCAAGAATAAAAGCAAGAGAGTAGGTATATGTTTTGAGTTAGTCAAACTTTTAACAAAACCCCAGACAAGCTGGAGTCATGTAAAGCATATTAAATGGATCTAAGGTATAGACTGTACTGAGAATTTTAACCTCTCATCTGATAAAGCCACATATGACTGGGCGATTCTTAACAAAACACTTACATAGAGATTCTTGGAATGGATCATAAGTTATAAGGCTATTAGACATCCATTGGGGGAAGCCTTTTTTGCTTTAGATCTTAAGAGAACAAATGACTGAATCCCACCATACAGCTGGTCATAAAATAAATTAAGACAACAGTCAAATGAACTGAAATCAGATAAGTTCTGCCAGTCAGAAGCTGAGAAAAAATCAGTTAAGACACATCCAATCTCCTAATCTGAAACAGCACAATGATATTTTCTAAAACTATGTAGTTGGTATTATCAAAATCTAAATTCAGTATGATTAGAATATAGTCAGATGGCATGATCTCATCTCCCTGTGATGCATTAAGGACAACTGGAACCTGTGTAAAAACTAAATCAAGCTAAGTATGATTCCTGGTTGGGTTGAGAATGAACAAATCTGAGTTAAGTTATTGTTGAGCCAAATATTGCAGAACTAACAGTTGATGTAGGCTAGCATACAGAATCAAAAGCCTAGAAATATTAAGATCACCAATAACAATGGGACTTGTTTGGTTTTGTCAACATACTTCATCGATAACGTCATCCAAAATTCACGCCACATCCAAGCCAATTGGAGGAGGCAGATAAAATAACATGAGGAAAAATTGATATTTGCTGAAACTTACTAGCAGGGATAAACTTTCTAAGATTAAGAAGTGCCGGAAAGAAAGAACTTTGACATTTTAGCATTAGAATAGGCATATGATGCAAGAAAGCAAGCTTATATAGCATCAGCCAAAAAAAAATCCCTCCCAGTTCACCCGTCCATTCACTCCAAATGTTTGTCTAATTCTGCCCTGAACTTATTTAAGTTGTTGACCTCCACTACAACAGATGGAAGTTTGTTCCAACTATCAACCACCTGCTAGCTAAAGGCAAATTTCCACACATCTGTTCTACAATTTTCTTTCCTCAATCTGAATTTATGTTCCCTCAGATGAGTAATCTGAGCAAGAGGTAGAATCCCATTAGCACTGAGCTTGCGCAAACCCATTCAAAGCTTATTCCCTCAACTAGATTACCTCACAGGTGAGGTAATCTAATTGAGTGCCTAGTCTGCAGAACTTAAGACTTTCTTGGTAACGCCAACCCTTTGTCCCGCTCACCAATCTCGTTGTCCTCCTCGTTCCTCCTCTACATCTTTCCTAAAACGAGGCCTCCAGACCTGTATACAGTACTCAAAGTGTGGCCTGACCATTGCCTTATACAAGGAGACAATCACCCCCTTCTCCCTGCTAGCAAAATTCCTGAATATCATTGACAAGACACCATGAGCTACTCTTGCAGCCTGTCTGCACTGCTCAGAAAACTTCGTATCTGACTGCACAATTACCCCTTTTCATTCTTCACTATCTTGAGTGTAGTACCATTCATTTGATATGTTTCTGTGGGTTTACTGCTACCCATATGCAGTACTTTACATTTGTCATTGTTAAACTTCAGTTGCCACCTCTCAGCAGATCTGCTCAACTTTCCCAGATCCTGTTGCAGTAGTGTACTATCAATCTGTATAATTATTAAAATATTATATTTTAATGAAGGAGACTGAAATTCTTGCTCCCTAGAATTGCAGTCAGCATGGTAGATGATATAAGAAGAAGAAGACAATTCAGACATGGCTACTTGCTGCGTAGATTAGCAGCAAGTAGCCATGTTTTTGTGATTAAGAGAAAAGCAAAATAATAAAACGAAGACTGAAAAAGAGTAAAAACAACTAATATCCTTAATTAAACTTCTACAATTATCACAGTAAATAAATAGTAAAAATGATTTAGAAACATAACTAGAAAAACTTGAGAGCTAAATTGATTAACGGGTTCTCTTCTTCAGGATGAAGCAACAGGGTAAGCAAAGGGCTCGATGGCAGTTAAAAATTACAATTACATACATTATAATAAACATGTTCTATTAAATTGTGATATATTAAAGAAATATCTCAAAATACAATTATTATATTGAACTTTAACTCCTTCTCGGAATTTTTTTCCGAAAATGGGCCGTAACGGACAGACTTTTTTTATTTTACAGATTAAAAGTATGCATCATGCGAACACTCACTGTATAGTTTTTTTGTGTTTTTTATTAATTTTTTCGTAGAAAATACACTGGAGTAATTAACCCATTTGGGCTATCCCGAGTTATTTCGTGTATGCCAAAAAGTGTGCAAATTATACAGATTTTTTTAATAAATTAGTGCTTGAGTTAAAAAAAAGGCACAAAAAAAGGTCTTCATTATTCATTATATGAATAAATTTAAAAAATCAAGTGGAACGCACAAGCAGTAACCTGCCGCCACAAGCAATAATCGCAAACTAACTACATTCTGACACACGGCCGTCACAAGTGGACAGGCGAGGTAAGCATCGCTTACAGGCGGCAGTTCAAGAGGGTGCTGAAATATTTTTTGATATTGTTTTTGTGAATTATTTTCGTGGGTTCAGTATTTTGCATTTAGGACAGCAAATTATATTTTGCTTACTGGCGGCACAGGAATGCACAGTACGGTTCTGACATTGCTGTACAATATAAGTAAAATGAAAGCCAGTCATATGCTGCCAGGCATAAGAAAATCTTGAGAAATCTCGGGATTTACCTGGCTAATGCAAAATTAGCCAGATAAATGCCAGAGAAAATACATTTCAGTCCTAAATTTGGAGGTATTATTGTTTGCTTCAGATATTATTACATCCCATGATATTTTTGTGTAGTTCCATTTAACTTTTGAAACTAAAAACAAGATATTTCGGGATAATCCATGAAGGAGTTAAAGAACAAAGTGCAAGCAAAAATTCTGTTAATACACTCATACAAGGATATTAATCTGAAAGTGGTTGCAGTACACCTGACAGATGTAGCATGAAAAGGATCTTCTCACAAAATTTTTGATTAAAGGTTGATTACTGAAACTTTATTACTTAATTACTAAAACTTTATCTTCCAAAAGATAAAACAATTTTACTAGAGTAGTTTTTGTAGTAAAATTTTGCAATCTTTGAAGATTAACTTCACGAAAGCAGCTATCAGCTCTAGGGCAACTGTTCGTGTAACTTTTTTCCTTTTTTGTTTAGTGGTTGTGCTACACTTCACATGTGTTGCTCCAAAAAAAAAAATATATATATTAAAAATGCAAGCAAATATTGAAAATGTGTATGCATACACATTTGTGTATGCAAAATCCATGTAGACGTGGTTCTTAAATTTATTTTTTATATTTTTTCCCCACATAATATATAAACAGAAATGTGTGCAAATTTTTGAAATTTTATTATGCAATAAAATTCTTGAAAACCTGTAAAATGGAACTTCAGTGTATAGTATCCAATATATAGGTGTTTCAATGAAAAGGCATCAGGGTTATTTTTTGCCATATTTGGGCTGAAAGTTTTGAATTTGATATTAAAATTAGTATACATAAATCTTGCTGTTTAGATTTTAGCAATTTCTAAATTAAAAATTTGTCTAATCAACTGAATTTTGCTCAATGGGAAAGTTTTTACCATCCTCAGCTTTGTCTAAAAAATCACTTAGTGTACTTCTAAAATAAAAACGGATTTTATTTGAAGAAACCATCCAAAACAAAAGAATAATATACAGTAATCGCTGGTTATAGTGATCATGTTTGCAAACTGAATTTTTATTCAAATAAACGGCAATTCTAATAAGCGAAAATTGACATATATTATCCACATGCTATAAAAATAAAGATATAAAGCAAATTTACACTTTATTACCAATTAAATGATATGTATAAATCGGAAGAATATTCTGATTTGTATGTTCCAAACAAAATAAAAATAAATTTATCCACAGGTTAGCAAAATAAAAATAAATTTATACTTACATATCTTAATTAATATATCAATTACACATAACAATTTGTAATATCTTTGTAATTTGTAATATGATTATAATTTAAAATAGTCACTTATTTTAGATTGTTTAAATTATCACTACAAAGTCTATTAATGTTTTTTCAATATTGTATAAAAGTCTATATTCACGATCACTTGCACCAGTTTCTTCCAACGCTCTCCACATGACAGTTATAGCTTCACTAGTTTGTAACTGGCATTCGTTTGGGTTAATCTTCATTTTCCTCCTCCTCGACAAAATTATCATAACACACTGGGCAATTTCTTCATCTGATAAAGCTGTAGTAACTTGTAGATCGCCATCTATGTCCACCCAATAATTAAACTCCTGTTCACCCATGTCTTCGGGCTTTTCAACGTGATCATTATCGTGACTTAGCTGTCCATCATGAATAATTAATCCACATTTTTTGAAACAGTTGCTAATGCAGGTTTCGGAAACTTCCATTCCAGGCACTCATTGTCACATGAAGTGCATTTAGAACAGTTATCTGCTTTGCGATGTCGATGATGTTCCCAAACCCTCATCTATAGACTGGATGATTCTTTTCCTCATATTCGATCTATAAAATGTCTTAAAGGTTTTTATTATTCCCTAGTCGAGAGGTTGAATCAGTGATGTGGTATTTGAAGGTAGAAAAACTAATTCAATGTTTCTGAAAGTCAACTTTGGATGAGCTGGGCAGTTGTCCAAAGCAATTTTTTTTTTTGTTTTTCTTATCCAATTTCAAAACCTATTTACAAAGATAATCTTCAAATAAAGAAGCTGTTTTACTCCTTTAAAACATCTAGGCGATATACTCTTGCCGATAACTAACGGCTTCATCTTGATTGTTTCCATCATGTTGCATGTTAAAAGAACTGTAATCCTGTACTTGATCTTCTTTCCTGCAGACGCAGAGGAATTTTTAAAAATCATGCAGTGGTCTTGGGTAGCCCTGTAGTACAACCCTGTTTCATCTGTATTAAAAATGTCTTCAGAATTATAAGTGCTTAACACAGTTTGCCAAGAGGTTTTCAATAAGGTGTCAGCTGCAGAACCATCGGAATCCTGTTTTTCCCTGTAAAGTTTTTTTGTAAGCAATATCATGCCTCTCCTTCCATCGCCTTAAACTCTGTGTAGTTTTTCAGCAAAATCATTAGCTTTTTGAAGAAGAATACTATGATTGATTGGAGCATTAAATGAGCTAGCCTGTTTGAACCAAACGAACAGAGCTTCATTTACTGTTTGGCATTTCCCATCACACTTTCCTTTTTCTGGATTCACTAATCACATTAGTGTTTAATGATTTTAATAATTTTGATAAAGATGACTAAGACACTCCTAATTTTACTACTGCTTCCCTTTGAGACATATTGCCTAAGTTTAATTTATCGTACATTTCTATAATTCGTAACTTATCTTTTACACTCAAATTCACTCCCTTTCTGTTCACTGACATTTTTTTTGGTAGTAAAATTTAAAACACAGTAAAAAAGATAATCTTCAATCAATAACAAAACACACGGCACACACAAGTGAGACAAAGTTTAGATATAGAAATGAAGAGCAGATTTCAGCGAAGGGGGAAACACATTTCACCATAATAACTAATAACTTGCAAACACACCAATTCCAGCTATCGGTATTATCGCAAATGAATAAGATCGAGTTTACTACCCATTTATTGCACTAACAGAAAGCACAACAAACCGGAAACTGCAAATTGTTTTATGATTGTGACGTCTATAAATGTGACCTCCAGAAATGTGCTTTAGAAAAATATCACAGTGGCATTCAAAATTGATTCTTATAACTGAAAATGTGATTCTAGTAAACGATGAAAGTGTAATGCATTTTATTGATTTGGATCGGTTCTTCGAAATTTGATTCTATTGAACGGCTGATTCTAATAACCAGTGATCACTATAACCAATGCTTACTGTACTTGTATTTCACAAAAGCTTTTGATACTGCTGCACATAAAAAGACTGCTGTACAAACTGGAGCAGGACAGCTTCTGGGGTTTTGTCAATGATATACAGGAATTTTGCTAGCAGGGATAAGGAGGTGATTATCCCATTGTATAAGGCAATGGTCAGGCATCTTGAATACTGCATACAGGTCTGGAGGCCTCATTTTAGGAAGGATGTAGAACTGCTGGAATGAGTACAGAGAATGGCAACGAGGAGCATCTGGAGACTACACCTGCGAGGTGACCTGATTTAGGTATTTAAGGCTTTGAATGGACAGAGCAAGCTCAATCTGGGGATTCTTCTTCTTGTTCAGAACACACACATGAGTGAGGCACAAATACAAATTGAGGAAGGACAATTGTAGAATAGATGTGTGGAAGTTTGCCCTTAGCCAGCGGGTGGTTGATTGCTTGAATAAACTTCCATCTGTTGTTGTTGTGGAAGTTGATAAATTAAATAAATTCAAGGAAGAACTAGACAAGAACAAGGACCCAAATGCATAATACCCTCGCCAGATCTATCCTAACCTATGGCTCTGAGACATGGACAATGAGCAAAGGGGATAGGAGGAGGGTGACTGGTGCAGAAATGTGCTTTATGTGCATAACTGCAGGTTATACCAGACTTGACATGAAAATAAATCAAGACATCCTGTCAGAACTGGAGACAACTTCAGTACTGAATTTTATCGATTCATACCGAAACAGATGGATCCAGCATGTAGAGAGAAAGGAGGATGGATGCTATTTGAAAGAGATTCTAAACTACAAATGCTGGGGAAGGAGAGACAAGAGGCAGACACCTACAAAGATGGAGTGAGATCATAACAGGCCACTAGGCTTAATACTGGACAGGAAGAAGAAGAAGAACTAGACAAACTATTTTTTTGGTGAATGAATAGGTGAAATGTAAGGTGGTGTTTTTTTCTTGCATAATTTGCTAATGCTAATGATTGTATGTTTCAGTACAAGTGTTTAGCTGCATAGAGCAGACAACTGTAAAACAGTAGCCTGTGTTGAGTCTTGCCACTATAAGCAGTGTATTACTATTTTTTTCTTCAAACAAAATTGGTTTACCTTTGTTTCAGAAGTACACACATATATATATATGTACATCAAGTAAAACAAAATTTTAATTTAATTTAAACAATTTTAGTCCAAATATGTCAATAAAGGCCTGAAAAACAAATAATCTAAACCTTAAAATACATGAGGTAGATTCACTGTATCAGTTAAAAAGTGATTGTTTTTTTAACTGAAACATTGTACACTTGTGAGTGTGTATATAAGCAGAAATGTGTGCTTTGGAATTTTGCATGCTTAAATGTTTTATAAAGTGGAAAGGACTAATATCTTCGTATTTATAACATCTTTAAAGAAATATTAATAAAAGTATTATTATTAAATTAATAAAATTAATTAATCAATAATTAATAAAAGAAATATTAATAACAATAATTAATAACTTCAGAAATATTAATAAAAGTTTTATTTAATTGAAAATAACAAGTAAAGAACATTGCTTTATGTTTCCCATATATGGACAAATTCAATGGAAAAGATTGGTAAAACTCAAGCAGCTGCTCTTGACATGTCAAAGGATTTTGATCGTGTTTGGTATAAATGTCTTCTAAATTCATATGATGTAATTTACTAAAAAAAATTAAAATATTTTTTTCTTTTCTTTTTCCTTTCAGGAAGTTGGGTCAAGCAAACTGTTCCTGTCTCATATTCTCTCTTTTTTTATCAATCAATTCTTTGTTTTTCTTATATTTTATAATTTTTGATCAACTTTAGTAATCTATCATCTCTCATTCTATCTGTATGGAGTGAAGGTTGTAATTAATTTTATTTACTTCCTAAAATGAGTGTGCATATTTTTTTGAGACACTATGTTGAATCAGTTTTTGTCTATATTTATAAACTGTCTTCAATACTAGTTCTGCACTCTGAATCCTGTTCTCGTGTTTCTATTTTGCTTGTCCATGTTTCACTTCTATAAATTAATATAGATTTTAAAAATATATTTTATATTTTTATTCAGATTTTTCTTTCTTTCTTTGCATAGTCTAAATATATTATTTATTATTCCTGTATACCTGATAAAATTTATTGTTTTGATTTCATCTTATTTTCTCTTTCTCATCTTATTTTCAATTTATTTTCTATTATCTTGTTTATTTCACATTTAAAAACCTTGCAAAAAACTTTATATAAAGACATTAAAGAACTTATTCCTCTTTCAGAGTCTCCCAAAATAATAATAATAATAATAAATATATAATAACAAATATAATAAACAATACGATCCATTCCTAAAATTGGTAAATCCAAAGAGAATTCAAACATTGGTAAATCTAAACAGAATTCCAAATATTCTGTTTATATTTACTTCTTACCAAAAACCTTTTTCAGAAATAAAAAAGAAAGTTGGACACCTGTCAGTTGTAGTTAGGGTTCACAATACCAGTCAAAATCTTAATACTGGTATTCCAAAAAAAAAACAAAAAAAAAAAAAAAACATTTTTCTCAATAAATTTTTATGACAATTGGGTACAATAAATTATGGAAAAAACAAGTAATTACTTCAATTCGTGTTTTAAATGAAACTTTTATTGCAATAAGTATTCTGACAAAAAATTATTAAAAATACAGTTATTTTAAAAACAAAAAATATGCATATTATTGATACTGCAAATTTAGTTATGTTTAAATTTAGTTAAGCATCCACATTACCTGTCTGAATAAAGTAAGCTCTGCATAAACATAAGCAATCAATAGTGTTATCGTTTAAACTGGATCTAATTTGGTCCATATTTGATTAGCGGCAGAAAATGTCCATTTGGATTCTGTGCTGGTTGGTGCTATTGAACTGAGATAGTTGTAGACGAGTTGCAGTTTACCCCCCCCCACCTCATTCCCTCATCTTCAAAATATCTTATTTCCTTTTTGACTTTTTATGGTTCTATGTCTGTATTAATGAAAGAAAGGGTTTGATGTTTAAGCTTGGTGAGGAAACCAAATCTGAGATGTAGGGGTTATTTATTTATTTATTAATTTTTATTTCCCTGTACATTGCCATCAGTGGCCATTATTATGATTTTCATACAGCAGCTCCCCTCAAGCACTGAGAGATTTTCCCATAAAGTATATATTAAATGTTCTTGGTTATACTCCAGCACAACCACCAGGTCAGTGAAGTTTACAATAAATCAATCAATACAAATATTAATCATATTTAGCAGTCACGGGCTTGAACCCCGGTCTACTCAAAGAGCATGTGCTATGGCACTCGCGCTCCTGACCACTCGGCTATGTCAGGTGCGCGCACGTGTGTGTGTGTGTAAGTAAGCTGTCAGTTTCTCATGAGCAATGACACAGATATTATAAAACCAAAGTCATATATCATACAAAACTACTTACAAGTATATACATCACTGATTTTTTATCATTTAATCTGTTAATACATAAGCAGATTACATACAATGTAATCTGCTTATGTATTAACAGGATACAATGCAAAATTTATCATTTCCATAACATTTCTCTCAATTATCAATATGAACTCTCTCTTCTACAGCTGCAAACACTAAACTAATTCAACCTTAATCACTTCCTCACATCTCTTAATCAGCAATATCAATTCTCTTCATAACA
Source organism: Mastigoproctus giganteus (assembly GCF_048544385.1). Taxonomy (NCBI): domain Eukaryota; kingdom Metazoa; phylum Arthropoda; class Arachnida; order Uropygi; family Thelyphonidae; genus Mastigoproctus; species Mastigoproctus giganteus. Next base: position 151,597,213 of record NC_143580.1, on the reverse strand, counting down.
GCAATCCATAAGCTTACTGAATAGAATACTAACAATTCCATATATCTCTCTTAACTTAGCAATATTAATTTTTTTTACAGTTTCAACCAATAAACCAACTCAATACTAAACATTTCTGTAAATTTATCATAATTTCTTCAACTTCATCCCTACTTAAAAATAATTACAGTTTCATCTAAGTATCCTTTCCAATACAACATAGTTCATAGGACTATGTTGTATTGGAAAGGATACTTAGATGAAACTCTTCATTCCTTCTCTTTCACGGTGGGATTCCTTTGTGCGGATTCCTTCCACGGAGTGCGGTGAAGTCCATCTTCTTACTGAACTTTGCATATAGCTCTTTCACTACTGTCTTATTTCAGGAATAGTTCTCTGTTAATAATGAAGGAAATTACCATAGCAGTAGTAGAAGCCAGGGCACTATCTGACTGGCTTGTTACTCAGCTTCCGGATTAACTTCTCGCACAAGAATATGTCCAGTTGAACTCTTCACTATATAGTGGGACACTCCCAGAACTACCACTGCAAGTCTACAACCCCATCTTTTGGTGTGAGACCCTTATTTATTTCCTTCTCATTTATTTATTTATTTATTCAGTTGATTGCGAGTTACAATCACCCCTTGTATAGAGGGGTTTGCACGCTACTTTTTTATATGCAAGCTTATGTGCAAACCCCTCTTAGGTTTGCATGTAAGCATATGGTTTGCATGAATTTATGTATCTCCACCTATCTAATTTAAATCTGACCCAATCGCGGTGTTATTCTTGAAACTCACTCTTCTTCCTTTGATGGGAAAAAACAGAATATTTTTTCCACATAACGAAATGCTTTCATCTTTTACCTCTAGATCACCTGTTGACAATACCTTTGAACTGCTCCATACTGACACCCTTTACCAAAATGCACTAAGTGTTTACCATATTCCTTAAGTGCCCTAACAGGACTACTCCCACTAATGGAAATATTTCCTTAACTATGTTATCGTTATTTCTTACTTCCACACTCCCTGCATACTTGGGAAATGCCCTACTTCCACACACTATACTCACTAAGAGAAATATATTTGTAAGATTTTACATCTTACAAGTTCATGAAATTTTCAGATTTCTGTTGCATTTATATTGTGTATAACAATCCCTCTGTTACAAATTCTGTAATATTAATGATTTATTGCTGTTGATTTATAACCTTTATGTGAATAAATCATAAACAATTATTTTTTTAAATTAATGCCGAAAAACCGGTATTTTTGAATCAATATTGGTATTTAAAATGCTGAACAAAATGAACGGGATCTCAGTATTGTAAGTCCAAGTTGTAGTGTGGCCATTTCTGTTACAAATTATGGCAGAATGACTGTCAGGTTACAACAACTAGCCCACCAGATACCACTACTGCATGTCCTTATTACACTAAATCAAAAGTGAAATGAGTAATAAAAGAAAATGCCTTAACCACCCTGTTTACAATAGAATAACATCACCTAACAACAAAATGGTGACTATAATAATTCTTTATTGGTTGTAAAGAATTAGTATAGATGAGCAACTGATTGAGAGACCCTTCTTCACCTTTTAGAAAACTTATTTCTTGTATTCTATGTTTTCTTCTTTCTAAAAATTTCCAAAATATTTTATTTGCTAAATACAAACAAGGCTGACAATCTACATAATAAAATTTATGGGTAAATTATTTAATTTATTCATGCATATGTTTTAACTGCTACTTCCTACTAGCTGATGTGATGGGAATGAGGTAATTTTTTTAAAGTATTTACTCAATTTCTCTTCATGCATGGAAAGAAAGGTCTACAAGATAACTGCAACTGATCACTGTAACAGCTAACTGTAGCTGTTACAGTGTTACATTCTAAAGTAATTACATTGCCAAAGTAATAATACCCAGTTTAGGCTCCTTCAGAACTTATCACCTAAAGATGTATAATCAAATATGTTTGGGTGAAATTTACAAAGAAAAAAATAATAATAATAAAAAGAAATGAACATAACACAAAAATAAGTGGTAAATGCATTCCCTATTTTAAAATATAATTAAAAAGAATAGTTTACCTTCAGAAAATAAAAATAAAAAATTCAGACATGCTTCTAACAAGGGCAAAATTGCTAGGCTCAGTAAATTTTAGTCCTATGGGATACAATGCAAAATTAGAGGTCAAACAATTTTTTTTTAACATACATATTCTTAAACTTTTTGGATCTCAAAAAAGCTTGAGAATATGTATGTTAAAAAAAAAAAATTGTTTTTCAGAACTTAAGCGATATACTTACTTTGTAACATTTTCTAAATATGCTGTAATCATTAATGCAAAAAAAACACCAGATCTTGATGATATTTCTTCACTTGACATGAAAACCTGTGCCCTGAGCTTACTACTGTTCTGTGTCAACTTTTAACACTTTCTTATTCCACTGATGTTTTCCCCTATGCTTGGAAATTTGCTCATATTCAGCCAGTTCCTAATAATGGTGACAAATTCCTTTCATCCAATTATTGTCCCACTGAATTTACTGCTACTCTTCCCAAAGCAATAAAGAAGTCCATCAAATTCCAACTACTAATCAATCTGAAATCTTCCATCTGATCTATGACCACTAGAATGGATTCCACTAGTGTTGATCCACTGGTGATATATTGGTTTATATTTCCCATCTATTGTCAGGGTAATAGCAAAAAGAGATATATCATACAAGGAAAAGGTTTGATAAAATTCAAGCAGCAACTCTTAACAGTTCAAAGGTTTTTGACCGTGTTTGGCATAAAGGTATTCTAAATAAGCTGCTTTCATCTTATGGTTTTCCAACTGTTTGCTATAATTTTTTTTTTTTTTTTTTATGAAAACCCCAAACACAAAAGGTAATAGAAATTACTGTACTTAGTACCATGTTTGGGTTGGAGGTTGAGAAGACGAAAGATGATATTTGTTGACATTAGACTTGAACTTCTGCAGACTGTAATTTTTAGAAAATACGTATGAAGGAAGGTTGTTCCAAAAAACGGCAGATGAAAAGCTGATTCTGTGAGTTTGAAGTTGGACAGTAAATGGATGTTATCTGGTGGCGGCACGTGTTTGGACTGTTTTGAAAGAGAGAGCAGGAATTATAGAAGCCAATTCAGAAGAACAGTGCCCATGGAAGTATCTGTAGAAAAGGCATGCAGCAGAAACAGTACGTCAATGAGACAGAGAGGCTCTATTAGATAGGAGTCATTAATAAACCTAACTGCCCTCTTCTCTTCTGAATGGAATCTAGAAGCTTGAGCAAGGGTTTGGGGGCACTGCCCCAGATCAATATTCCATGGTACGGCGGATTTGCGAATTGTACAGAATGAATTGCTGTTTGGAAGAAAAGTAATGGTGAGAGCGAAAGAGAAAACCAAGTTTTTTAGATGCAGAGGAAGCAATATTTGTAATGTGCTTGTGCCAAGAGAGATTAGAAGTCAGGGTAATCCCAAAAAGAGATATATCATCTTGCCTAGAAACCGGAGTGTCACCAAAGATAAGCATAGGAACAGAAGAATCCTTTTTGTGAGACATAAGACAGGACTGAGTTTTAGAAGCATTGAAATCAATTAAGTTGTCTTTGCCTCACTGAAGGATTACCTGGAGATCGGCATTTAAGGAATTGGTAGCGGATATTTGAGAAGTTGAAGCTAATTGAGCAGGGTGAAGTTTCTCAAAATGGAAAGTGGAATGCAATGTGCTATCATCAGCAAAACTATGAATAGGATTTCCGGTCAATGGAATAAGGTCATTAATATACAAGGGGAAAAGAGTGGGGGAAAGAACTGAACCTTGGGGGGGAAACAACATTAGTGGAGATGTGAAAAGACAGAGAGCTATCTACTATCCCCCCCCTCAGTGAGCGGTCAGAGAGAAAACTGGATAACCAATTACAAAAAACAGTTGGCAAAACATAAGATCGAAGCTCATTTAGAAGATGTTTATGCCAAACACGATCAAAAGCCTTTGAGATTACAAGAGCAATTGTTTGTGTTTCACCAAATTTTTCCATTGAATGTGTACATAAATGGGTAACATAAGCCAGAATATCACCAGTGGATCGACACCGACAGAATCCATATTGGTGATCGTTAATCAGAAGGAAGGTTGCAAGATAGTTTAGGAGTTGCCGGTTCATTGATTTCTCCATTACTTTAGAAAGAGTAGAAGTAATTGCAATGAGATGATAATTTGTCACCCTTTTTTAGGAACTGGCTGGATATGAGCAAATTTTCAAGCAGAAGGAAAAACACCTTTGGAATAAGAAAGTGAAAAAACGAGGAAAAGACCAGGAGTAAGTTCTGGAGCACAGGTTTTGAGAACAATTGGAGAAATACCATCAGGACCTGGAGCTTTCTTAGCATCAAGATTTGTCAAAATCCTTCTGACATACTTTTGATGGAAGACCACAGGATGCATTAAATGGAATGTGTTGGGAATGGTGGGAGGTATTTTATCAAGGTCATTAACATATGAGTTGGAAGAAAAATGGAATGCTAGCAGGTCAGCCTTATCTTTGGCTGAAGTGACAATAGAACCATCTGATTTTGAAAGAGGTAGGAGCAGAGATGGGCAAAAGTTGCGGCCAATAGCTTTGGAAAGAGACAAGAATGCTCGACTACTATTACGGCAAAAAGCAAGTTTTCTACTCTTAGCCTGTTCAAAATCTAATTTGGACTGATTAATATCTGCTTTACAATTGTTGTGAGCTTTGGTGTAGGCAGAAAATGAAACTGAAGAATTGGAAGCAAGCCAATTACGAGATACAACATTCTTCTCTTGAACAGCATTTATTTGAAAACCATGGTTTAGATAAAGGACGGGATTCTAAAGTGGAGTTTGTAATAAAGGATTCAATTCCTACAAGAATAATTTCACTAGCATGATCTGAGCAAATGTTGACATCAGAAGGTATGAAACAGTAATCCGACCAAGGAAAAGAAATCTCTCAGGTCATCCCATTTTGCATTCTTGTAATGCCAAACAATGAGGTTGGGAATAGCCATGAGATAAAGGCTCCATTGGAGAAGAGACAATCACCAAGTTGTGATCTGAGGTGCCTAAAGGACAACTCAGTTCGAACATGTACTTAGAAGGGTTGTTTGTTGTTATTCTTGTTTGGTTTTTAGGAGCATTAGCAACTAAGGCCATATTGCTCCAGGTATATGCGGTGGTCATTCCCTGACCTTTCCACATCCTTTGTATTTGGTGGCTCACGGGCTCGAACCCCGGTCTAATCAAGAAGCATGTGCTACGCACTGCTGCTCCTTCCCACCTGGCTACGGAGGCACCTGGGTTGTTTGTGAGAAAAAGATCAAGCGTGTTGGCTGTATGGTTAGGATTGTCCAGTATTCTTGTAGGTAAATGAACAATCTGTGCAAGGTCATTAGTAATTGCAAAAGCCTCAGCATCTCAGCCAGCTGAGTTGGTGCAACCAGAAAACAGTAGCTAACTGGAACTGTGAACATTAAAATCACCAAGGAAAATTATCTCACTGTTAGGAAAGTTGGACTGGAGAAAGTCAAATTGCAAAGAGAGGAAGTCAAAGAGTTCCAAGTGATTAGTGGAGTTGGGAGAATGGTAGAGACAACAGAAGAATTTGATAGAATGAGGTAGAGAGATTTTAATCCTCACACAAATTACCAAGTCTCTGACAAAGAATATCTGAACAGACATAAGTGCAAGTACCACCTTTGAGGTGAAAGGAATCAAACAGTGAATAATTTGGGCAACTCAGATGAGCAGTAGTTGAAGTTTGCATCTCGGCATACATTTTCTGGTGGTTTGCTATAAGGCAATTTGATGAACACATCTTATAACTTAAGGTGCTTTAGATATAATGGGCCCAATTGCTGTTCTGCACATCTATCAATGACAATGATGAAGACATATCAAGCTCAATGTCAAAGCCCGCAAACAACACAAAGGCTGGAAGGACTAATAACAGCAATGACAGCATGCCGCTGGATCTGGTGGCAGGATCTAAAAACCAGGATCTGGAAAAGTTGGGCAGATGAAGGAAGAAGTGGCAACTGAAGACCAACACTGACAAATTCAAAGCACTGCACATGGGTAGCAGCAACCCAGAGAAATGAACCAACTGGCTTGTGCCACACTCAGGGCAGTGGAGAACGAAAGAGGCAGCAGTTGTGCAGACAGACATGAAGCCCTCCGTGCAGTGCAGACAGGCTGCCAGAGTGGGTCATGAGGTCCTGCCAATGACACACAGGAACACTGCGAGCAGGGACAAAGAGGTGACCATCGTCCTGCACACGGCAATGGTTAAGCCACACCTTGAGCATTGCGTACAGGCCTGCAAGACTCCCTCTAGGAAGGACGAAGAGCCACCAGAATGAGCACATTGAATACTAATCATAACAGAAATTAACACACACACACACACACACACACCATGCATCTGAAGTTTTATAAGATTAATTGGAGTTAAATTTAACTTTAACTTAAATTTATACCTAATTCCAAATACACTAAAAAAAGTTCAAATGGAAGCAGAAAACTATGGTAATTTTAATTCAGTTCACTAAAACTTCCTGTATTGTAATTCTCCTGTAAAGGAGAGGGAGTTTACTAGTGAAGGAATAATTTTGTATTGAATTTCTTGAATTTAATTCACACCACATTACTTCTTTCAGGATGAAGAATCATAAAAGATTAGTAAAACTTTTGAGGTCATGTTTTCCTGAAATTTGATGGCTCATATCTTGCAATATATTTTGAGAGAGTCGTTGATGCTGTATTGTCCATTTTCTGTATTATTTCATTTTGATTTTTAAGCTTTTCTTGGTTATTCACATTTAAGTAGGTAAGCCGATATGTTAATTACCAATGGTCATCAATGGGTCTAGGCAACTCATGTTTTCCAAGTACTCCTTTCCTCCTAGGCGCCTCCGTAGCCAGGTGGGAAGGAGCAGCAGTGTGTAGCACATGCTTCTTGATTAGACCGGGGTTCGAGCCCGTCACCACCAAATACAGAGGATGCGGAAAAGTCAGGGAATGACCACCGCATATCCCGGAGCAATATGGCCTTAGTTGCTAATGCTCCTAAAAACCAAATAACAAACAAACCTTTCCTCCTCTCAGTTAAATACTGTGTGTGTGTGTGTGTGTGTGTGTGTGTGTGTGTGTGTGTGTGTGTGTGTGTGTGTGTGTGTGAGAGAGAGAGAGAGAGAGAGAGAGATTTCATCTGATTGATTAATGAACTTCTTATTTATTTATCATTTTCTCTTAACTGAAGGTCATTATAACTGAGGTCACTGTGCTAGTCAGGTGGCTGAAGTATCAATTGTAGCTGAAAAGGGTTAAAGCCAATCAAAACTCATTTCATGTCAGTATAGAAAATATTTTTGTATAAATAAAAACTCATTAGTGAGTGTTTTGTCTCACAATTCAACACAGAGCTATTTTGGAAATAAATACCAAGCAAATGGCTGTGACTTTTAATAATAACAAAACAAACATATACAAAAAAAATAGAGGTTAATCAATCATAACCTCAGAATAATTGAAGCAAATTAATAAAAGCAGTTACTACAAATTGTATTTTTTCATTTAAAAATGAGAACAATATATTACTTTAATTATTTTCAGGAGAGAAAAATAGATATATACCCATCTGCTAATTCCCAAGGTTCTGATGGTTTTCTGAACTTTCGATCACAACTACCACCACGTCCCATCTTGGGAGCAAGAGAACCACAAGAATACATCTGTAAAAGTCAGAAAGATTATATTTGCTATATATATATACACACATATAATAATTTGTATTTGCAAATTTCAGGGATTCATAAGTAGAAAGAGGAAAAAGCAAGATTCGAATGTTCTTGCTAAAAAAAGAAATAAATGTATAAATACAGTATGCTCTCAGTAACTCAAAACTGAACATCAGAATTTTGGTTGTTGTTTTTCTATTTAAAATAAGTTACAAGGTAAACAAAACTACAAAGTGCATTTGGCAGTTTTTTAGTAGTAATGGCAAATGATGCAAGAAAGGAAGCTTATATAGCATCAGCCCAAAAAACAAAAACACAGTTCACCAATACGTACCCTCCAAGAATTTGTCTAGTTCTCCCTTGAATTTATTCAACCCATTGATTTTCACAACATATGGAAGCCTATTCAATCAACCATCCGTTGGCTGTAGGCAAACTCCTACACAACTATCCTGCAACCATCCTTCGTCAACTACAGTTTATTCCTCCTCGTGTATAGTTTCAGAAAGCGGAAGAATACTATTAACATTCAGCTTACTCAAATCCATTCAAAGGTTTAAACAACTCAATCAGATTGCCCTGCAGGTGCCTAGTCACCATATGCTGCAATTTGCAGAACCGATGCCTTTCTAGGTAAAAGCATCCTTTTGTTCCCCTCACCAATCTGACTGCCCTTCTTCTGCAACAGTTCCGGCATATCTAGATCTTTCCTAAAGTGAAGCCTCCAGACATGTATACATACTCAAGATGCATCCTAACCATGGCCTTATACAAAGATAATGACCTCCATATCCCTGCTAGCAAAGTTTCTGTATATCATTGACAAGACCCAATGAGCTCTCCTGGCAGCATTTCTGCACTGCTAGAATTTCAAAGAATTTCATGTCTGACTGCACAATTACCCCCAGGTCTTCTTTCTCCACTACCCTCAGCTGATAGGTTACTTCTGGGGTTACTGCTACCCACATGCAGTACCATTTCACAGCCCATCGACCCAATTTTCCTAGATCTTGTTTCAGCAACTCATACTGATGACTGTCGTTAACCACTCTGCCAATATTTGCATCATCTGCAAACTTAAACATTAAGCCCAATATAGCTTCATCAATATTATTGATAAATAGTAAAGACAAAAATGGACCCAGCACTGATTTCTGGGGAAGGTCACTAATAACATTAGTCCACGAAGGGCAGTGTCAATTGATGACCACTCTCTGTCTTCTTCCATTTAATCATCCCTTTATCCATAGCCAGGACAGTACTTATGAACAAGCATATGAGGTGCTAGCAAATTTTTAAACCAATTTCTTTTCTTAACACCCTAGGGCCCACACTTGTATCTACCATGTAAACAGAGACAGGCAAAATTTTCTTCCTAAAAACAATTTCCACTTTCCAGTTTATTGGGTTTTTCTGTTAGTGCAATCTATTATAAACAGGCAGTAAACTTGATCTTATTGCATTTGCGATAATACTGATAACTGGAATTCTATGGGTTTTTACGTTACGGTATTATGGTGAAATGAGTTCCCCTTCACTGAAATCTTCAATCATATAAAAAACATAAATACATTTTCAGAATCTTCTCTTTATTCCTATTTACTTATTACAATGGTGAAGGGAAAGCAACCAAAGATGGCAGGGCTAGGAAATGAAACAAAATTGATTTAGAAATGAAGATGATTAAAATGTACAAAGCGGGCAAATTTTTTAATCTATTGCACGTAATTAGGTCTCGCTGCTTCAACAGTGAATACTATTTTAAGGGACAGTGCATGCATAAAAGAACAATTAAAGGATCGACGCATTTAAGATCGACAGTGATCACAAAACAGCATTCAGATACTATATCAAAGATTGGAAAAGCTATTAATAATGTAGATGGAAAATCAGATTTAGAAGCAAGTGCCCCTGAGTCCAATGGCCATTCGAGCAAAAGCAAGAAGTATTTATTATTATTATTAGCTATATGATGCAAGGAAGCCTAAGGTTTATGCTGCACCAGTCAAAAAAAAAAAAATAATAAAAATAAATAAAAAAATAATTCTTAATTACCCTGTGAGAGAGAGAGAGAGAGAGAGAGAGAGAGAGAGAGAGAGAGGAGAGGGAGAGGGAGAGAGAAGGGAATCACCAAGAAAGAGAAGAATGATGATATCCAGCTCAGGGACCTGGGTGTGCCAAGTCCACTCACCAGATGTGAGCCCCTGGAGTTAATATGAAGATATCAAGGATAAGTACAGCGAACCCCAAACCAAGTTGGTGGCAAGCAATGGATGATTTAATAGGTTCAAGCATCACACTGGTTTCCAAAACATTAAAGTATGCGGTGAAGTCGCCAGTGCCAATCCTGCAGCTGCAGAGAAATTTTGTGATGTGTTGGAAAAAACCTCTTCTAAATCGCCATAGCCCTCGACTTCTGCAGTGGCATGCTTATGAGCTGGAGAGTTAATTCTGGCAACGATTCTGAAAAAGTAAAACTTGCTGACATTATGCCTGTCCCCTCTCTCTTTTTGTAATTTCAAAATTTTGAAATTTTTGTAATTTTGTACACTTTTGTAATTTTTCCTGTGCATGAGATAAAAAAAATTTAATAAATAATTCTATTTACATGTTCGTTGAACATTTCTTTTTTGCTTCAATCAAATTTGTGAGTGCTGCTTAAGCATTTCGGTAAATTCTGATGTACGTAGAGTTCCACGGAACACAACTCTTATCTTACATAAGTCGGGGAGTGGCTGTACTAACAATAATAATAATAATAATAAAAGTTCCTCTTGTCTAAATGGTACTCAGACTCAAGCATTTTTCAGTGATCCCATCAAGTTCCTATGTGCTACACTATAAAGTCAAAAAAGTAAGAACCTTAAAGAGATAAAGTTTCATTGTTTAAACTTTCTTTTTCAGAAATTTTACACTTTATTTTGCAAGATGAATGAAATACAGGTGACCCCCGCTTAACGCTGATAATTCGTTCGGAAAAGCAGAGTGCTAAGTGAATCCACGCTAAACGAACGCCGCATTCCCATAAGGTAACTTTTGTATTTGTAAGTTGCGGTCAGTGCCATAGGATATTTCCTAATCAATAATAAACGGTAGTGAAAAGATGCACAAATGTCGGTCAAAATATTTAATATTCAAATATTTGTACATATAAAATATTCTGCATTACATACGTATATAATTATGTGGTAACTATTTACGTATCAAAATTAAACTTAAAATTCCAATTAAAATCATGAATTTAATTGATCTAAATTGATTTAATTTAATTGATGAATTTAATCATGAAAAATATGTCGATTTTGAGTTGAACTTTGGCCATCTTCTAAATAAACAAAAAGGGGTATTAATTTTAAATCCCCAGCAGTGTTACTATCCAACAATAAAGTCACCCGATCCTTCGCCGCTTTGAAACCTGGCATGTTTTTTTGCTTCTTTCAATATGAAACTTCTTTTAGGCATTCGTTTCCACAAAAGTCCTGCTTCATCTATGTTATAAACTTGTTGAGAAGTATAACACATAATATCCCTCTTCAATAATTTTAACAAGTTCTTTTTTGAAAGTTTCAGCTCCTTGATCTGCACTTGCAGCTTCTCCCTATATTTTAAATCTATTCAACCAGCCCTTACCAGTTTTAAATGGTTCCACATTTTTTTTTTTTAGGTGAGTTTTCTTCAGATCATCATATTGGCTAATCTCTCTCTCTCTCTCTCTCTCTCTTTTTTTTTTTTCATAATATTTAACTTAACTGAATTCTGCATTGAACTTTATCTTCAATAAAATTAGTTAAAGTCTTTTCCATTCCAATCCTAATAGCCGGCCTAGCCCTAGTTGCTTGCAGTGAAACAGCTATCTTTCCCGCTGCTAAAATTAATTCTTTATTTTTTTATAATTGTTCTTACAGTTAAACTTGCAAGTCCTAAATTATGGCACACATCCGCTTGTTGTTGACGGGAATCGATTCTCTTCAAAACGTCTAATTTAATTTTCAAATTCAGTCTTTTTCTTACATTTATAGTCTTCGTACTGAGCTCATACGTTGCTTTTTCATTCTTATCGGCCATTATTAACTCTTCTAAAATCTAACTGCATTGGTTGCGTTAATTACGATGCAATGTTCAAGTAAACTGTCCTTTACGAACGATGTCTAACACTATATTGAGTGATGACTAGACTTCGGATAAATGCATGTAACGCAAATATTACAAGCAATATACTTGATCATTTTTTTAAAATGTTGATCTCGGAACTACGTAACAAGTAACTGTACTGCAATTAAATCAGCGTGCGAGAAAATTTCACTGAGCGTGGGAAATGTTTTAATGCTATTTTTGTATTCATTTTCAAGCTATCGACTCCATCAAATGAAACGATTTTGTTAAATATGCCAAAAATGCAATCTGTAAAAGAGCGTTATAGTGATTTGTAACAGTGTTATAGTCAGATACGGGTTATAATATAAGAACAGCGTTATAGCGAATCAGCGTAAAGCAAACCGTGTTATAAAGGGGGCCTGCTGTATAATAAAATCGCAGTAAACTGAATCAGAATTATCAACATAAATCAACAACAAAGTTGAGCTAGTGCTTTGCTAAATAAAAAGAATACTCAATCATCAATTATACTAAAACTGAAAATCATTAGTTAGTTAAATGTAAAATTGGTAATGCTACCTGTCTATCTGTGTGAAGCTCAACATCATTGTCGCGCAACTTTTTAACAACACTAAATGTTGCAGGATTTTTGTCAAGGCTTCCATATTTTTCTGATTCAGATGGTTGTTTCTCTACTGCCTTAAGTCCTTCTTTTATCTTTGGGTCAATCACGTCAAATGCTTCATAACCTAGATAGTGCACAAATGCAATATAAATCCAAAACTATTCATTACATTAAAGTCTAATAAATATGATCATGAAATAGCATTAAAATAACAAAATTAAATTTTACATAAAAATAAGAACGACATCAGGTTCATAATAATGACGAAAACATAATTAATCATCCCTTACATACTTCATTAAGTAAAAATTCTTCCCAAGATTAGTGACAGGAGCATTCATAGTCTCCTGAAGATTTGCTTCTGGAATGAGTATAGGGTATGCCACACTATTAGTGGATATACAATGTCCAAATGCAAGAAAGGAAAAAAAGCATGGAATCCATTCCACAAATATCCTGCACTCAATGACCTTATAAGACTTGAAGCCAAAGCAAGAAGGAAGGTAAGAATGGACTCTTGAATGTGCTTTGCATCTACTATTATTAAAAATGCTAATACCAGACTGATTTTAAAATACATTAAAAAACTAAATGGCAAATCACCATCACTCTACTCCTTATTCTCAGTTGGAATGGATAAAATATATTACCACCCAAAAAAATAGCATATACTTCTCCAAAATTGTTCTCCATCCTGCAGTGGATTCATATGAACCATAAAAAAAAAAAAAAAAACCAGCAGAGAGAGAGAGAGAGAATAAACTTTAATACAAAAAACTCACTAACTCATAACCAACCATTTACTATGTCAGCGGTGTAAAAAGCTTTAAGTAACAGTACTTTTGGTCCTGATAGGATATTCTATGAGGTTTTTGTTCTAAAACTTCAATGAATGTTGCAAAACCATTTTATTAAATATTAAATAATAAATGTTTGCATTAATATTGTCCAATATATAATCTCCTTCTGCAGCCACACAACTTCATCCATTGTACTTACCCAATCAACACATTTTTGGAAGTCATTGTTCATGAATATTTTTATGTGGTTCATTGCACTTAATTGGATATTTTGAATTAACTCAAATCATTTTCTTTTCATGTCCTGTTTTAATTTTGGAAATTGCCTTTAGAAGTTGTATGGTGTCAAATCAGGTGAATAAACGTGTGTACTTACAATGGGAATGTTTTTTTTTTGCCAGTCAAAAATTGCTGGATGGCAACTTATGTGTAACACAGCATGCTATCCTGGTGAAGGAGCCAACCATTTCATCGCTTTTCTGAGTTGTTCAACAGTGGATTGTCTTTCGACCATTTTAAAACATCTTGGTAGTAGGCTGCATCAACAATGACACCTTGTAGAACAAATTATGATAACACCATCCCCTTGTCAGAAAACAAAATCATACAAGGACCGGTACGAAAGTAATTTTTTGCTTTCAAATATGCCATCGTAGATCATTTCACGTGTCACTGCTTGGCTACTAGATCTCTAGTTTTACTAGTTTTACCAAACTGAGTGGCGCTGTGATTGGTATAGTGAGTGCAGCACACGGATAGTTCAAAATGGTGGACCTTACAGATATATGTATCAAGCAAAGAGTGGTGATTGAAATATTTGCCAAGCAAGGAGTGACCCCCATGCTCGTCAAAAATGTTTATAGTGACAATACTGCAGATGAGAGTACAGTTAGACATTGCGTAAGACACTTACATTCACCATGCAAGAAGAAGTTCAAAAGACAGGCTTCTGTCAGTAAAGTCATGGTGATAGTATTTTGGGACAAGGATGGGGTCTTGCTTGTGGATTTTTTGGAGCGTGGCACCACAATCAATTCAGATCCATATGTGGAAATGTTCAAAGCCTACATCCGTAGAGTTTGACCGGACAAAAACCTTAATGAGGTTCTTCTTCTCCATGATAATGCACCAGTCTGCGCACGATGAAGGCAATTGCAAAATTGAGGTGTACTGTTCTTCCTCACCCCTCTTATAGCCTGGATCTTTCACTGACTATCACCTCTTTGGCCTGCACTCCGTGGAACCCATTTTGTGGATGACGACCAGCTGAAGCACAGTGTCCGCAAATACTTCTGGAGCAAGAGTAAGGACTTTTACAGGATTGGAATACAGTCTGACTCAGAGATGGCAGAGGCGCATAGAAAATAATGGTGACTTTGTGGAAAAATAACAGCATGTTTATTAATGACTGAGGATTAATTGATGCAAAAGGCATAGTTGTAGGAATTCAATTTTCTCAGGAAAAAAATAGGAGGTATTACTTTCGTACCACTCCTTGTATCTGGAATCACAAACTTTAATGAGTGAAAAACAGTATGCAGTTTGAAAGTATCTGAGATGCCTCTACATCAAAAAGACCTCAAACACCAAGAGTGCTGCTGGTGTTTTTGTTATTGTTATGATAATTATTATTAATAGTAGTAGTACCAAATGACGCAAGAAAATGAGCTTATACAGTATCGGCAAAAAAAAAAAAAAAAGAGAGAGAGGAAAATGCTGTTTATCTCATCTAAAAATATGTCTAATTCTTCCTTAAATTTATTCAAACTACCCACCTCAACAACAACATGGTAGTTCGTTCCTAAAATCAATTACTCTCCTTTGTGTGTGTGTGTGTGTGTGTGTGTGTGTGGGGTGGGGGGTGTTGGACTATCATTATCATTACGTTTACTCAATTCTTTTAAAGCCTTAAATAAACATCTTACATAAATACTTCAATCAGGTCTTGCAAGTGCTTAGTTTCCAAGCACTGCAATTTGCAAAATCAAAGTCTTTGGCAAATTGCAAAAGAGTAACCTTTTGTGTTCTTGACTAAGCTGGTTGCTCCTCTCTGCACCTATTTCAAGAGCTCCACATTTTTCTTAAAATGAGGCTTTCAAACCTGTATGCAGTACATAAGATGTGGCTTAACTATTTCCTTACACATTGGAATAATAATCTCTTTGCCCATGCTGGTAGTTTGTCTGCACTGTTCAGAGAACTTTTGTCCACAACCTTGAGTGTGGTACCACCTAACTGGTGTTATTCTGGGAGTATACTGATGCCCATATGCATTACCTTGCATTTACCAATGCTAAACCTCAACTTCTATTTCTCAGCCCATCTGCCTAATTTACCTAGGTCTACTTTGCTATAGCAGTAAGTCTTGATTCTTGTAATTAACCACCTTGCCAACCTTTGTTATCATCTGTAAACTTAGACAATAAGCTTGATGTGTTCATCAATGTCATTAATAAATACTGTAAACAATAAGAGGTTCTTCAAGATCTGCACATGCTTGGCCTATAACAATCTTTAACTTTTCTTATACACAGTTTCCTGCTATGTTGTACTTTATTATATCATGTCACTCTCAGATTATGGGCTACACTGAACAACAAATTCAATCAATAAAATAGGGCTGCGGATGCCATAAGTGGCTATTGCCTCGATGAGCAGAAAAACTCAAATTATACCATGAACTAGAATTACTGAGAACTCTCAATATTATATTCCCTACTGTCCATTTCTCAAGCTTAATTAATTGTTTGTTATTTGGTTTTTAGGAGCATTAGCAACTAAGGCCATATTGCTCCGGGATATGTGGTGGTCATTCCCTGACCTTTCCGCATCCTCCGTATTTGGTGGTGACGGGCTCGAACCCCGGTCTAAACAAGAAGCGTGTGCTACGCACTGCTGCTCCTTCCCACCTGGCTATGGAGGCGCCGCTTAATTAATGACAATAAGTTCAGTTTTCTAAATCACAATGAATATCTGAACTTCCTAAGAAAATGAGGTTAGGTGAGTCACAAAAGTTATCTTCTGAACGAAAAGAATGCCTTGGTTTGGGAAAGAACTTTCAAGGGGACTTCTCCTGCAAATCAAAATACATAAAAAGGTTTCCTGTAAACATACACCTAACGTGCACAAATTGTTCTCTTTATCCGATGTTGTTTGTTTGTTATTTGGTTTTTAGGAACATTAGCAACGAAGGCCATATTGCTCCCGGGATATGCGGTGGTCATTCCTTGACCTTTCCGCACCTTCCGTATTTGGTGGTGATGGGCTCAAACCCCGGTCTAATCAAGAAGCGTGTGCTACGCACTGCTGCTCCTTCCCACCTGGCTATGGAGGAGCTTCTCTTTTTAGGAAGCTTTCTTTAGCAGATCATAGTACAACCAGGGAGGATGCCTTTGTGTATGTTCGTTGCACAGAGAATGAGGAAGTTAAGATCAAATTCAGTTTTCTGATGGGCTCACATGACAGTTGAATAGGGTTGATGTTCTTGACTGATTACAAGAGAAGAACCTATCAATCACTCAGCTGCCCAAACCAGAGATCCTTGGTGCCACAGGAAATACAAATGATACTAAGAGCAGGCGGATCTGAGGATTTAATTAACAAATACAGAGCAATATTGTGAAAAAATTTGCAAACTGGAGGATGAAAGTGTGCAATTCTAAATCCATCAGGATAGCAGGGAGTACATGATGAGAGCCTTGTTCATCAATTTGGCCTTGGAAAGACTGTGCAAGGCTAAGGGGTAGAATCTTTTACATTTTGTGGTCTGGGTTTGTTAACAGGAGGGATTATTTTTAGAGGGATGAGATAAACTTAAATAGAAGGGGTGCAAGATTATTTCTTGATGTTATCAAGGCTATTAGATTGATTATTAATGTATTAACAGCAGCAGCAGGTAGAGGTGTAAGTGGTTCCTCAATTGCTCATCAATCCCCATGTAAAGGGTCATTAGAGTGAAAGGGATTGAAGGTATGCAATTACATACTTGTTTAAGACAACTGACAGTAGCACCACCCCTTACCATTGGGACATGATTAGGGCAGGTCACTTTTATGGCAAGCGTTCATTAGGGCATGTGTGATAAGGGCATATTCAAATGGCGGGTTGGTCTTTGTTAGAGCATGTGATGAATTCATGCCTGTGTTGGGCAAATGGCCATAGGTTGACTGCCGTTGTTTACATGTGTGCGATGTCTATCCAAACTTGGGACATTTGAAGCACTTAGGGACTGGGACATGTCCTTTAAACTGATGGCAACCTCAGCCCACAAAGACTCTTTCCTGTTGGGTAAAAATGTATTAACATTTTTACCAGGTATCCAGAGATAATTCTACGATCCAGTTTACTGTTGATGGTGAACTAGTCTTGGTACAGTACTTTGGAATAAGGCTCTGGTCTATGTGCTCCCTCCTCACTCAGGTGGGGAGGTTTTTATAGTGTAATTCCTCTTTTAGTTCTTTGGGATTGATTATTTTGTCAATACCAAACAAAACGATTCAGGGTCCCTTAAGTTTCGGAACCTCTACTTTTAAACCTGAAGTGGTGCTTGGGGTCTGCAGAATACAAATTACCTCCTCCTCCCTGGTAGCTGTATCTATGACAAGTCTGGGTAAGCATGTCTTTCTCATACTCATGATTTTTAAGGTCTTCATTTGCTCCCTTAAAATTTGATATGAGAGCACTTTTGACTGCTTTGACATGTCTGTGGGCTTCACTAATATAAATGTGACTCTAGGGGTGTAGACTCTAGTTTTGTGGCCTAACAAATCTGTTATTTAACAACAGTAAGTAGTTCTGGCTGTCTGCTCCTCAATGTCTCTGAGTAGGAAAGGGAATGTTATGGCATTTTATTTTTCCATTCCATGGTGAGCATTTCAAGTTTAGCAGTCAGGAACTCATTATCTGTACGGAGGTGTAAGATTATCCCCTCCGTCTTGAACCCTATTTTTACTATGTCGGTCCTAGTGGCTACTGTTATTCTTTTGATTGTCTTTGCCATATATTTTTAAGAGTTAAGTTGGAGGAATTAATCAATTGGGGTCCCTTGGGGTTCAGTGTTGGTGTCATCTCTTTCAGGTTCACTGGATTCATCATCAGAGTCCAGTTCCTTGGTAGGTGGGGAATCCATACAAAATTTTAGGGTTCATCTTTTGCTTTTCCTTTAAGCTGTCTCAAGTCATGAGGTGTTAAACAACACCTGACCCAAGCTGAGGGATCAGCATGCTTCCTGTCACACGCCAAGTGCAAATCGGACATTATTGCACCTGGTGTGAAAAGTTTCCAAAACACGGATTAACGAGTCAGTAACACATAATTCTGTAATACTTCTTGAGCAAATTAAAATGATGCGTTTCTTTGCTTGATAGCAGTACAGAAAAGTCACTATGTGTAGACCTTAAGGTAGAGAGGTTTACCAAGTGAAGAGAGTTTTCACTCCAAGGCATGGTTCCTGAAATAGCAAAATGGGGGACAAAATGGGGGAAATGCAAGAAGGTAATTTTCAGTATAGAAAACAGGAGATAACGGAGAACGAAGGAACAGTCTGTCCATTCACGGTCACTCAGAGAGGTGCCTCTCCCCACTCAAAGTAGTGTGGCAGCAGAACACTACTCACTCCAATGTAGGCGCCTCCGTAGCCAGGTGGGAAGGAGCAGCAGTGCACAGCATACGCTTCTTGATTAGACCGGGGTTCGAGCCCGTCACCACCAAATACGGAGGATGTGGAAAGGTCAAAAAAAAATGACCACCGCATATCCCGGAGCAATATGGCCTTAGTTGCTAATGCTCCTAAAAAAAAAAAACCAAATAACCAATAACACTCCAATGTCCTGTCTACGGCAGCGTGTTTATCTGAATCATAGATATAGACGGATAAATAACGCTACAAATCAGGCTGGATACCTGTAGACAGTAAAACCTTTTCTTCCCAGGGAGATCCACAGGAAGAAATAAATCAGTTGACATCAATTTCCACTGGTAAACAACAATATATTTATACTAAAAAACTGTAAAACAGAGAGCTAAAAATACGTATCCAGTCAGTTTCCTGGCGCATGCACACTCAGTTTGAAGATGGATAGTAATTAGATGTTGACTGGTTGCAGCATATGTTTGGATTGGTTTGGAAAAGAGAGACAGAGGGTGGGGGGATTACAGAAGGCAGTTCAGAAGAGCAATGCCCATGGAAGTATCTATAGAAGAAGCATGCAGCAGAAACAGAGCATCTCTGAGAGAGGGAGTGGAGAGACATGATAGGATGGAGTATCCTATCATGTTAGAAATGAGAGATGTAAGAAATCCAGACATGATAGGATGGAGTATATGACGAGAGCCTTATCAATCAATTCAGCCCTGAAGAGATTGTGGGGAATCCAAGGCTCATGGGCAGAGGCACACA
The DNA here is from genome assembly GCF_048544385.1 of Mastigoproctus giganteus. Taxonomy (NCBI): domain Eukaryota; kingdom Metazoa; phylum Arthropoda; class Arachnida; order Uropygi; family Thelyphonidae; genus Mastigoproctus; species Mastigoproctus giganteus. The sequence continues at coordinate 151,577,538 of NC_143580.1, read as the reverse complement.
GGCCATAAGACATACCGGGAAAAAACTTCGGTAGACCGGAGACCAATGGAGGCCAGTGTGATTTTGGCCACAAACACTAGTATAAGGCCACTACAAGTTTTCCCCCAGTAAGAATATTTGACCCAGCTGCCTCTGGTCATGGGGTAGAATTTTTCTCAGCATGGTCTGTGCTTGTTAACAGGAGTGACTGCTTCTACAGGGAGGGATACACTTAAATAGAAAAGTGGCAAGAATATTTGCTGATACTATTGAGGAAGCATTAGGTGGTTCAGAAAACTGATATCTTTGGGGGAGTGGGGGGGGGATTAACAGAATAATTGATTGAAGAAGTGAAAGTGATTCCTGCACTGCTTCTATTGAAATGAGCAGCAGCCTAGAAAACAAATTGCTAGGGATTTCAAGAACTACTGGGAGTCATCATGGAACAAGTAAATGCATGGGCTGTGTTAGGGTAACTAAGAGTAAGACAGATGTGTGTGTATACTTGGATGTACACCAATGCTAGGCGTATAGGCGTCTCCATAGCCAGGTGGGCAGGAGCAGCAGTGCATAGCACACGCTTCTTGATTAGACCGGGGTTCAAGCCTGTGACCACCAAATATGGAGGATGCAGAAAGGTCAGGGAATGACCACTGCATATCCCCGGAGTAATATGGCCTTAGTTGCTAATGCTACTAAAAACCAAAATAACAAACAATAACAGGCGCCTCCGTAGCCAGATGGGAAGGGGCAGCAGTGCATAGCACACGCTTCTTGATTAGACTGGGGTTCGAGCCAGCACCACCAAATACGGAGGATGCGGAACGGTCAGGGAATTACCACCGCTAATGCTCCTAAAAACCAAATAACAACAACAACAACAAACAATAACCAGCTAGGAGTATAGTAAATAAATTTGATGAATTTGAAGTGCTGGTCAAGAAATCAAAGGCGGATATTGATGGGATATCAAAGACAGTGTGACACAGATATAAGAAATGCATAATTGGAATTTGCAGAGTACAATGTGTACAGAAAGGGTAGACAGGATAGGAAGGAAGGAGGGGTTATGCTGTTAGTTAAGAAACACAAAATCTAAGGCAATGCATCCAGTTGATATTGGTGGGCAATGCAATGTTCAGTTAGTTTGGTGTGTAAGCAGTTGGAAAGCAAAAATGAGGGTAAGAGTGTTGTAAGCCAAATGAATCTGATAAGTACAATGAACAACTATACAGAGAAACAGAATAGGGCAGTAAATCAGAATGTCTTATAGTGGGGGATTTTAACTTCCCAGACATTGACTGGAACTTGTTGGTGGGTCACCTGCACACTAGTAAGACACTTGTGGATTTATTGGATGATTGTTTTCTACAGCAGCATGACCGCAAGGCAACCAGAGGGAGTAATACTGTTGATCTGATTATCAGCTGTGATTATTCATGCATAAAGAATCTGCAGATATAGGAACAACTTGGTGGCAGTGATCACATACTGATGGGGGATTTAATTAAAGATGTAACTACCATCACGGGTAAAGGGAAGGGTTTTGTTTTCGTAAAGGTAGCTATAGTGTTACCTTTACGAAAGTCTCTGACAGTTTTTAAATTCTATACAATGGGACCAACTGATGTGTTACCAACAGCAAATTCTAAATGGGAAGCATTCAAGGAATTAATCTTGGAAGCTACTAGACTTTAAATACCAACTAACAAATTGTGTTCAAGGTTTAGGCCCAAATGTGTGTTAGATGAACTAATGAGACTTGTGGCAGAGAATAAAAATGCATGGGATGTATATAAATTATCAGGTGACAGACACAGAAGCCTATGTTAGATATAAACTAGTCTGTAATCAAGTCACAAAGGAGGTTAGGCAAGCGAAAGCAGAAATCCTTGGCAAAGGATGCAAACAACAGCAAAGACTTCTTTACTTGTGTAAACTCTAGAAGGAAGGGGCTGAATCAGATTGGTCCCCTTGATATTGATGGTTCTTTGTTGATGAATCCTGCTCAGGTAGCAGACAAACTGAATGACTATTTTGCATCTACATTCACACATGAGTAATTCTGTAGGGAAGTAGAGGCCATAAGTTTATTCAACTTTAACAGGGAGCTAAATGATTTTGTAATAACATAGAGTAAAGTGGAGTAGAAATTGTTCAAGTTAAACATAAGAAAGGAACCTGGAGTGGATGGAATCTAACTAGTTATATTAAAGGAGGCAGCATAATCATGAGAGCATCCTTGGATTCAGGGGAGGTCACCATGGACTGGAGATGTGCAAATGGATCCCCAATTCACAAGAGCGGAGGATCTAAAGGTGACACAAGTAATTAGAGACTTGTTAGTTTAACTTCTGTTCAGGGGAAAATAATGGAATCACTGGTTAAAGAAGCACTGAAGGATCATCTAGACAAGAGTGCAATTATAATTCAGATACAACATGGATTTGTTAAGGGAGAGACTTGCCTGACCAATTTCATTGGATACTACGTGGTCACAAAGCAACTGGATGGAAAAAATAATTTTGATATCATATACTTGGATTTCAGGAAAGCTTTTGATACTGTTGCACGTGGAAGACTGCTGTACAAATTTGAGCAGTATGGCATTAAGGATAAGTTTTGCTATGGATAAAGAATGGTTGAGTGGGAGAAGACAAAGAGTGATAATCAATGGACACTGCTCTTCGTGGACATATGTTATTAGTGGAGTGCCCCCCCCCAAGGTTCAGTGTTGGGCTCGTTGTTTTCTATAATTATCAATGATACTGATGAAGGCATATGAGGCTTCATCAGTCAGTCTAAGTTTGCAGATGATACAAAGATTGGCAGGATTGTTAATAATAGTAATGTGGTATGCTACTGCACCAGGATCTAGAAAGTTAGGCAGATGGGCTGAGATGTGGCAACTGAAGTTTAACATTGATAAATACAAAGTACTGCATATGGGTATCAGTAACCCCAGAGTAGTGGAGAATGAAAAGTTCTGGGTGTAATTGCGCATTCAGATATGAAGTTCTCTGAGCAGTGCAGAGAAGCAGCTCATGGGGCCTTGTCAATGATATACAGGAATTTTGCCAGTTGGGATAAGGAGGTGATTATTCCCTTGTATAAGGCAGTGATCAGGCCACACCTTGAGTACTGCACACAGGTCTGGAGCCATATTTTATTCCTCAACTCTCATTTTTTTCTTTGCTTCAAACTACTTCTAACCACACAGATTCTATATAAAATTTGATGCATTGCTAGATGAAACTGAATCACGGAATAAACTGATTGATCCACTAGAAATGAATTAAACTGGGATCCATCAGAACTTCAGGCATTTAGTAACCCACCAGGCAATGAACTTCCAATTCATAACCCTGGGTAGACTGATCAAATGCAGAGTGCTTGGGTTCAAAAGGGTTTAGCAGGTACTTCGCATTTATCTTTACAGATGAAAGACCCTTCACTGAGTGGAGAAACTATGGAGTAAGCTGAGCAGTATGTAATCAGCAATATTTAAATTAGAGAAGCTTGCTTATTGGAAAAACATCTGAACCTAAAGGCAAGTAAGGATTGAGAGTGTATACCCAGAAATGTTGAAAGTGGTGGTGGTGAGAGAATGCACTGAACCGTTAGGATTAATTATGAGGGAAAACTGGAATCAGGGAAGGCCCTTTGGATTAAAGAAGCACCAATTCATAAATGCAGATCTAAGAGCGAAGTGAGCAACTACAAACCAAACTTTAGCATTAGCAGAGGCATATGATGCAAGAAAGCAAGCTTATGCAGCATCAGACTTCATTAGTAGGTAAAATCATTGCAATGCATTTTGAATCATGGATAATTATAAATGCAGTGCAAGGAATAATATTTCTGAAGGAAACAGCATAGTTTTGTGAAGAGAACATCCTGTTTAACCAATGTAATTAGTCTTTTATGAAAGAGTCATTCATGAGCTGGATGTCGGAAATAATTTTCACATTTATTTGTATTTCAGCAAAACAATTGACTGTCCTGTACAACAGGTTACTGTATAAACTGGATCATGTTGTAACATGATCTGACAGGACTGACAGGGTTGTGCTTAATAGTTACTCTTAAGATTGACATTGTGTCAGAAGTGGTATCCCTCCAGGATCAGTAATGGGACCGTTGTTGTTTTCCATTTTGTTACATGATACTGACAATGAGATACAGTGAATGAGAATGATGTCAAAATTTGCACTTGATTGGGAGAGTGGTCTAATAGTGCTAATCAGCAGATTCGATAGGCTTTAAGAATTGTCAGAAAAGTAGTAGCTATGTTTTAATGCTGCGAAATGAAAGGTTCTGCACCTCAGAAATAAATCATTTTGTATAAGTCAATTTGGGGGAGGGTCCTATCCAGGTAGACATTAGTTTTCTACATGTAGTGTAGACAGGAAAGCCCATGGTGTCCTACTAAAGTTTTATAGGAAATTTCTTGCAGAGAAGGGGAGGTCACACTTGGAGTACAATGTCCAAGAAAGAAAGACAGACACCAATGTGAGGGCAAATACACCCCTAAAGAATAAAGTTCTTCAGAATAATCATGATTTGAAATTCACTGATAACATGATAACAGAGTCCAGAAAAATAGCAAACAAATATTACCAAGAGGTTGTCCATCTTTAAGGAGGGTAAAGAGAGTATTACTATTCATGTGGGAAGTAAAATGAATTAATTACTGTTATATTTTGCAAGGTTAATTCTGAATTTTTTGTATTATTAAAGTAAGTTAAATTCTTACTTTAATAATGGTTACTATAGGATCAATTCAAATGTTTTGTTACAGGATATCATTACCCAGACAGAAATGGCCGTAGGAAAATCCCCCATGAGTAATAATAAGTTCATCATTTAAACAGCCAGTGGTATATATTCAGAGATCATTCTAGGAGTTAATGTTATTTCAACTGATGAGTGTTTTACTATTCTGTGTGCTATATGCAATAAGTCTACCTAATTAAACTTGATATATAGCTATATGAAACTGAATCAACGAAGAAAGAAAATAGTAGATTACCATCAGCAGAGGCATATGATACAAAAAAAGTAAGCTCATACAGCATCGGACAAAAACAGAAAAAAAACTTTCCATTTTACCTTTCCAATTGTTCCAAAAGTTTTGTTCAAGCTACCAACTTCCAGAACAACAAATAGAAGTTTCTTCCAGCAATCAACTACACCTTGCCTAAAGGGACATTTCCAAACTTATATTCTACAACTGTCTTTCCTCAATTTGAATTTATTCATCCCCCAAGTACGCAATCTCAGCAAGAGGAAGAATCCCATTAGCACTGAGCTTGCTCAAACTATTCAAAGCCTTATACAACTCAATCAGATCACCTTGCAGGTGCCTAGACTCAAACCTGCAATTCACAGAACTTAAGCCTTTCTTCAACTATGTATTCGTTCTAGCAACTCTACATCCTTCCTAAAATGAGGCCTCCAGACCTGTATGCAGTATTCAAAGTGTGGCCTGACCAGTGCCTTATACAAAGGGATAATCATCTCCCTATCCCTGCTAGCAAAATTCCTGTATATCATTGACAAGACCCCATGCACTACTGCTTAGAAAACATCAAATCTGACTACTCAATTATCCCCAAGTTTTTCATTCTCCACTACCCTGAGTAGTACGGCACAGTTGCTACGTTACTTTGGGATTACTGCTGCCCATATGCAGTACTTTGCATTTGTCAATGTTAAACTTCAGTTACCCAACTTTTCTAGATCCTGTTGCAGTAGTGTATTGTCATTAACAACCCTGCCAACCTTTGTACCATCTGCAAACTTGAACATTAAGCCTGATATACCTTCATCAATATCATTGATAAATATAAACAACAACAGGCTCAACACCAAACCTGGCAGACTCCACTAATAACCTTAGTCCACTTAGAGCAGTGTCCATTTATTACCACTTTCTGCTGTCTCCCACTCAACCATCCCTTTATCCATAGCAGCAATTTGCCTTTAATGCCACACTGCTCCAATTTGTGCAGCAGTCTTCCATGTGCAACAGTATCAAAAGCTTTCCTAAAATCCAAGTATATGATATTAAAATTATTTTTTGCATCTAGTTCCTTTGAGGACCACATCGTAGTATCCAATCAAAATGGTCAGACAACACTTCCCTTTAACAAACCCATGTTGTATCTGAACTATAACTGCAGTCTTGTCTGGATAACCTGCAATGACCCCATTATTTTTTCTGGAATGGAAATTAAACTAAAAGGTCTGTAAATACTTGTGTCACCCTTTGATCCTCCTTTGTGAATTGGGGATACATTTGTACATCTCCAGTTCGTGGGTACCTCCTCTGAATCCAAGGAAGATAATTATGGCTAAAAGTTTGCTTACTTCCTTTTCTTCCTCCCTTAATATAACTGGATAGATCCCATGTACCCCAGGTGATTTTCTTATGTTTAACTTCGTAAATTTATCCTCCATTTTGCTCTCAGTTATTGCAAAATCATTTAGTTCCCTGTTAGAGTTTGATAAACTTCTGGCCTCCACTTCCCTAAAAAAATACTCATCTGTGAATGTAGATGCAAAATACTCATTCAGTTGAACCATCAATATCAAGTGAATCAATCCAATTCATCCCCTTCCTTTTAGAGTTTACATAAATAAAGATGCCTTTGCATTCTTTGTGCCAAATATTTCTCATAATCTGCCTTCACTTGCCTAACCTCCTTTGTGACTTGATTACAGACTAGCTTATATCATCCATAATCTTCTGTGTCGTCTGATAATTACATGTATCCCATGCATTTTTCTTCTCTGCCACAAGCCTCATTAGTTCATCTGACATCCATTTAGGCCTAAACCCTGAATAGTATTTCTTAGTTGGCAGTATGAAAGGCTTTGGCAGTATGAAAGGCTTAGTTAGCTTCTAAGATAAATTCCTTGAATTCTTCCCATAAACAGCAGAATGCCGTTAATCCGGACTTGATGGGAAAACACTCGGTCCGGATTAGTGAAAGTCCAGATTAACCAGAAGCTATCTTCAACGTACCAGTTTTTTATTTAAAGTAACTAAATGACAAAATTTTAACTAAATTGGTTTTTATATTAAATTAATAAAACAATATTTTAAAGTAAAAATTATAAAAAGTAAAAGAACATGGTAAGTAAACAAAATACTGTACAAAGCGATAAAGTTTTAATGTAGAACATTATATTACACAAAATTAAAAACTAAAAAAAAAAAAAAAAATTACAACACAAATAATTATTTTCGAGAAGTTTACTTGAAATTGTCCTCAATGTTTTTTTGCTTTAATTTGGAAACACTTTCAAAATTAACACGTGTACAATGCTAGCTACAGCTGTCAACTGAATAGGCAAACACTCGAGATTATCCTACGATTGTCTCCGACCAGACATACCTCATGGTCCGGTTGGATTTCTGGAGGTCAGAACCATAAAACAATAAAAACAATTAGCAGTCACTTGTTTATTAGGCTTTTTTGTTAGTGCAATCTATTGTAAACGGATAGTAAACACGATTGTATTGAATTTGCGATAATACCGACAGCTGGAATTCTGTGGGTTTTTATGTTATTATGGTAAAATGTGTTTCCCCTTCCATGAAATCATCAATCTTATCAAAAACAAATAAATTTGAATGTTCTCTCCATTCCTGTTTTTGAAGTTTCGTAACTTGTTACTCCGTTCTCACTTGCACATATCATGTTAGTTGCAATTTCTGCGTGCGGTGTTCTTTGTTGTTGATTGCTTATCTTTTTTTATTGTTCTATTTTAAACTCCCTCCCAAATGTCAGTGAACAGAAATACAGGTGACCCCCGCTTAACGCTGATCATTCGTTCCGGAAAAACAGAGCGCTAAGTGAATCCGCGCTAAGCGAGCACCGCTTTCCCATAAGGTAACATATGTATTTGTGAGCTGCGGTCGGTGCCATAGGATATTTCCTAATCAATAATAAACGGTAATGAAAAGATGCACAAATGTCGGTCAAAATATTTAATATTCAAATATTTGCACATATAAAATATTCTGCATTACATACGTATAATTATGTGGTAACTACTTGCGTATTAAGAGTAAACTTAAAATTCCAATTAAAATCATGAATTTAATTGATTTAATTTAATGGATGAATTTAATCATGAAAAATGTGTGGATTTTGAGTTGAACTTTGGCCCTCTTCCAAATAAACTAAAAGGGGTATTAATTTTAAATGGCCCGCAGCGTTACCACCCAACAATAACGTCAACTGATCCTTCGCCGCTTTGAAACTTGGCATGTTTTTTCTTCTTTCAATATGAAACTTCTTTTAGGCATTCGTTTCCACAAAAGTCCTGCTTCATCTATGTTAAAAACTTGTTGAGAAGTATAACACATAATACCCCTCTTCAATAATTTTAACAAGTTCTTTTTTGAAAGTTTCGGCTCCTTGATCTGCATTCTAAATCTATTCTACCAGCCCTTACCAGTTTTAAATGGTTCCACATTTTTAGGCGAGTTTTCTTCAGATCGATCTCGATCTCTCTCTCTCTCAATAAATAAAATAAAAATAAATTTTCTGTTTATACTCCGGCACGACAACCAAGTCAGTAGAGTTTACAATAAATCGTCAATACAAATATTTATCGTATTTAGTAGTCACGGGCTTGAACCCCAGTCCACTCAAGGAACGCGTGCTATGCACTCTCGCTCCTGACCACTGGGCTACGTCAGGCCTAATATTTAACTTAACTGAATTCTGCATTGGACATTATCTTCAATAAAATTAAAGTCTTTCCATTTCAATCCTAATAGCCGGCCTAGTCCTAGTTGCTTGCAGTGGAACTGCTACCTTTCCCGCTGCAAAAATTAATTCTTTATTTTTTTATAATTGTTCTTACAGTTAAAGTTGGAAGTCCTAAATTATGGCACACATCCGCTTGTCGTTGACCGGAATCGATTCGCTTCAAAACGTCTAATTTTCAAATTCAGTCTTTTTCTTACATTTATAGTCTTCGTACTGTGCTCAGACGTTGTTGATTTTTCATTGTTCGAAAATGTAACTGCGTTGGTTGCATTAATTATGATACAATGTTCGAGTAAACTGTCCGTTTCGCACGTTGTCTAATACGGTACTGAGTGATGACTAGACTTCGGATAAATGCATATAACGCAAATATTACAAGCAATATACTTCGTCATTTTTTAAAATGTTGATCTAGGAACTACGTAACAAGCCACTGTACTGAAATTAAATTAGCGTGCGAGAAAATTTCACTGAGCGTGGGAAAATTTCTCAAGTCGGCGTGGGAAACGTTTTAATGCTGTTTTGCTATTCATTTTCAAGCTATCGACTCCATCAAATGAAACGATTTCGTTAAATATGTCAAAAATGTAATCTGTAAAAGAGCGTTATAGTGATCTGTGACAGCGTTATAGTCAGACACGGGTTATAATATAATAACAGCGTTATAGCGAATCAGCGTATAGCGAACCGCGTTATAACGGGGGCCTGCTGTATATATTTTTTTCGATAGAATTTTTCCCAACTGAAAATCCAGTCAAGATTAAAAGAAAGTCTGGATCATTGGGATCCAGATTAATGGGGTTCTACTGTAGAATTTCCTATTGGCAACATCATCAGTTGGTCCCCCCTGTAGTCATCTTTACAAAAGCCCTTCCCTCTACCCATGATGGTAGTTACATCTTTAAGTAAATCCCACATTAGTACACTATGATCGCTGCCACCTAGTAGTATCTTTATCTGCAGCTTCTTAATGAATGAATAATCACTGTTGATAATCAGATCAAGGCTATCAAGAGTATTACTCTCTCTGGTTGCCTATCAAATATGCTGTGGTAGAAAAAAATCATCCAATAAATCCACAAAAGACTTGCTAGTGTGCGAGTGACCAACCCATAAGTTCCAGTCAATATCTGGGAAGTTAAACTCCCTCGTTATAAGACATTCTGATTTACTGGCTCTCCTCTATTTCGTTGTGCAGTTAGCCACTATACCCATTAGAGTGATATAGGCCTATAACACATTTCTACTCTCATTTTTGGTTTCTCTGTGATGTCACACCAAACTGACCTCAACATTACAGTGTCCAGCCATGTAAACTGGATGCACTGTCTTAGATATCATGCTTTTCTCAAGTAACAGCATAACCCCTCTTTCCTTCCTATCCTTCCTGTACTACCAAAATTCCAATTCCGCATGCCTTGTATCTGTGTGACACCATGTCTCTGATATCCCAAAAATATCTGCCTTTGGTATCATGACCAGAACTTCAAATTCATGATGACTCCCAGCAGTTCTTGAAATCCACAGTACTTTGCTTAACAGGCTGCTGCTCATTCCAATAGAAGCAGTGCAAGAATTACTTTTACCTCTGCCTGCAGCTATTTTTAATCTCTTAGTCAGTATATCCGGCAAAGCTAGCAGTTTCTGACCCACCTAATACTGCCTCAATAGCATCAGCAAATATTTTTGCACCCTTTTATTTAAGTGTATCCCATCCCTGTAGAAGCAATCTCTCCTCTCTCCTGTTAACAAGCAGATACCATGCTAAGAAAATTCTACCACATCAGCTGTGCACAATCTCTCCCGGCTGAATTGCAGACACTTTTAAATTTAATCCTAACTTGCGACTTTTTTTTCAACATTGACCTGTACTTGCTAAGTAAGTCTGCAGATTTCCTACTCTTAATGTCATTAGTGTCAATGTGTACAACAATATTACTCTTTGTGCCTTAAAAGATGATATCTGCTCTACGTCATCTACTTTTGCCCCTGGCAAACATACCTTGGTTCTGTTCCACCTATTCTTTTTGCACAATATATTTCGCGTCTCCCTGACAATAGAGTCACCAACAATAACTAGCTTCTGTGGGACCAGCGCATTCTGTCCCAAAGATTGCAGCTGTGTTGCCTGATGCACAAGAGTGAGTTCTGGTGTTGGTTTTTTTTTGGTAGTTGTTGGCGCATTGGCTTCTGTGGCCATAATGCACCTCCCAAGGTTTTTGCAGTACTTTAATCCAAGCCCGAGGCGGGATTCGAACCCGCGCCTTTAGGTTGCCAGGCAGGCACTTTACCCACCCGGCTAGCCCGGTCGGCCACCCTAATCTTGAAACTCTCATAGATGCTCACCAGATCGCCGAGTTCTGGTGAGCACGTAACACACACAAAGACATCCTCCTTGGCTAGATCATGTCCTGTTCCAGAAAGTCTACAAAAATTTCACAAATTGTACATTCTTTTAGATGTGCAATATTCTGTGATGCATTGGAGAATCGCCCACTTCTCTTCTTTTAATCTTCTCTGACTTCGGCAACAAGGTCTTTCAAGCTCCAAATCTTCCTTTTAGATCAATAGTTCCAATCTGCAGCACGCCAAATGTCGTGAAATTTGGTGCTGCAATCTTCTTAAACTGTACTACAAGATTAGGAGAAACTCCACATATTCAATAGCAATGACTCTTTAGTTGTGTTATGAACACAACGTCTGATGAGTCCAAGTATGAATCAAGTGACAAAAAGTTGGAACCACTGGTTTAGACATCTGAACACAGCCACTACTAATGCAATGTCCTTGCTTTATTTCATTCATACATATTTTTGGCAAAGATTTTCACCTTGTTAGCACTTACCTTATCATTACGTGCATTCACTTCCATCTACATATAATCTCATATTGAACTTTATTATTATTATTAGCTATATGGTGTGTAAGGAAGCCTGAGGCTTATACTGCACCAGCCAAAAAAATATATACAGGGTGTCTCAAAATTATTGGTACAAACATTTAGGGGAGGTAGGTAACATCTAAAGGAATCTGAATCGCATAGGAACCCATAACCGGAAATGTCACCGTAAGTCGGTAGACGGCGCTGTTCATCAGTTCATGAGAGGGAAAATTTCTGGTTTACTCATTCAAGCAATAGTCGCTGCACAAAGAGCATGCATCAATATACGAACTGTGAGCTGGCAGACATGCACCTAGCGTATGGATTAGCAGAGGGCAATGGACGAGCCGCTCAACGAATTTATGGAGAATGCTTCCCAGACAAACACGTGCAAACAAACCACCATTTGTTTGCGCGTGTGCATCAAAATTTGTGCAATTATGGGTCATTTAGAGGTAACAGGAGTAGTGCGGGCAGACCACATTCGACATGAACTCCCGCCATGGAAGAAAGTGTGCTGAATGCCGTCCAGAATAATCCTACTACCAGCACATGTGCCGTTGGCTCTGCCTTAGGAGTGTCTCATTGCAGTGTACAGCGTGTCTGGCACGACGATTCCTTACACCCCTTTCATCTCCAAAGGGTTCAGTTACTGCTCCCCCAAGATCATCCTGCACGTGTGGCTTTTTCGCAGTGGTTTCTCCAAGAAAGTGTTCAAGACTTGAATATGTTTTGTTCATGGATGAGGCTTATTTCACTCGGGAAGGCTTATTCAATCAGCACAATGCTCATGTGTGGGCTCACGACAACCCACACAGTGTGCGCCCCCATGTGGCACAACATCGCTTCGCAATAAATGTATGGGCAGGTATTGTCGGTGACTGCTTAGTCGGCCCATACCTGTTACCATCCTGCATGAACTCCGCTAAATATCGGATCTTGACGATGTTCCAACAAATGTGAGATGCAACGTTTGGTTTCAACATGACGGGGTGCCTGCCCATTATGGAAGGTGTGTTCGTGACCATTTGAACAGGTGTTTTGGGCATCGATGGAATGGCCGGGGTGGATCCGTTGCCTGGCCCCCACGCTCACCTGATTTATCAAGCCTTGATTTCTTTCTGTGGGAGGCCCTCAAATCTATCGTGTATGAATCGCCTGTGGAGATGGAAATGGATCTCATGGCAAGACTCGTCTGCGCTGCTGCTACTGTCAAAGAAACTCCAGGTGTGTTCGACCGTGTCCGCCAATCCATGCTGCGTCGGTGTCACGCACGCATGCATCGCTTCTTGTGGTGGAACCTTCGAGCATCTGTTGTAACATCATGAAATGCATCCATCTCTTACTCCATTGTTAATATTATGTCAAATAAATGTTTGCCACTAATTACTGTCTTGTGTCATTTCTGCTTCTTGTGCCTCTGCTACTACTTTTCTGTGACGTTTCCGGTTATGGGTTCCTATGTGAAACACATTCCTTTAGATGTTACCTACCTCCCCTAAACTTTTGTACCAATATTTTTGAGACACCCTGTATATATCAATTACCTCGAGAGAGAGAGAGAGAGAAGTAAAAGGGAATCACCAAGAAACAAAAGAATGATGATATCCAGCTCATGTACTTAAGCTTCAGTGGGATCAATCAAGTAAGTCCTACTGAAACAACATCCTTCTTTACATTACTTCCATGTATATATACAATGACAGAAAAATTAACAGGAACTCTTCCATTTCAATCTATTTTTGTTTTTGCATGTTTTGCTCAAAAATGGATGCTAATTGTGTTTAGCAAGCACCCGTGGACAATAAAAAATTATTCTTAGTGTGTGAGTTCCCAAAGCAAATATTGATTTCAGAAAAAAAAAAAATATATATATACAGGGTGTTTCAGTTAAACGTTTCAGAACTTCTAAGAGGGGTAGGGTACATCCTGACAACTCGAAATCATATAGCAATGTGGGGTCGGAAATGCTTTCCTGAAGCGGTGTTGTACACAGAAGCACCATAAAGAAAAGAGACCGTAAGTGAGAAATCGTTTTAATAATACATGAAAAGAAGCAAAAGGTACATGGAATAAAGTAAGTGTTCGAAGTTTCTTCCACGGGCTACAATGCACGCCTCACATCTCCGACGCATGGACATCCGAACATTCTGGAATACTCCAGGCGAATTTCGAATTTCTTCGGCAGCTACTGCGATTCTTGTAACCAGCTCCTCAGCGTTGTCAACAGGGGTGTCATAAACTAGCGATTTCATATGACCCCAGAAATAAAAATCAAGACATGATAGGTCGGGTGACCGAGCAGGCCAACACACTGGACCACCACGTCCAATCCACTGTTGACCAAATGTGACATCCAGGTAGTTACGAACATCTCCGCTATAATGGGCAAGGGCTCCATTGTGTTGGAACCACATTGTCTGTTGCGTCGATGCAGAAATCTGTTCATCTCTCAAAAGTTGTGGCAATACTTGCTGCAGAAAGATCAAGTAGATAGGTCCGGTTAGACGACACGGTAACAGGTAAGGTCCGATGAGTGATCTCCCATAATACCGGCCCATACATTGACCGAAAATCGAATCTGTGCTGCACGACGTCGCACAACGACTTCTGTGTACAATACCGCTTCAGGAAAGCATTTCCGACCCCACATTGCTATATGATTTCGAGTTGTCAGGATGTACCCTACCCCTCTTAGAAGTTCTGAAACGTTTAACTGAAACACCCTGTATATATAGTAGTAATATACAACTGTTAAGAAGGAAAATAACAAAAGTTATCGTATATCTAATGCTCCAAAACAGTGTGCAGCAGTAAAGGAAGCAAAAGGATATAAATAATGTGAAGTTTTTAAAATAGATAAAGTGTCTGTGAAAATGGAAATGAGAAGTACACACGGTGCCCAAACTAAGAGAAGTTGAAGGGATAGTCGAAAATGGAAGTGAAGTAGTGGTTAAACAGGTGAAAGAATTTGAAAAACCTAGTACAAAAATAATAATAATAAATAACAAAAAAATAAATACCACTATATTCGGATATGGGAGGGCAATTTTAGCAGGAGGTCGAATCAGGGGATGGCAAATATGCAAAATCTGAATATAGTGGATGAAAAAATGATACATAGTCAGGAAATTCATCAGGGGACTACTCCTAACCACGTATCACACACTGCATTTCCAAATTGTCTGTAGTATTAGAAAAAGGGGGAAAGCAAATATGCAGCCTTTATCGTAATACTAGTAGACAAGGTAGTCCCAGTGGGACTACCTTGAAAATTTGGTATTCCAGCCAGTTGTCTATTAACCATTCTGAAAACCTGTGTTTAGATTTTCAAACTGTTTAAGGAAATGGGACCCAGTCTGAAGCATGTGAAATTATGAAGATGTAGGTGAAGCAGCTTTTAAGTGGATGAAGTTGATTCGAGACCAAATGTGCCGATATCAGGGCCATTAATAAAAGAAAAGGCTATGCATCTTTTCTGTGACATAAAACAATCTAAGCCAGTTCTGGTTGGCTGGACAAATTTAAAGAGCACCATGGCTTACTCAAAAAAGTTATTTCTTATGACAGTGGAGTTGCAATCGTAGAAGACTATACAGATTGGAAAGAAACAGTTTTGAAAAAAAAAAATTTAATGGAGAATTATGAGCCCAAAAACATATTCAATGTTGATGAAATTCTATTTTTTAAATTTTTACCGAACAAGACACTGACTTTTAAAATTGATAAATATGTAGGCGGTAAAAAGAGTAAGGAGAGAATTGGTTGGTAAAAATATAGCTGGTAATGAAAAACTGAAGCGTTTGGCAACAGGCTAAAGCAGGCAGTTCCCAACCTTTTTTTAACTTGCGACCCCTTTCACAACATAATATTTTTTTATCGTGAACCCCTTTCAACATAATATTTTTATTGCAAACCACTAAGCCTATGTTCTCTGAAATCGTATAATAGTTCTGAATTTTTATTATAAAATATTTCCAATACTATGCTTTTATAAGCGATATTGTGTAATAATAAAAATTATTATCAAGTAACTATACATAACAATGGTTTTTGAAAATGAAAAAAAAATTTAGTATGAAAAACATATTTAACACAATATACTGTAGGATAGTAAACTAATTACAGTATAAGGAATTGTGGGAGATGTGGTTTCTTTCTTTGGCAATTCTTTATATTTAATTTTATTTTACTTTGTTTACCATTAGTTATATTTTATCGTTTAAAAATATACCTATGTAAATCTAAGCAGATGCCATTACAGAATTTTTAGTTCGAACCCCCTGGAACACTTTCGTGGACCCCCAGGGGTTCGTGACCCACTGGGCTAAAGTAAACAACCCCCATGTTTCAAAGGAGTAAAGACGTTAGAGTTGGACAACTACAACAAAAATTCTTGGATGAAAAGTGAAATTTTTGAGCAGTGGATTTTAAATTTCGATAGAAAGTTGACGAAAAAAACCCAGAAAAATCAGGTTGATTATCGACAATTGCCGTGCCCATCTTCACTCAGTAATTTCAAAACTTACAAGTGTGAAGCTTGTTTTCTTCCCTCAGAATACCCTGTACAAACTGCAGCCAATGGATCAAGGCATTATCAAGAATTTGAAAATGCACTACCAAAGGCGTATATACTGAAAAAAAATTATACTAACAATAGAAAAGAACCAACCTATAGATCCTGTTATAGATTTGCGGATTTGCATATCGGAGTCAAGACGTGACGGAAACAACAATTAAGAATTGTTTCACAAAAGCAGGTTTTGCTAAAAGGCTAATTAACAGTGATAAGAGGGATGAACTGCTACAAGACATTGAGCAATCTCAGGAAGAGTTCCAAGTGAGGTATGATCAGTGGAGAAACTGCTCTTGACGAATTTTTAGGAGTTGATAATGATGTCAGAGTAGCTGAATATCTGAATGACTACAACATTTTGGAGTGTATTTAAAGAACTGGTGACAATATTGATGATGATTAGATGAAAATGAGGGCAATATTAAGCCTTCCAAACAAGAAATGCTGGCAGCAATTGAAACTTTGCACTGAAGCCTTCAGTAGGAAGAAAATGTAACAGAAAATATATTTGAGTGTTTAAACTAATGCAAACATTTTATGAATGGTGTACAGTAGAATCCAGTGTACATCAAAAAATAACCAAATATTTTATGACATAATTGTTAAAAGTGTACTAATATATTGTGCACATCATGTAAGTAGTTATTTTTTATTATATATATATTAATAAATTAATTGTTTGAAAATGTTAGAAAATTTATTAATTCCCACTTATTTCTGATTTATTTCCCATCTTTCACTATTTTTCTGAATGTTGAATTATGGTAAATTTTCATTGTTGAAAAGGTCATATTTCTTTATAATGAAATTTCTGTTTAACACATTTTTTCAATGGAACAATCGATTTCGTTGTATAGAAGTCTGACTGTATATCAAAAAATATTTTCTCTTTTATAAATATTTATTTTTCATTTTTAGAGCACAATTACCTACACACAAAGTTCCCATTATCCCAGATTTTAGGCTTAAATTCATTTTTGTGCCATCAGCATATGGTCAGCCAACACCAAGGTACACAGATTTTGGTAAATTGAGTCAAGGTGCACCCTTTTCACCTTTTACTACCCTCCTGCATGTTTAATACTAAAATATGTTTTCAACACATGGATTAAATATCTCCCCATTTAACATAAAAAAAGCTTCCACATAATATGCTTTGGTAATTATATTAAAATAATTGGCGAAGGTAAAGAAAGGCAACACGAGAATGACGAGAAACATCGAATAAATTACAGAAAATTAGTTTCCGATATGGCACTCTAGCGCTGCTCACTCAGCAAACAGACGGTAGGCGTTATCGGTCTGGAGCAAAGTCGAGAACGATATATTGATTGACAGGCAGGCGTAGTAAACGATGTGCTGATTGGTGCATGAAAACAACACACAATAACATCTGTTTAGTATCACTTTAATAACACTCAGAAGCACTAATGGTAACTTGCCCTAATGAATGCTTTCCATAATGGTGAAAAAAGGTCAGGTTACCTCCACTTGAATCCCATGGGAGCTTGAACACCTTCTGAAATGGAGGGGGTAATCTAACCTTTTTTCTTTAGAATCATGGGTGGACTAGTGTATAAACTGTTTATTAACAAAATATAAATTTTTTATTACTGTACTTTTATTTTTAAGGTCAGGTTACGAAATATAACGAAAAATAAAGAAACCTTTTCCTTTTTTCGTAACCAAACCTAAATCAACAGTATAGTAAAAACACTCATGAACTCCAAAAATCTGCTTTTAATAATGAGAAAAAAACATAATGAAGGACATAAAAATGAACAGAACGAAACCTTTATTAATTTAGTTTTCATCAAAAAATCAACCAATGTTTTATTTTCCTTACAAATTTCTTCCCTCTTTAAAAGATTCATTGCTACTATTACCTGTTTACTGTTCATCACAAAACTATTATGCACCGTTCTTTACTCATAAATACACATTATAATGCAACCAATGACTACACAGTAGCTTGTCGTCCGTCATGCCCACCAATCATTTCATCGTTTGCCACGCCTACCTGTCAATCAATATATCCTTCTCGATTTCGGCTCCAGACTGATAACACCTACTATCTGTTTACCAAGTGAGCAGCGCTAGAGTCTGGTGTTGGGAAACTAATTTTCTGCGTAAGTTATCTGACGTTTCTCGTCGTTCTCGTGTTGGCTTTCTTTACCTTAGCCAAATAATTTTGTTTATATCAATTACATTTAATTTTTATGGATATTAATACTTGCAAGATAATATTATTATTCAAGTAAGGATGAAACAAATAATAATAACCTACAAATAATTCTCTATCCCCACTCCTGGGGAGAAACTTTCCTACCATAAGCTCTAACTACATTAGCCAATGCTCCTGCAGCCCCTTGTCTCACTGAAGGAATACAGTCTTGCAGATTAATGAAGAACAATGGATATAGCTGTTTCATTGTAGTTCTGAAACAGATGTAATTTAAAAATATAATATTACTGGTAACAAAAGAGGATGCTCAGAAAAAAGTACTTTATTAATATGACATAGCTATAGTAGATATAAGAGGTGTGAACAAAGAGTTCAAGGCACTGAAATAATATTTGGGAAATGATGAAGCTTGCTGGTCATTCAGATGTATTTCCATTCAAAGTAGTCTTTCTCATCACTGTATACTCCTGATGCTTCTGCAACCTCTGGAAGCATTTCTTATATTCTTATTTTGGAATTGCTATAAGTTCCTATGTTTCACTGTGAACTAAAAGTTCCTATGTTTCACTCTGTGAGCTTTCAAGGGACCTTAACTCTGCAGTAGTAGGGTTGGATCTGTGCAGTTCCTCTCGAAAATAACAAGCTTATGTTAGTTGTTGATAAAACCTGTGATTTTCCTGTACCTTCTAAATATAATCAAAGTTTTATTTGAATGGACTTTTTAACATTTTTTCACTTTTTTTAAAAACCTTTTATAGTACAAACCAGAGCTGTGATGCTCAAATACGTTCTATGTTGATCTCAATATTTGTAAAAGAATAAGAGAAGTTTACCTCAATATGATACATACAACACTTCCAGATGATACTCTCCAGAAATGAAAACGAATAAACATTACAGTAAAAAATAAATTGAAAACAATTTTAAAAAATAAATTGAAAACAATTTTAAAAAATCAATTAAACACAATGAAAAAACCAATTGAATGCAATTAAAAATTAAGTAAAAAATTAACTAAAAGAATTTAACAAATTTTGCAAAATGATTTTCCTTCCTGAAGCTGACAACGCTTTTTGACCTTATGTCGTGATCACAGGAATGAAAATTACGGAATACGTGTGAGCATGAATCTTAAATAGGGATTATTTGTCTTCGCTCATGTGCGTAAAAGACCACGAATCGGAGATTAGATATGGATGGCGAATGTTAACAGAATTCTCATGTAATTTAATTTTGACGGTTTTTGCAATTAATAGTCTCGTATAATTAAGCTGGACACTTAAGTATTTTGGCCTCATTAAATAAAAAAGTATGTTTATCATTAACGGCATGAAAGGCTAATTCTGATGCTGCTGAACGGGAAGCACGAACTGAGGATGCGTGCTGTTTAACATGAATTCAGAGGGAACCACATAGATCCTCAGCACAGAAAAAGACAATTCGCAATCACCGCAAGAAATGTTATATACCAGGTAATTTATTTGTGTTTCAAACGAGGAAAGGACTAAAAGGAGTAAAGGACTAAGCAAATGTTCAGTATTACACAACTGAACAATTGTTCAGCAATCAGTTGTGTAATTTCCGTATTGGTCTGGCCACAATTTTAAATTCAGTATCTTTAAAGAGTCTGTTAAGCTGTTTGTGCCATTGTTCAACTCGTGGTACAGAAATAAAGTATTTTTTGATGTTACTATTGTTGTAGTTAGCTTGAAGGATGTAGTTAGCTTGTATCCTAATTCAGTTTATTGAAGCATGGGTGGGGGTTACCCCTGTTTAAGAATCTGCTGTTAATATCTGTATTTTTGAGCCCAAAGCAGATTCCGTCGTAGAATATTTAAAGACATTGAGAAATTGATTAAAGATAAGACTTTTTGTAGGTGAACAGGTGATAGCTGTTAAACTGGATTTTATTCGTGTCCCATGTAAGCCTGAGTTGAAATGTCCCGCAATCAGCCAAATGAACTTTCTCCATAAAATATAAATGGCAACACTGTTTAGCTACTACACTGAGGGGAGCCTGTACCACTATCTGCAAGATAATATTACTATCTGTTCTGGGAACTATCTGTTCTCCCCACTCCAGATGCACTCATTTGCTGGCTATTGTTACTGCTGTTACCACTCTATGTTCGCTGGTAGTGAACAAACTAAAATTATCCTTGCTGAAGTTTTAAATTAGATCCTGCAGGGATATTTTTTAGTTGTATAATCATTTGACATTTAAGTTTTTACCATGTAAAAACTTAAATGCTTACAGGACAACATGATTCTTTCAAAGAAACCTAAGACAATGTGTATTTTTCATAATGAATGGTTAGTAAAATATGCATGGTTGAAACAACTACCTGACAATAACTCAAGGGCATTTTGCAAGGTATGTAATAATTTATTTACTAAATCTCATGGAGGAGAAAATGATATTAAAAAAGCATGCTTCTGGAACACAGCAGCAACAACTCCATAATCAGGTCAGTTAAATCAGTTGTTATCTACATTTATAAAAACTAGTAACTAGCTGAGACAGTAATTCTGATAAAGTTATGGCCACTGATCTGGCTCAAATATATATTTCTGTACAGCATGAGCATTCCTACAGATCACTCGACCATGGATGAAATTAAATGCTTTTTTATTTATGACGAAATATCTTGTAGTCGTACAAAATGTGAAGCAATTGTAACTGAAGTTTTAGCACCAGCTGCTGTAAAGGAAATAATAAATATGCTTGAAAGATATGCAAACACTCTTAACTATCTTTCTTTTTATTCTATGGCAAGTGATGCTTCCGAACATGTTCATACCAAACTGTTCCCAATCACATTAAAGTACTGAACACAAAAATATGGTGTAGAAAACAAAGTCCTAGATTTTTATGATGACCGGATGAAACATCAGCTGGGACATATCAACAAATTAAAAAGACTCCTCGAAAATTCATTAAGCATTGTTATTTCCTCTTACTCCACAGACAATGATAGTGTAAGTTTTGCAAAGCACAATTTGGTTTTCCAGAAATTAAAACTACTAAGGGTGGTTTTAATTTCTGTAGAGGGTGGTAATCAATGGGTGCTGCTCTTCGTGAACTAATGTTATTAGTGGAGTCCCACAGGGTTTGGTGTTGGGTCCACTGTTGTTTTGTATATTTATCAATGATATTGATGAAGATATATCAGGCTTAGTGTCGAAATTTGCAGATGATACAAAGGTTGTTTGTTTGTTTTTTGGTTTTTAGGAGCATTAGCAACTAAGGCCATATTGCTCTCTGATATGCGGTGGTCATTCTCTGAACCTTTCCGCATCCTCCATATTTGGTGGTGATGGGCTCGAACCCCGGTCTAATCAAGAAGCATGTGCTATGCACTGCTGCTCCTCCCCACCTGGCTACAGAGGCACCTATAAAGGTTGGCAAGGTTGTTAATGACAGTAATGGCAGTGTGCTACTGCAACAGGATCTAGAAAATTTGGACAGATGGGCTGAAAAGTGGCAACTGAAGTTTAACCTTCACAAATGCAAAGTACTGCATATGGGAAGAAGTAACCCCAGAGAAACATACCACTATGTGGTACTATACTTAAGGTGGTAGAAAATGAAAAAGACCTGGGAGTAATTGTGCAGTCAGATATGAAGTGTTCTGAGCAATGCAGACAGGCTGGCAGGGCAGGTCATTGGGTTTTGTCAATGACATATAGGAATTTTGCTAGCAGGGAAAAGGAGGTGATTGTCTCTCTATATAAGGCAATGGTCAAGCTACGCCTTGAGTACTGCGTACAGGTCTGGAGGCCTCATTTTAGGAAGGATGTAGATTTGCCTGAGCGTGTACAGAGAAGGGCAACAAGATTGGTGAGGGGAATGAAAGGATCCTCTTACCAAGAGAGGCTCAAGTTCTGCAAATTGCAGTGGCTGGAGACTAGGCACCTGCACAGTGATCTAAGGCCTTGAATGGGCTGAGCATGCTGAATTCTGATGGGATTTTTCCACTTGTTCAGATTACAAACCTAAGGGGGCGGAAAGACAGATGTAGAATAGATGTGCGGAAATTTGCCTTTAGCCAGCGGGTGGTTAATTGCTGCACCAAACTTCCATCTGTCGTGGAAGTTGATAGGTTAAATAAATTTAAGGAGGAAATGGACAACATTAGAGGGAATGGTTGTGTGAATTTTTTTTTCTTTTTTTTTTTTTTTTTTTTTTGGGCTGATGCTGCATAAGCTTATACCCTTGCTTTCTTGCATCACATGCCACTACTACTACTACTACATTTTGCATAATGGTACTAAACAAGCTGGTGACAAATTACAGATTGATATTGAAAGTCTTGTTGTAAAGATATTTAATAACTTTTCTTCTGCAAAATGTACTGAAGGGCTAAAAACAATATTTGGCTTTTTTGGTTCATGAAGATTATGAGAATTTATTGCATCACATGGGAACTAGATGACTAACTTTATATCCTGTGACCTAAAGGCTGTTAAACTGTATTTGCTGTCATTAGAAGGGGTACAACTGTCCTCGCCAGATTTAGAAGTATTTGAAGATGTGTGAGAGTGGAGTGGCAGCCAGAGAGGAAATGTGTGTAATACCAGCATACTGTACTATGCCTTTCTTAAAAACACACTTTTACCTTTCCAATGCACAATAAAAGAACTAGAACAGGATAATATTACTGCACCAGAGCTGTATTCTCCCAATGAAAAAATTGAAAAACAAAATTGGCCAAAGAAAAGCCATGCTTATTGGGGGAAAAATGGAAGAGATGTTGTTAAAACTTGATAGAAAACATTCTATTTCTAACAAGAAAAACTTTCCTTGCCTTTTATGAATAATCTCTTAAATATTTGAAAAAACGGTTTGATTTTTCTGACGACTAAATGTATAAAATCCAGTTTTTCTAGCTGAAAAAGGAACTAACATACTGATTTCAAAGAAGCTGTTGTATTTTTGAACTTGAACACACCTATCAACGAATTATGGACAAATTATTTTGTATAAAAAAGACTTTTACACATTTGTGCTTAAGGAAAAGGATATCCTCGAAGCAGCAAAGTCAAACAAAAAGTATGTTTTTAAAATCATATGATGAATCAATCAAAACTGATAAACCAAAACTTTTGATTTTTGATTATTCGTAAAATGCAACAATACATAAAATACAACAATACAATACTTTTATGTGTATACCAATTTTAACTTGTCTGCATTTTGTCAATTAAATAAAAATATTTTAATTCTTGCACTATTTTTTTGTTTTCTTAAAAAAAATTCTTAAATCTTAAAAGTTTGACATGAAAAATCTTTTTAAATAATAGTCACTTTGGAATAATAACTTTCACATGTGAACTAAAGTTAAACTGCTACAATGTACTGTACTTTATTGCCATGACTGCATCACCCCCCCATTATGCCGGCATACTGCAGACATTGTCGGAATATAGAAGTGAGTCCATCCATTGTCGGAATACAGACCAGCAATAAAGAAGTGAAAATGTGCTCATCTACCTATAGGACACACAACCAAGGATGCCTCATGTGATGAACTTTTCCCAAAATGATGAATATGAACAACTTTCCTTATAACAAGCGAAATAAATCCATCATTTGTTTGACTATTTTCCCTGTGATGAAAAGAATTCCCTATAATGTTTAGAGAAGTAGAAAATTCAGAATGAATTATCAAAGGGGTACCTTGATCAGAATCATAATTTTAATGAAGTATGCCCATTAGAATGATGCTGACAAAGAGAACTTAAGATCAGTAAAGCACCTTTCATTGCCTATTTCATTGCCAGATTTAATTCGTGAAGATCTGATGCTGTTGTTATTTGCTCAGAGTGTTAAAATTAACAGTTCAGGCAAGCCAAAGTCATTTAAACTTCCTATGAACAATATGCTGCTTATAGTTTGTTGAATTCAACTGCAGAAGACATTTTTAGTGAGAAAGCAACAATGCTTAAATTCATACAAACAATTACATTTGCTACAAAGTAAAAGGAATGCATACAGATATCCTGCTGAAGTATTAATATTTTCTGCTTTGGTGTTTTCAATTTCTCCACATGTTTACAAATTTCTACAGCATTCTGCATTCCAACCCCAAGTACTATTCATAGACTTTGCTCTTCTCTCTACAGAAACATTCCAGCTGAGCAGCAAAAAAATGATTTTCTGATGATCTCTAAACACTTTAACTTCTACAAAATTAGTTTAATAATTCATCTGCAACCCTATTCTGATTATAAAGGCAGAAGCATATTGGGGAAATTCTTTAGTTAGAACTGATGCTGCTACACGTGGTTATGTATTTATAATGCAAAGTTAAATGTCAAATTACAAAACTAACATTTATATTTTATTTGTAAAAAAAGATTACTGCAGAAAAAATTTGTTAGAATATAATGTCGTTGCAATTGTTAGTGATGACAATTCAATTTACAGAAAAGTATTTTATTTACAAATCTTCTGCAGCTGAGTATTGTTTATCTTAATCCCCTTCATGACCCCTCCCTTTATTTTGAAATCTATTCGCAATAACTGGTTAAATCAACATCGCTCTGATAAAATTTTTTATTATCCATCTCTTGAAAATTATTATTATTAGTAGTAAAGACCACAATCCCTTATCTGAAAACCAAAAGTCTTTTTGTGGAGCATCACTAGTGTGCACAACATGACCCAAGCAGGTGAGTGGCATCAGTTGCACAGACATATTCTATTACGATGTTGTCTATTATTTATTCCTTTAGTTTTATCCCAATGGCTTCATCATAGTCACAAACACCTAGGAGAAAATTTGTGCAAAGGTGTTTGCTATTTTTTTTTTCGAGAGATATGTCCATTCCAGCTGAGCTTTTTTTTTTTTTTTTTTAAAGTGTTTTCCAAATCAATGGGGTATTGGCATCTTGTAATGGGATGCAAACCTAATCCCAGTCTTTTCTTGTCTTTCTTCTTATGTGATGTACTTTGCCTAATAAGTCTTTGATAACGAATAAGTTTCACACTTCATTTTTATCCCATAAACATTCAAATTTTTAGATTTTCCCAAGTGAGAACTAACGGGCAGTAATTATCTGGATTTGGGATCTTTGCCTGTCTTAGGAAAAGTAAGGACTTGTGCATGATGCCATTTTTTTGCAGAAATGAATTCTTAAATGTATATTGTAAGAAAGTAATAAGTGATGCATATTCCCGAGGTGGTTATAATATGAGTCAGCACTCTTTGTTTGTAAAAGTACTTTTCTGAGTTCTGATAGGGTAAAAGGTTGGTTACATGGTTCATTATATGCAGGTTATATTCATTTTGTTAATTTTTCTTCATACGAGCCTTGGTCTGTGGGCCAGATTACAGTACATATAAATGTACTGTAATCTGGTTAATAAAAATGGGTTGTTATCCCTGGAAAAGGGCCAGTATAGCTTTTCTAAGGCATAACGACCCGTGATTGTCCGAGTCGTTATGCCTAACATAAGGTCATGCCAATATTGTTTATTGTCTGAAACATATAATTGTTTCAGATTGCCAATACAGTAAACCCTCGCTATTCGCGGGGGTTACGTTCCTGAGAAATACTGCGAATACTGAGTTATGGCTCCCATAGTAATAAAGGGATTACATTCCAAAGTATGAAATATATAAGAAAAACTAGTCTAAAATTTTGTCTATGTATGTATTATATGAACCTTCATAATATGACTATGTACATAGACAGTACATAGTGAAATGAAAGCATATGATATCGAAATGAAAATAAGAAACAATTTATTATTAAATGTAATATTTATTAGAAATTTCAAACAAATCTTTCAAATCAGCGCCTTTGCTAGCTAAAAAACTTATCCCGCCAGAGCTATCACCAGTTTCGCTAAAGTGTTAATAAAGGAGTTTTGCCTTTTCACGAATGACGAGAGAACTTAACGGAATTTCATTATGAGTTCGGTCTTCTATCCACAGATTTAAAGCTTTTTCCATTTTTTCTAATTTAACATCACGAGTTACAGAGCAAATTTTTGAAGCAATTAGCACGTTTTCACACACTATGGCGGATTATTTCTTCTGATTTTTTGATTGATCCTACCATTGACTCATTGATTTTATAATGTTTTGCCACTGAGGAGACACTTTCACCATTAGAAATTTTGTCTAATAACTCAATTTTATTCGCTAATATCATCACCTTCTTTGATCTTTTCACATTTCCCTTGTTATTCGTAGCCATATTTTTGTACGGGTTAGAAAGAACTTGTCGACAACAAAGTCACTTTCTTCCGTTAATACGCTCGAAAAAGTCTGTTTCACACTGCAAAATGGTAGATTTATCACTTTTGTAAGCATATCAATTTATAAATTGATAAATTTATTCAATTTATAAGCATATAAATTAAAAGCAAACGACGAAACCTTCCATGACAAGCGCATAACACATACTGAACAAGGATTAGCGAGAAACATCCACGCTCGCGATTTTGTCACCCCTCTTCCCCCACCCACCAAGTGCTGTTTTGACTGGGAAAGATAATTTTAACTACGCCCGTGTTTTTTTATGGCGGAAAATGTTCACGGTGCTTTAAAATTCACATTTTTTTAGGTTTCATTTTATATTAAATCAGCGACCGCGAATACAGATACCACGAATAGCGGGGGTTCACTGTATATATATATATATATATTTATATATATAAAATAAAAGAATAATAGTATTAAAAAGCTAAGTAATCATGGAGGGTGGAGTGTAACAATACGAAAAGGAAGATAATGTTGATTATAGATCAGGGACACTGCATTAGCAAAATGCACCCTACAGCCATAATGTGTGTGTGTGTATATATATATCGTATGTAGAAAGTGTGAAAGAACTTACCGTTACAAGACAGTAAGTTCCTTTCTTCTTGCCTATTCCTACATTCCAATATCATTACTTTAATTCTTTTTACTTGCTTCTGTAAGGACATCCACGATATTATTATTGTTATTATTTGGATTTTAGGAGCATTAGCAACTAAGGCTATATTGCTCCAGGAAAATGCGGTGGTCATTCCCTGACCTTTCCGCATCCTCCGTATTTGGTGGTGATGGGCTCGAACCCCGGTCTAATCAAGAAGCGTGTGCTACGCACTGCTGCTCCTTCCCACCTGGCTACGGAGGCGCCGGTCATCCATGATCTGTATGCCCTACGCAATATAATTACATTTATTGGCACAATTTATTAGCCTTTATTCTTGCCGCAAAATTTCAAAATTTTAAAATTTTGTTCTCAACACATGTCTGCAGCACATGTGTACCATAGCATACAGAACATGTCAGAAACAGAAGCAAGAACATTGCCATCTTTCTCATAATTTCGGTGGATGGCCTCTGATGAAGACTTTGAAATTGTGAAAAACACTGCAATATAATATTAATTTGGTTGCCTTTTCATTTCTCATTTTTATTTCCTTGGCAACTATCTATCTCTCTCTTTTTCATATCTTACCTGGTCGCCTCATCCTACCATATATCATTACATTCCTTATCTATTTAACTGAGTTCACTTCTGGTGTATACCGTACATTCAGTAGGTTTAAACAAAAATCTTCATCTTCGCACTTTCTACATACGATATATTTATATATATTCTTGCCCATTGTTTATATATATATAAAAACAATGGGCAAGAATATACCCAGCTCCTTGACGTAATGTTGTTTGTTATTTGATTTTTAGGAGCATTAGCAACTAAGGCCACATTGCTGCTGACTTTTCCACATCCTCTGTATTTGGTGGTCACGGGCTTGAACCCTGGTCAAGCCCGTGACCACCAAATACAGAGGATGTATTTGGTGGTCACGCACTGCTGCTCCTGCCACCTGGCTATGGAGTCGCCCTTTGACATAATGTAGCCTTGACAATGCCCCCCACATACACACTACTTGGACTCCCTCCAGTCATTATCTGTCAGAGTAGAGGCAGTCAGATTATACACTAGCTGATCCTGAAGCCTCCCTAAAGAGTTACCAATAGGTTAGGTCCAGTGTACTAACTAGCGGCTGTCTTGCAAACACCGTTTTAGTGCTGTATCCTCGAAATGTAAGGAAGACTTGATCTTGCCATGGTGTTCATCCTAACCTCAAAAGTCATCAGACATACTGCATGATGGAAGAGATGGGGAAGGGTCGACCAGAACTTTGCTCTGGAGACCAAACATGGGAACCACCACTTCAAGCCTCAATAAGCAAAGTGGTTCTATTGCACCAGTTGATGAGAGTCATCCACCTAGAATTGCCTGGTAACACAGAGGAGCGGTATTCTTCTATGTGGTGTGGGCTCCACACCTCCACCCCTGCTTACGTTGGTTCACACCTGAGTGGTCACCCACAGTGTGCTTGTACATGGAAGTTAAACCCAGGATTACTAACAGTCCTACCATCGTGAAGGTGTAAGCAGAGGATTTAGCTGTCACAGATCATCCAGACTTGCCGAAATTGGGTCCACTTGACTTGAATGTCACCCGAATATCAGTTCCATGAGCGTTTTAGACTCCCAGGTAGCAAGTACAGCTTGTCTGGCATATCTGAGAGAATGTCTGTAACAACCTCAAAGACCAATGCTCTATATAAACAAAAAGTCGGACTAAGTATGGGCAATCCCCCTCTCTCTCCCTTTCCTGAAGAAATCATCGTGAGCATACTTCAAAGGCGCTCAATGACATAGGATTAGAAGAATAAAGCAACTTTTACAAATATCTAAATTCTTTACATCTACACAAAAGAATCATTCATGATTCTTTCATGGGGTGATTGGAATTAGGCAACACAAAAATATGCATCCTTAATAGTTTTGTTCTTAGAGCTTTCTTAGGGCTATGCAGAGATCAAGAACTCAATGCTTTCTTAGCCTCAAGCTGTTCAAAAACCAAGGAAAAATAAAAATCTTGCAGATCAATCTATTTTGTATCCTTGTAATGTGAAACAACACAAAGCTGAGAATGACCATGAGAGACAGGCCTCCATTGGAGAAAAGACCAAATTGTGATTTGAGGTGGTTAGAGGACCACTCACTTTGACTGTGTACTTAGAAGAGTTGTTTGTGAGAAAAAGATCAAGTGTGTCGGCTACATGGTTAGGATTGTCTGGTAGGTAAATGAACAATCTGTGAGAGGTCATTAGTAATTGCAAAAGCCTCAGCATCTTGACCAGTTGTGTCCATGTGACTAGAAAACTGAAGCCAGCTGGAGTTGTGAACAACAAAATCACAAAGGAAAATTATCTCACTGTTTTGAAAGTTGGACTGGAGAAAGTCAAGTTTCAAAGATAGGAAGTCGAAGGATTCCAAGTGATTACTGGGGTTCGAGAATGATAAAGGCAACAGATGAATTTGACATAATGGGATAGAGAAACTTTAAGCCAGAGGAAATTACAGTCTTTGACAGGAAATATCTGAGCGGACATATGCACAAATACCACCTTTGAAGCAAAAGGAAAATTACAGCAAATAATTTGGACAACTGAGATGAGCAGGGGTTGAATCAACTGATAAATGGAAGTCTGTCAGAAAAAATACGTGAGGCTTGGCAGACTCCAAGCAGAAACAGACAATGAGATTAGAACTGACACCACGTATATTTGTGAAATAAACAAGGAAGAGTCTGTGAAGTTTAGTTACATTTTTTTCACAGATGAATTTGTTCTATTAGTTTGACAATTCATGATGCATTCAGTAGTAATGAAAAGGTAGGGATGACATGTTGTATGAAGTAATGAAATTTTTGGATATAGTGTGTATGTGGCAAGAATATACCCAGCTCCTGGATTTAGCGTAGCCTCGACAATGTCTCCCACATAAAGACACTACTCGTTTTAGAGCCATACCCTCGAAATGTTAGGAAGACTGGATCTTGACATGGCGCCCATCATAACTTCAAAAGACATCAATCTAACTGCAATTTCTTCTATGATACTGTTGAACAGTTGAAAGGACTGTAGAGTTGCTAAATTCCCAAATATCTCCATATCAGAACAAAAAGAGATATTTCAACATATACTCATCAGAGAAAGAACCAGAAAAAAAAAAAAAAAACAGTTTCGTGTTCTCGAAATTAGTGAAAAGATCAAAAACTTAGCCAAAAAAATATGGGTTGTACACCAGATTTATAAGAACTAACACAGTTAAAAATATGGTAAAAATCCCCTCCCCTGCTTCACCCCTGATGAAGACTAGATTTACAACAACTAACACCATTTAAAATATGGTAAAAACCATCCCCCCAACTTCTCCCCTGATGAAAACCCTTTCCACTAAACACCAAGGGCTATGATTACGGGCCCCTTCAAAAATCAAAACAAGTTTGCAGACCCGTACACATACTGGTGTTCAAAGGAAGTGCATCACCCCTTAAAATTGCAATTGTCATCCGAATAACCTAAGTATATGGCAATATTTCTTACAGATCGCATCAGATAAGATTGACACGCATAGGTGATGATGTAATATTGCATCAGCTATTACTTTCAGCTATATAAGCAAGCTTTGCAAAAGTTGCAGTCATTCCTTGCTTGTGTCAGGATGGCGAGTTATGTGCAGTTGACGCCAAGAAGAAAGACTGCTATTGTTGCTTTACGTGAGGAAGGATGCTCTTCCCATCATATTGCTTATATTGTCTTGTAATCAGTCGACAGTGAGTAGAATTCTTTCCAAACTCAAGAATACTGGTTCTGCTGATAGAAAAAAGGAACTGGACACAAACGAGTCTCTACGCCAAAACAGGACCGCGTTTTGAAGAGCTCATGCCTTAAAAACCGTAAAGCTTTTTCGTCTGAGCTGAAAAGAGAATGGGAAGAATATACAGGAATGGTAGCAAGTGCAGTAACAGTCAGAAGACGCCTCTTCAAAAATGGACTTGTAGCCCGTCATCCTTAGAAGAAGCCCCTCCTCACAAAAAAAATTAAAAAAGGCCAGATTAATTTGGTGTAAGGAGCATGTCAAATGGACCCCCGAGCAGTGGAAGTCAGTTATTTTCTCGGATGAGAAGAAATTCAATATGCATGGCTCTGATGGCAGACAAACTTTGCTGTAGACGTGGTGAAGAATACCATACAGACTGTATTGTGTCTACAGTTAAATTCCCTACCAGCCAAATGATATGGGGGTGCATTTTGTATCGCGGAGTAGGTCACCTGCAGTTTATAAAAGGTTCTGTAAATGCCAATGGATACCTGGCTATACTGGAAGGCAAACTGCTGCCAACCATTAAAGACCATTTCAACCTGCCAAGTAACTGCATCTTTCAGGATGACTCTGCTCCTTGCCATCGAGCGAAAAGTGTAAGTAGGCACTTCTGCAGTTACTTTAGCTTCATTTCTGTGTTTACATTTGTTACAGGTGAAAAAAATGGTTGGAAGAATGGTTCTTTACACTCTTAGCTGGCCAGGAAACAGCCTGGACCTGAATCCTATAGAAAACTATTGCATCGTGTGGAATCTGCAGTTGCCAAAAAGAAACCAAAGACACTTTGTGAACTTCTGGAAGCCATAATTCGTGTTTGGAACCACAAACTATCAGTTAATTATCTTCAGAAATTGATCTTGTCAACAGTGTGCTATTGTCATCAGGGCCAGAGTGGTTCGACTCAATATTAGTTTGCACCTGGTGAACTTTACATTTTGTTTTCCGTTTAAAATGATAAACTAAAGCAGAGGGCTTCTGATAACATTTCAGCCATAAATGTCGGTTTTACCAAATCTGTTGTATAAAGATTGCAAATGCTCATTTTGGAATATTTTTAGAGCATCTATCCAATATTACTTAGCTTTGCTTTAACTATTAAAAAATATCTTTTGTTTATATTTCTATTTGCAATGCTAGTCATTAATATAACATACCATCACAAAAAAGGGTTAGAAACATGAAATTCCTACGTGATGCCCTTTCTTTAAACACCAGTGTGTGTGTATGCGTGTGTGTGTGTGTGTGTGTGTGTGAGCATAGTTTTCCGAAAGGAAAAATTCCAAGTTTTATGTGTGAAACAACTCAACTTTATTATTATTTTTATACAGATTAGCATTTTTAGCATTAGCATTAGTAGAGGCATTTGATGCAAGAAAGCAAGCTTATGCAGCATCAGCCAAAAAAATAAAATAAATAAATAAAAAATAACCACTTCCACTACACCCCTCTGTTCGTTCGAAATACCTGTCCAGCTGAGCCTTAAACTTATTTAGGCTATCAACTTCCACGACAAGGGATGGAAGTCTGTTCCACCAACCACCCACTCGCTGGCTAAAGGCAAATTTCCGCACGTCTATCCTACATATGTCTTTCCTCAATTTGAATTTATGCCCTCTCAGCTGATTATTTTGAGCAAGAGGAAGAATCCCATCAGCACTGAGCATGCTCAAACCATTCAAGGCTTTATACACCTCTATCAGATCACCTCACCGGTGCCTAGTCTCCAGACACTGTAATTTGTAATAAGCCTTTCTTTGTAAGAGCAACCCTTCGTTCCGTTCACTAACCTTGTTGCCCTTCTCTGTACCAGCAGCTCTACATCCTTCTTGAAATGAGGCCTCCAGGCCTGTATACAGTACTCTAGGTGTGGCCTGACCATTGCCTTATACAAGGGAATAATTGCCTCCTTATCCCTGCTAGAAAAATTCCTATATATCATTGACAATACACCATGAGCTACTCTTGCAGCCCGTCTGCACTACTCAGAGAACTTCATATCTGCCTGCACAACCACCACCAGGTCCCTTTCATTCTCTACCACTGTCAGTGTAGTACAACAGAGTTGATACGTTGCTCTGGGGTTACTGTTTCCCATATGTAGTACTTTACATTTGTCAATGTTAAACTTCATTTGCCACCTGTCAACCCATCTGCTCAACCTTTCCAGATCCTGTTGCAGCAGCATAGTGCCAGTAGTGTCCTTGACAACCCTGCCAACCTTCGTATCGTCTGCAAACTTGGACATTAAGCTTGATATACCATCATCAATATCATTTATAAATACAGAAAACAATAATGGACCCAATACTGAACTCTGAGGGATTCCACTAATAACATTAGTCCACGATGAGCAGTGTCCATTGATTACTACTCTCTGTCTTCTCCCCCTCCACCACCCCTTTAACCATAGCAGCAATTTGCCTCCAATGCCACACTGCTCCAATTTGTGCAGCAGTCTTCCATGTGCAACAGTATCAAAAGCCTTTCTAAGATTCAAGTATATAATATCAAAGTTATTTCCTGCATCCAGTTCTTTTGTGACTGCATCATAGTATCCAATCAAATTGGTCAGGCAAGACTTCCCCTTAACAAAACCATGCTGTGTCCGAGCTATAACTGAAATCGTGTCTAGATGATCCTGCAGTGCTTCTTTAACCAGTGCCTCCATTAATTTTCCAGGAACAGAAGTTAAACTAACAGGTCTATAAATACTTGTGTCGCCCTTTGATCCTTCTTTGTGAATTGGGGTCACATTTGCACATCTCCAGTCCATGGGTACTTCCCCTGAGTCCAAGGAAGCTCTCATAACTATGGCTAAGGGTCTGCCTACTTCCTTTGCTGATTCTCTCAATACAACCGGATAGATCCCATCCACCCCAGGTGCCTTTCTTGTATTTATCTTCAACAATTTCTCCTCCACTTTACTCTCAGTTATTACAAGATTATCTAGCTTACTGCCAGAGTTGAATACACCTCTGGCATTCCCCTCGCTGAATAATTCCTCATGTGTGAATGTCGATGCAAAATATTCATTTAGTTTGTTAGCTACCTGAGCAGGATCATCAACAGTTGACCCATCGATATCAAGTGGACCAATCTGATTCATCCCCTTCCTTCTAGAGTTTACATAAGTAAAGAACTCTTCGCTGTTTTTCTTTGCATCCCTTGCCAAAGATTTCTCGTAATCTGCCTTCGCCTGCTTAACCTCCTTTGTAACTTGGTTACAGATCAACTTGTATCTATCATAGGCTTCTGTGTCACGTGTTAATTTGTTTGTATCCCATGCATTTTTCTTCTCTGCCATGTCTCATTAGTTCATCTGACATCCATTTAGGCCTAAACCTTGAAAAATATTTCTTAGTTGGTATGTAAAGCCTAGTAGCTTCCAAAATAAGTTCTTTGAATGCTTCCCATTTTGAATTTGCTGTTGGTAATATCATCAGTTGGTTCCATTGTATAGAATTTAAGTACTGTCTCAGTCCATCGTAGTCGCCTTTACGAAAGCAATAACCCTTCCCTTTACCCCTAATGGTAGTTACCTCTTTGAGTAAATCCAACTTCAGCACACTGTGATCTCTGCCACCTAGTGGTTCATTTACCTGCAGATTCTTAATGCATGAAGGATCACTACTGATAATCAAATCAAGAGTATTACTCCCTCTAGTTGCCTCCCGAACATGCTGATGTAGAAAACAATCATCCAATAAATCCCCAAAAGCTTTGCTAGTGTGTGAGTGACCATCCCCCAAATTCCAGTCAATATCTGGGAAATTAAAATCCCCCATTATAAGACTCTCTGATTTACTGGCCCACTCTATTTCCCTGTGCAGTTTCTTATTATACTCATCAGAGTCATTAAGCCTATAGCACACTCCTACTCTCAATTTTGATCTCCCAATGCTTATGTCACAACAAACTGACTCGACACTGCACTGTCCAGCGATGTCGACTGGCTTCACTTCCTTGGATTTTATGTATTTCTTAACTAATAGCATAACCCCTCCTCCCTTCCTATCCTGTCTATCCTTTCTGTAGACATTGTACTCCCCAAATTCCAGTTCTGCATTCCTTATATCTGTGTGACACCACGTTTCTGAAATTCCCACAATATCTGCCTTTGATGTTTTGAGCAATACCTCAAATTCATCAAATTTATTTACTAAACTCCTAGCATTGGTGTACACACAACTATACTTGCACCTGTTCTTTTTCTTAGCTACCCTAACACAACCCATGTGTTTACTTGTACCCCAATGATTCCCAGCAGTCTCTGAAATATCCTGCATCTTATTTTCCAGGCTGTGGCTCATTCCAATAGAAGCAGTGCAAGAATCACTTTCACCTCAGCCAGTGGCTACTGTTAATCTATTAGTCCTTGTATCCCCCCAATCTAGCAGTTTTCTGACCCACCTAACACTGCCTCGATAGCATCAGCAAATATTCTTACACCCTTTCTATTTAAGTGTATCCCATCCCTGTAGAAACAGTCTCTCCTGTTAACAAGTACAGACCAGGCTGAAAAAAATTCTACCCCTTGAGCCTTGCACAATCTTTCCAGGGCTGAATTGATCGACAGGGCTCTCATCATATACTCCCCCCTATCATGTCTGGGCAGAATTGCAGACACTTTCAAATTCAACCCTAATTCACGGCTTTTTTTCAACAGTGACCTGTACTTGTTAAGTAATTCCGGTCTCCTCCTTTGAATAAATAACACTCCTCTAGTAGAGGACACTACTGTTATTTATTCTCAGTGGGCATCACCACCCAGACGGCTGTTTCGAAGCTAGTTGGTTTCATCATTGGTGGGCAGGCAGGTACCCTGATAATGCAAACAAGCCATCACAGTTGCGGTGATGAAGCCAACTAGCTTTGAAATGGCCGTCTGGGTGGTGGTGGTGGTGCCCACTGAGAATAAATAACAGTAGTCGTCTCTACTAGAGCAGCGTTTATTCAAAGTAGCGCAATACTTGGTATCTCGTTGTGAAGGCAGGCGCAATATGAGATTAAATTAAATGATGCCGTTACACCACATATGTAGTTAAATTTATGGGTAAACTATGGTGCATCTATACTAATATTATATAGTTGATTTAAACCCATATCATATTATGCCTTGCGCATTTAATCTTCAAATAACTTTATAATAAATTATATTCCAAAATGACCTTAAACTTTATTTATACATCAAAATTATGTGCTCAGTGTGATAGGGTGTATGACACTCCAGTGACTTATACTGAGTGATCATGGAATTATGACCACCTACCCAATACTGTGTTGGGTCACCATTTGCACAGATAAGAACTGCTATTCACCTAGGCATTGAATCCACTAGATTTCTGAAGCCATCTGTAGGGATTGGCAATTCTTTCCACAGTGTCAGAATAGATGATGGATGTATGTCTATACACCTACTCCTCGTTCCAAAACTTCTCACATGTATTCAATTGGATTGAGATCAAGAGAATATTTCTTAATGTTTCTTGCTTGATGGCTTTTTTTGCAAGAATTTTTTGTCCCATAACACTCCAATAGTTTTCAATTGGGTTCAAAACTGGAACTATTTCCCGGAATGACAAAGACTGGATATTGCAGTCTTGCATGAACTTCTTTACCTAAAGATATATATATTAAAAAAAATGGTGAAACAGTTTCAGTTTTAACTTGTTTCAAACAGTCAGTGTCAACAGAGCAGGGAATAGAGCCATGTTGGAAAACACAATTTTCTGCTCTTGAAGAGGTCCACAATGATGGGCAGAGGGGTCTCTTTTAAAATTTTTTTGTATCAGTACCATTCACAAAATGCATTCTGTCCACTCCTTTGCTTGTTATGCATCCCCAAATAACCTTGCTCAATGGAACTTTACTGTTGTACAATCAGGGAGATGGGGCTCACATCTGGTGAGTATGGGCTTGGCACTCCCAGGGTCCTGGCTGGATATCATCATTCTTCTCTTTCCTCTTTCTTGGCGATTCCCTTCTACGCTCTCTCTCTCTCTCTCTCTCTCTCGGGGTAATTCCGAAATTTTTTTGGCTGGTGCAGCATAAGCCTCAGGCTTATGCTGCACCATATGGCTAATAATAATAATAAGCTCTGTTAGATCTATGCCAAATGTAGCATTTACCATTCAATCTGTGGAGGTTAAAATTGGATTTAGAGAATATTACAGATTCCATTTGCTCAACTGTGCAATTAGTATGTTATTTAGACAAGATTAATTGTTTTTTCCCCTCATGGATTTTGTCAATAAGAAGATAAGAAGTCCTTATAAAGTACTTCTTATCTTTTGGATAAGAAGTCCTTATAAAGTAAATATGCTTTCAGACCACTCATCACCAGTCTTTGTTGGGAAGTTCTATCACTTGCATTTACCCCAGAAAGTTCCTTCCACATAAATTTTGGGTCTGTGTAATTTGCACAATGATCATCCAAGTCACAGATGCTTCAAAACTCTGTCCTGTGCTGCAGTACTCTTCCATTTTGGTCTGGTTCCAGAATTTTGCTTGACATTAACCCTGACATAACAGGCTGGTTACAGCCAACCTTTTTAGCAATGTGATGACTAGAAAAATCCTCCCTATCAAAAGCAATAATTTTGCTTTTCTTCCTTGGAATTAAGTGAATATATGCCATGCTGCTGCTACAGAATATAGGAAGTGAAGACATGCAGCAGCAGGTGGATGCTTTTATAAACAAGATGAGGCAATACCCCTCAAATATTACAGAATATGTAACAGCACTAATTTTACAAGATGATGTAACAGTATCTTGCAATGAAATAATTTTACCTAGAGAGAGAGAGAGAGAGAGAGAGAGAGAGAGAGAAGTAAATATTAAAATTTAAGAGGGTGATGCAAGTTATGTGGTTACCACTGTATTTTTATAATTTTATATACTATACTTACATTTAAGATTTCAAAAGTTGTTCAAAACACAAATTGAAAGAAAATAATGGATATCATATTCTCAGAGAAAAGTTACCTCTAAATGTCATGCTATACTTATTTATATTTTACTATTAAAAAGACACACTTTACTATTAAAAGCAGCTAAGATATGACCAGTAGAAAAATATTACCTTGATTCTTCAGGGTAGCATACAATAAACTTTCCACAAGCCAGACAAGCAGCTGGATGATGACAGATAGAGAACAATTTCTTAGAATTTTAATGATACACCAGATTTTACCATTTATATTCTGTTAATGGATTTAAGATATACACAGAATACTATTTTAATTTTTACTGCATGGGTATATTCAAAAGTAATTAAGATAAATAAAACAGAGCTATAATGTTCAATGAGTCCTACATTTATATTAATATACAGAAATAAAGAGGAATTTACCGCAATGCTTTTTTGTAGAATGCTTCACTACAATACCCTCCTAAATTCAATTAGACGTAAAATTATTATTCAATGGCTCCCTTCCTTCATAGACATATGAAAGTCCGACGTATCCATGATCAATAGTCAAGATCTCCCAACCCGACCACCAACACATCAAACCACCACCACATAACCGTGAGAGTCAGAAGACATCTCGTCAAATATTAAAATCATTGAAATCATTAAAATGATTGCGGCATATAAAAGTTAAAATTTTGAAAATTAGCTAAAATAATTCAACTCAATTTTGAATAACTTTTCTTCCTTTAGCGGACTGGGGTTTTTCAACGGTCTGTCTTGGTCACAGGATAGAAGTAACATATGGGAATTTCTTAAACCCTTCATGATTATTTAATATCTTGGCACATGGGCACAAATGACCACGAATCTGATATGAGAAATGGCAGACAGACATTAATGGAATTCTTCTGTAATTTGATTTCCAGCATTTCCGCAATTAATAATTTAGTGTAATTCCTCAGTATATACTAAGTATTTTTGATTTGCCAAATAAAAAGGTGCAATTCTTGTTGACGGCACGGAACACTAAATGTTGTCTCGTTCTTTTCATACACCTTGTGGACCCTTGATACGATGAATTACATTCCTTACATGAAATGTATACTATGTTGGTAATTTGTGTTGAAAATGACAAAAGTATTGTTCGATTGTTTAGTTCAATCTGTAGTTTCCGAATGGTTCTAGACACAATTTTAAACTGTATCCCTGAAAGTCTGTTTAGTTGTTTGTGCCAATGCTCTATGTACGGGACGGAAATAAAGTATTTCTTGGGATTATTTTTACTGATTAAAGTAAATTGCAGCCATTATCAACCACTACAGGATGGAAGCCTCCTCAACAATTCATGCTGAGGGGAATGGACCATAATCTGCCACTTGTCTTTTTTTTTTTTTTTTTTTGGTAGTTATTGGCGCATCGGCTTCTGTGGCCATAATGCACCTCCCAAGGTTTTTGCAGTACTTTGATCCAAGCCCGAGGCGGGATTCGAACCCGCGACCTTTGGGTTGCCAGGTAGGCACTTTGCCCACCCGGCTAGCCCGGTCGGCTGCCACTTGTCCAGTGCGGGTTGGCAGATCGACCGTATTTAGCAGTCAGGGGCTTGAACCCTAGTCTACTCAAAGAGCGTGTACTACTGCATTCCCGCTCCTGACCACTTGGCTACGGAGGCCTCTTCTGATTAAAGTATTCATTTGTAACTCATTTTTAGCTGCCAAGATATTAAATAATCTCAAAGGATTTAAGAAGTTCCCATTATGTTACTTCCATTCTGTGAACAGTGTCCACTAATTACCACTCTCTGTCTTCTCCCACTCAACCATCCTTGCCCTTAATGCCACACTGCTCCAATTTGTACAGCAGTATTTTATGTGCAACAGTACCAAAAACTTTCCTGAAATTCAAGTATAGCCGAACTTGGTTATAACATGCATGGAAATAACGAGCCACAGCTGTAATGAGCAAAAAGCCATAATGATTTTAATTTAGGTGTATTCCCATACAATCACTCACTTATAACGAGCGTACTACACGGATATACTGTACAAATTTTGGTAACTATGCAAACATTCTTAATTGCTCTGGTAGTTGAATAAACCCAATTCTTTGAATAGACAAATATGAAAGGGGCAGCTTAGCTTCTATGACCACCTGCATCAGATTAGAGGCCGGTTTATAACCCCGTCCGGGGCTACTGTAAAGCCCCTGTCCTTTAGAGGATGGGGGGGGGGACTATACAATAGAGCATTGGCATTCTGCTTGTAATTTCTATGGCTGAATTACCCTATTTACAGATTGTCTTGTATCGATGTGGCTTCGCTTGTATTCACCCATAAATCGATTTTGGAACTTATAAGAATTTTTGAAACAATTGTTTGTATGCATATCACTTTACTGTCATTTATAAGTAAAATCAGTTAGAAACAAACCCTTCCTTCAGAAATATGTCTACTAACAAAAAAAGTCTTTTGATTCGCAAAAAAATCGAAATCATTTGTGAGTTAGAACATGGTGCAAAAAATGTTAAAGTGTGTAAAGCGTTTTTCTTCGTTCTCTTCAACAGTGCCGACATTGTAAACGAATAAACATGTTTACATATCGGCACTGGAAAGGAACATAACAAAAAAAAAAAAAAAAAAAATCAGTATCAATGAAGCATTGCTTCAATGTTTCACTATACAAAAAAGGCTGGATTTTTAATAGACGGCCTGATCTTGAAGGCAGAAGTGGAAAAATTTGCTAAACAATTGGGACCCAATGACTTTGTATGTAACAATGGTTGGCTGGATCAATTTAACCACCGACATAACATTGTTTATGCAAAAATTAGTGGAGAATCAGATCCAATAATGGCAAACAAAGGATTGACCGTGTTTGGGCAGAAATCAGAAAAGATTTCGATTTCAAGACATCTACAATGCTGATAAAACAAGAAATTGTGTTTAGTATTAAGTGTATGGTTTTAAAATTACAGACAAATAAATTGTGTTCAATATTAAGTGTACTGTAGTTTATACATGCATATCAATACAAATAATATGTAGGTATATACTAATATATTTTTTCTCTCTAATATTTCTTTTGTTTTTTGAATCTATTTTTTTAACAAGTTACTGAGAATTAAAAAAAAAAAAAAAAAAAAAAAGGAGGTAAATTTAATTCACCACTGATATAGTGAGTAATGGTTATAATGAGGAAATTTTGCTGGTCCCTTGATGCTCGTTATAACCAAGTTCGACTGTGTATGATATCAAAATTATTTTTGCATCCAGTTCCTTTGTGACCACATAGTAGTATTGAAGCCTGTCTGCACTGTACTAAATTGGTCAGACAAGATTTTGCCTTAATCCATGCTGATGCTGTGTCTGAAGTGTAACTGTGATCTTATCTAGATGATTCTGCATTACTTCTTTATCCAATGTGCCTCCATTATTTTCCCAGCAGAAAGTAAAAAGGTAAACCAACAGATCTGTAATTGCTCCTGTCACCCCCTCCTTGTGAACTGGGGATACATTTGCACATCCCCAGTCTGTGGGACCTGCCCTGAATCCGAAAATGTTCTCATATTTATTATGGCTAAGGGTTTGCTTACTTCTTTCGCTGCCTCCCTTAATATATCTGGATAGATCCCATCCACCCTGGGTGTCTTTCTTATGTTTAACTTCAACATTTTCTCCTCCACTTTCCTCTCAGTTATTACAAAATCATTTAGTTCCCTGTCTAAGTTTGATAAACTTTTGGACTCCACTTCCCTAAAGAATTCCTCATTTTGGAACATAGATTATGCAGGTTGCTGACAAACTGAATATGCATTCAGTTTGTCAGCAACCTGAGCAGGATCATCAAGTGGACCAATATGATTCAACCCTTTGCCTCTAGAGTTCATATAAGTAAAGAAGTATTTGCTGTTTTACTTTGCATCCTTTATCAAAGATTTCTTGTAATCTGCCTTTACTCGTCTAAGCTGCTTTG
Source organism: Mastigoproctus giganteus (assembly GCF_048544385.1). Lineage (NCBI taxonomy): Eukaryota > Metazoa > Arthropoda > Arachnida > Uropygi > Thelyphonidae > Mastigoproctus > Mastigoproctus giganteus. The sequence goes on along the minus strand of NC_143580.1, from coordinate 151,535,553 downwards.
TGACTTGATTACAGACTAGCTTACATCTACCATAGGCTTTTGTGTCACATGATAATTTATATGCATTCTTCTTCTCTTCCACGAGTCTCATTAGTTCATCTGAGATCCACTTAGACCTAAACCTTGAATAGTATTTTTTTAGTTGTCATGAAAAGCCTAGAAGCTTTCATGATTAATTCCTTAACCCCTTCCTGGAACATTTTTTTCCTGAAAATGTGCCATAATGGATCAACTTTTTTTATTTTACACATTAAAAGTATGCATCATGCGAACAGTCATTGTATAGTTTTTTTGTGTTTTTTATAAATTGTTTAGTCAAAAATATATGGGAGTAATTAATCCATTTGGGCTATCCCGAGTTAACTTTTAGCATTAGTAGAGGCATATGATGCAAGAAAGCAAGCTTATGCAGCATCAGTCAAAAAAAAAAAAAAACCCGCTTCCACTTCACCCCTCCGTTCATTCAAAATACCTGTCCAGCCAAGCCTTAAATTTATTTAGGCTATCAACTTCCACAAAAAGGGATAGATGTCTGTTCCACCAATCAACTACCTGCTGGCTAAAGGCAAATTTCCACACGTCTATCCTACAATTGTCCTTCCTCAATTTGAATTTTGCCCTCTCAGGTGATTATTCTGAGCAAGAGGAAGAATCCCATCAGCACTGAGCATGCTCAAACCATTCAAGGCTTTATACACCTCTATCAGATCTCCTCGCTGGTGCCTAGTCTCCAGACACTGTAATTTGCAAAACTTAAGCCTTTCTTAAGCCTTGTAAGAGCAACCCTTCATTCCGTTTGCTAACCTTGTTGCCCTTCTCTGTACTTGTACCAGCAGCACATCCTTCTTGAAATGAGGCCTCCAGACCTGTATACAGTACTCAAGGCGTGGCCTTATGCAAGGGAATAATCACCTCCTTATCCCTGCTAGAAAAATTCCTGTATATCATTGACAAGACACCATGAGCTACTCTTGCAGCCCGTCTGCACTGCTCAAAGAACTTCATATCTGCCTGCACAATTATCCCCAGGTCCTTTTAATTCTCTACCGTCAATGTAGTACCACAGAGTTGATCTGTGGTTACTGTTTCCCATATGTAGTACTTTACATTTGTCAATGTTAAACTTCATTTGCCACCTCCCAGCCCATCTGCTCAACTTTTCTAGATCCTGTTGAAGCAGCAGCAGCAGTGTACTGTCATTAGTGTCCTTAATAACCCTGCCAACCTTCGTATCATCTGAAACTTGGACATTAAGCTTGATATACCATCATCAATAGCATTTATAAATATAGAAAACAACAATGGACCCAATACTGAACCCCGAGGGACTCCACTAATAACATTAGTCCACGATGAGCAGTGTCCATTGATTACCACTCTCTGTCTCTCCCACTCAATCATCACTTTATCCATAGCAGCAATTTGCCTTCAATGCCACACTGCTCCAATTTGTGGAGCAATCTTCCATGTGCAACAGTATCAAAAGCCTTTCTAAGATCCAAATATATCATATCAAAGTTATTCCCTGCATCCAGTTCCTTTGTGACCACATCATAGTATTCAATCAAATTGGTCAGGCAAGACTTCCCCTTAACAAAACCATGCTGTGTGCGAGCTATAACTGAAGTCTTGTCTAGATGATCCTGCAGTGCTTCTTTAACCAGTGCCTCCATTAATTTTCCTGGAACAGAAGTTACACTCTGAGGTCTATAATTACTTGTGTCAGCCTTTGATCCTCCTTTGTAAATTAGGGTCACAGTTGCACATCTCCAGTCTGTGAGTACCTCGCCTGAGTCCAAGGAAGCTCTATAATTATGGCTGAGGGTTTGCTTACTTCCTTTGCTGCCTCCTTTAATATAACTGGATAGATCCCATCCACCCCAGGTGCTTTTCTTGTGTTTATATTCAACAATTTCTCCTCTACTTTACTCTCAGTTATTACAAGATTCTCTAGCTTACTCCCAGAGTTGAATACACCTCTGGCATTCCCCTCACTGAATAACTCCTCATGTGTGAATGTCGATGCAAAATATTAATTTAATTTGTTAGCTACCTGAGCAGGATCATCAACAGTTGACCCATCAATATCAAGTGGACCAATATGATTCATCCCCTTCCTTCTAGAGTTTACATAATTTCATCTTTGCCTATAAAACGGTCATTCATAAGTAAAGAACTCTTTGCTGTTTTTCTTTGCATCCCTTGTCTGCCTAACCTCCTTTGTAACTTGGTTACAGATCAACTTGTATCTATCATAGGCTTCTGTGCCACGTGTTAATTTATATGTATCCCATGCAATTTTCCTCTCTGTCATATGTCTCATTAGTTCATCTGACATCCATTTAGGTCTAAACCTTGAACAATATTTATTAGTTGGTATCTAAAGCCTAGTAGATTCCAAGATAAGTTCTTTGAATGGTTCCCATTTTGAATTTGCTGATGGTAACATCTTCAGTTGGTCCCACTGTATAGAATTTAAATACTGTCTCAGACCATCATAGTCACCTTTATGAGAGCAATAACCCTTCCCTTTACCCCTGATGGTAGTTATCTCTTTGAGTAAATCTTATGTATGCCAAAAAGTTTGCAAATTATACAGATTTTTTAAATAAATTTGCACCTGAGCTAAAAGAAAGGAAGAGAAAAACACTCTTCATTACTCATTATATAAATATATTTAAAAAATCAAGTGGAATGTACAAGCAGTAACCTCCCACGACAAGCAATAACTGTGAATTAACTACATTCTGACACATGGCCGCCGCAAGTGGATAGGCGAGGTAAGCATCATTTTCAGGCGGAAGTTCGAGAGGGCGCTGAAAAATTTTTTGATATAGTTTTCTAATTGGTTAACGCTTATCAGTATTCAGCATTTAGGACGGAAATTTTATTTTGCTTACTGGCGACACATAGGAATGTGCACTACTCTTCTGACATTGCTGTACAATAAGTAAATATAAGTAAAATGAAAGCCAGTCGCCTGCTGCCAGACGTAAGAAAATCCCAAGAAATCTCGGGATTTATCTGGCTAATGCAAAATTAGACAGATAAATGGCCGAGAAAATATGTTTCAATCATAAATTTGGAGGTATTATTGTTTGATTCAGGAATTATTGTATCCCGAGATATTTTGTGTAATTTCAAATAACTTTTAAAACTAAAAACGAGATATCTCGGGAAAATCCGCTTAGGGGTTAATCATTTCCATTTAGAATTGGCTGATGGGAAACATCACTAGTTGGTCCGACTATACAGAATTTTAAAAACTGTCTGAGACCACTCTAATCACCTTTATAAAAGCAAAAGTCTTTCTCTTCTCTTCTCTTCTCTTTACCTTTGATGGTAATTACATCTGTAAGTAAATCCTACATCAGTACACTATGGCCACTGCCACCTAGTGGTCCATTTATCTGTAGATTCTTAATGCATGAATAATCACTGCTGATAATCAGATCAAGGGTATTACTCTCTCTCTGGTTTCCTATCTATCGAACTGCTGTAGAAAAATGGTTATTCAATAAATTCACAAAAGTTTTGCTAGTGCGCAAGTGACCAACCCACAAGTTCCATGGCGCCTCCGTAGCCAGGTGGGAAGGAGCAGCAGTGGTAGCACACGCTTCTTGATTAGACCGGGGTTCGAGCCCGTCACCACCAAATACGGAGCATGCGGAAAGGTCAGGGAATGACCACCGCACCGGAGCAATATGGCCTTAGTTGCTAATGCTCCTAAAAAAAAAAAACCAAACCAAACCAAAACCACAAGTTCCATTCAATATCTGGAAAGTTAAAATCTCCCAATATAAGACATGCTGATTTAGTGGTCCAGTCTATTTCTCTGCACTATTGTTTGTTGTACTCTTATTTATTTATTTAATATGCTCTTAAGCATTGGTGAATATGCACCTGTTCTTGCTCTTTGTTATCCCTAACACAGCCCGTGAATTTATTTGTTCCTTGATGACTCCCAGCAGTCCATGAAATCCCCAGTACCTTGCTTACCAGGCTGCTGCTCATTTTAATAGAAGCAAGGCAAGAATCACTTTCATCTTTGCCTATAGCTAATGTTCATCTGCTAGTCTGAATATTATCCAAGCCAGCAGCTTTCTGACCCATCTAATGCAGCCTCAATAGCATCATCAAATATTCTTATACCCTTTCTACTTCAGTAGTAGTAGTGGTGGTGGCATGTGATGCAAGAAAGCAAGCGTATGAGCTTATGCAGTATCATCCAAAAAAAAAAAAATACAAAACAATCCCCTCTAAACATTTGTCCAGTTCCTCCTTAAATTTATTTAACCTATCAACTTCCACAACGACAGATGGAAGTTTGTTCCAACAATTAACCACCCGTTGAATAAAGGCACATCCATTCTACATCTGTCTTTCCTCAATTTCAATTTATGCCCCCTTAGGTTCATAATCTGAACAAGTGGAAGAATCCCATCAGAATTCAGCATGCTCAACCCATTCAAGGCCTTATACACCTCAATCAGATCACCTCGCAGGTGCCTAAGTCTCCAGCTGCTGCAATTTGCAGGACTTAAGCCTCTCCTGGTAAGAGGATTCCCTTCATTCCCCTCACCAATCTTGTTGCCCTTCTCTGTACACGCTCAAGCAACTCTACATCCTTCCTAAAATTAGGCCTCCAGATCTGCACGCAGTACTCAATGCATGGCCTGACCATTGCCTTATATAGAGGGACAATTACCTCCTTTTCCCTGTGAACAAAATTCCTGTATATCATTGACAACACCCCATGACCTGCCCTGGCAGCCTGTCTGCATTTCTCAGAAAACTTCATATCTGACTGCACAATTACTCCCAGGTCTTTTTCATTTTCTACCTCCTTAAGTGCAGTACCATACAGTTGGTACATTTCTCTGGGGTTACTTCTACCCATATGCAGTACTTTGCATTTTTCAATGTTAAACTTCAGTTGCAATTTCTCAGCCCATCTGCCCAAATTTTCTAGATCCTGTATATTTCATCCCTGTAGAAGCAGTCTCTCCTGTTAATAAGCACAGGCCATACTAAGAAATATTCTACCCCATAAGCCCTTGCACATTCTCTCCATAGCCGAATTGCTTGACAATCCTTTCATAATATACATCCTTCTATTGTGTACGCGCAGAATTGCAGACAATTTCAAATTTAACACTAACTCATGACTTTTTTTCAACATCAACCTGAACTTATTAAATAAGACTGCAGATCTCCTACTCTTAATGTCAATGTGTACAACAATATCACCTTTTTTTTTGCCTTAAAAGTTCGTATCTGCTCTAGAATGTCATCAACTTTTGCCCCTGGCGGACATATCTTGGCCCTATTCCACCTATCCTTTTGCACAATATATTTCTCCCCCTTTCCCTGATAAGTTGCCGACAGCAACTGGCACCTACGGGACTAGTGCATTCTGCCTTAAGGGTTGCCACCGTGTTGCCTGATAATCAAGTGCAATTTCTGGCACTGATGTGGGCAGCTGAGAGCTTGATGGGCCCCAATTTTAATCCTATGAGGGCATCCACCCTGTTCTTCAAGCTCTCATAAATGTCCACAACAACAACATAAAGTCGGCACTTAATATCCCCAAGCTGTTTACATCAAGCGCACATGAAGATATCAATATCGTATCCCATTCCTGATGCTCTGCAAACATCAAACAAGCTGTACATTTCATAAGGCTGTGATTCAAAGGATAACTCCCTCCGCCCAATTCTCTGCCGAGCGCGGCAGTCCCACTATCTTGAGCCGTTTACTTTGCTGCTATGGTCTGATACATGATTTCCATTCAAATTCAATATAATTAAAAATACTACACTATACTCACATAACTAATTCAGCAATAACACTACACCAGTCATGCAATGAAGTTTACATTATTTAATATATTCATACATTGTAATATTGAGCTTACGGTATATGTATTACACTATACCATTACATTTGTTGTTATATCTAGGAAATAAACTCATACACCGACCATGAATAAAATTTTACTGTAACTAAAATTTTACAAATAATATAAAAATAATAATATAAAATCAAAAACAAATTATTTACAATGATTGTATATTGCGGAATACTAAAAACTGTAATAAAAGATCATTTACAATAAAATAAGCTAAAATATAAAATTAAAAGCGCTAAAAACCTGGAGCTTTCGAGAGCGTCAGCTCTCTTCTTCAACAGTAATATGACTTCCTGCAACATCTCCTTAAATAGCAGGTTCACAGTACCTCCACACGTGGTATTTCTCCACGTGGTTCAATCGGCACATGGTCAGAACCGGAAGCGGAAATGTCTCGGGTGCGTGGCAAAGAAAATCGTTCATCCGAACTTAATACAATTGCTTCAAAAATGGGATGAATACGCATGCCTCTATCTCTGTTCATGGTATTCTTATTGGATGAGCCAATCCGTAAACCCTCGAGCCATTTACGCTCCCAGTATCCGTGTGCACGATCCAAAATGATAGCGTCCTCCGGGGAGATTTGATGCTGCTTCTCCCAAAAATGTTCGGCCACGGCAGACTTATTGTAATCAGCGGTTCTTATGGCATTTAAATGTTCCCCCAGACGATCCCTAAGCCGTTGTTTTGTTTCCCCCACATAACACTCCCCACAATCCGGGCATTCTATTCTATAAATAACTCCGCTACTGAGATCTTTTGGTATACGGTCTTTGACCTGAGACACAGCTGTGCACAGCCTCCGCCCAGGAAGCTGTACACAGCGCGTCTTATAACCCCGTAAAATTCTTGCCTGATGCTCAGTAAGGCCCGGATAGTAGGGGATGTATGTGGTGGCTACTGGGACGAACGACTCCCTACGCTCGGACACTCCTCTACTATATCTATCCAGGATCTTCTGGGGGTATCTGCACTTTCTAAGTTCTGCCGTGACACGATTAATTTCTTTCTCTTTATCTTCAGAAGTGGTACAGTGTGATCTTACTCTGTCAAATAAAGCTTTTACTACACTATTCTTGTTTTGTTCAGCTTGTGCTGAATTATAGTGGGTGTATTGACCTCTACACATGGGTTTTTTAAAAACTGATGTCTTAAGCCTAGAACCCACCCTAGAGACCAATATATCCAAAAACGACAGAGTACCGCCCGTTTCCACCTCTGAGGTGAATTGTATAAATTGGGAGAAGCTATTAAGCCAGCAAACGGCATCATCATCATACCTTTGCCTTGGTCCTTCTGGACCAAGGCAAAGGTATCATCAACGTATCTTCTCCTATTCCTGATAGGAAACGAACACCCACTAAAAACCCTACTTTCCAACTCCTCCATGGCCAATTTGGCCACGGTGGCACTAATGGGTGAACCCATGGCCGTACCGTGAACCTGCTTATACATAGTTCCTTATGTAATAATAATATAAAATCAAAAACAAATCAAAAACAGCATCAAATCTCCCCGGAGGACGCTATCATTTTGGATCGTGCACATGGATACTGGGAGCGTAAATGGCTCGAGGGTTTACGGATTGGTTCATCCAATAAGAATACCAGGAACAGAGATAGAGGCATGCGTATTCATCCCATTTTTGAAGCAATTGTATTAAGTTCGGATGAACGATTTTCTTTGCCACGCACCCGAGACATTTCCGCTTCCGGTTCTGACCATGTGCCGATTGAACCACGTGGAGAAATACCACGTGTGGAGGTACCGTGAACCTGCTATTTAAGGAGATGTTGCAGGAAGTCATATTACTGTTGAAGAAGAGAGCTGACGCTCTCGAAAGCTCCAGGTTTTTAGCGCTTTTAATTTTATATTTTAGCTTATTTTATTGTAAATGATCTTTTATTACAGTTTTTAGTATTCCGCAATATACAATCATTGTAAATAATTTGTTTTTGATTTTATATTATTATTTTTATATTATTTGTAAAATTTTAGTTACAGTAAAATTTTATTCATGGTCGGTGTACGAGTTTATTTCCTAGATATGAGTTTTCCCGACCTCAGAGGCCTCTTTCAGGATATTGTGAGTAGTTATGGCCATATAGTTGTGCAGCATCTCCGACAGTATCAGAAGTATTGTGTAAAAGAAGCTAGACAACAACAGCATTTAAGATTTGCGTACCGTTGCAGAGCGCATGGGCTGGTACCGCATGGGTTTAGGGTTAAAATACTTTTCCAGGATGTTCGACTAGTACGGGCCACTGTGCGTTTTCAAAAGAGTATTATGAATGTTTGGATTCGTAAGCTGCATGAAGATCTCAGATTTACTAGACGGCAAATTGGCATGTATTTAGCTAATATTGGTAGTAATGTTTCTTCTAGACACCGGGTTCTTATCAGAAGGTTAGTCTCGGATAAAGTTGCTAGGGTAGCAGAATCATATAGGCAAAGACAATTTATGAAGTTCAATAGGTTGGTGAGTGAAAATGTGGTACAGCGATATGATAGGAACACCCATTTTATACATAATTTGAGTAATAGACAACTCACGAAAGAACAGGAGGCAGTCCTTAGTTTAGGCCCTAAGTTCACGCTGGTTCCTTGGAAACCCCCCATTGCGGAGATAGCAATGGGTATTGAACGGGCCATTAATAAGTTTCCTGAGCCTTTAGCTAATGAAATCCGTGTGAAGTCTGCTGCAGCGTTGAGTCAGGTGAGGAAGGCATCCCCGAATCTCAGCCTTGGTCAAAAGAGAGCACTAGAAGAATTGAGAAGAGACAAAGGAACAGTTGTTTTACCAGCAGACAAAGGGAGATCAACAGTGGTCCTAAATACAGAGGATTATAATAAGAAGGCATTGGAACTTCTGCAAGATAATAACACTTATAAGGTGATCCAGAGGAACCCATTGGTGGGTCTGGAACGGCGAGTCAATAAATTGGTACAATCCTGGTTGAACACGGAGATTTCCAAGGAGAGTTACTGGTCATTACACACTACAGGTAGTCAACTCCCACGATTCTACGGACTGCCAAAAATTCATAAGGCAGAAGTACCCTTGAGACCTATAGTTTCATTTACAGGGAGTCCTTCCTATGCACTATCAGGGTACTTGGCCAAATTAATTGCACCCATAGTGGGTCAGTCCGAGTATGTTGTTAAAGACAGTAGAGAGTTTGTGAATTTTGTGGGGAATTTGACTATAAATGATGATGAGAGCATGATCTCTTTTGATGTTGTATCTTTATTTACATGTATTCCTATTAATCATGCAGTATATTGTGTAAAAATGGCATTGACCAGGGATGCCTCACTTGGTAATAGATCACTTCTCGGTGTGGAAGATATTTGTACCGGGGTAGAATTATGTCTAGCTAGCACTACCATGTTATTTCAAGGAACTATGTATAAGCAGGTTCGCGGTACGGCCATGGGTTCACCCATTAGTGCCACCGTGGCCAACTTGGCCACGGAGGAGTTGGAAAGTAGGGTTTTTAGTGGGTGTTCATTTCCTATCAGGAATTGGAGAAGATACATTGATGATACCTTTGCCTTGGTCCAGAAGGGGAAGGAGGATGATGCAGTTTGCTGGCTTAATAGCTTCTCCCAATTTATACAATTCACCTCAGAGGTGGAAACGGGCGGTACTCTGTCGTTTTTGGATGTATTGGTCTCTAGGGTGGGTTCTAGGCTTAAGACATCAGTTTTTAAAAAACCCATGTGTAGAGGTCAATACACCCACTATAATTCAGCACAAGCTGGACAATACAAGAATAGTGTAGCAAAAGCTTTATTTGACAGAGTAAGATCACACTGTACCACTTCTGAAGATAAAGAGAAAGAAATTAATCGTGTCACGGCAGAACTTAGAAAGTGCGGATACCCCCAGAGGATCCTGGATAATAATAGATAATAGATATAATAGAGGAGTGTCCGAGCGTAGGGAGTCGTTCGTCCCGGTAGCCACCGCATACATCCCCTACTATCCGGGCCTTACTGAGCATCTGGCAAGAATTTTACGGGGTTATAAGACACGCTGTGTACAGCTTCCTGGGCTGAGGCTGTGCACAGCTGTGTCTCAGGTCAAAGACCGTATACCAAAAGATCTCAGTAGCGGAGTTATTTATAGAATAGAATGCCCGGATTGTGGGGAGTGTTATGTGGGGGAAACAAAACAACGGCTTAGGGATCGTCTGGGGGAACATTTAAATGCCATAAGAACCGCTGATTACAATAAGTCTGCCGTGGCCGAACATTTTTGGGAGAAGCAGCATCAAATCTCTCCGGAGGACGCTATCATTTTGGATCGTGCACACGGATACTGGGAGTGTAAATGGCTCGAGGGTTTACGGATTGGCTCATCCAATAAGAATACCATGAACAGAGATAGAGGCATGCGTATTCATCCCATTTTTGAAGCAATTGTATTAAGTTCGGATGAACGATTTTCTTTGCCACGCACCCGAGACATTTCCGCTTCCGGTTCTGACCATGTGCCGATTGAACCACGTGGAGAAATACCACGTGTGAAGGTACCGTGAACCTGCTATTTAAGGAGATGTTGCAGGAATTCATATTACTGTTGAAGAAGAGAGCTGACGCTCTCGAAAGCTCCAGGTTTTTAGCGCTTTTAATTTTATATTTTAGCTTATTTTATTGTAAATGATCTTTTATTACAGTTTTTAGTATTCCGCAATATACAATCATTGTAAATAACTTGTTTTTGATTTTATATTATTATTTTTATATTATTTGTAAAATTTTAGTTACAGTAAAATTTTATTCATGGTCGGTGTATGAGTTTATTTCCTAGATATGAGTTTTCCCGACCTCAGAGGCCTCTTTCAGGACATTTGTTGTTGTTGTTTGATTTTAGGAGCATTAGCAACTAAGGCCATATTGCTCCGGGGATATGCGGTGGTCATTCCCTGACCTTTCCGCATCCTCCGTATTTGGTGGTCAAGGCTTGAACCCCGGTCTAATCAAGAAGCGTGTGCTACGCACTGCTGCTCCTGCCCACCTGGCTATGGAGGCGCCCCATTACATTTGTAATTTCTAAGTAGTTATAATAGATAATAAATTAATCAAGCTAATGCCAACCTACATGATTCAAACTTTTGAGAGACCTATTCGCAGTACTATATTTATTCCAAATCAACAATACAAAAAGCTCTATGAATATTAATGTCGTACATTATGCATTATGTGACAAAGTTAAGTTATTAAAACACATATGTATTGCTATAAATTATAGTTTATAAGCCTCTTCTAATACTGATTACACTGTATAATGCTACGTAGAAACCTGTAAGAGTCCCCTATATCAATACTAAAAGAATGGTGGCAAAATTCAAACATTTTTATTAACACAATGACAGCAGAAGTTGACTGTGGTTTTTTTAAGCACAATTACAAGGGCCAAGTAAGAAACAAAAAATACATTACTAATTTTAAATCAAGTTAAAAAAAAATAATACTAATAAATAAATTTAAATCAATAAATAAAAGTTCTCCATCTCCAGAGAAAGCATTTAGTCAAGTAGCCTTGTCAGTAGAAGTCAGCCTTCAATCAAGATTGGAAAATCTTGTTCATCTTCTGCACTATCAGGGATGATGTCAGTGATGTCGGCATTTACTTTAGCAGCACAAAAATCAACACTTGTTGCCTTCCAGCATCCCCAAAGACAAAAAGGTTGTAGCTATTGTTAGTAACAACAGCTACTTCCTGTGAGCAATTATCTCCCTCAACTCTACTGTTAAGGAAAGGAAATATATTTCACAAAAAGAATAGGCAGAATAGGACCAAAGTATGTCTACGAGGAACAAAAGTGAATGATCTTGTAAAACAGTTATATGCATATTTATCAATGATATTGATGAAGGTATATCAGGATTAATGTCGAAGTTTGCAGATGATACAAAGGTTGGCAGGGTTGTTAATGACAGTAATGGCAGTGTGCTACTGCAACAGGATCTAGATAATTTGGGCATATGGGCTAAGAAGTGACAACTGAAGTTTAACCTTGACAAATGCAAAGTACTGCATATAGGTAGAAGTAACCCCAGAGAAACGTACCAACTGTGTGGTACTACACTTAAGGTGGTAGAAAATGAAAAAGACCTGGGAGTAATTGTGCAGTCAGATATGAAGTTTTCTGAGCAATGCAGACAGGCTGCCAGGGCAGGTCATGGGGTTTTGTCAATGATATATAGAAATTTTGTTAGCAGGGATAAGGAGGTGATTATCCCTCTGTATAAGGCAATGGTCAGGCCACGCCTTGAGTACTGCGTACAGGTCTGGAGGCCTCATTTTAGGAAGAATGTAGATTTACTTGAGCGTGTACAGAGAAGGGCAACAAGATTGGTGAAGGGAATGAAGGGATCCTCTTACCAAGAGAGGCTTAAGTTCCACAAATTGCAGTGGCTGGAGACTAGGCACCTGCACGGTGATCTGATTGAGGTATATAAGGCCTTGAATGGGTTGAGCACGCTGAATTCTGATGGTATCCTTCCACTTGTTCAGATTACGAACCTAAGGGGACATAAATTAAAATTAAGAAGAGACAGATGTAGATTAGATGTGCGGAAATTTGCCTTTAGCCAGCGGGTGGTTAATTGCTGGAACAAACTTCCATCTGTCGTTGTGGAAGTTGATAGGTTGAATAAATTTAAGGAGGAACTGGATAGGCATTTGGAGGGAATGGTGTGATTTTTTTTTTTTTTTTTTTTTTGGCTGATGCTGCATAAGCTCATACACTTGCTTTCTTGCATCAAATGCCACTGCTACTACTACTACCTTTTAATGGCACAAGGATGTTGTTGCATATGTTAGTACTAATAACATTAAGAATATTTGATATGAGGATTGCTTAGCAGTTACGGAGCAATATTAAGAAATCTTGAAAAAAAAAAAAAAAAAAAAAGTCATAAAATTGACAATATGTTTAGAATTTTGACCAAACATGATAGGAGGGAGTATACAATAAGAGCCCAGTCAGTTAATTCAACCTTGGAGAGATTATGCAAGGTTAAGAGTATACAATTTTTTTCGGCATCGTTTGTGCTTGTTAACTACTTTTATGAGGGGGGGATACACTTAAATATAAGGAGTACAAGAATATTTGCTAACACCATTGAGGAGTGTTAGGTGGGTCAGAAAAGTACTACCTTGGGGTGAGGGGGAATATGCACACTAACAGATTAATGGCAGCTGCAAACAGAGGTGAAACTGATTCTTACAATGTTTCTACTAGGTCATGCAACAATTTGGAAAGCATGATGCTGGGGATTACAAAACCTGTGGGGAAGGGAAAAGTCCTCACAGGGCAAGCAAATACAAAGGGTACTAGGAAAGTTTTGCAATATGACGCAACAACAAATCACAGGAAGCTGCTTGTTGCTGCATGTTGAGACATGTTCATACGTGCATAGTAGCCGCCGCGCCAAATCGATGGGCTCAGTTATTCATTAGTAGTGAGAGTGTAAAGTGCTTGCGATGGCATCGTGGTCACGAAATGAGATAAGGACAGTTTTGCGGTATAATTTCGTGCGTGGTTTAACCATAGACCAGTGCTTAGAAGAAATGACTCTTGCACTAGATGATGATTGTCCACATCGTACAACGATATTCAGGTGGTATAGAGAATTCCAAAGGGGAAATTTCACTCTGGAGGATTCTGAGAGGCCGGGAAGGCCACGAACGTCAGTTACGGAGGAAAACGTTACTGCTGTGAGGAAAATGCTTGACGAAAACAGGCGAGTGACCTACCAACAGATAGAGGATACTTTGGGCCTAAATGCACCAGCAATTCGTTCGATTCTGCAAGATCATTTGCACGTGAAGAAACTTTGTTCTCTCTGGGTGCCGCATCAACTGACTGAAGAGCAGATGACACGACGTGTGACTTGGTGCCGGGAGATGTTAAAAAGGTTTGATAAGGGACAATCTCGGTATGTGACAACATCGTGACAGGTGACGAGACTTGGCTGTACTATTACGATCTGCCGACCAAGGCTCAAAACAAAGTTTGGGTCTTTGATGATGACGACACACCCGTAATTGTCAGAAAATCCCGATCTGTAAAGAAGAAAATGATAGCTGTATTTTTCAAATCGAGTGGAATTGTGGAACGTGTCATTTTGGACACGCAGAAGACAGTCACAGCTAAGTGGTATACTGAACAATGCTGCCTAAAGTCATTGGATCTATGAAGAACCTGCGGCCAAAGTCAAGAATGGACACCTGGTACCTCCATCACGATAATGCTCCAGCTCACCGCGCCAAAGCCTGCACCGAATATTTGACCACAACAGGACTGAAACTTCTCGAGCACCCTCCCTACAGTCCAGACCTTGCTCCCTGCGACTTTGCACTGTTCCCGCATGTGAAAATGAAGCTAAAAGGGATGCGGTTTTCCAGTGATGAGGACCTTCTACGGGCTTGGGACAACGAGTGTGCTTTACTCCCTAGTGAAACTTGGCAGAACTGGTTTAAAGATTGGTTTCGGAGGATGGAGAGGTGTATTGAATGTAGAGGAAATTACTTTGAAAAAATTAAATAAACAAAGCTGTATTGCAAAACTTTCCTAGTACCCTTTGTATATGGGATGTGGTTGCGTTTGGGTTACTAAGAGCAAAAACAGGAACACATGTACATGCTTATACACTAATATTACGAGTACATTAAAAATGACTTATTTACTATACTCATAGTATTAGTGTACAAGTTATTTTTACTATACTCGTAGCATTAGTGGCGAAGTAGTGATCATCATCAAATACAGACATTGTAGGGATTTGGAAATGCCACTCAGATTTAGGGGTATAGAATTTGAAAAAGGTGCATACAATGTGTACAGGAAGGATATATATGAGTAACTTTGTTACAACAATCCCTAAGAATTAACCCAAACCTGCTTTGTGTCTCTGGGTTGAGCATCTCTGCAAAGCTATAAATGTATATTGCATGTTGTGTCAGTTTCTGTTATATGGCTGGCTTCTTTGCAATGAGTCAGCAAAAGTCACCTGGAAATCTGCTGGCTGGCACCTGTCCTTGCAATAAGGAAGTGTGCCATCTTCTGTAAAAAATTAATCGCAGTTTTTGGTCCTCTTGCCACAACCTTGGGAATACAGTGGGAGTGCCCATAAAGGAAAGGAGGGTGTAGGAGAGGAATATAAGAATACTAAAATAATAAATAAATAAAAGATAAAAAATAAATAAAATATAAAAACTGCATAAGATGTAATATGAAAGAAATACTCCATATGCCACTATAGCTGGAGTGGCATATGGGAGTGACATGACATGAGCAGGGGGGGGGGGGAGCGAGAGTGGGATATTAACAGGTAGAGGGATGGGGTTATGCATTGTTATAGTTATTATTTGGGGGGGGGGACAGATTACTATCTACCAAGGTTAGGAGGTTTTTTTTTTTTTTTTTAATCCAAGCATAAAAAAGGGGAAGGGGAATAAACTTAGAAAATTACATACTATGCATAATGTGCAGATATCATACTAGACAAAGAGCAATCAATGTAGTGGTGGTGTTGGGTTTTGTTGTTGGTTTGAATGACTGGCCATTTACTAAGGATGGTTGCAACCATCTGGTTTCCATCCATAGCATATGAGAATACCTACACAAAGTACAGGAAGAGAGGGACAAGTGCACAGCAAAAAATCCTACTCTGATAATCAGAACACCACAATGGGCCTGAAAAGATATAAAAAAAAAAAAAAAAAAAAGAAATGAAACCAAACTGGTTAGAGAACTGAGTACCCTGAGTCACAAGAATTTCTATTATTCTTTGGGCTATTATTCTTTCATGTTTTTCTGAGTATACGGAGAAGAGCAATCGTATGAATGTAGTCAGTTTCTGGTTTTTCATGCCTTCTATGTATAATTTTTAATAGTGCTTTGTGACAGAGTTTTGAAAAGGAGCATTCTGAAAGACAGATTTTGTACAGGGTTGTCAGTGTTAGAGAGATATTTTCTGTAACCTTTTTGATTATCTCACCTTCAATTAGCTCTTCACCTGGGGGCAGGTCCTGTTTTTCATTTTAATGTTTGCAAATTTCACATCTTGTTGAATTACCTTTCAGTTCTGTTTCAAAAGTGTTATAGTAGTAATGGAAAATGATGCAAGAAAGCAATACAGCATCAGCCAAAAAAAAAAAAAAAAAAAAAAAACACAGTTCACCCATCCATGCCACCCACGAATTTGTCTAGATCTTCCTTGAATTTATTCAACCCATCCACTTCCACAACAACAGATATATCAAGACTGCAATTTGCAGAACTGGAGCCTTTCTAGTAAGAGCACCCTTTTGTCACTTTCACTAACTGGTTTCCCTTCTCTGCACCCGTTCTAGCAGATATGCAGCCTTAAGTGAGGCCTCCAGACCTGTATACAGTACTTAACGTGGCCTAACCATGGCCTTATAGAAAGGGATAATTACCTCCTTATCCCTGCTAGCAAAGTTTCTGTATATTATTGACAAAATCCCATGAGCTGTCCTGGCAGAATGTCTGCACTGCACATCCCCCCCCCCCTCAGGTCTTTGTCATTCTCCACTACCCTGAGTGTAGTACTGCACAGTTGATAAATTACTCTGGAGTTACTACTATCCGTATGCAGTAACCTTATATCCATCAATGTAAAACCTCAACTGCCATTTCTCAGCCCATCAACCCAATTTTCCTAGATCTTTTTGCAGTAACTCACCCTGATGAAGGTTATTAACCACCCTGCCAACCTTTGCATTATCTGCAAACTTAGACAAAACGCCTGATATACCTTTGTCAATATCATTGATAAATACTGAAAACAACAATGGGCTCAGCACTGAACCTGGATAAATCCACAAATAACATTAGTTCACTAAGTGCAGTGTAAACTGATAACAACTCTCTGTTCTCTTCTACTTAACCACCCATTCATCCCCAACAGTAACTTGCCCTTAATGCCACACTGCTCCAGTTTGTACAGCAGTCTTTTATGTGAAATGGTATCAAAAGCCTTCCTGAAATCCTATATGATGTAAAAATTATTTTTTTGCATCCAGTTCCTTAGTGACTGCATCATAATAACCTATCAGATTGGTTAGACAACAACACCCCTAGGCAAATCCATGCTCTGATTGCAGTATAATTGCATGCCTGACCAAATAGTCTTGCATTACTTCTTTAACCAGTGTTTTCCACTATTTTCCCCAGAACAGATATTAAGCTAACAGCTGTGTGATTACTCATGTCATCTTTTGATTCCCCTTTATGAATTGTGGATATATTCACACATCTCTAGTCTATAGAGACCTTCCCTGACTCCAAGGATGCTCTTGTAATTATGGCTAAGGGTTTGCTTACCTCCTTTGCTGCCTCCCTTAATGTAAATGAATAGATTCTTTCCGCTCTATATGCCTTTTTCATATCAATCTTCAACAATTTTTCTTCCACTTTCCTTTCAGTTATCACCAAGTCATTTAGCTCCTTGTTAGATTGATAAACTTCTGGCACCCCTTCCCTAAAGAATTGCTCATATGTGAGTGTAGATGCAAAATACCTATTCAATTTGTCTGCAACATGAGCAGGGTCATCAACAGTTAACCCATAGATATCAAGTGGCCCAATGTGATTCAATCCTTTCCTTCTATTATTAATATAAGCATAGAAATCTTTGTTGGTTTTCTTTGCATTCTTTGCCAGAGACATCCCATAATCTGCATTGGCTTGCCTAACCTACTTTGTGACTTGGTTACAGACTAATTTATATATACCATAGGCTGCTGTATTACCTGATAATTTTTATGTATTCCATGTAGTTTTCTTCTCTGCCACATGTCTCAATAGTTCATCTGACATCCACTTAGGTCTAAGGCTTGAACAGTGTTTTGCTGTTGGTATATAAAGCCTAGTAGCTTCTTTGAATACAGTAAACCCTCAATTTAACGGAATGGATTTTGGATTTAATAGACCAGACAAACAATAATACGGCAATATACATTTTAATCTCGACCATATTATTTTTTTAGGTTAAACAAAACTTCAGAGTTATTATTAATTAAAAATTAATAATAATTACCTATTTCCATTATTGTTTTGATAATTACCTACTTTTATTTTTATAATCGAATTCAGGAAATTGTTTTTTATTCTTTCAGAAAACATGTTCAAATACCTGTTTTCCCAGATTACAGATAACAGATAAGAGCAGGCAGTGATTTGAGAGCTGAACATGACTCGGGACACTAAACTGCACGTCTACCGACTCGCTTTGTTTCAGTCTGATTCAACCTATCGTGGAGTCAGGTTGTATATAGAGTTTTTTTTTTTTTTTTTTTTTATGTAAACCCCAAACACAAGAGGTATTAGAACCTGTAGTACTTAGTTACATGCTTGGGTTGGAGGTTGAGAAGACGAAAGAAGATATTTGTTGACATTGGATTTGAACTTCTGTAGACTGTAATTTTCAGGAAATACGTATGAAGGAAGGTTGTTCCAGAAAACGGCAGTTGAATGAATAAACGAGGAAGATGAAAAGTTGGTTCTGTGAGTTTGAAGTTGGACAGTAAATGGATGTTGGCTGGTAGCGGCATGTGTTCAGACTGTTTTGAAAGAGAGAGTGGGAATTATAGAAGCCAATTCAGAAGAACAGTGCCCAGGGAAGTATCTGTAGAAGAAGCATGCAGCAGAAACAGTACGTCTATGAGACAGCGAGTAGAGAGAGACTGTTAGAGATGAATCATTAATTAACCTAACTTCTGAATGGAATCAAGAAGCCCGAGCGAGGTTTTGGGGGCACAACCCCAGAAAAGTAATGCTGAGAGCGAAAGAGAAAACCAAGTTTTTTAGATGCAGAGGAAACAATATTTGTAATGTGCTTGTGCCAAAGAGAGATTAGAAGTCAGGGTAATCCCCAAAAGAGATATATCATTTTGCCTAGAAATCGGAGTGTCACTAAAGATAAGCATAGAAGCAGAAGAATCCTTTTTGCGAGATATAAGACAAGACTGAATTTTAAAAGGGTTGAAATCAACTAAGTTGTCTTTGCCCCACTGGAGAAATACCTGGAGATCGGCATTTAAGGAATTGGTAGCAGATTTTCGAGAAGTTGAAGCTGATTGAGCAGGACAAGGTTTCTCAAAATAGAAAGTGGAATGCAATGTGCTATCATCAGCAAAACTATGGATAGGATTTCCAGTCAATGGAAGAAGGTCATTAATATACAAGAGGAAAAGAGTGGGGGAAAGAACTGAACATTGGGGGACACCGGCATTAGTTGAGAAGTTAGAAGACAGAGAGAAATCTACCATCACCCTCAGTGAGCGATCAGAGAGAAAACTAGATAACCAATTACTAAAAACAGTTAGCAAACCATAAGATGGAAGCTTGTTTAGAAGACCTTTATGCGAAACACGATCGAAAGCCTTTGAGATATCAAGAGCACCTACTTGTGTTTCACCGAACCTTTCTATTGAATTAGTCCATAAATGGGTAACATAAGCCAGAATATCACCAGTGGATCGACACTGATGGAATACATATACTGGCAATCGTTGATCAGACGGAAGGTTTCTAAGTAGTTTAAGAGTTGGCAGTTAATGGATTTCTCCATTACTTTAGAAAGAATAGAAGTAATTGCAATGGGATGATAATTGTATCAGAGGGATTTTTCACCCTTTTTAGGAACTGGCTGGATATGAGCAAATTTCCAAGCAGAAGGAAAACGCCTTTGGAATAAGGAAGTGAAAAAAGGCGGCAAAGAATAGGAGTAAGTTCAGGAGCACAGGTTTTGAGAACAAGTGGAGAAATACAATCGGGACCTGGAGCTTTCTTAGCATCAAGATTTGTCAAAATCCTTCTGACATCCTTTTGACGGGTGCCTCCGTAGCCAGGTGGGCAGGAGCAGTGCGTAGCACACACTTTTTGATCAGACCGGGGTTCAAGCCCGTGACCACCAAATACGGAGGATGCGGAAAGGTCAGGAAATGACCACCGCATATCCCCGGAGCAATATGGCCTTAGTTGCTAATGCTCCTAAAAACCAAATAACAACAACATCCTTTTGACAGAAGACCACAGGAGGCATTGAATGGAGCGTGTTGGGAATGGTAGGAGGTGTTTTACAAAGATCATTAATACATGAGTTGGAAGAGAAATGGGATGCTAGCAGGTCAGCTTTATCCTTGGCTGAAGTGACAACAGACCCATCTGGTTTGGAGAGAGGTGGGAGCAGAGATGGGCAAAAGTTGCGGCCAATAGCTTTGACAAGAGACCAGAATGCTCGGCTACCATTAGGGCAAGAAGCAAGTTTTCTACTCTTAGCCAGTTCAAACTCTAGTTTGGACTGATTAATAACTGCTTTACAATTGTTGCGAGCTTTGGTGTAGACAGAAAATGAAACTGAAGAATTAGAAACAAGCCAATTACATTATGCAACATTCTTCTCTTGAACAGTCTCAGCACATTTATTGGAAAACCAAGGTTTAGATAACGGACGAGATTTTAAAGTGGAGTGTGGGATAAAGGATTAACGATAAACGATTCCATTCCTGCAAGAATAATTTCGCTGACACAATCTAAGCAAATGTTGACATCAGATGTTTTGAAACAGTAATCGGACCAAGGAAAAGAAGAAAAGAAGTCTCGCAGATCATCCCATTTTGCATTCTTGTAAGGCCAAACAGCACGAGGTTGGGAATAGCCATGAGATTGTCTCTTCTCCCTGTTCGATTGGAGAAGAGACAATCACCAAGTTATCATCAAAAGTGCCTGAAGGACCTCTCACTTCGCCCCTGTACTTAGAAGGGTTGTTTGTGAGAAAAAGATCAAGCGTATTGGCTGTATGATTAGGATTGTCTTGTATTCTTGTAGGTAAATGAACAATCTGTGCAAGGTCATTGGTAATTGCAAAAGCCTCAGCATTTCGACCAGCTTGGTCGGTGTGACTAGAAAACAGAAGCCAGCTGGAGTTGTGAACATTAAAATCACCAAGGAAAATTACCTCACTGTTAGGAAAGTTGTACTGGAGAAAGTCAAGTTGCAAAGAGAGGAAGTCAAAGAGCTCCAATTGATTAGTGGAGTTGGGAGAACGGTAGAGACAACAGATGAATTTGACACAATGAGGTAGAGATTTTAAGCCAGAGAGTGTTTCTGTGATTTCTGATTTGTGACTTTATTTATTAAATAATTTTGTAATCCTTCAATTTCAAATGGGATCAAAATGGCTAATTGAGAAATTATAATGAGGTGTCTCAGTAGAATGTGTTTGTGGAATTTACAGCGTAAAAAAACAAACTGTTTCTGATATCTGTAAATCAAAGGCCAAATTGCAACATAATTTTATATTGTACAGTAGAGTATATTGTATTAAACCTTTTTTTTTACAATAAAAAATTCCTCCCCCCAGGTTACATTCAATTTAACAGACTTTCAGCATTAACGGACTCCCCTTCTCCACTATTATTTCATTAAATCAAGGGTTTACTGTACTTTAGAATTTGCTGTTGGTAACATCATCAGTTGTTCCCACTGAACAGAATTTAAAATGTCTGAGACCACTACAGTCATCTTTACGAAAGCAAAAGCCTTTTTCTTCATCCTTGACACTCGTCTTTAATTAGATTCCATATTAGTAGTACACTGTGATGCTGCCACCAATTGGGTCATTTAACTGCAGATTCATAATGCATGAAGAATCACTGTTTCCTCTTGTTGCCTCTCTAACATGCTGCTGTGAAAACCAGTCATCTAAAAAATCCAACAATAGTCTTGCTAGTGTGTGAATGACCAATCCACATATTCTAGTCAACATCTGTAAAATTAAAATCCCCCATTATGAGACATTTTGATTTGCTGGCCCAATCTATTTCTCTGTATAGCTGTTTGGTATACTCAGAAAGTTACTAGGCATATAACACCCTCCAACTCTCAGTTTTGTGTTCCCAGTGCTTACACCACACCAAACTGACTCAACATTGCGCTCGTCACCCATGTCAATTGGATGCACTGCCTTAGATTTAATATGCTTCTTAATTAAGAGCATAACCCCTCTACCTCTCTTGTATGCATTGTACTCACCATATTCAAATTCAGCATCACTTATGTCTGAATGACACCATGTCTCAGCTATTCCTAAAATGTCTGCATTTGATGACTTAAATTAATTCTGATTCTCCTAACAAATAACTTTCTATTTTGATCAGTTTCCTTCATTATTATCCTTGGTGGTGATTTGATTTATTATTTTAATATTTTATATTTTATCCATAGGCACTTCCTAAGTAGTAGTTTTCTGGGAGGATGCATTTTGTATTAAAATAATTATTTCTCCAGGTTGAATCTTACTGGTGGATGATTTGTATATCAGATCCTGTGGTTCTTCATTCGGTTTCTGCCATCATGAGTGGTTCTATCCAGCGTTTTTGTTTTCATAGTTTTATTGCTTTGGTATATTATAGTGTCGTTTCTGAGTAATTTATTTTCAGTTATCTAATTTATTTAGCCGACTAGCTTATCTTTTCATTTGGTATTCTCATTAAACTTCTGAGGTTGGCTATTTCATTTGTCCACCATAGAGTGGCTAATTGTCTTTTATTCTTTCTTTTTCTTCATGGTTAAGTTGGAAGCTTAATAAAGGGAGTTTTGAATATGTCCTATATCAGCAGCCAATTTCTACTGTAATTGCATCAGTTTTGTTATGGGAATTCTTTCTTTAAATTCTGCAGTGCTCAATGTGAATAAAATGGCTCTATGATCCACTGTACACAACCAAAAATCTGCATACCATTTTAGAGATAGCAAAATGATGAGATCAACATCTGACTGACCATGCCCAGTACTGTAAGCCTTAGGATCATCAGGATGGTCCAGTGTTATGAGTGATTTTGCATTTATGAAGCCTTCTAGATTTTGAGCATTTTGGTTTGTTTTGTCATTATACCAGAGTGTAGATTTTGCAATTGCATTCATAGTTGTTATTATTATATTAGTTGATGTCTCTTGCCTGCTCCAGGTAATTAAGATATTGCTTAATTTCAATGCCTTTTTGACAATACAGGTAAATAATGGAAAGGGTACCAAAGGGGCATGTGATATTAAAGTGAGTAGCCTTGGAACTCCAAGGCCACTTACTTCAATATCACATGCCCCTTTCTGCAATATCACAGGTTATGCAGAGAATTAATTTTTTTATTATTATTATTATTTTTTTAAATGTAAATCACATACATGGTGTTAGTACACATTAGTATTATAGTATTGTATTATTAGTGTAATTTTATATTAGTATTGATAATGGTATTAGTTAGTTAATATTAGTACTATTACTCATGGATTAAAGGAGAAGGGGGATGTCAGAAACTTTGTTCTGGAAATTAAACATGGATTTCAACCACTTCAAGACTCCAAGAAGCAAATTGGTGGTACTGCGCCGATTGATGAGAGTTACAACTAAGCCACATTTAGTTAGAACTGTAAGCCACGACACAGAGACTGCTAATAGTATTAGCAGTGGCAAATGATGCAAGAAAGCAAGCTTATATAGTGTCGGCAAAAAAAAAAAAAAAAAAAAAAAAAAAACTTTCCAATTTCACTTATCTAATCACTCCAATAGTTTGTCTAGTTCATCCTTGAATTTATTTAAGCTATCCACTTCCACAACAACAGATAGAAGTTTGTTCCAGCAATCAACCATCTGTTAACTGAAGGTAAATTTCTCACATCTATTCTGTAACAATCCTTCCTCAATTTGAATTTGTGCCTTCTCATGAGCACAGTCTGAGCAAGAGGAAGAATCCCATCAGCACTGAGCTTGCTCAATCCATTCAGTCTTAAACACCTCAATCAGATCTCCTTGCAGGTGCCTAGTCTCCAGATGCCGTAATTTGCAGAACTGAAGCCTTTCTTGGTAAGAGCACCCTTTTATTCCCCTCACCAATCTCGTTGCACTTCTCTGTACCCCTTTCAGCAGTTTTACATCCTTGTTAAAATGGGACTTCCAGGCCTATATGCAGTACTAGGATACAGCCTGACCATTGTCTAGCCCGACTAGCAAAATTTCTGTTTATCACTGTCAAAACCCTCATGGCTGTCCTGGCTGACTGTCTGCACTGCTCACAGAACTTCATATTCGACTGCACAATTATCCCTAGGTCTTTTTCATTTTCCACTATCCTGAGCCTAACACCTCTCAATTGGTACTATGCACAGGGTACTGCATATAGGATGCTGCATTAAACTTCAACTGCCATTTCTCTGCCCATCTGCTTAATTTTTCTAGATCGTTGCAGTAGCATATCATTATGAGATGTTTTGGTGGTTATTGTCATTGACCACCCTGCAACCTCACCTGAAAATTTGGATATTTAAGACTGATATGCCTTCGTCAATATCATTAATAAATATAGAAAACAATGGGCCCAGCACCAAACCCTGGGGGACTCCATTAATAACATTAGTCCATGAAAAGCAGTATCCTCCGATTACACTACTCTGCATTTTGAAAAAAATTCACTGATGTTTTCACAGAAAAGTGTTTCTGAATCATTTTCTAATGCTGATTTCAAAAATGACTCATTTGTTTCCATCACGTGGGGTTACTTCAAAAATCACAAAAATTTGATTTTTCACAAATTTTTATTAATATATGCATTGAAATTACAACAAAGTGCTACTTTTACTAATAAATACATTTAAATATAAATATAAAACACACCCTTCTAATAAGTTGAATCCTTCTTAATAAGTTGAATCTAACAACATATGCACCGAGGAGTATTTTCTCTATTAAGAAATATAGATGAGTTAAATGTGCATGGCTGACATAGACCTGTCCTAAAATTACTTCTTCCTGCCAATATTTTCTAAAACAAGATTGATATGGTTGTGGTAGCTGCTTGATCTAAAAAAGTTTGTTACATGTAACATATATGTAATACGTATGGTATAAAGAGTTGAGCCATGTTTGTTGTAGTTGGATGCTTGTTCGTTCCCTGGGATGAAAAATGTATTGAAATCCAACAGAACATGACTGTGTTCCCCCACCTCTTAAAATTCCATTAAGTGGGCTCATTTGGGTGTAATGAGAAAAAATTCTTTTTCAGGGCAGTTACTGTGCTCTGAGAATCAGTGCAATATTATGGTCTGTGAAATAGACAAGTTCTTAGCATCTTCTAAAGTCATTTTTAAGAGCATATAGTTTAGCAATATAAATACTACAATTCTAAGGGTTGGGAGACCAGTATACAATGTATGAAATACTGCTGCTGCTGTGTCAATACAGTAACATTTTTGTCTCATTTTTGAACCATCAGTGTATCTTTGATAATGCCGAAAATGGGAAGAGCAATGTTGCTGGAACATAATGAATTTTTTCCCCAAGGTTCAAATTGGTCATCATATGAGGAACATTTCCACTGATCAGTAAATGCTATCTCCAGGAGGAAAAATACGACCTGCCCACTCAACCTTTGAGGATGTCGGGGGATATTTGTTAATTTAATGACAAATTCCTTTTCAAATTAATCTAGTATATGTATCTTTTTTAACAGTAGAAGCAAAGTGTATCCATGATTATTTATTTTGCTGTTTGCTTTACTTGTCTTCCTTGGCTTTTAGTCTTTTATAATTAATGAGGTTTGCTGTCATGGGGTGCTTTGTAAAAGAAGTTCCATGCTTTATTTCTTTCTTTCTCTTTTGCCTTTATTGCACACCATTCCCCAGTAATTAACATGTTTGTGTTTTCCATTATATAATTGAGGTATTGCCGTGGTAGCTGCTTTTTGTTTGTTTTGAGTGTGTATTGTGGGGATTTAATGGTGCATAAGCTGTTTGGCTATAATGTGCCTATTCCTAAATCATAAAAAACGATTATATTTTCTTAATACAACTTTATCTCAGCAAAATCTAAATCAAAATAATGAAATACTCCAATTCACTTTAGGAAGTGAATTCCAATTCAATTATACACATTCATTGGTTAACCAGTGCACATATAGTACATTGCTGCACTTATTTGGTTGGTTGGTTGTTTGGGTTTTAATGGTGCATCAACAACTAGGGCTATAATGCACCAAAACCACGACCTATACAAGATAACCGTAAAAATTGTAGTGATGCAATTGCTTAGATCACTATGTCAATATGTATAAAAATTAGATCGTATATATAGCTTAGCTTAACTTTCAGCACTCACCTCATAGTAATCTGCTTAGCTGGTGGAGAGTTTTACCACATACAGAGTGGTTATAGAATTCTAATACCTTACAGGGATTATGGATTTAAAATTAAGTTATGGGCTATAAAATTTTTAAGAAAGGAAAGTGCACCTTCCATTCTATGGTTGCCTAATTAAATTAAATGAAGAGAAAAAAAAAAAAAAAAAAAAATAGAAGCTAATAATCGCGCACAAGCGACTTTCGAGATTCCTCATCTTCAGTTAGCTATAGTGGGGGGGGGGGGGGGAGAGCGTGCTTGTGTTATATACGGGTTGGGTTCCCGAAATGCATTTCAGTGCACGTAGAAACTTAATACGTGCTAAATTCCAAATGGGGGAGAAATTGGCGGGAATCTTTTTGTTTAACACGTTGAGTGATGTATGGCGCTTAAACCATTCGATGACGAGGGCTTCGTTTTCAAGGATTTTGTAGCTAGAATTTAATTTAATTACTGTGATGGCTGAATCGATGAGGGGGTTGTGATTTTGAGATTGGACGTGTTGTGTTAGTTCTGTACTTGCTGAATTAGTTTTGAAGCTATTAAAGTGGTAGTATGCACGCGTGTTGGAAATTTTTGATGTCCCGAATTTTGCTGTTGTACTGCCTATGTAGCATGCTTGGCAATCTGATTGGCATCTGATCAAATATATAATGTTGTTGTAATCTTGTGTCTCGTACTCGTGTGTTGTCTTGTATGAATTGAATTTGGAACTTAATTTGTTATAAGATGTGAATATTAATTTGATATCTGTATTTTTAAAAATCTGTTGAAGTCTTCTAGCGTATTGTTGATGATATGGGAGCGCGATAAGGGGTTTATGTATCTTATTCTTGTTCACGTGGTTAATAATTTTGTTTGGGTTATTAGTGTTATTATGAACTTTGGTGATTTGAAAAGATTCCCGCCAATTTCTCCCCCATTTGGAATTTAGCACGTATTAAGTTTCCACGTGCACTGAAATGCATTTCGGGAACCCAACCCGTATATAACACAAGCGCGCTCTCTTTCCCCACCCCCACTATAGCTAACTGAAGACGAGGAATCTCGAAAGTCGCTCGTGCGTGATTATTAGCTTCTATTTTTTTTTTTTTCTCTTCATTTAATTTAATTAGGCAACCATAGAATGGAAGGTGCACTTTCCTTTCTTAAAAATTTTATAGCCCATAACTTAATTTTAAATCCATAATCCCTGTAAGGTATTAGAATCCTATAACCACTATATATGTGGTAAAACTCTCCACCAGCTAAGCGGATTACTATGAGGTGAGTGCTGAAAGAAGCTATATATACGATCTAGTTATTGCATTACAGCACATAAGGACTCTTAAAAATCAAGAGTATGTATAAAAATATAAATATGTACATGGTAAACTAATATAACGATATATTTAAATACAAGCAAAAAGGTTTATTAATTTTAAAAACCTAAAAACAGCTGACACATTGCCGTTGTCAGATAAAACCTGACTGAGTGTATAAGGCTTAGTCAGATGGATAAAAACGTTAAAATATGACGTATGGTTAAAAAGGCATCACAATCCTCACACATAGGAGAGTCATCTGCCCTCAGCAAAAATGCATGAATAAGATGACTATGTCCTATGCGGAGGCGAGCTAGAACAACTTCCTCTCTATGGTTCCTACACAGACTCAACTGCCAATGTTGGATAACAGGCTTTATCTGATATAACTTGCTAGTGATGTGCTCATGCCAAGATTGTTAGTGCACTTGTTTGTATAAGGTGGTTGCACATTTCGGAACTTCAAAGCAGGTTAGTTTTTGGAATAATTTTGAGTTTGATTTTATTTATTTAATATGCTAAAGTACAGTTAATGCATAGTTTGGATCCATTTGGTCACAAAGGTTAGTTTATTTTTAGATTTAGTTAAGTATTTACAAAGCTACAGCTTAATATTCAAAAGGCCTTTGTTATAGAAACTTTGACAGAAACTGTAACTTCTGTTTAGTAGTTTAAATTTAACTTCACTGGCTAAAGTTCTGTTAATTTAAATCCTGTAATATATTGTAAATTTAAATTTTCTTAAGTATTCAAAAACCTACAGCTTAATATTCAGACAGCTGTTGTTATAGATATATTGGCAGGAACTTTGTAACTTTAGTTTAGTAGCTTAAATTTAACTTCTCTAATGGTTAAAGTTTTGTCAAAACTTTCATTTCTGTAATAGTTTGTTAATTAAAATTTTGTAATATATTGTAAATTTAAATTTTGTAACCTTTCGAAAGTTCAAATTTTACCTTAATAATGGTTGCTATAAGATCCACTTACAATACAAAGCCCAAGGATATAGCGAACCAGATGGAAATGTCTGCAAGCATTTCCTGTGTGAGTCGCAAGTTCATCATTTGTATTAGCCTGTGCCATGTATTCTAAGGAGTCCAGTTGTTACTGTTATTTGGTTTTTAAGGAGCATTAGCAACTAAGGCCATATTGCTCCGGGGATATGCGGTGGTCATGCCCTGACTTTTCTGCATCCCCCGTATTTGGTGGTCACGGGTTCGAACTTCAGTCTAATCAAGAAGCGTGTGCTGCAAGGAGTCCAGTGAACTTGCCTAGCTCCACTGATGATTCTTTTCTTTGCACCCAATGTAAGAAGTGTACCAATCTTAAATTAAAACTTGGTGCATTATGAGAAGAATTTGAGTCACTGAAGAAACAAATGTAACTGGGAGCTTGTCAGGGACTCAAATATCTCATGACCTGTCGAGTGATGCAGCCCCGATTCGGATCCCAGATAACAATAGTCAAGAGCACATCACTCTGGTTGAAAGTGATCTAGTTTTATTAGGAGACTCTTATCAGGTAAACAGGCAATATTTTTTTGTAATAAAGGTAGATGAACCAGAACCAGGGTGTGTTTGCCAGGGGCAACAATAGATGATGTTACAACACAGTATCAAATTTTAAGGAGGGGAATAGAGAGAGAGAACATTACTATTCATGTGGAGACTAACGATATTAAACGAACCCAACCTGAACATTTTTTGGATAAAAAATGCTGAAAAAAAAAAATGCTGCACTTTAGATCAGAATGTGTCTGCAATTCTGCCCAGACATGATAGGAGGGATCAGTGGTGTAGGAATGCCTTGGCATTGGGGCAGGTGCAAAGGGCGCCGACAGGAGTAGGGCGTCACTGACAGGCCACATCAGTACAATGCCAAGCTATTTCGACACCCAAGGCTAGCTGACGAATTAGCACCCCTCGATGATGTCGAATCAAGATGACAGCACAGGGAGGGTGAAAATTATTTTTCACACGGCGATTCAAACCTGCATGCATCCTTACATCTGAGTACATACTGCATAGCATCATAGATCTATTTGCTGTCCAGAATGTAACTTTCAAGGGACCAATCAGGCAATCACTTCATCAGAGTATGCTCGAATGCATAGTAGTTCGCAATTCAAGCATTGTGTACAAACTGAATAAGTTATAAGTTATAGTGTTTTTGTGATTGCAATATAAACAGGTAATTGTGAATATAGTAGTAGTGGCATATGATGCAAGAAAGCAAGTGTATGAGTTTATGCAGCATCAGCCAAAAAAAAAAAAAAAATTTACACCATTCCCTCCAAATGCCTGTCCAGTTCCTCCTTAAATTTATTTAACCTGTCAACTTCCACAATGACAGATGGAAGTTTGTTCCAGCAATTAACCACCCGCTGGCTAAAGGCAAATTTCCGCACATCTAATCTACATCTGTCTTTTCTTAATTTGAATATATGCCCCCTTAGTTTCGTAATCTGAACAAGTGGAAGGATCCCATCAGAATTCAGCATGCTCAACCCATTCAAGGCTTTATACACCTCAGTCAGATCACCTCACAGGTGCCTACTCTCCAGCCACTGAAATTTGCAGAACTTAAGCCTCTCTTGGTAAGAGGATCCCATCATTCCTCTCACCAATCTTGTTGCCCTTCTCTGTACACGCTCAAGTAAATCTACATCCTTCCTAAAATGAGGCCTACAGACCTGTACGCAGTACTCAAGGCATGGCCTGACCATGGCCTTATACAGAGGGACAATCACCTCCTTCTCTCTGCTAGCAAAATTCCTATATATCATTGACAAAACCCCATGACCTGCCCTGGCAGCCTGTCTGCATTGCTCAGAAAACTTCATATCTGACTGCACAATTACTCCCAGGTCTTTTTCATTTTCTACCACCTTAAGTGTAGTACCACACAGTTGGTACGTTTCTCTGGGGTTACTTCTACCCATATGCAGTACTTTGCATTTGTCAAGGTTAAACTTCAATTTATAAACCCTCTCTCTGTCTTCTTCCACTTAACCATCCTTTTATCCATTGTAGCAACTTACCCTTAATACCATTCTGCTCCAATTTGTACAATTGTCTTCCATGCGCAACAGTGTCAAAAGCTTTCCTGAAATCCAAATATATGATACCAAAATTATTTTTTGCATCCAGTTCCTTTCTAACCACATCATAATATCCTATCAAATTTGTTAGACAAGAATTTCCCTTAACAAACCCAAGCTGTGTCTGAATTATTGCTGCAGTCTTGTCTAGATGATCCTGCAATGCATCTTTAACCAGTGACTCCATTATTTTACCCGGAACAGAAGTTAAACTAACTGGTCTGAAATTACTCGTGTCACCCTTCGATCCCCCTTTGTGAATTGGGGATACATTTGCACATCTCCAGTCCGTGGGAACCTCCCCTGATTCCAAGGATGCTCTCATAATTATGATTAAGGGTTTGCTTAGTTGCTTCTCCGCCTACTTTAATATAACTGGATAGATCCCATCCACCCTAGGTGCCTTTCTTATGTTTAACTTGAACAATTTCTCCTCCACTTTGCTTTCAGTTATTACAAAATCATTAAGTATCCTGCTACAATTTAATAACCTTCTGCCATTTTCAAACCTTAATAATTCCTCATGTGTGAATGTAGATACAAAATACTCATTCAGTTTGTTTGCTATCTGAGCAGGATCATCAACAGTCGAACCATCAATGTCAAGTGGACCAATCAGATTCATCCCCTTCCTTTTAGAGTTTATATAAGTAAAGAAATCCTTGCTGTTTTTCTTAGCATCTTTTGCCAAGGATTTCTCGTAATCTGCATTCGCCTGCCTAACCTCCTTTGTGACCTGATTACAGACTAGCTTATATCTGCCATAGGCTTCTGAGTCGCTTGATAATTTATATGTATCCCATGCATTTTTCTTCTCTGTTATGAGTCTCATTAGTTCATTAGATAACCATTTCGGCCTAAACCTTGAACAATATTTCTTAATAGGGATGAAACTTTTAGTAGCATCTGATTGTGATATTGTGATTTATAATTTAAATAAAACAATACAGGCCGGATTAATTTTAGACATGCCACCAAAGAAAAAAAGTGGACATCAGAACCACGTAGAAAGACTGCATAAAGAGGAAATTAGAAAAAAACATTCCACTAGTTTACAAAACTGGATTACAATAAGTCACTCCAACCCTGAAAGTGACAAAGGAAATGAAAATGATTCGAATGAAGAAGAAACAAATGATGATGCCACTGAAATGGAAGTCCAAGAAAAAGCTCAAACAGTTGAAGTTCTTTTAAAAGAACTAGAAAGTGTGGACAATAGCCAACAACAGTTGGCAGAAGAAAATGATGGCAGCAATAATATTAACATGGAACATGTAAGTCTAAATTTTAATGATCCAACCACATGGAACTTTAATACCTACAAAAACAGATCTCTTATGGTGCAACACAGTTCCAAACATATAGTCTTAAATACGTATCCTGTCACTAATGGCCGATGTTTCAACTATTCGTGGAAATACAAAAATAAAGGTATTGAAAAAAAAAAAAAACAAAGAGGAAGCGGTTATTTTATTGCAAAAACAAAGATGCAATATATTGTTTTCCGTACCTCTTATTTGTATCTGGCACAAATAATGTTCCATTTTGCAGCTCAGATGGATTTAAGGATTGGAAACATCTAAACCCAAAAGTTCTTTTTCATGAGAATTCATTACAACACATAAAACAATTTCACAAAATGGAAATTATGAGAAAAGGGTCTTCAAAAAGGTGGACTAATTGATGATGCTGCACAAGCAGCACTAAGAAGCGAAATGGAGTCATATATTGAAATGTATATTGTTCTGTGCTGAAAATAATTTGGCATTTTGTGGACATGCTAGTAATATCGATACCGAAGGAAAAAAAATTGTGGCGTATTTTAAAACTTGATAAAATTTGTTAGCCAATTTGACATTGGTATGAAAAATGCTCTGGAATCACATATTAAACACCACACTAATTATTTATCTCCAGAAATTCAGAATGAATTTATTAATTTGTTACCAACAAAAGTACAAAGTGAAATAATTTAAAATAACTAAATGCAACAAGTCATAATACGTTAAGAGTAAGAGTTTTACATCTATATAATATCGGTGTGGATACACCATAGATAACTCTTAAGAAAAAAAACTACGATAGTAGTGTGGGAGGCATCATTTCCTCTGTATCTCATATTGTGCTCGATGATAGGCCAATAGCTTTGAAACGGTGCCATTTCACTTCCATGAAACAACAGATGACTACTTGTCAGGATAAAGGAAAACCACTCTCTTCTAAATCTCTAACAGGGTGCTTACAATAGAAGGTTGACCAGAGCCTTGGTCTGCCCACTGGCTATGGATACACAGAAAGTAGTTGACCAGCTCAACTTCTCGGTATATGGGATAGGTAGTCGGATAGGTTTTAGGGTCCCACTGAGTTACAGATGGTAATCTCTATCTTTTAATTTGGGTATAACAACAGCACTATTGCTTGCTTGAAGGCCAATGGGTGCAAAGGGTGCAAACGGTGTGTACCCAGTTAAATCTCATAATGCAGTCGTTATATGGAAATTTTCTTCGTTTTACAAATGAAGAAAATTTTCGTTTCTATAAAACTAAGAAATTAAAAAATTCTAAAAAAATTCAGTAAAAAATAAAATTCTATTTATCGAATTCTAAAAAAATTCAGTAAAAAGAAAACATTTATCTCTAAATAGAACAATTCACTAAAAAGAAGTTTGTTAAACAGAGGTCCGACTGTACTTATTATTTATTATGATTTTACCAATTATCAAAAAAGGTGCGTAGCCACGAATTTGCAAAGGGTGCCGAAAACCTAGCTATGCCTCTGGGAGGGATTCATGCTGAAAGCTTTGTGGATTAACTTAAGACTTTAGGGAATCTGCAAGACTCTAGGGTGAAATTTTTATCAGTGTGGCCTTCACCTGTGGGTATATGGAATCTATTTTGTAGAGATGGTATGCATTTGAACAAAGTTGGTGCAAGGATTTTTTCCAGTACCCTTAATGTATTTTTGCCCCTTAAGGTATCCTCAGAAAATCACTGAGGATACCTTAAGGGTTCAGGGGAACTGCTAGTTGGGGGAGAAGGGCAATACAGATCTGCATTTATATGATGATATGGGTCAAAGTAATGCTTGCACTTACCTCAAGAATTGTTGCTTGTTGCCTCAACAGCCAATGCTTGCAAGATGAAAGTTCTGAGTGTAGAAATGTTTCATATGAACAGGATATGAAAGATAGGGGAAACAAGCATAAATAACTTCAAAGGGTGTGTCACAGTAAACTACAGAAGAATACTTAGTCTCAACTGTGTCTACAGTTATGTCTGGAATGTTGTCAATAAAATTGCAGAATTTGAACTCCTGGTTAGGACAACTAATACTGACATAATAAGGGCTAACAGAAACATGGTGCCACCTGGGAATTGGGATGGCAAGTTCCACTACAGTACGTATAACGTATTTAGGAAAGATAGGAGGAGTGGTGGGGTCATGATTCTTATCAAAAGCAGCCTGAGTGTGAAAAGAGCTTTTGCCAAGTCTGAAGTTACATCTGCCAGCAAAGAATCTGTGTGGCGTGAGTTAATTGAAAGCAAAAATATAATGAGAGTGAGAAAAATCTACAGACGAGATTGTGAAGAATATGAAGAGTCTTCACATGCAAATGGAATGGGCAAGCAAGCGTGAATGTATTATTATGGTGACTTCAATCTGCCCCAGACTGATTGGAATAAGTGGAAGGGAACTCAACTCAGAGAAAAATGTTTCTAAATAAACCAGATTATTATTTGTTCCAGCAAGTCAGAGATAATACTAGTAGAGAGAACATTCTTGACCTCATCATCCCTCACGAATTAGATGACATCACACAGTTTAAGTACAAGAACCATCAGCAGCAGTAACCCCAGAGTAACTTAACTTAACTCAACTCAACTCTGCGGTACTACACTCAGGGTAGTGGAGAATGAAAAAGACCTGGAAGTAATTGTGCAGTCAGACATGAAATTCTTTGAGCAGTGCAGACATGCTGCCAGGACAGCTCATGGGATTTTGTCAGTGATATAAAGAAACTTGACAGCATGGATAAGGAAGTGATTATCCCTTTGTATAAGGCCATGGTCAGGCTGCATGTTGAGTACTGTATACAGGTATGGAGCCCTAACTTTAGGAAAGATGTAGATCTGCTAGAACAGGTGCAGAGAAGTGTAACCAGACTGGTGACGGGAACAAAAGGATAGTCTTACACAGAAAGAGCATAAGCACCTGCAGGAGATATGATTAATGTGTTCAAAACCTTGAAAGGATTGAGTAAGGTGAATGTTAGTGGCACTCTTCCACTTGATGAGACTACACACATAAGAGGGCATAAATTCAAGTTAAGGATAGGAGTAGGATAGATGTGCAGAAGTCTGCCTTCAGCAACAGATGGAAACCTGTTGGAACAGGTTTCCATCTGTTGTGGAAATGGATGGGTTTAATAAATTCAAGGAAGAACTAGACAAATTCTTGGAGGGTATGGTTGGACAAACAGTGGAGATTTTTTTTTTTTTTTTTTTGGCTAATGCTATATAAGCTTGCATTTGTGCATCATTTGCCATTACTACTATTTCTTCAACTATCGTTTTCTGGAGCAACTTCCCCTTCACACATATTTCCTGAAAATTACAACCTAATTTTCAAGAGAAGAGAGTCAAGTCTAATGTCAAATATCTTCTTTCACCTTTGAGAATGGCAAGATATTGTGTCTCCAGAAGGCTTTCAAATTAGTTGGCCATGTGCATCTACTTTTGTGGACCCCCCCCCCCATAAAGGGCGATGCCCATTAAAATCTTCTAGTATACAGAGAGATAGAGGTAGCTATATTATGAAATCTTCTAGATGTGTTAATGAATAAATATGGTTTGGGGATAGAGAGATTGAGCAAAGTGTTATCGCAACATGAATAATTAGATGTAACGCAACAGCTTCTATCAGGGTCAGAAGAGTGACATGTTTAGCTGGGATCTGTGAATTTACCAAGATGGTCACAATACTACAGGCAGCATCTGTTGTAATATAACCTCTTTGATGGAGAGATTAGTTCTCAATTGAAAGGGAAATTTGTGAGGCCAGTTGGAAAATAGTGATTAATTAAATCTTGGATTTCGTCAGTGCTGCAATTCCACTATGTGATAGGAGGCAACATTTGTATTTATCTGATAAAGCTGTATCTGATTGTTTTTAATGTGTGGCTGGTTTATATCATTCAGACTTCAGTTTGTCTTTTTTCAGAAAGATAGGACAAACAGTTCCATATCTTCTTATACATAAATTTCTAGTATCTTTCTAGGATCTTTCTGTTTGGATGGTTCATCTGTGTCCATTGACACATCTATAATATTCTTTGTGACATTTGAATTTGAACTATGGGATGTGGTAGCAATCACTGGAGGAGGAGATAATGCTGATATTCTCAGAGTATTAGCTTAGGTTATTGAGATACACTGAGTTACTGCTGAGAGATGGTGGTTCAAGCCCAATTTGGGGATTGATATATTAGTAGGAACTGCGACATTATTTTGAGTGCTGTTTGATGTTTTTGTACAAATAATAAACATAGGTAAAAGATGGTCACAACAGCACAGGCAGCATCTGTTGTAATATGATCCTTTTGATGGAGAGAATAGGTCTTTATTGAGAGAGAAATTTGTGAGGTAACACATCTGGCACAGGCAGTACATTTGGATTTAGCTTCTTTGCTTCGTGATAAATTTGTGTTCAACTTTTTATTTAACTATTCTTTTCTCGCTTTTTCACCTATAATATTTCTTAAAGTATGTTCAAGTTGGGTGGTCACCTTTCCAGTTGGGCAGGTCATTGTTTTCATCAGTCATTTTATATATGATTTGGAGATCCACATTTGAGGCATATGATCTGCTCTGCTCTGCATGCCATTTGACAGTGGCTGTATATTTGGCATTTATTACATCTCAAAGGGTTGGGAACGTAGGGAGATTAGTTAGTTGGTTTGGTGTTTAATGGCACACTGGCAGCTGAGGCCATAATGCACCAAGTCAAAAATGTAGGTGTAAATGCAGCAAAATAGATAACCTACTTTTAGATGAGGATAAGTTGGGAGTATTGAATGTGAAAATAATATCCCTGGTGGGGGTAAGTTTATTATCTTTTTTTAATCATAATTTGCTTGGCTTGAATTAATTACATTTTGTTCCTGTACTCTTGGGTTATTCCTTCTTCTGTAATATCCAGCACACACAACTGGATAAACTAATATCCTTATCTGTATCGATTCTGTATTTAGTAGTGCATGGGGAGATACTTTCACTGGGATTCCAGTAATAAGTTTTTCAGAGTGCCTTTGGTTCAGAGTTTCTATTAATAAGTCCCCTGATTACAGTCTCTTAATCATTTTAGGAGATCCTGCAAAACTTTACAGGTTCTTCTACAAAAGGAATGACTAAAAAGCATTGATCCATCTGGTCAGTCTTCAATCTTTTAGGATTGAAGTGCAGCTTCAATCCTTCACTTGCTTTCTCACCTCTTGGTGTGTCAATTTCTTTTTGATTTTATATTTCTGTATATTTTTTCCTAATTTCCATAGGTCACATGCTTTAGAAAAAGCTGGATCATCACAGTTGCAAATAGGGCAGAGTGGTGATGATGAAATGCATTCCATTTGGATACGACTTTTTGATCCACAGTTTGGACAGGTAGCATTACACTGGCAAGTAGTTTGAGAGGTGAAATTTTTGACATTTGTAGCATCTTATGGAATTTCAAATGTAGGGCTGGACCCAGCAATTTAGGTAACCAGCTTTTACTGAAGTTGGCAAATTCAGTGTACTGAAAGTTAATATAATGTTATGTATTGGAACTAGATTAGTATCTTTTTTGAATCTAAATTCTTCTGGCTTGCATCACTTTCTGCTCGTGCAACACTTGGACTATTTCTCATGAAATATTTAGCAGGTCCTATTCAGTTATAACTCCTTTACAAGAGTTAAGAGTGGCATGTGGAGTGACTGTGACTGGAATTCCACTTAAGGAAGTTAGCTTAGGTTGTCTTTGGTTTTAGCTTTGTCTTAGCTTTGGTTATGGAAGTTAGCATCCAGGTTGTCTAGTCTCTATTAGTAGATAACCTGATTTGAGTAGTTTGATCATTTTGGGCAACCCTGCTGCATTTTCAAGACACCTTTGAACAATGAATGGAGAGTTGCTCAGAGGTTCAGATAACAAGTGCATGATCAAGAAGCTGGAAGTTCTTGAATGATTGTGTCCTTTTTTAATGTCTTCTGATGAAAGAGGTTATGGTCAATTTAGTGTACATAATTTTGTTGGGAGCTAAATAGCTCTTAATACTTTATCACATGCAAATTAACAAATTTGCATGTGATAAAAGATATAGAATCCACGCAATGACATTAGTTGGACTGAGTTTTTTTTTTTTTTTGTTTGTTTACTTCAAATTATGTCTTCGCATTGTTAACCACTGGCATGTGTGCTGTGATGGGTCAGTTGCAACATTAAGTTCTCTGTAACAACTTTTTCTTAGGGTGTAATAAAAAATTTTTCTCTCTCTCTCTCATGGTGGATAGTCCCTTGTGTGCATTTTGACCCTGGGTGGTTAGCTTTACCACCCAGGTTTCCAGCCCTGCCACGAGGAGACAGGACCAATGCCTCTAGAGCAGTGTTTCTCAACCTTTTTTTTAATTATTGCCCCCAAAAGGGCTTTTTTAGATAATCTTTTTTCTTAATCGCCCCATGAAATATTAAACAAGAAAATACTTTATACTTACTCTTTTTATTCAATGGAATTCCTGAGCCTGATGCTTCTTAGCAATTAAACTTACTTGTTAGTAAGTTTATTTCTAATGTCCCCTCATCAACATATATCAATTGTTTTCTTTCCTTTGTTATTATTTTATTTACTGAATTAAAACCACTTTCAACCATATAAGCGGAAAATAAAGAAGTACTTTGGCCATTTCAATCACATTGTTGGATAATGAAGTTAGTTGTTTATGATCACCACAACTCAGCCATTCCACGTTTTTCGAATTTATATTTGCATTCTTCATTACTTAATTCACTGAGTCCTTGAATTTCCTCACTAGCAGAACCCAGTGTCGCATCCAATTGGATCTAACATTTACGGCTTCACTTCAAAAGAAAACATATTTAAAAATCTATTTTTCATTTCACCTCTTAAAGAACACAAATGATCTGAATAATTCTTAAGATCATTCTCGGTGAAAGATTCATTGATTTCATCTAACTCTTGCAGACCATGAAATTGTTTTCTCATTAAATTACTTTAAAATATTTGCAGTTTTTCAGTGCAAGCTTTTAATATGTGTTTGCAGCTATCACCATAAATAATTTCCCTTGAAGTTAAAGTGATACTTCATTAAGTTTTCGAAAAATCCAAGCCATACAGCATATGTTGTTTTTGTGTTTGCCAATCTCATTTGCTAAATCCATGTCTCCTTCACATTCTAAAAAAACTAATCATCGTATCAAAAATGGTTAAAATTTTTTTTTATTAAACTCTCATAGCCCATGTCACTCACAAAAGCACTGTGGATGAAAAATAAACAACTTCCACAAGGAAATAATAAATCATTACTAATTGTCACTTAGAAAGTAGAAACAATAGACAAACATTTCCTAATCCCATCCATGCCTCATATACTGACCAATGAAACAAAAGAATAAATAAATAACCCATGCCATCTCCAAGGTCACAGCTGTCAGAAAGGTGCAAATGCCAAGGATTGTGGAGACATATAATGCATAAGCACTTATGCGTTGAAAAGCAATTTCAATCTACGCCCCTACTGTTTTTAATATTTAATAAAAACCAATGGTGGTTGAATCAAATCATGCCCACCATCTTCATTTTTTAAAATTTCTCACTCATTCCTAATATAATATACCTATATGATAAAAATCAGTTGTGTCAGGGGAAAAGAAAACCAAATGACATAAATTAAATATTAAGAAATAAGATATTATACTTTATTGGTTGATTCAACTACTGCTCATCTCAGTTGCCCAAATTATTCGCTGTATGATTCCTTTCGCCTCAAAGGTGGTACTTCTGCATATGTCTGTTCCGATATTCCCTGTCAGAGACTTGGTAATTTGGACTCTCCTCTTTTTGATTTTCTCTGGCTTAAAATTTTCTCTACCTCATTCTGTCAAATTCATCTGTTGTCTCTACCGTTCTTCCAACTCCATTAATCACTGGGAGCTCTTTGACTTCCTCTCTCTGCAACTTGACTTTCTCCAGTACAACTTTCCTAACAGTCGGGTAATTTTCCTTGGTGATTTTAATTTTCGCAACTCCAACTGGCTTCCGTTTTCAAGTCACACCGACCCAGCTGGTCGAGATAATAATAATAATTTGTTTATCCCTATTTTATGTTACACTTTTTTGGGAGATAACAGCAAAAAAGGAAGGGAGAACACATAAGCCAACGGCTTTTTAAGGGGGTGTTCCCTTAAACTGATGCTAAGGCTTTTACAATTACTAATGACCTTGCACAGAATGTTCATTTACCTACAAGAATACTGGACAATCCTAACCATAGAGCCAACACGCTTGATCTACTTCTCAAAAGCAACCTTTCTAAGTACACAGTCGAAATGAGTGGTCCTTTAGGCACCTCAGATCACAACTTGGTGATTGTCTCTTCTCCAATGGAGCCTTCATCTCATGGCTATTCCCAACCTCGTGTTGTTTGGCTTTACAGAATGCAAAATGGCAATGGCCTGTGAGATTTCTTTTCTTCTTTTCCTTGGTTGGACTACTGCTTCAAAACTTCTGATGTCAACGTTTTCTCAGATCTTGTCAGTGAAATTATTCTTGTAGGAATGGAATCCTTTATCCCACACTCCACTTTAAAATCTCGTCATTTATCCAAACCTTGGTTTTCAAATAAATGTGCTAAGGCCATTCAGGAGAAGAATGTTGCATATCGTAATTGGCTTGTTTCTAATTCTTCAGTTTCATTTTCTGCCTACACCAAAGCTCGCAACAATTGTTATTGTTGGTTTTTAGGAGCATTAGCAACTAAGGCCATATTGCTCTGGGATATGCGGTGACCTTTCCGCATCCTCCGTATTTGGTAGTGACGGGCGCGAACCCCGGTCTAATCAAGAAGCGTGTACTACGCACTGCTGCTCCTTCCCACCTGGCTACGGAGGCGCAGCACAATTGTAAAGCAGTTATTAATCAGTCCAAACTAGATTTTGAAAAAGTAAGAGTAGAAAACTTGCTTCTTGCACTAATGGTAGCCAAGTATTCTAGCCTCTTGCCAAAGCTATTGGCCGCAATTTTGCCCATCTCTGCTCCCACCTCTGTCAAAACCAGATGGTTCTATTGTTACTTCAGCCAAGGATAAAGCTGACCTGCTAGCAACCCATTTTTCTTCCAACTCACATATTACTGTCCTTGGTAAAACACCTCCCACCATTCCCAACATGATCCATTCAATGCCTCCTGTGGTCTTCCACCAAAAGGATGTCAGAAGGATCTTGACGAATCTTGATGCTAAGAAAGCTCCAGGTCCTGACGGTATTTCTTCACTTGTTCTCAAAACCTGTGCTCCTGAACTTACTCCTATTCTTTGCCGCCTTTTTTTTTCACTTTCTTATTCCAAAGGTGTTTTTCCTTCTGCTTGGAAATTTGCTCATATCCACCCAGTTCCTAAAAAGGGTGACAAATCCCTCCCATCCAATTATCGTCCCATTGCAATTAATTCTACTCTTTCTAAAGTAATGGAGAAATCCATTAACCGCAAAGTCTTAAACTACCTAGAAACCTTCTGTCTGATCAACGATCGCCAGTATATGGATTCCGTCAGTGTCGATCCACTGGTGATATTCTGGCTTATGTTACCCATTTATGGACTAATTCAATAGAAAGGTTCGGTGAAACACAAGTAGTTGCTCTTGATATCTCAAAGGATTTCGATCGTGTTTGGCATAAAGGTCTTCTAAACAAGCTTCCATCTTATGGTTTGCTAACTGTTTTTAGTAATTGGTTATCCAGTTTTCTCTCTGATCGCTCACTGAGGGTGATGGTAGATGGCTCTCTGTCTTCTAACTTGTCCACTAATGCTAGTGTCCCCAAAAGTTTAGTTCTTTCCCCCACTATTTTCCTCTTATATATTAATGACCTTCTTCCATTGACTGGAAATCCTATCCATAGTTTTGCCGATGATAGCACATTGCATTCCACTTTCCATTTTCAGAAACCTTGCCCTGCTCAATCAGCTTCAACTTCTCGAATATCTGCTACTAATTCCTTAAATGCCGATCTCCAGGTAATTCTCCAGTTGGGAAAAGACAACTTAGTTGATTTCAATCCTTCTAAAACTCAGTCTTGTCTTATATCTCACAAAAAGGATCTTTCTGCTACTATGCTTATCTTTGGTGACACTCCGATTTCTAGGCAAGATGATATATCTCTTTACTTCGTTACTTTTCTTCCAAACAGCTGTTCACTGTACAAATCCATGGAATATTGTTCCCACATCTGGGGCGGTGTCCCCAAAACCTCTCTCAAGCTTCTAGATTCCATTCAGAAGAGCGCAGTTAGGTTAATTAATGACTCATCTTTAACAGAGTCTCTCCACTCGCTGTCTCATAGATGTACTCATAGATGTCTCATAGATGTACCCATTGTAATACCCATGATTTTTTTACCTCCAAAAAAACCAATTTTCACCCCCATTGAGAACCTCTGCTCTAGAGTGACTAAGCGATATAAAGTTAGTTAGTAATAAAAGGAACGTTTTCCTTTCTGAAATTAGCTTAAAATATGCAAGAAATCTACCTTAGTTAGCATGAACAGCAGAAAAACTTTTCAAAACTAAAAACAAACTGTAGTTTTCAGAAATCGTTTTTCAGATCACACAAAGAATGACTTGACCACTATAATGTTCGGCTCTTGTGGCCAGTGAAATGTGAGTAATTACAGCAGCTGTAAGATTTGACTTCTGTTCCAGGGAAAATAAGAGATTGTTATTTTGTTGTTATTTTGGTTTTTAGAAGCATTAGCAACGGCCATATTGCTCCGGGGATATGCAGTGGTCATTCCCTGACCTTTCCGCATCCTCCGTATTTGGTGGCGACGGGCTCGAACCCTGGTCTAATCAAGAAGCGTGTGCTACACACTGCTGCTCCTGCCCACCTGGCTATGGAGGCGCCTGGAAAATAAGAGAGTCAGGGATTAAAGGAGTACTGCACAATCATCTTAGCAGGAGTGCAAATCACAGCATGGATTTATTGAAGGGGTGATCTTCTCTGACCAGTGTGATTGGCTACAATGATGCAGGAACAAAGCAACCAAATACAAAAAATAACTTTGGCATCATATACTTTAATTTCAGTAAAGCATCTGACACTATTTCACATGAAAGACTACTGTACAAACTGGAACAGTGTGGCACTGGGGGCAAATTACTATTATGATAAAAGGATAATTGAGTGGGAGAAGACAGAGGGTAGCTATTAATGGACACTGCTTTTCTTGGACTAATGTTATTAGTGGAGTCCCTCAGAGCTTAGTCTGAGCCCTTACTGTTTTCAATATTTAATAAAAATTACAGGCCTGATGAAACTTGACTTCTGCTCTAGGGAAAATAACAGAATCAGTGATTAAAGTGGTAATGCAGCATCACCTTAACAAGAATGCAGTCAAATGGCAATCACAGTATGAAATTGGTAAGGGGAGATCTTGTCTGACCAATCTAATTGGCTATTATGACAAAAAAATAATTTGTCATCATATGCTTACATTTCAGAAAAGGTTTTGATACTGTTTTACATGAAACACCATTGTATATATTGGAACAGCGTGGCATGAAGAGATGGTTGAGAGGCATACATAAGGCTGTTATTAATGGGTACCACTCTTCTTGGTCTAATGTTATTAGTGGGTGTCCATCACCTCTGCATTTATACAGCACTCTTTTAGGGCCGAATAGTTAGTGTGGGACATGTTGTTATGATGCTCATCTGGCCACTTAGCCTAGAGGCTATAGAGCACCACCAATCTCTAGTTACTGTCCTGTCACAGGGAGACAAGCCAGGGCACTAAGGGCTTAGTTTGTTCTCTGGCAGTATGTCACCCAGGAACAAAGGCAATCTGGGGATCACTATAAAAAGAGAGACAACTGAAAGGACCAGGAAGAGAAGGGACACAGTCCAGAAATGGTGAGGGATGAGATGGGGAGTCCACCAGGAAAGGAGGAAATGGGGAATAGAGGAGATCCCCTGCAGTGGCCTAACACCTGCACAGGGTGAAAGTTGAAAGATGGAGAGATTAATGTGTGTTCCCTGTTGGTACCTATCTGGATTGGATGCACCCAGCTTAGTCCTGTTTAGGTACGAGCCCGTGCCCACCAAATATGAACGATGCGGAAAGGTCAGGGAATGACCACCGCATATCCCCAGAGCAATACGGTCTTAGTTGCTAATACTCCTAAAAACCAAATAACATCACAAGCTTAGTCCTGTACTGGAGCATGCTCAACACTGATATCAATGTGAGTGTTCCATTGCAGGAAACAATGGGTCCTGGTGTTGAATTAGTAATGTAGTGAGGGATGTCCTTGACAGACTGAATGCAGATAAACGTTTTCAGCTAGGATGAGATGGTTTAGGTCCAGGTGTTGTTCTTAACTTCATGAAGTCCCTCGGTGGATCAAAGGATCTTGTCATGTCTCATGTTGTATGAGTGTAGTCTACAGCACTGTTCTGATATATTATGAGTGGCTTCACAGCTGCTGTAGCCATGTGCAAAGGTACATAAGTATATGTGCTTTGCGTGACTGGGGTTCAAGCCTGTGATTGCTAAATACAGTACTTTCTCATATTTTCTGCATCTTGTGAACTCCTCTGACTGTGTGGTCGTTCCGAGTATAAACAGAAAATTTATTTATATCATGTCGCACTACAGATAACTCAGCAAAAAAGATTAGCACAACAGATATACCTATGATTCATAAAAGAACCACCATTAACTGTTCTCTCTGAAGCCAAAGCATTTCCACCAGTTTGGGCTTTTTGCTTTGATGCATTATTCTGGTCTTTGGCACATTATTACATTTCAAATAATGGTATTGCCTTTCTAATTTTTTAGCAATAAAAAAAATTCCAATCTGTACAATAAGAACCTTCTAGCTACTTATTTACTACTACTACTACTATAATTGAAATACTACAGTGCACTACACTTCAAGTTACTAATTACAAGGGCTCTAAGAATTTTAAG
Source organism: Mastigoproctus giganteus (assembly GCF_048544385.1). Classification (NCBI taxonomy): domain Eukaryota; kingdom Metazoa; phylum Arthropoda; class Arachnida; order Uropygi; family Thelyphonidae; genus Mastigoproctus; species Mastigoproctus giganteus. The sequence goes on along the minus strand of NC_143580.1, from coordinate 151,490,792 downwards.
TTATAATTTATTAAATGCCTAGCCAATATTAAAAATAATCTAACAGACATGATCAGGGGTATTAAAGCTATTTATCAAACACAATTTAGTACATTAATTAAGAGTGAAAAAAATGACAAAAAGGAAACTTTTTTTTTTTTTTTTTGGTAGTTGTTGGCGCATAGGCTTCTGTGGCCATAATGCACCTCCCAAGGTTTTTGCAGTACTTTGATCCAAGCCCGAGGCGGGAATCGAACCCGCGACCTTTGGGTTGCTAGGCAGGCACTTTACCCACCCGGCTAGCCCAGTCGGCCCAAAAAAGGAAACAAAAAAAAAAAAAAAAAAAAAAAAAAAAAATTAAAAAAAAAAAAAAAAAAACATCTGTTTTTAAGAACTCAGAATTCTTTGACTGCACTGTTCATGGCCTTGCCAGTTGCCCTGATAGAGAACACTTTCTAATGAGGTAAAAATATTCAATAATAATATATAAACTGGTCTGTAGACTTCATTGTTTTTCTTTAATCTTGATTTATTTTCAATGGCTCATACTGCTAATCAGTTTCATATCACCTTAATTCTCTCCAACTTTTTGTACTTTTTCTAACTTTATCAAGATTATTCTTCATGCTTTTTCTAGTCTTGTGATTCCTAGTAATGGAATAAGAAATTATATGTCCTGCCTCTATTTTGTGCATCTTTTTTGAGACTCTTGTTCCGTTTCCAAATATTAGCAGTGATTTTGATTGCCATTTGTTTACCTTCTTTAGATAATCCAGTTTATAGCACTATACAGTTGAAATTTTAAATCTTTATACATTTCATTGATTCTGAAAGCCTTCATTTAAATGGAAAAAAATCTGCATTTTTATACTTCTGTCTACTGAACTGAGGTTCCCCACACATGATGAGCTATGAATATTTTAACAATGGGCTGAGAAGTGGCACTGAAGTTTAACATTGACAAATGCAAAATACTGCATTTGGGTAGAAGTAACCCCAGCCAAATGTACCAGCTGTGTGGTACTACACTTAGGGTGGTAGAAAATGAAAAAGACCTGGGAGTAATTGTGCAGTCACATATGAAGTTTTCTGAGCAATGCAGACAGGCTGCCAGAGCAGGTCATGGGGTATTGTCAATGATATATAGGAATTTTGCTAGTAGAGAAAAGGAGGTGATAATCCCTTTGTATAAGGCAATGGGCAGGCCATGCCTTGAGTACTGTGGACAGGCCTGGAGGCCTCATTTTAGGAAGGATGTAGAGTTGCGTGAACGAGTACAGAGAAGGGTAACAAGATTGGTGAGGGGAATGAAGGGGTCCTCTTACCAAGACAGGCTTAAGTTGTGAAAATTGCAGCGACTGGAGACTAGGCAAGGCTATGAACACCTGTGAGGTGATCTGATTGCGGTGTATAAGGTGATAAATGGGTTTAGCGCGCTCAATTCTGATGGGATTCTTCCATTTGCTCAGATTACGAATCTGAGGGAGCATAAATTCAAATCGAGGAGAGACAGTTGTATAACAGATATGAGGAAATTTGCCTTTAGCCAGCTGGTAGTTGATTGTTGGAACAAATTTCCATCTGTCATTGTGGAAGTTGATAGCTTAAATAAATTCAAGGAGGAACTGGACAAACATTTATGGGGAATGGATGTGTGAAATTGTTTTTTTGTTTTTTTTTGCTGATGCTACATAAGCTCACACAGTTGCTTTCTTGCATAACATGCCTCTACTACTACTACTACAGCACTATAATGTTGCAGTTTTAAATCTTTATACATTTCATTGATTCAGAAAGCCTTCATTTCAATGGAAGGAATCTGCATTTTTATACTTCTGTCTACTGAACTGAGGTTCCCCACCAGTGGTGAATTGTGAATATTTTAACGATGAGCTCGCAGTTTTGCCGACATTTTATCCTTTTTTTTTTTTGTACAACTAAGGAAATATAATAGATATATATTTTTTCATAATAAAATTTTAATATTGCAAATAAAAAATAACTTGAAATACTCTCATATAACAAATAATATAAAGAACTATTGCAAAACATTCTAGAATATATTAATATTACATAAAAAAACAAACTATTCTAGAAAAGGTACACAAAAATCACAGATTTTTGTCTACCTTTTCTAGCCTCTTGCCAAGGAGATGAAAGTTCTTCCATATTCCACGTTTCTGGGTAGCATATGTTTAAAATTTTTTTCAATTCCTCACCGTTGATGATATCATTATTTTCTTTAATTAATTTAAAATTACTCTGTTCCATTAATAACCTATCTTTTAAGGATAAAATAATGCAGTTGATTTATTAATAATTTTTTAAATGTGTTCTTACTTTTGATTTTGATTCCCTCAAATTCTTTTGACTTCAGTATGCTCTCAAATTTAGCTTCATAAATTTCCTTCAGAATTTTTCAAATTATCAATAGCATTGATAATTCGAATAATTAATTTATCTGCTTTTAATATAGCGATGTTGCAACTCTGTAATTCTCTTGAAAGGTAAGAGAGGTCTGCAGGATGTCGATCATTAGTGCTAAATGATTAAGAAATTCCAGATTTAAAAGTCTGTTTAATAATCCTGAATATTCAACAGGATGCTAATCAGATTAACTTCTGTTTTAAAATGTTGCACAAAGCGGGATAATTCCTCTAAACCGCAATTGCCATCCGCAAGCTACAAGATGCCCACATGGCCTGAACACGACCAATCTTTATAATTTTAACATCAAGTTCTTTAGCAATCATGCTGGTTTTTTTGTACTAGTAGATTGTTCTGATGTTATATTTGATTGACTAAGTGCAACCTCATCCACAAGCTAGGACATTTTCTGCTTTTGAGCATCATCGTTTGAGAGTTGTTCGGTTTGAAAGGACAAAAGACTGTTCAGATAGCCTTCTTCTTCTTCTTCTTCTTCTGCTTCTGCTTCCTGAAAATTGGCAAATTCTGTAAAATATGCATGCTAAATTAATGTAGCCGACAAATACAAGACAACCATGATTATGTCGCATAATCGTGATGATTGAATTCAGGATTTAATTTGTAAGATAAATGATTGTTTCGACAATAAACTTGCAAATTAAAAAAATAATAATAATAAATAAATAAAATAAACTAAATAAAAATGACAATGGGCTCTCATGAGCCCACTATAGCTCACTACTGTTCCCCCATCTCTTCTATGGTGGGCTCAAACATGAAAAGTATTAGAACCTACAGTACTCTAATACTGTATATAGGCTGAGAAGCCAGAAGATGCTTGATACAAGCATCTTCTGTGCTCCCACAGAAGATGCTTTTGTGGAATTTTTCTGATGAATTTTTCTGGAAACACAATGCTAATTCAAAAAACAATAGTGCTTGTGGAAGTATCCATAGCAAAGGCATGTAGCAATGCAGAAATTTGTGCAACGATCTGATAATCTCCAGACTCAGATATCAAACAATGAAATGTATATATTAGCAGAACTGTGTTTAGTGTGTTGGAATTAAATCTGACTGATGTAGATTTAAAGCAGGGAATAGCCATATTTTATATCCATGTCTTATACACTTTTATAAGTTATTACTGGATTTAATATTTTATCAACATGTCTTGCTATAAATACTTTCATTTTTTTTTTTTTAAGCAGCAAAATTATATGCTGAATTGTAACACAATTTGGATAAGTGATATAATATGAAGTTATAACCTCTATACTAACCATAACTACTAATTTTTTAATAGAATTTCTAATATGATAGTTACCATCTCTTACAGGCCAGCTATCATCTTGAAAGCATTCCAGTAAAGTTTCCAACAGATATAATACATGTGGACTCAATACATCTTGCTTGATCTATAAAACAGTTCAGTAATTCACTTTTTGCTAGTAAAATTCCAAAGTATAGATAACTGAGAAATGAGATTAACCACAGATATCAGTAGGTATATTAACAAATTAATTTATATCCTTGCTGATGAAAGTTCTAATAAAATTCTATTACAAAAATTAAAATTGGAAGGAAAGTTCATAAGAAACAACATTGTTTAAATACATACTGCTTTTATAAAATTTATTCTATGGATGTTTACATTAAGAGTCACTAATAACAATGTTTCCAAAAATTACTCTGCAGTCTGGTATTGGTGAATGATTTAACTTTTACAAGTCTAAAGTGGTGGGGGAGGGGGAAATATAATTACTGTTAGGTTTTTTTTTTTTTTAATGAAAACCCCAAACACGAGAGGTATTAGAACCTATAGTACTTGGCACCATACTTGGGTTGGAGGATGAGAAGACGAAAGAATATATTTGTTGACATTACACTTGAACTTCTGTAGACTGTAATTTTCAGGAAATATATATATGAACGAAGGTTGTTCCAGAAAACAGCAGTTGAATGAATAAATGAGGAAGATGAAAAGTTGGTTCTGTGAGTTTGAAGTTGGACAGTAAATGGATGTTGGCTGGTGGCGGCATATGTTCGGACTGTTTTGAAAGAGAGAGAGAGAGAGAGAGAGAGAGAGAGAGAGAAAGAGCGCGAATTATAGAAGCCAATTCAGAAAAGCAGTACACATGGAAGTATCTGTAAAAAAGGCATGCAGCAGAAACAGTACTTCTATGAGGCAGTAGTGAGTGGGGAGAGACTGTTGGAGAGGAGTCATTAATTAACCTAACTGCCCTCTTCTGAATGGAATCTAGAATCTTGAGAGAGGTTTTGGGGGCACCACCCCAGATGTAGGAACAATATTCCATGGTAGGGTGGATTTGCAATTTGTACAGAGTGAACAGCTGTTTGGAAGAAAAGTAACGCCGAAAGCGAAAGAGAAAACCAAGTTTTTTAAATGCAGAGGAAGCAATATTTGTAATGTGCTTGTGCCAAGGGAGATTAGAAGTCAGTGTAATCCCCAAAAGTGATATATTAACTTGTCTAGAAATCGGAGTGTCACCAAAGATAAGCATAGCAGCAGAAGGATCCTTTTTGTGAGATATAAGACAAGACTGAGTTTTTGGATTGAAATCAACTAAGCTGTCTTTGCCCCACTGAAGAATTACCTGGAGATCAGCATTTAAAGAATTGGTAGCAGATATTCGAGAAGTTGAAGCTGATTAAGCAGGGCAAGGTTTCTCAAAATGGAAAATGGAATGCAATGTGCTATCATCTGCAAAACTATGGATAGGATTTCCAGTCAATGAAAGAAGTTCATTAATATAAAAGAGGAAAAGAGTGGGGGAAAGAAATGAACCTTGGGGGACACCAGCATTAGTGGAGAACTAGAAGACAGAGAGCCATATACCATCACCCTCAGTGAGTGATCAGAGAGAAAACTGGATAACCAATTACAAAAACCAGTTGGCAAACCATAAGATGAAGCTTGTTTAGAAGACCTTTATGCCAAACATGATCGAAAGCCTTTGAGATGTTAAGAGCAACTGCTTGTGTTTCACCAAACTTTTCCATTGAATTTGTCCATAAATGGGTAAGTTAAGCCAGAATATCACCAGTGGATCAACACTGATGGAATCCATAGAATTTTTTTTAGCATCGCCTGTGCTTGCTAAGGAGAGAATATTTCTAGAGAGAGAGAGAGAGGGGGGGGAGGAAGCCTCCGTATCCAGGTGGGCAGGAGCAGCAGTGAGTAGCACACGCTTCTTGATTAGTTGGGGTTCAAGCCCATGACCACCAAATATGGAGGATGCAGAAAGGTCAGGGAATGACCACAGTATATCTCCCAGAAGCAATATGGCCTTAGTTGCTAATGCTCCAAAAAACCAAACAAAACAAAGAGGGGGATACAGTTAAATAGAAAGGGTTGAAGAATATTTACTGAAGTTATTAAGGAAGCGGTATAAAAAAAAAAAAAAACCCTTCCCGTTTCGCTGATCCTTCATTCCAAATGTTTGTCTAGTTCAACCGTAAATTTATTTAAGCTATCAACTTCCACAACAAGAGATGGCAGTCTGTTCAGCAATCAACTATCCACTGGCTAAAGGAAAACTTCCCCATATCTATTCTACAACTGTCTTTCCTCAGTTTGAATCTACACCCCCCTCCCCCCTCAGGTTTGTAATCTGAGCAAGAGGAAGAATCCCATAAGCAGTGAGCCTTCTCAATCCATTCAAGGCCTTATACACCTCAATCAGATCGCCTTGCACGTGCCTAGTCTCCAGAAGGTGCAATTTGCAGACATTTGGGCATTTATTCATAAGAACACACCTTTGTTCCCTTCACCAGTCTTGTTGCTCTTCTTGTTCTCATTCAAGCAACTCTACATCCTTCCTAAAATGAGGCTTCCAGAGTTCTACGCAGTATTCAAGGTGTGGCCTGACAACTGCCTTATACAATGAGGAGCCAAAACATTATGACCAGCGAGTCGTTATGCAAATGGAAGCAGCTGCAGGTGAACTACGGTATGTGCATGGGTCAAGACACGGTATAAAAAACAGCTGATACTGACCTCTGTTAATCAATATTACTCTTGTTCTTCTTCAGATGGAAAGACAGCAGACCTAAGCGAGTTTGACAAAGACCAAATTGTGATGGCCAGATGACTGGATCAGAGAATATCAGAAACAGCACTGCTGGTGGAATGCTCACAGCAGGCCGTGGTTAGTACCTACTGAAAGTGGTCCGAGGAGGGAGAACCAATGATCCGGATGGTGAAGTGTTGGACAACCACAGCTCATCAATACTCGAGCTTAGCGAAGGCTCTCCCGGATGGCATGTGGCAACAGAAAGGCGATTGTGGCACAACTTAGTGTTAATTGGAATGCCGGTGATGGGAGTAATGTGTCACAACACACAGTACAGAGAACCCTGCTGAAAATAGAGCAGCATAGCCACAGGCCACTTCGAGTGCCCATGATAACCATAGTTCACCGGCAACAGCTCCTACAATGGGCAAGCGAGCATCGAAACTGGACTCATTCAGATGAATCACGTTGTACCACGTGGACAGACGGGTACACGTGCATCGCTTACCTGGGGAAGTTATGGTGCCTGGATGCACCGTGGTACGAAACCAAACCTGTGGCTGCAGTGTCATGCTTTGGGCGATGTTCTGCTGGGATACCCTGGGTACAGTCATCCATGCGCCTGCCACTCTGATATCTACCACCTAACTAAACATTATTGCTGGCCAGGCACACCCTTTCATAGCAACAGTCTATTGTTATTTTTGTTATTTGGTTTTTAGGAGCATTAGCAACTAAGGCCATATTGCTCCGGTAATATGCGGTGGTCATTCCCTGACCTTTCCGCATCCTCCGTATTTGGTGGTCACGGGCTCAAACCCAGTCTAATCAAGAAGCGTGTGCTACACACTGCTGCTCCTGCCCACCTGGCTAAGGAAGGCGCCGTGGCAACAGTCTTCCCCTCCGACGATGCTGTCTTTCAGCAGGATAATGCGCCACACCACACCACCCAGATCGTTCGAGACTGTTTCGTGGAACGTGAGGCAGACTTCCAAGTATGCCCTGGCTTTCAAATTCCCCAGACATCAAACATCTGTGGTTTGTGTTGGAACAGCAACTCCGATCTACCACTTCTCAACCATGAACCTTACAGGAGTTAAAGGATCTGCTGGTTACGTGTTGGTACTAGATACCACAAGACACATTTAGAAATCTTGTAGCGTCCATGCCTTGCCAGGTACAAGTTGTTTTGGCTGCACATGGAGGACCAACATCGTATTAGGTAGGTGGTCATAACGTTTTGGCTCATCGGTGTACAAGGGGATAATCACCTCCTTATCCCTATTCACAAAATAGCTGAATATCATTGACAAAACCTCATCCCATGGCCTACTCTGGCAGCCAGACTGCACTGCTCAGAAAACTTTAAAACTGACTGCAGAATTACCACCAGGTCTCTTTAATTCTCCACTACCCTGATATGTACTACCCACTATATGTACCAACTCACATAGTTGGTACATTTCTCTGGGGTTACTGGTACCCATATGCAGTACTTTGCATTTGTCAACGTTAAACTTCAGTTGCCACTTCTCAGTCCATCAACCCAACTTTTCCAGATCCTGTTGCAGCAGCATACTGTCATTAACAACCATGCCAACTTTTGTATCATCTGCAAACTTTGACATTAAGCTTGATATACCTTCTTCAATATCATTAATAATTATACAAAACAACAATGGGCCCAACACCGAACCCTAATGGACACCACTAATAACAATAGTTCACATAGAGCAGTACCCATGAATTACCACTCTCTGTCTTCTCCCACTCAACCATCTTTTCCAATGTGGCAACTTGCCCTTAATCCCATACAGCTCCAGTTTGTACAGTAGTCTTCCATGTGCAACAGTATCAAAAGCTTTCCTGAAATCCAAGTATATGATATCAAAATTATTTTTTCCATCCAGTTCCTTTGTGACAACATGATAGTATCCAATCAAATCGGTCAGATAAGACTTCCCCTCGACAAACCAATGCTCTGTCTCAATTATCACTGCTGTCTTGTTTAGATGATCCTGCAATGCTTCTTTAACCAGTGACTCCATTATTTTCCATCGAACAGAAGTCAAACTAACAGCTCTGTAATTACTCGTATCACCCTTCGATCCCCCTTTGTGAATTAGAGATACACTGGCATATCTCCAGTCCGTGGGGACTTCCCCCAAGTCCAAGGATACTCTCATAATTATGGCTAAGGGTTTGCTTACTTCCTTTGCCACCTTTAATATAACTGGATAGATCCCATCTACCCTTTCTTATGTTTAACTTCAAGAATTTCTCCTTCGCTTTGCTCTCAGTTATTACAAATTCATTTAACTCCCTGTTAGAGTTTGATAAACGTCTGGCCCTCTCCTCGATTAACTCCTGATTTGTGAATGTAGATGCAGAATACTCATTTAGTTCGGCAGCTATCTGAGAATGATCATCTACAGTCAAACCATCGATATCAATAGCACCAATCTGATTCATCCCATTCCTTTTAGAGTTTATATAAGTAAAGAAATCTTTGCTGTTTTTCTTTACATCCTTCGCCAAAAATTTTTCAAAATCTACCTTCGCTTGCCTAATCTCCATTGTGATTTGATTACCGACTAGCTTGTATCTACCATAGGCTTCTGTGTTGCCTGACAATTTATGTGCATCCTATGCATTTTTCTTCACTGCCACGAGTCACATTAATTCATCTGACATCCATTTGGGCCTAAACATAGGGTAGTATTTCTTAGTTGGAACAAAAGAACTAGTAGCTTCCGAAATTACTTCCTTGAATGCTTCCCATTTAAAATTTGCTGTTGGTAACATCATCAGTTGTTCCCACTGTATAGAACCTAAAAAATCTCTGAGACCAATGTAGTCGCCTTTACGAAAACAAAAACCCTTCCCTTTACTCCTGATGGTAGTTACATCTTTAAGGAAATCCCACATCAGTAGACTGTGATCACTGACACCTAGTGGTTCATTTATCTGTAAATTTTTAATGCATGAATGATCACAGCTGATAATCAGCTCAAGACTGTTACTCCCTCTTGTTGCCTCTCTAACGTGCTGCTGTAGAAAACAATCATCCAATAAATCTATAAAAGCCTTGCTAGTGATACCAACTAGCCATACTTGTGAGTGATACGTAATATCAACCCACAAGTTCCAGCCAATATCTGGGAAGTTAATATCCCTCATTATCAGACACACTGATTTACTCGCCCCCTCTATTTCTCTATATAATTGTTCATTGTACTCATCAGAGTTATTAGGCCTATAACAAACTCCTACCCTCCATTTTGCTTTCCCAGTGCTTATATCACACCAAACTGACTCAACATTGCACTGTCCAACGATGTCAACTCAATGCACTTCCTTAGATTTTAAGTGTTTCTTAACTAACAGCATAACCCATTGTACTCTCCAAATTCCAATTCTGCATTCCTTACATCTGAATGGCACCATGTCTCTGATATCCCAACAATATCCGCCTTGGATGTCTTAATCAGCACTTCAAATTCATCAAATTTATTTACTATACTCCTAGCATTGATGTATATTATACTTTACTTTTCTACCAAACAGCTGTTCACTCTTTACAAATCGCAAATCCACCCAACCATGGAATATTGTTCCCACATCTGGGATGGTGCTCCCAAAACCTCTCTCAGGCTTCTTGATTCCGTTCAGAAGAGGGTAGTTAGGTTGATTAATGATTCATCTCTAACAGAGTTTCTACACTCGCTGTCTCATAGACATACTGTTTCTGCTGCATGCCTCTTCTAGAGATATTTCCATGGGCACCGTTCTTCTGAATTGGTTTCTATAATTCCCGCTCTCTCTTTCAAAACAGTCCAAACGCGTGCCGCCACCAGATAACATCCATTTACTGTCCAACTTCAAACTCACAGAACCAACTTTTCATCTTCCTCGTTTATTCATTCAACTGCCATTTTCTGGAACAAACTTCCTTCATACGTATTTCCTGAAAATTACAGTCTACAGAAGTTCAAGTCCAATGTCAACAAATATCTTCTTTCGTCTTCTCAACCTCCAACCCAAGCACGGTACTAAGTACTACAGGTTCTAATACCTCTCGTGATTGGGGTTTACATAAAAAAAAAAATAGTTCAGACAGCAGGGATTAGTTAAGGGGAAGTCTTGTCTGAACAATTTGATTGGATACTACGATGTGGTCACAAAGGAACTGGATGCAAAAAATAATTTTGATATCACATACTTGGATTTCAGGAAAACTTTCAATACTGTTGCACAGGGAGGACTGCTATACAAATTGGAGCGGTATGACATTAAGGGCTAGTTGCTGCAATAGATAAAGGGTTGGTTCAGTGGGAGAATGCAGAGAGTGTTAATAAATGGAAATTGCTCTATGTTGGCTAAGGTTATAAGTGGAGTCCCCCAGCATTCGGAGCTGGAGGACTCCACATACTTGGATTTCAGGAAAACTTTCAATACTGTTGCACAGGGAGGACTGCTATACAAATTGGAGCGATATGACATTAAGGGCTAGTTGCTGCAATGGATAAAGGGTTGGTTCAGTGAGAGAATGCAGAGTGTTAATAAATGGAAATTGATCTATGTTGGCTAAGGTTATAAGTGGAGTCCCCCAGCATTCAGAGCTGGGCCCATTGTTGTATTGTGTATTTATCAATGATACCGATGAAGATATATATCGGGATTAATGTTGAAGTTTGTAAAAGATACAAAGGTTGGCAGGGTTGTTAATGACAGTAAAGACAGTATGCTACTGCAACAGGATCTAGAAATGTTAGGCAGATGGGCTGAGAAGTGGCAACCAAAGTTTAACATTGACAAATGCAAAGTACTGCACATAGGCAGCAGTAACCCAAGAGAAATGTACCAACTGTGTGGTACTAAACTCAGGGAGGTGGACAATGAAAAAGACCTGGTGTTAATTGTACAGTCAGATATGAAGTTCTCTGAACAGTGCAGACAGGCTGCCAGACCATGAAGTTTTGTCAGTGATATACAGGAATTTTGCTAGGAGAAACAAGGAGGGTGATTATCCCTTTGTATAAGGCAATGGTGAAGCTACACTTCAAGTACTGGGTACAGGTCCAGAGGCCTCATTTTATTAAGCATAGAATTGCTAGAACACATACAGAGAAGGGCAACAAGATTGGTGAGAGGAACAAAGGGGTGCACTTGCGAAGAAAGACTTTTCTGCAAGTTGCAGCATCTGGAGGCTAGGCACCTGCGAGTTGATCTGATCAAGGTGTATAAGGCCTTGAATGGTTTGAGCAGGCTCAGTGCTGACATGATACTTCCCTTGCTCAGATTAAGAACCTGAGGGGGCACAGATTCAAATTGAGGAAAGACAGTTGTAGAATTGATGTGCATAAATTTGCCTTTAGCCAGCTGGTAGTTGATTGCTGGAACAGACTTCCATCTGTTGTTGTTGTTGCTGCTGTGGAAGTTGATAGCTTAAATAAATTTAAGGCTGAACTAGACATTTGGAGTGGCTGGATGGGTGAAATGGGAAGGTTTTTTTTTTTTTTTTTGGCCGATGCTCAATAAACTTTCGTTCTAGTATCATATGCCTCAACTAATACTAATAGCCCCAAACCACTACAGTGGTTGTCATCTATTACAATTTATTTAATACAAATATTTATCGTATTTAGTAGGCATGGGCTTGAACCCCTGTCCCCTCAAGGAACGCGTGCTATGCACTGTCGCTCCTGACCACTGAGCTACGTCAAGCAATGGGTAATGCAAGAGAACCTTTGCCATAAACAGGCAACTCCTCTGGCAGATGAGCTTATAAAAAAACAAAGAGGCAATTTGGATAAAAAATATAAGCTGGAATTTGGTAAGGATGACTGATGGTGGAATTTCATTTTGGCATTTATACCAAATTTTTCACACTGAATTGCAAAATAATTTCAAAACAAAATAATTCCTCAAACCAAACAGTAATAGCTCAACTGAAAAACGAAGTTCAAAAATAACAAAGGATGGTGAGTGTTCATAGGTAACTATCTTAGTTATTACAATCAAATATTAGCTCTCTGGACAAATTAGGATCTATTATTCAGATGGGTTTGTAACACCTATCAATAAATCACATTCAGTTACAAATAAATTATTTTATTTTTATTTGTATTTATATATTATTTTGTATTATTTTTAGTAATTTATTATTTTGTATTATTTTTATTTATTTATTATTTTGTATTATTTTTATTTATTTGTTCAGAAACTTAAATATATAAAATTCTTAAGAAACTTACCTTTGAAGCTAATTCAGCTATACAGGCACAAGCAGCTTCTCTAACTGCATGGTTGTTGGCCTGTGTCTGGGAGACATAATAATTAACCTTAAATAGAAAATTATATATTTAATGAAAGTTGATTGTGATGCTGAAATTTACAGAAAAATATTATAGCTGAATCATATTAATAAGTTAACCAGGTGAACAAAAAGAATTATCTTTACAGTACGTTTATTCTCTTAAAAGAATTAAATTATATACAGTTATACAGTAAGTCTCTGACTTGCGTAACAATGAGTTACGTAACTTTGGACTTACCTAAATTTTTTTTCACTCAATTTTTATGTTTTATTTTTTGTAGGATTGTAAAATTTAAAACAGTTAAAAATAAAAAAACAAAAGCAATCAATAATGACGAACACAGCATGCATAAATTGCACAAGTGAGGATCGGAGTAACACACTTAAAAAATAGGAATGAAGAAACGATTCTGAAAATTTATTTATTGTTTTTTTATAAGATTGAAGATTTCAGTGAAGGGGACACACATTTCACCATATAACGTAAAAACCCACAGAATTCCAGCTATCGGTATTATTGCAAATGCAATAAGATTGTGTTTACAACCTGTTTATAATAGATTACATTAACAGAAAGGCCCAATAAACAGGAAACTGCAAATTGCTTTTGTTGTTTTATGATAGTGACTGCAAAATGTGCTTTAGTAAAATGTGAGCATGTGAACTTGTGTGGGGTGATAATAGTGTGTTTCTGCCTTAACCCTATGAAGTTCTTTATAGAAAATTTCATTTTGACCATTATCACGGTGCCGACAAAGGAATAAGTGAGAGTAAATATAATAAGGATGTATGAAAATGGTCACACATTATAAAATATCGCACGTAATTTAGATTTGTCAGTGTCAACAGTGAACACAATAATAAAGGATAAAGACAGAATACAAGAAGCAGTGAAGGGATCGGCACCAATGATGTTAACTATAATAACCATGGCTAAGAAATACATATCAGTTTTTACATTACAATAACATGCGTTTTTTCCCTTCCTTTTATATTTTCTTTTCTTATGTGCTACTCTGGCTACTTCCCCGCTGTTCCCACAGTTTTTAATTGAACTAATTTACAATTTATAACTAAAATAAAAAAAAAAAATAAATGTTTTTTTTCATTCTTCTGAGGATATTATGTGGTATCTATATCCACATCTATATCTCTGATATGTAATTTTCGCATATCAGGGATATAGATGCAATATTTTATTAGTCATCCTCGAGTTAAGTTAAACTCGACTTACATTAGAAGTCCTGGAACATATCTCTTACGTATGTTAGGGACTTACTGTATATCTTTTACTGAAAACAGGATACCAGATGAGTTATTTATTCTATTAAATATAATAAATTATATATATATATATATTTTAATATTATTAATTAATAATTATAATATTATTATTATTTTTTATTTTTTAATGAAAACCCTAAACACAAGAGGTATTATAACCTATAGTACTTAGTACCGTGCTTGGGTTGGAGGTTGAGAAGAAGACAGAAGATATTTGTTGACATCAGACTTGAACTTCTGTAGATTAATTTTCAGGAAATACATATGAAGGAAGATTGATCCAGAAAACAGAAGTTGAATGAATAAACGAGGAAGATAAAAAGTTGGTTCTGTGAGTTTGAAGTTGAACAGTAAATGGATTTTGGCTAGTGATAGCACGGGTTCAGACTGTTTTGAAAGAGAGAGCAGGAATTATAGAAGTCAATTCAGAAGAACAGTGCCCATGGAAGTATCTGTAGAAAAGGCATGCTGCAGAAACAGAATGTCCATGAGACAGATTGGAGAGACTCTGTTAGAGAGGAGTCATTAATTAACCTAACTGCCCTCTTATGAATGGAATCTAGAAGCCTGAGAGATAGGTTTTGTGGGCACCGCCCAAGATGTTGGAACAATATTCCATGGTAGGGCAGATTTGTGATTTGTACAGAGTGAACAGCTGTTTGGAAGAAAAGTAATGCGAAGAGCGAAAGAGAAAACCAAGTTTTTTAGATGCAGAGAAAGCAATATTTCTAATGTGCTTCAGCCAAGAGAGATTAGAAGTCAGGGTAATCCCCAAAAGCAATATATCATCTTGCCGAGAAATTAGTGTCACCAAAGATAAGCATAGGAGCAAAAGAATCCTTTTTGCAAGATCTAAGACAGGACTGAGTTTTAGAAGGATTGAAATCAACTGTTATCTTTGCCCCACTGGAGAATTACCTGGAGATCGGCATTTAAGTAATTGATAGCAGATATTTGAAAAGTTGAAGCTGATTGATTAGGGTGAGGTTTCTCAAAATGGAAAGTGGAATGCAATGTGCAATCATCAGCAAAACTGTGGATAGGATTTCTGGTCAACTGAAGAAGGCCATTAATATACAAGAGGAAAAGAGTGGGGGGAAAGAAATGAACCTTGGGGGACCCAGCATTAGTGGAGAATTTAGAAAACAGGGAGCCATATACCATCACCCTCAGTGAGTGGTCTGAGAGAAAACTGGATAGCCAATTATATACAGTAAACCCTCAGAGTTATGTTCCTGAGAAATGCATATATACCATTAAAAAAATACTCCACGAGAAGGGTTCCAAGTTGGATTAATAGTGAAGTTGCCACATTACTTGAGCAGAAAAAGGTGGCATGGAAAGGTTACAGAGCAATAAAAAGTACTGAAGCCTATAACAGCTACAAGGTGATATGTAATAGAGCCACAGAAAAGGTTCGACAGGCAAAGGCAGTTTATGAGAAATCACTAGCAAACAGAGCAAAGAGGGAGGGGGGGGATAAAGAATTCTTCACATATATAAATGCCAAGAAGAGCAGGACAAACCAGATCGGACCTTTACGTAAGGGAAAGGGGATAGTAATAAATACACCAGCTGCCGTTGCAGATGAACTCAACAGTTATTTTGCATCGATATTTACAAATTAAAAACCTTTTGTGGCAATGGGAAATTGTGGGAGCGAAGTTAAAAAATATGTAATTAATGATATTTCGCAAGATTATTTAATGAAAAAACTTTCGAGCCTACAGACCAGTAAGGCTCCTGGAGTTGATGGAATATACCCTATAATCTTAAGAGAGGCGGCAAGCGAGTGCATTGAACCATTGAGGCTAATTATGCGAGTATCACTAGACTCTGGGGAGATTCCCTCAGATTGGAAAAGTGCAAATGTATCTCCCATACATAAGGGTGGCTCTAAAAGTGAATTTGGAAATTATCGCCCTGTCAGTCTGACTTCAGTAGTAGGGAAAATCATGGAGGCAATGATCAAGGGTGGAATTCAGGATCATTTGGATCGAACTGAAATTCTCAAGGATACTCAGCATGATTTTGTAAAGGGAAAATCAAGTTTAACAAATCTGGTTCGCTATTTCGAAAGGGTCACTCACGAGCTGGATTTAGGGAATAATTTCGACACTATTTATTTAGATTTCAGCAAAGCTTTTCACGCAGTCCCACATGAGCGGTTGCTTTATAAGCTGGAACAGGTTGGAATCACTGGGAAAATCCTTAGATGGATAGAAGGATGGCTTCAGGGCAGGAGGCAGAGGGTTGTGATAAATGGCTATTCCTCAGATTGGGTTGATGTAAGAAGTGGGGTTCCCCAAGGATCAGTATTAGGACCACTGTTGTTTTTAATTTTTATAAACGACATTGATGAAGGGATAGAGGGCGTGATGTCTAAATTTGCAGATGATGTTAAAATTGGTAGAGTAGTTAATGATCACTGTCAAGCTGAGCTTCTTCAGAGAGACCTAGATAGACTTCAAGAATGGTCAGAAAATGGCAGCTGTGCTTTAATCCAACAAAGTGTAAGGTATTACACCTGGGAAAGAGTAATCCCAAAAAAACTTATTCACTTGGTGCAGTTCAACTAAACCCAGTACTGGAGGAAAGGGACTTGGGTGTTACGATACGGTCAGACATGAAGTTCTCTGAGCATTATAAACAGGTTGCAAGGAAGGCCCATGGTGTCCTATCGATGATCTATCGAACTTTTGCAAGTAGAGATAGGGACGTGATAATCCCATTATATAAGGCTTATGTTAGACCACACTTGGAATACTGTGTTCAAGTATGGAGACCGCACCTAAAGAAAGACATCGAGCTTCTTGAAAGGGTGCAAAGAAGGGTGACTCGCCTGGTGAGATCGGCTAAAGGCCGTCCTTATGAAGAAAGACTTCGAATATGTGGGTTGCAGAGTTTGGAAACTAGACACCTTAGAGGAGATTTGATTGAGGTGTTTAAGGCTCTGAGAGGCATCAGTAAAATGAATGAGGACAAAATTTTCAAGATTATAAATGATGCTAGAACTAGGGGACATAAATTCAAGTGATGGGGGGAAATGTTTAGATTGGACTGCAGGAAGTTTTATTTTAGCCAGCGAGTTATAAATTACTGGAATAAGTTGCCTTCATGGGTGGTAGAGGCCGACAGTTTGGGGAAATTCAAAGGTCATCTGGATAGAACTTTCAGGTAAGGGAAGCGCGTAGGATGATAGGTTTAATTTCCTTTTTTTTTTCTTTTTTTTTTATCATTGTTTTGTTTGGATTTTTTTTTTTTTTTTTGGCTGGTGCAGCATAAGCCATAGGTTTTCTTGCACCATGCAGCCGTTACTAATACTAAAATACTAATACTAATGTCACGAATACTGAGTTATGGCTCCCATAGTAATAAAGGAATTACGTTCCAAAGTATGAAATATATAAGAAAAACTAGTCTAAAATTTTGTCTATATATGTATTATATGTACCTTCATAATATGACTATGTACATAGACAGTACATAGTGAAATGCAAGCATATGGCATCGAAATGAAAATAAGAAACAATTTAATATTAAACGTAATATTTATTAGAAATTTCAAACAAATCTTTCAAACCAGTGCCTTTGCTAGCAAAAAAAATTATCCCGCCAGTGCAATCACCAGTTTCGCTAAAGTGTTGATAAAGGAGTTTTGCTTTTTCACGAATGATGAGTGAACTTAACGGAATTTTATTTTGAGTTCAGTCTTCTATCCACAGATTTAAAGCCTTTTCCATTTTTTCTAATTTAACATCATGAGTTACAGAGCAAATTTTTGAAGCAATTAGCGCGTTTTCACAGACACTACAGCGGATTTTTTCTTCCGATTTCTTGATTGATCAAAGCGTTGACTCATTGATTTTATAATGTTTTGCCACTGAGGAGAGACTTTCACCATTAGAAATTTTGTCTAATAACTCAATTTTATTCACTGATGTCATCATCTTCTTTGATCTTTTCACATTTCCCTTGTTATTTGTAGCCATATTTTTGTACGGGTTAGAAAACTTGTCCACAATAAAGTCACTTTCTTCCATTAACACACTCGAAAAAGTCTGTTTTACACTGCAGAACAGTAGATTTATCACTTTTGTAAGCATATCAATTTATAAATTGATAAATTTATTCAATTTATAAGCACATAAATTAAAAGCAAACGACATTGCTCCGGGAACATGCAGTGGTTATTCCCTGACCTTTCCACATCTGGTGGTGATGGCTCGAACCCCAGTCTAATCAAGAAGCGTGTGATATGCACTGCTGCTCCTTCCCACCTGGCTACGGAGGCGCCTCTGATGTGCCTAAAGGACCATTCATTTCGACAGTGAACTTAGAAGGGTTGTTTATGAGAAAAAGATCAAGTGTGTTGGAAGTATGGTTAGGATTTTGCAGTTCTGGTAAGTAAATGAATAATCTGTGCGAGGTCATTAGTAATTGCAAAAGTCTCAGCATCTTGACAAGCTGGGTCTGTGTGACTAGAACATTAAAATCACCAGGAAAATTACCTCACTGTTAGAAAAGTTGGACTCGAGAAACTCAAGTTGCAAAGAGAGGAAGTCAAAGAGTTCTAAGTGATTAGAACTCTTTGAGGTAGAGCGATTTTAAGCCAGAGAAGATCGAAAAGAGGAGATTCCAAATTACCAAGTCTCTGACAGGGAATATCGGAATGGACATATGCACAAGTACCACCTTTGAGGCGAAAGGAATCATACAGGAAATAATTTGGGCAACTGAGATGAGCAGTAGTTGAAACAACTGATAACTGAGATTCAGTCAGAAAAAGTACATGGGGTTTGGCAGACTGCAAGTGGAAATGGACATCGTTGAGGTTAGAATTGAGACCACGTATATTTGTGAAATTAATTAGGAAGTGCTTGGGCGGTTTAGATCTTTTCGCAGATAGCTTGCTCTATTAGTTTGACAATTCATAGTGAATTCAATAGTAAGAAAAAGTGGGGGGGGGGGGATGTGCTGCATGAAGTAATGAAATTTTTGGATAAGGCATACACATGGTAAGAATATACCCAGATTCTTGACATAACGTGGCCTCGACAATGCTCGCCGCATACACACTACTCGGACTCCCTCCAGTCACTATCTGGCAGAGCAGACGTAGCAAATTATATACTAGCTGATTCAGAAGACTCCTAGAGAGTTACCAATAGGTTTGGTCCAGTGTATTAATAGCGGCCAGCCTGCTAACTCCGTTTTAGATCTGTACCCTTGAATTGTATGGAAGTTTGGATCTCACCATGGTGTTCATCATAACCTCAAAAGTCATCAGCCATACTGCAAGATGGAAGAGATGGGGAAGGGTTGACTGGAACTTCACTCTGGTGACTGAACATGGGTTCCACCACTTCTAGCCTCCAATAATCAAAGTTGTGGTATTTCACCGGTAGATGAGAGTCATCTACCACCTAGTACTGCCTGGTAACACAGACGGCGGCATTCTTCCATGTGGTGTGGGCGTAATACCTCGACCCCTGCTTACATTGGTTCACACCTGGGTGATGACCCAGAGTGTTGTTCCGCATGGATGTTATACCCAGGATTACTAACAGTCCCACCATCGTGAAGAGGCAAGCAGAGGATCTGGCTGTAACAGACCGTCCAGACTTCACGGAAATTGAGTCCACTTCACTTGAGTCACCCGAATATCAGTTCCGTTAGCGTTTTAGACTCCCAGGTAGCAAGCACAGCTTGTCTAGCATATCTGAGAGAATGTCTGTGACAGCCTGAAGGATTAATATATATAATTATAATATTAATTGATAATATGTTTAATTATAATATTAATTATATATATCTTTTACTGAAAACAGGATAAAAGCAGTTTCACAATAAGCAACAGGGAGACTATGACCACAATGTATCAATATGTACTGCCTGTAAATTGTGAGTTGTGCTCCAATAGGTCTCTTTCCCTTGACCCTGTCCCAGGACAGGTTTAAGGGAAAGAGACCTACTGGAGTACTCAACTCTGTAAAGGCCAGAGAGTGTGAGTTTTGGTAGACTGAATAGTGCAGCAGTGGGATGTGTTCCTCCGGCCATTTAACTGTGGGTTACCTAGTGGGAAATATTTCAGTCTTAGTTATTAAAAGTAGACAGAAGGATGGCTTCAGAAAGTAAAGGAACATTTTGATCATTCTATATCATTGTACAGCACATTCTGTGAGACACTTAAGTTGAAAAATATACATATGTTGTTTTTACCTCCCAATATTACCAATTGTATACAATCATAGGATCAAGGCATTATTTATAGCTTCAAAAGAGCATACAGGACCCACCTATTAAGGTACCTGATCCTCAATATAGGAGGGAACAATTTACAGCCAAATTGGAATATCTATCCATAATCTTGTTATCACTTGGGACAGTATTGCATCAAGTATAATAATCAGCTGCTTCAGAAAGAGTGGCTTTGGAGAGAATATCATCGAAAAACATGGTCCAGCAGATGAATGTGATAGCAACATTGAGGAATGGGGGAATTTGAAGGGGCATATGGATTTTGTTGGTGAATTTGAAGAGAGTGAAGGTGGAAGTTGCTACCACAGCAACACCAGAAGAGCTGCTGAGCACCAAGCAAAATGATGATGTTTTTGTTATTAGCGACAGCAAAAGTGAAGAAGCACACAAACTGCCATATAAAAAAGCTGCCCAAAATACATTGAGCATAATAGAGAACGTTGGCCTGCAGTAAGGCTGATAAGGAAACAAATATTGCATTTCATTATGTCTGTCGTTAAAAATGCATATAGGACAAAAATTGTGCAAACAACATTGCATTCGTTCTTTAAATCTGATTAATTTATTAAAAAGTTAATGGTTCGTACATCTCCTTTTATATTAAGATTGTAATTCTTTTTACTGTGATACTAAAATAGTGTATATATCAAATTATATACTGTACAATATTTTCATTTCTGTTAATTGCTTTTCTCTTAGTTTATCTTACAAATAAAATAAAATCTTTAAAAAAGGATTATTCCTATTATTCTATTGTCAGGCAAGACTTTGGTTTTTATTATTTT
Organism: Mastigoproctus giganteus; assembly: GCF_048544385.1. Lineage (NCBI taxonomy): Eukaryota > Metazoa > Arthropoda > Arachnida > Uropygi > Thelyphonidae > Mastigoproctus > Mastigoproctus giganteus. The sequence continues at coordinate 151,469,700 of NC_143580.1, read as the reverse complement.
TTATTTTTATTATTTTATTTGATTAATTTATTTTTGATAATATTATTCTTAGCTATATAGTATGCTTATAGCTATATAGTTTGGTGCCTATTACAGCTCTTCATAGCATCAGCAAAGAAATATAGATAAGAGGGGATTAGAGCAGGATTAGTGAAGTAGAGCAGGGTTTCAAAGATTATTTAGTACAGGTAGTTCTCGACTTTGAGTTAATTCGTTTCTAGTGCGCACTCGTAAAGTGAAAACTCATAAAGCGGAAATTTATTTCCCATAGACATAAGGTTAAAAATAGGAGTTACGTTCTCAACAATGAAATTAGTTAGCTACCGTATTTCCCCATGTATAAGACGCACCTTAATTTTGGGGTCCAAAATTTGAAAAAAAATGTATTACATAAAGTTATTGAACTCAAGCTTTATTCATCATCAAATTCATACAACCCATCACTGTCAAAACTCCCATCCATTAGCTTTTCCTCATCTGTGTCTGATGTCGAATCACTGTCTTCATATATTTCCTCGTCCTCAGTTCCATCTATGGCATTTGAAATGCCAACTTCTTAAATGACTTGACAACGATCTCAATCTTGATGTTAACCCAGGATCTTTTCACCCAGGTACAAACTTCTCCTATAGTTGGTTTCTTCACTCTTTCTGCTGGTGTCAAATTGTCCCCAGAAGACTTCATCCATCAGTTCCATTCGTCTCTCATGGCAGCTTTGAAGAGTTTGTTAATGCTGACATCAAGTGGTTGGAGCTGGGATGTCAAGCCTCCAGGTATGGCGGCAAGTTTTGTTTTTTGCTCTGCAGCAATCTTCTTTGTGTTTTTTGTTATGTGTGCCCTGACCTGATCAAGCACCAATAGGGCAGGTTTGCATAAGAGCCCACCTGGTCTCCTGCTCCAAACTTTCTCAAACCAGATCTTCATCCCATCCTGATCCATCCAACCCTTGTCGTGAATGTGGACAATCACTCCTCGAGGAATGTCTTCTTTTGGCATTGTTTTGCATTTGAAAATCAGCATAGGAGGCAGCTTGGTTCCGTCGGCACAACAAGCTAGAACAACTGTATAATGGCTCTTTTCATGTCCACTTGTCTTCACAGTTACAGTTTTCACTCCCTTCTTATCAACAGTTCTGTTACTTGGGACATCAAATTGAAGGGGGACTTCGTTCATATTTGCAATCTGTCCCAACTCAAACTGATATGTCTTCCGACATTGAATGACAAAACTATGAAATTCAAGGACCTTCTGCTCATAGCTTTCAGGCATATTTTAGGCAAGTCTGGTGCGTGTACGCATGTCCATTCTATTTCATGAACCTGAAGCACCAGCTGTGTCTTCCTTTGAAATCAGTAACTTCTTTTTCATCAGCAATTCTTCTTTCCTCATGCTGAACCATCTTTGTGGACACAGGAATTCCAATTGCCCTTTGCTCTTCAATCCATATTGTCAATTCCCTCTCTAAATCAGGCCATTTTGCTGACTTGCCTCTCATGGCCTTCTTCTGCCATGGCGTTTTCAGTAGGGTTTCTTCTTCCCGTAGCTAGTCTCGGATTGTTTTCTCAGTTGGAGAAGGACCAAACTTATGTTCAGCAGCACGATTTCCATTCACTTTTGCAAACTAGACCACTTTTAACTTGAATTCAGCACTGTACGAAAATCTTTTCTGAGCCATTTCTGGGCAGAACGCGAAAAAACGTAACCTAATATACTCGTAACAAGTGCGAAACAATGAGCACAAAGACAACAAGCGCAAAAAAGTGGGAAATTCAAGTAAAAAAATCTACAACCACCGTACAAGACGCACCCAGTTTTTAGACCCAAATTTTTTCGAAAAAGGGTGCGTCTTATACATGAGGAAATACGGTAATTAGTTTATGTTTAAACAATGATTGATTTATCGAAATAAATGAAAACGTAGCTAGCCTGTAAAATCAAGCAATTTTTATAATAATAGAGAAATTATTTACGACTTACAAATGTTAAAGAATGTTTATTCTTCATCATCATCGATTAAATGCACACTCGTTGATCACTCATTATTGGCTCGACACTCTTGTTTTGTTGCACAAGGAGTCGTCTTCTTCAGAAATGTTTCAAGAGGCGTGTTTCCAAGATAATCTCTTTTCTTTATAAATTTCAATAGCATGCATAAGCATTTTTTAAAGGAATGCAGAAATTGCAACTAACACAATTTGCAAGGAGTAACAAGTTTACAAAGCTTAAAAAAAGGAATGAAGAGAAGATTCTGAAAATTTATTTGTTTTTTTTAAGATTGAAGATTTCAATGTTTGTTTGTTTGTTATTTGGTTTTTAGGAGCATTAGCAACTAAGGCCATATTGCTCCAGGATATGCGGCGGTCATTCCCTGACCTTTCCGCATCCTCCGTATTTGGTGGTGACGGGCTCGAACCCCGGTCTAATCAAGAAACGTGTGCTATGCACTGCTGCTCCTTCCCACCTGGCTACGGAGTCGCCAAGATTTCAATGAAGGGGAAACATGTTTCACCAACATAAAAACCCACACAATTCCAACTATCGGTATTTTTGCAAATGCAAGAAGATAGAGTTTACTACCCATTTATAATTGCTTGCAGTAACAGAAAAGTCCAATAAACTGGAAAGTGTAAATTGTTTTTAGTGTTTTATGGTGGTGACCTCCAGAAATGTGCTTTAGAAAAATATCGCAAAGGCGTTTAAAATTGATTCTTTTATAGGATAATGATGAAAGTGTAGTGCATTTTAATGATTTGAATTGGTAACTAATACAATTTACAAACCACACTCACACCACCTCTTATATAGTCTTAAGGTCGCGCTCGTGACCTTTAAAATGACATTTTAGAGAGATAAATAGCTTAGTTATACAGTGAAAATTTCAACTCCCGAGATCTGGAAATGAATTACCAAAAAACAATGTTGTTATTGGGTTCACATTGTGGTATTTTAACGATATGATGGCGTCTCTGGAACTGATTAATATCGTAAAGTGGGGTGCACTGTATTGTATAGCTATGCACGTGATTTGGAATGCAGTATTTATGGCTGTTTAGCATTCATTTTTTGTAATTAATGTTCATATTTTCGATTTTGTTGATACTTGATACTTGGGGAAAAAAAAAAAACTCGTAAAGTGAGAACTGCCTGTATATTGTAAAGTTTATTTTCACAGGTTTTCTTCCTGTAATAGTTTGATTTTTTTAATATTATAAATTTTATAATGGTTCTTACAAGATCCACCTTGAACACTTTGTCAGAGGGTACCATAACTTATACGGAAATAGCTGATGGTGATTCCTGGGTGAGTCATGATTTTTTCCCTTGCAGAACCTGTGGTATGTATTCCAAGGTTGACCTAGTGGATAATCCTAGCTCACTTAGAGATTCTTTTTTTTGTCACCATTGTAAGAAGTGCATCAACCTTAAGTTAAAATTTAGTGCACAGCTAGAATAATTTGAGTCACTGAAAAAAATGGGTGTGCTTGCCCTCGAGAATAATGTTTCTGGGAGCTCATCAGGGACTCAAGACTTTAGTAACCCAACAAATGATGCACTCCCGATTTGGGTCCCAGAACAAAATAACCAAATGCAAACTACTCTGGTTCAAAAGGACTTAGTTTTATTAGGAGACTCCATTGTCAGGGAAAATGGAAATATTTTTTGTAATAAGGATCAGTGGCGTAGAACTGGGGTATATCTGCCGGGAGCAAGTATTAATGATGTCACCAATAATAGACTGTCAGACATTAAGGGGGTAAAGAAAATATCATTATTCATGTGGGGACTAATGACATTAAGCATACATGATCTGACGATTTGTTAGACAAATATAGGACCATGCTGAAGAAATGTTGTGAGTTAACCCACAATGTCTATGTGTCTGCAATTCTGCCCAGGCACGACAGGAGGTATTATATGCTGAAAGCCTTGTGGATTAACTCAAGACTGAAAGGACTCTGCAAGGCCTTTGAGGGGAAATTTCTATCAGCTTGGCAACAATGAATGGATAGAGGACGTGATGTCTAAATTCGCAGATGAAGTAAAGATTGGTAGAGTAGTTAATGATCACTGCCAAGCAGAGCTCCTTCAGAGTGACCCTGATAGACTTCAGGAATGGTCAGAAAAATGGCAGCTATGCTTTAATCCAGCAAAGTGTAAGGTATTGCACCTGGGGAACAGTATCACCAAAATAACTTTGTACAATTGCAAGTAGAGATAAGAATTGCAAGAAGGACATCATAATCCCATTATATAAAGCTATTGTTAGACCACACTTGGAATACTGTGTTCAAGTATGGAGATCACACCTAAAGAAAGACATTGTGCTTCCTGAAAGGGTCCAAAGATGGGTAACTCGCCTGGTGAGATCGGCAAAGGGGCATCGACAAGAGGAAAGACTTTGAATATATAGGTTGCAGAGCTTGGAAACTAGGCACCTTAGAGGAGACACGATTGAGGTTTAAGGCTCTGAGAGGCATAAGTAAACTGAATGAGGATGAAACTTTCACGGTTATAAATGATTCTATTACTAGGGGACACAAATTCAAGTTACAGGGGAGATGTTTAGACTGGATTGCAGGAAGTTTTATTTTAGCCAGTGAGTTATAAATTACTGGAATAAGTTACCTACATGGGTGGTAGAGGTTGACAGTTTGGGGAAATCAAAGGTCAGCTGGATAATTACCTACGGGAGGAGGGAAATGCATAGCCTGTCTATTTTGTTTTCTCTTATTATTTTATATTATTTATTTTTGTTATTTTATTTTATTTTTGACTAGTGCAGCATAAGCCACACGAAGCATGTGGCCATTGCTAATACTAATGTACCAAAAAAAAAAAAAAAAAAAGCTGAAATTTTGACACTTTTGGGGGACCTTGTGACCAGAAACCTCATTATTACAAAACATTAAAATTTAGAACCCTTGAACTTTGTATTAATGAGATTCGATAGTATCACTAATTTCATACTGATGGTCTCACCCACACACCCTCTTCCAATATGAAGAGTCTTTTGTCTGCAAAGATCACTTTCCCAAGCATCTTTTTCTACTCTATTAGACTGGCCAGCTCTTTACTTATCCATCCTACTCCCCCAAGAGCATAGTTGAAGGCTATAAAGTGTTTTAAACAGCCATAATCCTCTTTTTTTCAAATTAAAACCCATATCTTTAACAACCATAACCTTTCTTTTCATGTTGCAACTAAGGACTGTAGGATCATTCCCACTAATGGTTTTGCAAACCTTATGATGTTATCTGGTTTATGGGTATCAGGTGTATCAAATCATTTGACATGCCAAATAATAATCATGAGGCTCATTTAAAAATTTTGTCCTCCACAACAAGTCTCCCTCAGACTTGCTCCAATCATAAATTCACACTTTCTCTCCAATTCCATCTGCACATAGAGGCTTTAATCATACAATTCACAATCTTTTGGGGTGCAGCACACCCTCTACTCTCATTTTACTTTTGCACACAGCTACTTCACACCACACAGATTATATGCTGGCATACATATGTTGCTCTCAGACTGCTTTTAATATGAAACATGGCACCAGCACCCACACCTCTTCTAACTTGCCCACCTTTCCTAAGTACATTATACATACCACAGTGGAACTGATCATCCCCTGCTTCTGGGACACTGCATTTCTGTTTGCTTGACTATGTCAGTTGATTCAACCAAGACTTGAAATTCCCTTGTACTATTGAAAATATTCCTGACATTACTGTAAATACAGTTAAGGCTGTGTTCTTGTATAGCTGACTGCCCTGACAAGTCTTCTGAAGTTATTTAAGCTTGTTATCCCTAGGATCGGTTCCTGTTTGGTTGAGGCATCGCTATCCTCAGAAGATCTTACTAATACAAGGTGCATTCAAGTTATAAGGTTTCCAAATTCATTTCTCAGAAAATAATCTGAGTATATGTGTGGGAATGCTTTTAGTTTAACTGCTAATTAGTTCTAAATGTTTTCAGATGATGGCAGCACAATGCAGTATGTCACACTGGTTGCAGTGCCCTAAAGAGTATACTATGTTCATAATACTTAAAATGACATCCTTCACTCATCAAAAAGACATCCACAAAAAAGGCCGGTCTGTCAACTTGTGTGAAGCAACGCTCACTTGAGATGCTGCAGTGAATGGATCTTGCTTTTCCTCAAATGTTACAATGGATAAGGCATGGGTTCTACTCTTCAATCCAGAAATGAAATGTCAGTCTAACCAACAGAAGCATACTGATTCACAACCATCCAAAAAGTTCCATATTTCTGCAAGTACAGAGAAAACAATGGTTACTGTTTTCTTGGAATAATCCTTAGACACTGTGTACCTAAGGGCAATACAGTGAGAGGAAACTTATAGGAAAAAGTTCTGAAGAAAGTTCCCCCCAGCACTACTTCAGAAAATACATCCACACAGACTGAATCACATTTGTTTCCATAAGGACAATGCTTCATCCCATCGTTCTGGAAATATGCAAAATTTTTTTTAAAGAAAACAGCAGTGACCTTACACCTAGTGACTTTTTACTATTCCCAACGATAGAGAATGCTCTTTGTGGTAGAAGGTTTCCTAGTTGACAAGCACTGCTTCTGTCATTTACCAGTGGGATCAACATACCTACAAAGAAAGGTCTGCCACGGACTTCACAGCTTGGAAGAACAAGTGTGAAAATTGTGTGATGCTTCTAGGAGACACTGTTGAAAAGTGAAGCAAGTTTAATCTGTGTACCTTGTGTACTTTATTACAAACACATTTGGAGACTTTATAACCTGAAAGCATCTTGTATCAGAATTTGTGGCCATATATATATATAAAAAATTTCTGAGATATTTGCAAACGTTATTTTGATCCATATAACATAAATGCATGTAAATAATACCCTAACTAGCAGATTCTCTGTAAAAGCCAGAAAAGCATAATTGCTACCGGGACCCCAGTGTTGCCAATCACCACTACTTGGAGGTGAGGCAAGTGTAACTGAAGCTGTCAATAGACTAGAAGAATACAATTTGTCAAAGCCTGTGACAAGTCAACCTCCTAATCAGGATTTGCGCTGTCAAGGGTGTTGAAAACTAATGAGGTTGGTTCATCACTTAATAGCAATGGACAATGGTAGTACAGCAGTCATGGAACACATTTAACTTGTATCTCAGAAATTGCAGGGTGTGATATTTGAATATAAACAATCCTTCCCTTTTGTTTGAGGACAATTTCCAAACCAATCATGATGGGATTGGAAATTGTCTACTATTGTAGTTATATGTTAATGTAAAGGTAATTTCTAAAATTAAAGTTAGTTTCGTGTATTTTTTGTATGTAACTATGATCTTTGAAGATATTCAAGATGCCTGGTTAGCGTGAAGGGGAAACGACCAAACCCTCCAGCACATGACCACACGACGAAACAAAATGGCCCTCTGTTCCCAGCAGCATTCACTCTTCCTTTTACAGCAGCGAGATGATCAGAGTGAAAGCAGAGGATCTAAGAATCTCTGGGTACGACTAGGCTGCCATGCGTGGAAACTGAACTTGGCAAACCGATTGTTATTTGGTTTTTACGAGCATTAGCAACTAAAGCCATATTGCTCTGGGATATACGGTGGTCATTCCCTGACCTTTCCGCATCCTCCGTATTTGGTGGTGACAGGCTCGAACCCCGGTCTAATCAAGAAGTGTGTGCCACGCACTGCTGGTCCTTCCCACCTGGCTACGGAGGCGCCTGTGGCAAACCGAACAAACATTAGAACATAAGATTGCTCATTGGGGAAGATAGAATATTAGAACTGGAAAAGGAATTAGAAAATGCAAATTGGAATATCATCAGCTTGGCTGAAATTAGAAGAAGAAATGAATAACTTATAAGTTTATCAAGTGGAAATCTGCCAGACCCAATGAAAACAGTCAAAAGAACAAAGTTGGGGTTGGCTTTCTGGTCCACAAAAGTAAAAAAACAACATTTTGGAATTCAAAAGTATATCACAAAGGGTGTAAAGACTACTACTACTCAGGATTTCTAAGAGGTACAAACTAAAGGTTATAATGATATATGCACCAACATCAAAGCCATGATGATGAAGAGGTTGAAGAAATGTACACCGAAATTGAGAGACTTATAGATGAACAGAATACTCACTACACCATTATTATGGGGGACTTCAATGCTAATGTTGGAAAGAGACAAAACAGCACAGAAAGGGGAATATAGGAAATTTTAGAATTGGTGAAAGAAATGGAAGAGGTGAAAGACTTGTGGAATTTGCAGAATCTTGAGGAAGGTCAGTAATGAACACTTTTTTCAAGAAAAGGGTGAACAGAAAGTGAACATGGAAGAGCCCAAATGGAATAACAATTAATGAAATCGACTTCATACTCATTAACAGAAGATATATTGTGAACGATGTTATGGTCCTAAACAAGGTAAATGTTGGAAGTGATCACAGAATGGTAAGGTGTACACTTGATATAGATGTAAGAAAATAAAGGAAAAAATTGACTCAAGTAAATAATACGAAGGTCTTGGAGATAACAGAAGAGGAGAAAAAGCAGTATGTACTGAAACTTAAGAACAGATTTGAGCTTCTGAAGACCTTTCAGGACCAAGATATCGAAGAAGAATACAATTTTCTGAAAGTGATAAAGCCTGAGAAATCTACAGGTAAAAAGAAATCCAAAGAAGAAAAAATTAGTCAAGGAACACATAATGAACCGAAGACAATAAATGAAGAGCAAGATAAACACTGACAAGGACAAATTTGAGTGTACTGATTTATGCAAAGCCATCAGAAAGAGACTCAGAGAAGAGTAAGATCTAACACAAGAAAGGCAGAACAACATTAAGGGAAAACAAAGGACTTAAATCAGCAGTCATGAGCAGTAATACAAAAAGACAAATGATACTGAAAATGAAGAATAGTGATAGTACTTATAAATAGCAGAGAAGGCATAATTCAAATAGCAGAAGACTACTATAAAGAATTATGTAAGGAGCAAGGAAATTATGCAAGCAGTGGGATCTTCCCCACTGTTTGGATCACAAATTGGACTGGTCACAGAAAGGAGTCAATGTGACTGGGGAGTATCTAAACCATTTACGATTTGCAGATGACATTGTGATCATAAGCCACAATCACAAAGAATTAGAGGAAAATCTTAATCAGTTATGCAGAATTAGTACAGATTTCGGACTAAAGATGAATATGGCTAAAACAAAAGTAATGATGAAAAAGTACGCCACAAAAAGGGATATAATCACTGAAGGAGCAGTAATTGAAATGGTGGATTTATATACAGTGGTACCTTGGATTGCGAGTAACTTGGTCTACGAGTGTTTTGCAAGACGAGCAAAAATTTTTAATAAATTTTAACTTGATAAACGAGCGCGGTCTTGCAATACGAGTACAGTCAGTCCTCGTATAACATGTGTTTACACTACACGAATTCGATCACACACGATTTATAAATACGCGAACAATAGCTTATATAACACGAACCGAATTTGCTTATGCACAATTCGCCTTTGTGTTTACAAGAAATGGCAGTCGAACGCAGAATCACCCCAACTGAACGCAACACGATAGGAATGAAGAGAAGATTCTGAAAATGTATTTTTTTTTATGTTTTTTATATCAGTGAAGGGGAAACACATTTCACCACAATAACGTAAAAACCAACACAATTTGAGCTATCAGTATAATCGCAAATGCAATTAGATCGAGTTTACTACCAGTTTATAACAGATTCCCCTAGCAGGAACGTAACTGGAAATTGTTTTTATTGTTTTATGGTAGTAACCCCTAGAAATGTGCTTTAGTAAAATGTGAGATGTTAATAGTGTATCTCTGCCTTTACGGTGTTGTTTATTCAATTGCTACACGCGCGCAGCTTTGTTTATGTGTATCAAGCATGCCTCCTCATTTTGTAATAGTGTGAGCGATGAATCTGTTTGACAATGCAATTGTCATATTTCTGCGAAATCCTCAAGAGGAGGCAAGTGTCATTGGAGAGGTTCCTTGTTAAAGTCGCACAAAAAGAAATAGTCAACAGATAGCAGTGATTCCGTTAGTGACAGTGAAAGTCGTCCTACCACAAATCCGATTGCTTTATGTATATTAAATTTAAATATTAAAAATATGAAAAGGTATGTATGTATTTCGTATTAATCATTTTTACAGTATATGAATATTTTTGAGTTTTGGAACAAATCATCTGGGTTTCCATGATTTCTTATGGGAAAATTCGCTTTGATATATGAGTGCTTTGGATTACGAGCACGTTTCCGGAACGAATTATGCTCGCAAACCAAGGTACCACTGTACTTATTTGGGACAAGTCATAAGCTGTAATAATGATAAATGGTTGTAAGTCGAGAGAAGAATAAATTTCGGATGGATAGCATTCAGGAAATTAGTCACATACTGAGGAGAGATATCCAAATTTGTCTGAAACGTAAAATAATGAACCAATGTATACTCCCCACCATGACTTAAGGAAGTGAAACTTGGGCACTCGCCAGAAGAATGGAAGAGAAGCTGAAAACTACACAGGGAAGAATGGAACAAATTATATCAGGAATAAGACTCTTGGATAAGAATAGAAATACATTGATTATGTAGCACACAAATAATAAAGGACATTCTTATCAAAACTAAAGACCTGAAATGGTCTTGGGCAGGACACAGCTCGAAGACATGATGACAGATGGACTAAGAAAATAACAGAATTGTACCCAAGGGGAGCTAAACGAAAATCAGGAAGACAGCAACAGAGATGGACAGATGAAGTTCATGAGTTCATGGGTAGTGAATTGATGGCCATTGCACAAAACAGAAGGAATTGGAAAGTTGCTGGAGAGGCCTTCATCTTGCAGTGGATTGAGAATGGCCGATGATGATCTTTGAAGGACTAAAGGATTTGTAGGTATCTTGTATGATCCATGTTGTTAACTGGAAAGTCAGTAATGTGCTCACTGAAATGTTTAATGTATTAATAAAAAAATTTTTACAAGTAAAAATTTTTTTTTATTGTGACATGGAAGATATGTGGAAGAAATGCATGCCTTGTGTTTTGAGAATTTTAAATGTTAAGCATGTTAAGTTAATAATTATTTCTTCCAAATGAATAAATTGGCGATATGTTACTCTCTGATGCTGAAATTTTGATGATGTGCCCTGTTCATTGAACTTGATAGTTTTGATGCTTTCACAATGGTGGAATTGATAATGTTCAAATAACAGAAAATTTATTAATTGTACTTACTGTGATAAAAGAAGTACAATCAATCCATTTGATAAAAGGTATGTTAAAAACGAAATTGTAAGCTAAAGAAAACTTTAGCTTTCTTTTAAAGAAAACTAAAGTAAGCTAAAGAGAGAGAGTAGTAGCTGCAGTATAATTATTACCAACGTAACTGTGTTCAGATGCTGATGCTTAGAACAGAACGGAACAGATGGAGAGAAAATCTTATAATTAAGCATGACACTGAGAGCTTAAACTTTGGGTGTGTGTGTGGGGGGGGGGGGGGGAGTAGTGTGTTTGCACAATTACAACAAAATTATACATGGCTTACAAGCTCTTTCCTTGGTCAAAAATGATTTCTGGATGGCATCATACTGATGCAATTAATTGAGCCTAACATCATTAATGAAACATAAGGGATCTTCTATAAATGGCACATTATAAAGTCAAATATTGTTAATCAAAGGCACTATTCATTATTAACTGAGAGACCACTACAGCAGATTAATAATTAACATTTTCCCTGATCAACAGGTCACTGACTGTGGTGTACTAACTCAATGTGTTAGATAGTATGAATCAGAGCTGTAATGCTCAATATGTTCTACATTGATATTAATATTTGTAAAATAATAAGAGGAGTTTACCTCAATATAGTACGTAGAACACTTCTGTATGATACTCTCCAGAAATTAAAACGAAAAAAAATCGAAAAACTTATATTAGAGTAAAAAATAATTAAAAACCAATTTAACACAATTAAAAATATTAGAAAGAATCTAACGAAAATATTCAAAACGATTTTCCTTCCTTGCTTTTAACACAATTAAAATCAATTTAACACAATTAAAAATATTAAAAAGAAACGAACGAAAATATTCAAAACGATTTTCCTCACTTAAAAGGAATCTAACGAAAATATTCAAAACGATTTTCCTTCCTAAAAAGAATCTAATGAAAATATTCAAAACGATTTTCCTTCCTAAAAAGAATCTAATGAAAATATTCAAAACAATTTTCCTTCCTCAAAAGAGTCTAACGAAAATATTAAAAACGATTTTCCTTCCTCGAAAATATTAAAAATACAGTAATACCCCGAAGTTACGCGATAGGTGGGTCCGACGAAAATCGCGTAAGTCGAATTCGCGTAAGTCGGGGTACAACTTTGCATATAAATACATATAAATTTTGCTTAATTGGGACCAAGGACTAACAAAAACACTAGTTTAGAAGAAAAATATTTAATAAAATTGCAGTTCTTTATACATATTAATACAAAATATGTATTAAAAAAACAAATGACTTACGTAAAAAAGTTATTTCGATGTCGATGGCTTCATAAAATCTAACAAATTCGTCTGACGACACAGCGCGTTCTTTTTTTCACGCAGAATTTCTTCGTAGCAAGCTAATAATTTTTTTATTCCTTGCTTTGTAGCTATAACGCGTTCTTCGTTGGAGTCTATGTTTTCTAAAATTTTTAAGCCCTTTACAATTGAGCCCTTTTCAATTTTCAACCTGTCAAGTTTGCAATTGTCATGTGCTTTTCGCCGTTGCTTCATTTAGGCCTGTAGCACGTGCAATATCACATGGGCTTTCATTTCGCTCAAAGCGTTTCACAATTTCATATTTTTTCTCTATCGACAGAGGCGGACTGGCCATAAGCCTTACCGGGGAAACCCCGGTGGGCCGGAGGCCGGTGTGATTTTGGCCATAAACCATAGTGTGAGGCCACTATAAATTTTCCCGGGTAAGAATTTTTGATCCAGTCCGCCTCTGTTTATCGATAATTGCTTTTCTTTTTCTCTCTGAATCTGCAGTGTCTTCACCAGGACGCTTCCTTTTCACACCTTTTAATTAAGTATTTTACTCATTTTTAGGGAATAAAGCACAATTACAAAACGAGGAGGCACGCTTGATACGCATAAACAAAGCTGCGCGCCTGTAGCAACTGAATAAACAACACCATAAAGGCAGAGATACGCTATTAACACCTCACGCGTTACTACCATAAAACAATAAAAACAATTTCCAGTTGCGTTTTTTCTAGTGAAATCTGTTATAAACTGGTAGTAAACTCGATCTAATTGCATTTGCGATTATACCGATAGCTGGAATTGTGTTGGTTTTTACGTTATTATGGTGAAATGTGTTTCCCCTTCACTGATATAAAAAACATAAAAGCAGCAAAGTTGAATTTTGTTCATCTTTCGCTCTCAATCTCCGCCGTCGCACCGTATATCGATAACATACGAAAAACGACCTTGAAGATAGTGGGCGGCAGCGTTGCCAAACGAAAAAATCAAGAACCGCCTAACTCCGAGTTCGCGTAAGTCGGGGTAGCGTAAGTCGGGGTATTACTGTATAACGAAAATATTCAAAAAATCATTTTGAATATTTTCGTTAAATTTGTTTTAATATTTTTAATTGTGTTAAATTGGTTTTTAATTATTTCTTACTCTAATGTAAGTTTTTCAATTTTTTTTGTTTGAATTTCTGGAGAGTATGATACGGAAGAGTTCTACGTACTATATTGAGGTAAACTCCTCATTATTTTACAAAAAACTCAATGTGTGTATAACTTTATCTTTCCCTTAAATGTGTAGTATTTTTTGACAGCATTGTGTAGCAACCCAACTGTCATGATGTAACTATGCATGTGCTTTAGAAGCAAGAACAATTAGTCTGAAATTTGCTGAACATGTATTTTAAATGTTTTAGTCCCAGTAGTGTCAGTTTATTTCATGTTATGCAGTCAATTTGACCCATCAAAGAAAACTGATAAAATTACTACTTAAATGCATGCGTAAAATTATGTAACTCCTAAATAAAAATGGCAGTGTTCAAAAAAAAACGGGGGCTATCTATCCTGTATCACCTTTGTCATGGCAAAAGGACACCTCACTCAAAAATGGGATAATCCCATTCAAAACAAGAGATTTTGTCACCCTACCTCTAGACTCCTGTGAAGTTCAGCAGATGTTACTGAAATATGAAAATATCTTTCCTGTACAAATCAGAAGCTCTAAGAATGATTTCGACAACTACAGGCTGAGAAAGCCTGACTCCTACAGCATGAAAAATCATGCTGTAAGGGGTGCAGTTAAAATCATTTCAACAGTAAAAATATAAAAGAGAGTCACACCATGGTTTTAAAGGCATCAGGTAATCAGAAAGGAAATAGATGCAAGAAATAATTATAATTTTGACATTATTTATTCATAGATTTTAGAAAGGCTTTTGACAGTTCCACAACATCTTGCAAAACAAGTATAACAGCAACATATAAAATATTTAAGGGCAAAAGCCTCATGCTACCAGGTAGAATGACTAACATATAAGTTAGTGTAAAGCATTATTTTAACGTAGCCATCTACCAAAGTAGTTAAATTAATTAATTAAATTGACATTGTTTTGGTTATATCTCATATCATGAATGCCTTCATAAGTTTGCATGGTATTGTACTACCTGGAATACGTAACACTTCGCCAGTGGAGAAGACTACTGTTACTTATTCTCAGTGGATACCACCACCACCCAGACAGCACCGTTTCAAAGCTTGTTGGCTTCTTCTCGGTGGGTGGGCAGGTACCCTGGTGTTGCAATATTGACAACCCAATTATGAAGTATAACTTCACAATATGAGAATTTTTTTTTTTTTTTTTAATGAAAACCCCAAACACGAAAGGTATCAAAACTTATAGTACTTAGTACTGTGCATGGGTTGAAGGAGAAGTATGGGGGGAGAGGGATGCCGGAAACTTTGCTCTAGAGACTAAACATGGGTTTTACCACTTCAAGCCTCCAATAAGCAAAGTGGTGGTATTTCACCGGTTGATGAAAGTCATCTACCACCTGCTGATGGTGTGCAAAGATACAGACCATAAAATATTTAAGGGCAAAAGCTTCATGCAACGAGGTAGAATGACTAACATATAAGTTAGTGGAAAAGCATCATTTTAACGTAGCCATCTACTAAAGTAGTTTAATTGATTAATTAAATTTGCATCGCTTTGGTTTTATCTCATATTGTGAAGGCCTTCACAACGAGTTACCATGGTATTGTACTACCGAGGAGAAGCCAACAAACTTTGAAATAGTGCCGTCTGGGTGGTGGTGGTGGTGGTGGTGGTGGTGGTATCCACTGAGAATAAGCAACAGTAGTCTTCTCCACTGATTAAGTGTTACTTATTTGAGGTAGTACAATACCATGGCAACTCGTTGTGAGGCATTCACAATATGAGATATAACCAAAATGATGACAATTTAATTAATTAATTTAACTGCTTTGGTAGATGGCTACGTTAAAATGATGCGTTTTCACTAACCTATATTAGTATAACAGCAACATAATGTAAGCTTTTTTACATATATTATGTGGAAAATCTTCTTCCAGATTTAATGCAAATAACACTGTTTTGCATTAAGTAGATAACTCTTATATTCAATCAACTTCACAAAGTGCAGCACAGTACAAAAGACATATATATGTTTTACTAATTTTATTTTAAAGATTTATTTCTTTTGGCATAATAATTATCTCTCTCAATATTAATCATGGGAACTATATTTATTCAGCAGTATGATTCTAAGTGCAATGGCCATTGAATGAAAAAATTAATAGTGTTGTCACCAATAATAATTACTATATTTTTTACTGCTATAGGTCTAGCCTTCTTGTACTTGGAATTATTATTAAAAAAAAAATGTATGCACAATGAAGACTATGTAAATAAAACCTTTGAAACACAACATAGCAAATCATGAAGATTAGCATTAGTAGAGGCATATGATGCACGAAAGCAAGCTTATGCAGCATCAGCCAAAAAAAAAAAAAAAAAAAAGAAGAAAAAAAAAAAAAAAGAAGAAGAAAAAAAAAAAAAAACCACTTCCACTTCACCCCTTCGTTCGTTTCAAATACCTGTCCAGCTGAGCCTTAAATTTATTTAGGCTATCAACTTCCACAACAAGGGATGGAAGTCTGTTCCACCAACCAACTACTCGCTGGCTAAAGGCAAATTTCCACACATCTGTCCTACATCTGTCTTTCCTCAATCTGAATTTATGCCCTCACAGGTGATTATTCTGAGCAAGAGGAAGTATCCCATCGGCATTGAGCATGCTCAAACCGTTCAAGGCTTTATACACCTCTATCAGATCACCTCGCCGGTGCCTAGTCTCCAGACATTGTAATTTGCAGAACTTAAGCCTTTCTTTGTAAGATCAACCCTTTGTTCCATTCACTAATCTTGTTGCCCTTCTCTGTACTCATTCCAACAGCTCTACATCCTTCTTGAAAAGAGGCCTCCAGACCTGTATACACGACTCAAGGTGTGGCCTGACCATTGCCTTATACAAGGGAATAATCACCTCCTTATCCCTGCTACAAAAATTCCTATATATCATTGACAAGACACCATGAGCTACTCTTGCAGTTCATAACTGCTCAGAGAACTTCATATCTGCTTCCAAATTACCCCAGGTCCTTTTCATTCTCTACCACTGTCAGTGTAGTACCACAGAGTTGATATATTGCCCTGGGGTTGCTGTTTCCCATATGTATTTGTCAATGTTAAACTTCATTTGCCACCTCTCAGCCCATCTGCTCAACCTTTCCAGATCCTGTTGAAGCAGCATAGCGTCAAGTAGTGTCCTACAACCCAGCCAACCTTTGTATCGTCTGCAAACTTGGACATTAAGCTTGATATACCATCATCAATATTATTTATAAATACAGAAAACAATAATGGACCCAACGCTGAACCCTGACGGACACCACTAATAACATTAGTGCACGATGAGCAGTGTCCATTGATTACCACTCTCTGTCTTCTTCCCCTCAACCACCCCAATATCCATAACAGCAATTTGCGTCCAATGCCACACTGCTCCAATTTGTGTAGCAGTCTTCCATGTGCAACAGTATCAAAAGCCTTTCTAAGATCCAAATATATAATATCAAAGTTATTCCCTGCATCCCGTTCTTTTGTGACTGCATCATAGTATCCAATCAAATTGGTCAGGCAATACTTTCCCTTAACAAAACCATGCTGTGTCCGGGCTATAACTGAAGTCTTATCTAGATGATCCTGCAGTGCTTCTTTAACCAGTGCCTCCATTAATTTTCCTGGAACAGAAGTTAAACTCACAGGTCTATAATTACTTGTGTCAGCCTTTGATCCTCCTTTGTGAATTGGGGTCACATTTGCACATCTCCAGTCTATGGGTACCTCCCCTGAGTCCAAAGAAGCTCTCATAATTATGGCTAAGGGTTCGCTTACTTCCTTTGCTACCTCCTTTAATATAACTGGAAAGATCCCATCCACCCCGGGTGCCTTTCTTGTGTTTATCTTCAACAATTTCTCCTCCACTTTACTCTCAGTTATTACAAGATTATCTAGCTTACTGCCACAGTGGAATACACTTCTCGCATTACCCTCCCTGAATAACTCCTCATGTGTGAATGTCGATGCAAAATATTCATTTAGTTGGTTAGCTCCCTGAGCAGGACCATCAACTGTTGAACCATCGATATCAAGTGGACCAATCTGATTCATCCCCTTCCTTCTAGAGTTTACATAAGTAAAGAACTCTTTGCTGTTTTTCTTTGCATCCTTTGCCAAAGATTTCTCGTAATATGCCTTCGCCTGCCTAACCTCTTTTGTAACTTAGTTACAGATCAACTGTCATAGGCTTCTGTTATATCAACTGTTATATCTGTCATAGGCTTCTGTGTCACATGTTAATTTATATGTATCCCATGCATTTTTCTTCTCTGCCATGTCTCATTAGTTCATCTGACATCCATTTAGGCCTAAACCTTGAACAATATTTCTTAGTTGGTATGTAAAGCCTAGTAGCTTCCAAGATAAATTCTTTGAATGCTTCCCATTTTGAATTTGCTGTTGGTAACATCATCAGTTGGTCCCACTGTATAGAATTTAAATACTGTCTCAGACCATCGTAGTCGCCCTTACGAAAGCAAAAACTCTTCCTTTTACCCCTGATGGTAGTTACCTCTTTGAGTAAATCCCACTTCGCACACTGTGATCACTGCCATCTAGTGGTTCCTTTATCTGCAGATTCTTAATGCATGAAGAATCACTACTGATAATCAAATCAAGAGTATTACTCCCTCTAGTTGCCTCCCGAACATGCTGATGTAGAAAACAATCATCCAGTAAATCCACAAAAGCCTTGCTAGGAAAGCCTGACTCCTACAGCATGAAAAATAATGCTGTAAGGGGTGCAGTTAAAATCATTTCAAAAGTAAAAATATAAAACAGAGTCACACCATGGTTTTAAAGGCATCAGGTAGTGTATGAGTGACCAACCCACAAATTCCAGTCAATATCTGGGAAATTAAAATCCCTCATTATAAGACTCTGATTTACTGGCCCACTCTATTTCCCTGTACAGTGCCTTATTATACTCATCAGAGTTATTAGGCCTATAGCACACTCCTACTCTCAATTTTGATCTCCCAATGCTTATGTCACACCAAACTCACTCGACACTGCACTGTCAGCGATGTCAACTGGCTTCACTTCCTTGGGTTTTATGTGTTTCTTAACTAATAGCATAACCTCTCCTCCCTTCCTATCCTGTCTATCCTTTTTTGTACACATTGTACTCCCAAAATTCCAGTTCTGCATTCCTTATATCTGTGTGACATCACGTCTCTGATATTCCAACAATATCTGCCTTTGATGTTTTGAGCAATACCTCAAATTCATCAAATTTATTTACCAAACTCCTAGCATTGGTGTACACGCAAGTATACATGCACCTGTTCCTATTCTTAGCTACCCTAACACAACCCATGTGTTTACTTGTACCGCAATGACTCCCAGCACTCTCTGAAATATCCTGCATCTTGTTTTCCTGGCTTCTCCTCATTCCAATAGAAGCAGTGCAAGAATCACTTTCACCTCTGCCAGTGGCTACTGTTAATCTATTAGTCCTTGTATCCCACCCAAGCTAGCAGTTTTCCGACCCACCTAACACTGCCTCGATAGCATCAGCAAATATTCTTGCACCCTTTCTATTTAAGTTTATCCCATCCCTGTAGAAGCAGTCTCTCCTGTTAACAAGTACAGACCAGGCTGAAAAAAATTCTACCCTTTGAGCCTTACACAATCTTTCCTGGGTCGAATTGATCGACAAGGCTGTCATGATGGTGTTTTTACCACAGCTGTGGTATATGCTCAGATCGTGGATTTACCACAGCTGTTTTCAGTTCAGGCCACCTAAGACTTAACACATACAAGGTATGGCTATTAAATAATGAGACCGCTGCAGTAAAATAAATATTTTGTACCTTACAAGTTATCCCCTTCAAAATGCCTTGGCGTACACACAATGTTACATAAGTTTCCTCAAAGCACATAAACATTTCTGGACGTCATCTTCTGTAAGTGTTTTTTACACTTTGGACGTTTCTTTTGAATGTCTTCAATGGACCCAAAAATGGTTCCCTCTAAGTATACTTTTCAGTTTAAGAGAAAAAAGTCACACGGAGCTAGTTCTGGCAAGAAGGGTTCACACAAAGGGATATTTTATTTTATTTTTTCTTCTTTTATGGGCAGAAACTGGCAAACAGAGAACGTTTGTGTGGTGGGGCATTATCTTGATGGAGAATCCAACCATTCTTCCTTTGAATTTTTTCATGCAGCCTCATCAGAAGTTCAACATAGTATGTTTGACTTACAGTTTGATTTGGTGGGATGTATTCAGCAACAATAAATCCTTTAATATCAAAGAAAACAAGAAGAATGGTTTCATTTTCGATTTTGACATTCTTGCTTTAGGTCTCTGGGATTGTTTTGTCTTCCATTGCACTGAATGTCTTTTAGTTGCTGGGTCATATTGGAACAGCTAACTTTCATTGCAAGTAATTACAGTACTCAGAAAGTCTGGATCTTCTTCATTTTTTTTAAAAAACATCTTCAGAAACCATGTCTTCTCATTCTTTGATTTTCATTCAAAATTTTTCAGACCATCTTTCATGCCTATAATTTTAGGAATCTGTCCATATTGAGTTCTGACACACCCATTCTAATGCTTAAATGGCAATCACTTCTAATCAATGCTCTTACCCAGTTCACAATTTCAGCAAGATTTAATGAATACTGGATGGCCATTCATGGTCTTCCACATTCTCTTTTCCTTCTAAAAATCTTTTAATATCATGCAAACACGCAGGCTCTTGACATAGTATCTTTCCCATAAACTTGTTATAACTCATAAATTTCAGTTGGTGTTTTCTTTAGTTTTGATAAAAATGTGAGGTTGATTCATTATTCAATTTTTTTTTTTATGAAAACCCCAAACATGAGAGGTATTAGAACCTATAGTACTTAGTACCATGCTTGCGTTGGAGGTTGAGAAGATGAAAGAAGATATTTGTTGACATTACACTTGAACTTCTGTAGACTGTAATTTTCAGGAAATACGTATGAAGGAAGATTTTTCCAGAAAAAACAGCAGTTGAATGAATAAACAAGGAAGACAAAAAGATGGTTCTGTGAGTTTGAAGTTGGACAGTAAATGGATTTTGGCTGGTGTTGGCACGTGTTCGGACTGTTTTGAAAGAGAGAGAGCAGGAATTATAGAAGCCAATTCAGAACAACAGTGCCCATGGAAATATCTGCAGAAGAGGCTGTTATTTTGTTATGTTATTTTAGTTTTTAGGAGCATTAGCAACTAAGGCCATATTGCTCCGAGATATACGGTGGTCATTCCCTGACCTTTCCGCATCCTCCGTATTTGGTGGTGACGGGCTCGAACCCCGGTCTAATCAAGAAGCGTGTGCTACGCACTGCTGCTCCTTCCCACCTGGCTACGGAGGCGCCGCAGAAGAGGCATGCAGCAGAAACAGAACATCTATGAGACAGTGAGTGGAGAGACTCTGTTAGAGATGAATCATTGATTAACCTAACTGCCCTCTTCTGAAAGGAATCAAGAAGCCTGAGAGAGGTTTTGGGGGCACCACCCCAGATGTGGGAACAACATTCCATGGTAGGAGTGGATTTGCAATTTGTACAGAGTGAACAGCTGTTTGGAAGAAAAGTAATGGTGAGAGCGAAAAAGAAAAAGTTTTTTTTATATACAGAGGAAGCAATATTTGTAATGTGCTTGTGCCAAGAGCGATAAGAAGTCAAAGTAATCCCCAAAAGAGAGATATCAACTTGCCTAGAAATTGGAGTGTCACCAAAGATAAGCATAGGAGCTGAAGAATCTTTTTTGCGAGATATAAGACAAGACTGAGTTTTAAAAGGATTGATATCTACTAAGTTGTCTTTGCCCCACTTCAGAATTACCGGGAGATTGGCATTTAAGGAATTTGCGGCGGATATTTGAGAAGTTCAAGCTGATTGAGCAGGACAAAGTTTTTCAAAATGGAAAGTGGAATGAAATGTGCTCTCATCAGAAAAACTATGGATAGGATTTCCAGTCAGTGGAAGAAGGTCATTAATATACAAAAGGAAAAAGGAAAACAATGGGGGAAAGAACTGAACATTGGGGGACACCAGGGTGGAGAAGTTAGAGGACAGAGAGCCATCTACCATTACCCTCAGTGAGCGATCAGAGAGAAAACTGGATAACTAATTATAAAAAACAGTTGGCAAACCATAAGATGGAAGCTTGTTTAGAAGACCTTTATGCCAAACACTATCAAAAGCCTTTGAGATGTCAAGAGCAACTGCTTGTGTTTCACCAAACTTTTCATTTGAGTTTGTCCATAAATGGGTAATATACACCAGAATACCAACAGTGGATCGACACTGATGGAATCCATACTGGCAATCGTTGATCAGACGGAAGTTTCTAGGTAGTTTAAGAGTTGGTGGTCGATTGATTTCTCCACTACTTTAGAAAGAGGTAGAGGTAATTGCAATGGGACGATAATTCGATGGGAGGAACTTGTCACCCTTTTTAGGAATTGTCTGGATATGAGCAAATTTCCAGGCAGAAGAAAAAACACCTTTGGAATAAGAAAGTGAAAAGAGGCGGCAAAGTACAGGAGGACAGGTTTTGAGAACAAGTGTAGAAATACCATCAGGACCTGGAGCTTTCTTAGCATCAAGATTTCTCAAAATCCTTCTGACATCCTTTTGAGGAAGACCACAGGAGACATTGAACGGAGCGTGTTGGGAATGGTGGAAGGTGTTTTACCAACATCATTAATACATGAGTTGGAAGAAAAATTGGATGCTAGCAGGTCAGCTTTATCCTTGGCTGAAATGACAATTTTGCCTATCTCTGCTCCCACCTCTGTCAAAACCAGATTGTTCTGGTTTTTCGAGAGGTGGGAGCATAGGCAAAAGTTGCGGCCAATACCTTTTTGAAAAAAGAAACCGGAATGCTCGGCTACCATTAGGGCAAGAATAAGTTTTATACTCTTGGCCTGTTCAAAATGTAGTTTGAACTGATTAATGACTGCTTTACAATTGTTGCGAGCTTTGGGGTAGGCAGAAAATAAAACTGAAGAATTGGAAACAAGCCAATTACAATATGCAACATTCTTCTCTTGAACAGCCTTTGTAGATTTATAGGAAAACCAAGGTTTAGATAAAGGACGAGATTTTAAAGTGGAGTTTGGAATAACGGATTCCATTCCTACGAGAATAATTTCACTGACATGATCAGAGCAAACGTTGACATCAAAAGTTTTGAAACAGTAGTCCAACCAAGGAAAAGAAATCTCGCAGGTTATCCCATTTTGCATTCTGCCATTCTTGTTATCTCGCAATGCCAAAAAATACGAGGTTGGGAACAGCCATGAGATAAAGGCTCCGTTGAAGAAGAGACAATCACCAAATTCTGATCTGAGGTACCTAATGGACCACTCACTTCAACCGTGTAATTAGAAGGGTTGTGAAAAAAATGTCAAGTTTGTTGGCTGCATGGTTAGGATTGTCCAGTATTGTTGTATGTAAATGTACTATCTGTGCAAGGTCATTGGTAATTGCAAAAGCCTCAGCATCTCGACCAGCTGGGTCGGTGTGACCAGAAAACGGAATCCAGCCGGAGTTGTGAACATTAAAATCACTAAGGAAAATTACCTCACTGTTAGGAAAGTTGGACTGGAGAAAGTCAAGTTGCAAAGAGAGGAAGTCAAAGAGCACCAAGTGATTAGAGGAGTTGGGAGAATGGTAGAGACAGCAGATGAATTTGACACAATGAGGTAGAGAGATTTTAAGCCAGAGAAGATTGAAGAGAGGAGATTCAAAATTACCAATTCTCTGACAAGGAATATCGGAATGGACATATGCACAAGTACCACCTTTAAGGTGAATCGAATCATACAGCTAATAAATTGGGCAACTGAGATGAGCAGTATTTGAATCAACCGATAACAGAGATCAGAGATTCTGTCAGAAAAAGTACATGTGGTTTGGTAGACTGCAAGTAGAAATGGACATCGTTGAGATTAGAATTGTGACAACATATATTTGTGAAATGAACTAGGAAGTGTTTGGGAGGTTTAGATCTTTTTGCAGATAAGCTTACTCTATTAATTTGCCAATTCATGGTTTATTCAATAGTAAGAAAAAAGGGGGGGGTGCTGTATGAAGTAATGAAATTTTTGGATATGGCGTACACGTGGTAAGAATAAACTCAGATCTTTGACATAACGTGGCCTCGACAATGTCCCGCATACACACTACTCGGACTCCCTCCAGTCATTATCTCGCAGAGTAGAGGTAGCAAGATTATACACTAGCTGATCCGGAAGCCTCTTAGAGAGTTACCAATAGGTTCGGTCTGGTGTACTAACTAGCGGCCAGCCTGCAAACACCGTTTTAGAGCTGTACCCTCGAAACGTAAGGAATATTGGATCTCACGACGACGTTCATCATAACCTCAAAAGTCATCAATCATACTGCATGATGGAAGAGATGGGGAAGAGTTGACCGGAACTTAGCTCTGGAGACTAAACATGGGTTCCTCCACTTCAAGCCTCCAATAAGTAAAGTGGTGGTTTTGCACCGGTTGATGAGAGTCACCTACCACAAAATATTGCCTGGTAACACAGAGGGGCTCATTCCTCCATGTGGTGTGGGCACCATACCTCGACCCCTGCTTACGTTGGTTCATACCTGGGTAGTCACCCACAGTGTGCTTGTGCATGGAGGTACGCATGCAGGTTGTTTGTCATTTTTCTGGCAAACTGCATGTAAGGTAATGAAAACCTGTCTCACTGTAAAATGAATGAGCATATTGGAACATGACTTGGCAGACAAAAAGGGAAAGGTTCACGGTCAATTGTTGTGCCTTTGTTTCACAGGTGGCACTGTGTTTAGTGTCTGTAGTTACAGTCAATAGACACTGTTATTTCATAGCCACACCTCATACATAAAGAGATAATGCAATATAAATACACAAACAAACAAACAAAGCACACTTTTTTGTTTAATCTGAAAAGTAATTAAAATCAACTTTCAAACTCAGAAATTTACAGTTTATTTTATATAATTTATTATTAAATGAATAATACTTGATTTATTATATAAACAATAGATATAGGACCAAACAGTGATAAAGGTGGGAGCATAACAAATGAATGGATCAATGTTAAAATATTAAATATCTTAAGATAATTCACTTATAGAGATTACACCCACTTACAAATTCTCTGATGTACTTTTGCACTAGTTCTCGTCCTTCTGTTTTCGCAATTGCTCTCCAAGTTTCTTGAGAATATATTCTAACTCCATCAGCCACATAATATCTACATGGAAAAAATACAGGCTTCACTTGAAGTGATTAAAAAATAACAGCAAAACTTAATTTAAGTGCTGTTTTTTTGCTGTTTAATGACACATGTGAAAAGTAGGTCATATTACAGAATATCACTAAACAATTTGAACATAAACAGATGTCAAAAGAAAAAACAACTTTCAAAAAGTTGTGTACACACATAAATACCACAAGGAGATCACACAAAAATAACATATATTTATGTCAAAGACAAAACTATAAACTGTGGACTTTGTATGATCTTCAAAAACCATACTGAACTAGCAATGCATCCTCATGCCCATGTAGGGCTTGAAGTACACCCCCCCCCACTCATGAGATAAAACCTTGTGGTATTTACACACATAAATACCACAAGGAGATCACACAAAAATAACATATATTTATGTCAAAGACAAAACTATAAACTGTGGACTTTGTATGATCTTCAAAAACCATACTGAACTAGCAATGCATCCTCATGCCCATGTAGGGCTTGAAGTACACCCCCCCCAACTTACGTAAGGGTTGCATTCCCCGATACTCTACGTAAGTCGGAATTTCCCAAAATGTTTATGCAGCACTCGCAACTATGCACACTGAATTTGATTGAAGCAAAAAATAAATGTTCGACGAACATGTACATAGAAATGTTTATTCAATTTTTTTTATCTCATGAGTGGGAAAAATTGCAAAAGTGTACAAAATTACAAAAAGAGAGAGGAGACAGGCATAATGTCAGCAAGTTTTACCTTTCGAGCATCGTTGCCAGAATTAATTCTCCAGCTGATAAGTACACCGCTGCAGAAGTTGAGGGTTGTGAGATATAGAAGGGGTTTTTTCTAACACATCACAAAATTTCTCTGTAGCTGCATACTTTAATGCTTTGGAAACCAGTGCAATGCTTGAACATATAAAACCACCTGTTGCTTCCCATGAACTTGGCTTGGGATCTGCCGTACTTATCCTTAATGTCTTCATAAATACTTCTTGCTTTTGCTTGAATGGCCATTAGACTCAGGGGTACATGCTTCTGAATCTGATTTTTCATCCATATTATTAATAGCTTTTCCATCTTCAATATAGCACCTGATCGCTGTTGAGCTTAAATGCGTTTATCCTTTAACATGTTCTTTTATATGCACACTGTCCTTTAAAATAGTATTCACTGTTGAAGCAGCAAGACCTAATTCCTGTGCAATAGATGACAAACTTTGTCCTGCTCCGCCCTTCTTAATTAATCATCTTCATTTCTAAATCAATTTTGTTGTTTCCTAACACTGCCAGTACTTGTACTTTCTGTTGATCCCTTTACCATTGTAATAAGTAATGAGGAATGAAGAGAAGATTCTGAAAATTTATTTATGTTTTTTTATATGATTGAAAATTTCAGTGAAGGGGAACTCATTTCACCATAATACCGCAGCATAAAAACCCCACAGAATTCCAGTTATCGGTATTATCACAAATGCAATAAGATCAAGTTTAATACCCATTTATAATAGATTGTGCTAACAGAAAAACCTAATAAACCGGAAAGTGTAAACTATTTTTATTGTTTTGTGGTAGTGACCTCCAGAAATGTGTTTTAGAAAAATATCACAAAGGCGTTCAAAACTGATTCTTATAATGGAACATATGATAACGATGAAAGTGTAGTGCAATTTCCATTATAAAAATGACCTCTTAGAGTGATAAATAGGTTAGTTGTATAGTGAAAATTTCAACTTCTGAGGTTTTGGAATGAATTACGAAAAAAAAAAAAAAAGTGTCATTGGGTTCACATTACAATATTTTCACAATGCCTCCTATTACTCCTATGGGATGCAAAATAAGTTTCCATGATTTTTTTTTAGTTTGCAATGGCCAGCAAAAACTTATGTAAAGTCGAATTTCCATAAGTCGAGTATTACATAAGTCAGGGAGTGCCTGTACAGTAGTTTTGCCATGATATATACGTGCCCCCACAATGTCCAACATCAATAAATTTATAATAATAGTGGAGAATGATGTAAGGAAGCAAGTTTATAATATAAAAAAACTATCCACATCATCCGTCCATTTCTAATAATTTGTCTGTTCCCTAAATTTATACAAACTATCAAATCACTACAGATGGAAATTTGTTCCGACAATCAATTAGTTTCAGGATGAATATAAATTTTTGCACATCTATCCTACAACCATATTTTTTTCAATTTATGTCCCCCCTTATGTTCATTGCCTATGAAGAGTACAGATGTCATCAGCATTTAGTTTATTCACACAGCTAAAGTTTAGTTTATTAATACAGCTAAAGCACTATGTACTCTAAATGGATTGAATTTATGTGACTAGAGCAATTTAGTGTAGCCTTATGAAGAAAGACTGTAGTCTTCCTTCATAAGAGTACTCTTTTTGTCAAATGACTAATTTTACTGCTCTTCTTTGCATCAATTCCAACAGATTCACATCATTCCAAAAATGAGGCTTCCAGACTTGCACACCATATTCAAGATGCAACCAATTCAACTGCATTAGTAGTAGAGGCTTGTGATGCAAGAAAGCAAGCTTATGTAGCATCATCCAAAAAAAAAAAAAAAAAAAAAAAAAAAAACACCCATTTTACACATTCATTCTCTAAATGTTTCTCCAGTTCCTCCTTGAATTTATTTAAGCTATAAACTTCCACAACAACAGAGGAAAGTTTGTTCCAGCAATCAAACACCCACTCCAAAATCAAATCACTCCAAACACATGCCACAACCAGTCAGCATCCATTTATTGTCTAATTTCGAACTGACAGAATCAGCTTTTCTTCTTCCTTATTACTATTCAAATTCTGTTTTCTGGAACTGCCTTCCTTCACATTTATTTATTAAATTCTCTACTTTCATTCAAATTCTTGCAAATTCATAAATGTCATGCCATGTGCAGCATGCACTTTCCTTTGATACTTTTGCACCAGCTTGTTTTGGTCCCGATTAGTCTGATAGTGACTGGAGATGAACAGGAACAGTTCACTTTTTTTTTTTTTTAATGTAAACCCCAAACAAGAGAGATGTTAGAACTTATAATACTTAGTATTATAGATGGGTTGAGAAGACTAAAGCTACCTAATGACATCTGTAGTATGCCAGAAAATAAATCTGAAGGAAGGCTGTTCGAGAAAACAGAAGGTGAAGGGTTAAATGAGGGAGAAGAACAGTTGGTTCCGTGAATTTGATGTTGGACAGTAAAATGGATACTGTCTGCTTACCACATGTGTTCAGAGAGTAGAGGAATTACAGATTCACTGCTCATGGAAGTATTTATAAAAAAAGCATACATCAGAAAGAGAACATCTACGAGACAGAGTGGATGAACTTTGTAAGATATGGGTCATTAATTAACCTGACTGCCCTCCTTTGAATGAAATCTAAAAGCCTGAGAGGTTTTTGGGGGCACCACCCTCAGAACAATGTTCCATGATAAGCAGTTCGAGAGAGAGAGAGAGAGATTAGAAGTCTTATCTTATCTTATCTTCCTTCCCGGTTTAGGCAATCCACCTGTTCCGATCTCATAGAGGCCATCTTTTCTTCAGTCTTCCTTTGTCTCTTTTTCCTTTTGCTCTATGTGTAAGCTAATTTAGGGAATCTATTATCTTCTATTATAATTTTTCATTGAGTAAATCTTTGATTCCTTTCTAATATTTACATTTGGTATTTTATCTAATTTTGTACATCCTTTAACTTAACTTAACAATTTCATTTCTGCAGCTTGTATTCTATTAATGTCTCTTTGTTTCGGTATTCATGTTTCAGAACCATAAAGAAGTGTTGGTATTACCATTACTTTGTAAAATTTCAATTGTGTTTGTTTTCTTAGCCAGAGTTCTTTTTATTGTTCCATATATATTTTGAAATTTTGCAATTTCTGGTTCATATCTTCTTTGACATCATATGTTATATCACATCCTAGATATTTAAAATGTTTTACTTGTTCTAATATTTTGTCTATAACTATTTTTGTTCTCACCATATTTTTCCCTTTAAAAGCCATTGTTCTAGTTTTCATCATTGATATTTTAACTTTATATTCTTCTGTTATTTGGTTTAATTTAAATACTGCTCTTTGTAAATTATCTTCACTATCTTGAATAATTACTTGATCATCTGCAAATAACAGTGTATTAATCCTATTCTTTGTATTTAAATATATACCTGTATTAATTTCTTCTTTCCATTTACTTATTATATCCTTGATATATATGTTAAACAGCATTGGTGACAAGCTATATCCCTGTCTAACTCCTTGATTTATTATATTTTCTTCTGTTAATTTATTACCTGTATCTATTACTATTTTTGTTCCTTGATATATAAACTCTGTATTATTCTTGTAAGATGCTTTGGGTATCCTTTATTACTCAATATGTCCCATAGTTTTCGTCTGTTTACTCAATCAAATGCTTTTTCATAATCTATAAATGCTAAATGCATTTCTAAATTAATTTCTTTTTGTTTTTCTATTATTTGTTTTAATATAAATATATTATCTGTACATGATCTTCCTTTTCTCAATCCTGCCTATTCTTCTATTAATATTTCATCAGAGATAATTTTAATTCTATTATTTATTATTTTGCTATAAATTTTATATATATTTAGTATGCTAATCCCTCTATAATTCTTTGTATTATTTCTATTTCCTTTTTTAAATATTGAAATAATTTTTGCTATCTTCCATTCTTCTGGTATTTTATATTGTTCCCAACATTTATTAAATAAATTTAGTATCCTGTCTTTTAAAAAAATTCCAACATACTTGATCAGTTCTGCATTTATATCATCCTTAGAAATCATCAGATTAGAAGTCATTAGATTAAATTGGGTAATTCCTAATAGAGATGGGCTCTTATCTACAAATCTGAGTGTCACCAAAGAGAAGAACAGGAGCAGTAGACTCTTCTTTGTTAGAGGTAAGACAGGGCTAGATTTTTAGAAGGATTGAATTAATTAAGTTATCTTTGCCCAAATGAAAAATTACCTGGAGATCAGCATTTAAGGAACTGGTGGTGGATATTTGAGAAGTTGATGATGTTTGTGAAAGGGCAAGGTCAAACTGAAAGGTGGAATACAATGTGGTATCATCAGCAAAACTATAGATGGGATTTCCAGTCGGCGGGAAAAAAAGGTCATTAATATAAGAGAGGAAATGAGTGGGGAAAAATGAATCGAACCTTGGAGAACACCAGCATTAGTGGAGAAGTTAGAAGACAGTGCCATCTACTATCACCTGCAGAAAGAGTAGTCAGAGAGAAAACTGGATACCCAATTACAAAACACAGTTGACAATCCATAAGATGGTGGCTTGTTTAGAAGACCTTTAGGCCAGACGGAATCAAAAGCCTTAGAAATGTCAAGAGCAACTCCTTGAGTTCCACAAGACTTCTCCATTGAAGTTGTTCATAGACAGGCACCATAGGCTGTATCTCCAATGGATTCTATCAGTGTTTATGTGATTTCTCTATTACTTTGGAAAAAAGCAATGGAGTAATGAAATAGTTGTTATTCATTTAATGATTAAATCATTGTTATTTCCATTTCAATGCAGATGAAAGATGTTACTTTCAATATGACATGTCAATAAAGTGACAGAATTGCAAGCGGAGAGGAATCATATTGCATCCTTTGAAAAAAAAAATTTGTGATTAGAAGTCAAAATTGAAATTCCTACTCATTTTTTGATGTAAAGGGAATTGTGCATATTTGTTCCTGCCAATGTAACTATTATTCAAGATTTTTACAAGAGCTTTTTACAAGGTATTTGTGAGTAAGCAAATTCTGCTTACTCACAAATACTCCCTGCGATGCGATGCAGGAATATGAAAAATTGTTTCTTACATAAGATGTGCATGTAGACACAAAGAACTGTCTTCCCAACAGATTCAGACAAACATTTCTACCTGATCCATGTATTTTTCACCAGAATTTTTACCAATGGACTTTCTTCTGCTCCCACAGGTGAAAATAACAACAAAAGGACATCAAAACAGTAGTGTCCCGATTATCCAATGTAATATGGACTGAGGGAACCTTGAATAATCAAAAAATCGGATAACACGGAAGGTTTGGTAAATTATTATTAAATAAACAAGATTTGAATACATTAACATGATGATGTATACCATTTTCAGGTTAGACCTACTTATCGAACATAATAACTTTTAAATCAAACAATAAAACACTTAATTTTATTAACAACTGTTATAATATAAAAATTTTGAAAAAATAATACATGTATAAAAATTACAAGTCACAGACAAGAAAAATGTACACCTACAGTCATTAGCACTACACCTTAATATCATATAAAAAATTCCTTAATGAGTTTGTTTCATAGAAGCTCTTCACTTTTTAGCTGCTATATTTTGTAGGCGCCTAAGTAACAAAACATCAGCAGGCATGGTATCCTCCTGCTGTACAATATAATGTAAAGCTGACTCAATAGCATTTAGACCTTCTGTGTGTGTGTGTGTGTGTGTGTCTTTTTTTTTTTGTAGTTTCTGTACACTCTTCATCGTCACTTTCATCAACAAGCTTTATGATCATGTCATCAGTCATTTCAAGCTGTTAATCAGAATTCATTCACTCTTTAATATCTTCTGTAGTAAGTGTTCAAAATAGGACACTTTTATTTAAGGTTATTGGATAGTTCTAAAAGGGTTTCCTCACTTCTCTCATCTTCATTTGCCATCTCGTTCTCATTGGCTTCATTTTGGAATCATAAAATATTTTTCCAGGATTTAATAAGAGTAGATGTTTTAACGTTGTGCCACGCTTCTGCCAACCAGTAAACAATGTCCTTGATGTTTATTTTTTTTAAGATTCTCAACAACTAGTCACTGTTTCAAGATTTTTAAGTAGATGTCGCCTACAGTTGCGTTTCAAAGTTCAAAAACACCTTGATCCAGAGGTTGAAGAAGGGATGTCACATTAGGTGGCAAAATCAGAGCTCTGTCACCAAAAACTAGCTCACTTTCGTCTGGATAGGATGGAGCATTGTCTAAAATTAAAATTGCTTTATGGGGAAATTTCTTTTCGTTCAAATATTTTTTTTGTGCTAGGGATGAATTCTTCACGAAACCATGTTTTTAACAAACTTGAATCCATCCACGAATTTTTTTGATTTGCATAGTTAACAGGCAAACATTTTACATTTTTAAAACTCTGAGGTTTTTTGATTTTCCAATGAGAGTTAGTTTAAGCTTATACCATCCTAATGAATTTGAACATGTCAGTACCATCATTCTCTCCTTGCTTCGTTTATAACCGGGAACTGATTTTTCTTTTCTAGCTGCAAGGGTTTTGGATGGGAGCATTTTATAATTCAGGCCTGTTTCATCACAATTGTAAATCTGATCCAAATTCAAATTTTCTTCTTGAATAATTTTTGCTAATTTGGCAGTAAATGTTGCTATTTCATCCGTAGTAGCTGATAATTTTTCCCCACGATGTTCAGATTTCTAACTACAAATCTTTTGTTCCAAAGATCCAACCAACCAATACTTGTGGTAAATCATTAAAATGCTTACAATATTCTAAAACCTCAGCCTGTAAAATCAGGCTTCCTTTGTCTCTCATCTGTGTGAACCACAAAAAAAGAGCTCAGTTTGTTCAAATTCTCCCTCCATTATTTTTCTATTCAAATTTTCATTATCACAGATTCTCTTTGTGAACTTTTTTGGAAATTTTTCAATTTTTGCTCCCTTTCTCCTCCAGTTACTTTAAAATCTAAGTCTCTAGCCATTTTTCTTTTGTTTTTTCTTGATTCAAGCATTTGATTGCATTCAACTTCATATCTAAAGACACAACAGCAACACACTTCTGTTTTCCACTCATAGTGTTTCATCACCATCAGCCATTTTCAATCCACTGCAGGATGAAGGCCTCTCCAGCAACTTTCCAGTTCCTTCTGTTTTGTGCAATGGCCATCCATTTACTACCCACAAACTCATGAATTTCATCTGTCCATCTCCGTCGTTGTCTTCCAAGTTTTCTTCTAGCTCCTCGAGTACCATTCTGTTATTTTCTTAGTCCATCTGTCATCATGTCTTCGAGCTATGTGTCTTGCCCAAGACCATTTTAGTTCTTTAGTTTTGATAAGAATGTTCTTTAGTTGAGTTTGCTGCCTAATCCCTGTGTTTCTCTTCTTAACAGTCTGACTCCCAATATAATTTGTTCCATTCTTCACTGTGTTGTTCTCAGCTTCTCTTCCATTCTTTTGGTGAGTGGCCAAGTTTCACTTCCATAAGTCATGGTGGGGAGTATACATTGGTTCATTATTTTACAGGATATAATGATTTTATGTTTCAGACAAATTGGGATATTGCTTCTCAGTATGTGACTATATTTCCTGAATGCTATCCATCCGAAATTTATTCTTCTCTTGACTTCGAGCCAGTTATCATTATTACAGCTAATGACTTGTCCCAGATAAGTATATGATTCCATCTTTTCAATTACTGCTTCTTCAACCATTATATCCCTTTCTGTGGCATACTTGTTCATCATTACTTTTGTTTTAGCCATATTCATCTTTAGTCCAAAATCCTTACTAACTCTGCATAACTGATTAAGATTTTCCTCTAATTCTTTGGGATCATGGCTTATGACCACAATGTCATCTGTAGATCGTAAATAGTTTAAGTACTCTCCATTCACAATTACTCCTTTCTCCGACCAGTCTAATCTTCTGAAAGCTTTCTCAAGGGCGACTGTAAACAACTTTGGAGATATTGTCTCCTTGTCAACTCCTTTCTCAATTTTAAATTTCCTACTGTCTTTGTCTCGTCTAATAAAGGAGGTAATGTTCTCATATTTTCTTCAAAATCACAATATATGAGGTATCTATGCCTTGTCTTTCCTGTGCCCAAAACATTGCCTTATGCTGTATGGAATCAAATGCCTTTCATAATCCACAAATGCCAGGCATAATGGTGTTTTATATTCATTTGCTTTCTCCATTAGATGTGATATTACATGAAGGTGATCCATAGTTGAGAATGCTATCCTAAAGCCAGCTTTGCTCTTTCAGTTGATTTTCATCAAGTATTCTTTCTAATCTGTTAGTAATGACCCTTGTGAACAACTTGTAGATGTGGGATAACAAGCTAATTGGCCTATAATTTCCAATTTCTGATTTATCTACTTTCTTATGCGGCAGAACTATGATTGCATTATTCCACTCTTTAGGTGTGCCTTTTCTAATGAATTTTGTGTGTTATGTCTCTTCCTCCCAATTTTAACAACTCTACAGTAACTTCATCTTCCCCCCCCCACGGGGCTTTATGATTCTTCATTATCTTCAACGCATGTTCTACCTAATCAGGAAGGATATTGGGTATGTCGTATGTGCTACTAATTTGTGATCCATCTTCCCACTGCTGGCACCATTCCCTCGCTCCTTGTATAATTCTCTATAGTAGTCTTCTGCTATTTGAATTATGCTTTCTCTGCTATTTATAAGTAAACCATCACTATTCTTCAGTTTCAGTATCATTTGTCTTTCTGTATTACTGCTCATGGCTGCTGATTTAAGTCCTTTGTTTTCCCTTAATGCTTGTTCTACTTCTCTTGTGTTAAATCTTCATATGTCCTCTCTGAGTCTCTGTCTAATGGCTTTGCATAACTCAGTATACTCAATTTTCTCCTTGTCAGTGTTTATCTTGCTCTTCATTTGTCATCCTCGGTTCATCATGACAAGCGTTTCTTGACTAATTTTTTATTCTTTGGATTTCTTTTTACTTATAAGTTTCTTTGGTTTTATCACTTTCAGAAAGTTATAATATTCCTCGTCGATATCTTGGTCCTGAGC
Source organism: Mastigoproctus giganteus (assembly GCF_048544385.1). NCBI lineage: Eukaryota > Metazoa > Arthropoda > Arachnida > Uropygi > Thelyphonidae > Mastigoproctus > Mastigoproctus giganteus. The sequence continues at coordinate 151,434,873 of NC_143580.1, read as the reverse complement.
AGTCTGCAGAAGCTCAAACTTAAGTTCCAGTACATACTGCTTTTGTCCTCTTCTGTTATCTCAAAGACCTTCATATTATTTACTCAAGTCAGTTTTTTCCTTTCTTTTCTTAGATCTATAACAAGTGTGCACCTTACCATTCTGTGATCACTTCCAACATTAATCTTGTTCAGTATGGTAACATCATTCACAATATATTTTCTGTTAGTGAGAATGAAGTTGATTTCATTAGTTGTTAATCCATTTGGGCTCTTCCATGTCCACTTTCTGTTCACCTATTTCTTGAAAAATGTGTTCATTACTGACAATCCTTGAGATTCTGCAAATTCCACAAGTCTTTCATCTCTTTCACCAATTCCAAGATTTCCTATAGTTCCCCTTTCTGCACTGTTTTGTCTCTTTCCAACCTTAGCACTGAAGTCCCCCATAATGATAGTGTAGTGGGTTTTCTGCTCGTCTAGAAGACTCTCAATTTCTGTGTATATTTCTTCAACCTCTTCGTCATCATGGTTCGATGTTGGTGCATAAATCATTATAGCCTTTAGCTTGTATCACTTAGAAATCCCGAGTAGTAGTCTAGACACCCTTGGTGATGTACTTTTGAATTCCAAAATGTTGTTTTTTATATCTTTATGGACCAGAAAGCCAACTCCACCTTCGCTACTTTCACTGTTTCCATTGGTGTACAGCAGATTTCCACTTGATAAACTTATGATTCAATTCTTCTTCTTGTTTCAGCCATGATATTCCAATTCACATTTTCTAACTCCTTTTCCAGCTCTAATATCCTGTCTTCACCGATGAGCAATCTTACGGTGTAACAGGCCAAGTTCAGTTTCCGTGCATGGCAGCCTGGACGTACCCCGAGATTCTTAGCACCCTCTGCTTCCACTGTGATCCTCTCACTGCCATAAGAGGGGGAGTGAAAGTGCATAGTGCTTATACTAACCCTAGATGAAACATGGCAAATAAAAAAAAATTGGAAAATTAGAGTAAAATTTTTAAATCTTTATTTCTTTATTATTTAATCTTTAATTAAATCTTTAAATTGTTTTTATTAAATCTTTAAAATTAAAGAGTAAAAAGCCATGATATCAACAAATATAAACAATCAGCATTGCTCAACAGTCAACTGGTGTGAGTTCCTACTCTGTACTGAACCACATACTCTTGCCTTTGATCACAAAGTACAGTAGAATCTAGATAAGAAATTCCCACATAAGAAGTTTTCCCCTGTACTAGGTTTGGTTTCTCAAGTTCCTTCAACTTTATATATTGTAATGCATTATTTTCCCACGTAAGAAGTTTCCCAGGTAAAAAGTTTGTGATAAAGAATACACAATGTATTATTATAATGATGTGTTCCCACTTAATACATTTTTTAAATATAAAAATTCTTTATTTCTACACACGTCAACCATGCGAAGATTTTGCCGTTAAGTTCTCACATTTCTGAATTACTTACTGGATTGTTGCTGTGTCTTATTGTAATTGTGACCTTTTAAGGTACGTTGAAAGCTAAACTTATAATACTGTACTTTATTTATTTCTGTAGATTACCATTAGTATTTTTGGTAAATCTTTAAAGAATAACCGTATTTTTGTCTATCTACGATGCTGGCTCTAATTATTCGTCTCTCCTTGGCAATTTTATCTGAACGCTACAAATATTAATTATTAATTATACTATTTTATAATTTGGAAGGATGAACTACAAAGGAATAAAAAGAAAGGCTTTGATATTAAAAGAAAAACTTGATGTCACAAAAACGGTAGAATCAAATCCCTCTGCACACGAGTCGAGGTGGCAAAAAAACTTAATATGGCAATTTCTACAGTACGTGGAATTATGTCATGAAAAAAAGTGTTGAACTCAAATGCCCTTAATGTTTCCTGTAAAGTTAAAAGGAGATGAACTAGAAAATATGGAGATGTGGAGAAGGCATTAGTGGTTTGGGTCAAGAAGATATCTGTTGCTGCAAATGTTCCAGTTAATAGCAATTTGTTGAGAAAGAAGGGCATCAAAATTGCTGATAGGCTTGGAGTGGATTTCATTCCTTCCAACTGGTGGATTGATAGATTTAAGAAGAAATATGGTTTAGTTTACAAAGTAATTTGCAGAGATTCTTCTAGTGAGAATATGTTACAAGTTGATGAGTGGAGAAAAAGGAAACTACATGTTTTGATCAAACAATATAGAAAGTGTGATATTTTTAATGTTGATGATTAGAACTCTTTTATAACCTACTTCCTAATAAGACATGCATTCAAAGGACAGAACTACCATGGGGCAAAGTTTTACAGTGCTAGTGGGGGCTAATATGGATGGCTCAGAGAAACTACCATTGCTTGTGACAAGTAACCCCAGCTGTTTTAAACATGTGAAAACGCTTCCATGTAAATAAAGGAACAATAAATCAGCATGTTTTATTGTTCCTATGCTCCTTTTGATGAGTATTTAAAAGCTCTAGATTCAAAGATGGCAGGAGAGGATGGAAAAATTCTTTTATTTGTCAACAAATGCCCCGCTCATCCGAAAAACAACGAGCACTTAAACAATGTCCATGTGGAGTTCTTCCTTGGGTATTCCACGTCAGTTGTGCAACCAATTAGGGAGTGATCAAAGTTTTAAAGATACATTTTCATAAGTACCTTGTACATAAATTGCTTACCCTTGTGAAACTGAATGGAAAAGCTAAAAAGTTCAAAATTTCTTTGCTAAATGCAATGAACTATTTAGAAGCATCATGGGACACACTGAGCCCTACTGTTATAATTAATTCCTTTAAAAAGACTGGGATCTATAATGATATAGAAGAAAATGTTTAGTGTTGAAAGTGATGAACAGGAAGAAATTCCTTTTGACGAATGGATTTCTTACAGAGTAGTTTGGGATTTACAGTAAATTTTTATGATTATGTTGCTATAGACAATGATGTCATTGCATGTGAATTGCAAAATATTGAAGATATTTGCAATGAAGATCAAAAGATGACTAATAGTGAGTCTGAACAAGAAGATGAGCCTGCTGTACCAACATTCCGAGATGCAATGCTTGGCTTCTCTTCACTGCAGCAATTCATTCATAGTGTGCCTGATGATCCTGAGTCAATGTTGAAATGTGTTAGGGAAATTTATTTATTCTGTATGAAGCTCTCCCCAAAATATTTGAAGCAGTCTTCTCTGGAAAACTACTTGAAAAATTCTAAACATTTTTTAGTTATTTTTTTGTACTAGTTGTAATTATTGTAATTGATTTTTATTATTCTCATTACCTTTCTTCTCATTGCATCCTTGTTATAATTTTGAATTCTTATTAAATCATGACTAATAAATATTGTTTTGCATTAAATGACAATTTTTATTCTTGATAGTTTCCCTACAATTCACATGTATGTGAATCTTTTCATTTTTATTTGTATAGTAAATATTTCATACCTTTAGGTCATTTTTCCTTCGAAGTTCTAAACCTCCAGTCCACTGGAAAATTTTTTATCTGGGTTCTATTGTATATAAAACTTTTCAACAATTCACCTCAGATAATGCAGAACTTCAGTTAATCGGGCCTCTACTGTATAAGACATTCCACACACAATTCAGCAGAATGGACTCTGCAACACGCCGTATGAACAATAATCCAATAAAGGACTTCCAAAGCTGCTTCAATAACCTCCTGAGGCATTGATAATTTTGTATGCAAAAAGAGACTATTTCAAAGGAGGAAAGTCAATTAATTTGAACACCTTCCATGATGATGGGCAAATTTTATGTATAATCTAAAATGTTTTGATAGTATTTCCTTCAAGTAAATATTATTATAAAATCTATTATGAACAGAAGTCAATTTGTATATTCTCTCTTACATTTATTCATTCAAGTAAGTAAGTCCCAGTTTGACTGAAGTATATTTTTCTCCCCTCTTCCTACCTTGATCAGTACTAAGTACTGATTAAGGTAGCCTTTTCACGAGTATACAAATATATATATATATATGTTTGAAGTTTTTTTCCTGTCCAATACAATATATCAACAAATTATTGCCTATATGGAAATTCCCTTGAACCTCTAGAGATACGCATTGTCATTATTATATTTACAGGAATATTGAAAATCACACAGAAATATGCAGTCTATTAACAAGATTTGAGACACAAGCTAAAATTGAAATAATTCTTTGAAATTTGGATCCTGAAGATTGAAAAAAACTGAGTCCAATAATAGATATATAAGCATCAAAGATTACTGCAAAGAAAAATTGACTATTTTTTATGTGGTTTATAACTTTTTAAAAAATTTTGGTAATAATCCTACTCTAGTATTTTCAAGGTCATGATTAATATTAAAATAATTAATATTTTAATAATCAATTATTAATATTTAAAAAATAATCAACATTTAAAAGGATTTCAATATTGCATAATTTTTAAATTCTTAAAAACTCAAATTCCTATAAAAATACATGAAAAATGCCTAAAACCTTCTCATGAAGGAGGTAATAAAATAAATATTATTCAAATGACAAGAGTTGAAGGACATTATTATGCATGCAGAAAATAATAATTTCATGAAGAAACATATTGCCCTCCATTGAAAGAACATAATTTAAATATTTAATAATCTACAGGAGATCTATGGTTAGTAAGCATATTGCTGATTAACCATACATTGCAATCTTCAGATTTTTTAGAACACTATGGTGCCTACTTTTGTGGAAAAATAGCTAAACTATATAGTAGAGCTAATTAAAATATCTACGTTCAGAAAATGTATACACTGAGTTCTTTTATTACAGCTAAGAGAGATGATGAAGTCAAGAAGTGTGTGTGTGTGTGTGTGTGTGTGTGTGTGTGTGTGTGTGTGTGTGTGTGTGTGTGTGTGTGTGTGTGTGTGTGTGTGTGTGTGTGTGAATGTGTGAGAAAGCAAACAACTTGGGGCAAAGCAGTCAGGATGTCAACTATCAGTAGCGATGCTTCATGCATTAAGTAACTGCAGATAAAGGAACCACTAGGTGGCAGTGATCACAGTGTGCTGATGTGGGATTTACTCAAAGAAGTAACTACCACCAGGAGTAAAGGGAAGGGTTTTTGCTTTCGTAAAGATGACCACGGTGGTCTGAGAGTGTTTTTAAATTCTATACAGTGCGACCAACTGATGTTACCTACAGCAAATTCTAAATGGGAATCATTCAAAGAATTAATCTTGGAAGTTACCAGGCTTTTCACCAACTAAGAAATATTGTTCAAGGTTTAGGCCTAAATGGATGTCAGATGAACTAATGAGACATACAGCAAAGAAGAAAAATGCATGGGATACATATAAATTAACAGGTAATAGTAATAATGGCATCTGATGCAAGAAAGCAAGCATATGAGCTTATGTAGCATCAGCCAAAAAAAAAAAAAAATTCACACAACCATTCTCTCTAAATGTTTGTCCAATCCCTCCTTAAATTTATTTAACCTATCAACTTCCACAACAAGAAATGGAAGTTTGTTCCAGCAATTAACCACACACAGGCTAAAGGCAAATTTCCGCACATCTATTCTACAGCTGTCTTTCCTCAATTTGAATTTATGCCCCCTAAGGTTCGTAATCTGAACAAGTGGAAGAATCCCATTAGAATTCACCATGATCCACCTATTCAAGGCCTTACACGCCTCAATCAGATCACCTCGCAGGTGCCTATTCTCCAGCCACTGCAATTTGCAGAACTTAAGCCTCTCTTGGTAAGAGGATCCCTTCATTCCCCTCACCAATCTTGCTGCCCTTCTCTGTACATGCTCAAGCAAATCTACATCCTTCCTAAACCTGTACACAGTACTCAAGGCATGGCCTGACCATTGCCTTATACAGAGGGACAATCACCTCCTTTTCCCTGCTAGCAAAATTCCTGTATATCATTGACAAAACCCTATGACCTGCTCTGGCAGCCTGTCTGCATTGCTCAGAACACTTCATATCTGACTGCACAATTACTCCCAGGTCTTTTTCATTTTCTACCACCCTAAGTGTAGTACCACACAGTTGGTACATTCCTCTAGGGTTACTTCTACCCATATGCAGTACTTTGCATTTGTCAATGTTAAACTTCAGTTGTCAATTCTCAGCCCACCTTTCCAAATTTTCTAGATCCTGTTGCAGTAGCACACTGCTATTACTGTCATTAACAACCCTGCCAACATATCTATCATCTGCAAATTTCGACACTAAGCCTGATATACCTTCATCAATATCACTGATAAATATACAAAACAACAGTGGACCCAACACCAAACCCTGTGGGACTCCACTAATAACATTAGTCCACAAAGAGCAGCACCCATTGAAGGTGACATAGAAGCCTGTGGTAAACATAAGCTGGTCTGTAATCAAGTCACAAAGGAGGTTAGGCAGGCAAGGGCAGATTACAAGAAATCTTTGGAAAAGGATGTAAAGGAAAACAGCAAAAAGTTCTTTCTTTATGTAAATTCTAGAAGAAAGGGGATGAATCAGATTGGTCCACTTGAATCAGGGGATGAATCAGATTGGTCCACATGAACTGTTGATGATCTGGCTCAGATAGCTAACAAATTGAATGAGTATTTTGCATCAACATTTACACACATGAGGAGTTATTCATGGAAGGGAATGCCAGAGGTGTATTAAACTCTGGCAGTGATCTAAATGATATTGTAATAACTGAGAGCAAAGTGTAGCTGAAATTGTTGAAAATAGAAAGGCACCTGGGGTGGATGGGATCTTTTCAGTTACATTAAGGGAGGCAGCAAAGGAACTGTTTGTTTTTGTTTGGTTTTAGGAGCATTAGCAAATAAGGCCATATTGCTCCGGGAATATGCGGTGGTCATTCCCTGACCTTTCTGCATCCTCCGTATTTGGTGGTGACGGGCTCGAACCCCGGTCTAATCAAGAAGCGTGTGCTACGCACTGTTGCTCCTTCCCACCTGGCTAAGGAGGCGCCTCGCAAAGGAACTAAGCAAACCCTTAGCCATAATTATGAGAGCTTCCTTGGACTCTCAGGGGGAGGTACCTATGGACTGGAGATGTACCCCAATTCACAAAGGAGGATCAAAGGGTGACACGAGTAATTACAGACTGTTAGTTTAAATTCTGTTGCGGGGAAATTAATTTAATGGAGGCACTGGTTAAAGAAGCACTTCAAGATTATCTAGACAAGACTTCAGTTATAGTATGGTCACAGCATGGGTTTGTTAAGAGGAAGCCTTGCTGACCAATTTTGTTTGGATGCTATGATGTTGTCACAAAGGAACTGGATGCAAAGAATAATTTTCATATTATACATTTGGATCTTAGGATCGGTTTTGATACTGTTGCACATGGAAGACTGCTGTACAAATTGGAGCAGTGTGGCATTAATGGCAAGTTGCTGCACTGGATAAAGGGATGGTTGAGTGGGAGGAGAGAGAGAGAGAGAGAGAGAGAGAGAGAGAGAGAGAGAGAGAGAGAGAGAGAGAGAGAGAGAGAGAGAGAGAGAGAGAGAGAGAGAGAGAAGGGGGGGATAATCAATGGACAATGCTCTTCATGGACTAATGTTATTAGTGGAGTCCCCTAGGGTTCAGTGTTGGGTCCATTGTTGTTTTCTGTATTTATTAATTGTATTGAAAGATATATCAGGCTTAATGTCTAAGTTTGCAGGCGATACTAAGATTTGTAGGGTATTAAGGACACAAATGACAGTACGCTAAGGTCGGCAAGGTTGTTAATGACAGTATGCTACTACAACAGTATGTAGAAAAGTCAAGCGGATGGGCTGAGAGGTGGCAACTGAAGTTTAACAGTGACAAATGTAAAGTATTGCATATGGTAGCAGTAACCTCAGAGTAACATACCAACTGTGCAGTGCTACATTCAGGGTAGTAGAGAATGAAAAATACCTGGGAGTAATTGTGCTGCCAGATATGAAGTTTCTGAGCAGTGCAGACGGTTTTCAAGAGTAGCTCATGGTGTCTTGTCAATGATACACAGGAATTTTTCAAGCAGGGACATGCCAGTGATTATCCCCTTGAATGAGGCAATGGTCAGGCCACAACTTGAGTACTGTATACAGGTCTGGAGGCCTAATTTCAGGAAGGATGTAGGGCTGCTGGAACTAGAACAGAGAAGGGCAACAAGATTAGTGAATGGAGCAAAGGGTTGCCCTTACGAAGAAAGGTTAAAGTTAAGTTCTGCAAATTACAGTGTCTGGAGACTAAGCACCTGCAAGGTGCTCTGACTGAGGTGTATAAGGCTTTGAATGGTTTGAGCAAGCTCGATGCTGATGGAATTCTTCCTCTTGCCCAGATTAATAGTCATAAATTCAAATTGAGGAAAGACAATTGTAGAATACATGTGCAGAAATCTGCCTTTAGCTAGCAGATGGTTAATTACTGGAACAAACTTCCATCTATCGTTGTAGAAGTGGACAGATTAAATAAATTCAAGGCAGAACTAGACACACATTTGGAGTGAATGGATGGGTGAAATGGGAAGGGTTTTTTTTGGCTGATGCTGTATAAGCTTGCTATTTTGTTTGATATTGGTTTCACTTGTTCTCATCTAGGAAGGCTCATCCAAAACAAGCCAAAAATCAATATCAGACAACAAAGCAATATTCAACCACCAGAGTGCCTAGTCCTAAGTCTTTTCCTTCTATATATTAATTTCCCTTTAATTTCATCATGTAACAGAATTTGTAACAGAAGTACACAATATATAATTTATCAGATTGTAGATATCTAAATATATTCTCTTATATAGTTTAATTATTATTCCACAGGAAAAAGGCACCACAGAATTCCAAAACATCTGGAATAGTAGCAGAGACTTAGCTAAAGATGAAGTCATCAATTTAGTGAAAGCTATTACAATGAAATTACACATCTGCTGATTACACATACACAAAAGCAGATACCAAGTGTTGAGTGTAATGATATGATAATCAGGAATATTTATCAAATCCAGCTATATATCTAATAAGTAAGATATCTGTAGTCCTAACTTAGTCTTATCTTTGTAAATGTATCTAGTCTATTTATCTACATATTTGTATCATTTATCCGTTTACAGGGTTCTCTGGGATCGCCCTATAATCTGCTAACATCATCTAAGTTGTAGAGATTTGTGTTTGTGAACGTGCCACTGGTCTACTTTGTGGATAATTCTTGTCCCTTGCCACTGGGGAAAGGAGGAAGGACACCTGCACTACTTGTTGATGCTCTGTGCTGCCTGTGTTAGATCTTAGTTGTGAAATTAATGATCTGGATTTAATATATGCCCCGGTCTGCCTTCCTCACAATATGGTCAGTAGCTCAAATTGATGACATGACAATTCCTAAGTCTCCTCAAACACCTTTACACAGACTTTGGATGAAGATATATCATCTTGTGGAGATGAACAAATGGTAGTATCTGATAATAAAAAAAAAAAACATATATACCATCCCACAAGAGAGAACCTCATTTTGATTATCCAAATGGAACTAAATGACCTGATTTGAGATTCGCATCTTTCTAAGAGTCAAGCTGAGCTCTTGGATTCCATATGTTGAGTGAGCAAGTTCCATCAAGGATGGTACATAGTACAACACTAAACCATATGTGGATATTGTAGCTGCAAAGGTGATTTAATTTTTTTCTATGACAGGATATCTCACTCTTCTAGACTGTTTTTCATGACTTAAGGGATGATCTAAGTCCAAGCATAACTTCAAAGAAAATATTGTTGTTTTCTGTGTAAAAAAGCACAGCAAGGGGTTCCCATTACATTGTCAAGAACTGATAATCTGAAACAGCACATATTACTAGAACATTCATCATTCGCCACTAGTTGATAGTGAAAAAGATTTTATTGCTTCCTCTTTACATAGGATTAGGCTTAATAAAATTATTTCTAAAGTTAATAGACATAACTCCATATAGTCCACTAAGTCAAAGTTTTACCATTGAAAGCAGTGAAGTTGAGTTGTCTCAACATAAGCCTTTGCTTTAATTTAAGTTAGAATATAAATTAACCCATTTATGCCTGAAGTCAGAATTTTTTATGATTTTTACAATTATGTGAGAAAGAAGGATAAATAAAATCTAATGACATGAGAAACGCAGTTTTATTCATCAAAATATGATTTACAATGAAAATGCAAGGTGTCCTATATATAGGATGCTAGGAAAATACCTTACAAAAATATATTATTTTATTTAAGTGTTACTGAATATGGTTGGCCTTGAAGCATTTTTACATGTAACTAACCCTCTATTATATTTCTCACATCTTTTTTGTTGTTGTTTTCATGTGACAATGAGCACACTGTATTTGATTTTCTTGGAGAACAACCCAATGTGTATGCAGGCCAAATCGACTTTCATTCAAGTTTTGCTGTGGTCTTCCTCACTGGCCTTGTTGTGATGTATTGCAATATCGCTCTAATAAGATCTAGCCATAGTTCTACAAAAACCTAATAGGTCCACTGTATCTTTCACTTTGCTTATTCTATGTAGCTGCAGGCATTATTCACAGCTACATCTATCATATATGTAATAATCATAGAATGCCATTGTTTTTTTTCTCGAATACCAGTTCTGTACTTTTAGATACCGATGAGTAGTGTGAAGCCTGAATAATAGGTTTAACCCCCACTGCATTTTAAGAAAGGCTCACAACATTATCGTTCTATCTGCACACCAATACTTCATCGTTTAAGTCTGTAATAAAAAGTAAAATGAGCTTCTATCCCTTTTTTTAAATAATTTTTATTTTCCACTCAACAATTTGAGTGTGTCATCACGAATGGTTCCTGTAGCTTTGACCGACATCTCTTAACTTTTCCATTAGCATTATTCTAGCAAAACAGTTGTCAAAGCATAAATGAAAAGGTTTTGGAATGTGTTTCAATAGAATTTCAGCAAATCTGAAAACAAGATATCCCCCTAACACAAAGCTAATTTCTTTTCCTGCTCCAGTTGTAGGATTTCTTCCTTGATATATGGTTCAAACCACACAAATGTCCAAGTGTTGTAGCAATGCACCAAATCTTGTAATAAGTAATTAAGTAAGTAAGTAATATGTAATAAGTAATTACATCCATGATTTCCAAAGTATTCACACTTTGACAAGTCAATGTGTGAATACTTTGGAAATCATGGATGTAGTAGTAGTAGTAGTGGCATGTGATGCAAGAAAGCAAGTGTATGAGCTTATGCAGCATCAGCCAAAAAAAAAAAAAAAAATCATACCATTCCCTCCAAATGCCTGTCCAGTTCCTCCTTAAATTTATTCAACCTATCAACTTCCACAACGACAGATGGAAGTTTGTTCCAGCAATTAAGCACCCGCTGGCTAAAGGCAAATTTCCACACATCTATTCTACATCTGTCCTTTCTTAATTTTAATTTATGCCCCCTTAGGTTCGTAATCTGAACAAGTGGAAGGATCCCATCAGAATTCAGCGTGCTCAACCCATTCAAGGCCTTATACGCCACAATAAGATCACCGCGCAGGTGCCTAGTCTCCAGCCACTGCGATTTGCAGAACTTAAACCTCTCTTGGTAAGAGGATCCCTTCATTCCCCTTACCAATCTTGTTGCCCTTCTCTGTACACGCTCAAGTAAATCTACATCCTTCCTAAAATGGGGCCTCCAGACCTGTATGCAGTACTCAAGGCGTGGCCTGACCATTGCCTTATACAGAGGGACAATCACCTCCTTCTCCCTGCTAGCAAAATTTCTATATATCATTGACAAAACCCCATGATCTGCCCTGGCAGCCTGTCTGCATTGCTCAGAAAACTTCATATCTGACTGCACAATTACCCCCAGGTCTTTTTCATTTTCTACCACCTTAAGGGTAGTACCACACAGTTGGTAAGTTTCTCTGGGATTACTTCTACCCATATGCAGCATTTGTCAAGGTTAAACTTCAGTTGCCACTTCTTAGCCCATCTGCCCAAATTATCTAGATCCTGTTCCAGTAGCACACTGCCGTTAACAACCCTGCCAACCTTTGTATAATCTGCAAACTTCAACACTAAGCCTCATATACCTTAATCAATATCATTGATAAATATACAAAACAACAGAGGACCCAACACCGAACCCTATGGGACTCCACTAATAACATTAGTCCACGAAGAGCAGCACCCATTGATTACCACCCTTTGTCTTCTCCCACTTAACCATCCTTTTATCCATTGTAGCAACTTAACCTTAATACCATTCTGCTGTAATTTGTACAATAGTTTTCCATGCACAACAGTGTCAAAAGCTTTCCAGAAATGTAAATATATGATATCAAAATTATTTTTTGCATCCAGTTCCTTTGTAACCACATCATAATATCCTATCAAATTTGTGAGACAAGACTTTACCTTAACAAACCCATGCTGTGTCTGAATTATTGCTGCAGTCTTGTCTAGATGATCCTGCAATGCATCTTTAACCAGTGACTCCATTATTTTACCCGGAACAGAAGTTAAACTAACTGGTCTGAAATTACTTGTGTCACCCTTCGATCCCCCTTTGTGAATTGGGGATACATTTGCACATCTCCAGTCCGTGGGAACCTCCCCTGAGTCCAAGGATGCTCTCATAATTATGGCTAAGGGTTTGCTTAGTTGCTTTGCCGCCTCCTTTAATATAACTGGATAGATCCCATCCACCCCAGGTGCCTTTCTTATGTTTAACTTCAACAATTTCTCCTCCACTTTGCTATCAGTTATTACAAAATCATTAAGTATCCTGCCACAATTTGATAACCTTCTGCCATTTTCAAACCTTAATAATTTCTCATGTGTGAATGTAGATGCAAAATACTCATTCAGTTTGTTTGCTATCTGAGCAGGATCATCAACAGTCGAACCATCAATGTCAAGTGGACCAATCAGATTCATCCCCTTCCTTTTAGAGTTTATACAAGTAAAGAAATCCTTGCTGTTTTTCTTAGCATCTTTTGCCAAGGATTTCTCGTAATCTGCCTTCGCCTGCCTAACCTCTTTTATGACCTGATTACAGACTAGCTTATATCTGCCATAGGCTTCTAATCCCTTGATAATTTATATGCATCCCATGCATTTTTCTTCTCTGTTACGAGTCTCATTAGATAACCATTTTGGCCTAAACCTTGAACAATATTTCTTAATAGGTATGAAACTTTTAGTAGCTTCCACGATTAATTCCTTGAATGCTTCCCACTTAGAATTTACTGTTGGTAACATCGTCAGTTTATCCTACTGTACAGAATTTAAAAACTTTCTGAGACCACTCTACTCACCATTATGGAAGCAAAAACCTTTTCCTATACCCCTGATGGTAATTAAATCTTTAAGTAAATCCCACATCAGTACACTGTGATCACTGCCACCTAGTGGTTCCTTTATCTGCAAATTCTTAATACACGAATGATCACTGCTAATAACCAGATCAAGAATGTAAACAGTTGATTTGTGGAAAACCAATTCGTTTTGGTTACAAGATGTGGTGCATTGCTACAACACTTGGACATTTGGCATGGTTTGAACCATATCAAGGAAGAAATCCTACAACTGGAGCAGAAATAGAAATGGGCTTTGTGTTAGGGGAATATATTGTTTTCAGATTTGCTGAAATTCTATTGAAACACATTCCAAAACCTTTTCATTTATACTTTGACAACTGTTTTTCAAGAATAATGCTAATGATTTCCAAAGTATTCACACACTGACTTGTCAAAGTGTGAATACTTTGGAAATCATGGGTATACTGAAAAAAACTTTTCATTCAGATGATTCATCAGAGGTCTGAGTTTAGAAAATTTATCAGAATCATCTAATTTAGTGTTGTCAGTAAAGTGTAAATTTGAAAAGACTGCCTCACATCTATCACGTCTCATTACATTGGCAGCAAAAGAATGATGAGTATCAGATGCATTTTCCCAAAACATCCTTCTTGATGCTGAATAATAGCCAAACAGAATTCCTAAGTAAGAAGCACTTCATTTCTTTGTTCGTTACCTGCAAGTTTTGATTTTTGTTGAAAACTATACCTATTGATTTCTGTGGCAAATACACTTATATCATCATCAAAGAATAATTCAAAATATAGTGATGGTGACAGATTTTGGTTTTTGAGTTGTTCCATGTGAATGTCTTCTGCTGACCAAGTTGCAATTCTAGGCTCAATGTTTCTCTTTTCTCATTTGCACTTAAGTAGATATTTCTTCATTTTTTTCCTTTGGAGGGGATTTTTTATTCCTCATCTTCAACTGAAGAATCATCTAAAGCAGCTTACGCATTAATCATGCTTACAAGCAAATTATTTATCATTCCTGGACCATCTTCTTCACCAGAACCTTCATCAGTAATATTTCCAGTTGAATTCTCAGATGGTAATATAGTAATAAAATTTATTTTCTTTATCATGGGTAGAGAGCTATCTTCAGCTGAATCCAAAATGTCATTTAGTTTTGAGTAAATTTGGATTTACTGTTGAACTGTTTAGGGTCCATTCTGCTGGGGGCGGGGGATGTCAATATGTATGTGTGAATGTATGCACATATCTATTTATGTATATAGACAAGAATGAATATATCTTGTATTGCATATATGTGTAAACTGAAAGAATCAAACGGTTGTAATATCCTTACCATCAGACATTTTGCTATGCAAATGCCTTGCATCCTAAATATACAACACTGATTTGTAAATGCATACAACCCAAGCTCATTTCTGTTGATAAACTTAAAACTTATACTGGTTAAAATTTAATGCTTTTTGATTAAAATAAACATAAAAAATGAATTTTAGAACTGACAAATACTCAAACACTTATCTGTGTGAATAGGATATGTGTGAAAATTGAAACTCAAAAATTTAGCTTTTTTGATAAGAGCCAACAATAAACCTATCACTTAAAAGTTGCAAACAACACTGAGTATATTTTCTCCAAAAATTCCTGGAACACGTGGGCATAGTACTTTTCCATTTTCTATGTAAGCACATTTCTATGAATACTATTATACTTATAAAAAGAATGCTAGGCATAAATAGGTCAATAAATCATTCTGCAGCCCTCAATGCAGAATTTTGTTTTTATTATAATGTTCTTTCATTCCACAGCAGCATCTGCTAAATGTTATATAACTGGAGAATGGTTTAGATAGTTATGAGACTTATTTTTTTCCCAGTACCTTATATTTTGTGGCCCAAAAATATCAACACATATAGAATAAAGCAAAAAATAATAAATTCACTCCTTATTTAATCTTATAATAATGTCATTCATTATGTTTCCTTTATAGCTTTTAAATAACCAAGAACAGAACTAAAGTGAATGAAGATGTCATTTAACCAAATAGCAACTTGATTTCAAAGACAATTTTATTCTTCATTTTGGTTTGACATTATCTATTTCTATACTTGTTGTTGAGGGAAAATCAATGACAAACTAGTTTCACACCTATATGCTGTGACTTGCTGCATTCACGAATGTTGCCCTATAATAATAATAAGATTGCACGATTATTTGTATATTTTCTAAGGACTAGGCTGTGGACCACACTTTGGGAAATACAAAAAATTATCTTTAAATATATCTTTTCCAGTTTAGTCAAGATATAATTATACTGAGAAAAAATAACCTGTTCAAGCACATTTTTGGCAACAATTCTGGAAAAAATACTTCTCTGTCTGCATCTGTTTTGAAGGAGAGAAGAAATTTTCTGGCTGCCTCAGAAGCTGCAAGTCTCACCTAAAATTACAAAAGCAGTTAGAATTCAGCTTGCTTATTGACAGTTATTTAAAAATAGCATAACACATATGCATTAAATACTTTGTGGAGATAAAATGGAGATAACATTGACCAAGTGGTCTTTAATATACTGTATTTAAAGAATAAAGGAGGTTAGGAAAGGGGGAGCATACTCATTTAAATTCACAAAATTCATTAGATAGCCAAGGATACCAATCTCATTTATGAATGATGGAAAATTTAAAACACTTGTTTAAAATTTAGTTCTTTTCCTTTTGTGATTAGTTAGTTTAATGTACAAAGTGCATTAAATTTCAGGCAAGTTAGCAAATAGTAAAAATTCATTATGTCACAAATAAGTCAACCAATTGATATGAAAATCTGTTAGACTCCTAAAATTTCCAAGTAAGCATTGAAATTTTGAAATGGATCAGAGCTCCTGTTCCAAATTTATAGCAATACTTCTGTAGGGGAAACTGGGGAGGGAATGCAATGAAATCAGAATTGAACTTGGAACCGTTCCAAGGACCAAAAGAATATATGTTAAAACCATTCTTTCACTTTTGCCAATTTTTGTAAGGGGAAACTAGGGCTGTGAAATCATAACTAGACCTTAAATATTCCCAAAGAACAACAAAATAGTTTGAAAATTTGGCCTTGATCCCACTTTTCCTTCTAGACTAATATGCAAAATATACTTTCATTCATATGAATAGATTTCTGTGGTGGTGGTGGTGGGTTATGACTGATTTTAAAAATTTCCAGAGACCAACAAAATATACACTGAAAATGTGGAATCGATTGAAAATTTTCTTATTAAAGAATGTCTAAACATTCAACGACATACTTCCATTACCAAGTTAGGTAACTTATGCAATGTGCTACATTTCAGGTGAAGTCTAGGTTCTTCTTTAAAATTAATTGGATTTTTTTTTCTATGATTAACTGAAGTGAAAAGTAAATATCTTCTTATCAATTAATGACTAAGATTAAAACTTTATAGAACATAAAATAAAACTCTATATGTCTTACATTCCCTAAACTTGGCCTCTTCACATACAATTTTTTTTCAGCCTCTCTTCTCTATCTCTCATTGTCTCATTTCATAAGCAATACCTCTCTTCTCAGATAACAATACATACATGCAAAGTGTGCATAGACTAGGTAAAGCTAACGATACTGCATTAAAAGTATATTAAATCCATGAACTTCTTTTTTCCATAAAAATTTTTAGAAAAAAGCAATGACAGGAAAAATATTTGCTGGATATTTCTATTTGTCTCAGTTTAAAGAAATTTGGGATGGCTTAACGAAGTTTTTAAAAGACTTAAATATAAAATTTTATAAACATCCATCCACTGGGAAAAGATCTGTTGCAATGAATGAACAGACAGATGGACATGGTGAAAACATTAAGCGCTAACACACCTAAAAAGTGCCAGGGCCACTAATGTGTTTTTGCAGACAGCACACTGGTAACTGCAGTGAATAGTCTAAAAGCTTTCCATATATTTATGGAAAACACTTGGACTTTAACTAGGTTATATAGCTTTTTCCATATTAGATAGAAGATTAATTAATACAGCAGGCCCTTGTTATAATATGCAGTTCGCTCTATGCTGATTTGCTATAATACTGTTCTTATATTACAACCCATATCTCACTGTAACGCTGTCACAACTCACTATAATGCTCTTTTACCAGCATACAGATTAAATTTTTGGCATGTTTAACGAAAACGTTTCATCTGATGTAGTCGATAGCTTGAATATGAATAGCAAGACAGCATTAAAAAGTTTCCCACACCAACTTGCAAAATTTTCCCATGCTCAGTGAAAATTTTTTCCATGCTAATTTAATTGCAGTACAGTGGCTTGTTACGTAGTTCCGAGATCAACATTTTAAAAAATGATCAAGTATATTGCTTGTAATATTTGCATTATATGCATTAATCCGAAGTCTAGTCATCACTCAGTACAGTGTTAGGTAACGGACAGTTTACTCGAACAGTGTATAATAATTAATGCAATGCAGTTACATTTTCGAAGATGAATAATGGCAGATAAGAATTAAAAAGCAACAATGTCTGGATGCGGTACAAAGCCTACTAAGGTAAGAAAAAGACTGAATTTGAAAAGTAAATTATACATTTTTGAAGTGAATCGATTCTGTTCAACGACAAGTAGATGTGGGCAATCATTTAGGACTGGCAGATTCAACTGTAAGAATAATTATAAAAAAATAAAGAATTAATTTTAGCAGTGGGAAAGACAGCTGTTCCATTGCAAACAACTAAATTAGTTATGGCTAGGCTGGCTATTATAATTGAAATGGAGAGACTTCTAAATAATTTTATTGAAGTAATATCCAACGTACAATTCCGTTAAGTTAAATATTATTAAACAAAAAGCAATTAGCCTATCTGATGGTCTGAAGAAAGCTCAGAAAGCTGAAAAAACAAAAACAAAATATGGAACCATTTAAAGCTAGTAAGGGCTGGCTCAATAGATTTAAAATTCAGGGAGAAGCAGTAAGTGCAGATCAAGAAGGAGACAAAACATTCAAAAAATAACTTCTTAAAATTATTGAAGAGAGGTGTTATACTCCTCAACAAGTTTTTAACATAGATGAAACAGGACTTTTTTGGAAACGAATTCCTAAAAGAAGTTTTATATCGAAAGAAGAAAAAAACATGCTAGACTTCAGCGTGGCGAAGGATCAGTTGACTTTATTGTTGAGTGGTAATGCTGCAGGGAATTTAAAGTAAAACCCCTTTTAGTTTACCAGGAAGAGGGACAATACAATCCAAAATCGACCAAGATATGAAAACTTGACAGACCAGGGTCATCAGATCAAGGCATCAAAGGCAGATATTGTTGAGATATCAGAGACATGGTGTCACATAGATATAAGCAGTGCAGAATTGGAATTTGGGGAGTACAATATGTACAGAAAGGAAAGACAGGGTAGGAAAGGAGGAGGGAGTTATGCTGTTAGTTTAGAAACACAAAATCTAAGGAAGAGAATCCAGTTGACATGGGTGGACAGTGCAATGTTAAATCAGTTTGGTGTGACATAAACACTGGGAAAGGGAAACAGAGTAAGAGTGTGTTATAGGCCTAATGACTCTGATAAATACTAATGAACAGTTGTGCAGAGAAATAGAGTGGGAAAGTAAAACAGAATGTCCTGTAATGGAGGATTTTAACTTTCCAGATATTGACTGAAACTTGTGGTTTGGTCACTCGCATGCTAGCAAGACGTTTGTGGATTTCTTGGAGGATTGTTTTCTACAGCAACATATTCGATGGGCACCCAGAGGGAGTAATACTCTTGATCTGATTATCAGCAGTCATTATAAATACATTAAGAATTTGCAGATAAAGGAACCAATAGTTGACACAGTGTAATCACAGTTGTCATAATGTAATCAGAATTCCGTAATCACGGAATTCTGATTACATTATGATTATATGGTAATCACTATTCAGAATTCAAATGGCTGTAGCTATATTTTTTTTATTTAATGCAAATTTGAAATTACACAATATATATTTGATACAAACATTATTTATTCAATACAATGCACTAATACGCTAATTTTTAATTTTATTTAATACAAAAAGAGCAAAAAACTAGTAAAAACTAAAACTAAACTATACATTGTCTTTTAGATTGAGTTAGTTCTCAAAAACAGTATGGACTCAATCAAATCTTCTTTCATCGAAGCACGTAAATCAGATTTTATTATTGTGAGTTCTGAAAACAGCCTTTCAACACTGACTTGGGTAGGTGGTAGAGCAGTAACGCAAAAGGCTGCATCTTGAACTATTAGTGGATCTGTTTTTATTGCATCTATCACATGTAACTTTGATGTACGACCTACTTTCTCCACTAAAGTTAAAGCTTGATAGAAATCAAAGTGGAACTTCTCATAACTGGTTGCTTCCAGTGCTGCAGCTTCTCCTTTGTTGGTATTTGTATTACTAGCTTGAATGCATCTCTTTTTTATTTTTTTTTGGTGATCAAGCTGTTTTTCAAAATCACATTCATCAAATTCTGAACTAGAAGAAGAAGGTGATGTGTCAAGCTCAGGGGAGGCCACATAATCTTCTTGCTTTAATCCTGTTATTTTTTCACTTAAATCAAGTAGTGCAGCTTTTCCTCTGGCTACCTAATCCTCTGATAGCAAAATTCTGTAATTTGGATCAACATAAATTGCTGCTAATAAGATATCATTTTCTATTAAATTAGTTTCTCTGTGTTCCATAGACTGTTTGATTCCATCAGCAATGAGACCACCAATTTGGGAAAACTTGAAGATTAGACTTTGTATCCTGGATCATTCTTTGTAGAATGATCCAGGTGTTAAGTAAGACTCTTGGAAGTTGCATTATATGGGTGGCGAAGTAATCTTTCAAGCTACTCAACTTCTTCCCATTCATGATCAGATAAAGTTATTTCAGGATTTGCCATATCAATAAATAGAGACTTTAATTACAAAAGACGTTTGATCATTAAATAAACACTGCCCCATCTAGTAGCTTGATCAATTAGAGCTCCTTTTCCACAGCACCTCTTCAGAATAGCATCAATCTTGGGGGTTCAAGCAGCTACAGCAACCTGGCGCAACTTACTTATGAGATTAGCTGCATGAGCTCCTTTCAGACCATCACGGATTGCGAGCTGTAAAGTATGCAAACCACATCTCATAAGGACACCAGAGAAGAGAAGTCAACAGAAGTTCCCTTGGATCCTACCTTGCCTGATGGCACAGTGTATGAAAAATCTCTAGCCTTGAAGACAGCATTAGAGAATGTTTTCAAAGAACCATCAAACAGAATTACAACAGGTATTAGATCGCGGATTGCAAACATTTTTAGTAAGATGGAAGCCATGCTGATAGAGACCTTCCTGGAAAATGAAAAGGCAAACGTGAAGATACAAATCTACGAACAATGTGGGGCAAATCAAATGCAACAGCGTGCCCCCACATATGTCCAGGCGCTGAGGAATGGCTCAAACCAGTTACAACCAAACGAAGAAGGGCAACAAGAAAAAAGGCAACCACTCTTGAAAACACCAAACTTGGTGGTTCTCAGACCGACAACCCTGGAAAACGCTGAAAATGTCCAATCCAGCGAAGAACTGAAGGTTAAATTTATGAAAGAGATGAAAGATGACTTGAGGACTACTAGAATTAAAACAATAAGAAAAACAAGAAGCACGGGACTAATAATAGAAACAGAAAATAAGGAAGATATACAGGCAATAATGGAAAACCCAAAACTTGTCAAGTTAGGGCTAACAGCGGAGCCGCCAAAAAAGCGTGGGCCTTCAATTATAATATTTAATGTAGACCAAGACGTAACGCCTGAACAACTAGCAACTGAAATTGTCACCAGAAATTTAAGGAATTTAGCCCAGGAAGAACAAAAAAAATGCACGGTAACACCAAGGTATTCAACCGGTACCAGATCGGGAACCAATAGGAACTGGGTAGTTGAACTAGACCCATCTGCATGGCAACAGCTGAAAAACTGCAACAGAATATATATAGAATGGGGATCCCACCGGTTCCGGGAGCATGCAGCGGTGCCGAAATGCTTTCGGTGCTGCAAGTTCGGACACACAACCCACACCTGTACTCAGACAACGCCTACTTGCGGCCATTGCTCTGGCAAGGGCCATGAGTACAAAACTTGCCCCAACAGGGAACAGGATCCAACCTGTGCCAATTGTAAAGCAGCCAAAATGGAATACACACATTCGATCAGAGATCCAAATTGCCCGGTCTATATCAAAGCAAAGGGTCAATACCAAAAGAGAACCAACTATGGAGACAAACAATAAGAAATATAATACATCCAAAATAGAGATCATCCAACAAAATGCACAAAGAGCCAGAGCAGTGGCAGAACAGCTAAGGATAAAAGCTGACGAAATCAATGCAGACATCCTCATACTCCAGGAGCCGTACACCCACTCTAAACGGGTGTGTGGATACCCAATCACATATAAGATAGTACACGAAGAGGAAGATACCCCTTGGGCGGCGGTAGTGGTACGCAACCCAGACTACACAGTCACGAAAGTTAAACAACTATGCTCGTCATGGGCAGCTTGTGCCCACGTATTGACGCCACTAGGCCAGTTCTACATAGTGGCACTGTACTGTAGACCAGGGGAGGACATTACCCCAGCTACACAATACCTTCAAGTTTTGGTAGACTTGCTCCCGGACGAGAAAATAATCATAGGGGGAGATGTCCATTGCCGATCCCCCACCTGGCACAGCCTGACTGCGGACAGAAGCGGAACTCGGAACGGGCAAATACTAGACGAATATCTTTCTAACTCCCCGATCATGGTACTAAATCGGCCACACCAACTGCCCACGTTCTGTAACACACTGTGGGAGGCCACGATCGACGTCACGCTGTCCACTAGGAACGTCACAGGCTATATTAAGGATTGGCTTGTTCGGGATTCGTGGACAATGTCCGATCACAGAGTGATTACCCATCAGATAGCAAGGTCACTTGACAGAGCCCCAATATCCAAGCAAATACAGAGCCGATATGCCATTCGCAAAGCAAATTGGGAACGTTTTAAGGAAATCCTAATACCAGCAACGGCCCAACATCTAACTGAGACAAATCAGCTCGAGGAACCCAATAAAACCCAAACTAAAGTAACCAAGATAATAACAGAAGCCAGCAACGCAGCAATAAAAAGAAGAAGCCCGATCCGGGGGGCTGTCCCGTGGTGGACCCTGGAAATTCAACAGCTCAGACGGGAAACAATTACAAGAAGAAAACAATTCCAACGGGCAAGGCGTACATGGCCGGCCCATGAGGTTGAAGCTTTAAGGGAAAGATATAGAGAAGCCAGAAACAGCTACACAAATGCGATCGTCAAGAGCAAACGCAAGGCCTGGGAGACCTTTGTAAGCACAACAGGGAACACCGAACCCTGGGGTGTGGTATACAAGATAGTGACGAATAAACTTCCCAGGGGGGAAGTCATTTCAACCACCCAGACACCACAAGGTGATTATACCACCACGTGGCAACAATCTATAAGCAATATATTGGATGCCATCTTCCCGAAACCAATAGAGCCATCACTGCCAGAGCAACTTATCATCTGTCAAGATAATGAAGTTTACTCAACAGACACTCAGGAGCCACCCTTCACACGGGATGAACTACAACAAATGGCAACCACGATAAGAAATAATAAATGTCCAGGCCTGGACTACTTAGAACCCGAAATTATTAAGAAGACCGTGGAGATCGTTCCAGACCTCCTCTTACACCTATATAACAGCTGCTTGGCTAAGGGCATCTTCCCCAAAAAATGGAAGACAGCAAAGGTAAAATTAATCGCCAAAAATTCGAACAAACCACCCCACCTGCCAAACTCCTATCGGCCAATAGCCCTGCTGCCGGTTGCAAGCAAACTGCTTGAAAGACTACTCTGTACAAGGATAAATCAGCATTACCAGGCAGTGAAACTCACAGAGACATCGCAATACGGATTCAAGAAGGGTTCGTCTACTGTGGAAGCCTTGCGTAGCCTATCGGAATCAGCAGCAAACTGCAATAATAAATATCTTCTAGCCATCTCTGTTGACTTCGCTGGGGCATTCGACACCATTTGGTGGCCGGGTGTACTGGCAAGACTAAGGCTGGCACATGTGCCGATCAACTTATATTCCATAATTAGGTCTTATCTCTCTGAGAGACGCATCATCGTGGAAGCACCTTATGGTAGAGTGAATCGTGATGTCCACAGGGGCTGTCCCCAGGGTTCTGTTCTGGGGCCGCTCCTGTGGAATATGGTTTTGGATGGGTTCTTGGCTTTGCACCTTGGTGATGTGCGCTCCCAGGCCTTTGCTGATGATTTGGTCCTCACCATTGCTGCAGATAGCCGGGCCCAGCTAGAGGAAAAGGCCAATCAGGCAATGCTGATATTGCAAAACTGGACCAGAACCCACTGCCTGACGATATCAACAACAAAGACGTCCTCCGTCCTGCTAAAAGGCAAGCTTGATATACGTAGACCGCCACAAATAAAGGTGGGACCTACCACAATAAAATTAGTGACCCAGTTAAAATATTTAGGAGTTATACTGGATGGTAATCTTACTTTTAAACACCATCTAACTTATATCAGAGCCAAAATCAAAAGATTTTGGCTCTGATAAAACAACCTTCCTACCGATCATCACTTTATAAAACAACCTTCCTACCGATCATCACTTACGCAGCAATATGGTTTTCCAAAACAGGAACTGTAGTAAACCGACGCATCCTTGATGCAACGCAAAGAACAATCCTACTGACAGTTACACGTGCTTGTAGGACAACCAGTACCCACGCGCTGCAGGTCTTGGCCGGAGCTCTTCCCCTTGACTTAGAGATCATGCGTAGGGGAATGAACTACCACATAGAGAAAGGAATACCTTGTACATACCATGGCTATACTGTGGACGTTAATGCACCACAAAAAAATGAAAAGACAAGGCTGCAAAAACACCTGATGCAAGTTTGGCAGGAGCGCTGGGCCAACTCAAATAAGGGAAATATCACCAGGAAATTCATTCCGAACATCGACAGGATGTACCCCAGTCCCCCAACTTGGTTTCATCCTGGCTTATACACCGCCTATTTATTGACTGGTCACGGGGCCTTTACAGCCAAGCTGGCAGCGCTGGGGATTGAGGTGGATCCGAGATGTGCCTGTGGGGAGCTTGAGTGCTGGGAGCACATTATGTATGATTGCACCCATTATGAGGACCTCAGGTGCAGACTGATCACTGCAATACACTACCTCCCCAAGAACTTGGAATCACATCTATTGGACTCACTTGAGGAATACAGGGAACTAAAGGAATATGCCCAAAAACTATTTGGTAGGCGTAAAACATTGATAGCCATCTACAGAAGGTAAAAAAAAAAAAAAAAAAAAAACACAGAACATGCGTGGAGAGGACTCAAGGAGAACCTCGCCCAGGAACCTGCTTACTACTAATCATCTAAAACCAGCGATCGCAAGAATAACCCCATGGAGCTGTGGATCTTCCCATGATGAAGAGAACCAGAGCCATAGCTAACAGACCAACAATGGACCTGACCAGTGTTCATAGCTGAGGAAAAATATGGCTACCAATGACAGAGAAGACCACCGAAGATAGAGAACTCCAAGTTGCTGCCTCAACGGAGCCATATTGGCTCTATGCTCTGCACTCTCTTGTGCAGTGCAATTCTTTTACTCCCACACCCGGCAGGGGTGGGAGGTGACGGCTTGCTGTCGCCTCTCTTCCCTGCCACACCATTTCTTCCCTCTGGTGGGGCATGGGCATGCCTCACTGAAAAATTGGGAGTCACCTACCCTATCGACCCTCTTCTTCCTATTTCACCCACCAGCCTTCATTCTCTCCTCCCAGCACTTTTTCTTGCACAGCGTATAGCCCTACACGTCCAAATTTAAATACACCAAAAAATTTCGCCCAACCTTTTAGGCACTTCAGAAACAGGCTTTCAGCGTCAACCCCATATTAGTGCTTTAATGTAAGTGATTTAAAATCAACCGCGGTCGTTCCAATTTTATTTTAGGTCCTAGCCACTAAAATCCCAGGAAAGTAAGTGGCAGGACCAGCCAGAGTACAATTGACTCAATGGTAACACCCGGCTAGCCTCCACGTGGCGAGGTATGGACAACGTCTGGTCCCATTAGGGGCCTGGCGGCCAATAAGCCGGATAAACAATGGGCACAACATATAACACTACTCATGACCCACACACTTCTAAATCTCTGGCTTTGACAGGGTACTGTCACCGATACATAGAACATTCGCGGAGATGGGAGAAATCCCAGGAGCCGCTAGACCCTCAATATACCTCATACCTCATACCTCATGTTGTATGTTGACGTTGGGGAAAGTGAAACCAATGAAAGTGTTTGCAATAGCATCTGTAATGGCTGTCAACTGTCAAATTCTGAGATAGGGACCGAGTTGCGGCCACAGAAGGAATGTATTTTTCCGGATTCATGAAGTTTTTGAAGGCCTACTTCTTGTACTTTGGGTGGTAAAGTAGGCAACCGAGACAAGAACTGGGCTTCACACATATGATGCACTACCTGTTCATCAAAATTCAACCAGTGGATGAACCGAAAGGGATGTTTATGCTTTTCGCAGTGCCCACGATATGGAGGGAATCAACAAATCACGTCAGAGACTGTTACTTCTGTATGGTGCCTCCTATTAGAAAAGGGATGACAATGAATAAAAAGTGGACAGTGATGTACCCAAATATACCATCTGCCTGTTTGTTTGGGGATTTATTAGGTGCATCGGCATCTACAGCCATAGTGTGCCATATACCATCTGCAATTCATCCCTGGCCTCACAGTGAAATACTACCTATTCCTAAACCATCCGATCATTTTTCTATACAATCTGATGAAGATGAAGACACTGATGAACATTAACTTCATATACACAAAGAAGTACAGCAGCCATCCATGCCAAGAGATACATCATTTTATCCAAACCTTTATCCTTTGAACCACATAAGATCACTCAAAGTGAGCTTAATGTCCTCAGGAGATCAAACTGCCAAAGAATAAGGCAGAGCTTTTGGCCTCAAGGCTACACCAGTGGAATCTTCTAGATCATTCTGTGAAAGTGACAACATTTCATACTTCAAAATAAAGGCTATGATAAATTCTATCAAATAGAAGGTGAACTCACTGTTTGTAAGAATGCTGATGGTCTAATGGCAGCAATGAACATGAAGCACATTCCGGAAAAATGGCGGCTATTTATAGACGCTTCTAAGGTTAGCCTTAAGACTGTGTTATTATGGAAATATGATGCCTTCAATACCTCTTGTGTGTGACATCCACAAATAAGAAACGTACGGAAACATGGAGAACGTCCTCTAAAGTGTGCATTCTCAGAAGTATGAGTGGCATATATGTGGTGATTTAAAGGTAATTGCCATTTTATTAGGACTAAAAAAGGGTACACTAAGTATTGTTGTTTTCTCTGCAAGTGGGAAGTCATGCCAAAGATATGCACTATGAGAAGAGGAGTTGGTCTCAACTAAAATCATTAACACCTGGAATGAAGAACTTAGCATTTGAACCTCTGGTAGATACAAATAAAGTTTTGCATCCACCACTCCACATCAACTGTGGCTCGTGAAAAATTTCAAGAAGGCTTTCGAAGTGAGTGGTCTTGCATTCACATATTTGCAAGACAAATTCCCAAGACTTAGTACAGAGAATATATACAAATATGTGAATGCAGGACCACTCACTTCGAACTTTTCAAAGACGAACATTTCAAATGTGTTCTTAGTGATGGTGAGAAATCAGCATGGAAAGCCTCTCTAAATGTTTCCGGCTGGTTTTCTAGGAAATGTTAAAGCCAGCAACTATAGGCAGCTTGTGGAAGATCTCATTACTTCTTGAGAAAAGATCCAACTGGCGATTCATCGGAAACAGGAATGGCAAAACTGTTGGACAACCTCAACCAATGGAGAGAGAACACATAAGTTCCTACCCAATGTCGACAAATTCTATCTAAAATCACCACCCTGATTCCAACCAGGACTATACTCAACATATTTTCTAACAGGCCACAGACCCTTCAACGACAAACTTGTAGCCCTCGGACTGCTTGAGGACCCACAATGCTCATGTGGGGAAATAGAGATATGGCATCACCTGATGCACCAATGCCCAAATTATGAGGACCTGCATGGGAACTTCATCACACAGCTTGCTTACATATCCCAGGACTGGGAACACCACCCCCTGGACTCCTCAAAGTATGTGCAACACCTCTTCATGAGAAGAAGAGCTACAGTAGTAACAAGAAATAGACAACAATGAAAATAAAACCCAATGCCGTATCCCAAGGATGTGGACCAATAATAATAGAGGACATGACAACTCCTGAATGTGACCAACAACCCAGATGAGACCAAGCACAGGAACGAGATCATCAGCTGAAGTACAACATTCGACCTGACATGACAATAACAAGATTTAGACCAACTACCAACGTAGGACAATAAACCTTGTTGACAATGCACCAATGGGTAATCCAAACTGGGCCCTAGCCTGGCTCACTTTAATTCACACTCCCTGGCATTGGGAAGAGACAACTGTCTCCCCCCCCCCTGCTGCTCCTCTCTTCTCCTGGTGAGGCACGGGCATGCCTCACTGACCACCAAGGGACATCTTCTCTGTCACCCCCATACTTCTAACTTTCCCCCAGCCTTCAGTCTCCTCCCCTACTCTATCTATACACCAGCGTATGTCTAAATTTAATCACGAAAACTGAACTGCAATCAACAACATTTGGCCTTCAATTCTAGCATCCCGCACCTTTTCTTTTTTTTTTACATAGGCCACTGAAATCTCGGGAAATCCCTAGCCACTGAAATCTCGGGAAACTAGGTGGCAGGGCCTGCCAGAGTAAAATATAGAGCTACTGGGTACCTGGTCTGCCTCCACGGGGCCAAGTGCGGGCAATGTTGGGTCCCATCAGGGGCCCAACGGCTAAATGGACACATATACATGATCCATACACTTTTAAATCTCTGGCCTTTACAGTGAACTGTTACACCTACAATGAAAGGAACACGGAGATGCGAGAAACCCCTGGTGCTGATTGACACTAAATACACTTTACTTCTTATTAAAAACTGGGGTGCAACATGTTATTGAAGATGCACTTCTTGCATCACACCTGGATTTCTTCCCACAAACTGTGGTGCCATCAGTGATGAACATGGTGAGCATTTCCACCAAGACATCACAGCAATGGAACAAAGATACAAAAGTAAATGGAGTGCCATTGTGTTCTGATTATTGTTGGATGATGAAAAGGGATGCTCTGAATATAAGCGAGAAGTGAAAAAAAGGTCCCATGTTTGATACATGGTATGTTCGTAGCTACGTCTTACTACCACATAAATAAAAAATACCTTGCACAAATATAAAAAACTACTTTTTTCCGAAACAAGAGCCAATCTGCCATTTTAAGCACTATTTCTGTGTTTAGCACCCCAAAATCTATCAAGTAAAACTACTTTCATGCCCGTAACAAGATAAGAGCCAAAATTTTCTGTTCAGTGTTATAGATACTTTTCCCTTTTGGGTTGTCGGCAGTGTATAGTCCAAGGTCCCCCCCCCCCCAACGAACGGTACTGGACAGCTTCATAATTTTTGCATGCAAATTTCCAGTGATCCATGCAGCACAATATTACATATGAAATTTGTAAGAAGACCACACTCACCTGACTCCAATTATCGCCAAGGCCTTTACCAATAGCACTGCTAACTTGATGACCAAACCGTTCAGCTTGTAAAGGAGAAGGTGCAGAAGTGGTATCTTTGCAGGAGAGGGAAGGGAGAAAGCATAATTTAAGGCAATACAAAAATTTCTTAAAGAATTCATAGTAAAACATCAGCACCATGTGATAAAAGTCCATTAAATTACTGATATCTTGATGCTTTATATTTTCTACAAAGTTTATATATACAGGGGGGTCCCTGATATTCGAGTATTCATTGTCCGAGTCCCTATAGTTACAAGGTTACAAATAATACATTAAAAAAATACGAAAACATAAAAAATATAATAGTATCTATGTAAGGCACATAGATACTATTATATTGTATCTATGTATGCACAAAGTGGAACTAATATGACATGCGCAAGTGATATACAGAGGTGTAAAAAGTTTACAAGTTTAAAAGTTTATTTAATGTTTATTATATGATTGAAGATTTCAGTGAAGGGGAAACGCACTTCACCATAATGATGTAAACACACTGAATTCCAGCTATCGGTAATATCGCAAATGCAATAAGATCGAGTTTACTACCCATTTATACAATGTACAAACAAAAGAGGGCAATAAACCAAAAACTGCAAATTGTTTTTATTGTTTTATGATGGTGACCTCCAGAAATGTGCTTTAAAAATATATCAGAGGTGTTCAAATTTGAAGCACTTGTATCCTGTTGACTCGACTCAATCTACCTATGGTCAGTTTCTCGTTTACTCTTGCTTGTAGTATTTGCGTCTGTTATTTTCGATAATTTTTACATTAAGTGAATTCTTGGTTTTCTTATTTTTATTAAACAAAGTGAAGTGCTGAGGATAAAACATCACGGGAAAAAAAAAAAAAAAAAAAAAAAGTTATGGTTTAGATGTTAAATTAGAAGTTATACATTGTAAAAGAATTGGAGAACAAGTAATCAATATCACGCATTCCCTTGAGATCCCGGAAACAACAATTCACACCATCCTAATTAATGAAGGAGATATGGAAAGCGGAGGGAAGAATGTGATCCAGCATTCTGAGGTTAAATAATGGGCCATGGACCCTTCAACGACAAACTTGTAACCCTCAGACTGCTTGAGGATCCATAATGCTCATATGAGGAAAGAGAGACATGGCATCACCCGAGGATATACAGAAAGAGAATTGAGAGAATGTAGCCAAAATTCTGTAGCTTCTAAAGGTTGGTTTCATTAATTCCAAAAACGGTACGGATTCAAAAATGTCAAAATTCAAGGAGAAGCTGCTGGCACAGATTCAAAAGCTGTGGAATCTTATCCTTTAGAATTTAAAAGACTCATTGAAGAGGGACAATATTGTCCTAAACAAATTTTTAACGTTAATGAAACCGGATTAAATTGGAAGTGAATGCCGTCAAAGATGTACATATCAATCATAGAAAAGGCAGCACCTGGTTTCAAGATGTCAAGAGATTGCATAACTTTATTTTTTGGCAGAAATGCAAACAGCGACAAAAAACTAAAGCCTTTACTTGTCTACAGGAGTGGAAATCCAAGAGCTTTAAAAAACATACCAAAAAGTTCGCTACAAGTGAAATGGAAGTCCCAACAAAAAGTGTGGATTAAGAAAGAAATATTTCATGATTGGTTTATTCATTTCTTTGTGCCTGAAGTAAAAAAATATTGCAAGGGTTCAAATATAGAGTTCAAGGTCCTTCTTATTGTAGACAATGCCACAGCTCATAACATTGAAGCTGACAATGACTTGTGCCCTAATGTTAAAATTATATTTTTACTGCCACAAATGACATCAAGTAATGCAATCCACGGACCAAGGAGTTACTGCTGTTTTGAAGGCTTATTACCTTCGATTTACATTTAGAAAGTTAATTTCTGAAACTGATACAAGTATAATGAAAATAATGTGGATGATTTCTGGAAAAGTTTTAATATTCTGCACAGTATGATTGGAGAAGCTTGAAAAGAAATTTCGTGTAGATTAATGAATAGCTCATGGAAAAAATTATACCCTGACACTGTTCATGAATATGAAGAATGCATTGTAACCGGGTTACAAAATGAAATTGAAAGTCTTGCAAAAGAAGTGGGATTCAACAAAGTTTATGATGAAGATATCGTACTACTGCTTGAATCAAGTGCAAAACCATTTACAAATGAGGAGCTAGCAGAATTAGTCCAGGTACCAACAGAAGAAGAGGAAACCGAAAATGATGACGCAATTGAATTACCAGAGAATAAGGATTTGAAAATTAAAGAATTAAAGGAAACCACTCAGAAAATTGACCAAGCACTTGAATATTTTTGTGAGAATGACCCTCTTCATGATCATGCAAAAGTTAAGCACGAAGTTAAAGACATAACTAAATGGTATGACATAATTTTATCTGAAAAAATATGGCAAAAAAACAAATTCTGGATTCATTCTTTATTAATAGAACTGTAAAATAGTATACCTTCAATAAACTTTACGATGTTCAACACATTATAATAAAAAAAGTATAAAATAATTGTTTCATTTTTCAGTCCCAATAAAAAATGTCAAATAAAATAATTGTCTCCTTTTTCAGTTCCTTTAATCTATTTTTTACTATGTAAAAGTAAAAAATACACATTACAAAAAATTGGTCCCCGTTTTAAGTGGAATTTTCTGGAACTAGTGTTCTCCCCAGAACATATCAAATGGGTGCATTGCCTGGTGAATTTAACTGACCACTCGGCTAAAACTTAAGTGAGTCTTGCAGTACCATATGATACTGCTCACTCAATTAATATTAATTTGTGCAATTATCCTCGGATAATGAGGATCCCCTGCAAATGAGATTTGAGGCAGAAAGCCTCAAACTATTCAACTGAATTAAATGTCATACATTTATAAGAAACATGTAAGTTTATGCCAAGCATACCACCAAAGGAAGCAAAGAACATGTGCTTCCATCCAATATAGGTTATCGTTTTTCCCATTCAAGTCTAGAGACAAAATGGCATCAGTGTGAGGAATATGGAAAATAAGCCATTCGTATTTCCGGAGATAGCTTTTATATTAAAACAAGATTGGTAATATAAACATAAACATTACATTTCAGGTGTGTTCAATTTATTAAATAATGTGAACCAAGGGTTTAAAAACTCCTATAACATAATCAAGAATGTATCAAGTGATATTCATATGAGTAGCTGTGTGTGTGTGCGCGCGTGCGAGAGAGAGAGAGAGATTTCTTTTTGTTGTAGCCAAAGCAGCAACCAAGATGATATATACATTTTACATACATAATACATTTTAGCTTCAAATTTGATTCTAGGAAGTTAAGAGATACTAGAACTGTTTAATGCCATTTGCAATCAAGGTCATGCACCACCACCACAGTACTGGTATGACCATACATTTAATAGTATTAGCAAAGAAAAAAAAAAAAGAAACATTTTGCCTGCCCATCCCATCCCCAATAATTTGATTAGTTCTTCCTTGAATTTATTCAGACCATTCACCACCACCACCACAAAAGATGGAATTTTGTTCCTATAATCAACTGCCCACTGGCAGAGGGCAAACTTATGTACATATAACCTGCACCCATCCTTCTTCAGTTTGAATTTATGTCCCCTAATGTGTGTGTGTGTGCAATCTGAACAAAAAGAAAAATGCCATCATTATTGATAAGCCTTAAAAACCCATCCCCAATAATTTGATCAGTTCTTCCTTGAATTTATTCAGACCATTCTCCACCGCCACAAAAGATGGAATTTTGTTCCTATAATCAACTGCCCACTGGCAGAGGGCAAACTTATGTACATATAACCTGCACCCATCCTTCTTCAGTTTGAATTTATGTCCCCTAATGTGTGTGTGTGTGTGTATGCAATCTGAACAAAAGGAAAAATGCCATCATTATTGATAAGCCTTAAAAACCTTAGTCAGCCCACTCTCTTTTCAGATGGTGCAATTTGCAGAACTGAAGCCTCTCTTGGTAAGAATCTCTGTTTCTCTCACCAATCGCATTGCCCTTCTTTGCACTCATTCCAGCAGTTCTACATTCTTCCTAAAATGTGGCCATCAGACCTGTATGCAATACTCAAGAGTTGACCACTATTGCTTTGTACAATGGAATAATCACTTCTGTATTTCTGCTATCAAAATTATTGTATATCATTGACAAAGCTCCTTGAGCTGACTTGACAGACTGTCATAGCTGACTGCACAATTAATTCCAAGTCTTTTTCATTCTCTTATTATCCACAGTGCAATTAATGTACTACACTGTTGGTACATTAATCACACTTCACTGAAACTGATCACTGCAATCACCATAAGCATTACCTAGCATTTGTCAATGTTAATATTCTTTTGCTATTTCTCAGCCCACTGCCTAATTTTTTTTTGACCTTTTTGCAATAACATACCTTGATTGCTGTCATTAACCATCCCGCCAACCTTTTCATCAATTATAAACTTAGAACATTAAGCTTAATATACCTTTTTCAATATCATTAATAAATATAGAAAACAACAATGGGCATAGCACTGATCCCTGGGATGGGGAACTGAATAAATGACATTAGTCCATGAAGATTAATGTCCGTTGATAACCACTCCCTATCTTCTCCCACTTAACCATCCCTTTATCCACAGCGGTAATTTGCCCTTAATGCCACCATTGCTCCAATTCGTAAAGCAGTCTTTTATGTGCAACAGTATCAATTTGCCTGAAATCCAAGTATATGATATAAGAATTATTCTTTACATCTAGTTCCTTTGTTACTCCATCATAGTATCCAATCTAATTAGTAAGAAAAGATTAACAAATCCATGCTGTAACTGCTGCATAATTTACACTCCTCTCTAGAAGAAATTGCAAGTTTTGATTTAGCAAGTAGTTCCTTATTTTACTGTCAGATATATTACGGAAGTTTTTTTCTTGATTTCAGAAGAAAATAAGTGCCTTCAAGCATTAGCATATGTTATCAAGTGCCATCCTCTTTTTTTGTTAATTCTACGAATTAACAAAAAAGTTTCAGACAGTCAAAAATTTCAGACTGCCTTGGTTAAGCTTATGCTCAAGTACACCAAATCTTCCTTATTTCTTACTGTTGTTTAGATGTTTGTGGCTTAAAGAAAAGGAAACTGCTCCTGCTGCATTTGAATTCAACTTAACTTTTCCAGAGTGATTCTTGGAATGCGACTGTGCATATGCAGGCAAGTTTCAATAGTAGTAGACTCTCTGGAGAGAGTTTCTTTGGAGAATTTTGAAATTTAATAAACATTTCACACCCAAAACTTAATGTTTTATTTTTACTTCAAACAAAATGCAAATCAAATCATGAAAATTAAATAAGCTTATGAATATTTTGTATTTCAATGCAGAAATATATATTTTT
Organism: Mastigoproctus giganteus; assembly: GCF_048544385.1. Taxonomy (NCBI): domain Eukaryota; kingdom Metazoa; phylum Arthropoda; class Arachnida; order Uropygi; family Thelyphonidae; genus Mastigoproctus; species Mastigoproctus giganteus. The sequence goes on along the minus strand of NC_143580.1, from coordinate 151,400,435 downwards.
TATTTTTTTTATTTATTTTTTTTTTATGTAAACCCGAAACACGAGAGTTATTAGAAGCTATAATACTTGGTACCATGCTTGGGTTGGAGGTCGAGAAGAAGAAAGAAGATATTTGTTGACATTGGACTTGAACTTCTGTAGACTGTAATTTTCAGGAAATACATATGAAGGAAGGTTGTTCCAGAAAATGGCAGTTGAATGAATAAACGAGGAAGATGAAAAGTTTTTTCTGTGAGTTTGAAGTTAGAGAGTAAATGGATTTTGGCTGGTGGCGGCACATGTTCGGCCTGTTTTGAAAGAGAGAGTGGGCATTATAGAAGCCAATTCGGAAGAACTGTGCCCATGGAAATATCTGTAAAAGAGGCATGCAGCAGAAACAGTACGTCTAGGAGACAGCGGCCTCCGTAGGCGAGTGGTCTGGAGCGGGAATGCAGTAGCACAGGCTCTTTGAGTAGACCGGGGTTCAAGCCCCCGACTGCTGAATACGGTCGATCTGCCAACCCGCACTGGACCAGCATGGCAGATTATGGTCCATTTCCCTCAGCATGAATTGTTGAGGAGGCTTCCATCCTGCAGTGGGTTGATAATGGCTGCACTTTACCTTTTTATGAGACAGCGAGTGGAAAGACTCTGTTAGAGACGAATCATTAATTAACCTAACTGCCATTTTCTGAACGAAATCAAGAAGCCTGAGAGAGGTTTTGGAGGCACCACCCCAAATGTGGGGCCAACATTCCATGGTATGGCGGATTTGCAATTTGTACAGAGTGAATAGCTGTTTGGAAGAAAAGTAATGCCATGAGTGAAAAAGAAAACCAAGTTTTGTAGATGCAGAGGGAGCAATATTTGTAATGTGCTTGGGGCAAGAGAGATTAGAAGTCAGGGTAATCTCTAAAACAGATATATCATTTTGCCTAGAAATTGGAGTATCATCAAAGATAAGCATTGGAGCAGAAGAATCATTTTTCTGAGATATAAGACAAGGCTGAATTTTAGAAGGATTGAAATCAACTAAGTTGTCTTTGCCCCACTGGAGAATTACCTGGAGATCAGCATTTAAGGAATTGGTAGCAGATTTTCGATAAGTTGAAGCTGATTGAGCAGGGCAAGGTTTCTCAAAATGGAAAGTGGAATGCAATGTGCTATCATCGGCAAAACTATGGATAGGATTTCCAGTCAACGGAAGAAGGTCATTAATATAAAAGAGGAAAAGAGTGGGGGAAAGAATTGAACCTTGGGAGACACCAGCATTAGTGGAAAAATTAGAAGACAGACAGCCAACTACCATCACCCTCAGTGAGCGATCAGAGAGAAAACTGGATAACCAATTACAAAAAATAGTTGGCAAACCATAAGATGGAAACTTGTTTAGAAGACCTTTATGCCAAACATGATTGAAAGCCTTTGAGATATCAAGAGCAACTGCTTGTGTTTCACCAAACTTTTCCATTGAATTAGTCCATAAATGGGTAACGTAAGCCAGAATATCACCAGTGGATCGACATTGACGGAATCCATACTGGCAATCATTGATCAGACAGGTTTCTAAGTAGTTTAAGACTTGGCGGTTAATTAATTTCTCCATTACTTTAGAAAGAGTAGAAGTAATTGAAATGGGACAATAATTGGATGGGAGGGATTTGTCCCCCTTTTTAGGAACTGGCTGGATATGAGCAATTTTCAAGCAGAAAGAAAAACACCTTTGGAATAAGAAAGCGAAAAAAGTCGGCAAAGAACAGCAGTAAGTTCAGGAGCACAGGTTTTGAGAACATGTGAAGAAATACCATCGTGACCTGGAGCTCTCTTAGCATCAAGATTCATCAAAATCCTTCTGACATCCTTTTGAAAGAAGACCACAGAAGGCATTGAATGGAGCGTGTTGGGAATGGTGGGAGGTGTTTTACCAAGATCATTTATACATGAGTGGAAGAAAAATGGGATGCTAGCAGGTCAGCTTCATCCTTGGCTGAATTGACAACAGAACCATCTGGTTTGGACAGAGGTGGGAGCAGAGATGGGCAAAAGTTGCAGCCAATAGCTTTGGCAAGAGACCAGAATGCTTGGCTACCATTAGGGCAAGAAGCAAGTTTTTTACATTTAGCCTGTTCAAAATCTAGTTTGGACTGATTAATAACTGCTTTACAATTGTTGCGGGCTTTGGTGTAGGCAGAAAATAAAACCGAAGAATTAGAAACAAGCCAATTACGATATGCAACATTCTTCTCTTGAACAGCCTTAGCACATTTATTGGAAAACCAAGGTTTAGATAAAGGACGAAATTTTAAAATGGAGTGTGGGATAAAGGATTCCATTCCTGCAAGAATAATTTCACTGACACGATCTGAGTAAATGTTGACATCAGAAGTTTTGAAACAGTAATCAGACCAAGAAAAAGAAGAAAGGAAATCTCGCAGATCATCCCATTTTGCATTCTTGTAATGCCGAACAATACAAGGTTGGGAATAGCCATGAGATAGAGGCTCCACTGGAGAAGAGACAATCACCAAGTTGTGATCTGAGATGCCTAAAGGACCTCTCACTTCAACAGTGTACTTAGAATTGTTGTTTGTGAGAAAAAGATCAAGCGTGTTGGCTGTACGGTTAGGATTGTCAGGTATTCTTGTAGGTAAATGAACAATCTGTGCAAGGTCATTAGTAATTGCAAAAGCCTCAGCATCTCAACCAGCTGGGTTGGTGTGACTAGAAAGCGGAAGCCAGCTGGAGTTGTGAACATTAAAATCACCAAGAAAAATTACCTCACCGTTAGGAAAGTTGGACTGGAGAAAGTCAAGTAGCAAAGGGAGGAAGTCAAAGAGCTCCAAGTGATTAGTGTAGTTGGGAGAATGGCAGAGACAACAGATGAATTTGACACAATATGGTAAAGAGATTTTGAGCCAGAGAAGATCAAAAAGAGGAGATTCCAAATTAACAAGTCTCTGACCGGAAATATCGGAACGGACATATGCACAAGTACCACCTTTTAGGCGAAAGGAATCATACAGTGAGTAATTTGGGCAACTGAGATGAGCAGTAGTTGAATCAACCGATAACTGAGATTCTGTCAGAAAAAGTACATGGGGTTTGGCAGATTGCAAGTGGAAATGGACATCATTGAGATTAGAATTGAGACCACGTATATTTGTGAAATGAATTTGAAAGTGTTTGGGAGGTTTAGATCTTTTCGCAGATAAGCTTACTCTATTAGTTTGACAATTCATGGTGTATTCAATAGTAAGAAAAAGTGGGAGGGACACGCTGTAAGAAGTAATGAAATTTTTTGTATGGCACACACAGGATAAGAATATACCCAGATCCTTGACATAACGTGGCCTCGACAATGCTCCCCGCATACACACTACTCGGACCCCCTCCAGTCACTATCTGGCAGAATAGAGGTAGCAAGATTATACACTAGCTGATCCGGAAGCCTCCTTCCGGATCAGCTAGTGTATAAGAGAGTTACCAATAGGTTCAGTCAGGTGTACTAACTAGCGGCCAGCCTGCGAACACTGTTTTAGAGCTGTACCCTCGAAATGGAAGGAAGACTGGATCTTGCCACGATGTTCATCATAAACTCAAAAGTCATCAGTCATACTGCATGATGGAAGAGATGGGGAAGGGTTGACAGGAACTTAGCTCTGGAGACTGAACATGGGTTCCACACTTCAAGCCTCCAATAAGCAAAGTGGTGGCATTGCACTGGTTGATGAGAGTCATCTATATATCACAAGATTCGGTTTTATCAACTTTGGATTTTGTATGCACCCAGCTGGCCAACACCCATTAATAGTCATGAATTTTCAAAGCTATCACAGTACGGCAATACCTATTTGAAGATTTCAAGATAGTTGCTTATAAGTAGACACATTATTTATATGTGACACACATATAAGTAATGACCCACATGTGACAATGCATATATGCATCTAGTCATTAAAGGATTGAAGATGAGATACAAAAAAAAAAAAAAAAAAAAAAGTGCACAAAAAATTATTTTTGGAACATACATAAATGAATAAAATGTTTGGAAATGCTGCTCTAATCAAACTAAATTCCCCCCCCCCCCCAATATACCCTGCAACTGGACATGTGGAATCTGTGATATTAACACAATAAAAATCACGACATGTAGAGTAAGTAAATCCCCAATATACGTAAGAGATACGTTCCAGGACTCCTTACATATGTCGTGTTTTAAATAAATCAGGAATGACTAATAAAATATTGCTACTATATTTTTGATATTCTAAAATTAACAAAACCATATAATATCCTCAGAAGAATGAAGAAAAATAGTTATATATCATAACAATTAAAAACTATCTGGTGACAGCAGTCAAGTAGCCTGAGTGGCACATAAGAAAAGAAAACATAAAAGGAAGAAAAAAAGGGATGTTATTCTACTGTAAAAACTGATATGTATTTCGTATGCCATGTAAGCTTTATAAAGGCTACTAAGAGAATCAAAACCAAAGTGTACATATTTAAGAAAATTTGACTAAACCACACAATGAATCAAAGTCTGGTGATGAAGTGAAGGTAAATTAAAACATACCTGAAGCATTAAGAAGATACATTAATCACAGGGTGCTGTAGGCTGAGTAGAGGTTAGGGAGGTAGTACGTGACATGAACTCTTCAATCTCCATCTGTTTCATATAATTTTTTTTTTCATAAATTTCGCAATAAGCCGATAAGCAATCTTGAACTTTTCTTTCTATTTTCAAGAAAGGTTTGGTGTTTTCATCTATTGCATCAAACATAGAGACTTTCCTGAATTTTACAAAATGCTTCTGCCATTTCCTTTAATTTAAACTGCTTCTTGGTTCTTGGGTTGCTCTGATTCCTCAACAGATTCAGCTCTCCCTCGCTCGTCAACTCTTTGCATGTTCAAGTGGTCTATGTCTTCTGCTGTTAAATCATCACCTTTCATCCATAAGCTCATCTACATCTAAGTCCACCAGGACCAGTCCACTTGGGCTAAGTTTACAATTCCTTTGGCAACAGAAGACATCAGTTCATCTTTGTTATGCTCAAAATGCTTTAGAAGAAGTTTTTCCCAAAAACTCCGCTCAAGTTGTTGTCACATCATTCCAGGCTCTTGAAATGCACATTCCATCAAGGAGGCTAAATATCTTCCAAAATTGCCGCAGATCCATCTTCCCTTAGGCCCGGATAGTAGGGAATGTATGCGGTGGCAACTGGCGTAAACAGTTCTCTTCGTCCGCATTCCGCTTTTCGGATATATTTATCTATGATCCTCTGGGGGTAGCCGCATTTTCTGAGATCCACTGTGACATGTTTAATTTCTTCTTTTCTATCCTCAGAGGTGTTGCAATGGGACCCAGCCCTATCCAAAAATGCTATAATAACACTGTTCTTATGATGGTTGGTTTGTGCTGTATTGTAATGTGTATATTGGCCCCAGCACATGGGTTTCCTATATACACAGGAAAGGGAGGGTACCCTCTACTTCCACCTCCGAGGTAAACTGAATAAACAGGGAGAAGCTACTGAGGAAACCAAACACCTCATCCTCTCCCCCGCCTCCGAATAATTGTAAACGTATCGTTTGTTTTTGAGTAATGTAAGTGGTAGTGTGACTCCTGCACATTTTTTGCTTATTATGAGGATAGTGTCAGCCAAAGCAACCCGAATTTCAGATATTTACAGACAAAGGCAAGTTTAACAGGTTAATGGAAGAGGCTGCGGCCAAACGTAGAAGTGGTAATGTGACCAGTAACTTTATATGCAATTTGAGCAGCAAACAATTAACTAAGGAACAAGAGGGGGTGTTAAACTTAGGTACAAAATTTGCAGTGATCCCTCCTAATCCATCAAATGTGGAAGTGGCTATGGGCATCAAAAGAGCTGTGAGTAAGTTACTGTGGTCATGGCCAATGAAATCCGTACAAGAACCTGAGCCATTCTGAGTCAGGCTCGGGCAGCTCCCTCCAACCTCAGAATTAGTCAGAGGAAAGCGCTTAAGGAGCTTAGACAAGATGGTAGTATTGTGGTCTTGCCCGCAGATAAGGACAGGTCAACGGTGATCTTTGAAAAAGAAGAATATTGTAGCAAAGCCTTGGAACTTTAGCATTAGTAGAGGAATATGATGCAAGAAAGCAAGCTTATATATCATCAGTAAAAAAAAAAAAAAACCTTCCCATTTCATCCATCCTTTCACTTCAAATGCTTGTCCAGTTCCACCTTGAACCCATTTAGGTTTTCAACCTCCACAACGGCAGACGGAAGCCCGTTTCAACCATCAACCACCCGGCCAAAACCAATCTCCGCACATCCACTCCACAACTGTCCCTCCTCAACCCGAATCCATGCCCCCTCAAGTGATCAATCCGAGCAAGAAGAAGAATTCAATCAGCACATCAGCACTGAGCTTGCTCAAGGCCTTATACACCTCAACCAGATCATCCCGCATGTGCCCAGCCCCCAGACACTGCAATTTGCAGAACCAAAGTCTATCTTGGCAGGAGCAACAGTTCATTCCCCTCACCAACTTCATCGCCCTTCTCTGTACCCGCAGCTCCACATCCTTACCAAAATGAGGCCTACATACCTGCACGCAGCACTCAAGTCGTGACCCGACCGCAGCCCTATACATATGGGAACAATCACCTCCTTATCCCTGCCAGCAAAATTTCCATACATCACCAACAAGACACCACGAGCCACTATTTCAGCCCGTCTGCACCGCGCAAAAAACTCCACATCTGACCGCACAACCACCCCAGGTCCCTTTCATTCTCCACCACCCTGAGTACAGCACCACACAGCCGGCACACCACACTGGGGCCACCGCCATCGCCACCCACATGCAGCATTCTACATTTGTCAATGTCAAACATCAATCTCCACCCCCCAGCCCACCTCCACAACCCTTCCAGATCCCGCCGCGCCAGCACACTATCATTAATTTCATCAACAACCGTGCCAACCCCTATATCATCCGCAAACTCAGACACCAACCCTGACATATCCCCATCAATATCACCGACAAACACAGAAAACAACATTAGGCCCAACACCGAACCCCGGGAAACTCCACCAACAAACACCAGTCCACGAAGAGCAGTGTCCACTGATTACCACACTCTGTCCTCTCCCAATCAACCATCCCCCCCATCCACTGCAGCAACCCGCCCCGAACGCCACACTGCTCCAATCTGCACAGCAGCCCTCCACGCGCAACAGTAGCAAAAGGTTTCCAAAAACTCAAGCATATGACATCAAAACCATTTCCCGCATCCAGCTCCCCTGCGACCACACCACAGTACCCAACCAAATCTGTCAGACAAGTCCTCCCCCTAACAAATCCACGCTGTGTCTGAACCACAACTGCAGTCCCATCCAGATGATCCTGCAGTGCCTCCCTAGCCAGTGACTCCATTATTCCCCCTAGAACATAAGCCAAACAAATAGTTCCATAATTATTCATATCAACCTGCGATCCCCCCCCTGTGAACCGGGGACACACCCGCACACATCCAGTCCATCGGCATCTTCCCTGAGTCCAAGGAAGCCCCCACAACTATGGCCAAGGGCTCGCTTACTTCCTCCGCCGCCTCCCCCAATACAACCTGACAGATCCCATACACCCCCCAGGCGGTCCCCCATGTTCAACTTCAACCATTTCTCCTCCACCCCACTCCCAGCCACTACAAAATCATTCAGCTCCCAGCTAGAGTGTGAGAAGCTTCTGGCTTCCACTTCCCTACAGATTTCCTCATGTGTGAATATAGATGCAAAACACTCCCTCAGCCCGTCATCCACCTCAGCAGGCCCATCAACAATCAAACCATCAATATCAAGGGGGCCCAATCTGATTCATCCACTTCCCTCCAGAGTCTACATAATCAAACAAGTCCTTGCTGCCCTTGTCTGCATCCCTTGACAAAGACCCCCCACAATCCCCATTCGCCCGCCCAACCCTCACCGTAACCCGATCACAGACCAGCCCATATCTACCATACTTGAAAATTTATATGAATCCCACGCACCCCTCCTCTCCGCCACAAGTCTCACCAGTTTATCTGCCATCTATTCAGGCCTAAACTTTGAACAGTATATATCTTAGTTGGAACAAAAAGCCTAGTAGCCTCCAAGATTACCTCCTTCAATGCTTCCCACCCAGAACTCGCTATTGGCAACATCATCATGGGGTCCAACTGTACAGAATGCAAAAACTGTCCCAGACCACTGCAGTGACCTTTACAAAAGCAAAAACCCCTCCCCTCATCCCTGATGGCAGTTACATCTTTAAGCAATTACCATCAGGGGTAAAGACCAGATTGTGTTGACCACATCAGTACAATGTGGCCACCGCCATCCAGCGGCTCCTCCATCTGCAACTCGTTAATGCACGAAGAATCAATGCTGACAATCATATCAAGAGCATTCTTGATATGATTATCAGCATATAATACTCCCTCTAGTTGCCTCCCGAACACGCTGCTGCAGAAAACAATCATCCAATAAATCCACATAAGCCCCGCTAGTGTGCGAGCGACCAACCCACAAGCTCCAGTCAATAACTAGGAAGCCAAAATCCCCACCACAAGACAATCTTATTTACTGCCGCACTCTATTTCTCTGTATAGTTTTCCATTGTACTCATCAGAGTCAATAGGCCTGTAACACACTCCCAGTCTCAATTCCGCTCTCCCAGTGCATATGTCACACCAAACTGACTCAACATTGTGCTGCCCACCTCCATAGATTTTATGTGTTTCTTAACCAACATCATGACCCCTTCTCCCTTTCTATCCTTTCTGTACTCCCCAAATTCCAACTCTAAATTCCCTCTCTCTGTGTGACACCACGTCTGTGATATCCCAACAACATTCACCTTCGATGCCCCCACCAGCACTGCAAACTCAACAAATTCATTCACTACACTCCCCGCACCGGCATATATGCAAGTACGCATGCACCCATTCTTACTCCCAGTTATCACAACACAGACCATGTACCCACTTGTTCCATGATAACCCCCAGCAGTCCTGGAAATCCCCAGCACCCCGCTCTCCATGCCGCCGCTCATTACAACAGCAGTCGAAGAATCACCCTCAACCCCGCCTGCCGTCAATGTTAATCCACCAGTCTGTGAATCCCTTCAAGCCAGCAGTCCCTCGACCCACTCAACACCGCCTCGATAGCATCAGTAAATATCCTTGCACCCTTCCTTTCTTTCTTCTTTATCATTGGGATTCATAACTACTATTATTGACAAAAAGGAAAGACTGCTATGTTTGCTTTCTATGAATGTTTTAGCTGCTGAAAACATGAAACCTAATAAATTGAAACAACATCTTGAAAGTGTACATGCAGAATACATTTACGAGATGAGAATTTTCCAGAGAAAATTATATGCTTTTAATGAGAAAAAATAAAAAAATAACTTTTTTTTCAAAAACAATGTCTGTGACGCAAAAAGGATTGTTTGCATTGTATAAGGGTTGGTTACAGAATCACTAAGTGTGAAAAACCTCATTCGACAGATAAAAACATTGGTACTTTTGAATGATAGAGCGACATACAGTGTTACTCGTAGGAATCCATTCGTTGGTTTGGAACGGCAGGTAAACAAGACTCTATAAGGTTGGTTGAAGGCTAAAAAGATTTCTAAAGATGTTTATTGGACATTGATGCAACAGGATCCAATTACCTAGGTTCTATGGCCTTATAAAGATTCGTAAGGTGGGGGTTCACTTAGGCCGACTGTGTCATTTATAGGCAGTCCTACATATGCTTTGTCCAGGTTCTCAGCCAGACTAATTTCTCCTATTGTTGGATGTTCCGATTTTACCATCAGGGATAGTGGAGACTTCATGCGATTTGTAAGGGATCAGACTATAGAAGGGGGCAAAGCCATGGTATCATTCGATGTGATATCCTTCGTTCACATGCATTCCTATTGACCATGGGGTGCAATGTGCATGTATGGCATTAGAGAAGGATAACACCCTAAGCAATAGCATAGAGAACATTTGTAGTGCGGTGGAGCTCTGTCTCTCAAGTACCACCATGGTGTTTCAAACCACAATGTACAAGCAGGTTCACGGCGCAGCAATGGGTTCCGCTATTAGTGCTGTCATAGCAAATTTAGCTATGGAGGAGCTCGAAGCCAGGATTCTTGATGGATCTGTTCTCCCCATGCGTGCATGGAAACGATACATTTACAATTATTCGGAGGGGGAGAAAGGATGAGGTGCTTAGTTTCCTCAATAGCTTCTCCCTGTTTATTCAGTTTATCTCGAAGGTAGAAGTAGTTTCTCTGATGTGTTGGTACATAGGAAAGGGTGAAAACCAGTGTATATAGGAAACCCATGTGCTGGGCCAATATACGCATTACAATACGGCACAAACCAACCATCATAAGAACAGTGTTATTAGGGCATTGTTGGATAGGGCTGGGTCCCATTGCAACACCTCTTGAGGATAGAAAAGAAGAAATTAAATGTGTCACAGCAGATCTCAGAAAATGCGGCTACCCACAGAGGATCATAGATAAATATATCTGCGAAGCGGAGCACGGACGAAGAGAACCATTTACACCAGTTGCCACCTCATACATTCCCTACTATTCAGGCCTAACTGAGCATATAGTTCAGGTATTGCGTGATTGCCAGACAAGCTGTGTGCAGATGCCAGGGCGGAGATTGCACACAGTTGTGTCAGAGGTCACCCCATACCAAGGGAATGAGGTCCTTGACAAGTGGGGTCATGTATGAGATAAGGTACCCGGATTGTGGGGAATGTTATATTGGTGAAACGTCGGTTTAAAGATCATCTGGGGGAGCATATGAATGTGATAAAGACCACAGATTATGGGAAGTCTGCTGTGGCAGAACATTTTTGGGAGGAGCATCATCAAATCTTCCCAGACGAAGCTGTTATCGTCGACGGGCACGTAGATTTTGGGACCGCAAATGGCTCAAGAGCTTGCAGATTTACTCCTCTGAGAGCAATGCCATTAATAGAGACTGAGGAATCCGCATTCATACCCTCTTCAAGGCGGTTTTTCATCACGTGCTGTCCAGGTGCATGGGACGATTGCTGGAGAGTCCAATGGAATCTCAGGTTTGCGTAAACTTTGAAGAGACTTCTCTCTTTAGAAACTGGGTCCTGGGAGACCCAGGGGAGCAGCAGTGAAGGAGAAATGTCGAGAGGTGTCGTCAGTGCAGTTTTTGAACGCAGTGCGCAAAACATGTCGTGATAAGTATTTTCTTTGTGGTGTAGTGCTGTGCCATTGCAAAGAAGAAGGCCACCGCCCAACTCAACTTACTCACAAACAAGGAATGTGAGTAAATGATAACGAACAGAAAATATTCATGTTAATTCTTACCTATAAGGAACAATGATTTCTTCCTAAGAATATACATTTCTTCTTAATGTTTTATGCCTAGTATATCTTGTGTCACTTAGCATTTTTGTAACTTAATAGATATGCCAAATGAATTGATACTATCAGTAATGCATTTTCTATGTACTCAGGTAAAGCAATAATGATTGCTACTTATTTGTAACTCCTATAATATGGGCAAAAGCGAGTGACCACCATAACTAATTACTATGTTGTCTTATTCTCATAAATATCATATATGTTCATGTCTTTGATCTGTTTAATCTTGTTGGATGGAAAGTGTGATGTATGATTGTTTTTTTAAGCTGTTATAATAAATGTTAAATGTTTTAAGCTGCTACAAGAAATGATTGTCCATCTCTCTGCTACCACTTCATTTACACCAGAGGAAAAACCAGTTTTAGAATCAAGAAAGGTTTTTGTGGCATTAGAGATTTTAAGCTAATTTGCATAACTGAAGTCTCTAATGTAAACACAATGCTAATCCAAATCGCAATATTTATTGGTAGGGCGATTCCCCTACTTTTAAATATTTAGGATATACAAGATTATTGTCCTATTTTACCACTAGATGGATACATTAAGCTAGACGAAAGTTTAGAACATATTAAAGGGTCAATGGTGCCTAAAAGAACCATAAGTACACTGATGGTGAAAAATATTAGGAGCACCTGAATTCCCTCTCTTCATATAGCAACACAGAATCCCAGAAGTACCTCCGTAACACCTACTTAAGGTTAACAAACACTTTAAAGTTAACTGAATAACGTTATATACATAATAATGTATCCTGGACATTTGTTATTTTTTGTATATTCTAAAATTGCCTTTAGCTCTTCCTGGGAAAAGGGAGGTTCTATTTCTGCACTGTAATTCTAATTATTGTAACAAATTCCTTGTTGGTCAAAAGTAACAGCATGATCATCTACAGGTTGTTTGTTTTGTTATTTGGTTTTTAGGATTGTTTGTTTGTTATTTGGTTTTTAGGAGCATTAGCAACTAAGGCCATATTGCTCCAGGATATGCGGTGGTCATTCCCCGACCTATCAGCATCCTCCGTATTTGGTGGTGACAGGCTCGAACCTTATTGTAGTAGGGAAAATAAATATCAATTGTTGATTCCCACATAGAAGAACTAAGGAGGATGGGCAGAGGGTGTGGTTTATTCAGAACTGAGAGAGTTGTTGATGCAAGAAAATCTTGTAAAATCTGGCCATTTTGAGTACCAGCACAGTCCTCAGTCAGGCAGTGCCACAGTCTGGATTGGCAATTGGCATCCATTGCCACCAGATTGCTCTGGTCTGGTAGAGACAAAAGAATATTTTTCAGGTAGCAAATGCTGGGAGTGATGTCTTCCATGGGCCTGCAGTAAAGCAAGATCAGGTGAAGGTGCCAGAGTGATTGCTGATGTAAGCACAAGATAAAGAAAGGACATTGAGTATAGTGTTCATTATCAAGTGGCACTGAGGGTCACTTCCTCATGACAGAACAGAAGGGGGGAGGGGGTTATGCTCTTACGTAATAAGCATATTAAATCTAAGACGGTGCATCCAATTGATATGGATGGCCAGTGCAATATTGAGTCAGGTTGGTGTGACATAAGCAGTAGGAAACCAAAAATGAGAGTAGGAGTGCATTAGTAATTGCATTAGTAGGAGTGCATAAGTAATTGTGATGGGTATAACAAACCAGTACACAGAAAAAAAGAATGTGCCAGTAAATTAAAAAGTCTTATAATAGCAGATTTTAACTTTCCAGATATTGACTGGAACTTGTAGATTGGTCACTTCTGCACTAGCAAGACGTTTGTGGATTTATTGGATGACTGTTTTCTCAGCAGCATGTTCAAGAGGCAAACCAGAGGGAGTAATACCCTTGATCTGATTATCAACAATGATTCTTCAGCATTAAGATTTGGCAGATAAAAGAACTACTAGGTGGCAGTGATCACAATGTATTGATGTGGGATTTACTTAAAGATGTAACTATCATCCATCAAGGGTTTTTGCTTTCATAAAGGTGATAAAAGTACAATGGTCTCAGACAGTTTTTAAATTATATACAATGGGATCAACTGATTATGTTACCAGAATTCTAACTGGGAAGAATTCTGGAAATAATGATAGAAGCTATTAGGCTTTTCATACCAACTAAGAAATACTGTTCAAGGCCTTAGCCTTGAACAGTATTTCTAAATGGATGTCAGATGAACAAATAAGACTTGTGACAGAGAAGAAAACATGGGATGCACATAAATTATCAGGTGATACAGAAGCATATGAAAGATAAACTAGTCAGTAATCATTTCACAATGGAAGTTTAGGCAAGCTAAGAGATTATGAGGTCTTTGGAAAGGAATGCAAAGAAAAACAGCAGTAATACTAGAAGGAAGAATCACATTCATTGATGTATTAGTAACTTGATATTGATGGTTAACCTCTGATATGATTTATGACCCTGCTGAGGTTGTTTGACAAACTGAATAGGTATTTTGCATCTATATTCACACATGAGAAATTATTAAGGGAAGGAAATGCCAGACTTTTATCAAAGTCTAACAGGGAACTAAATGATATAATAACTGAGAGGAAAGGAGAAGAAAAAATGGTGAATCTAAAAATGAAAACAGGAACTGGGGTGAATGAAATCCATTCAATTATATTAAAGGAGACAGCAAGGGAGGTAAACAAATCAATATTCATAATAATAAGAGTATCTTTGGATTCAGGGGAAGTTCCTGAAGATCAGGGATGGACAAATGCAGCCTGAATTCACAAGGTGGAAGTGGGATCAAAGACTGACACGAGTAATTATGCAACTGTTAGTTTAGTTTCCATTAAGTTAAAACCTGTTAGCTTGACTTCTGTTTGTTAGAGGGGAAAATAATGGGGTCTGATTAGAGAAGAAAGCAGGACTATTTGGACAGGAATGCAGTTATATTTCAATCACATTGTGGATTTTTTAATGAATTATCTTGTCTGATCAATTTGATTGGATATAACAGAAACAAAGGAACTGGATGCAAAAAATAATTTTTAAAGCATATACTTGGATTTCAAGAAAAGCCTTTGGTACTGTTGCACATAAAAGACTGCTATACAAATTGGGGCAGTGTGGCTTTAAGGGCAAGGTAGTGTTATGAATAAAGGAATGGTTGAGTAGGAGAGAGAGAGAGAGAGAGAGAGAGAGAGAGAGAGAGAGAGAGAGAGAGAGAGAGAGAGAGAGAGAGAGAGAGAGAGCGAGAGCGAGAGCGAGAGAGAGAGAGTGGTTATCAATGGACACTGCTCTTCGTGGACTAATGTTATCAGTGGAGTTCATCAGAGCTCTGTGCTGGGCACATTGTTACTTTCTGTATTTATATATGATATTGATGAAGGTAAATCAGGCTTAATGTCAAGTTTGTAGATGATAAAGATGCTGGCAGGTGGTTAATGACAGTAATCAAGTAAACAAAATGTAGAAAAATTAGAGAGATGGGAGGAGAAATGGTAATTAAAGTTTAAGATTGATAAATGCAAAATACTGAGCAGTGGAGCCAGGTTGCTGGTACAGCTCATGGGGTTTTGTCAATGACATATAGGAATTTTGCTAGCAGGATTATGGAGGTGATTATCTCATTGCACAAGGCAATTGTCAGGCCACATCTGAAGTACTGCATACAGGTCTGTTGGCCTCATTATAGGGAGAATGGTGAACTGCAGGAACGTGTGAAGAAAAGGGCAACAAGATTAGTTTGGGGAACAAAGCAGTGTTCTTACTGAGAAAATATTCAGTTCTGCAAACTGCAGCATCTGGAGACAAGGCAAGGAGATCTGACTAAGGTATTTGAGGCTAGGAATGGATCGAGTAAGCACAATGCTAATGGCATTCTTCCTCTTGCTCAGACTACACACAATGGGGCATAAATTCAAATTGAAGAGGAATCGCTGATTGTTGGAACAAACTTGCATCTGTTGTTGTGGAAGTGGATAGTTTGAATAAATTCAAGGAAGAACTAGAAAAACTATTGGATGGGATGGGAAGGTGATACTAGATTTTTTTGGCTGATGCTGTATAAGGCTGCTTTCTTGCATCATTTGCCACCACTACTTAAAACTTTCATTTATTTCTTTTTTATGGCCAATGTTTCTCTATTAACAAAACAGATTGAAAATCAAATCAATAATAAAGAAATACTAAATTTCACACTAATGTCATTTTAATAGCTATTTTTATTTTCAAATATATATTGCTTTAGTGGACATTTATCACCAACATGCCCAGTAAAGGGTTAACAGAACTTTTAGTTATTTTTGCTAATGATAAATAATAAAAAGAAATATAAGTATTTTAAGCACAATACTATTAGCAACTTCCATTTTCAAGTTTATAAAATTGTCAAGTGAGGAATAAATCAAATTAACATTAGTAGAGCCAAATGATGCAAGAAAGCAAACTTATACAGCATCAGCCAAAACTTCCATCCAATTAATTTACACATGTGCATGTAAAAAAACATGTTTATTAAATAAAATAAACAATAATATCAGAAACAGGAAACCAATTTACATAATAATTCAAACAAAGCTAATGCATCTAACCTACTGTAAAATACCATAGAAATAGCATCAATCACCTGATGAGAACTGAAATTGTGTAAACAAGGTGGAAGACAAAAACAGTAACACCACCATGTGTGTTACTGTGTAAATTTATTTGTGTAAAAAATCACTCGTGTAAGCCTGCATATATTTAGAAAGAAATAAAGGGTGTAACAACTAATAATTCCAAACCAGCAATAAATATTTTACTGATGGACCTATTTTACAAATGCCGTCACTGTTGGGTTAAAGGAAATGCTGTTTAAAAGGAATAACATTTTCTCTTTTTCAAAAAATTATAATTATTCTGGAAACCTTCTGAATGTTCTTCATAAATTTCCACAAAAACATAATATACTTACCAGATTCAGAATTTCCACAGCTCACAAGAGATGCTATCACATAAAATCCTGTTTCTCTAACAAATCTATTTGTGTGTTTCAAAGTTTCAAACAAAAGATCCAGTAAACACTGATCTATCCAAAAATGAAAATGAATTCCACATCCATTTATCATTGCTTCCAAAGCTCTGTAAAAAAAATAATAAATAACAATAATAAAAAAATAAGTTTTTGCTGAATTATTTTTCAGTTTTAGAAAATGGTATGTATTTTTAGGCACATTCACACATACATATAAGGGCAGAGGGAATAATGGAAACAGCTATGATAAGAGACACGGGTATACACTAATACTGTGTTGGGCCACATCCTTTTCTTTTAAAATACAGTGGATTCCGGTTATTTGGGCCACCGGTTAATCGGGGCAGCCATTTATTTGGGGCAAATATTAAAAAACAGAAACCAATCGAGAAAATAGCCAGGGTTTACTTTGCTTAACTGGGACAGCATGCCGTTTAATTGGGACAGGAGACTGCAGCACTGGAGATTACCCTACGATTGTCGAAATTCTGGAGGTCACAACCATAAAACAATTAGCAGTCACCTGTTTATTGGGCTTTTCTGTTAGTGAAATCTATCATAAATGGACAGTAAACTTGATCATACTGAATTTGCGATAATACCGCCAGCTCGAATTCTGTGGGTTATTATGGTGAAATGTGTTTACACTTCCATGAAATCTTCAATCATATAAATAAATTAATTTTCAGATCTTCTCTTTATTCCTATTTTTAAATCGTAACTTGTTACTCCGTTTCCACTTGCGCATATTGTATCGCTTGCAATTTGTGTGTGCCGTGTTCTTTGTTATTGATTGCTAAGAATGAGCACATGGTTACCTAAATGAGAGAAAGTATTTAAAGTTTTGAATACCAATTTTAAAAGCAGTCGTGCAAAAGGTCTCCCAGAATTAAAAATCGCAATTCATAATACAAATTATATATATACAGGGTGTCTCAAAAATATTGGTACAAACATTTAGGGGAGGTTTTGTTTTGTTTTGTTTTTTGGTTTTTAGGAGCATTAGCAACTAAGGCCATATTGCTCCACGAATGTGCAGTAGCCATTCCCTGACCCTTCCGCATCCTCCGTATTTGGTGGTGACAGGCTCGAACCCCGGTCTAATCAAGAAGCGTGTGCTACGCACTGCTGCTCCTTCCCACCTGGCTACGGAGGCACCGTTTAGGGGAGGTAGGTAACGTCTAAAGGAATGTGAATCGCATAGATTTGTGTGTGCCGTGTGTTCTTTGTTATTGATTGCTTATCTTTTTACTGTTTTAAATTTCAATCCCCACCCACAAATGTCAGTGAACAGAACTGCCAACTAGTTATATTCTTCAGATTTTCACTTATCATTTAATTTTTTAATTGGTAAGGTAATAAAGGCTAAATTTGTGCTTAATATATCTTTACTTTTATAGCCTGTGGATAATATTCCTCCTATTTTCACTAATTAGAATTCCTGTTTAATAGAATTAAAATTCAATTCACAAATGTGATCACAATGACCGGCGTTTACTGCACATCGTATAGTGAACCGTACTTTACTATGTTGAGTTCATCGTAACGTGATTTGATTGTACAGTGAACCAATTGTAAAGGGGGGGGGTACATTGTATTTTTAGCTATTTATGTGAAACTTCGGATAATTGGGGCAGCCGCTTAATCAGGCCAAAATGCACTAGTCCTGATGTGTCCCAAATAACCGGAATGGACCGTAGCTTGTATTATACAAATAAAGAAGAGATTCAATATGTTGTTGTTATTTGGTTTTTAGGAGAATTAGCAACTAAGGCTATACTGCCCCGAGGATATGCGGTGGTCATTCCCTGACCTTTCCGCACCTTCCGTATTTGGCGGTCATGGGCTCGAACCCGATCTAATCAAGAAGCGTCTGTTACGCACTGCTGCTCCTGCCCTGGCAGCAATTCACATGCACAGGATCTGCCAAAATTCCATCTTTATGAAGTTCTCACTGAATTGCTAAGACTTACATTAGGTCCTGCAGTTATTTTGAGGGCAGTAGTTTTTTTTTATAAAAAGGTATTAGATCCTACAGTATTTAGTACCGTGCTTGGGTTGGAGGTTGAGAAGACAAAAGAAGATATTTGTTGACATTGGACTTGAACTGTTTTGAAGAGTGGGAATTATAGAAACTAATTCAGAAAAACATTTCCCATGGAAGTATCTGTACAAAAGGCATGCAGCAGAAACAGTACGTCTATGAGACAGCGAGTGGAGAGACTCTGTTAGGGATGAATCATTAATTAACCGCACTGCCCTCTTCTGAATGAAATCTAGAAGCCTGAGAGAGGTTTTGGGGGCACAGCCCCAGATGTGGGAACAATATTCCATTTTAAGACGAATCTGCGATTTGTACAGAGAGAACAGCTGCTTGGAAGAAAAGTAACGCAGAGAACGAAAGAGAAAACCAAGTTTTTTTAGATGCAGAGGAAGCAATATTTGCAATGTGCTTGTGCCAAGAGAGATTAAAAGTCAGGGTAATCCCCAAAAGAGACATATCATCTTGCCTAGAAATCAGAGTGTCACCAAAGATAAGCATAGGAGTAGAAGAATACTTTTTGCAAGATATAAGACAAGACTGAGTTTTAGAAGGATTGATATCAACTAAGTTGTCTTTGCCCCACTGGAGATCAGTATTTAAAGGAATTGGTAGCGGATATTCAAGAAGTTGAAGCTGATTGAGCAGGGCAAGGTTTCTCAAAAATCAAAAGTGGTATGCAACGTGCAATCATCAACAAAACTATGGATAGGATTTCCAGTCAA
This sequence comes from Mastigoproctus giganteus, assembly GCF_048544385.1. NCBI lineage: Eukaryota > Metazoa > Arthropoda > Arachnida > Uropygi > Thelyphonidae > Mastigoproctus > Mastigoproctus giganteus. The sequence goes on along the minus strand of NC_143580.1, from coordinate 151,381,288 downwards.
TGGAAGAAGGTCATTAATATACAAGGGGAGAAGAGTGGGGGAAAAAATTGAACCTTGGGGGACACCAGTATTAGTGGAGAAGTTAGAAGACAGAGAGCCATCTACCATCACCCTCAGTCAGTGATCAGAGAGAAAACGGGAAAACCAATTACAAAAAACAGTAGGCAAACCATAAGATGGAAGCTTGTTTAGAAGACCTTTATGCCAAACATGAGATGATTTTGTTTCACCGAACTTTTCTATTGAATTCGTCCATAAATGGGTAACATAAGCCAGAATATTACCAGTGGATCGGCACTGACAGAATCATTCTGGCGATCATTGATCAGACAGAAGGTTTCTAGGTAGTTTAAGAGTTGGCAGTTAATTGATTTCTCCATTGATTTAGAAAGAGTAAAAGTAATTGCAATGGGACGATAATTGGGGGGGGGGGAAGGATTTGCTGTACTTTTTAGGAACTGGCTGGATATGAGCAAATTTCCAAGCAGAAGGAAAACACCTTTGGAATAAGAAAGTGAAAAAAGGCGGAAGAGCAGGAGTAAATCAGAAGCACAGGTTTTGAGAACAAGTGGAGAAATACCATCATGACGTGGAGCTTTCTTAGCATCAAGATTTGTCAAATCCCTTCTGACATCCTTTTGACAGAAGACCACAGGAGGCATTGAATGGAGCATGTTGGGAATGGTGGGAGGTGTTTTACCAAGATCATTAATACATGAGTTGGAAGAAAAATGGGATGCTAGCACATCAGCTTTATCCTTGGCTGAAGTGAAAACAGAACCATCAGGTTTTGACAGAGGTGGGCAAAAGTTGCGGCCAATAGCTTTGGCAAGAGACCAGAATGCTCGGTTACCATAAGGGCAAGAAGCAAGTTTTCTACATTTAGCCTGTTCAAAATCTAGTTTGAACTGATTAATAACTGCTCTACAATTGTTGTGAGCTTTGATGTGGACAGAAAATGAAGAATAGGAAACAAGCCAATTACGATATGCAACATTCCTCTTGAACAGCCTTAGCACATTCATTGGAAAACCAAGGTTCAGATAAAGGACGAGATGTTAAAGTGGAGTGTGACATAGATTCCATCCCTACAAGAATAATTTCACTGACACGATCTGAGGAAACGTTGACATCAGAAATTTTGAAACAGTAATCTCACCAAGGAAATGAAGAAAAGAAATCTTGCAGGTCATCCCATTTTGCTTTATTGTATTGCCAAACAACACAAGGTTGGGAATAGCCATGAGATAACGGCTTCATTGGGATAGAAACAATCACCAAGTTGTGATCTGAGATGCCTAATAATCACTTCGACCGTGTACTTAGAAAGGGTGTTTGTGAGAAAAAGATGTTGGCTGTATGGTTAGGACTGTCCAGGATTCTTGTAGGTAAATGAATAATCTTTGCAAGGTCAGTAGTAATTGCAAAAGCCTCAGCATCTCAACCAGCTGGGTTGGCGTGACTACAAAACGGAAGCCAGCTGAAGTTGTGAACATTAAAATCACCAAGGAAAATTACCTCACTGTTAGGAAAGTTGGACTGGAAAAAGTCAAGTTGCAAAGAGAGGAAGTCGAAGAGCTCCAAATGCTTAGTGGAGATGGGAAAACGGTAGAGACAACAGATGAATTTGACAGAATGAGGTAGAGAGATTTTAAGTCAGAGAAGATAGAAAAGAGGAGATTCCAAATTACGAAGACTCTAACAGGGAATATTGGAACGGATATATGCACAAGTACCACCTTTGAGGCGAAAGGAATCATACAGCGAATAATTTGGGCAACTGAGATGAGTAGTAGTTGAATCAACCGATAATTGAGATTCTGTCAGAAAAAGTACATGGGGTTTGGCAGACTGCAAGTGGAAATGGATGTTGTTGAGATTAGAATTGAGACCACATATATTTGTGAAATGAACTAGGATGTGTTTGGGAGGTTTAGATCTTTTCACAGATAAGCTTCGTTCGACAATTCATATTGTATTCAATAGTAAGAAAAAGGGGGGTTGCTGTTGTTATTTGGTTTTTACGAGCATTAGCAACTAAGGCTATATTGCTCCGGTGCGGTGGTCATTCCCTGACCTTTCCGCATGCTCCGTATTTGGTGGTGACGGGCTCGAATCCCGGTCTAATCAAGAAGCGTGTGCTACGCACTGCTGCTCCTTCCCACCTGGCTACGGAGGCGCCTCAGAAAAAGAAAAAGGGGGGTGACATGCCATACGAAGTAATGAAATTTTTGGATATGGTGTACACATGCTAAGAATATACCCAGATCCTTGACATAACGTGGCCTCGACAATGCTCCCACCTTACACACTACTTGGACTCCCTCCAGTCACTATCTGGCAGAGTAGAGGTAGCAAGATTATACACTAGCTGATCCGGAAGCCTCCTAGAGAGTTACCAATAGGTTCAGTCCGGTGTACTAACTAGCGGCCGGCCTGCGAACACCATTTTAGAGCTGTACCCTCGAAATGTAAGGAATATTGAATCTCGCCACGACGTTCATCATAACCTCAAAAGTCAATCATACTGCATGATGGAAGAGATAGGGAAGGTTGACCGGAACTTAGCTCTAGAGACTAAACATGGGTTCCACCACTTCAAGCCTCCAATAAGCAAAGCAGTGGTATCGCACCGGTTGATGAGAGTCATCTACCACCTGGTATTGCCTGGTAATAGGGAGGAGCGGCATTCCTTCATGTGGTGTGGGTGCTACACCTGGGTCGTCACCCACAGTGTGCTTTTGCATGGGGGTTATACCCAGGATTACTAACAGTCCTACCATCGTGAAGTGCATGCAGAGGATTTGGCTGTCACAGACTGTCTGGACTTTGCCGAAACTGGGCCACTTGACTTGAGTGTCAACCGAATATCAGTTCCATCAGTGTTTTAGACTCCCAGGTAGCAAGTACTGCTTGTCTGGCATATCTGAGAGAATGTCTCTGACAACTTCAAGGACTAAATAGTTGTATGTTTTTGGGCTACAATCCCTCTTCATGTCCAGCAGTTTCTTTCAATCAGCTTTGATTTTCTTCCCTAATTTGTCCCATCAGATTTTGTTTTTCTATACTTTCTGAATGCAGACATCAATTTTAATAGTTTCTCTGGATATAAAAAGGAAAAAAAAAAAAAAAAAAAATCAGGGGTTTTTATTCAATGATGTCCCTGTTAAACATATACCAGCAATTTGATCTCTTTAGAATTCAGACAGGTTGGTTATTTTCGTTGTGTAGTTTTTATATCATTTTTAAATAATCAGCTTTCTTTACAGTACTACCTGTAAGGAAAAAAATCAAAAATCAAAAAAAAAAAAAAACCTCACTGCATGTTCACAAATATATCATACAGCCATTACAGAAACTACTACTTTCACATTACGTGTATCCATTATTTTTTCCATATACTTATTTCTGTGTGTATGGAAAATTACGTAATTTTCGCAATATTACATAAAAGTCGAGTATTACGTAAGCTCCCCAGCTTACGTAATACTCGACTTAAAGAAATTCGACTTTGCATAAGTTTTTGCTGACCGATGCAAACTTAAAAAAAATCATGGAAATGTATTTTGCATCCGTAGGAATAAATGGAGGTATCGTGAAAATATTGTAATGTGAACCCAACAACAATTGTTTTTTTTTTGGTAGTTCGTTCTAAGATCTCGGAAGTTGAAATTTTTCGCTATATAACTAAGCTATTTATCTCTCTAAAAGGTCATTTTTATAATGGAAATTGCACTACATTTTCATCATTATCATGTGTTCTGTTATAAGAATCAATTTTGAACGTTGTTTGGTTTTTTTTTTTTTTTTTTTTTAGGAGCATTAGCAACTAAGGCCATATTGCTCCGGAATATGCGGTGGTCATTCCCTGACCTTTCCGCATCCTCTATATTTGGTGGTGACGGGCTCGAACCCCGGTCTAATCAAGAAGCGTGTGGTACGCACTGCTGCTCCTTCCCACCTGGCTACGGAGGCGCAATTTTGAACGCCTTTGTGATATTTTTCTAAAACACATTCCTGGAGGTCACTACCCTAAAACAATAAAAACAATTTACACTTTCCGATTTATTGGGCTTTTCTGTTAGTGCAATCTACTATAAAGTAAACTCAATCTTATTGTATTTGAGATAATACCTATAACTGTTGTCGTCGTTATTTGGTTTTTAGGAGCATTAGCAACTAAGGCCATATTGCTCCGGGGATATGCGGTAGTCATTCCCTGACCTTTCCGCATCCTCAGTATTTGGTGGTCATGGGCTCGAACCCCAGTCTTATCAAGAAGCGTGTGACATGCACTGCTGCTCCTGCCCACCTGGCTACAGAGGTGCCTTACCCATAACTGGAATTCTGTAGGTTTTTACGTTACGGTATTATGGTGATATGAGTTCCCTTTCACTGAAATCTTCAATCATATAAAAAACATAAATAAATTTTCAAAATCTTCTCTTCTGATCATTCTTATTTACTTATTACAATGGTGAAGGGAAAGAAAACAAAAGAAAGTGCAATGCTGGCAGTGCTGGGAAACGAAACAATTTTTTTTTAGAAATGAACATGATTAATTAAGATGTACGAAGCAGGATAAAGTTTGGCATCCATTGCATGGAATTAGGTCTCACTGCTTCAACAGCGAATACTACTTTAAAGGACAGTGCACATATAAAAGAACATGTTAAAGGATCAACGCATTTAAGATCAACAGTGATCAAAAAACAGCATTTGGGTGCTATATCAAAGATGGAAAAGCTATTAATAATATGGATGGAAAATCAGATTCAGAAGAAAGTGTCCCTAAGTCCAATGGTCAATCAAGCAAAAGCAATAAGTATTTATGAAGATATTAAGGATAAATACAGCGAACCCCAAGCCAAGTTCGTGACAAGCAATGAGTGGTTTAATAGGTTCAAGAATCACACCGGTTTCCAAAACAGTAATGTATGTGGTGAAGTCGACAGTGCCATTTCTGCAGCTGCAAAGAATTTTGTGATATGTTGGAAAAAACTCCGTCTAAATCTCCACAGCGGCTTGCTTATCAGCTGGAGAGTTAATTCTGGCAACAATGCTCGAAAGGTAAAACTTGCTGATGTTGTCTGCCTCCTCTCTCTCCAAAGGAAATATATCGAAGAATAGTTCTCTTTGATATGCAACAAGATGTTGATAAGGATGAACTAAAGAGTCAGTTGTGGAAAGAGAACTTAAAATCAGTGAAAAGAAGTTTCAAGAAAGTGTTGAAATTTTGACTGTAAATAGGAATAAGAAAACTCAGTTAAAATAATTGGATAGTGCAGATTACAGAGGAAATGTGGAGTTAATTACGTGATAGGACTCATTTGTTTGCTTGATGGTCATCCTGTAAGTTTAAAGAAATATATTCAATAACGCAATGCTATAAATGCCTTGATTTTGGCCATGTTGCCAAGTACTGTAAGAGGAAGATGTTGTGTGGCCACTGTGCAAAATCTGGTCATACATTTAAGGACTGTAATGATCAAAATAAGGAACGAGTTTGTATTAATTGCAAGAAAAAGGATGTTGTAGCTGTGCATGTGGCGGTGGATAGGAGCTGTCCACAGTACAATAAGGCATTAGAAAATTACAAAAAGAGAATTAATTATGGGTAGTTATACAAAAATATTACAGATAAATGCGCAACGAGCAAAAGCCATTGCTGCTCAGATATATTATGTAATGGAAAAGGATGTTGCGATTGCCTTGCTGCAGGAGCCATGCTCTGTAAATGGTGAAATTAGAGGATATCCTCAAAAATATCGTATCATATCTGAAGGTGGTAATCCAAAGACTGCGATTATAATAAGGGATAAGTTGGTTGTTACAAACATTGTGTCATTATGCCAGGAAAACTGGTTGTGTTGTGAAATTATAGGCAACTTTGGAAGAGTGTATTTAGCAATTGTTTATTGTCCACCTACAGAAGATATAGAAATATATGTTAATTATTTGGAGAGATTATGCAGGGTTGTTGGATCGTGCAGTTTGGTGGTTGTGGCAGATTCTAATTCTAAATCTCCACTATGGGGTAGTGATGTATCTGATGAAAGAGGAGTATTACTAGAGGAATTCATTGCTGCTTCTCAATTGGAGATAGTGAATGTGGCTGGACATCTGCCTACCTATTCATCAATACATGGGCAGTCATATATAGATATAACTCTTGCAACATATTCTGTGATACGTAATATTAGAAATTGGAAGGGTCAAGAAAACTGTAGTACAAGTGACCATAATGGCATCTCCTTTGCAATAGAAAATTGTAATAATACAAGAGGATATTGTGATATTGATATATTTAGAGTAAAAAGTGCGATGTGGTCAAGATTTGACAATGAATTTAGGAATAGTGTTTCGTTAAATGAATGGAATGATTTAACATCAGAACAATTTGTGAATAAGTTAAATGAATTTATACAGAGATCAGGTAAAAAGAGTATGAAGACTACGAAATCTGTTAATTATCCTGTGTTTTGGTGGACTGAAGAATTAGGTTGGAAAAGAAAAGAAATGTTTAAGAAGAGGCATCAGTTTCAAAGATTAAGAAGATTTGGTGATTCGGATTTATGTGAGACTGTGAGAGAACAATATAGAAGTTTAAGGCGTGACTTTGTTTGTGCTGTCTGCAAAAGCAAGGTAATTAAATGGAGGGAGTATGTGGGAGAGCAAGGATCAAGGGACCCTTGGAATTCAGTATTTAAAATTTTAAATAATAAAAAGCACTTAGGAAAAATATCTTATACAATAGGAAGTGATGATAATGAAACACTGACTTGGAAAGATTCTGTGAATGGGATCTTAGGGGAACTCTTCCCGGGATAATGATGATCAGGAAAGTATACTGCAAAGACAAATGAACTCAGAAAATGATAGATATAATTCGAATGAAGAGGATGAGCCTTTTCCGATTTTGGAGGTTAGTAACGCAGTAGACCATGCAAAGGATGGCAAATCGCCGGGTCTGGACAAAATAGAGGTAGAGGTGTTTAAGAGAACATTCAGGATGTTTCCTGAATTGTATGTAAAATTATATAATAAATGTTTAGATAAAGGGGGCTTTCCTACCAGTATGGAAAATTGCACAAATAATATTATTGATTAAAAGCACGGATAGAATGCTAAATGAAACCGGGACATACCGTCCCATTGCTCTCCTTTCTGTTCTGGCAAAAACATATGAACAGTTATGTATGAACTGTATAATGATTAGATATGAAAATAAATGTCTAGCATCTAAAAATCAGTATGGGTTTATAAAAGGTTGCTCTACTGAAGATGCAGCATATAGACTGGTTCAGATGGTGGGAGACAGTGATGAGCGATATGTCCTTGATATATTTGTCAATTTTAAAGGTGCTTTCGACCGTCTCTGGTGGTAGGGCATTATGAATAGGATAGGCAAGACAGAGTGTTCCAATAAGTTATATTCTGTTTTTAGGAATTACTTTGTGAATCATGAAGTTGTAGTAAGAACAAAATATACTGAGTTTAAGAAGAATGTATATAGAGGTTGTCCACAAGACTCGGTGGTTGGTCCCTTTGCATGAAACATTGTGTTTGATGAATATTTAAATTTGGAATCGGTTGGTGTTGATAAAATTGCATATGCTGATGACCTTGTCTTAATAGTAAAAGGGAATGCAAGATCTCAAATAGAAACGTTGGCTGAAATTGCTTTAAATACACTCCAGGATTGGACTCTGAAGTATGGACTGCAAATATCAAGAGAAAACAACAGTGCAAATGCTATTAAAAGGTAAACTTAGTATGAACCATGCCACTACAGTGAGGCTTCTGGGTGAGTCGGTTTGATATGTAAAGGTAACCAAGTATTTGGGTTTAAAGTTAGAAGAGCAACTATTTTTCACTGAACATGTTAAGTATTTAAAGGAAAAAGTGAGGGCATTCTATGCGAAGTTGCGGAGGGTGATAAGAGCTGATTGGGGAATAAAAGGCCAAGCTATAAATATTTTATATGAATGCCTATTTATCCCAATTGTAACATATGCCTCTTCAGCTTGGGTGCATAGAGTGTCAACTCTTCTGGTTCAAAAACATTTAAGTCAGACTCAAAGATTCGTGTTATTGTCTATAACTAGAGCATGTCGAACCATCTCTACAGAGGCCTTACAGGTGGTCTCAGGAAGGGTCCCTGTCTGGTATGAAGTTTTGTTGTCTGGCATGATATATTTTACAAAAAGGAATATCAGAAAAACTAATATGGATATAATATCTTGCCCAGATATAAATCGAGATTACACTGCTATGGATGTGAAATATGAAAAGAAAAGGATATTGAATGAAATAAAAGAGAAATGGCAAGTGCAGTGGAATGAAACAGATAAAAGAAGGGAAACTTATGAGTTTATACCAAGAGTGGATATAATTGATAGCAAAAGGAAACCCTGGCTACAATTTGGGATGCATGTGGCATTTCTTTTGACGGGACACGGACTTGTCTTGAGACTTTGTCAGTTGGGGGTGAGGAATGGTGGGTTTGCACTTGTGGTGAATTGGAAACATCTACGCATATGATGTTAGATTGTTGTTGTTGTTTGGTTTTTAGGGGCATCAGCAACTAAGGCCATATTGCTCTGGGAATATGCGGTGGTCATTCCCTGACCTTTCCGCATCTTCCGTATTTGGTGGTGACGGGCTCGAACCCCGGTCTAATCAAGAAGCATGTGCTACGCACTGCTGCTCCTTCCCACCTGGCTACGGAGGCGCCCATGTTAGATTGTGCAGGGTATACTGATTTGAGACATGAATTGGAGGTTTCTATGGGAAATCTTGGAAGGGGGAACCTTGTGGATCCTATTCACAGATAAACGGTTATTTTCCTATTTCAATAATTATGTGGCCGCGGTTTTTAAAAGAAGAGGGCATCTACAGCTAGATAGTAGAGCCACGCCTCATAGCGGTAGGGGCGGTAACTCTTGACCTTAAGATCATGGAAGCAATTTTATATTAGATCTTTCTTTCAAGATGCTAAAGTATTATAAATTTTTATATTTTGAGTTGAGTTAAAATTTATTATATTGTGTTATAAGTTGAATTCTAAAGACTATGATATAAGAACCCAATTAGTCTAAAACCAAGAATAGGCTTCAGCCTGGGAAATGGATAGCTGACTGGAGGTTTACTGTGTACCTCCTCTCTCTCCTTTTGTAATTTTATATACTTTTGTAATTTTTCCTGCACATGAGATAAAAAAAATTATGGCCTTTAGTTGCTAATGCTCCTAAAAACCAAATAACAAACAAACAAACATTTCAGGAACTCTACCAGAAACAATCCTCAAACCATACATGAGCTGTTTTTTAAGAACAGAAAGAAAAAAGAATAAATCAAATTACTATTATGTTAAAATTAATATTACATATACCAAACTTCTACTAGAAAATTACTGTATGCAATTTATGCAAAGTACGTTATATATATATATATATATATATATATATATATACCAAGTGATTTTAAAATAAGTTACACTATTCGGGAGACCCTAGTGTCAAAATGGTTAGAGATAGCGCTGGGAAAATTGGTGGGTATGTCATTTAGGGTATGGGGAAGCGATTTGTAGAAGTAAAAAAAATAGTTCAAATTTCTGCCACCAGGGGGAGAAATTGGCACTGTAAAAATGAGATGGAATATTTAACTTAGGATTAGATTTTAAAATCGGAACTTAGAAATCTACAGATATTGTTTTCCTTCACTTGAGTGATTCACTATGTGTTTTCCTTCACTTGAGATGACATTCTGAAAACTTAGGACTGCGTGTGAAACAGTTTCACATTTTCATCTCATTGGGGATGTTGGCTACATGCCGTTTAATGCTTGCTTTCAAATCGACAAGCGTCTATATGCCGCCACGGTAAACTCTATCTTTCAGGTATCCCCCATAGCTAGAAATCACAGGATTGAGATCTGCTGATCAGGCTGGCCACAGCTGCGGAAAGTCTCTAGAAATGATGTGATCATTTCCGAATGTTGAACAGAGCAGTTCCTTCACTTGTCGACCAACGTGGGGAGGGGCACCATCTTGCCTGAACACTATGGTCTCCAAGCATTGCCTTTCTTCCAGAGTGGGAATAATGTGATCTCTTAGAAGAGTGCAGTACTGTGCACTAGTTACAGTACACCTTACGGGGCCATGACGTGTAGATTCCTCAAAGAAAAATTGTCCGATTATAAACAGTCTGCTGTGAATCTACACCATACTGTAATGTATGGACTTTGTAGTGGTCTTTTATGAGCAGCAGATGGATGAGAAGTTCCCCATATTCAGCAGTTTTGTGCATTTACAGCCCAATGAAGAGTGAAATGTGCCTCATCAGACAAGAAGATCATTCGAGCCCATGTATCCTCGAGTTCCATACGAGCAAGAAATCGTAGAGCAAAGTCTATTCATTGTTGCTGATCACAAGACTTTAGTTTTTGCACTACATGAATCTTGTGTGGTAACCAGTGTAATATTATTCGAAGCACTTTACATACAGTAGACCAAGGAAGGTTCGAGCCCCTTGACACACCTCTGGCACTACTGACTGGTAGTGTTTCACATTCTGACCTGGAGGCCATTGCAACCGCCACTTCATCCACTACCTCCGTTCTGATACATAGACATCCCCTTCCTGGAATTACACTTAACTCCCTGGTCGCTTCAAAATTCTTTATTAGTTTTCGAAGTCCCACTGATGTCAAAGGTCCTTTATGCAAACCTTTAAGTTTCCAATGAAATAAAAGGCTTCCCGACTTTTTCTTCATTACGGTATTACCTACAGTTAAATACCTTTAAATTGTTTGTTTGTTTGTTTGTTTGTTTATTTGGTTTTTAGGAGCATTAGCAACTAAGGCCATACTGCTCCGGGGATATGCAGTGGTCATTCCCTGACCTTTCCGCATCCTCCGTATTTGGTGATCACAGGCTCGAACCCTGGTCTAATCAAGAAGCGTGTGCTATGCACTGCTGCTCCTGCCCACCTGGCTACGGAGGCACCCCTTTAAATTGTAGGTAATACCTCAATCAAACAACCAATTCCATGAATCATGATTTGTGTATTCGTGGACAGCCTCACAACTTCATGGAATGTTTTGATGAATCATAAAAAAGGTACTTTGTACTTCACATATTTTGCCTATGGAAATATCATGAAGCAGGTTGAAGAAGCCCCAAGAACATCAGTCAGTATGGGAGTCCATGTTAAGGCAATTGTCTCTGATATGTAGCGGAGCAATATGGCCTTAGTTGCTAATGCTCCTAAAAAACCAAACAACAACAAAAACAACTGATATGTAATTCACCGTAAATATCAACTAAATTAATGATTTACGAGTACACAATTTTCCCCCAAACAGATGTTACGATGACTTCAACTCAAAATAAGTGTCCTGATTAAGTAAAAGACATACTGCAAAACAAATGGTATATTACACCAAATTTTGAAAAGGAACTCAATTTGATAAAGAACTAATCACTGTATACCAAAATTGGTATTTGATATACATTTTCATTAGAGCAAAGGTTATGAATTAATTGTATAAATAATTGAAGCTTTCTTTATATATTTATCATCAAATAATTAAGATGCTTAAATATTTTTAATAACAGATAATTTTCTGTCAACAAAAATTCATCTTGCAACTGAAGTTGAAGTAAATATTAATGGTACTTACTTCATACTTGTTTCTAGACATTTCCATCCTGCAGTATCATGAAAAATCTGGGCAGCATTTGCTTTTCCACTCTAAAGTAAATGAACTCTTTATCATAAGGAGTAGAAAATTTACAGTAATAACTTTGAACACATATTCAGGTTACAATTTATTAAGATCACCAATCGCCAACTTATTATGAAGTACAATCATTAACTCCACAATAACAATTTGCTTCAGTGTGAATTTATTTAAAATGATACTAAGAAAGGGTCATATATGACATGCAACCATAATGTATCCAAATTAGTCCCACATGAGAGTTTGCTGTATAAAAAGTTATGATGTTATGTTATGATGTATACAGGGCAGACAGAAAAAGCAGACATATACATCATAGTAAACCCGACAGAAAGGAATAAAAACACAAAACCAATATAATACAAAAATAAATAAAAAACAGTAAAATGCAAAATTACGCTAAAATTAAAACCAGTTGATACCAGTTAAAGCAAAAATGAAAGATAGCAAACAGTCCTACATGAATTTTAACAAAAAGGGATAATATCAGGACAAAAGAAAATAGTCTGGAAATGACAACTTGCTGACGAACCAAAGGAAGCAAAAGCAACAAGACTGTAACGGAGACCAAAGAAGTTAGCTGAAAGTTCCCAACGAATTTATAACCACTGAAGTAACCCCGTGTGGGGTGGGGGGAAGGTGTAAATTAGTCAGAGTGAACCATACCCGCATGACGGAGAAGTTGGCAATTAAACAAATGAATCTAGACTAACAAAGTAGTGCTGAAAAGACTCTAAACTTTTCTTTAGAAGAAAAAAGGAGTAACAGCAGAAAAATAGCATCTTGAATATTGCTTTCGGTCAGCCTAATCGTTCACGAGATATTTTTCTCCCCTCCACTCGGAGTTACTTCAGTTTTTAAAAATTCACTGGGAGCTTTCAGCTAACTTCTTTTGTCTCTGTTACAGCCTTGTTGCTTTCGCTTCCTTTGGTTCGTCAGTAAGTTTTTATTTCCAGACTATTTTCTTTCGTCCCGAAATAACACTTTTTTTTGTAAAAATTCACATAGGACTGTTTGCTGTCTTTCATTTTTTCTTTAACTAGTATCAATTGGTTTTAATTTTAGTGTAATTTTGCATTTTACTTTTTTTTTTATATTTATTTTAGTATTATATTGGTTTTGTTTTTATTTCTTTTCTGTCTGGTCGGCTATGATGTATATGCCTGCTCACTTTTTCTGTCTGCCATGTATACATCATAACAGAAACGGAGACCTTGCTATGCATCCTTTGATTTTGGCTGCCGGCCCTTGATGACATAGTTAATCTTGGGACATACAGCATTAAGTACCATTTACATATTTTCTTTTAATTTAATTATATTAATCAGTTATGTGATGTGCCTTTATTTTTCAGGCTTTTTAAATTTTTCATTTTTGTCACACTTGTCAGGTCAGCACCCATACATTTATCTAATCTATTTGCTTATATATTTCATTATGGTTGTTGGGCATTTCTGCTATTACTAGAAGTGTCCTGGATCCATAATCCATTCTAAGATATTATTATTATTTTTTTCGTTTTTTTTTTAGACATTCTGTAGTAATCACTACAACCTGTTAATATTAATTATATATATATATAGTTTACAACTGTGTATACAGTGTATAAATAATGTCCATCTTGTATGAGTGTAAATAGTGCACGTAAAAAAAGTAAACAGATTGTGGTTTTTGATATATAGTGAGTTTTATGCATGCAATTTATATTTTATGGAGCTGTGAAAAATAGTGTTATGTTCAGCGTATGTATATTTGGTATACACCGGTGAGGCAAAACATTATGACCACCTACCTAATATTATGTTGGTCCTCCACGTGCAGCCAAAACAGCTCGTACTCGTTGAGGAATGGACGCTACAAGATTTCTAAATGTGTCTTGCGGTATCTGATACCAACATTTAAACAGTTAATCCTTTAACTCCTCTAAGGTCCGTGGTTGAGACACTGCAGATCGGAGTTGCTGTTTCAAAACAAACCATAGATGCTTGATGGGATTGATGTCTGGGGAATTTGAAGGCCAGGGCAATACCTGGAAATCTTCTCACGTTCTGCAAACCAGTCTCGAACAATCCGGGCGGTGTGGCATGGCACATTATCCTGCTGAAAGACAGCACCGCCAGAGGGGAAGACCATTGCCATGAAAGGGTGTATCTGGTCAGCAATGATGTTTAGGTAGGTGGTAGACATGACGTCTACCCAGACAAGTGCCCAGCACATGATTGACTGGACCCAGGGTATCCCAGCAGAACACCGCCCAAAGCACGACACTGGGAGAACCTTCGCTCACCTCAAGCATCGATAAGCCGTGGTCATCCAACACCTCGCAGATGGTTCGTGGGTTTCCCTTCCTCGGACCACTTTTGGTAGGTACTAACCACGGCTGATAGTAAGCAGCCGTGGCATTTCGGATATGTGTTGACCCAGTCGTCTGGCCATTACAATTTGGCCTTTGTCAAACTCGCTTAAGTCTGCTGCCTTTCCCATCTGAAGAAAAAGAGTAACGCTGATTAACGGAGCTCAATATCAGGTGTTTTTTATACTGTGTCCCGACCCGTGCATGCGCCGTAGTTCACCTGCAGTTGCTTCGATTTGCATAACAACTTGCAGGTCATAATGTTTTAGCTCATCTGTGTATTTGTCTATAGAATGTAAACCTGCCTTTCTGGGGCAGCAGCAGCAGTAACCCACTGCAAAAGGTATGACTCGTCAAGTGCTGAAGAGGGGGAATAACAGGTTAAAAACAAGAGCACATAGGAAAATTCAGTGAATTATATTTTCAGCAATGCTCAGGCAAAACTACAAGGAGTGGTATGAAAGTAATGCTTCCTATTTTTTTCCCTCAGAAAATTTAATTCTTACAACTATGCCTTTTACATCAATTAATCCTTGTTCATTAATAAACACACTATTCCTTTTCCACCAAGTCACCATCACTTTCTATACACTTCCCCCCCCCCTCTGAGTCAGATGCTGTATCTCAATTCTATATAAGTCCTTACTCTTGCTCCAGAGGGCTTGATGAGCTGATCGTAGTCTGCAAAATGGGTTTCATGGAGTGCATCCTTCAGAGGGCCAAAGAGGTAAGAGTTGGAAGGGGCAAGATACAGGCTATGACAGGGATGAGGAAGAAACAGTGCACCCCAGTTTTGCAATGGCTTCCATCGTGCAGACTGGTGTAGGGTCATAGAGAAGCTCATTAAGGTTTTTGTCAAGTCAAACTCTACGGATACAGGCTTTCAACTTTTTCAACATTTCCGCATGTCGATCTGAGTTGATTGTTGTGGCAGGCTCCAAGAAGTCCACAAGCAAGACCCAATCTTTGTCCCAAAACACTATCACCATGACTTTACAGAAAGAAGGCTGTCTTTTGAACTTCTTGCAGGGTGAATTTTGATGGTGCTCGTAAGTCTACAAACAGTAGGGTTGAAATGATAATGAAAGAAGCAGATATAATCAGTACACATAGTACACAGCAAGCAGCACTGCATGTTGGCAATATTCACCCAAGAATAGGTTTAGTCTCCTGCCAGTTATTGCAATAGAAAAGAGCATATGCTTCTTTTTAGTATTAGTATGGTTAGGTAGATTACTCTGAATCTCTCCACATACTAGTCAAAGCATTTTGAACACCTCGGAACAGATAGGTTTTTGAAAAATATTTTGCCAAAACAAAAATATTTTGTTTTATTAATTAATTAGCATATTAAATCATATTCTATAAATAGGTTTATAGTCCTAATCACATTCATTAATTTTTGATTTAATTAGAGCATTTGTAAGCTATTACTTAATATACATAGGACCCTCGTATCAGTGATTTGAATAAATATATCTCGTAACTTTGTACTTATGTGTGACAGGGAAATTCTAGTGTTTATTAGTGGTAAATAGGCATTGCAAAATTTTGTATGCCTATTTACCACAAATATATAGATAACTTCGTTAAACAAATAGACAATTTTATTAGCTATTATAATTAACTTATAACTTTACGAGCATAATGGTATAGCCTAATACACATTAAGTGTGGCAATTGGAAAATTGAGAGTGATGCTAGAAAAAATAATGATCTGATGTATAAGTAAACTAACCTTGGTTTATTCACACACTGCATGTAATGTTCACAAGCCGACCGGCTAGCCGGGTGGGTAAAGTGCCTGCCTGGCAACCCAAAGGTCGCGGGTTCGAATCCCGCCTCGGGCTTGGATCAAAGTACTGCAAAAACCTTGGGAGGTGCATTATGGCCACAGAAGCCGATGCGCAAACAACTACAAAAAAAAAAAAAAATGTTCACAAAGCGAATGAGACAACTGGTGAAAGGCAGTGACTGGTATACTTTTTCAACGTTCTCATCACAGCTCTTTGAATAGTGTCGATATCATAAAAATAACAGCCTTTCAGTGGTGCCTTGAGCTTTGGGAACAAAAAGGAGTTGCACGGGGCTAAGTCTGGTGAATACAGTGAGTGCAAAAACACAAAGACTTTTTTGCTGGCCAAAACCCCCGAACAACGAGAGCCTTGTGGCATGGTACGTTGTGGTGCGAGAGGAGCCAACTGCCATCTTCTCCATACTGAGGCTGCACATGACAGATACTCTAAAACAATCTGTGAGATTTCAAAATGGCTAAATAGTAGGCAGTAGTAACACTCTGACCATTGGCCATGAACTCTATGCACAATTCCATTGCTATTGTAGGAAGTGATGAACACAGTTTTGACTTTTGACCTTTCTTGAAGAGCTTTATTTTGGCTTTGGGTGAGTTTATCAACTTCCACTCTGCCATGGAATTCAACTGAAAACACCATGTCTTTTCACTAATAATGATTGGCATTGTTTTCAGTAGCCTCAAAGAGTTTTCTGCAGTGTTAAACGCACACCTGTTATTGACTATCTGTTAACATATGTGGAACAAACTGCACACAGACCCTTTCTTCAAATATCAGAGCATTATTTGTTAAATGGTTTCCTTATTACCGCACAGATCTTCTGTGCATTAATAAGAGTATAACTGCTTAATTTTTTATTTTAAAATCAAGTATCAGAACATCGAGTTTTAACATCATTTAAAACATTCGAATATCATCCACATAATGGAGACGTGTTATATTTTGCTATCGGTTGTCAGCAGATGAGACGAAATAAGACATACAGTACTTTTGATAAAGTTACAGTAACACAATAACATTCTGTAAATGATTTTATAAATTCCATTTGGCATTTTTATTCTGAAAAAGCATATGACAAAAATCGAAGAAACTTCTGCATTTTGTTTCTTGATTATATTTGCTTCCTCTTCCCACCCTTAGAAATCATGAGTTAACTGTAGTTTAAATTTACTGATAACATAATAAAAAGTCAAAGTGCTAAAGTTTGAATGCAATATCTATTTTCATTATGCTATTTACAAACTATAACACACTATTATAAGATTTCTGAAAATGCATACTAATTGCAACTGTTCACCCTGATTTTCGCTCTGCTCTGAATTTGCTGACTGTGCACTGCTGACATCAGAAGCTTCCCTTTCTAAATTATTCTTAACTAAATCAAGCACAGCATCTTTACATTCTTCATATACTGAAGGTCCTAGCAGCTGACAAAGACTTCCTAACACTTCTCCTGAAACGAATGCATAAAATGTTTTTAGAAAGTAAAGATCAATTACTACACAAAGCGATTAAGAAATCACCATATGCCTACAGTACATTAATGAAATTGTTAACCCTTTCAAAATAAATTTCCTAAACATGCATGGACCAGCAGTGAGTTTTCCACCAGCAGCCAGCACTGAGGAGCAAGCGTAGTCAATAAACTTTGAATAACAAGCCTTATATATAAATACTCTTAAATGTAATTTTTTTTCTTCTTATTTTGACAAAGTGAAATTAAGTGAAATTGTCTTGAAAGCCACTTTTCAAAAACTCCAGAAATAAACTGAAAAACTTAACTACTGATGAATGTCATTCACTGTTTTCATCTGATCAAGATAAACAAATGTATATATATATGCGTAAAAATATTTCATATTTGTAAAAAAGGTAAACTGCAGCCATTATCAACCCACTGTAGGATGGAAGCCTCCTCAACAATTCATGCTGAGGGAAATGGACCATAATCTGTCACGCTGGTCCAATACGGGTTGGCAAATCGACCGTATTTAGCAGCAAGGGCTTGAACCCCGGTCTACTCAAAGAGCGTGTGCTACTGCACTCCTGCTCCTGACCAATCGGCTATGGAGGCCTGGTTCATATATGTAATAAATTATAAATACAGTAACCTCTTTAAAACCTGACTTCGGGTTTAAGAGAGGCCAGATTTCAGAGGTATACCAATTAGTATTACCTAGAGGTTAAGCAGTTTTCAATAAATATTAAGCAAAAAACTCAACTCTTAGTGCATAGATAATACAATGCCCTTTAGCTACATGAAAACTTTCAAAATTGATTTTGTATAGAAGTAAACAATGGAACAATTTTTAACACTTGTCTGTGTGTTGACTAAAGACCACCTGCTATCTCAGTGGTAGTTACCAAACTATTGAGATCTACAGACCCTTTCAAAAAAAAAAAAAAAAAAAAAAATTTACGGATCTCATCAAAAATTAAAAAAATTTTGCTGACTCATATATACTGTATATGGTTCTGTGTGTATGTATATATGTATGAATACTGGGTTTTCTGAAAAGAAAATTCAAAGTTTTATGTTTAATACAACTAAACTATTCTTATTTTTACATAAATATGTAAAAATAACTTTATTTATCATTAATTTGCTATACAGCAGTCGCTCGTTATAACGTGGTTCGCTTTATGCTAATTCGCTGTTCTTATATTATAACCCATATCACACTATAATGTGTCACAACTCACTATATTGCCGACCGGGCTAGCCGGGTGGGTAAAGTGCCAGCCTGGCAACCCAAAGGTCACGGGTTCGAATCCCGCCTCGGGCTTGGATCAGAGTACTGCAAAAACTTTGGGAGGTGTATTATGGCCACAGAAGCCGATGCACCAACAACTAACTAAAAAAAAAAAAAAAAAAACACAACTCACTATAATGCTATTTTACTAGTGTAAAGATTGAATTTTTGACAAACCCTGCTTCAGTCAAGTCCGTTTTTAAGCCTTTTTTTGGCAAAAGGAGAAAATAACCATCATGAAATTAACTAATTATTTTTATAATTTCTACTCTATGTAAAAAATTGAAACTTTCAATATGCTCTTTTCTTGGTGTGGATTTGATGTTATCACAAAGTTTCAACGGAGAAATTCTTTTTTAGTACACAAGCTGAAAAAATTCACCATCCAGTGTCATATTCTGTTATTAAGTCTGCATTTCCTGTTCTGACCTGTAATAGAAAGAAATATCCGATTGAAAAATGGATTTACTTCTTATCTCTTCTTTTGTTTTACTTGGGAACTATAACTTGTGAAAAGGTTATTTCAAACAATCAACCCCACGAGTGTTAAATGCAGTGCTGCTGCTTGTATTCTCTTATCTTCTGAACTCCTCTGACAGTATGGTCATCCCGAAGTACAGAAAATTTGTTTGTTTTACTGTCCAAATGGCCATATGTACTCCATTCTATCTTCTCAGCTGGATTGCCTTGAGATTATCCCCTTTGGGAATATTGGAAAATACATCTATTAGAAGAAGTTTACATTCCCCCACCGTAACGAATTACTTTCGGTAACATAACATAATAAAATACCTATTGTTATTGTCTTCATGCTACTTAACATTATGGCAAAGGTAAAGAAAGCCAACACGAGAACGACGAGAAACGTCGGATAACTTACGCGGAAAATTAGTTTCCCGATACAGCACTCTAGCGCTGATTGCTCGGGAAACAGACGGTAGGTGTTATCGGTCTGGAGCAAAGTTGAGAACAATATATTGATTGACAGGAGGCAGGGAAAATGATGTGCTGATTAGTGAGCGAACACAACACACTATAACATCGGGTTAGTATCATTTTAGTAGCACTCAGAAGCACTAATGGTAACCTGCTCTAATGAACACTTTCCATAATGGTGAAAAGAGGTCAGGTTACCTCCACTTGATTCCCATGGGAGCTTGAACCTTACCCAAAATGAAGGGGGTAACTTAACCTTTTTCTTTAGAATCACAGTCATATTTAGAAATACATTCATAAAAAGATAAATTTTTTTATGACTGTATTTTTATTTTCTTGTTCAATAGTATGCCCTAATGGCAAAAAAGGTCAGGTTACCTCCACTTGAATCCCATGGGAGCCTGAACCCCTCCCAAAATGGAAGGGGTAACTTAACCTTTTCTCTTTAGAATCATGCGCATAAATTGTTTATTTTTTAACAAAAATAAACAAAATATTTTTTTTATTACTGTACTTTTATTTTTAAAGACACTTGTGTGGATACACACATATCATAACGTCAATCAACACCTCAATCAATATTTTTTGCTTCTTTCTTTCTTTTCTTATATTATTTCCTAACCTAACGTTTAAGGTTAGGTCACTAAACATAAGGAAACTGTTTCTATTATTTCTTAACCTACCATTTAAGATCAAGTTACGAAAAATAAAGAAACCTTTTCCTTTTTTCGTAACCAAACCTAAATCAACAGTATAGTAAAAACACTCATGAACTTCAAAAATCTGCTTTTAATAATGAGAAAAAAAAAAACATAATCAAAAACATAAAAATGAACAGAACGAAACTTTTATTAATTTAGTTTTCATCAAAAAATCAACCAACATTTTATTTTCATTACAAATTTCTTCCATCTTTAAAAGATTCATTGCTACTATTACCTGTTTACCGTTCATTACAAAACTATTATGCACCATTCTTTACTCAAAAATACACATTATAATGCCAACCAATGACTACACAGTAGCTTATCCTCTGTCATGCCCACCACCAATCATTTCATCATTTGCCATGCCTACCTGTCAATCAATATATCCTTCTCAATATCGGCTCCAGACTGATAACACCTACCGTCTGTTTACCGAGCGAGCAGCGCTAGAGTCCGATGTTGGGAAACTAATTTTCTGTGTAAGTTATCCGGCGTTTCTCGTCGTTCTCGTGTTGACTTTCTTTACCTTAGCCAACATTATTTCCAGATGGAATACTGACAAGCACTTTCCATCCGTTTGAAGCACAAAATATTCTCCACGACTCACACCATAATTGATTGGCTGGTTGTTGTGGGAGTTTAATGGTGCATAAGCTGCTTTGGCTATAATGCACCTATCCCTTTATTATATATCAGATATACTCGTACAATCAGAAAAATCTGTAATCAAAAAAGATGAAAAACTCCAGTTTTCCACCATAATTGATTACAGTACTTTTCATGCAATAAAGGATTATTGTACAACCATTTGATTTTACCACAAGGTAAAATCAAACTTTCCAGAAAAATAAAAACACTTGTTGTCGCTGTCTTCAGCTCAATTGCCAGTAGGATTCTAGTCATCATTCAGTATATACAGTGGTAGACATACAGACAGTTTACTGTACTCGAACATCATATCACAATCAGTGCAACGCAGTTACATTTTCAGAGAGTTATGGTGGATAAGAATGAAAAAGCAACATCTGGACGCGGTACAAAGACTGGAAAGGTAAAAAAAAACATTGAGTTTGAAAATTAAAGACATTTTAAAGTGAATCGATTCTGGTCAACACCAAGTGGATATGTGCAATAATTTAGGACGGGCAGGTTCAACTGTAAGAACAATTATAAAAAATAAAGAATCAATTTTAGCAGCCAGAAAAACAGCTGTTCCCCTGCTGGCAACTAAATTGACTAGGGCTAAGTCAACTATTATGATTGAAATGAACAAACAATCCCAGGGTCCTGAGCTGGATATCATCATTCTTCTCTTTCTTGGTGATTCCTTTCTATTTCTGACTCTCTCTCTGTCTCTCTCTCTCTCTCTCTCTCTCAGGGATTTTTTTTTTTTTTTTTTTTGGCTGGTGCAGCATAAGCCTCAGGCTTCCTTGCACCATATGGCTAATAATAATAATAATAATAATAAAAACTTCTAAATAATTTTTTGAAGATAATATTCAACGCACAATTCCATTAAGTTCAATTATTATTAAAGAAAAAGCGAAGAGCCTATATGAAGATTTTAAGGAAGCTCACCCCAAAAAAACTGTGGAACCATTTAACACCAATAAGGAGTGGTTTGATAGATTTAAAAAGCACTATAACCTACACAATGTAGCAATACAGGAAGAAGCCGCAAGTGCAGATCAAGAAGGAGCAAAAACTATCAAAAAAGAACTTATCAAAATTATTGAAGAGGGGTGTTATACTGCTCAACAAGTTTTTAACATAGATGAAACAGGTCTTTTTTGGAAACGAATGCCTAAAAGAAGTTTCACATCGAAAGAAGAAAAAAACATACCAGGCTTCAAATCGGCGAAGGATCGGTTGAGGTTGCAATATATAAAAAAAAAATTCTCTCACACTGTTTTAATAATGATCTGCTTCGACTTCAAAGTGATGGGGACGGGGTCTCCCACCCCAATTTATTTTATACCACTGATAGCTCGGCATATACACTGTTGGTTGCATTAGAAATGCCCCTTTGTGTAGGGACTGGTCTGTGATGCTAGTGAAGGCTCAAAGTTGGGGACAGACAATTTGCATGTGTGCACTCAATTTTTGAGTCTGTGAGGAAGAATGGACCAGCATCGAGATCTTTTCAACTTTGAATGTGGAATGATTGTGAGGGAAAGATGCCAGTATCTAGAAAACAGCCAACATGTTAAGAGCTCCTGTTCTTCTGAGGCACCATGAGTCTACCATTCAGCAGTCAAACAACCAGGCAAAGATCACACATGGAACAGCCACAGTAATGTGGCTGTAACACAGCAACAGTACAGCACAGTGGTCCAGCTAACCAACCAGTACAATGAATGAATAGCAAGACCAATATCCAGATGCACTGTACAATAATATTAGCTCGTATAGACTATAGTTGATAGCCATCAGAGGTACACATACTCACTGCGAAACACAAGAAGCCAGACTCCAAACATGAAGAAATCTATTACTTGTTCTGATGAATCCTGTTTCCAACTCAATCATACTGATTGGCATATCAGCATTTGGAGAAAGTAACATGAGATCGAGGTACTTGGATGCACTGTTTGTGTTCAGCAGGTTGGAAGTGGTGGCTTTGGGACTGTTTTCATGGCATGCTCTGATCACTGTTAACTGACAGTTCAGTGGGAACACCTAACTTCTATCATTGCTGACTGGTCCTTTGAGGCTGTCGGAGACATTTTCTCAGATATGCCAGACAAGCTGTACTTGCTACCTAGGATTCTAAAACACTGATGGAACTGATATTCGGGTGACCCCCCAAGTCAAGTGGACCCAATTTCGGTGAAGTCCGGATGGTCTGTGACAGCCAAATCCTCTGCTTGCACCTTCACGATGGTAGGACTGTTAGTAATCCTGGGTATAACCCCCATACACAAGCACACTGTGAGTGACCAACCAGGTGTGAACCAACATAAGCAGGGGTCGAGTTGTGGCCCCCACAACACATGAAGGAATGGCCCCCCCTCTGTGTTACCAAGCAATACTAGGTGGTAGATGACTCTCATGAACTGGTGCAATACCACCGTTTTGCTTATTGGAGGCTTTAAGTGGTGGAACACATGTTTAGTCTCCAGAGCTAAGTTCCAGTCAACCCTTCCCCATCTCTTCCATCATTCTATCAAATTCATGCAGTACGACTGATGACTTTTGAGGTTATGATGAACGTCGTGGCGAGATCCAATATTCCTTACATTTCGAGGGTACAGCTCTAAAACGGTGTTCGCAGGCCGGCCGCTAGTTAGTACACCGGACTGAACCTATTGGTAACTCTCTAGGAGGCTTCCGGATCAGCTAGTGTATAATCTTGCTACCTCTAATCTACCAGATAGAGACTGGAGGGAGTCCGAGTAGTGTGTATGCGGGGCGCATTGTCGAGGCCACGTTATGTCAAGGATCTGGGTATAATCTTACCACATGTACGCCATATCCAAAAATTTCATTACTGTCCCACCCACTTTTTCTTACCATTGAATACACCATGAACTGTCAAACTAATAGAACAAGCTTATCTGCAAAAAGATCTAAACCTCCCAAGCACTTCTTAATTCATTTCACAAATATACGTGGTCTCAATTTTAATTTCAACGATGTCCATTTCCACTTGCAGTCTCCCAAATGCCATGTACTTTTTCTGACAGAATCTCAGTTATTGGTTGATTCAACTACTGCTCATCTCAGTTGCCCAAATTATTCGCTGTATGATTCCTTTCACCTCAAAGGTGGTACTTGTGCATATGTCCGTTCCAATATTCCCTGTCAGAGACTTGTTAATCTGGAATCTCCTCTTTTCGATCTTCTCTGGCTTAAAATATCTCTACCTCATTCATCAAATTCATCTGTTGTCGCTACCATTCTCCCAACTCCACTAAGCACTTGGAGCTCTTCGACTTCCTCTCTTTGCAACTTGAATTTCTCCAGTTCAACTTTCCTAACAGTGAGGTAATTTTCCTTGGTGATTTTAATGTTCACAAGTCCAGCTGGCTTCCATTTGCTAGTCACACCGACCCAGCTCGTCGTGATGCTGAGGCTTTTGCAATTACTAATGACTTTGTACAGATTGTTCATTTACCTACAAGAATACCAGACAATCCTAACCGTAGGGCCAACACACTTGATCTTTTTCTTGCAAAAACCCTTCTAAGTAAACAATCGAAGTGAGTGGTCTTCAGGCACCTCAGATCACAACTTGGTGATTGTCTCTTCTCCAATGAAGCCTTTATCTTGTGATTATTCCCAACCTTGTGTTTTTTGGCATTACAAGAATGCAAAATGAGATGATCTGCGAGATTTCTTTTCTTTTCCTTGGTCGGACTACTATTTCAAAACTTCTGATGTCAACGTCAGTGTCCGTGAAATTATTCTTGTAGGAATGGAATCCTTTATCCCCCACTCCACTTTAAACTCTCGTCCTTTATCTAAACCTTGGTTTTTCAATAAATGTGCTAAGAGAAGAATGTTGCATATCATTATTGGCTTGTTTCCAATTCTTCAGTTTCATTTTCTGCATACACCAAAGCTCGCAACAATTGTAAAACAGTTATTAATCAGTCCTAACTATATTTTGAACAGGCTAAGGGCAGAAAACATGCTTCTTGCCCTAATGGTAGCCGAGCATTCCGGTCTCTTGCCAAAGCTATTGGCCGCAACATTTGCCGATTTCTGTTTCCACCTCTGTCAAAACCAGATGGTTCTGTGGTCACTTCGGCCAAAGATAAAGCTGACCTGCTAGCATCCATTTTTTTTTCAACTCATGTATTAATGATCTTGGTAAAACACCTCCCACCATTCCCAACACGCTCCATTCAATGCCTCCTGTGGTCTTTTGTCAAAAGGATGTCAGAAGGATTTTGACGAACCTTGATGCTAAGAAAGCTCCATGTCCTGATTGTTTTTCTCTAATTGTTCTCAAAACCTGTGCTCCTGTTCTTTGCTGCGTTTTTTCAACTTCTTATTCCAAAGGTGTTTTTCCTTCTGCTTGGAAATTTGCTCATATCCAGCCAGTTCCTAAAAAGGGTGACAAATCCCTCCCATCCAATTATCGTCCCATTGCAATTACTTCTACTCTTTCTAAAGTAATGGTGAAATCAATTAACTGCCAGTTAATTGATTCAATTGGTTCAACAATTGCCAGTATGGATTCTTTCAATGTTGATCCACTGGAGATATTCTGGTTTATGTTACCCATTTATGGACAAATTCAATGTAAAAGTTTGGTGAAACACAAGCAGTTGCCCTTGACATCTCAACAAGCTTCCATCTTATGGTTTGCCAACTGTTTTTTGTAATTGGTTATCCAGTTAAGTGTTGTTCAAAAATGTGGTAACATCTCGATGAAAACTTCCTGTCTCTTTTAGTCTTATCTGTCTGAAGAATGGATTTGGATGTGGGAGGATCCACATTCCATTCCCCTTGTGCATGCCGCCTTACCAAAGCACACACTGCACCTCCTGCTGTGGCGTCCACATCTCAACTGAGGCTATAGCCAGTCTTATGCCATTTTTGCTCATGTGCAACTACTGGTGATGCACCTGCACTAGTGACCTTGACAGTGTGACGAAACAAATCTTGGAGAGATTTCCTATCGATTGTGCTTTTGCTTGAGAAAATATAATGAGTGAATCTCGCATTATAAGCCATTAATTTTGGATACCTCTAGCCTGGACACCCTGTATATGAAACTTATGATTTCAGAAATATTAATGAAAACTTTTTTTATAAACAGTCAAACAAAAGATAAAAGTGTAATATCATGAAACTTATAATTAAAAGTGAATATAACTTCATTACTAAAAATGCAAACCAATGTTTAGCAAATTTCTTTTGCTTTGTAACCTCCCAAAAATCAGAATGGCATTACACAGACACACATTATACATATATATAATGTGTGGTTTGTAAAATAGATTAAGTCTGGGAAAATGGAAAAGTACACAAGGTACCTGAACTAAGAGAAGATTGAGGAATAATCGAAAAAGGAAGTGAAGTAGTGGTTAAACAGGTGAAAGAATTTGAAAAACCTAGTTCAAAAATGAACTGGGACTGAGGTAGCAAAAAATAATAATAAAAAATAACAAATAAATAAATAAATAAAGAAAAACACTATATTCAGACTGCAGCCATTATCAACCCACTGCAGGATTGAAGCCTCCTCAACAATTCATGCTAAGGGAAATGGGCCATAATCTGCCACGCTGGTCCAGTGCGGGTTGGCAGATCGACCGTATTCAGCAGTCAGGTGCTCGAACCCCGGTCTACTCAAAGAGCGTGTGCTACTGCACTCCCACTCCTGACCACTCGGCTACAGTGGTAGTCTATTCAGATATGGGAGGGCAATTTTGCAAAAGGTCAAATCAGGGGGTGGCAAATATGCAATATCTGAATATTTTAGATGAAAAAATGATACATAGTCAAGAAATTCATCAGGGGACTACTCCTCACCATGTACCAGGCACTGCGTTTACAACCTTGTCTATAGTATTACAAAAAGGGGGAAGCAAATATGCAGCCTTTATCGTAATATTAATAGACAAGGTAATCCCTACGCAGTGTAAAAATAAAGTTAATCACGTAAATTAAAATAAATACAAATTTACAAAAGTGTAAAGTGAAATATAATACAAATGTGATGTGCGGAAGGTTGTTAAGTTAATGTGGTAGAAAATTAAAATTCTTAGAAGCTTGAACGAAAAGTGTAGACAAGCCAATGGTATAGGGAATGGTAAAATTCTTGGGGAGAGGAAAAGATGGTCAAAAGAAGGCGAAAATAGCGATGGAATTGAGGATACACGGAGAGTTCATAGTACACTAATAGTTCTACGTAACGGGAAAAAATAGAAAAAGACAGTATAAAGATAAAGAGTGTAGAAAAAGTCATTAAAAATACTGAACTTACTGGGTGTGTAAGGTTGGTCGTTACACACCCAACAGTTGTTTATTTATGTATTAGTGATAAACAACTGTTCTTAACAGTTGTTTATCACTAATACACACATACTGTTCTTCAAAGAAAGTGCATCGCCGAGGAATTTCACATTTCTAATCTTTTTGGCTTGGTATGTTACATTAATGACTAGCATCGCAAATAGAAATATAAACAAAAGATATTTATTAATAGTTAAGACAAAGTTAAGTAATATTTTACAGGTGCTATCAAAATATTCCAAAATGAGCATTTGCAACCTTTATACAACAGTTTTGGTAAACACGACAATTATGGCTGAAATGTCATCACAAGCCCTCAATTTGCTTCAGTTTATCATTTTAAATGGAAAACAAAATGAAAAGTTCACCAGGTGCAAACTAATATTTAGTTGATATTAAAATGGCAGCACACCATCGAGGCATTGACAAAATCAATTGATAGTTTGTGGTTCCAAACAGGAATTATGGCTTCCTGAAATTCACGAAATGTCTTTGGTTTCTTTCTGGCAACTGCAGATTCCACACGATGCCAACGGTTCTCTATAGGATTCAGGTCAGGGCTGTTTCCTGGCCAGCTAAGAGTTGTAATGGACCATTCTTCCAACCATTTTTCAACCTGTAACAAATGTAAAGACATTACTGTCAAATCTGTAATGCAGAAATGAAGCTAAAGTAACAACAGAAGTGCCTACTTGCACTTTTCGCATGATGACAAGGAGCAGAGTCATCCTGAAAGATGCAGTTACTTTGCAGGTTAAAATGTTCTCTAATGGTTGGCAGCAATTTGCCTTCCAATATAGCCAGGTATCTATTGACATTTACGGAACCTTTTATAAACTGCAGGTGACCTACTCTGCGATACGAAATGCCCTCCACCCCCATATCATTTAGCTGGTAGGGAATTTTACTGTAGACACCACACAGTCTGCACGGCATTCTTCACCACATCTACAGCGAATAGTTTGTCTTCCATCAGAGCCATGCGGGTTGAATTTCTTCTCATCTGAGAAAAATAATTGACTTGCACTGCTCGGGGAACCATTTGACATGCTCCTTATACCAAATTAATTAGGCCTTTTTCATTTTTTGTGTGAGGAGGGCTTCTTAGGATGCCGGGCTACAACTCCATTTTTGAATAGGCATCTTCTGACTGTTACTGCACTTGCTACCACTCGTGTATATTCTTCCCGTTCTCTTTTCATCTCAGACGAACAAACTTTACGGTTTTTAAGGCATAAGCACTTCAAAATGCGGTCCTCTTTTGACGTAGAGACTCATTTGCATCCAGTTCCTCTTTTCCTATCATCAAAACCAGTATTCTTTGGTTTGGAAAGAAATCTACTCACTGTCGACTGATTAAAAAACTCTATAAGCAATATGACGGGAAGAACGTCCTTCCTCACGTAATATAACAATAGAACTGTTTCTCCGTGGCATTGACTGCATGTAACTTGTCATCCTCACACAAGCAGGGAATGACAGCAACTCTTGCAGAGCGTGCTTATATAGCTGAAAGTAACAGTTGATGCAATATTACATCATCGCCTACGCGTGTCAATCTTATCTGATGTAATCTGTAAGAAATATTCTCATATATACTTACATTATTCAGATGACAATTACAATTTTAAGGGTTATGCACTTTCTTTGAACACCAGTGTATATATATGAGAGTGTATTTGACTTTATGGATCTCAATGACTTCTCTAGAGACATGATTGTTGAACCTGTACTATACATATTACAACTGATGTCTCGAATAGTCATTAAAATGTTTTGCATTATAGTATTCTATAAAGGGAAAGCAACCAGAAGAAAATATAATTAGGGTTCAAGAAAATACTGAAAAAAATGGCACAGAATTCATTTTGCAGAAACAAATACATTGCATTCCGGTTATTTGGGCCACCGGTTAATCGGGGCAAATCTTAAAAAACAGAAACCAATCGAGAAAATAGCCAGGGTTTACTTAGCTTAATTGGGACAAAATGCTGTTTAATCGGGGCAGGAGACTTCAGTACCGGAGATTATCCTGCGATTGTCTCTGATCATACCACGTAGTTTGGTCGGATTTCTGGAGGTCACAACCATAAAACAATTAGCAGTCACCTGTTTACTGGGCTTTTCTGTTAGTGCAATCTTTCATAAACGGATAGTAAACTCAATCTTATTGAATTTGCGATAATACCGACAGCTGGAATTCTGTGGGTTATTATGGTGAAATGTGTTTACACTTTCGTGGAATCTTCAATTATATAAAAAAAAATAATTTTCAGAATCTTCTCTTCATTCCTATTTTTAAAGCTTTGTAACTCGTTACTCCGTTCTCACTTGGCAGCGTATATTGTGTTACTTGCAATTTGTGTGTGCCGTGTTTTTTGTTATTGATTGCTTATCTTTTTACTGTTTTAAATTTTAACCCCCACCCACAAATGTCAGTGAACAAAAATGTCAACTAGTTTAGTTAGTATGTACATATTACAGTGCGTATTAATTATTCCGATTTTCACGTATATTCTTCCGAATTTCACGTATCATTTAATTTTTTAATTGGTAAGGTAATAAAGAGTAAATTTGTGCTTAATATCCTATTTTTGCTAATTAGAATCGCTGTTTAATTGAATTAAAATTCAATTCACGAACGTGATCACAATGACCGGCGCTTACTACACATCAAATAGTGAACGGTACTTTACTATGGTGAGTTCGTCGTAACGTGATTTGACTGCACAATGAACTAATTGTAAAGGAGGGGATACATTGTATTTTTAACTATTTACGTGAAACTTCGGATAATTGGGGCAGCTACTTAATCGGGCCAAAATGCACTAGTCCCGATGTGTCCCAAATAACCAGAATCAACTGTAGTTAGTTTTGTAAGTCACCTCAAAAGTGGAAGGGATAATGAAGTGGGTAAAAAAACATTCTCAGAGAACAAGAATATTCTCCACAGATTTCTATTATGCAGGATACCGGAAGGTAAAGATATATGTAGGATAAAGTGACTAGATCTTTAGCATTCCAATGCAAGACATCTGGGGGGAGGGAATTTTTCACCCCCAGAAACTATACAGAAATTTTATTATATATAAAAAAT
This sequence comes from Mastigoproctus giganteus, assembly GCF_048544385.1. Taxonomy (NCBI): domain Eukaryota; kingdom Metazoa; phylum Arthropoda; class Arachnida; order Uropygi; family Thelyphonidae; genus Mastigoproctus; species Mastigoproctus giganteus. The sequence continues at coordinate 151,350,914 of NC_143580.1, read as the reverse complement.
ATTCACGTACAAAATATAAGTTAAATATATTGACTTCTTTGAACTAAACTTACAAAATAAAATATCAAACTTCTTAAAAAAAAAAAAAATATATATATATACATACACAAGGTGTCTCAGAAATATTGGTACAAACGTTTAGGGGAGGTAGGTAACATCTAAAGGAATGTGAATCGCACAGGAACACATAACCGGAAACGTCACGGGAAAGTAGTAGCAGAGGCACAAGAAGCAGAAATAACACAAGACAGTAATTAGTGGCAAACATTTATTTGACATAATATTAACAATGGAGTACGAGATGGATGCATTTCATGATGTTACAACAGTTGCTCGAAGGTTTCGCCACGAGACACTATGCATGTGTAACACCGACTCAGCATGGATTGGCAGACACGGTCGAACACCTGGAGTTTCTGACAGTAGTAGCAGTGCAGACGAGTCTCGCCACGAGATCCATTTCCGTCTCCACAGTCGATTCATACACGATAGATTTGAGGGCCCCCCCCACAGAAAGAAATCAAGGCTCGATAAATCAGGTGAGCATGGGGGCCAGGCAACGGGTCCACCACGGCCAATCCATCGATGCCCAAAACGCCTGTTCAAATGGTCACGAACACACCTTCCATAATGTTGCATCTCACATTTGCTGGAACATCGTCAAGTAACCCTGGTAGAACTTGTTCAAGAAAGATCCGATATTTAGCGGAGTTCATGCGGGATGGTAACCAGTATGGGCCGACTAAGCAGTCACCGAGCATACCTGCCTACACATTTATTGCGAAGCGATGTTGTGCTGCATGGGGGCGCACACACGTGTGGGTTGTCGCGAGCCCACACATGAGCATTGTGCTGATTGAATAAGCCTCATCTGTGAACAAAAAACATAGGCTGGAAAATTTAAGCCTTGAACACTTTCTTGGAGAATTCACTGCGCAAAAGCCACACGTGCAGGATGACCTTGGGGTAGCAGTAACTGAACCCTTTGGAGATGAAAGGAGTGTAAGGAATCGTCGTGCCAGACACGCTATACACTGCAACGAGACACTCATAAGGCAGAGGCAATGGCACATGTGCGGGTAGTAGGATTATACTAGGTGCATGTCTAGTGTATGGATTAGCAGAGGGCAATACACTAGGTGCATGTCTGCCAGCTCACAGTTCATATATCGATGCATGCTCTTCGTGCTGCGAGTACTGCTTAAATAAGTAAACCAGAAATTTTTCCTCTCGCAAACTGATGAACAGTGCCATCTACCGACTTACGGTGACATTTCCGGTTATGGGTTCCTAAGCGATTCACATTCCTTTAGATGTTAATTACCTTCCCTAAACATTTGTACTAATATTTTTGAGACGCCCTGTATATATATATATATATATATTTTTTTTTTTTTTTTTTTTTTCCATAGAAAGGCTGAAATTCAGTATATGGTATCCCTACATCCTTTATTATAAAGGACAGTCCTTTATTTCAGGAAGCTGTCCTAATTTATTTATTATGCAAAAACCCACTTTTATCCTTTATTTTTGTTTATCATTTAACTTTTATTGTACAAATGGAACCACTTAATACATGGTCTGATTCCACAAAATCCTTTTCTAATATTCGATTCTTATAATGTCATGGCTCACTTAAAATGCGTTAGTGTTTTTAGTATTACACAAGTGTTTCGAGAAAGACCCGATGTAGCGAGTACGCTTCGCACGGAAAATGCCGATGAAGTTGATATTGAATTAGTATTTATAGTTGTATTTGTTTTAGTGGCTGATCTTTAGAATAGGGCCCCCCTCAGACTGCCTCAGTCTTAGTGTGTTTATCCCTAAGACTAGGTTTATCCAGTGGTGGGATTCAAATAATTTAACAACCGGTTCGCTGCCCTAATGACCGTTCTAAGTATAAAAAACTATATACCGAAAGGTAGTTTATTATTTCATGCAGTTAATACTTAAATAAGAACAATAAAAGAGGTCCACAAAACTAGATTATGTTTTGTGGACCTCTATAAGAAAGAGTTTTAAAATATTAATGAAAAAATATTAAAGAATACCTGACAAAAAACTAAAACTGTTATTTAAGATATTTCCATATTGCTTCTTGATTGGTATCCTCGCTTGCAATTTTCTTCGCTTTTATCCGAGCATCATTGGCTGAGTGATCTATCCTTAACCACTGTAGGAGTAGGATCCCATTCCTTTAGAGGTAGGCCGATTAGACTAATAGTCATTGTGTTTGATATATTAGAAACAGTTAGGTGACTTCTCTTCTCTGAACATTATGTTCATCTTTGAAAAACCCCTTTCCGCTTCTGCTGAACTTACAGCAATTGTTCTGACAATATTTTTAGCTCTTTGAACACTTTCAGGAATTGCATAATTCTGGGAATTTTTTAAAACGTTTTCCAAGAAATCTCGATAATCATTAATATCAATTTGGTAATTAAAAATGTCATTAAATACGAGCAATTGTTCTTCAGCTGCTTTCCATGGAACTAGTACTTCTTCAATATTCCAGTAATCTGGCTCCAAAAAATTGAGAAATTGTAATTTATTCCTCTCTTGAAATTGGCTACAACATGCTTTTAAATGTTCACAATCCATTAGTCTTTTTTTTTTTTCAAATTCGTTATGATGTTTTCTAAAAGTCTTTCTCGAGGAAGCCCGAGACAAATCGATGATTTTCTACAAATTTTATATTTTTGAAGGTTTCTGAAGTAATTAATTCATCAACTTTTTTTTCGTATGGAACCTTTTCCTTTCCAAGCATTTGAAATGCTTTAATAGATCTTATCACGAGTTTTTCAGCCTTTATTATGTCTATATTTCTTGCTTGCAGTGCATTTGAAAGAAGAGAAATTTCGTTTAAAATATCAATCATCAATGCCAAATCAGTTATAAAATATATATTTTCAAGACGGGCAGCCATACCTAAGTACTTTTTATTTGAATAAAAATAGTGATGTAGCGCTGGATAAGCGCGCCACACAGCTAGGGTTGACCTTAAACTACAGGCAGCCCATCTTGGTCCCAAAACTCTACCAATCTTTATAATTTCAATTCCAAGTTGTTCGGATATTTTGGAAAGTTCAGTTTGGTTCTTATTGGATTGATGAAAAATAGTATATATCTTATCAATAAATATTTTAAAATGATTTACTTGCTTTGTTTCCTTTATCGAATCATCTAAAACAAGATGGAGGCGATGATTTAAACAGTGCCATATTATTATGTTTGGAAACTCTTTTGCAATCCTAGTGCTCACTCCAGATTTTCTCCCAAGCATAAAGCTGGCACCATCGGAGCAAAATCCTATTAATTTTTTTTCTAGGTAGTTCTTAGTAAGCCCAACATTATTTAAACTTTCCATAACTGAAAAACATATTGTCTCTGCATCTTTTTTTCCAATTCAACTAGTTCAACGAAAATTGTTGGTGATGTAACTGAATCCAAGGCCAATTCTAATACAACAAATTCTGATTTTGGTTTCTTATTGAAAAAAATCTGTCAAACTCTGTTGCCTTTTCATCCTTTTAAGGGCTACTGCAAAAAAAATTTAAAAATGTTTCATTTTAATATATTATAGAGTAGGAGCGGATATGTGCCAATATATTTGAATATTTTTACTGGTTCTGTCCCCGTGTGGTCATATCATAAACTTTTATAAACAAAGCACTATGCTTATACCATTGATAAACATCAGTCAGAAAATACATTTTCTTCATTTTATCGATACTAAACAAAAATTTCTTGCTGAATTAATAAATGGCATAGAATACCAGGCGCCCACCTTAGAGAGAACTCTGATCACAAGTGCCATTTTAACAAGCGGTTCGCCGAACTCAACAAAAAATTAGGTATCGGTTCTGCCGAACCAGTGCAAACTGGCTGAATCCCACCACTGGGTTTATCCCTATCTTCTGCTGTTTTAAAAGTAGGGAAACGAGTTCCAGATTTTAAAATAGAGGCAAGAGTTCGAGTTCCAGATTTTAAAACAGAGGCAAAGGGGGAGATAAACACTAACCATAGTGGGTTAGGCATGTCAGTCACTGCCTGCTTCCTCTTCTTCTTGCCACCATTTTGGAAGGGAACCCTGTTCTAAAGTTTTACCAAAATTTATTCATACTTTTACATGAACACAATTAGAATTGAAAAATTTAAGGGAATAAGTGATGATACAGTAAACCCCCGCTATTCGCGGTATCTGTATTCACAGTCGTTGATTTAATATAAAATGAAACCTAAAAAAATGTGAATTTTAAAGCACCATGAACATTTTCCGCCATAGAAAAACATGGGCGTGGCTAAAATTATCATTCCCGGTCAAAACAGCGCTCGGTGGGTGGGGAAGAGGGGTGACAAAATCGTGAGCGTGGATGTTTATAGCTAATCCTTGTTTAGTATGTGTTATGCGCTTGTCGTGGAAGGTTTCGTCGTTTGCTTTTAATTTATATGCTTATAAATTGAATGAATTTATCAATTTATAAATTGATATGCTTACAAAAGTGATAAATCTACCATTCTGCAGTATAAAACAAACTTTTTTGAGTGTGTTAATGGAAGAAAGTGACTTTATTGTGGACAAGTTCTTTCTAACCCGTACAAAAATATGGCTACGAATAACAAGGGAAATGTGAAAAGATCAAAGAAAGTGATAACTTAAGCGAATAAAATTGAGTTATTAGATAAAATTTCTAATGGTGAAAGTGTCTCCTCAGTGGCAAACATTATAAAATCAATGAGTCAACGGTAAGATCAATCAAGAAATCGGAAGAAAAAATCCGCCATAGTGTCCGTGAAAACGCGCTAATTGCTTCAAAAATTTGCTCTGTAACTCGTGATGTTAAATTATAAAAAAATGGAAAAAGCTTTAAATCTGTGGATAGAAGACCGAACTCAAAATAAAATTCCATTAAGTTCACTAATCTTTCGCGAAAAGGCAAAACTCCTTCATCAATATTTTAGCGAAACAGGTGATAGCACTGGCGGGATAAGTTTTTTAGCTAGCAAAGACGCTGGTTTGAAATTTCTAATAAATAATACATTTAATATTAAATTGTTTCTTATTTTCATTTTGATGCCATATGCTTGCATTTCACTATATATATATGTACATATATATAGTGAAATGCATTTCACTATATATATGTACATATATATATGTACATAGTCATATTATGAAGGTACATATAATACATACATAGACAAAATTTTAGAATAGTTTTTCTTATATATTTCATCCTTTGGAACGGAACCCCTTTATTACTATGGGAGTCATAACTCAGTATTCGCGTTTTCGGTATTCGCGGCATTTCTCAGGAACGTAACCCCCGCGAATAGCAGGGGTTTGCTGTATACATGTTCAGTATAAAAACTACTAGATTACAGCAAAACTAGATGGTTGATTCTTCTACCAGCTTTAGAAAGGATTTTGAAACTTTTTAAGCAGCTAAAATTGTATTTTTTGGAACAAGAAAGATGTCCCACAGTTCTCAAAAACTTTTTTAATGATCCATTAGCTGAATCATGTTTATTTTTTGTTCACAGTCAAGCTTCAACTTTTTATAAACATGTTCTAAAAATTGGATTCCAAGATATTTCTATGTGTGAAACTTTTGTCAATTTAAATAAATTGAAATTAAAGTTGAGTGAACGAAAACATCAAGAATTTTTACCGATGAATATTAAGAAAATCATTTCAGAATTAGAAAAAAAAAACAAAACAATGTTGATGTAAAATTATTTAAGGGATGAGTTTAATCATTTTACCAAACCTGCATTGACTATTTGAATCAATGGGACAGCGGCTTCCTAGAAACGGAAGTATTTGAATGGATCATTTTGTGAGAAATTCTATTGTGGATGAAGATTGAAGAGAGCGTTTCTTTTATTTCAAATAAAAGAAAACTGAAAATTGACGATGGCGAGTTATTGAATGAAGTTTGTTGTGTTAAAAATTATGTTACTAAGGAAAAACTCAAAGAGTGGCAACAAAATGAGGAATTGATCTGCCATCATAAATGGGTTGAAATATTTAGATATTTTATTACTAAACAAATCTTTTAAAAATCGCAGAATTTTGCCTTTCTCTTAGGATCAAATGCTCCTACTGAGAGAATATTTTTGGTTATAAACAATATGTGGACCAACAAAAATATACAACTAAAAGTCGAAAACAGTGGAAGCAAGCATTTATAATAAATGCAATTTTGATATGAGTTGTATGCAGTTTTATGACTTTTTAAAAGATGAGCATGATATTTAAAAAAGTACATTCATGAGAAAAATATGAAAATTGAGTTGTTTTTTTTTAAATAAATTTACATATATTATTTGATCTTAGATATTTTTATTAGAATATGCATTTTTTAAAATATTTTTGTAAACTTTATTTTCTGCTCTTGAACCTTCCTTTGCAAAACAAAGTAATAAAAATAAACTATTTTTTTTTAAATTTTTTATGTACCTGGAAAGTGCTGCACTAAATGAAAACAATGTTCAAAGAAAAATTGGGTGGGTTCTAAGATTCTCAAAATATGCACTAAATTTATAAAAATGCATTTTTTAACTACAGTGAACCCCCACTTTACGATATTAATCTGTTCCAGAGACACCATCGTATGTGAAAATATCGTAATGTGCACCCAATAACACATTGTTTTTTGGTAATTCATTCCAAGACCACAAAAATTGAAATTTTTGCTTTTCAACTAAGCTATTTATCTCTCTAAAAGGTGATTTTTATAATGGAAATTGTATATGTTGATTAAAAAATGATTAAAACTAATATACTGATTAAAGCACAACATAAAAAATCACTTCAACTGAAGGATGCAAAAACAAACATGTGGCCAACACGTTTACAGACGCTGCTATTGGCTGAGAGGAGGGACCATGTGGTATGGTCAGAGACAATTGTAAGCCCATTCTATTGTAAGGTGAAATAAGTGCCAGTTAACATGATCACTGGTTAGTAGAATTAGCTGCTTTACATAATAAAATTTCAAAAAACCAATTCAAATCATTAAAACACTATACTTTCGTCGTTATCATATAAGAATTAATTTTGAATGCCTTTGTGATATTTTTCTAAAGCACATTTTTGGAGGTCACGACCATAACACAATAAAAACAATTTGCAGTTTCCAGTTCAGTGTTCTCCCCAGGACCTATCGAATGGGCAAACCCCATTTAACTGACTGCCCAGCTAAAAGTTAAGTGATTCTCGTGGTACCGTATCGTATTGCTCACTGATCTCGATCAATATTAATTCAAACATATTATGCAAAGTATTACACTTGCCCAAGTTACTTCATAATGCCACCCAGCTGGAAAAATTTTCTGGGGAGAACCACGGCAAACTTCTGGAAACTTGTCAGACAAATTAGTTTCCCTCTACTGCAGTTTCTCCCTGCATTCTCAGTAAACAGACTGTGAATGTTATTGGTAGTGGCAGTAGAAGTCTATAATGATGTATTGATTAGTTTTTTCTCATTATTAAAAGCAGATTATTTGAGTTCATGAGTGTTTTTGCGGACGAAATTTACTTACGAGTACACCCTCCAGACTGCCTCAGTCTTAGGGTGTTTATCCCCCCTTCCCACTGCTTTAAAATAGGAAAACGACTTCTACTGCCACTATCAATAACACACACTGTCTGTAGAAGTCGGTTTCCTATTTTAAAACAGCTGGAAGGGGGGGATAAACACCCTAAGATGAGGCAGTCTGGAGGGTGTACCTGTAAGTAAATTTCAGCTGCGAAGGCATTACACTCATGAATTCCAATAATCTGCTTTTAATAATGAGAAAAAAAACTCAATACATAGTTATTGACTTCTACTGCCACTACCGATAACACACACACTATCTGTTTATCTAGAATGCAAGGAGAAACTGCGATAGTGGGAAACCAGTTGTTCCGGTAAGTGTCCAAAAGTTTGCCATGGTTCTCATATCGGCTTTCTTTACATTCACCATGCAAGCTATATACGAGTAGAAAACTCAATTTATTGCATTTGCAATAATACGAATAACTGGAATTCTGTGAGTTTTTACCTTATTACAGTGGAATGTGTTTCCCCTTCAATCATGTAAAACATATAAATAAATTTTCAGAATCTTCTTTTCATTCCTACTTTTTAAGCTTCTTAAACTTGTTACTCTGTATCTCATGTGTATCGCGCAGGTTCCAATTTGTGCATGCCATGTTTTTGTTATTGAGTTCTTATCTTGTTTTAAATTTTACAACCCCCACCCTAAAATGTCAGTGAACAGAAATATCAGTTAGTTAGCATGCATATTGCAATATTAATTAAGCTATGTATGTAAGTGTAAATTTATTTTTATTTTGCTAATCTGTGGAAAATATTCTTCCAATTTTCAAGAGTCATTTAATTTTATTAATTAGTAATGTAATAAAGTGTAAATTTGTAATCTTTACTTTAATAGCCTGGATAATATTCCTCCTATTTTTGCTTATCAGAATCGCCGTTTAATCGAATTAAAATTCAATTCGCAAGCACGATCACAATGACTGGTGCTTACCACATCGTAAGCACCAGAACGGTATTTTATTACAAAAGCATATACAGTAAAATCTCGTTAATACAAACTCAGTTTATACAAAGTACTCGTTTATATGAAGCACATACCATTCCCCTGCGAAAGGATAGGCTTTTCTATGTATATATATTCGTTTATTACAAAATTTGGTTAATATGTATTACAAAGTTCTTTTTCACCCCTTGAGAAATAAATATTGTCATTTTGTATGTTTAATACAAATCTTGGCAGAGCGATCCGATTATTGCCCCAGCCACCTGGCTCCCTACTTCCCGAAAAATGGCACTGACTTGTTAGAAATTAGTTTTGTGTAAACAAAAGCAGTTTATGGCAACTACAACATCAAGTGAACTCTGAAAAACATCTTTCTGTAGGATGAGTTGTTAAATTAACAAAAGAATAAAAAGATTTTCTAAGTTGTTTACATGCACTCCCTTGCTCTCCACGGGAATAAGGTCAGTTGTAATTGTTACCCCAGTTCAAAGAGTCTTTTGCTATCGTATACAGCAATCTATTTTTTGTGCCATTTTATATGAGCTGATGTCTTTTTTGGAACTTGTCTTTAAATTAATTTAAAATTTGTTTATATTAAACCTTATCTAGCAGTGTTATGATGACAAAGCGTAGAGGGAAAGAATTAAGCCTGGAAATTAAACTAAAAATTATACAAGAGGCTGATAGGATGGAAAGAAGCAAAACGGACATTGCAAAGGAATACAACATCCCTTTAACTACAATACTGAAAAAACGAAAAAGACTTGAAGTGTGTGACACTGGAGCAGCGATGAAAAACAGGAAATGAATTTGTGGTGCAAAACACAAGGAGCTTGAAACAAAACTTTTCGAGTGGTACCAACAAATGCGTGCATCTAATGTGCCAATATCCGATTTTGCAAGAAAAGGCAAATTATCTAGCTTAGCAACATGGGATTAGCGACTTCAAATGCAGAAGTGGCTGGCTCCAAAGATTTAAAGACAGAAATAACTTGGTTTTGCGAAATGTTTGCAGTTCGTCTGGATTAGTCGGCAAAGAATAGGTTACGGAGAGGGTGTGTCCTGTACAGTCCATCCTTGAAAATTATGAGGCAAAGGATATTTTTAATCTTGACGAGACAGGTTTATTTTATAATTTGCTGCCAAACAAAACATTTGCTGTTCAAGGAAATGTCTTGTCGTGGAAAATTTGGTAAACAAAGACTCACTGTTCTGTTATTCTGCAATTCAGATGGCAGTACAAAACTACGCCCACTTGTGACTAGTAAGTTTTCCAAGCCAAGATGTTTTAAAGCAGTTAACCAACTTCCCTGTGATTATGAGACCAACGGAAGTGCTTGGCTTATGGTCAAAATTTTTCGGTCTTGGTTATCAAAATTGGACAGAAGAATGGTTTCAGAAAAAAAGGAACATTTTGATGATTTTAGACCGTTGTACAGCATTCTACCAAGAAACTTAAATTGACAAATATATGGCTGTTGTTTTTACCCTCAATACCACCAGTTTAATGCAACCACTGGATCAAGGCATTATTTATAACCTCAAGAGAGCATATAGAGCCCGCCTGATAAGGTACTTGATCTGCAACACAGAAGGAGGGAACAATTTGCAGCCAAATTGGAATATCTTGGATAGTATCCGTAATCTTGTTATTGCTTGGGAAAGTATTACATCAAGTGTAATAATCAACTGCTTCAGAAAGAGTGGCTTTGGAAAGAATATCATTGAAAAACATGGTCCAGCAGATGAATGTGATAGCAACGCTGAGGAAAGGAGGAATTTGAAGGAGCATATGGATGTTGTTGGCAAATTTGAAGGGTTTGTGAGGGTGGATGATGAAGCTGCTACCACTGCAATGCCAACACCAGAAGAGCTGCTGGGTACCAAACAAAACAATGTTTTTGTTACCAGTGACAGCGAAAGTGAAGAAGCGCACACTGCCATCTAAAAAAGATGCCCAAAATGCATTTAACAGAATAGAGAATGTGTTGGCCTGCAGTAATGCTCATAAAGAAACAACTATTGCATTTGATAACGTCTGTGCTGTAGTTAAAAATGTATATAGGACAAAAACTGCAAAACAAAAAGGTGCAGGTATACTTGCGTGTACACCAATGCTAGGAGTTTAGTAAATATATTTGATGAATTTGAGGCATTGCTCAAAACATCGAAGGCAGATATTGTTGGGATATCAGAGACGTGGTGTCACACAGATATAAGGGATGCGGAACTGCAATTTGGGGAGTACAACGTCTACAGAAAGGATAGACAGGATAGGAAGGGGGGAGGTGTTATGCTATTAGTTAAGAAACACATAAAAACCAAGGAAGTGAAGCCAGTCGACATCGCTGGACAGTGCAGTGTGGAGTCAGTTTGGTGTGACATAAACATTGGGAGATCAAAATTGAGAGTAGGAGTGTGCTATAGGCCTAATGACTCTGATGAGTATAATAAGGAACTATACAGGGAAATAGAGTGCGCCAATAAATCAGAGTGCCTTATAATGGGAGATTTTAATTTCCCAGATATTGACTGGAATTTGGGGGCTGGATACTCACACACTAGCAGGGCTTTTGTGAATTTATTGGATGATTGTTTTCTACATCAGCATGTGCGGGAGACAACTAGAGGGAGTAATACTCTTGATTTGATTATCAGCAGTGATTCTTCATGCATTAAGAATCTGCAGATAAATGAACCACTAGGTGGCAGTGATCACAGTGTGCTGAAGTGGGATTTACTCAAAGAGGTAACTACCATTAGGGGTAAAGGGAAGGGTTATTGCTTCCGTAAAGGCGACTACGATGGACTGAGACAGTATTTAAATTCTATACAGTGGGACCAACTCATGATGTTACCAACAGCAAATTCAAAATGGGAAGCATTCAAAGAACTTATCTTGGAAGCTACTAGGCTTTACATACCAACTAAGAAATATTGTTCAAGGTTTAGGCCAAAATGGATGTCAGATGAACTAATGAGGCATATGGCAGAGAAGAAAAATGCATGGGATACATACAAATTAACACATGACACAGAAGCCTATGATAGATACAAGTTGATATGCAACCAAGTTACAAAGGAGGTTAGGCAGGCGAAGGCAGATTACGAGAAATCCTTGGCAAGGGATGCAAAGAAAAACAGCAAAGAGTTCTTTACTTATGTAAACTCTAGAAGGAAAGGGATGAATCAGATTGGTCCACTTGATATTGATGGGTCAAGTGTTGATGATCCTGCTCAGGTAGCTAACAAACTAAATGAATATTTTGCATCGACATTCACACATGAGGAGTTATTCAGCGAGGGGAATGCCAGAGGTGTATTCAACTCTAGCAGTAAGCTACAGAATCTTGAAATAACTGGGAGTAAAGTGGAGGAGAAACTGTTGAAGATAAACACAAGAAAGGCACCCGGGGTGGATGGGATCTATCCAGTTATATTAAAGGAGGCAGCAAAGGAAGTAAGCAAACCCTTAGCCATAATTATGAGAGCTTCCTTGGACTCAGGGGAGGTACCCATAGACTGGAAATGTGCAAATGTGACCCCAATTCACAAAGGAGGATCAAAGGCTGACACAAGTAATTATAGACCTGTGAGCTTAACTTCTGTTCCAGGAAAATTAATGGAGGCACTGATTAAAGAAGCACTGCAGGATCATTTAGACAAGGCTTCAGTTATAGCTCAGACACAGCATGGTTTTGTTAAGGGGAAGTCTTGCCTGACCAACTTGATTGGATACTATGATGCAGTCACAAAAGAACTGGATGCAGGGAATAACTTTGATATTATATACTTGGATCTTAGAAAGGCTTTTGATACTGTTGCACATGGAAGACTGCTACACAAATTGGAGCAGTGTGACAGTGGAGGCAAATTGCTGCTATGGATAAAGGGGTGGTTGAGGGGGAGAAGACAGAGAGTGGTAATCAATGGACACTGCTCATCGTGGACTGATGTTATTAGTGGAGTCCCTCAGGGCTCAGTGTTGGGTCCATTATTGTTTTCTGTATTTATAAATGATATTGATGATGGTATATCGGGATTAATGTCCAAGTTTGCAGACGATACAAAGGTTGGCAGGGTTGTCAAGGACACTACTGACACTATGCTGCTGCAACAGGATCTGGAAAGGTTGAGCAGATGGGCTGAGAGGTGGCAAATGAAGTTTAACATTGACAAATGTAAAGTACTACACATGGGAAACAGCAACCCCAGAGCAACGTATCAACTCTGTGGTACAACACTGACAATGGTAGAGAATGAAAGGGACTTGGGGGTGGTTGTGCAGGCAGATATGAAGTTCTCTGAGCAGTGCAGACGGGCTGCAAGAGTAGCTCATGGAGTACTGTCAATGATATACAGGAATTTTTCCAGCAGGGATAAGGAGGTGATTATTCCATTGTATAAGGCGATGGTCAGGCCACACCTAGAGTACTGTATACAGGTCTGGAGGCCTCATTTCAAGAAGGATGTAGAGCTGCTGGAACGAGTACAGAGAAGGGCAACAAGATTAGTGAATGGAACAAAGGGATGCTCTTACGAAGAAAGGCTTAAGTTTTGCAAATTACAGTGTCTGGAGACTAGGCACCAGCGAGGTGATCTGATAGAGGTGTATAAAGTCTTGAATGGTTTAAGCATGCTCAATGCTGATGGGATTCTTCCTCTAGCTCAGAAGAATCACCTGAGAGGGCATAAATTCAAATTGAGGAAAGACAGATGTAGGATAGACGTGCGTAAATTTGCCTTTAGCCAGCGGGTGGTTGGTTGGTGGAACAGACTTCCATCCCTTGTGGTGGAGGTTGATAGCCTAAATAAGTTTAAGGCTCAGCTGGACAGGTATTTGGAACGAATAGAGGGGTGAAGTGGACGTGGTTTTTTTCTTTTTTTTTTTTTTTGGCTGATGCTGCATAAGCTTGCTTTCTTGCATCAAATGCCTCTACTAATGCTAATGCTAACTGTGCAAACAACATTGAATTCTTTCTTTAAATTAGATTAATTTATTAAAAAGTTAATGGTTTGTATGTCTCCTTTTATATTAAGATTGTAATTCTTTTTTACTGTGATACTAAAATATTGTATATATCAAAATATATATTGTACAATATTTTCAATTCCGTTAATATTACTTTTCTCTTAGTTTATCTTACAAATAAAATAAAATCTTTAAAAAATATGTTATTCTTATTACTGTATTGTTAGACGAGGCTTTTGTTTTTATTTTATTTTATTAATTTATTTTTGATATTATTATTATTTATCATTCTTAGATATACAGCATCTACCAAAAAAAAAAAATTTGACACTTTTGGGGGACCTTGTTACTACAAAACGTGAAAATTTAGGTCCCTTGAACTTTGCATTAACGAGATTCCGCTGTAGATACATAGATAAAAAATTGTCAAAAATTATGTAATTTATTTTTTGGTAAAATACTTCAACAGCAAAGTTTGAACCGTGTAATTTTCCTTCTACTCATACATTTTTCTGTAGCAGCTAATATCTTTCTCCCGGTTTCGGCAAACTTGCAGGCTTCATTCAATGTTGGGATCTGCATCTATAATTTGTTGCTTTAAAGCCTCCAAGAGTGCAAAATATTTCTTTGAATTCTTTTAAAGTGAACTCCTTTGAGTTCATTTTCATCTGCTTCACAATTGTCCTCACTTCAAAAATTAATAAGGTCATTATTTACTGAGTTCTTCGGTCTTTAAGATTTAAGCAATTTTAAAAAATATAACAGAGATTACCTCATTCAGCTAGGTAGGATATCTTCTATATGACACTCCAAATATAACCGACTTAAAATAATTTTAATGCATTCTTCCACTTCCACACAAACAATTCGAGACCCCTGGATCATAGCTGAAGGCCCCAAACATATCAAACCCCCACGAAACTCTGAGTGATAAAGACATTTTTGTGTCAAATTCACTAATGCATAAGAATTGATCGTGACAATGATATAAATTTAAAATCATTATGGTGAGATAAAACTATTTTACGAATGATTTCTTTCCCTTAAGCAAACTGGGCTTCAACTAATGTCTTGTTCACGGGTTGGAAAATGATTAATTAATAACAGATTATTTGTCCTACCTTGCGTGTGAATGACCATGAATCGGAAATGAGGAAGGGACGTTGAACGTTGATAGAATTATCATGCAACTTCATTTCCAAGGTTTCGGTGATTAATAATTTAGTATAGTTGTGCTGGATGTTTAGAATTTTTGCTTCATTAAATAGGACTGTATGATTTTCATTTACTGCATTAAAAGAAAATTCTGACACTGTAGCACGTGAAGCATGAACTAATGCAGCATGTTGCTGCAATCTCAGGTCTAGAATACATCTGGTCGAGCCATGGTAAGTGGAGCTACATTCGGTACATGAAATGTTATATACGGGGTCATTTATTTGTACTGAAAAGGAGGAAAGGATAGTATGATTTTTTAGTATGGAGTGTAATTTCAGTGTTCCTAAAGAGTCTACTAAGTTGCTTATGCCATTGTTCTATGTATGGTATGGAAATAAAGTATTTTTTATTAATTTTATTGCTTAGCATGGTATTTTCTGACCTGCAATTTTATTCTATTAATAGTAGTGAGAGGGTAACTGCTGTTCAAAAACCTGTTGGTTAATTCTTCAATCTCTTAAGTGTAAGGCAGGCTGTGTAGTGGAATATTTATAGGCATTGAGGAATTGGTTAAATATGACAGATCTCTTGTATGTAAATGGATGGTAACTATTATAGTGGAGAAGCATACCAGTATGGCTTGGGTAAAGTTTAAGAAATTTAGAGACTTAGTCTCATGTTCCTTTTCCAAGCGTAAAATGCAACCTTGTGTGAACTTTATTAATTTAAAACGTCATTACTGTTATCATCATCAGTGATAATAAGTACATCGTCCAGATATCTCCCATAATATGTAATTCGGGGATTTAAGAAATTCACAAACATCTGCAGTGTCTAATTCATCTAAATCTAGCTCTCTTCCAATGTCAGTGATTCCTTCAATAACAGTTTACACCTGAGCCGGAAAGCCATAAGATCATTTGCACAATGCAGCATAATGTGCTTCCACACAGCTCTCATACTGCTTGCTGTCCCTTCAAGCCACTGCTCATGAATATTTTTAAACCACATCTTTTACATTATATTTCTTCTAGAATTCTACCAACAAAATTGCATTTTCTCCTGTTGTAGCTTTAATTGTTCTGCAAAAGTCTTCAAAGTTACAAGTACATCTTGACCCAATGCTGGAATAATGATGTAGTATTCACAGGCAAAAATATCACTAACATTTTCACACGTTACCAAAAGTGCAGTGCGATGACTAAGGGCATTATCCAAAATCAAAATTTTTTTTTTCTTACAATATTTTTCCAACTGTAGGGCAAAAACAGGTGGGAAACCAATCTTAGTCCTTCGGTCAACCTGCCTTTTTATTTAGCACACCAAATTACTGGTAGTGATTGTTTGTTATAGCTTTTAAGAACCTTGGGGTTCTGTGAACGATACACAAGCATTGGCTTCGATTTCAAATCTTCTGCAGCATTGTTACCTCCTAAAAAAAAAAGTGTTAAATGATTTTGACACCTTAAATCAGGCTGAGATTTTTCTTTCTGTGATAAAAAAAAGCCTATAAAGGCATTCGTTGCCAGAACAACCCAGTTTCATCCACATTAAATATTTGTTCAACACTATAATCTCCTTCCTCCACTATTTTCTTCAAAATATCTGGATATTTTAATCCAGCTTCTTTATAAGCACTTGCAGGTTTACCTGTCATTTGAACAGTATGCAGTCCTGTTTGATTTTTAAAATGTTCAAATTAGCCAGAACTACAAGAAAAATTTCTTCAGTTTCCGCCTGAGTCACGTTTTCGTTCCATTTTCTTTCACAGTTGAGAAAAGACTTACATATTTTCGCTTTGATAGTCATAGTGCAGAGCAGAATTTGTTTTTTAGGAGCATTAGCAACTAAGGCCATATTGCTCCAGATATGCGGTGGTTATTTCCTGACCTTTCCGCATTCGGTCTGATCAAGAAGTGTGTGCTATGCACTGCTGCTCCTGCCCACGGAGGTGCCAATTTGTTTTTCATTAAAATCTTCAATCCATATAAACAAAAAGGCACTCCATTTCATTCATAATGCTTCTATTCCCAGTTGTCTGCATTTCTACTGAATTTGATGCAACTTTGCCCCTTTCCTTATATTGATCTGCTTTACTCAAAATATTGCATACTACTGACTCATTTATTCCAGTTCTTGACCAAATTTTGCTTTGCTATCATATTTCTATTTTTTTAATTATTTCAAATTTTTCTTCTAAAGTAATCAACATTTCTAATCTAATCAAAAGTAATCAACATTTCTTTTTATTGCTACTATTCACCGTCTTTTGTCGATAATCATTGAGGGTATCATGTAAAGACAATAATATAAAATAAAACATGCAATGGCGGGGAAACAATAGCCAAATAATGCTCACACTAGGACACTTAGAACCATACTCATCTCATGAATCTATCTTAGTGTATTCAACACCTGCTCTTGTGTGTGTGTGTGTGTGTGTGTGTGTGTGTGTGTGTGTGTGTGTGTGTGTGTGTGTGTGTGTGTGTGTGTGTGTGTGTGCATCATACAAGATGCAGGCAAAGTGCACTTAATCGAATTTGGATCCATGTTATCTGAAATGTGGTGTCAAACTATAAAGTGCACTAAATTCAAAATCGCATTAATTGAAACTGCATTAATCAAGGGACTGCTGTATTAGAGAAAAGGCCTTGAGCATTGGGAAACAACACAGACTTCTTGTGACAACAGACTAAACACAAGTTATCTATTAAGGTGGAGAGCACCTTTTTTCAACTTAGAAAGCTAACAAGTCCTTCAAAAACCCTAATATTCGTTACTGTTATCCCACTTAGCTATCAACTGCAATACTACTTTTGGATCTCTCCAGCTACAGGAAACTTAGCAAACATGGGAAAACATTGTCATTTGTCATGTAATTCTGTAAGCCCACAACAAAAGAAAGCTTTGATTTCGAAAATTGAGGAGGTCCAGCATATCATTAGGTAGGTAGTCATATATCAATGGCCACATGATGGGTGTGTGCATACATGATGGTGTACTAATTAAAACAATAATATTTAATATCACTTTAAATTTTCTTTAAATATGGTATTCACTTTCAATCTGCATCATTAATTATTTAATTAGTAGTAATGGCAAATGATGCAAGAAAGCAAGCTTATATAGCATCAGCCAAAAAAAAAAAAACACAGTTTACTCATCCATCTACTCCAAGAATTTGTTTAGTTCTCCCTTAATTTATTCAATCCATCCACTTCAACAACAATAGATGGAAGCCAGCGACCAACAATCAGTGGGTAGTTGGTTGGTGGAACAGACTTCCATCCCTTGTTGTGGAAGTTGATAGCCTACATAAATTTAAGGCTCAGCTGGACAGGTATTTCGAACGAACAGAGGGGTGAAATGGAAGTGGGTTTTTTTTTTGGCTGATGCTGCATAAGCTTGCTTTCTTGCATCATATGCCGCTACTAATGCTAATGCTAGTTCTAAAAGCCTGTGGTAACAATTAACCACCTCCTGGTTGAAGGTAAACTTCCACACATTTGTCCTGCAACCATCATTCCTGAACTTGAATTTATGCCTCCTCATCTGTCCAGTCTCGGAAAGTGGAAGAATACCATTAACATTAAGCTGAAATAGATGGGTATATGGGATGTGTTAGGGTAACTAGGAATAGGAGTAGGCGCATGTATACCAATGCTAGAAGTATAGTAAATAAATTTGATGAATTTGAAGTGTTGGCCAAGACATCAAAGGCAGATATTGTTGGGATAGCAGAGACATGGTGTCACACAGATATAAGGAATGCAGAACTGGAATTTGGGGAGTACAATGTGTACAGATAGGATAGACAGGATAGAAAGGGAGGAGGTGTTATGCTGTTAATTAAGAAAAACATAAAATCAAAAGAAGTGCATCCAGTTGATATAGATGAACAGTGCACTGTTGAGTCAGTTTGGTGTGACAGCACTGCGAAAGTAAAAATAAGAGTAGGAGTGTGTTATAGGCCTAATGACTCGAATGAGTACAATGAACAATTGTACAGAGAAATAGAGTGGGCTAGTAAATCTGAATGACTTATAATGGCGGATTTTAACTTGCCAGATACTGACTGGACTCTGGGTTGGTCACTCACACACTAGTCAGACTTTTGTGGATTTATTGGATGATTGTTTTCTGCAGCAGCATGTTCAAGAGGCAACCAGAGAAAGTAATACTCTTGATTGGTTATCAGCAGTGATCATTCGTGTATTAAGAATTTGAAGATAAAGGAACCACTAGGTGGCCGTGATCACAGTGTACTGATGTGGGATTTACTTAAAGATTTAATTACCATCAGGGGTAAAGGAAAGGGTTTTTGCTTCCGTAAAGGTGAGTACAGTGGTCTCCGACAGTTTTTAATTTCTGTACAGTGGGATCAACTGATGATGTTACCAACAGTAAATTCCAAATGGGAAGCATTCAAGGAATTAATCGTGGATGCTACTAAAAGTTTCATACCTATTAAGTAATATTGTTCAAGGTTTAGGCCTAAATGGTTATCAAATGAACTAATGAGACTCGTAACAGAGAAGAAAAATGCATGGGATGCATATAAATTATCAAGCGACTCAGAAGCCTATGGCAGATATAAGCTAGTCTGTAATCAGTCATAAAGGAGATTAGGCAGGCGAAGGCAGATTACGAGAAATCCTTGGCAAAAGATGCTAAGAAAAACAGCAAGGATTTCTTTATTTATATAAACTCTAAAAGGAAGGGGATGAATCTGATTGGTCCACTTGACATCGATGGTTCGACTGTTGATGATCCTGCTCAGATAGCAAACAAACTGAATGAGTATTTTGCATCTACATTCACACATGAGGAATTATTAAGGTTTGAAAATGGCAGAAGGTTATCAAATTGTAGCAGGATACTTAATGATTTTGAAATAACTGAGAGCAAAGTGGAGGAGAAATTGTTGAAGTTAAACATAAGAAAGGCACCTGGAGATGTGCAAATGTATCCCCAATTCACAAAGGGGGATCGAAGGGTCACACGAGTAATTACAGACCAGTTAGTTTAACTTCTGTTCCAGGGAAAATAATGGAGTTACTGGTTAAAGATACATTGCAGGATCATCTAGACAAGACTGCAGCAATAATTCGGACACAGCATGGGTTTGTTAAGGGAAAGTCTTGTCTGACAAATTTGATAGGATATTATGATGTGGTTACAAAGGAACTGGATGCAAAAAATATTTTTTATACCATATATTTGGATTTCAGGAAAGCTTTTGACACTGTTGCGCATGAAAGACTATTGCACAAATTGGAGCAGAATGGTATTAAGGGTAAGTTGCTACAATGGGTAAAAGGATAGTTAAGTGGGAGAAGACAGAAGGTGGTAATCAATGGGTGCTGCTCTTTGTGGACTAATGTTATTAGTGGAGTCCCACAGGGTTCGGTGTTAGGTCCACTGTTGTTTTGTATATTTATCAATGATATTGATGAAGGTATATCAGGCTTAATGTCGAAGTTTGCAGATGATACAAAGGTTGGCAGGGCTGTTAATGACAGTGTGCTACTGCAACAGGATCTAGATAATTTGGGCAGATGGGCTAAGAAGTGGCAACTGAAGTTTAACCTTGACAAATGCAAAGTACTGCATATGGGTAGAAGTAACCCCAGAGAAACGTACCAAGTGTGTGGTACTACACTTAAGGTGGTAGAAAATGAAAAAGACTTGGGAGTAATTGTGCAGTCAGATATGAAGTTTTCTGAGCAATGCAGACAGGCTACCAGGGCCGGTCATGGGGTTTTGTCAATGATATATAGGAATTTTGCTAGCAGGGAGAAGGAGGTGATTGCCCCTCTGTATAAGGCAATGGTCAGGCCACACCTTGAGTACTGCGTACAGGTCTGGAGGCCTCATTTTAGGAAGGATGTAGATTTGCTTGAGCGTGTACAGAGAAGGGCAACAAGATTGGTGAGGGGAATGAAGGGATTCTCTTACCAAGAGAGGCTTAAGTTCTGCAAATTGCAGTGGCTGGAGACTAGGCACCTGCGCAGTGATCTGATTGAGGTGTATAAGGCCTTGAATGGGTTTAGCACACTGAATTTTGATGGGATCCTTCCACTTGTTCAGATTACGAACCTAAGGGGGCATAAATTCAAATTAAGAAAAGACAGATGTAGAATGGATGTGCGGAAATTTGCCTTTAGCCAGCGGGTGGTTAATTGCTGGAACAAACTTCCATCTGTCGTTGTGGAAGTTGATAGGTTAAATAAATTTAAGGAGGAACTGGACAGGCATTTGGAGGGAATGGTGCGATTTTTTTTTTATTTGGCTGATGCTGCATAAGCTCATACAGTTGCTTTCTTGCATCACATGCCACTACTACTACTACTTACACAAATTATTCAAGGCTTTAAACACCTCATTCAGGTCTCCCCACAAGTGACTGGTCTCAAGATGCTGCAATTTGCAAAAGTGAAGCCTTTCTAGGTAAGAGCACCCTTTTGTTCCTTCACCAATCTGATTGCCCTTCTCTGCACAAATTCAAGTAGATCCTAAAGTGAAGACTTTGGACCTGTATACAGTATTACTCAAGATGTGGCCTAACCATGGCCTTATACAAAGGAATAATTACCTCCTTATCCCTGCTAGCAAAGTTTCTATCATTGACTGTCCATGAGCTGTCCTAGCAGCATGTCAGCAGTGCTCAGAGAATCTCTTGTCTGACTGTGCAATTACTCCAGGTCTTTTTCATTCTCCACTACCCTGAGTGTAATACCACACAGTTGATAAGTTACTCTGGGGTGAATGCTATACCTTTTGCAGTACTTTGAATTTGTTAATGTTAAACTTCAAATGCCATTTCTCAGCCCATCAATCCAAATTTTCTAGATCTTGTTGCAGTAGCTCAACCTGATGACTGTTGTTATCCCCCCCTACCAACCTTCGTATCATCTGCAAACTTAGACAATAAGTCTAATATACCTTCATTAATATTATTGATAAATATTGAAAACAACAATGGACCCGGCACTCAACCCTGGGGAACTCCCCTAATAACATTAGTCTGTGAAAGGAGTGCTCATTGATAACAGCTGTCTTCTTCCACTTAACCATCCCTTTATCCATAGCAGTAACTTGCCTTTAATGCCACATTGCTCCTGTTTGTAAAGCATTCTTTTACATGCAACAGTATCAAAATTTGTCCTGAAATCTAAGTATATGATGGAAAAATTATTTTTTGCATCCAGTTCCTTGGTCACTGCAACCTATCAGATTAGTTAGACAAGACCACCTTGACAATTCCATGCTTTGATTGTAGTATAACTGCATACCTGTCAAACGGTCCTGCATTTACTTCTTTAATCAATGATTCCATTATTATCCCTGGAACAGACATTAAACTAACAGGTCTGTAATTACTCATGTTGCCTTTTGATCCCCCTTTAAGAATTGGGAATATATTCACACTCCTCGAGTCCATAGGGACATCCCCCAAATCCAAGAATGCTCTCATAATTATGGCTAAGGGTTTGCTTTCTTATAATTGGATAGATTCCGTCCTCCCCAGGTGGCTTTTATGTTCTCCTGAACTATTTCTCCTCCACTTTCCTTTCAGTTATCACAAGGTCATTTAGCTACTTGTTAGAGTTTGATAAACTTGGCATTTCCTACCCTAAAAGAATTTCTTATGTGTGAATGTAGATGCAATAGAATTGCAAAAAAAAAAAAAAAAAAAAAGCCAAGGATTTAAAATTAAAAAAAAAAAAAAGTGCCACGATAACGATTCATACACTTTAGCGACCAAATGGAGGTCCCTTTTATTATTTACATAAGTTTAAAAGATACTATGTTTAGGTTGCAAAACTTAAAAATATTTTTAATAAATTTTGGATGTAAATCGGCATGCACTTCGAGTATCAATAAGCACTAGTTTGAGTAAAGCTGGTTTACATTATACAGAAAAAATTCGACATTGAGAATCTAGCCTGTACTTTGGAGTTCCATTCTAAACTCCAAATTGCATTTTTGGTAGACACAACCTCTAAAATTCGCTAGCATGTGAGGAAATCTAACTTAACTTTTTAAATATGAAATATTTCTTACCTGCCGCTAATCTCACTCTAACTTCTGAATCCTGCAAGATATGAACTGAAATCCATAGCACTTTGTTCAAGAATATACGTGTTTCACGTTGTGAGGTATTTTGCTTCATATACGGTATCAAAACTTTAGTTCCAAGTAATGCACCATGCTTGGTTTCCCAAGGAGAACTTTCGTTTTCTAGCAAGCTGCATAAACTATTTTGTAAACTATGAAATGATTCATTATCTGTGCTAATCAAATACTTCTGTAGTTCTGACAGTCCATGATCACGTTGCAATTTCATAGAACCACACAATAGTTTTAAAATATCATCTATCACATCTGACATATTCAGAAATTTCTGGCACACAAAACACGAAAAGGATTTTTACTACACCACTGAATTAAAAAAAACAAAAATCACAATTCAATGAAATATTTGAAGGGGATAATATCATAACTATTTCGTAAACAAAATACCTTTTTCCGCTACAATGAAAGCATACCCTCGCATTTAAGCTGAGTATACATATATTTTGTTTCAACATATATATTTGTTGAAATATTGAATTCCTATGAACTGCTCATTTTAAATGGTAGTTGCATTTTAATCTGTTCATTTATTCATTCTTCTATGTAACAAACTCTGGTTCGAGATTTTCAAGGTTGTTTAAATCAATGGCGGCAGGTAATAATAGGCAGTGATAGAGTACGTAAGTATTTGTTTCTTTTTTATCTCTGAGAACCTTTATTTACAACATGTAGTATTTGATATATAAATGTATATATTTGTGCTATTTTGGATGTACGATGCGTATGATAAACGACATCAGAACAGGTAACGTTGACTAGCTACTGTCACATCTTAAACATTAGCACTCGCCGAAACCCTGACCTAGCAGTTGCTGTCCCATTTAAGCCTAAATTCGTAGCTTCGCGACTTTTGAAACATCGCGAAACAAACGGAGGCAAAAACTTTACAATCATATTAGAGCTTGTAGTTAAAATCTACGTATTTTGTAAAATATCATAATGATATGTTTTTTTTTTCAATTAGAGGTTATTAATTGACACATTAAAAATGGACATTTTAAAATATTTAATTTCCATGTAATAAAAAAATATATAAAAATAAAGTCGAAATAAAAATAATCAATTAAGTGAAAAAAAAAAAAAGCTGATTATTATTAGTTTCGCCACTCCGCATTATAACTCTTCGAAACATGAAGTTTATGTTCAGTAAACTGTGATATGTATATTTTCTATTAGTTGCATATATGTCTCAGTAGGTGAGACAATACGTTTCATGTTTGCTACAATTTTCCTTATATATTTCCATTAAATAATGGACAGAACTGTGGTGGTTGCCTAATGAAGGAAATTTAAATTATCTCCATAATGAAAAAAAAAATTAACCATATCCCTCTTATCAATTGAAATAAAACACAAGAAATGGGTATTGTTTCAAATAAAATGTTTCAAATAAAAGGCCATTATCTGGCCTATTTATGTTAATATTCATCTCACTTTGTTTTGTGGGATTATTGAAATGTAAATACTTTCAATGAAATTCATGTAAATGTATTTGAGCAAAAAATTGCTTAAATAAATGGTCCATAACGAAAGAATATTTTTATTAAAATGTATTTTGTAGAACAAAGAACTGCTAAAGTGTGTATGTATATGGAAGGAGGGGGGGGGGGATGACTCGTTAGTGCAGTGGGCTGTAGCCACATCTGACATTGGTTGGAAGAGTTGCAGAACACGCCATCATACATACCATGCCACAAAATTTAGTAGAGGCATATGATGCAAGAAAGCAAGCTTATTTAGCCTCAGCCAAAAAAAAAAAAAAAAAAAACTATTCCCGTTTCACTCATCCATCCACTCCAAAAGTTTGTCTAGTTCCAGCCTTAAATTTATTTATGCGGTCAACTTCCACCAATCAGCCACCCGCTGACTAAAGGCAAATCTATTGCACACATCTATTCTACAACTGTCTTTCCTCAATTTGAATTTATGCCCCCTCAGGTTTGGAATCTGAGTAAGAGGAAGAATCCCATCGTTGAGCTCACTCAAACCATTCAAGGCCTTATACACCTCAATCAGGTCACCCCGCAAGTGCCTAGTCTCCAAACGGCACAACTTGCAGAAGTCAAGCCTATCTTTGGAACAGCAACCCCCTGCTCCACTCACTCACCAATCCTTCTGCACCCACTCCAGCAGCTCAACATCCCTTCTAAAATGAGGTCTCCAGACCTGTATGCAGTACTAAAGGTGTGGCCCAACCATTGCCTTACACAAGGGATAATGAAAAACTCCTATATATCACTGACAACCCCATGAGCCACTCTTGCAGCCCTGCTCAGAAAATACCGCATCCAACTGCACAAAAACACCCAGGTCGCTTTCATTCTCCACTATCCTGAGTGTAGTACCACACAGTTGGTATGTTACTCCAGGGTTACTGCTACCTACACACAGTATTTTGCATTTGTAAATGTCAAACCTCAGCTGCTACTGGCCCATCTGCCGATGGCAGCTGAGGTTTGACATTGACAAATGTAATCGGCTCAACTTTTCTAGATCCTGTTACAGTTGCGTACCATCCTTACTGTCATTAACAACTCTATCAACTTTCGTATCATCTGCAAACATCTTATACCTTCACCAGTATCATTGATAAATATAGAAAACAACAATGGGCCCAACATGGACCCCTGGGGTACTTTACTAATAACATTAGTCCATGAAGAGAAGTGTCCATTGATTACCACTCTGTCTTCTCTCACTCAACCATCCTTTTATCCATTGCAGCAACTTGCCCACGGTGCCATACTGCTCCAACTTGTGCAACAGCGTCAAAAGCCTTTCCAAAATCCAAGCACATGATATCAGAATTATTTTCTGCATCCAGTTCCCTTGTTACCACATCACAGTATCTAATCAAATTGATCAGACAAGACCCCCCTCAACAAACCCACGCTGTGTCTGAACTATAACTGCAGTCCTGTCTAGATAATTCTGCAGTGCTTCTTTAAACAGTGACCACTATTTTCCCCAATCCTCAATTTCAAGAACCTCAATCAGGGGTCTTGAAAGAAATATAACTAAATTAATTGTGTGGATTTAACTTACCATTTTGCAATATGTAATATGTAAAAGTGTCAAGTTTTTACCAATCCAAAAAAGAGAATTATTTTCTCAAAGAGCATTGTAATATTTTAAATCTTAAATTTTGTGTTGCCATTTTGAAGTTTCCTTGTCATATCAAACATTGCAGATTAACCCAGCAGTGATTGCATCCCCCATTCATAAGATATGGTCATGTACCTTGGGGTGTGAGCTACAGGATTGTCACCAACAAACAGCCAAGAGGTGATGTGGTGAATTCTACAATTAAGGCAAATGGAACTGCAACTCGCACTTGGGCAGATTCCACAAATAACATATTAGATAATTTATTCCAGTCTGAGAACCAGAGGTTAACCCAGACTCAGAGTGACATAATGGTCAGCAATGAAAATTATAGCAATATGTCAATAGAACCACCCTTCACCGTGGAAGAACTTCAAACAGCACTCTTAAAAACCAAAAACAATAAGTGCCCTGGACCTGACTTAATTGAAATAGAAACCATTAAAAAGTTAGCAGAAATTTCTCCTGGTACTCTATTGAACTTATTTAATCACTGCTTGGCTGAGGGTTTGTTCCCACAAGCATGGAAACTGGCTATAATTAGATTAATCTTAA
Organism: Mastigoproctus giganteus; assembly: GCF_048544385.1. NCBI lineage: Eukaryota > Metazoa > Arthropoda > Arachnida > Uropygi > Thelyphonidae > Mastigoproctus > Mastigoproctus giganteus. The sequence goes on along the minus strand of NC_143580.1, from coordinate 151,324,432 downwards.
AGAATCTGGGAAAAAATCTTACTGAACCTAAATCATACAGACCTATGGCTTTATTGCCTGTTCTAGGAAAAATAATGGAATGCCTACTCCTCTATAGACTTAATTTATATTATACTGAAGCCAACCTAAATTCTGAACAGCAATTTGGTTTCAAGCAAGGATCCTGAACTGAGGATGCCATGCACTATATCCTGACAACAGTAAATAATAGTGATCAAAAGTACATGCTGGCAATACCTGTTGACTTCGCTGGCGTTTTTGACACCCTCTGGTGGCCAAGTATCCTCAAAGGTTCCGCCAGACAAATGTACCAAAAAATCTATATCAATGTATAAACACGTATCTTGGTAACAGACGTGTAGTAGTTTGCACACAGTTCCAAGAAATAAAACGCTCAGTTACAAAAGGGTTGCCCACAGGGTTCAGTACTAGGTCTTTTGGACCTGTGTACTTAATGAATTCCTGACAAAAGATTTAGGCCTTACAGACAGTGTCGACTTTGCTGATGACCTTGTCTTATTGGTAAAAGGTAACACCAGAAGGGTGGTGGAAAAAAGAGCAAACGTGGCACTCAAACAACTGCAGGAATGGGTGCTAACCCACATGCTCAAAATCTCAGCAGAAAAAACAATGTATCCTACTAAAAGGAAATCTAAATATAAGATGACCACCAGTGATAAAAATAGGTAATGCCTCAATTCACATGGTCCAAGAATTGAAATACTTAACATAATTCTAGACTCCAAATTAACATTCTATCCACACCTGTCGTACTTGGCCAAAAAAGTCTAAAACTATGCCAGAATCAGCCGAGCCAATTGGGGTCTCTAGCGCAGAACCCTGGCACTCATTTACAGAGTAATGTTTTTACCTGTAATCTCCTATGGTGCTGGCATATGGTTCCATCGCACAGCCATAGTTAGAAACAGAGCAAAATTAAATAGCATTCAAAGAACAATCTTATTAACAATAACTAGAGCATGCTGTACAGTTAGTATCCCGGCCCTGCAAGTTTTGGCTGGCACCCTACCAATGCACCTTGAAATTGCAAAAAAGGGGCTATATTAAAGACTTAAAAAAGGAATCCCTGTGGGTTTCCTAGGCATAATCCCAAACCTTGCCAATGACATCATGGCAGAGAAATGACAAATTGCCACACTACTACATCAGATATGGCAAACTGAATTGGAGCAAGAGACCAAAGGTGCTACTACCAAAACGTTTTTTCCACAGGTGGCTATGGTTAGCCCAAAACCACCTAAGTGGTATGCTCCAGGACTTTATACCACATTTCTATTGATAGGTCATGGATCCCTTAAAGCTAAATTGCACTCTTTGGGACTGGCCAATGACCCCCCCCCCCAACTGTACCTGTGGCGAAAGTGAGGATTGGGCACACATTCTATATGAATGTGTAATCTATGAAAATCAACATAGACAGTTAATCACAGAAATTGGACCCTTTCCTAGGGGGCCAAGAACACCAATTCATCATGGAGGAGGTCTTTTATAAGGCCTTCAAGTATGCTCAAACCATTTTTGAAATCTGCCGAACCTTGCAGAGACAGGCTCTTCAACCAGTCCCTGTAGCAAATCAATAGACCAAATATATAACCAGCCCATTTCCCTCCCCATGCCCAGCAAATGACACAATCACTACATGACTGAATTGACTCAGAAATTACCAGGACTTTACTAGAGTTGACACCCTGCCCCTTGGTGACTCCTTTGGCTCATTGCCAGTGGACCATAGAGGTTGGAAAATAACCAAATGTGACTGATGGGAATAAAGGCAGGCTGGTACAGCCCTCATCATAGTATACATCCGACCAAAACAGACTGAATTCCCAAACACGACAATACTCACAGAAAGGACTTTAAAGAGACTGGTATAGACATGCCGCCAGGGTTACCTGTCAGCTGGAAAAAACTAGTTAGCTGCAGGTTTCTGAACTGGGCTAGTATGAATGAGAATGTAGTGAGTGTAAAGGCAAGAGTATGAAAGGAAATGCTAGGAAGGGTGAGTGAATAATAATTTATGCCTGTGTGTGTGTGAGAGGGATGAATGTGTGAGAAGGGGTGAGTGCTGAAAGAGTAAATGTGGAAATTGAGTAAAATTAGCAAATGACTGTGGAGTCTGAGTGAAATGGGCTGTGTGAATGTAAAAGTGGGCCTGGATGAGTGAACGAATGCGAGAAATAGTGTTGAATGTATAAATGTTGAAAGCAGAATGTAAAAGTATAATAGAAAGTTTGTTTAAAAGAGAAAAAAAAATTTAGCATTAGTATAATTGTTATATTAATGTGTGTGGATTTTTTTTTTTTTTTTATTATTTGTATGTCATTTAAATTCTGTGAGCTTTCTTTAAATTAATTGCTTGTTTAAATTATTGCTTTGTCTTTAAAGCAATGGTTGGACAGGCGGAATTGACAGCTTGGTGTCAATTTTGCTTGTTTAATAAGTCACCCCTCCCTGATGAGAATGATGGATGAATGGAAAAAGAAGGGGGAAAAAAAGTTTAAAAAAGTTGTAAAATGTAAAAACTATAAAATGTTGCCTTGAAATGTAGGGGGAAAAAAAATTTGTGTGTGAGCAAATGATATAAATTGCATGTTCTGTTCCAGCCTCTCCACAAGATGGACAGATGGCCATGGGAACCTTATGGACCAGAAGGTCATCCATGCTGTTGGCTGTTCCTAGCCAGCATGCTGTGGAATGCTGTCCCTGGTGGGATACAACCACAAGCAGAGCTCAGCTGCTGCCATTAGGCATTCCTTGCATGGTCTTTGCCTCCACTCCCCGGGCGGGAGGGGAGCTTATCTCTGGTCTCCCCCCCTCGCTGCCCCTTCTTTCCTCTCTGGTGGAGCAGGCCTGCTCCACTGATTTGGGGATCATCTTCTCTATTGATTCCATATCTCTCTTTTTCCCCCAGCCTTCAGTTTCCTCTAACTTACAATTACTAGCATTCAAATCATTGTTAAATTGCTTGAGCCCTACACCCAAAAAAAATTTTTTTGTTGTTTTTTTTTAGATCCTAGCCACTGAAATCTCAGGAAATTAGGTGGCAGGACCTGCCAGAGTAAATAACTATAATACAGCAGGCCCCCGTTATAACGCGGTTTGCTTTACGCTGATTCGCTATAACGCTGTTCTTATATTATAAACCGTATCTGACTATAACGCTGTCACAGATCACTATAACGCTCTTTTACAGATTACACTTTGACATATTTAACGAAATCGTTTCATTTGATGGAGTCGATAGCTTGAAAATGAATAGCAAAACAGCATTAAAACATTTCCCACGCCGACTTGAGGAATTTTCCCACGCTCAGTGAAATTTTCTCTCACGCTAATTTAATTGCAGTACAGTCACTTGTTACGTAGTTCCGAGATCAAAATTTTAAAAAATGATCAAATATATTGTTTGTAATATTTGCGTTACATGCATTTATCCGAAGTCTAGTCATCATTCAGTACAGTATTAGACATCGTGCGTAACGGAAAGTTTACTTGAACATTGTATCATAATTAATTCAACCAACGCAGTTATATTTTCGAAGAACTAATAATGACCGACAGGAATGAAAAGGCAACAACGTCTGGGCGCAGTATGAAGACTATAAATGTAAGAAAAAGACTGAATTTGAAAATTAAATTAGACGTTTTGAAGCAAATCGATTCCGGTCAACGACAAGCGGATGTGTGCCATAATTTAGGACTTGCACCTTTAACTGTAAGAACAATTATAAAAAAAATAAAGAATTAATTTTAGCAGCGGGAAAGATAGCTGTTCCACTGCAAGCAACTAGGACTAGGCCGGCTATTAGGATTGAAATGGAAAGACTAATTTTATTGAAGATAATGTTCCAATGCAGAATTCAGTCAAGTTAAATATTTAAAAAAAAAAAAGAGAGAGAGAAAGAGAAAGAGATTAGCCAATATGATGATCTGAAGAAAACTTGCCTAAAAAAAAAATAAAAAAAAAATGTGGAACCATTTAAAACTAGTAAGGGCTGGTAGAATAGATTTAAAATCCAGGGAGAAGCCGCTAGTTCAGATCAAGGAGCCAAAACTTTCAAAAAAGAACTTGTTAAAATTATTGAAGCGGGGTATTATATGTTATACTTCTCAACAAGTTTTTAACATAGATGAAGCGGGACTTTTGTGGAAACGAATGCCTAAAAGAAGTTTCGTATTGAAAGAAGAAAAAAACATGCCAAGTTTCAAAGCGGCGAAGGATCAGTTGACTTTATTGTTGGGTGGTAATGCTGCGGGCCATTTAAAATTAATACCCCTTTTAGTTTATTTGGAAGAGGGCCAAAGTTCAACTCAAATCCACACATTTTTCATGATTAAATTCATCCATTAAATTAAATCAATTAAATTCATTATTTTAATTAGAATTTTAAGTTTACTTTTGATACGCAAGTAGTTACCATATAATTATACGTATGTAATGCAGAATATTTTATATGTGCAAATATTTGAATATTAAATATTTTGACCGACATTTGTGCATCTTTTCATTACCATTTATTATTGATTAGGAAATATCCTATGGCACCGACCACAGCTCACAAATATATATGTTACCTTATGGGAAAGCGGCGCTCGCTTAGCGCGGATTCACTTAGCGCTCTGTTTTTCCGGAACGAATGATCAGCGTTAAGCGGGGGTCACCTGTACTCGTGTACCTGGTCTTCCTCCACTGGGCGAAGTGTAAGCAATGTTGGGTCCCATTAGGGGCTCAGCGGCCAAATGACCAGAGGAACAACGGTACACGACACTACACATGTACAAGGTCCATTTTTAAACCTGTGGCACAGACAGTGTTCTGTTTCACACCTACAATGTATTCTATGCGGAGATGAGGGAAACCCCCCGGTGCCGTTTGACACTAAACACACACTACACAATATGCTTTCCATAGCCAGTCAGAGGATTAAGATTCCCAACATGAATAATAGCCTCTGGTCAACCTGTGTTGTGGTTTCCCTTTACTCCGACAAACAGGCATATGTTTTTCGGAGAAGTGAGTGATCCATTGCCTTCCAGTAAATTTCTCCTGTCTATGTTTACATGGTCACAGTAGCTGAATATCTATGTGATTCTGGCATTTTGCACAATAGTTGAAGAACTAGTGACAATAGCAACATAGAGGGTGGGGGGGATGAGTCAACTAAGATATTATATGAACTTCACAAAGATGAAATGTTGGCAGATTTTTAAACTTCGTGGAGCCTTTCATTGTGTAAAAAATGTTCTAAAATATAAATACAGGCAATAATTTAAAAAAAAAAAAAAAAACGATGCGTTATATCACCAATCTCCAAAAACCCAGTGCGAATTAAGGATGATTGTTAAAGAACTTTTAACAATTGCAGATGGCAATTGACGGTTAGAGAAATTATCCCGCTTTGTGCAAACATTTGAATCAGAAGTTAAATATTCCAGATTATTAAATCGACTTTTAAATCTGGAATTTCTTAACTATTTAGCACTAATGATAGACATCCTGCAGGAGCTCTCTTACCTTTCAGAAGCTTTACAGAATCACTATGGTAAAAGCAGATAAATTAATTATTCGAACTATCAATTCTATAGCTAATTTGAAAAATTCTGAAAGAAATTATTAAGCTAAAATTGAGAGCATTCAAGTAGAAAGAATTTGAAGGAATCAAATTCGAAAGTAAGGACACATTTAAAAAATTACCTCGTGACAAGTTAATAAATGCATTGTTTTATCCTTAAACAATAAGTTATTAATGCAACAGAATGATTTTAAATTAGATAATGATATCATTGACGACGAGGAATCAAAAAAAAATTTTAAACATATGCTATCTGAAATCGTGGAATAAGAAATTTAAGTTTTCTGATAAAATATGAAATAAAAATTAATAATTTTAGAGATTTTGTCAACGATGGTTTATCTTTAAAATCGAGTGAAATTCCCTTTTCAATTAAGAAGGCAAGAAATATCTTTGAAGCCATTGCTGAAGCTGAGCAAGCTTTCAGCGTAATGAATAATGTTGACAATTAAACACGTTACAGATTAATATGATCTAAATGGAAAACTGTTGCTTCAGTTTGATCTGGATTGTTACATCAAATCATTCCTCTGTAATCATCACTCAGCTATTCAGCAAAGCAGAAGATTTACAACAATTATTAATAAAGAAGTAAATTGTATATGGCAGTTTTTAGAATAAATTTTTATTGAATATTTGTGTAATAATTTTTTTTCATGTAATCTGTGATTTTTGTATACATTTTCTAGAATAGTTTGTTTTTTATGTAATATTTGTTTTTATATTCTGGAATGTTTTGCCATAGTTTTTGTTTTTTGTGATATGGGAAATATTTCATGTTATTTTTTATTCGCAATATTAAAATTTTATCATGAAAAAAAATGTATCCATTACATTTCCCTAGTTGTTAAAAAAAAAAAAAAAAAAAAGACGAATAAAAAAGTTGCAGGTGTGCCGAGCATGTAAGGTAGATGGTTTATGTGAAACATCCGTCGTGTTTCTTTTAGGAATTTTGATTTGTATGTATTGATTATGAAATAAAAGAGCTTTTTTTATTGTAAATATTTTATTGACCATTCAGAAATTTTCATAATTTCTGAAACACAAGGTACAATGGATTTATAATAACTAAAGTAAGAGATGTATACTTGCGATTGCAACGTATCTAAATGTCTCTGGAAAACAGCATTGATTGAAGTATCAATCTTGTAGTTGAAGCAACAAGAAAGCACCCTTTAGCATTAGTAGAGAGGCATATGATGCAAGAAAGCAAGCTTATGCAGCATCAGCCAAAAAAAAAAAAAAAAACCACTCCCATTTCACCCCTCCGTTCATTCGAAATACCTGTCCAGCTGAGCCTTAAATTTATTTAGGCTATGAACTTCCACAACAAGGGATGGAAGTCTCTTCCACCAACCAACTACCGCTGCCTAAAGGCCAATTTCCGCACATCTATCCTTCCTCAATTTGAATTTATGCCCTCTCGGGTGATTATTCTGATCAAGAGGAAGAATCCCGTCAGCATTGAGCATGCTCAAACCATTCAAGGCTTTATACACCTCTATCAGATCACCTCGCCGGTGCCTAATCTCCAGACACTGTAATCTGCAAAACTTAAGCCTTTCTTCGTAAGAGCAACACTTTGTTCCATTAACTAATCTTGTTGCCCTTCTCTATAACTCTTCCACCAGCTATACATCCTTCTTAAAATGAGGCCTCCACACCTGTATACAGTACTCAAGGTGTGGTCTTATTCAAGGGAATAATCACCTCCTTATCCCTGCTAGAAAAATTCCTGTATATCATTGACAAGACACCATGAACTACCCTTGCAGCCCTTCTGCACTGCTCAGAGAACTTCATATCTGCCTGCACAATTACCTCCAGGTCCTTTTAATTCTCTACCACTGTCAGTGTAGTACCACAGAGTTGATACGTTGCTCTGGGGTTACTGTTTCCCATATGTAGTACTTTACATATGTCAATGTTAAACTTCATTTGCCACCTCTCAGCCCATCTGCTCAACCTTTCCAGATCCTGTTGCAGCAGCATAGCATCAATAGTGTCCTTAACAAGCCTGCCAATCTTTGTATTGTCCGCAAACTTGGACATTAAGCTTGATATACCATCATCAGTATCATTTATAAATACAGAAAACAACAATGGACCAAACACCGAACCCTGAGGAACTCCACTAATAACATTAATCCACGATGAGCAGTGTCCATTGATTACCACTCTGTCTTCTCCCCCTCAACCATCCCTTTATCCATAGCAGCAGTTTGCCTCCAATGCCACACTGCTCCAATTTGTGCAGCAGTCTTCCATGTGCAACAGTATCAAAAGCCTTTCTAAGATCCAAATATATAATATCAAAGTTATTCCCTGCACAGTTCTTTTGTGACTACATCATAGTATCCAATCAAATTGGTCAGACAAGACTTTCCCTTAACAAAACCATGCTGTGTCCGAGCTATAACTGAAGTCTTGTCTAGATGATACTGCAGTGCTTCTTTAACCAGTGCCTCCATTAATTTTCCTGGAACATAAGTTAAACTCGCAGATCTATAATTACTTGTGTCAGCTTTTGATCCTCCTTTGTGAATTGGGGTCACATTTGCACATCTCAAGTCTATGGTTACCTCCCTTGAGTCCAAAGAAGCTCTCATAATTATGGCTAAGGGTTTGCTTACTTCCTTTGCTGCCTCCTTTAATATAACTGGATAGATCCCATCCACCCCGGGTGCCTTTTTTTTATGTTTATCCTCAACAATTTCTCCTCCACTTTTCTCTCAGTTATTACAAAATCATCTAACTCACTGCCAGAATTTACTTCACCTCTGGCATTCCCCTTCCTGAATAACTCCTCATGTGTGAATGTAGATGCAAAATACTCATGTAGTTTGTTAGCCACCTGAGCAGGATCCTCAACTGTTGAACCATCAATATCCAATGGACCAATCTGATTCATCCCTTTCCTTCTAGAGTTTACATAGGTAAAGAACTCTTTTCTGTTTTTCTTTGCATCCTTTGCCAAGGATTTCCCATAATCTGCCTTTGCCTGCCTAACCTCCTTTGTAACTTGGTTGCAGACCAGCTTATGTCTATCATAGGCTTCTGTGTCACCCATTAATTTATATGTATCCCATGCATTATTCTTCTCTGCCACATGTCTCATTAGTTCATCTGACATCCATTTAGGCCTAATGCTTGAACAATATTTCTTAGTTGGTATGTAAAGCCTTGTAGCTTCCAAGATAAGTTCTTTGAATGCTTCCCATTTTGAATTTGCTGTTGGTAACATCATCAGTTGGTCCTACTGTATAGAATTTAAATACTGTCTCAGACCACCGTAGTCGCCTTTACGAAAGCAAAAACCTTTCTTTTAACCCCTAATGGTAGTTACCTCTTTGAATAAATCCCACTTCAGCACACTGTGATCACTGCCACCTAGTGGTTCCTTTATCTGCAGATTTTTAATGCATGAAAAATCACTACTGATAATCAGATCAAGAGTATTACTCCCTCTAGTTGCCTCTTGAACATGCTGGTGTCGAAAACAATCATCCAATAAATCCACAAAAGCCTTGCTAGTGTGTGAGTGACCAACCCACAAATTCCAGTCAATATCTGGGAAATTAAAATCCCCCATTATATAAGACTCTCTGATTTACTCTCCCACTCTATTTCCCTGTACAGTTTCTTATTATACTCATCAGAGTCATTAGGCTTATAGCACACTCCTACTCTCAATTTTGATCTCCCAATGCTTATGTCACACCGAACTGACTCGGCACTGCACTGTCCAACGATGTCGACTGCCTTCACTTCCTTGGATTTTATGTGTTTCTTAACTAATAGCATAACCCCACCTCCCTTCCTTTCCTTTCCTGTCTATCCTTTCTGTACACATTGTACTCCCCAAATTCCAGTTTTGCATTCCTTATATCTCTGTGACACCACATCTCTGATATCCGAACAATATCTGCCTTTGATGTTTTGAGCAATACCTTTATGAGCCATAACCACGATTGGAGAATCTGTCAAGTGATTCTATTTCCTGTTTACAGTCATCCTGTATAGTTGAATACTTGAATGCATTGCTGAACTGTACTATTAGGATTGATTTTTTTGTGAGAAAGGGGGCCATAGCCGTCAAAATGTAAATAATTTCCCTTATTTTTAGGTTTGTGATATATTTTAGTATTGATTTTGGTGGCATTTCTTGTTAATGTTAGATTTGGGAAGTTTATGCCATTGTTTTTTCATTTTTTGTTGTGAATTGTAGCCTTTCATCTACAGTATTCAATTCATGAAAGATTTTATTTATGGTATCCGGTTTTCCTATAAGCAGACAATCATCAACATACTTTCCATAGAATTTCAGGGATGGGGAAGAGTACTTGGAATGATGTTGATTTTCTTATTTCCAAGAGACAAAATTCAGAGATGTCCACTTATGGAACCACCCATTTGTACCCCAAAGACTTGTTGGTAAAAGACTCCTTCATGGGTGAAATAATTGGCAGAAAACAGAATGTTTAGTAAATTTGTTATGTCAGTGATTTCTAATTTTCTGTTTTTTGTTGTGGGATCATTGCGTAACAAATGCCGAGTAGCCTTCACTGCTTTTTGTGCATGTACATTTATATATAGTGATTTTATATCAAAGGAATATAATTTGTCATCCAGTTCCAATTGACTGATGGAAATAGGTGTTCCATATTGTTTGTGATATTTCGAATAATTCATTAAAGGTTTTTTATAAGTCACATTTGCCAAGTTTGCTGATGACATGTTTTTGAAACTTACTATGGGCCTTAATAGTTTGTCGGGTTTGTGTAACTTATGAAGGTGTAGGGCAAAGATGTTATGGGCTGAGAGATCTGTGTGCAAATTGCTTGTAATCTTTTTAATTCTTTTTTGATCTGATGGTGGGAATAGGATTTTTTTCTAGTTTTTGGTATGTATATGTATCTTGTAGGAGGTTTGTCAGTTTGCTGTCATAATCAGATTTGTTTATTAATACTGTGGTGGATTTTTGGCTGCTGTAAAGGGATGTATTTTTAATTTTTACCGTATTCTTCGTTAATTAACATAGTACATTGTGTTTTACAGAGATATTAAATAAGTTTAATAGCGTTCGTTAACTTCTTATTTTGAATTTAACTAGAGATTTTTGAAAGTTACAAATCCCAATGTTGGGACCAATATTTTTTAACTAGCACTGTATTAGGAATCTGTTAGCTTATTATAGTATTATCAATCAAAAATAATATTAATCTTATTAAAATTCATTGTTAATTAAATTGTATTTAAACGGAAATCATGACCCAGGCTAGAGCTGCAACGCAAAGATCACAGACTAGTGGGAGTGCTGTGACTTGGGGAAGAAACGAAGGGTGCGATTCTCCAACGCATCACAGTTCCAAAAAATGTGTGAAATGTGAAATGTTTGCCAACCTTTCTAAAACAGGACATGATCTAGCCAAGGAGGATGCCTTTGTGTGTGTGCTAAGTGTCTAGTGTCAAGAGCTTGAGGTGTAGGGTAAATGTCCTCAAAAAATGAAATTAATATGAGGGACCCATCAAGCTCTCAGCTGCCCAGCTCAATGACAGAGCTTACTCCTGTGCATCAGGCAAAACAGAGGCAATCTCCAAGGCAGAATGTGCTGGTCCAAATGGAAATAGTTATTGGGAGGGAGACAGGGAATATACTATGTAAGAAGGATAGATGGAACCGGACCAGGGTATGTCTGCCAGGGCCAAAAGTTGATGATTAAGGGCACAAAAGGTGATATTGTTGTACAATTTGGAATTAATGACATTAAGAGTAAGAGATCTGCAGATTTACTCAACAAGTACAAATCAATGTTGAAAAAAAGTTGCGAGTTAGGGTTGAATGTGAAAGTGTCTGTAATTCTGCCCAGACACAGTAGGAGGGTGTATATGATGAGAGCCTTGTCAATTAAAGTTGCGAGTTAGGGTTGAATATGAAAGTGTCTGTAATTAGGAAAGGGATGAATCAGATTGGTCCGCTGGATATTGATGGTTCAACTATTGATGATCCTGCTCAGGTGGCTAACAAACTAAATGAGTATTTTGCATCTACATTCACCCATGAGGAGTTATTCAGGGAGGGGAAAGCCAGAGGTGAGTTAAACTCTGGCAGTAAGCTGGATGATTTTGTAATAACTGAGAGGAAAGTGGAGGAGAAATTGTTGAAGATAAACATAAAAAAGGCACCCAGGGTGGATAGGATCTATCCAGTTATATTAAAGGAGGCAGCAAAGGAAGTAAGCAAACCCTTAGCCATAATTATGAGAGCTTCTTTGGACTCAGGAATAAGCACTGCAGGATCATCTAGAGAAGACTTCAGTTATAGCTTGGACACAGCATGGTTTTGTTAAGGGAAAGTCTTGCCTGACCAATTTGATTGAATGCTATGATGTGGTCACAAAGGAACTGGATGCAAGGAATAACCTTGATATCATATAGTTGGATCTTAGAAAGGCTTTTGATACTGTTGCACATGGAAGATTGCTGCACAAATTGGAGCATTGTGGCATTGGAGGCAAATTGCTGCTATGGATAAAGGGATGATTGAGTGGGAGAGACAGAGAGTGGTAATCAATGGACACTGCTCATTGTGGACTAATGTTATTAGTGCAGTCCCTTGGGGTTCAGTATTGGGTCCATTGTTGTTTTCTGTATTTATAAATGATATTGATGACGGTACATCAAGGTTAATGTCCAGGTTTCAGATGATACGAATGTTGGCAGGGTTGTTAAGGACACTAATGACAGTACGCTGCTGCTGCAACAGGATCTAGAAAAGTTGAACAGGTGGGCTGGGAAGTGGCAAATGAAGTTTAACATTGAAAAATGTAAAGTACTATATATGGGAAACAGTAACCCCATAGCAACGTATCAACTCTGTGGTATTACACTGACAGTGGTAGAGAATGAAAAGGACCTGGGGGTAATTGTGCAGGCAGATATGAAGTTCTCTGAGCAGTGCAGACGGGCACAAGTGTAGCTCATGGTGTCTTGTCAATGGTATACACGAATTTTTCTAGCAGGGATAAGGAGGTGATTATTCCCTTGTATAAGGCAATGGTCAGGCCACACCATACAGGTGTGGAGGCCTCATTTCAAGAAGGATGTACAGCTGATGGAACAAGTAGAGAGAAAGGCAACAAGATTAGTGAACGGAACAAAGGGTTGCTCTTAGGAAGAAAGGCTGAAGTTTTGCAAATTACAGTGTCTGGAGATAAGGCACCGGCGAGGTGATCTGATAGAGGTGTATAAAGCCTTGAATTGTTTGAGCATGCTCAATGGCGATCGGACTCTTCCTCTTGCTCAGAATAATCACCTGAGAGGGCATAAATTCAAATTGAGGAAAGACAGATGTAGGATAGGTGTGCGGAAATTTGCCTTTAGCCAGCGGGTAGTTGGTTGGTGGAACAGACTTCCATCCCTTGTTGTGGAAGTTGATAGCCTAAATAAATTTAAGGCTCAGCTGGACAGGTATTTCGAACGAATGGAGGGGTGAAATGGGAGTGGTTTTTTTTTGGCTGATGCTGCATAAACTTGCTTTCTTGCACCATATGCCTCTACTAATGCTAATGCAAATTAATTCGGCCCAGGAGAGATTGTGCAAGGCTCAGGGGGTAGAATATTTTTTCAGCGTGGTCTGTCCTTGTTGACAGGAGAGATTGCTTCTACAAGAATGGGGTACACTTAATAGAAAGGTTGCAAGAATATTTGCTGATGCTATTGAGGCAGTGTTAGGTGGGTTGGAAAACTGCTAGCTTGGGGAGGGCGGGATACACAGACTAAAAGGTTAACAGTGGCTGCAGGCAGAGGCAAAAATGATTCTTGCGCTACTTCGATTAGAATGAGTAGCAGCCTGGAAAGCAAGGTAATGGAGATTTCCAGGGCTGTTGGGAGTAATAGTGAAACAAGTAAATACATGGGCTGTGTTTGGGTGACCAAGAGTAGGAACAGGTGTATATATATGCATGTACACCAATGCTAGGAGTATAGTTAATAAATTTGATGAGCTTGAAGTGCTAGTCAAGACATCAAAGGCAGATATTGTTGAGATATCAGAGACGTGGTGTCACACAGATATAAGCAGTGCAGAATTGGAATTTGGGGCGTACAATGTGTATAGGAAGAATAGACAGGACAGGAAGGGAGGAGGGGTTATGCTTTTAGTTAAGAAACACAAAATCTAAGAAAGTGCATCCAGTTGATGTTGTTAGATAACGCAATGTTGAGTCTGTTTGATGTGAAATAAGCACTGGGAAAGGAAAAATGAGAGTAGGTGCGTGTTATAGGCCTAATGAATATGATGAATATAATGAGCAATTGTGCAGAGAAATAGTGGGCTAGTAAATCAGAATGTCTTATAATGGGGGATTTTAACTTTCCAGATATTGACTGGAACTTGTGGGTTGGTCACTTGCACACTAGCAGGACTTTTGTGGATTTATTGGTGACTGTTTTCTACAGCAACATGTTCGAGAGGCAACCAGAGGGAGTAATGCTCTTGATCTGATTATTAGCAGTGATTATTCATGCATTAAGAATTTGCAGATAAAGGAACCACTGGGTGACAGTGATAACAATGTACTGATTTGGAAATTACTTAAAGATCTAACTACCATCAAGGCTAAAGGGAAGGGCTTCTGCTTTCGTAAAGGTGACTACAGAGGTCTCAGACAGTTTTTAAATTCTGTACAGTGGGATCAACTGTTGATGTTACCAACGTTGAATTCTAAATGGGAAGCCTTCAGGGACTTAATTTTGGAGGCTACTAGGCTTTTCATTCCAACTACGGAATACTGTCCAAGGTTTAGGCCTCAATGGATGTCAGATGAATTAATGAGCTCGTGGCAGAGAAGAAAAATGTACAGGATGCATATATAGTATCAGGTGACACAGAAGCCTATGGCAGGTATAAACTAGTTTGTAATCAAGTCACAAAGGAGGTTAGGCAGGCAAAGGCAGATTACGAGAAATCTTTGGCAAAGGATGCAAAGAAAAACAGCAAAGAGTTCTTTACTTATGTAAACTCTAGAAGGAAAGGAATGAATCAGATTGGACCACTTAGCATAGATGGGTTGACTATTGATGATCATGCTCAGGTAGCTGATAAACTGAATATGTATTTTGCATCTACATTCACACATGAGGAGTTATTCAATGAGGGGAGTGCCAGAAGTTTATCAAACGCTAACAGGGAGCTAAGTGATTTTGTAATAACTGAGAATATTTGCTGATGCTACCGAGGCAGTGTTGCAAAGTGGAGGAGAAATTGTTGAATTTAAACATAAAGATGGCACCTGGATTGGATGGGATCTATCCAGTTATATTAAAGGAGGTAGCAAAGGAAGTAAGCAAACCCTTAGCCATAATTATGAGAGCTTCCTTGGAATCAGGGGAGGTCCCCATGGAAAAATGTCCCCAAAAATTAAATGACTTGTGTCTTTGATAATGGAATCACTGGTTAAAGAAGCATTGCAGAATCATCTACACAAGACTACAGTAATAGTTAAGACACAGTTTGGGTTTGTTAAGGGGAGGTCTTGTCTGACCAATTTGATTGGATACTATGATGTGGTCACAAAGGAACTGAATGCCAAAAATAATTTTGATATCAAATACTTGGATTTCAGGAAAGCTTTTATACTGTTGCACATGAAAGACTGCTGTACAATTTGGAGAGGTATATCATTAAGGGGTAAGTTGCTACAATTGATAAAGGGATGGTTCAGTGGGAGACGACAGAGAGTGGTAATCAATGGACACTGCTCTTCTTGGACTCATGTTGTTCCCCTCAACGTGGGCACCTGTACATGGTGAGGGGACCTCCCAGTGATGCTGCTGGACTTCCAGACTAGCATCACTGGGATCCAACGCCCACAGCCTAGGTTCCAGGCTTACATCAATGGAATCCGGCGTGTTTGCCGTGCGCTGCAACCCGTGGAAATTCGGAAAGGGGGATCCTGGTGGTTGAGGGGCCCAGCTTCAATACACCGCTTTGGCCCCTGCTTCGACAAGACGGGTGGTCCTGGAAGGCCCGGCTAGGATCAATCGGCTAGTAGGCTCGCCTGCGAGGGTCAACCGTGTCAATGCCACGCCCCTACCCTCATGGTCCGAGGGACAGGATTCAGGATGGCTGCAGTGTGGGTATAGTGTCTGGGTAGCCCTGGCGTCCCACTCCCGAGCGCATTTATTGCATGCCGGGTAGTGGGCGGCCCTTTGGGCTCCGTGGTGGGTGGGGAGCCCGGGCACTGAACAATTTAAAAAACTATATGAATCCTGATAAACTTACTTCTTCAGGGACCCCAACCCGGTCCCTATCAGAAATCAATGAAAAAGATGCAGATAGCATTATTGCTAAAAAGAGGCAGCGAACCGAATTACCATCAGGGCCTGTCCCAAGGTTCTTAATCATACATTCTACAAATGAAACACCGATTGGTAAAATGTCGCCCTTTTTTATTCAAAAAGGGTTAGATGGATTAGCAGGTTCACCCAAATCAGTTAAGAGGCTTCGTTCTGGAGACCTTTTAATTCAAACTAAAAATGCCAGGCAATCTGAACATCTACTCCGAACAACGTCAATCGGAGGAATCCCTATAACAGTGACACCACACAGAACACTCAATTCATCGAGAGGTGTCATTTCGGAGTGGGACCCTCTCGACGTAACCGAGGAGGAAATCTGCTCCAAATTAAAACCACAGGGAGTTATTGCCGTCAAAAGAATTACTGCGCGAAGGGATGGAAAACTTGTTAAAACCAGGAGCGTTATCCTGACTTTTAACTCTCCTAAACCTCCTGATGAGATTAAATCTGGATACATCAATTGTTCAGTGCGTCCATACGTTCCGAACCCTTTACGGTGTTTTAAATGCCAGAAGTATGGACATTCTCAAATGGCCTGCCGTGGAGTCCTTTCGTGGTGCAAAGGACCACGAAACAACAGCATGTTCAGCCGCAAAATCCACCTGTATTAACTGTGAAGGCGAACACCCGGCCCATTCACGAGCATGCCAGAGGTGGAAAGAAGAAAAAGAAATTCAACGGCTGAAGGCAGAGCTAAATATATCATACCAGGAGGCAAGGAAATCGGTCAAACCCCGGAATATCAACAGACCTACCTACGCCCAGAAGGTAGCAGGGAGATGTTCCGTCGGAACTCAGACGGACATGACCATTCCTCCAAAGGAGTCTTTCACTCCCGTCGCGCGTTATCTCTTAAGTTCTCAAAAACCTGCACAGAAGGACCAATCAGCTGCCACTCCTATATCAGTACCTCCTAATGCTCCACAAGTAACAAAGGTAATTATGAAAGAAAACAATAAGAAAGGGGAAGTCTCCCCTACTACCCAAGTAAACATGGATGTCGAGCAGAAGAAGGTACCCGAAGATTCAGTCTTGGAACTCTCTGCGGAGGAAGAAATGGACACGGGACCATTCTTCCCAAAAAAAGATAAACCCAAGACTGATAAAAGTAAGCCCTCAGCACCTCGGAAGCCGCCTGAACTCTGGAACTCGCCTGAACTCTTGGTGGGTCCAAGACCCACCAAGAGTTCAGGACCCACCAAGCCAAAATAATGGCTAAATTCCTACAGTGGAATTGCGTGGATTCCGGCGAAATACTGATGACATCAAGGCCCTCCTGCAAAAGCACGAGCCAGTTTGCTTTTGCTTGCAGGAGACTTACCTAAAGGCAAATGATGATCCCACAATGCATAACACCACCATTTTTTCGTAAGGATAGAATTGCGGATGGTCCTGCTCATGGAGGAGTGGGTATCCTTGTGGGAAACCAGACCCCAGTTCAGCCCTTGCTAATTACAACTAGCATAGAAGCTGTTGCAATTTGCCTTACAGTGGGATTTTTATTAACGGTCTGCTCTATTTATTTGCCACCTGGGACTGACATCTCCCAGGAAGACCTTGATGATCTTGTAACGCAGTTGCCTCCCCCTTTCTTACTTTTTGGGGATTTTAATGGACATAACACCCTGTGGGGTAGTGCTAACATCAACGGAAGGGGACGAGTCATAGAGCGTATGCTCAATGACAATGACCTCTCCCTTCTAACCTTCTTCCACGTGCCTACCCGTACTTTTTCTGCCATTGATCTCTCTATCTGCTCCCCTTCTCTACTCCCTTCACTCACTTTGGAAGTGGAGGAGAATCCATACGGAAGTGATCACTTCCCTGTGATAACCTCGTTACACAGTGGGAGACCATGTCTTCCCTTCAGGTTACCACGGTGGAAGATTGATCAGGCTGACTGGACTGCCTTCCAACATCAGGCAAATTTTGATCTTAGCACAGTCAGTCAAGAGCCTATCAATGATGCAGTTAAGTACATCACAGAAAATATTGTCCAAGCAGCTGCGAATGCTGTTCCAAAAACATCTGCCCGGTTTCCACTATTTCCCAAACCTTGGTGGAATTCACAATGCACAGCAGCAAAAAAGGCTCAAAACAAAGCGTGGGGGATATTCCGTTGATATCCTACCACTGTTAATCTAATAGCCTTCAAGCGTGCACGAGCCAAAGCACGATATATCAGCCGTCAGAGTCAAAAGGAATCGTGGATCCGTTTTACATCATCTATTAACCAGTCTACCAACTCTAAGGTAGTCTGGGATAAAATCCGGAAAATGAAGGGAAAATATACATCCCACCCTTCTTCAATCCTAGATTATAATGGATGCGCTATTGCAGATCCAGCTGCAATAGCCAATTCTCATGGGGAAACATTCTCTAACATCTCTGCAACATCTTCGTATTCTCCAGAGTTCCTGGTTCTGAAATATAAAATCGAAAAACAGGCACTTAACTTTAAATCTAAGAGCATTTTTCCCTACAACGGGGATTTCTCTATTCAGGAACTGAAAAGAGCCCTCTCTCTTTCCAAAGCAAGTGCCGTTGGACCAGATGGCATCCATTATGAAATGATTAAACATCCTTCACCAAAATCTATGGATTGTCTGCTCCTTCTGTATAACAGAATCTTTACTGAAGGGCAGTTTCCGGACTCCTGGCGAAAGGCAATCGTTCTTGCCTTTCCTAAGCCAGGAAAGGATCCAAAAGTCACCACCAACTATCGTCCTATTGCTCTGACTAGCTGTCTGTGCAAAATCCTGGAGAGAATGGTTAACTCTCGTTTAATATGGTACTTAGAATCAAATGACCTCCTTCTCCCACATCCAGTGCGGCTTCCGAAGGAACCGGTCCACTTTGGACCATCTTATTAGACTGGAAACATCCATCCGGGATGCTTTCCTAAAACGCGAACACTTGGTGTCGGTGTTCTTTGACATGGAGAAAGCGTATGACACAACTTGGAGATTTGGCATCTTAAAAGATCTGTATAGCCTTGACCTTAGGGGGCAACTCCCCATTTTTATTAAAAACTTTTTAGCCAATCGATCTTTCCAAGTTCGTGTGGGATCCTCACTCTCTCGTTCCTTCAGCCAAGAGGAGGGAGTACCACAAGGATCAGTATTAAGTGTCACGCTTTTTGCCATCAAAGTAAATTCCATCACAGAACAACTTCCTCCAACTGTAAACAGTGCCCTCTATGTTGATGACTTTAGCATATTTTGTCAGTCATGCAACATTAGGGTTATTGAAAGACAACTGCAGAAAGCTATTGATCGCCTCAACTCCTAGGCTCTTGCTAATGGCTTCAGGTTCTTGCCGGAGAAGACCGTTTGCATACACTTTTGTCGTAAGCGTAATCTTCATCCTGAACCTGAATTAAAGCTCAGACAAAATGCAATTCCAGTAGCAGCAGACACAAAATTCTTGGGACTCGTATTCGATAAAAAGCTGACCTTTCTGGATCACATCCATCAACTCCGCACAAAGTGCACAAGATGGCTGAATATTCTGCGCTCTCTTTCCTCAGCATCTTGGGGTGCGGATCGATGCACCCTACTACGCGTCTATCATGCACTTGTATGATCCAGACTAGATTACGGGTCCCTGGTATACAATTCGGCCAGAGACAGTGTACTTCGATGGCTGGATCCTGTCCATCATCAGGCTCTCCGTATCGCTAATAGAGCATTTCGAACATCTCCTGTCCAGAGCTTATACGTCGAAGCAAACGAACCACCGTTATTGGTTTGACGTAAGCAGTTGTCTTTAAAGTACGCTTTAAAACTGAAATCCCTGCCAGACCATCCAACGTGGCCATTCGTTTTTGAGCCACGATGGGGAAACTTGTACAATACTCGTAAGACTGCCAATCGTCCTTTTGGTATTCGTCTCCAAGAGCTACTCAATGAACTTAATATCAAGGTAGACAAGGTTGCCCAAACACCAAAGCAACCCTTTCCACCCTGGCATGTGACTTATCTCTTAGAAATTGGGGAAAGTTGGACACTCCATCATCTGTCTACCTGCAGCTTCATTCAGCACATCGAACTGAATATTCCGACTTCGCGCCAGTCTACACAGACGGTTCGAAGTTGGACTCATATGTGGGATCTGCTGCTGTCTTTACAGACAGCTCTATATCGGAGCAGATTCCCTCTGAATGCAGCATATTTACTGCAGAGCTGCACGCTATAGAGTTAGCCTTGGATCATATTAGTGAATGCCAATACCAACGGTTCATTTTATATTCTGACTCTCTCAGTGTGTTACAGGCTTTAATATCTGTGAGGTATAATCCTCATCCGGTTCTTTCTAGCATTCAGCAGAAGATTCAATTCCTCCGAGAACGTGAATATGATATCCGCTTCTGCTGGATTCCCAGCCACATTGGGATTAGGGGAAATGATTTGGCTGACACCGCAGCCAAATCAGCGATCCCCAATAATAATCTCTGCCTGTCAGTCCCCTATACAGACTACAGGCAAATAATACACGAGAAAATACACTCCCAATGGCAGGATTTGTGGAATAGACAGACTGGAAATAAACTATATCGTATAAAGCCTGTAATTGAACCGTGGCAGTCTAGTCTGCGCAGGAATCGTAAGGAGGAAGTTGTTCTTGCCCGGACCCGCATAGGACATAGTCATTTGACACATTTGTTTTTGCTGAGGGCTGATGACCCTCCTATGTGTGAGTCCTGTGGCACAAGTTTAACAATCAGACACATTTTAGTTGACTGTACCAGTTTTAGAAATGCTCGTTTTACCGCTTTTAACCATCTGACTGAGCTGTATACACTCAGTCAGATTTTATTCGACAATGACCATGTGTCTGCTATTTTTAATTTCCTAAAATCAGTAAACCTTTTTCCTCATATTTAAAAAAATCTTATTATTTTAAGATTTACTATTGTTACTTTTTACTGATATTTGTCTTTTGCAGTTTATACGTATTTTTATAACCTGACGTAGTGACCTAATTCAGTAGGTCACTGGAAGTTTTTACTTTTTATGACAAGGTTTTGGCGCATTATAGTCATAGTTGCTGATGCGCCAATAAAAGCCAATCAGACAAACAAACTAATGTTGTTAGTGGAGTCCCTCAGGGTTCGGTGTTGGGTCCATTGTTGTTTTCTGTATTTTTTAAATGATATTGATGATGGTATATCAGGCTTAATGTCCAAGTTTGCAGATGATACGAACGTTGGCAGGGTTGTTAAGGACACTAATGACAGTACATTGCTGCAACTGGATCTAGAAAAGTTGAGCAGATGGGCTGAGAGGTGGCAAATGAAGTTTAACATTGACAAATGTGACGTACTACATATGGGAAGCAGTAACCCCAGAGTAACGTATCAATTCTGTGGTAATATACTGACAGTGGTACAGAATGAAAAGGACCTGGGGGTAATTGTACAGGCAGATATGAAGTTTTCTGAGCAGTGCAGATGGTCTGCAAGAGTAGCTCATGGTGTCTTGTCAATGATATACAGGAATTTTTCTAGCAGGGATAAGGAGGTGATTATCCACTTGTATAAGGCAATGGTCAGGCCACACCTTGAGTACTGTATACAGGTCTGGAGGTCTCATTTTAAGAAGGACGTAGAGCTGTTGGAACGAGTACAGAGAAGTGTAACAAGATTAGTGAACAGAACAAAGGGTTGCTCTTACGAAGAAAGGCTTAAGTTTTGTATATTACAGTGTCTGGAAACTAGGCACCTGTGAGATGATCTGATTGAAGTGTATAAAGCCTTGAATGGTTTGAGCATGCTCAGTGCTAATGGAATTCTTCCTCTTGCTCAGAATAATCACCTGAGAGGGCATAAATTCAAATTGAGAAAAGACTGTTGTAGGATAGATGTGGGGAAGTTTGTCTTTAGCCAGCGGGTTGTTGATGGCTGGAACAAACTTCCATCTGTCGTTGTAGAAGTTGGTGGCTTAAATAGATTCAAGGCAGAACTTGACAAACATTTGGAGTGAGGGGATGGGTGAAATGAGGAAATTTTTTTTTGGCTGATGCTACATAAGCTTGCTTATGTAGCATCAGCCTGACTACATTAAAGGAGCAGAAGGTTTCCCCATAGTTTCTCATGAGCAATTACACAAATATTATAAAACAAAAATCATTTATCATACAAAACTACTTACAAGTACAGTATATGCATAATTGATATTCATTTACATCTAATCTTTAATTTTCTCATTTAATCTTTTAATACATGCTATCATTTCCATAAAATTTCTCTCAATTAACAATAACAACTCTGTCTACAGCTGCAAACACTAAACTAATTTAATCTTAATCACTTCCTCATATTTCCCTTAATCAGCAATATCAATTCTCTTCACAACAGCAATCCATAAGCTGACTTAATCAATTTTCGTTACAACTTCAACCAATAAGCCAACTCAATACTAAACATTTCTGTGAATTCTTGTAATTTCTTAAACTTCATCCTTTAAAATAATTACAGTTTTATCTAAGCACCCTTTTCAATACAACAGAGTTCAGAGGAATTGCCTTCCTTCTCTTTCACGGTTGGATTCCTTTGTGTGGATTCCTTCCATGAAGCACAGTGAAGTCTTTCTTCTAGTACTGTCTTATTTTGGTAACAGTTCTTTTTTAATACTGAAGGAAATTACCACAGCAGTAGTAGAAGCCAGGGCACTATCTGACTGG
The DNA here is from genome assembly GCF_048544385.1 of Mastigoproctus giganteus. Lineage (NCBI taxonomy): Eukaryota > Metazoa > Arthropoda > Arachnida > Uropygi > Thelyphonidae > Mastigoproctus > Mastigoproctus giganteus. Next base: position 151,301,792 of record NC_143580.1, on the reverse strand, counting down.
CTTGTTACTCAGCTTCCAGATTAACTTCTAGCACAGGAACATGCCCGTCAGAACTCTTCACTATATAGCGGGACACTCCCGGAACTGGAACCCAAACTGAACCCAGAACTACAACTGCAAGTCTACAACCCCTCCGAACAACAACCACAATCCACCCTTTTGGCGTGAGAACCTTACTTATTTACTTTTTATTTACATATCTCTGCCTATCTAATTTAAACCTGACCCAATCACAGTGTTATTCTTTAAACTCTCTCTTCTTCCTTTGGTTGGAAAATCATCTTGTTTTTTTTCCACACAACAAAACTCTTTCATCTTTTACCTCTAGATAATAAATAATAAATAAATTTTCTGTTTATACTCTGGGAAGAGCAAACGGTCAGAGTAGTTCACAAGATAGACAGAATATACAAGAAACAGTACCGTATTCAGCAGTCTCGGGCTCAAACCCCGGTCACTCAAAGCATGTACTTATGCGCCCGCATGCTGACAATACATTTGAACTGCTCCATGCCAACGCCCTTTCCCAAAATTGACTGAGTGTCGCATCCTCAAGTAGCAGTGTAGTAGAGGGAATAAACTATTGTTCAGAAGCTTTTAATTTTAATCCTTCTGCACCTGCCATCCCATTGTTTACCATATTCCTAAAGTGTCCTAACAGGCCTTCTCTCACTAATGGAAATATTTCCGTACTAAGAGGAATATATTTGTAAGATTTTGTCTTAAGTTTCATGACGTTTTCAGGTTTCCGTTGTATTTGTATTGTGTATAACAATTCCTCTGTTACACACCCTGTTGTTGTTGTTGTGGGGGTTTTATGGCGCATAAGCTGCTTTGGCTATAATGCGCCTATACACACCCTGTGTTAACAGAGTGTGTAACACTGTTAATGTTAACACTCTGTTAATATTAATGATTTATTGTCAATTTTATAACCTTTATGTGAATAAACAATAAACAATTATTTTTTTAAATTAAAACTGAAACCAACTGGTATTTTTGTATCAATACCAGTATTTCAAATCCTGAAAAAAAAATTACCAGTATTCTTCGGTATCCTGAAATCTCAGCCCTAGTACCACTGTATAGGATTTAAAAACTGTCTGAGACTACTGTAATCTCCTTTATGAAAACAAAAACCCTTACCCTTTATGGTAGTTTTATCTTTAATTAAATCCCACTTCAATACACTCAAGATATTACCTGACCATTGTGATCACTGCCACTTAGTGGTTCTTTTTTCTGCAGATTTTTAATGCATGAAAAAAATCACTGCTAATAATCAGATTAGGCCTGACATAGCCAAGTGGTCAGGAGTGCGAGTGCTGTAGCACACACTCTTTGAGTGGTCCAGTGTTCGAGCCCATGACTGCTAAATACGATTAACAATTTGTATTGCTTGATTTGTTGTAAACTCTACTGACCTGGTGGCTGTGCCGGAATATAAACAAGAACATTAAGAGTACTGTGCTCTCTCTCTCTCTCTCTCTCTTTTGTTGCCTCTCTAACATGAGAAGCTGATAAAAAGAAGAGTCATCCAATAAATCCACAAAAAAGTCCTGCGAGTGACCATTCCACAAGTTCCAGTCAATAACTGGAAAATTAAAAATACATCCATCATAAGAACGTCTGATTTACTAGTCCACTCTGTTTCTCACTACAGTTGTTTGTTGTACTCATCACAGTCAATCATAGTGCATGATGGAGGAGATGGGTTTGCCAAAACTTGACAGTGTAATTTTGTGAGAACACCTGGTAATGTAACATGACTACTTTGAGGTGTGTGTGTGTGCACGTGCGCGCGCACCTACAGTACATACTACTGGTGTTTCTTTTCCTACTTCCCAAATAAATAAAAACATACCTGTTGTGTGTCTATTTTTAAATATATTTATATACATAACAAATGTGCGCATTCATAATTTTGAATTCGTAAACTTGATAATGGAAGGGACGTATCAATTGATGTTTATATTTTATTTTTATAACATTTTTTGTTAATTTTGAACTTCTGAATTTAAGAATTAAAGAAAATTTGATTCATGGAAAATTACATGTGAAAAATAAATATTTTTTTAGTTTTTCACTAAAAAAAATAAAAATTTAATGTAATAAGTAATCCAGTTCTTTTTGTAAAAGGCCACAATTTTGTATGTTCCAAGTGGAATTCCTTTTTTGTTTCTTTTCTTTTTTTCACAAATTAAAACACAACAAACCTCAAGAATCTGTCATATATATAGGGCACCACACTTTTTTTACAATAGGTAATGTGGTCAGTGTAAGCAGAAAATCAGATGTCCCAAGACATCTGATATTCTCAGACCCAAATCGAACATTCCCATTCATGAGAATGGTTCTCATAAAACCAAATTTATATTTTGGAAATCTGTTTATTCCAATAATTATATTTCTGTTATTGTGTATTTTTCAATTCATGTATAAAAAAATCAAATGTAATTAATAATTATTTTTGTATGGTAATACTTGTTCATTGCACTGAGGGGGAAAAAATTAGAGGACTAAGACAGAAATTATTATTGTTTATTTTATTTTATTATTTTTTTTTTTTGTAAGTGCATTAATTGTAAGTGTTTTATATTGATCAGATGTGTTGCCTGCTGTTGCCAGCCCTAACGTTAAGGATCCTGTGCTAGGGGAATATCAAATGCTAAGACAGGGAAAAACTTAACTTAAACACAGGCTTTGAATTTTCAAACTCCAGAACCAAAAACAGATGCTAGTAAAACAAATAATTCAAAATTATATAATATTTGGCAGACTGTTTATTTAGCATCCCATATAGCTTAGCATATCCTTGACTACTAGCCATACCCCTGCCTTAGTATGTCTGAAGAATAGAATAAAATCCAGAATATGTTCTAGTTTCACTAAAATCAACTTCAGATTGACTTGGATTTGTTTAAAAAAAAAAAAAAAGAAAGAAAGAAAAGGTAGTGTAAAAAGCAGGTAATTGATTTTATTTAAAATTGTCCTGAAAATTCTTTTAAATAAAATTAAAGTGTAAATTTTTTTTGAAGTGTAGCAAACTTTTCACATTTTTGGATTTTTTTTTTTTTTTTTTTTTTGTCCTCATAAAATCTTGTTAATAGTATGCCCTTAGTTGATAAATTTAATCTATTTAAAATATTTATGGTAATATAGTATTTATATTAAATTCATATCTTCCTTATTTTTTATTTATTATTTTGTACAATATTGTTAGTTTTAAGCGTACATGCTTATTCGTATTTTTCTTATCTTTATATAGCTTTGCTGTTATCCTTTTGTTTTTGATTGTTCTATAAGTGCCAAGTAGACATTTTGTGAGGTGTACATAAATCCACTCCGGCTAGTGTCATCCTAGGCATGTAAGTTTTAATGTACATATTATATATTAAATTCCCTTGTAGTAAAAGTATTTATTTATATATTTATTAAATTTGATTTGCCCTCATCAATTGTATTAATAACTATCAGCAATATGAGCCAACTACTGGATTCAAGGTTGTATTAAAATTTCCAGTATTCTTTGCATGGTAGCAGATTTGTCCCTTTGAACCCTGTTATTAAAACTATTAATAGTAACAAATGATGCAAAGAAGCAAAGTTTATACAGCATAGCATTAGCCAAAAAACAAATAAATAATTTAAAAAATGATAAAACCTACTCTGCGCAACTCCTCTAACAATTTCTCTAGTTTTTCCTTAAATTTATTCATACTACTCACTTCTTTAACACCCAATGGAAGCTTGCTCTAACAGTCATCTACTCTCTGGCTGAAAGCAAATTTTCATATGCCTCTCCTGTAACAATCCCCTTTTTCTTATTTTTTTAAAAATTTGTCTCTTTAGTTGTGTTGTGTGAGAAAATGTAATATTTTTTGTAATACTCCACCCATTTCCACAGAAACACATCCTTTCTAAAATGAGGCTTCCAGACCATATCTTCAATGGTTAGGCAGTACTTAAGGTTACTGCCTAACCATTGTCTTATACAGCAGAATAATCACCTTGAATACTGCATAGAGGAATACTCAAGTACAGCACCTCTTGAGAGGGGCTGTACACGAAATCGGATTGGTAGTCGAAGTTCGTGCACTAAGAACTAAACATCCGTCCTACGCTTCTTTCCTGGTGACCTGCAATACATTGAACGAAAGTAAACTATTGGATTCCCTATGTTGGCCTCCGGGATTAATAATCAGGCCATTTAAAATCTACAACAAGAATACAAACAATGTGGAGAAGGATGATAGTTAGCAATCACAGTGCAGAAATATCTTGTTTTTCCCTTTTGCAGGCCTCTACTGTTTCTATCCATACAGGGACTGGCATTGATGGCTATCAGTAATCTCTTCATATACAGTCGAACTTGGTTATAATGAGCACAGAAATAACGAGATCACGGCTGTGACGAGCAAAAAACCATAATGATTTTAATTAATGCATATTCCCATACAATCGCTCACTGTTACAATGAGCGTACTACACGGATATACCGAACAAATTTTGGTAATTATACAAACATTCTTAATTGCTTGGGTGGTCGGAAAAACCCAATTCTTGGAATAAACAAAAATGAAGGGGGCGACTTAGTTTTATGACCACCTGCATCAGATTAGTGGCCAGTTTATGACCTTGTCCTCCGGGGATAGGTGCTATACAATGCTGCATTAGTGTTCCACTTGTCGCATTACCCTATTTACAGATTGTCTTGTATTCACTAAACCATAAATTTTTTTTTGGACTTCAAAAAATTTTGGAAATGGGACTTCTAAGAACCTTGTATGCATTTTGGGAATTCTTTAAACTTTGTATACAGATCGCTTTATCGTTTTAAAGTAAAATCACTTAGAAACGAACCCTTCCTTCAGAAACATGTCTATTAAAAAAAAAAGAAAGTCTCTCCCGATTCGCGAAAAAGTCAAAATTATTTGTGAGTTAGAACGTGGTGCAAAAAATGTTAAAGTGTGTAAAAAGTATTCCTTGTCCTCTTCAAGTGTATTGACATTGTGGAAGAATAAAGATGTTTGCATATCAGCACTGAAAAAGAACATAACCGAAAAAAAAAATTTAGAAAGTGCAAGGTTACAAGCATTGAGAATGGTTCACCACACAGAGTGCTGGATTTTCAATAGACGGTCCGACCTTGAAGGCTCAAGCGGAAAAATTTGCTAAACAATTTGGTTGTGACGATTTTGTGTGTAACAACAGTTTGTGAATTGATTTAAAAACCGATATAACATGTAATAATTAGTGGATAATCTCGATCTGCAGATCTGATAATGGCAAATGAATGGATTGACCATGTTTGGGCAGAAATCAGGAAAGGTTTCAATGATGAAGACATCTACAGCAGTTGTGCTACTGCAACAGGATCTAGAAAACTTGGGCAGATGGGCTGAAAAGCAGCAACTGAAGTTTAATATTGACAAATGCAAAGTACTGCATAGGGGTAAAAGTAATCCCAGAGATACGTACCAATTGTGTGGTACTACACTCAGGGTGGTAGAGAATGAAAAGGACCTGGTAGCGATTGTACAGTCAGATATGAAGTTTGCTGAGCAATGCAGACAGGCTGCCAGAACAGGTCATAAGGTATTGTCAATGGTATACAGGAATTTTGCTAGCAGGGAAAACGAGGTGATTATCCCATTGTATAAGGCAGCAGTCATGCCACGCCTTAGGTACTGCATACAGGTCTGGAGGCCTCAGTTTAGGAATGATGTAGAGTTTCTGGAGCATGTACAGAGAAGGGCAACAAGATTGGTGAGTGGAACGAAGGGGTTCTCTTACCGAGAAAGGCTTAATTTCTGCAAATTGCAGCGGCTGGAGACTAGGCACCTGCAAGGTGTATAAGGCTTTGAATGGGTTGAGCACGCTGAATTCTGATGGGTTCTTCAGCTTGCTCAGACTACGAACCAGAGGGAGCATAAATTCAAAATGATGAAAGACAGTTCTAGAATAGATGTGTGGAAATTTGCCTTTAGCCAGCAGGTGGTTAATTGCTGGAACAAACTTCCATCTGTCGTGGAAGTTGATAGCTTAAATAAATTCAAGGAGGAACTGGACAAACATTTTAGAAGAAATGGTTATGAGAAAAATTTTTTTTTTTTTTGGCTGATGCTACATAAACTCGTATACTTACTTTCTTTCATCACATGCCTCTATTACTACACTGATGAAACAGGATTTTTTTATAATTTGACACCTGACAATACATTTAAATTCAAAGGGGGGAAATGTGTTGGTGAAAAAAATCAAAGGCTTGCTTGACAGTGTTCATATGCACAAATATGACAGGAACTGATAAAAAAAAACTGTTTGTTATTGAAAAATCATTAAAACCTCGGTGTTTCAAAAATGTAAGGAAACTTCTTGTGGATTACACTGCAAACAAGAAAGCTTGGATGACTTCATATATTTTTCGGCAATACATAAGTGATTGGAATAAGGGACAAAAAGAAGAAAAATATTTTATTGTTAGTTGATAACTGTCCTGCACATCCCCAGATTCAAAATTTGTCTAACATTAAGCTAGTGTTTCTGCCTCCCAATGCGACATCAATTTTATAACCAATGGACAAAGGTGTAATGAAGAGTTTGAAAGGATTTTATAAAAGATTTCTAGTTCTACATATGATCAGGCAAAGAGAAAAAACTTACTGAGTTTATATTGCTATTGGATGCTATAAATTTATTGAATGAAGCATTGAACAACGTTACTTTGACAAGAAATCAAAATTAAATTCAAAAGAAATTTCAATTGTAGATGAAGAAGATGGAAATGCAGAAAACTGACCATTATCCGAATGGTTACTACATAACAATATTGTAGGTTTTAACACAGATAACATCGATGAATTTGTACGAGTCGATGACATCTTATTAACTAGTGGTCTTCCTACAGAGAGTGACATTGTACATGCTGTGCTCAACAAAGACGAAAACGACAATGGTAAAGATGATGACATGATGACAATTGAAAGTGAATTGAAATCAGTGCCGACAATCTCACAAGCTCAAAGTGCAATGGACATATTAGTCAATTTTTTTGAAGGAACTGAGGCATGTAATGAGACATTTAACACATTGAGTGTTTTAAGGGGAAACTTAAGCAATATCAAAGTGAAATCTTTAAAACAAGTATCAATTTTAAGATTCATTAATAAAGACTAATTGAAATCGTGTTTATTATTAAATAGTATTGTTTTTAATTACAAAGAAATAAATTGTGTTTAGTATTAAGTGTATGGTTTTAAAATTACAAATAATATGTAGGTATATTTCTTTTGCTTTTTGAATCTCTCTTTTTATCAAGTTATTGAGAATTTAAAAAAATAGGAGGTAGATTTAACTCATCACTGATATAAAGTGTTCATTGTTTAAATGCCCCAGTGGTTCTCCCATCTCTGCTATCACTGGTATAGCGAGTAACTGTTATAACGAGGAAATTTTGTCGGTCCCTTGATGCTTGTTATAACCAGGTTCGACTGTATATTATCAGAATTGTAGGAGTCTAGTGAATAAAATTGACAAATTTCGAATCTTGCTTTCCTCTCTGGAGTTGGATGTATATATCTTCACAGAAACATGGCTACACGATGGGATTCTGGATTCGGAAGTGGTGGCAGTGGGCTATGCTGTCCTCAGAAGAGACAGTGGATCTAGGGGAAGTAGTTATCATGATCGTTATCTCAAACCAATTTGCAGTAACAATGCACAGGACTTTCTACGATATCGAAGGAATCTTTTGTTAGCTGAAGGTTCATAACAAAACTCTTCTCATTGCAGCTATCTACCTTCCACCCCTGGTCGATCTTCTTGTTACGGAGAGGCTGTCACAAGTGCTTTGTGAGTTTGAAACGTTTTTTCACCATTTGGCTCAGGTTAACTTGTTTAGAGACTTCAATTTTCAACACTCTCCATTAGGAGTCATCCGCTACAACTAGGCTGCTATATGACATCATGTCTGAACCTGGGCCTCAAGCTGTATAACATTTGTACTAGAGGCAAGGCGTTGTTGGATCTCATTTTTGCATCAAAGCATATTCTTATTTTAGAAGTTTCAACTGGAATCTCTGTTTCTACTTCAAGCTTTAATCTTTGGAAACTCAGCGAACTGTTCTTGATCTCAAACTGTTGTACCATATCTTTGCTGGTTCAACCTTCCTGCCAGATCTTCTATGCCATATTGATCTTCATGCTCCAGCTGTGGCTACTAGACAGAAGCTACTAGACTACATTCCACATCTGTAATTCTAGATTAGAGATATCCAGGAACTCCTTCAAAAGAACATGGCACTCATGAACAAGTTTTATCTGGATATGGCTGTGAACAGGAAAGAGTTTCACAGAACTATTTGCAGTAGGTTGACTGGCTGACGGATCAGTTCTGGGCTAATGATGTCCTCGTTAATTCGTGTGTATGTGATGATGTCTCCTGCAGCAACCTGCTCTGCAATTTTCTTCATGGAGCTGGATTTAATGTCATAAATACCTTTTTTATTTCCTTGAATTGAACTGTTTCCATTAGAGAACTCTCATTATACAGTGTTCTGTGTTATTCTGCTACAGGTTGACCGTCACTAATCCGGCAGCATTGGGACCTGTGGGGTGCTGGATTAGTGAGTTTGCCAGATCACCAGTGGTTATTTTAGCGCATACCCAACAGCTAACTACCTCATCCTGCCTTTAACATGTTGACTGCCAAGTTAGTTTAAGAAAAAAATTTCCCAGGGACCAAAAAATATTTAACAATTAATTTGATTAGTCATTCTAAAATAAATATTGTAATGTCAGGTTGTCGTTTTAATATTAAAAAAGGGGGGGGGGGGGTTATGTAGCATATATATGGCCGACATGGCCCAGTAGGTTACTTTATTTCTTGAGAAGCCGTGTCGGCCACATACGTGTGACACTGTTACGGCATACATATGAAGGTCGTTTGTGATTAGTTTATTGCACACGCGGCGAGCACTGCAATAAAATAAACTCTCAAATGTCGCAATAAGTTTGCCAGTATTGTTAGAGATTTTGTGAAAACAAGTTCGTTAGCACACTGCATTATCCATCATATTGTGTTGTGTTTTTCCGCAAGTTTGTACAAGTGTGCTGTAAAAAAAAAAATCTAAAAAGAAAATTACTAAAATAAGAGGAACTGAGAGAAATTGCTGGAATTTACAATTAAGCAGAGTTAAACTTCTCACAGGACACACTTCTGTCGAGTTTTTTCAGAAGTTCAACTTTATCTATTATGGACCCTGTACGGTGTTTGCGCTTTACACCATGAGGAGGCATTTCCTTTATGCATTGGAACCATGGCTGGTGCGAAATGTGAGCAGGTTATAATAATTATAAATGCAGAAAAACAAGTGGGAATGGCTTGCCTGCAGTGTTTACGAGTTCGTGCCAACAGCTGATGCTGCAACCAACACCACCAAAATAGTAGCGGCAGGTTGGTGCACCGACCCGGGAAATTTGAAATTATGTTCGAGTTAGCACTGGAACCGGATTACCGGTGGCCGGATTAGTGATGATCGACCTGTATTTATTTTTATGTTTTGTACGATCTTTGTTCTGTTATCTTTTTTCTGCTCTGTTATACACTTTAACTGGGCACGTGCCCGTTGTGTATATTTTATATGTTAAAAAAATAAATAAATAAATGAGCTGTCTTAGCTGCCTCTGTGATAACTTCATGTACAATTACATTTGCTATGTAGTTAGCTGGGCATCGAGCTGGCCATCCAACTTCCTTAATAATAGTTTTCATATTAAAACAGAATTTTTCTGCCAAAATGTGGAGGTGCATCAACTACCCGAATTTGCCCTCATGTATAAAGAGGTCCATCCTCTAAATACAAGTATATAAAGGATAATCAAAAAGATTAAAATAAATTAAATAAAAAAATATAAAACTTTGTTTTATTTAACTTGTGATGAACATGCCCTTGCAACATAATACCAGCCTAGTTAAATACTCTTGGCCTATTTTGACCTGTTTTATAAATACTCCCCAGCCCATTGTTTGGGAGGTGATTTAAAATAGCCTGAGTTTATTAGCTCAGTGTCATGTTTTAGAGGCAAACTACTGCACATCTATTCTACAACTATCCTTCCTCAACTTGAATTTATGCTCCCTAATGTGCATAGTCTCTGAGCAAGAGGAAGAATCCATTCAAAACCTTAAACACCTCAATTAGATTACCACATAGGTGCCTAGTCTCCAGTCACTGCAATTTGCAGAACTGAAACCTTTCTTGATAACAACACTCCTTTTGTTCCCCTTACCTATCTTGATTTCCTTCTCTGTACCCATTCCAGCAGCTCTACATCCAGGGCCGGCTTGAGGGTATATGTGGGGCCCCTTGGCCAGTTTGGTTTTCAGCACCTGATCTTTTTTTTATATTTTAAATTTTTAAGCTTTATAAATTTTACAAAAGGGGCATGTAATAGAACATATTTAAAAAATCTTACATAAAATTAAATTTACAAATTTTTATTTACAAAATGTATATAACAACAATAAATTATTCGAAAATTGAACAAATAAATCTTGATTAAAATATTTAAAATTATGCTTAAAAAATAGGTATATAATAATAATAAATGTAATAATTTTGCAAAAACAAAGCAAAAAAATCTTCTTAAATAAAGTATATAAGCTGTCTATAAAGTATAAGAATAATTATTGAAAATCGTAGCAAAAAACTATTTTTTAACTAAATGAAAACTTTTCTGACTTTTACTGTCGCAAAATTTGTTATCAATTCTTCCATATCAAGTTCTTTTAAAATATCTCATTCAATCGATAATATGTATTGTTAAACCGCCTAATCTTTCCTGACTCATAGTTGTTTTCATATGAGTTTAATATATTTCAGTTTCGAAAAACTCGTTTCTGCACTAGGCACAGAGACAGGCAACATTTGGAAAATGCTGATAGCAATGAATAGGTTTGGTAACGAAGGTGTTATTTGCTAATCACAAATGAATTGGAGAATTGTCGCGGGTGACGTTTCTTCATTTGATTATTATTATTATTAGCTATATGGTGCAAGGAAGCCTGAGGCTTATGCTGAACCAAGCGGGGGGGAAAAAATTCCCCAAGTTACCCTGAGAGAGAGAGAGAGAGAGAGAGAGAGAGAGAGAGAGAGAGAGAGAGAGAGAGAGAGAGAGAAGGGAATCACCAAGAAAGAGAAGAATGATGATATCCAGCTGAGGACCCTGGGTGTGCCAAGCCCATGTTCACCAGATGTGAGCCCCCAGGGTTAAATATGAACAGTGATCACCATATGCCTCTACTAGTGAGCATTAGTAGAGGCATATGGTGCAAAGAAAGCAAGTTTATGCAGCATCAGCCAAAAAAAAACCACTCCCATTTCACCCCTCCGTTTGTTCGAAATACCTGTCCAGCTGAGCCTTAAATTTATTTAAGCTATCAACTTCCACAAAAAGGGATGGAAGTCTGTTCCACCAACCGCCCGCTGGCTAAAGGCAAATTTCCGCACATCTATCCTACATCTGTCTTTCTTCAATTTGAATTTAAGCAAGAGGAAGAATCCCATCGGCATTGAGCATGCTCAAACCATTCAAGGCTTTATACACCTCAATGAAATCACCTTGCAGGTGCCTAATCTCCAAACACTGTAATCTGCAAAACTTAAGCTTTTCTTCGTAAGAGCAACACTTTGTTCCATTAACTAATCTTGTTGCCCTTCTCTATAACTCTTCCACCACCTCTACATCCTTCTTAAAATGAGGCCTCCAGACCTGTATACAGTACTCAAGGTGTGCCCTGACCATTGCCTTATACAAGGGGATAATCACTTCCTTATCCCTGCTAGAAAAATTCCTGTATATCATTAACAAGGCACCATGAGCTACTCTTGCACACCATCTGCACTGCTCAGAAAACTTCATATCTGCCTGCACAATTTCCCTTATGTCCTTTTCATTCTCTACCACTCTCAGTGTAGTACCACAGAGTTGATACATTACTCTGGGGTTACTGCTTCCCATATGTAGTACTTGACATTTGTCAATGTTAAACTTCATTTGCCACCTCTCAGCCCATCTGCTCAACTTTTCTAGATCCTGTTGCAGCACCATACTGTCATTAGTGTCATTAACAACCCTGCCAACCTTCATATCGTCTGCTAACATGGACATTAAGCCTGATATACCATCATCAATATCATTTATTAATACAGAAAACAACAATGGACCCAACACTGAACCCTAAGGAACTCCACTAATAACATTAGTCCACGAACAGCAGTGTCCATGGATTACCACCCTCTGTCTTGTCCCACTCGACCATCACTTTATCCATAGCAGTAATTTGCCTCCAATGCCACAATGCTCCAATTTGTGCAGCAATCTTCCATGTGCAACAGTATCAAAAGCCTTTCTAATATCCAAATATATAATGGCAAAGATATTCCCTGCATCCAGTTCTTTTGTGACTGCATCATAGTATCCAATCAAATTGGTCAGGCAAGACTTTCCCTTAACAGAACCATGCTGTGTCCGAGCTATAACTGAAGTCTTGTCTAGATGATCTTGCAGTGCTTCTTTAACCAGTGCCTCCATTAATTTTTCTCAAACAGAAATTAAACTCACAGATCATTAATTACATGTGTCAGCCTTTGATCCGCCTTTGTGAATTGGGGTCACATTTGCACATCTCCAGTCTATGGGTACCTCCCCCGAGTCCAAAGAAGCTCTCATAATTATGGCTAAGGGTTCGCTTACTTCCTTTGCTACCTCCTTTAATATAACTGGATAAATGCCATCCACCCCGGGTGCCTTTTTGATGTTTATCCTCAACAATTTCTCCTCCACTTTCCTCTCAGTTATTACAAAATCATCTAGCTCACTGCCAGAGTTTACTTCACCTCTGGCATTCCCCTTCCTGAATAACTCCTCATGTGTGAATGTAGATGCAAAATACTCGTTTAGTTTGTTAGCCACCTGAGCAGGATCCTCAACTGTTGAACCATCAATATCCAGTGGACCAATCCGATTCATCCCTTTCCTTCTAGAGTTTAAATAGGTAAAGAACTCTTTTTTGTTTTTCTTTGCATCCTTTGCCAAGGATTTCTCATAATCTGCCTTTGCCTACCTAATCTCCTTTGTGACTTGGTTACAGACCAGCTTATATCTACCATAGGCTTCCATGTCACCCATTAATTTATATATGTATCCCATGCCATTTTTCTTCTCTGCCATATGTCTCATTAGTTCATCTGACATCCATTTAGGCCTAAAGCTTGAACAATATTTTTTAGTTGGCATGTAAAGCCTAGTAGCTTCCAAGATAAGTTCTTTGAATCTTCCCATTTTGAATTTGCTGAGGGTAACATCATCAGTTGATCCCACTGTATAGAATTTAAATACTGTCTCAGACCATTGTAGTCGCCCTTACAAAAGCAAAAACCCTTCCCTTTACCCCTGATGGTAGTTACCTCTTTTAGTAAATCCCACTTCAGCACACTGTGATCACTGCCACCTAGTGGTTCCTTTATCTGCAGATTCTTAATGCATGAAGAATCACTACTGATAATCAGATCAAGAGTATTACTCCTTCTAATTACCTCCCGAACGTGCTGATGTAGAAAACAATCATATTGATGTAGAAAACAATCAAATCCCCAAAAGCCTTGCCAGCATATGAGTGACCAACCCACAAATTCCAGTCAATATCTGTGAAATTAAAATCCCCCCTTATAAGACTCTCTGATTTACTTGGCCCACTCTATTTCCCTGTACAGTTTTTTTATTATACTTATCAGAGTCATTAGGCCTATAGCACACTCCTACTCTCAATTTTGATCTCCCAATGCTTATGTCACACCAAACTGACTCGAAACTGCACTATCCAGCGATGTCGACTGCCTTCACTTCCTTGGATTTTATGTGTTTTTTAACTAATATTATAACACCTCCTCCCTTTCTATCCTGTCTATCCTTTCTGTACACACTGTACTTCCCAAATTCCAGTTCTGCATTCCTTATATCTGTGTGACACCACGTCTCTGATATCCCCAACAATATCTGCCCTTGATGTTTTGAGCAATACCTCAAATTCATCAAATTTATTTACCAAACTCCTAGCATTTGTGTACACGCAAGTACACATGCAGCTGTTCCTATTCTTAGCTACCTTAACACAGCTAAGCTTGTACTACCTTAGCTTGTACCACAATGACTCCCAGCAGTCTCTGAAATATCCTGCACCTTGTTTTCCAGGCTACTGCTCATTCCAATACAAGCAGTGCAACAATCACGTTCACCTCTGCCAGTGGCTACTGTTAATTTATTAGTCCTTGTATCTCTCCCAAGCTTGCAGGTTTCTGACCCACCTAACACTGCCTCGAAAGCATCAGTAAATATTCTTGCACCCTTTCTACTTAGGTGTATCCCATCCCTGTAGAAACAGTCTCTCCTATTAACAAGTACAGACCAGGCTGGAAAAAATTCTACCCCTTGAGCCTTGCACAATCTTTCCAGGGCCGAATTGATCAACAAGGCTCTCATCGTGTACTCCCTCCTATCGTGTCTGGGCAGAATTGCAGACACTTTAAAATTCAACCCTAATTCACGGCTTTTTTTCAACGGTAACCTGCACTTGTTAAGTAATTCCGCCGGTCTCCTACTCTTAATATCATTAGTGCCAATGTGTACAACTATATCACCTTTTGTGCCCTTAAAAGTTGATATCCACTCTACAACGTCATCAACCTTTGCTCATCAACCATCAGGCAGGCATACCCTGGTCCTGTTCCACCTATCCTTTTTGCAAAACATGTTCCCCGTTTTCCTGACAATAGTCACCAACAACTACTAGTTCCTGTGGGACCAGCGCATTCTACCTTGGGGCTTGCCCCCTGTGTTGCATGATGACCAAGTGCAAGCTCTGGCATTGATGTGGCCAGTTGAGAGCTTGATGGGCCCCTCAATTTAGATCCTTTGAGGGCCCATAACAACCCTGTCCTTGAAGCTCTCATATAGGCCCATAACAACGCTGAGTTGTCGCCTGATTTCCTTACACGCCTTACATCGCGCGCACACGCACAAAGACATCCCCCATGGCAATATCATGTCCCGTACCCAATTGCTCCACAAACATCAAGTAAGCATTGCATTTTAAAAGGCTGTGATTCAGAGGGCAACTGCCCCCCTCATTTCTACCCTGAGCCACAGCACTTCCATTAGCTTGAGCCTTTTGCTTTGCTGCTCTGGTCCTAGTCATGATTTCTATTTAATTTCAATAAAATGTCAATTTCAGTACAAAATTATAACCCTAAACTTGTATCCCAACACAGTTATAATGCTTTATATATATTTTTTTCAGTATCAAGTATTATCTACGAGTTCAGTTTATATAACTTAGGTATCAAGTTTTGTATTAATTAATTATGTTACGTTTGTAATCTAAGTCGTTATATGTATTTAGTTAAAAAGTACAATTTAATTGACAATGAAGTTTAACAAGATTAATAGATTTTACTGATTAATTGACAATATTTTATACTATACTATACTAGCGCTATCTGGTTTAGGATATAACGTTGTATCGTATAACAATGGCGGCAAGTTACGAACGGTAAAACTACGGACACTTAAGTATTAATTTACTTCCAAATCTCGCTGTGTCAATTCAGAATAAACTAAGGATCCTGACTAGGTCTATAAGCTACCTATAAAAAAATAATTTAATATAACAATTGGTCAATAAAGTAGCTAAATATGGCTAAAAACTTCTCGTTCAGCAGAGCTGCAACTTGTAACACGTGGATTTGATACCCTTACCTATGATACTAAGTAATACCTACAAAATCTCTAAGTTAAACTTTTAACTAAGTATCGTAGCTAGGAATATAAAGCTACTCTAGAATATAAGTTAATATGCCAATTTAAGCTAATAAAACAGAAAAAACTTCTCTATTCGAGGAGCAGTAAAAACTTCGCCTGCAGCAAGATTCTGCAAGATGAAATATTTTAATTCATAAGCTCCTTTAAATTATTAATTTAAATTAAGCAGGAAAATAACTTTAATTTACTCACCTCATTTAAGAACTGATAGGTACAGATAAACCTACTGCACTGCAAATTACACTGATTTCCCTGTATGAATTCTTTCAAACATTCAACCCTTGACTACCGAGACACGTATATGTTTGTTTTTATACTATATATGGTATAACTTATACCTAGTATGTGTGAATTAAAAATGCGTTTCTAGTTCTTGCAAATATCGCTAGAGTGCATGTCAGTAGTTTTTTTTTTTTTTTTTTTTTATGTGAACCCCAAACACGAGAGGTATTACAACTTATAGTACTTAGTACCGTGCTTGGGTTGAAGGTTGAGAAGACGAAAGAAGATATTTGTTGACATTGGACTTGAACTTCTGTAGATTGTAATTTTCAGGAAATACGTATGAAGGAAGGTTGTTCCAGAAAACGCAGTTGAATGAATAAATGAGGAAGATGAAAAGTTGGTTCTGTGGGTTTGAAGTTGGACAGTAAATGGATGTTGGCTGGTGGCGGCACGTGTTCGGACTGTTTTGAAAGAGAGAGCAGGAATTATAGAAGCCAATTCAGAAGAACAGTGCCCATGGAAGTATCTGTAGAAGAGGCATGCAGCAGAAACAGTACGTCTTTGTGAAAGCGAGTGGAGAGACACTGTTAGAGATGAATCATTAATTAACCTAACTGCCCTCTTCTGAATGGAATCAAGAAGCCTGAGAGGTTTTGGGGCACCACCCCAGATGTGGGAACAATATTCCATGGCAGGGCGGATTTGCGATTTATACAGAGTGAGCAGCTGTTTAGAAGAAAAGTAACGCCGAGAGCGAAAGAGAAAACCAAGTTTTTTAGATTCAGAGGAAGCAATGTTTGTAATGTGCTTGTGCCAAGAGAGATTAGAAGTTATGGTAATCCCCAAAAGAGAGATATCATTTTGCCTAGAAATCGGAGTGTCACTAAAGATAAGCATAGGAGCAGAAGAATCCTTTTTGCGATATATAAGACAAGACTGAGTTTTAGAAGGGTTGAAATCAACTAAGTTGTCTTTGCCCCACTGGAGAATTACCTGAAGATTGGCATTTAAGGAATTGGTAGCAGATTTTCGAGAAGTTGAAGCTGATTGAGCAGGACAAGGTTTCTCAAAATGGAAAGTGGAATGCAGTGTGCTATCATCGGCAAAACTATGGATAGGATTTCCAGTCAATGGAAGGTCATTAATATACAAGAGGAAAAGAGTGGGGGAAAGAACTGAACCTTGGGGGACACCGGCATTAGTGGAGAAGTTAGAAGACAGAGAGCCATCTACCATCACCCTCAGTGAGCAGTCAGAGAGAAAACTGGATAACCAATTACTAAAAACAGTTGGCAAACCATAAGATGGAAGCTTGTTTAGAAGGCCTTTATGCCAAACACGATCGAAAGCCTTTGAGATGTCAAGAGCAACTATTTGTGTTTCACCGAACCTTTCCATTGAATTAGTCCATAAATGGGTAACATAAGCCAGAATATCACCAATGGTATTATGGCACTGACAGAATCCATACTGGCAATCGTTGATCAGACGGAAGGTTTCTAGGTAGTATAAGAGTTGGCGGTTAATTGATTTTTCCATTACTTTAGAAAGAGTAGAAGTAATTGCAATGGGACGATAATTGGATGGGAGGGATTTGTCACCCTTTTTAGGAACTCACTGAATATGATCAAATTTCCAAGCAGAAGGAAAAACACCTTTGGAATAAGAAAGGGAAAAAAGGCGGCAAAGAATAGGAGTAAGTTCAGGAGCACAGGTTTTGAGAACAAGTGGAGAAATACCATCAGGACCTGGAGCTTTCTTAGCATCAAGATTCATCAAAATTCTTCTGATATGTTTTTGACGGAAGACCACAGGAGGCATTGAATGGAGCGTGTTGGGAATGGTGGGAGGTGTTTTACCAAGATCATTAATACATGAGCTGGTAGAAAAATGGGATGCTAGCAGGTCAGCTATATCCTTGGCTGAAGTGACAACAGAACCATCTGGTTTGGACAGAGATGGGAACAGAGATGGGCAAAAGTTGGGGCCAATAGCTTTGGCAAGAGACCAGAATGCTCGGCTACCATTAGGGCAAGAAGCAAGTTTTCTACTCTTAGCCTGTTCAAACTCTAGTTTGGACTGATTAATAACTGCTTTACAATTGTTGCGAGCTTTGGTGTAGACAGAAAATGACACTGAAGAATTAGAAACAAGCCAATTACGATATGCAACATTCTTCTCTTGAACAGCCTTAGCACATTTATTGGAAAACCAAGGTTTAGATAAAGGACAAGATTTTAAAGTGGAGTGTGGGATAAAGGATTCCATTCCTGCTAGAATAATTTCACTGACACGATCTGAGCAAACGTTGACATCAGAAGTTTTGAAACAGTAATCCGACCAAGGAAAAGAAAAAAAGAAGTCTCGCAGGTCATCCCGTTTTGCATTCTTGTAATGCCAAACAACACGAGGTTGGGAATAGCCATGAGATAAAGGTTCCATTGGAGAAGAGACAATCACCAAGTTGTGATCTGAAGTGCCTAAAAGACCTCTCACTTCGACCGTGTACTTAGAAGGGTTGTTTGTGAGAAAAAGATCCAGTGTGTTTGCTGTATGATTAGGATTGTCCGGTATTCTTGTAGGTAAATGAACAATCTGTGCTAGGTCATTAGTAATTGCAAAAGCCTCAGCATCTCGACCTGCTGGGTCGGTGTGACTAGCAAATGGAAGTCAGCTGGAGTTGTGAACATTAAAATCACCAAGGAAAATTACCTCACTGTTAGGAAAGTTGAACTGGAGAAAGTCAAGTTGCAAATAGAGGAAGTCAAAGAGCTCCAAGTGATTAGTGGAGTTGGGAGAATGGTAGAGACAAAAGATGAATTTGACACAATGAGGTAGAGAGATTTTAAGCCAGAGAAGATCAAAGAGAGGAGATTCCAAATTGCCAAGTGTCTGACAGGGAATATCAGAACGGACATATGCACAAGTACCACCTTTGAGGCGAAAGGAATCATACAGCGAATAATTTGGGCATCTGAGATGAGCAGTAGATGAATCTACCGATAACTGAGATTCTGTCAGAAAAAGTACATGGGATTTGGCAGACTGCAAGTGGAAATGGACATCGTTGAAATTAGAATTGAGACCACGTATATTTGTGAAATGAATTAAGAAGTGCTTGGGAGGTTTAGATCTTTTTGCAGATAAGCTTGTTCTATTAGTTTGACAGTTCATGGTGTATTCAATGGTAAGAAAAAGTGGGTGGGACATGCTGTATGAAGTAATGAAATTTTTGCATATGGCGTACATGTGGTAAGATTATACCCAGATCCTTGACATAACGTGGCCTCGACAATGCTCCCCGCATACACACTACTAGGACTCCCTCCAGTCTATCTGGTAGAGTAGAGGTAGCAAGATTATACACTAGCTGATCCGGAAGCCTCCTAGAGAGTTACCAATAGGTTCAGTCCGGTGTACTAACTAGCGGCCGGCCTGCGAACACCGTTTTAGAGCTGTACCCTCGAAATGTAAGGAATATTGGATCTCGCCACGACGTTCATCATAACCTCAAAAGTCATCAATCATACTGCATGATGGAAGAGATAGCAAAGGGTTGACCGGAACTTAGCTCTAGAGACTAAACATGGGTTCCACCACTTCAAGCCTCCAATAAGCAAAGTGGTGGTATTTCACCGGTTGATATGAGTCATCTACCACCTAGTACTGCCTGGTAACATAGAGGGTTGGCGTTCCTCCATGTGGTGTGGGCGCCACGCCTCGACCCCTGCTTATGTTGGTTCACACCTGAGTGGTCACCCACCGTGTACTTGTGCCTGAAGGTTATACCCAGGATTACTTACAGTCCCACCATCGTTAAGGTGCAAGCAGAGGATTTGGCTGTCACAGACCGTCCGGACTTCGCCGAAATTGGATCCACTTGACTTGAGTGTCACCCGAATATCAGTTCCATCAGCGTTTTAGACTTCCAGGTAGCAAGTACAGCTTGTCTGGCATATCTGAGAGAATGTGTGACAACTGCAAGGACCAAAGTTAACTAATAATTAATTGATTAACTGGTTATTTAATTTTTCTAGTTTATTGAATGGCCCAGACTGGTTCACAGCTGTAGCGTGATAAAATGGAGTATGGTGCGAAAAGTAAAATTGGTTCCTCAAAAATAAAATTTTTGATCAAAATGGAGCCCCATGCAATACGGCGCTGGTACGAAAAATCAAATAGGTAAACCAAAAATAAAAAATGCTAAAAACGATGCCCCTTTCAATACAGCTTTTGTGGGGCACTGCTCATACCACCAATGCTTCGACTCTCTGGTACTCCTTAATACTATTACATTTTTTTTTTACGATGTTGGCGCCCTTAGGCCTAGAGCCGGCCCTGTCTACATCTTTCCTAAAATGAGACCTCCAGACCTGTATGCAGTATTTAAGATGTGGCTTGGCCATTGCCTTATGCAATGAGATAATCTGCTCCTTATCCATACTAGCAAAATTCCTGCATATCATTGACAAAACCATATGAGCTGTTCAGGCGGCCTATCTGCATTGCTCAGAGAACTTCAAATCTGACTGCACAGATACACACCCCACCCCACCCCCCACCCCCGATCTTTTTCATTTTCCACTACCCTCTGTGTAGGACCACACAGTTGGTATGTTACTCTAGGGTTGCTGTTACCCATATACACTATTTTGCATTTGTCAATGTTAAACTTCAGTCATCATTTCTCAGCCCATCTGCCTAATTTTTCTAGATCCTGTTGCAGTAGCACACCCTGATGACTGTTGTTAACCGTCTTGCCAACCTTTGTATCGTGTAAACGTGGATATTAAGCCTGATATGCCTTTATCAGTATTATTAATAAATATAAAAAACAACAATGGGGTCCAACACCGAATGCTGGGGAACCCCACTAATAACCGTATTCCATTGATAACCACTCTGTCTTCTATTACTCAGCCATCCTTTTATCTATAGTAATAACTTGCCCTTAATGGCACACTGCTCCAATTTGTACAGCAGTCTCTTTTATGTGCAACAGTATCAAAGTTGTTTTTCCGAAATCCCATTTATACGATATCAAAATTATTTTTTGGTTCCAGTTGTTTTTTGACTGCATCATGTATCCAATCGAATTAGCCAAGACAAGATTTCCCCTTCACAAACCGTTGTTGTGTCTGAAGAATAACTGCACTCCTTTTCTAGGTGGTCCTGCATTACTTCTTTAACCAGTGACCCCCATTATTTTTCCTGGAACAGAAGTTAAGCTAACAGATCTGTAATTGCTCATATCACCCTTTGACCCCCACCCCCCTCATAAATGGAGGATAAATTTACACATCTCTATTCCGCAGGACTTGCCCCAAATGCAATGATGCTTTTATGATTATGGTTAAAGCATTGCTTACCTCCTTAACTGCCTCTGTTAATATATAGCTGGATAGATCCAATCTACTTCAGGTGCCTTTACCTTTGACTTCAACAGTTTCTCTTCCAATTTCCTCTCATTTATTACAAAATCATTTAGCTCCCTGTTAGAGTTTGATAAACTTCTGGCATCCACTTCCCTGAAGAATTCCTCATGTGTGAATATAGATGCAAAATACTTATTCAGTTTGTCAGCAATCCAAGCAGGATTGTCAATAGTTGAACCATTGATATCAAGTGGACAATGTGGTTCACTTCC
Organism: Mastigoproctus giganteus; assembly: GCF_048544385.1. Taxonomy (NCBI): domain Eukaryota; kingdom Metazoa; phylum Arthropoda; class Arachnida; order Uropygi; family Thelyphonidae; genus Mastigoproctus; species Mastigoproctus giganteus. The sequence continues at coordinate 151,280,038 of NC_143580.1, read as the reverse complement.
TTCTAGGGTTTACATAAATAATGAAGTATTTGCTGCTTTTCTTTGCATCCTTTGCCGAAGATTCTCATAATCTGCCCTAGCTGCTTTGTGACTTGATTACAGACTGTAGTTTATATCTACCATATGCCTCCACATCACCTGATACACCGCTTTGCATGTTTATCAATTTTTGTAAACTAGTAGCCATTTTTAACTCAATTTTTTATGCTTATTTCAGAAATGTTATTTTTATTTATTTTATTATTTTTTTCTATCGTGTACTGTTTTTCACAAATCACTTGTTGATCATGAGTTATATTAAGTTGGGAGTAAATGCGGGTTATTTGAAAAATAAATCTTTACATGTCGGCAAGTACCTTCAGTCATTTGTTTCTTGTCCTTGAGAGTTCCATGCAGCAGTGTGTGTATGTGAGCTCGGATTATTTTTCAGGTTATCATGTCATACTTGTGCTGAAAGTGAGTAAAATTTCTTCACACAAGTGTTTGAACAATCGAAACTTATTTTGTTAAATTTTGGAAGTTTATGTAGTCCTCAAACAAAGACAAAACATTACAGGATTTATAAAAAAAATTCATGTTTTGATTGTTTTCGAGTGAAATTTTGTGACCAAGATAAACAGTTGGCTTCAAACCTGTGTTGAAGCATTGAGGTTGTGTTAAAATGATAAAAAGAAGGCTATGCCATTTGCAATTCCCCTGATTTGGCAGGAGCCTACAAATCACAGTAATTGACTGTTACTTTGCTTAGTTACTGTAGAGGAATACAATGCAAAAAGTAAGAAGGGCATTGTGTATCCTAATATTTCATCTGCCATTAGACCAGTCCCACATGGAGGTAACCTGCCAATTTCATGCCCTCCACTTATGTTTTAGAATATAGTCACAGAGACTGCTGATGAAGGTGAAGCTTCTGAAGATGGAAATGAAGTCTACGTGCTTGGAGACATTGAGGTCAGCCCCTCAACTGTTTTCACAGCATGAACTCAAATGATCTGGTACGAGACTTAAATGTAAATTCCAGTAGCTCAAATTTGTGCATTTGAAAGAAACATGAAGTTGTCGACAAATATTAAGTATGCAGAACATGGTTGGTCAATGCTGAATTTGAAGTGATAGGACTTGGACAGCAATCTAGCTACACAAAAATGCCTTGCTTTTTGTGTGAGGGGGACAGTCAGGCAAGGAGTAAGCGCTGCATGTCAAGGTCTGGCCAAAGAGGAGCAGTTTGTTGCCTTGATCAAAGGACAATTCATAAACCACTGATAGACCTGAAAACTGTCCTTCCACCTTTGCACATAGACTGGTTTGATGAAACAGTTTGTAAAAGCTTTACCTCAGGAAGGTTACTGCTTCAACTAATCTATCTTTGTACTAAATTCCCAGTGATCACCGAAGAGAAGTCAAAGGTGTTTTTGTTGGACCTGAAATTTGCAAACTGATGAGGGACCGAGATTTTGAGGGAACTATGAATAAAAGGAAAAAACAGGTATGGATTAGCTTCAGGTGTGTCTGTTCTCAGTATGGGCACTACACATTGTAGTCCCCATATTGAGAACTTCCTTGGGAACAACAAGGATCCAGACTACAAGAATATAGTTGAAAATATGTTTGCAAACTTCAAGAAGCTGGGCTGCAACGTGAGTGTCAAGGTACATTTTTTACACTCCCACATCTCTTACTTTCGAGAAAATCTAGGAGGTGTTGGTAAAGAACAGGCTAAGAGGTTTCACCAGCACATTAAAGATGTGGAGACAAGATGCCAGGGGAGGTGGAATATCAACATGATGGCTTACTATGGCTGGATGCTGAAGAGAGATTGTAAAGTAGAAAGATCTGCAAAAAAAATGAAAATTTGATCCATCATACATCAGTTTTTAAAATGAGGTACGGGCATGTAATGCACTACAAGAATATAGTTGAAAATATGTTTGCAAACTTCAAGAAGCTGGGCTGCAACGTGAGTGTCAAGGTACATTTTTTACACTCCCACATCTCTTACTTTCGAGAAAATCTAGGAGGTGTTGGTAAAGAACAGGCTAAGAGGTTTCACCAGCACATTAAAGATGTGGAGACGAGATGCCAGGGGAGGTGGAATATCAACATGATGGCTTACTATGGCTGGATGCTGAAGAGAGATTGTAAAGTAGAAAGATCTGCAAAAAAAATGAAAATTTGATCCATCATACATCAGTTTTTAAAATGAGGTACGGGCATGTAATGCACTTTTTGCCACACCGTCCTTGTTAATGGTGTTTTCAACATGTATTTAAATATAAAAGTTTGGCTAAATTAGCATATGAAAATGATTCATAAACACCCTTTTCTGAGAAAAAGTATTTTTTTTTCTCAGAGAAGAAAAATATAAGAAAGTGTTAAAAGGCGACTCGAAGCACAGATTTTGAGAAATGCCATCAGGAACCTGGAGCTTTCTTGGTATCAAGTTTGTTCAAAATCCTTCTGATGGTAAACCACAGGAGGTGTTGAGTGGATTGTGCTGGGAATGGTAGGAGGTGGCTTACCAAGATCATGAATACAAAAGTTAGAAGAAGAGTAGGATACTAGTAGGTTACCTTTAACTAAAATGCGAATAGACTTTGGATTATATGCAACTGCATATTGTGGCATGCAGATGCATATAATCCAAAGCATGAAAGATCATTAGTGCATACGAATGATCTTTCATGATTTTTGAAGAAAGATGACATGATGGAAACAAAGTCGTTTGTTTGTTTCCATCACATGGATTGCATACTGCATACACTGGTGCATGTTCCTTAACTTGATCTCGGAACTATGTAACAAATCACTGTATTGCAATTAAATTAGTGTGAGGTAATATTTCACTGAGTGCAGAAAAATTTTCTGAAATCGGCATGGGAAATATTTTGTATGATCCAAGTCTTATGTAAAGTTAATGTTATGTTTATATATGTATATTTTTTATTATTATTTTTTTTTTTTTTTTTTTTTTTTATTGTTTTAAAAATGAAGAATATGGTAGAAGAAAGAGTAGGCTTGTGCTAAAGGGAGGCAATCAGCAGAGTCCTTATAAATTCGGAAAACAGAAGAAAATATGTTTATTTCTGTTTGTTGAGGGAGCATTGCTGGTAGAGTTTGGTTTGGTTTTTGGGTTTTTTTTTTTTTTTTTTTAGGAGCATTAGCAACTAAGGCCATATTGCTCCAGGATATGCGGTGGTCATTCCCTGACCTTTCCGCGTCCTCCGTATTTCCGTATTTGGTGGTGACGGGCCCGAACCCTGGTCTAATCAAGAAACGTGTGCTAGCACTGCTGCTCCTACCTGGCTACGGAGGCACCTGCTGGTAGAGAGTAGGTAAGAGGGGCAACATTAAAGGGGAAAGGATATAAGTGCTTTGAAAGTAAACTGCACTGTATGCGGTAATCATGGGAATTATTACTATTGGGGCAACCATCTGAGGTTCTTCAAGCAAGGGAAGTAGTAGGTAGTATATGAAAATAGTGAAAACAAGACAAAAGAGACTGAGCAGTTTCAGATCATAACATAAAGGTGCAGAAACCCCTCCTACACTACCCCAAGGGGCTCACATCTGTGATTATGAGCTTGGCACACCCAGGGTCCTGAGCTGGATATCATCATTCTTCTCTTTCTTGGTGATTCCTTTTTACTTCTCTCTCTCTCTCTCTTAGGGTAACTCGGATTTTTTGCCTCAGGCTTCCTTGCACTATATGGATAATAATAATAATCATCAAAGAGAAGAAATGTGGTAGGTGGAGAGGTCTCCAGTGGGGAACCTTTGTTCGAGACTTGCGGGAGGGCAGTGATAATTTGTTGAAAATGACGAATAAAAGAGGCCACTGGGGAGCATTGCCCATCTGGTGATGAAGATAGAAAACAACAGGTAATTCCATGGGAAAAGGTCCCAGAAAGAGAGGATAATGTGCAAATTGATAAAATAGTGCTAGCAAATGAAAGGAAAGGAAAAAAAACACATAACCCACAGTTTTAATGCTGTTTTACTATTCATTCTCATATTGTCAACTATATCAGATGAAATGTTTTTGTTAAACATGCCAAAAATTAAATCTGTTACAAAACTACATATGGAATCATAGATTGCCAGTCATGGAAAAGATTTTACTATAGATGGCATTATTTTGTTTTGTGTTCTTTGCGAAAAGAATGTTCCATGCAAGGAAAAATTCCAGATTGACCAACATGTGAAAATAAAATCGCACATTATGGCCAAGCAAAAGTAAAGAAAGGAAAAATTTCCAAAGCAGTCACTTTTAACCAAACCATATACTTCCAAAGAAAAGAAAAGTAATTTTCAATGGAAATGTCTCACCTTGGTAAACAGCAATATCCCTTTTGTTAAGTTAAACAATCGAGTCTTCGAGCAATTTTTGAAAAAATATTGTATAAATCAAAATATTCCAGATGAATCTACCTTGAGAAAGAATTACCTTATTGCTATTTATGATGACATTATTCATGAAATTTGTCAAGATATTAGAGAAAAATACATTTGGAATGCCCATTGAAGAAACAGCAGACATCTTTGGCTGCTATATTGCACATTTTATATGTGGAAAATTTAGATGCAGAACCATCGCATCCGTATTTGCTTGCTTGTAATGCCCTTGAAAAAGTGAATTAATCTACAATGTCAAGATTTTTTAATAATTATTTGCAGTTTTATGGCCAGAATTGACCCATACCCAAAGAGTCTGCATTTTTGTTAATGACTCTGTTTTGTATGTGGTAAATACTGCTTCTGCGTTACAAATTTTCTATCCAAATCTGATTCATGTTACTTACTTAGCCCATGGCTTACACAGATTGGCAGGGAAAATTTGGAAGAATTTTGGTGAAATTAACAAACTTAATTCTATTATAAAAAAGATTTTGCCAAATGTGCCTTCGAGAACAGCAACTTGCCTACTCTTCCTCTCTCACATGATGCTGTTCTCGCAAGGTGGGGAACACTGTTACAAGCAGCATCATTTTCATACTAAAAATTTTGATTTTGTAAAAGAATCCGTTGATTCCTTGGATAGTACATATTCAGCAGCTATCAGCAGAGTTAATGCTTTCTGATTCTTTGGCTAGAAATCACTTATTGTTCATCCAGACCCATTTCAGCTGGTTACCTAGTTATATAACCAAACTTGAAACGTGGAGACTTTCTTTGAATAGTGCAACTGGAGAGATGGAAATGGTTGAATTGCAAATTTCAACCATGCCTGGTTGCATAGGGGAAGAAATAAGAAGAAAATACGATGTTTTAGAAAAGAACTCAGAATTTCATACTTTAAGGAAAGATGAATTCATAAATAGGGAAAGGAAATGAACTTCCATTTCAAGTAGAGGCCTTCAAAAGTTCACATTTTTAAATACAGCCCAGTCACATCTGTAGAAGTAGAAAGGTCATTCATTCTCTGCATATAAAATCATCTTGAACGAAGAACACCACAAATTTATGATGGATCATTTTGAGAAATATATTATTGGGTCATCATCATCAGCAATTTTCGATCCACTGCAGGATGAAGGCCACTCCAGCAACTTTCAAGTTCCTTCTGTTTTGAGCACTGGCCATCCATTTACTACCCAAAAACTCATGAATTTCATCTATCCATCTCCGCCTTTGTCTTCCAGGTTTTCTTCTAGTTCCTCTTGGGTACCATTCTGTTATTTTCTTAGTCCATCTGTCATCATGTCTTCGAGCTATGTGTCCTGCCCAAGACCATTTTAGTTCTTTAGTTTCGATAAGAATGTCCTTTACTTGAGTTTGCTGCCTAATCCATGTGTTTCTCTTCTTATCTAACAGTCTGATTCCCAATATAATTCGTTCCATTCTTCGCTGTGTAGTTCCCAGCTTTTCTTCCATTCTTTTGGTGAGTGCCCAAGTTTCACTTCCATAAGTCATGGTGGGGAGTATACATTGATTCATTATTTTACGTTTCAGACAAACTGGGATATTGCTCTTCAGTATGTGACTATATTTCCTGAATGCTATCCATCCAAAATTTATTCTTCTCTTGACTTCCAGCATTTTTTATCATTATTTCCCTTTCTGTGGCATACTTCATCATTACTTTTGTTTTAGCCATATTCATCTTTAGTCCAAAATCCTTACTAACTGTGCGTAACTGATTAAGATTTTCCTCTAATTCTTTGGGATCGTGACTTATGACCACAATGTCATCTGCAAATTGTAAATGGTTTAGGTACTCTCTTTTCACATTGACTCCTTTCTGCGACCAGTCTAATCTTCTGAAAACTTCCTCAAGGGTAGCAGTAAACAGCTTCGGAGATAGTGTCTCCTTGTCGAACTCCTTTCTCGATTTTAAATTTGCTACTGTCTTTGTCTAGTCTAATAAAGGAGGTAGCACTCTCATATATTTTCTTCAAAATCATAATATAAGGGGTATCTATGCCTTGTCTTTCCAGTACCCGAAACATTGCCTTATGCTGTATGGAGTCAAATGCCTTTTCATAATCCACAAATGCCAGGCATAATGGTGTTTTATATTTATTTGTTTTCTCCATTAGCTGTGATATTACGTGAAGGTGATCCATAGTTGAGAATCCTGTCCTAGAGCCAGCTTGCTCTTTCGGTTGATTCTCATCAAGTATTCTTTCTAATCTGTTAGTAATGACCCTTGTGAACAACTTGTAGATGTGGGATAACAAGCTAATTGCTTTAATTATGATTTGGTCTATAATTTCAAATTGCTTTAATTTGGTCTATAATTTCCAATTTCTGATTTATCTCCTTTCTTATGCAGCAAAACTATGACTGCATTATTCCACTGCTTAGGCATTACACCTTTTCTAATGCACTTTGTGAAGAGCCTTGCCAGTTTTTGTGTTATGTCTGTTCCTCCCAATTTTAATAACTCTACAGTAACTTCATCTTCCCCCGGGGCTTTCTGATTCTTCATTTTCTTCAATGCATGTTCTACCTCATCAGGAAGAATATCAGGTATGTCGTATGTGTTGCTACTTTGCAATCCATCTTCCCCACTGGTGGCATCATTCCCTCGCTCCTTGTATAATTCTCTATAGTAGTCTCCAGGTGTGAGTTTGAAAGGGAAAACTTTTAATAAAGATGTTAAAACTTTTCATAAACAGTTTTATTACTTTAACATATTGAATACAAAGAATACAAATTGTGGTTCAATTAATTGTAATAAATGTAAAAATTGTAGTACATATATTAGCGTTTTGGTGCATATTTGATCTGTTTTTTAGTACTTATAATCCAATGTCTAGGTGGGGATATAGCTGGACAAAAGTTGTGACCAATAGCTTTAGCAAGGGTTCAGAATGTTCAGCTAACATTTCGACAAGAAGCAAGTTGTTGTTCTGAGTTTTAGTGTAAGCCTATTTCCATCTATGTGTCTGAAACAGGAGGTTCTCATCAACAGATCTCAAAATAGCGTACAGGAGTAAAGGAAAGTACTGCTTCAGCATGCTAGTTGGTCTGAGGATCAGTGGAGAATATTTTATATTGATGAACAAAATTCAACTTGCATGGTTCGGACAGCCAGCATCTGTTAGACGAAGAAGAAGAGAAGAATTTCATCCATGACTATATTGTCAGCACAGTGAAACATTCTACATCTCAAATGATATGGGTTTTATTTCACATAGAGGAGTTGGTTATCTGGAATTTGGAAGTGTATATTGAATGCTTGTGTACAAGGACATTCTTGAGAATAAATTATTTCCCACAATTAGAGATCACTGTGGGGATGTTGCCCATTGCCTTTTTCAGGATGACACTGCTCAGTGTCATAGAGCCGAAATCCTAAGTAGTACTTCATAAAATTAGCAAAAGTTTTAAATTTATGAAACGTTGCACTCTTGCTTAAATAAATGTAATTTATTTTGCTGTTTTTAGTGTTCACAGATACAAAAATGGTTGAAGGATGAATCAATTCTCACAATAACATTTACCTAGGAACAATCCGAACCTCAATCCAACTGAAAATTGTTGGAACAAAATGGATGTTTTCAGTAATTCAAAATAAACCAAAAAACACTGAGTTCTGCTGGACACATTAATCCGTGTTTGGTACTGTGAGATTTTCCAGGAATACATGCATAACCTTATCCAGTCAATGCCACAATAATGTGTAGAAGTCATACTAGTGTGCATTTTGTTGTGTTTTTTTTTTTTCGGTTGCATAGTTGCAAAGTAATGAAAAAAAATCACTGCTTTCATACAATTTTTATTATATGAAATATAAGTAAAATACTGTTATTTTGGAGAATAGTACTTATTGCATTGTATATTTACCCATAAGACATAAAAGTAACTTTTTGTGTAATTAATAGTTTCATATATTTACTGTTATTACTTATGTTCTTTCAGCTATTTCTAAAAGATTAGCTGCCAGTATAATGACAAACAAGCAAAAAAAGGATGGTGCAACTTTTTTTTTTTTTTTGAGCACCACTGTAGTACATATATGAGTATGTAATTCTTTTCCAAACAAGAGGTCTCATTTGCATTGACAATTTGACATGGGAAATATCATCCTCCTCCTTGTACAAAAGAACTGAATCTTGCGATTAGCTTGGTTTCAAATAAATTCTCTTGGTGCAACAGTAGTCATAGTGATGTGTAAATTAATCTTGAAGTTGAGATTAAATAATTAAAACATTTGATCCAACATAATGCACATGAAGAAAAATATTTTTTTGATGTTTTCTTAGTTTCTTCATATTCACAAAGCATTTAGATTTTCATAATAAGTTCTTTGGCCGAAAAGCTGCACTAAACAAGGTAGGGGTTCCTCTCTTTGAAAACTGTGCAAAAGTGAAATTACACTAAATGAGAGATATCGGTATTTCTGTTATTCCCATACCTAAAGAACATTATGAGTAAATGAAGATGCACAGTGTTTATTTAGTTTATCAGATGCTTGTACATTACAGTTTACTAAGATTGTATTATGGTATGTTATGATTCAGAAAGGTTTGACTTTCCAATATGGTTCCATGAGGAAATGTACTAAATAGTACACTTTTTCATAGAACCATACACTGGAAAGCAATGGAAACTATTCAATTTTAGTTGATTTCCATTATAAATGCAAATCAGTATTCAGTAAAAGATATGATATATATTTACAAAACTTGCTTTGTTGACCTTTAGTGTTGACAATATTTCTTGATATAGCAAGGCTCCCCCCCCCTCCCAACTAGTCAAATCTCTGACAATCATAATGAGAGGTTTACTCCCACGTATAAGTAAAGATATATCAGATCAGAACTTTCCACAGATTTTCATCAAATACTTACTGATGCACTTGAATTAGACTTCATTATTTTTCAAAGAACCTATTCGAATGTGGTACTATACCGCAGGGCTAAATGCAATTGGACTAGACTTTCAGTATATTTTTTGCTCAAATCGTAACCTTTTCTGATTCCCTGTATGAAGTGCAACCTGTATGATCCATCATCACATAAACTACTAAACATGCTGGACAGACAACTTGTGTGATCAAGACCCGCTAATATTCGTAAACTCGGGCAAATGCTAACTTATTGTGATTTTCTCTTGTAGAAAATCTGTCCTCATTTTGAATTTAAATCAATGTTTTTTATTTAAACCAAATAAAAATAGAATAATAATTAGAATATATAGGATATTAAGAAATATTATATTTTAAGTCCGGAAATCTCTTACCTGAGATTTTTTCCAGGTGAGATGTAATCAGAATAGATGGAAACAGAAACAGTATTAAAGGGCTGCTTAAAGATGGATGAACCTTGCAACAGACTAAAGGAATAAAAGCAAGCTTTGACCCTAAATCCATGCATAGCAAATAACTGGAAGTATAAGTTAGCATTTGTCCGGGTTTACGAATATTAACGTATCTCGATCATACATGTTGCCTGCCCAACATGTCTACTATAAAGTTTTGAGACGACAGGATTCCCATAATGTTTTTTATACAATGTCAATAAACTACTAAAATGAAATACTTGTAAAAGGACTTGTTATGAAATGTTAAGGATTTTTTATTTGAAATATTGCTATTATATTTAGGATTATTATAATAAAAATTTACAGTATGTTTATTATATTGAAAAGATAAATTTATTGGCAAATCATATTAATAATGTTAATATTAGTAGAAGCAAATGATTCAAGAAAGCATGGTTATACAGCATCAGCAAAAAAAAAAAAAAAAAACTTTACATAATTACCTATCCATTCCCTCCAATAATTTGTCTAGTTCTTCCTTCCAACTGGAAGTTTGTTTCAACGATTACACTTCCTCAATTTGATATGCCTCCTCGGGTATATAGTCTCAGCAAGAGGAACAATCCCATCAGCATCGACCTTGCTCAATCCATTCAAAGCTTTACACCTCAGTTAAATCACCTCACAGATGCCTAGGCTCCAGATACTATAGCAGGCGCCTCCATAGCCAGGTGGGAAGGAGCAGCAGTGCGTGGCATACGCTTCTTGATTAGACCGGGGTTCGAGCCTGTCACCACCAAATACGGAGGATGCGGAAAGGTCAGGGAATGACCACCACATATCCCGGAGCAGTATGGCCTTAGTTGCTAATGCTCCTAAAAACCAAATAACAAACAACAGATACTATAGTTCGCGGAACTGAAGCCTTTCTTAGTAAGAGCACTCTTTTATTTTCCTCACTAATCTTGGTGCCATTCTCTTGTTCCAGCAGAAAAAGCCCGGAGGAAATAAAAACAAGAATTGCAATGGGCAAAGAAGCATTTAATAATAGAAAAAAACTATTGAGAAGCAGTTTCAAGAAGGAATTAAGAAAGCAAATGGTGAAAACATTAATATGGACTGTTGTACCATGTGGATCATAGACATGGACACTGGGAAGAGAAGAGATTAGACGGCTAGAAGCTTTCCAGATGTGGGTATGGAGAAGAATGGAAAGGGTGAGGTGGTTGGACGCAGTGACTAATCAGGAAAGTAGAAGAGAGAACATTTGTAAAAGAGCTAAGAAGACGAAAGAACTTTATGTATAGGACGTGTATTGAGAAGAGAAAGCATGTTGAGAAAAGTGATTGAGGGGAAGATGTGTGGGAAGAGAGCTGTGGGGAGAAGGAGAATTGGAACGATGGATTGGATGAGAAGAGGAAATTATACAGGTATCAAAAGGAAAGCACAAGATCGAGAAGCGTGGTATATCAGGGAGCTCTGAACCTGCCTGAGGGCAGAGAACTAGAACAACAATCATTGGCAAAACCCCATGAACTGGCCTGGCAGCCAGTCTGCACTGTCAGAGAAATTCATATCTGACTGCACAATTACTCCCCCTTTTTCATTTTCCACTATCCTCAGTGTTGTATCCCACAGTTGGTAGTTAATCTGGGATTACTGCTACACATATGCAGTAGCTTGCTTTTGTCAGTGTTAAGCTTCATTTGCCATTTCTCAGCCTATCAGCTTAATTTTTTTAGATTTTATTGCAATAGCGTACCATGATTACTGTTATGAACCACCCTGCCAACCTTTATACCATCTCCAAACTTAGACATTAAACCTGATATGCCTTCATCAATATTATTTATAAATATAGAAAACAACAAAGGGGCCCAGCACTGAATCCTAGGAGGCTTCACTAAAAACATTAGTTCGTGAAGAGCATTGTCCATCGATAACTCTGCTTTGTCTTCTCCCAGTGAACTTGCCCTTGTACAATCTTTTATGTGCAACAGTATCAAAAGCTTTCCCGAAATCCACGTATATCAAAATTACTTTTTGCATCCAGTTCCTTTGTTATCACATTGTCGTATCCAGTCAGATTTTCCTGACAAGTTTGCATCTTAACAAATCCATGCTGTGACTGCAGTGTAACTGCACTCCTGTCTAGATGGTCCTGCATTACTTCTTTAAATAAACTTGTCACCCTTCGATTCCCCCTTTGTGAATTAGTGATATGTTCACAAGAACCTTTCTTGAATCTGAAGATGTCCCCCATAATTATGGGTAAGGCAGCACAGAAGGTTTGCTTACCTTCTGTGCTGCCTCCTTCAGTGTAATTGGATAGATCCCATTCACCCCAGATGCCAGATTGCTTATGTACTTTCCTCTCAAAATCATTTTGCTCCCTGTTAGAGTTTGATAAACTTCTTTACCTAAACAATCCTCATGCATGAATATAGATACAAAATACATGTTCAGTAAGAAACAGTATGCATCTATTTTATTTTTGGAATATTGACCCCCCCCCCCCCCTTCCAAATCACTCTTTAGGCATTGTAGTTCAGTCTGAGAACCACTGATTATCTATTTTTGGATGTTTACTTTGTTATGCTCACCAAGTTGAATTGTATTACTTGGATGAGATATCATCTATGATTTGATCTCTGGAAAACTGAATTTTTGTATTATTCCATAAATTGGCCTTCTCTGACAGCTTAGTCAGTGATACATCCCTGTTTTAGTCAAGGTTGTTGTTAGCTGATCTCAGGCAGTGGGTGTAGTGTTTTTCAACCTGCAACATTCAAATTGGCCTCCAACTCACACTTCAGATGTAATACACTTAGAGGCCATTAATATATATAAACTTTTATCTATTATTCCAAGAATTCGTTTCTTTGTTAGCAGAATTAAATTTTCCATTTTAAAAAAGTATGTGGAGACAAAGTGAATGGAAAAGACCATTATGAGCATCAGACTAACTGGGAAGATAAGGTAAAAATTCTGTGGAACGAGAGCTGCTTCAGCCTCCTCTTGAATTTTACTTGAGCTTCTTGGTTACAGAAAATACAAAAAAAAAAAAACAAAAAAAACTACATTTATTAAGGGAAAGCGGTTTTCTTTCTTATCCAACTCTGGTTGAAGCAATTTCCAGGATTCCTTTTATATAATATTGAACTATAACTGTTCTTGTTTATACTCCAGCAAGACCACCAGGTCAGTGGAGCTTACATTAAATCATCAATACAAACGTTAATCGTACTTAGCAGTCACAGGCTTGAACTCTGGTCCACTAAAAGAGCATGTGCTACTGCACTCGTGCTACTGACCACTCAGCTATCTCTGTTTATTGTTACTGTTAAGTGGATTTATTGCTTGTGTTGCTTAATTTGATCCTTGGCTCAATTGATCCTTGTCTTTTTTAATGAAAAGGTGCAAAATGAATTTGGAGTTTTTTATTATTATTATTATTACATATTTTTGACTTCTTTCAGATTTAACTCAATTGGTTGAAATATTTTTTTTACAATAATTAGATGTAACTGAACTTTTTTGGTCCTTTCAACATGCTTTATATAATATTTATTAAAATGATTATATAATCAAATATATAACTGAATGAAATCTTCAGAGAAATATCATCAAGCATTAAAGGTTTACACATTTCCCAACTAAATATAATAATACGTAACTTTTCTAGGTATACTTAATTTTATATTTTAATTCTGTTATTGAGTTCCTATATGTGTCTGTTAGAAACTAATTTATGATTATGGGGGTTGTTTAATAGGATCCTTAATAACTCATGGGGAAGTTACAACTTTAAACATTAATCTGCACTGATCATTTCATTATGCCTAAGAGAAAACAAAAAGAATCTGAAGGTGAAAACCCTAAGAAGAAGAAAAAAGGTAAATGTGCTAATCAGTCATAAAATTGAAATGCAATGGTAATCAGTTTTGTATCACAGATGTTTATGTTTATATATATGTTTGTGTGTGTATTGTTATTTTTCACCCATTCTCAATGCTGCAAGGTATATTCAAAGTAATGGAATCATGAAGTATAAGGCATGTTAACACATATCAGGCTGCCACCTTTTATGATTATTAATTTTTGCATGGAAGTTGACAAAGTTTGGGAACTTTACTGTGTGCATCTTCTAAATAGGACATTTGAATAGCACAAATAAGAAATGGCTTCTATAACGCTGCTCAGAATTTGCTTATTTGAAATCAGATGTTGTTAGAATGATCATAACCATCAGTATGTCCTTAAAGCAATCTGATGAGAAATAACTGAACACTAGAATTGTCATGGAAGGTTTCTGCTAGAGAAAATATACTTTATAGGATGAAGATATGCTTCCCAGGAGTGCGATATTTTTCAGCAGTGTAGCTCTCCAACATAGAGATCAGTGTAGTGGACTGAGCGGAGTGCGTCGTTCTTATATTAGGAAGATAAATTTAATGGTTCACTCAAGACTTTTTTAAGCTACTTCGCATTTGCACTCTTTTTGAACATAGACAGTTATCAGAGAATTTGCTGCAATGAATGACTAATTCCAGCTTAGAAGCACGCACAATAACATTTGTCTTGCGTGCATTATTTCATCCTTGTACACTAATGTTTGTTTGTCCTCTTAATGTTGCTTCAGGAGGCTTTTTTGTTTATTTTATACAAGATGTTAAGTTCCGTGGGCATTATATAATTGTTTAATGTTGGCAAAATGATGAAAGGAAGCAAGCTTAAATATCTTGAGCAAAAAAAAAAAAAAAAAAAAAAAAAAGAAAGGTAAGAAAAAAACCATTTACTTTATCATTTCACTCAAAATAATTTGTCCAAGTCATTTAAACTATTTTAATTTTCCTACTTGTGACCGCTAAGGGGAAACCAGAAAACAAACTTCCACCTGCCTATCCTGCAAATTATATTCAGTTGAATAAATTTGTCATGTTGTGTTGGCATAACCTAAAAAGGAGTAAATATGCCATTAACATTGTGTACTTGACCCTCTTCAGGCCATAAACTCCTTAGTTAGGTCTCCACTCACCTTCCTAGTTTGCAGGTGTAATTTTCAAGACTCAAGTCTTTCTTGGTAAGAATACCTATTTCTTTTCCATACCACTGTTGTTGCTTCTAACTGTATCCATTCCAAGAGATCTCTTACCTTCCTGAAATGAGGTTTCTAGTCCTGTATATAGTATTCAGACATGGGCAGCCACCACTTTATGCAGTGGAGTAAAGTAGTGATTCTTTACTCACTTCTTTATCCCCACTGGCAAAGTTTGTGCATTTTTATTAGCAGTGGCAAATGGTGCAAGGAAGCAAGCTTATTGCAAAAAAAAAAAGTCACCACTTCTTTTGTATCTCTCCCTATAACAATTTGTATTTGTCCAATCCTTCCTGAAATTTATTTAAACCATCCACTGGCACACTACTGGAAGTTTCTTCCAGCAATTGATTAGTCTTTGATTGATAGCAAATTTTTACTCATCTATCCTACAGCCATGTTTTTTTTTTTTTTTTTTTTTTCAATTTAAATGTGTCTTCTAATGTGTGAGGAGACATAAATTTAAGAAAGAGTGAGGATGCCAACAGCATTTAGTTTACTCAATCCATTTAAAGCTTTTTTCAGCCACTCACAGCTGAAAACGTCCCTCACTTCAGTCAAGTCTCCTCACAGGAATCTGGCTTTCAAGTGCTGCAATTTGCAGAACTGAAGTCTTTTGTGTTCTGATTAATTTTGTTTCCTCTTCTCTGTGCCTGCTCCAACAGATCCACATCCTCAGGCTTAGAGACTTGGAGACCAGTATGTGTAGTTAGCCTTGATTGGCTAATCACTTCCTTGTTCCTACTGACAAAATTCCTGTATATTATGCTGTCCTAGCAATCTGTCTGCACTTCTCGCAGAACTTAACATTGGACTATATAGTTACCCCTAGGTTTATTTTATTTATTAATTTTTTTGTTTTTATTTTCCACTGCCTTGAGTATGATATCACTTCTTGGTATGTTTTGGGTTACTGCTACCAGTAAGTAGTACTTAAATTATCACTTCTCAGTCCATGTGTCTAATTTTTCAGGGTCTTGTTGCAGTAGTATATGCATTGATCCTTGTCATTAACCACCCTACCAACCTTTGTATCATTTGCAAACTTGAGTAAGCTTGATATGCCTTCATTAGTGTCATCAATAAATATTGAAAACAGTAAGGGGAGCCCAGTAATAAATGTCCTCTTGCCCATCCCTTTATTCATAGCATTAACTTGCTCCTATTACCACACTGCTCGTTACAGCAGAGTTTCTTATGAAACCGTGTCAAAACCTTTACTGTAGTCTAAGATATGATGTCAAGTTTAATTTTTTGAAGATGTGTCCATTTATAACTACTGTCTTTTGTCACTTAAACAACCCTTTGTCTATAGTAGCTTATTCCTAAAATTCCACTGCTCCAATTTATGCAACAATTATGTGTGGAACTGTACTTATTTGTATCAAATTGAAAGGCTGTACTTAAGTCTATGTAAATGATATCAAAATTATTCTTTGCATCTAATTCCTTTGTGAAAACTTCATAATAGCTAATATATTGGACAGGAATTACCTCTTTAACTATTCATTCCCAGTTGTTTCTGGTACAGAATTTAAACTTAATCACACACACATTCTTTGAACCACTTTTATGAATAGGAGATACAATTCCACATCTTCCCATATGTATTAACTTTCCTCGAATCCAAGGATGCCCTCATTATTATTACTGAAGATTTGGTTACCCCTTTTGTTGCTGCTTTAAACTCCACTTAATTCCACATTTTAAGCCCACTTACTTTTTCTATCAGCCTCAATTATTGGTGGCCGACCGGGCTAGCCGAGTGGGTAAAGTACCTGCCCGGCAACCCAAAGGTCGCGGGTTCGATTCCCGCCTCGGGCTTGGATCAAAGTACTGCAAAAACCTTGGGAGGTGCAATATGGCCACAGAAGCCGATGCACCAACAACTACCAAATCAAAAAAAAAAAAAAAAAAAAATTATTGGTGTCTTAACTAATACCTTTCTTGGTGGCTCTAATTGTCACCCTACAACTCTGCAATTCCTTTCACTTCAAAGATGATACTTGTAGATATTCAGTTTCTGCACATGGCTTTTCTGTAGTTATTTGCATGGGCACTCTTCTTCTGAATTGGTATCTGTAATTCCTCCACTCCCCTCCAGACTAGTTTGAAAACATGCTGCAAGCATTTAGAAGTAACTTTATTTTCTTTAACCCTTCTATTTCTATTTTTTTGTAATAACCTTCCTTTTGTATTTCTCCTAGAACTAAAACCTGCAGAAATTTACATCTAATGTCAACAAGTATCTTTTGCATCCTTCTCAGCTTTCAACGCATACATTATCATTACTAGAGGCATATGATGCAGGATTATGCAGCATCAGCCAAAAAAAAAAAAAAAAAAAAATCCCTTTCACTTCACCCCTTCGTTCATTCAAAATACCTGTCCAGCTGAGCCTTAAATTTATTTAGGCTATCACTTACACGACAAAGGATGGAAGTCTGTTCCACCAACCAACTACCCACTGGCTAAAGGTAAATTTCTGCACATCTGTCCTACATCTGTCTTTCCTCAATTTGAATTTATGCCCTCTCAGGTGATTATTCTGACCAAGAGGCAGTATCCCATCAGCATTGAGCATCCTCAAACCATTCAGGGCTTTGTACTCCTCTATCAGATCACCTCGCCGGTGCCTAGTCACCAGACACTGTAATTTGCAAAACTTCAGCCTTTCTTTGTAAGAGCAACCCTTTGTTCCGTTCATTAACCTTGTTGCCCTTCTCTGTACTCATTCCAACAGCTCTACATCCTTGAAATGAGGCCTCCAAACCTGTATACAGTAGTATACAGGTCAGGCCACACCTAGTACTCAAGGTGCGGTCTGACCATTGCCTTATACAAGGGAATAATCACCTCCCTATCCCAGCTAGAAAAATTCCTGTTTATCATTGATTAGACACCATGAGCTACTCTTGCAGCCCGTCTGCACTGCTCAGAGAACTTCATATCTGCCTGCACAATTACCCCCAGGTCCTTTTTATTCTCTACCACTGTCAGTGTAGTACCACAGAGTTGATACGTTTCTCTGGGGTTGCTGTTTCCCATATGTAGTACTTTCCATTTGTCAATGTTAAACTTCATTTGCCACCTCTCAGCCCATCTGCTCAACCTTTCCAGATCCTGTTGCAGCAGCATAGCGTCCTTAACAACCCTGCCAACCTTTGTATCATCTGCAAACTTGGACATTAAGCTTGATATACCATCATCAATATTATTTATAAATACAGAAAACAACAATGGACCCAACACTACAAGGAGTCCAAGGAAGCTCTCATAATTATGGCTAACTGATTGCTTACTTCCTTTGCTGCCTCCTTTAATATAACTGGATAGATCCCATCCACCCCAGGTGCCTTTCTTGTATTTATCTTCAACAATTTCTCCTCCACTTTATTCTCAATTATTACAAGATCATCTAGCTCACTGCCAGTGTTTACTTCATCTAAGGCATTCTCCTTCCTAAATAACTCCTCATGTGTGAATGTAGATGCAAAATATTGATTTAGTTTGTTAGCTACCTGAGCAGGATCATCAACAGTTGAACCATCGATATCAAATGGACCAATCTGATTCATCCCCTTCCTTCTAGAGTTTACATAAGTAAAGAACTCCTTGCTGTTTTTCTTTGCATCCCTTGCCAAAGATTTCTAGTAATCTGCCTAACCTCCTTTGTAACTTGCTTACAGATCAACTTATATCTATCATAGGCTTCTGTGTCACATGCTAATTTATATGTATCCCATGCATTTTTCTTCTCTGTCATATGTCTCATTAGTTCATCTGACATCCATTTAGGCCTGAACCTTGAACAATATTTCTTAGTTGGTATGTAAAGCCTAGTAGAGCTTCCAAGATAAGTTCTTTGAATGCTTCCCATTTTGAGTTTGCTATTGGTAACATCATCAGTTGGTCCCACTATAGAATTTAAATACTGTCTCAGTCCATCGTAGTCGCCTTTACGAAAGCAATAACCCTTCCCTTAACCCCTGATGGTAGTTACCTCCTTGAGTAAATCCCACCACACTGTGATCACTGCCACCTAGTGGTTCCTGTATCTGCAGATTCTTAATGCATGAAGAATCACTACTGATAATCAAATCAAGAGTATTGCTCCCTCTAGTTGCTTCCCGAACATGCTGATTTAGAAAACAATCATCCAATAAATCCACAAAAGCCTTGCTAGTGTGTGAGTGACCAACCCACAAATTCCAGTCAATATCTGGGAAATTAAAATCCCCCATTATAAGACTCTCTGATTTACTGGCCCACTGTATTTCCCTGTACTAAGTACTGTGGATTCTATTACTCTCCATGTTTGTTTGCAGTCTTCATTAAAAAAAAAAAAAAAATCCTGCCTTGATTCTTTTCATGTGTAAGCAGTGGGAATTTAGTGCACATATAATTGAAACAATTTCCTTCTGTTTCATTAAACCTTGCATCATATGCAGAGTAGTTTCAGTCTACTAGTGGCCACACTTTCTTTCCCAAATGTTAACTTCTTGCTTGACTATCCCGCTCACTCAGAAAGTAAGAATTTTTGTTTGTTGTTTGGTTTTTAGGAGCATAGCAAATAAGGCCATATTGCTCCGGGGTATGCGGTGGTCATTCCCTGACCTTTCCGCATCCTCCGTATTTGGTGGTGACGAAAGAATTTTTGTGTAACCAAGTTGTTGGCTGAGTAGCCGCAGACATTCTCTCAGATATGCCAGACAAGTTGTACTTGCTACCTGGGAGTCTAAAACGCTGATGGAACTGATATTCGGGTGACACTCAAGTCAAGTGGACCCAATTTCGGTGAAGTCCGGACGGTCTGTGACAGCCAAATCCTCTGCTTGCACCTTCACGATGGTGGGACTGTTAGTAATACTTGGTATAACCTCCATGCACAAGTACATGGTGGGTGACCACCCAGGTGTGAACCAACATAAGCAGGGGTCGAGGTGTGGCGCCCACACCACATGGAGGAATCCCGCCCCTCTATGTTACCAGGCAGTACTAGGTGGTAGATGACTCTCATCAACCAGTGAAATACCACCACTTTGCTTATTGGAGGCTTGAAGTGGTGGAACCCATGTTTAGTCTCTAGAGCTAAGTTCCGGTCAACCCTTCCCTATCTCTTCCATCATGCAGTATGATTGATGACTTTTGAGGTTATGATGAACGTCGTTGTGAGATCCAATATTCCTTACATTTCGAGGGTACAGCTCTAAAACGGTGTTCGCTGGCCGGCCGCTAGTTAGTATACCAGACCGAACCTATTGGTAACTCTCTAAGAGGCTTCCGGATCAGCTAGTGTATAATCTTGCTACCCCTACTCTGCCAGATAGTGATTGGAGGAATCCGAGTAGTGTGTATGCGGGAAGCATTGTCGAGGCCACATTATGTCAAGGATCTGGGTATATTCTTACCACGTGTACGCCATATCCAAAAATTTCATTACTTCATACAGTATGTCCCACCCACATTTTATACACCATAAATACACCATAAATTGTCAAACTAATAGAGCAAGCTTATCTGCGAAAAGATCTAAACCTCCCAAGCACTTCCTGTTTCATTTCACAAATATACGTGGTCTTAATTCTAATCTCAATGATGTCCATTTCCACTTGCAGTCTGCCAAACCCCATGTACTTTTTCTGACAGAATCTACTGCTCATCTCAGATGCCCAAATTATTCGCTGTATGATTCCTTTTGCCTCAAAGGTGGTGCTTGTGCATGTGTCCGTTCTGATATTCTCTGTCAGAGACTTGGCAATTTGGAATCTCCTCTCTTTGATCTTCTCTGGCTTAAAATCTCTCTACCTCATTGTGTCAAATTCATCTGTTGTCTCTACCGTTCTCCCAACTCCACTAATAACTTGGAGCTCTTTGACTTCCTCTCTTTACAACCTTGACTTTCTCCAGTCGAACTTTCCTAACAGTGAGGTAATTTTCCTTGGTGATTTTAATGTTCACAACTCCAGCTGGCTTCCGTTTTCTAGTCACACCGACCCAGCAGGTCGAGATGCTGAGGCTTTTGCAGTTACTAATGACCTTGTACAGATGGTTCATTTACCTACAAGAATACCAGACAATCCTAACCATAGAGCCAACACACTTGATCTTTTTGTCACAAACAACCTTTCTAAGTACACGGTCGAAGTGAGAGGTCCTTTAGGCACTTCAGATCACAACTTGGTGATTGTCTCTTCTCCAATGAAGCCTTTATCTTGTGATTATTCCCAACCTTGTGCTTTTGGCATTACAAGAATGCAAAATGAGATGACCTGCGAGATTTCTTTTCTTTTCCTTGGTCGGGCTACTATTTCAAAACTTCTGATGTCAACGTTTGCTCAGATCATGTCCGTGAAATTATTCTTGTAGGAATGGAAACCTTTATCCCCCACTCCACTTTAAAATCTCGTCCTTTATCTAAACCTTGGTTTTCCCATAAATGTGCTAAGGCTGTTCAAGAGAAGAATGTTGCATATTGTAATTGGCTTGTTTCTAATTCTTCAGTTTCATTTTCTGCCTACACCAAAGCTCGCAACAATTGTAAAGCAGTTATTAATCAGTCCAAACTAGAGTTTGAACAGGCTAAGAGTAGAAAACTTGCTTCTTGCCAAAGCTATTGGCCGCAACTTTTGCCCATCTCTGCCCCCACCTCTGTCCAAACCAGATGGTTCTGTTGTCACTTCAGCCAAGGATAAAGCTGACCTGCTAGCATCCCATTTTTCTTCCAGCTCATGTATTAATGATCTTGGTAAAACACCTCCCACCATTCCCAACACACTCCATTCAATGCTTCCGTCAAAAGGATATCAGAAGGATTTTGATGAATCTTGATTCTAAGAAAGCTCCAGGTCCTGATGGTATTTCTCCACTTGTTCTCAAAACCTGTGCTCCTGAACTTACTCCTATTCTTTGCCGCCTTTTTTCACTATCTTATTCCAAAGGTGTTTTTCCTTCTGCTTGGAAATTTGCTCATATCCAGCCAGTTCCTAAAAAGGGTGACAAATCCCTCCCATCCAATTATCGTCCCATTGCAATTACTTCTACTCTTTCTAAAGTAATGGAGAAATCAGTTAACTGCCAACTCTTGAACTACCTGGAAACCTTCCATCTGATCAACGATCGCCAGTATGGATTCCGTCAGTGTCGATCCACTGGTGATATTCTGGCTTTTGTTACCCATTTATGGACTAATTCAGTGCAAAGGTTCGGTGAAACACAAGTAGTTGCTCTTGACATCTCAAAGGCTTTTGATCGTGTTTGGCATAAAGGCCTTCAAAACAAGCTTCCATCTTATGGTTTTGCCAACTGTTTTTAGTAATTGGTTATCCCGTTTTCTCTCTGATCGCTCACTGAGGGTGATGGTAGATGGCTCTCTGTCTTCTAACTTCTCCACTAATGCCGGTGTCCTCCAAGGTTCAAGGCGCCTCCGTAGCCAGGTGGGAAGGAGCAGCAGTGCGCAGCACAGGCTTCTTGATTAGACCGGGGTTCGAGTTCGTCACCACCAAATACGGAGAATGCGGAAAGGTCAAGGAATGACCACCGCATATCTCGGAGCAATGTGGCCTTAGTTGCTAATGCTCCTAAAAAACCAACCAAACAAACAAACAAACCCCCAACGTTCAGTTCTTTCCCCCACTCTTTTCCTCTTGTATATTAATGACCTTCTTCCATTGACTGGAAATCCTATCCATAATTTTGCCGATGATAGCACATTGCATTCCACTATCCATTTTGAGAAACCTTGTCCTGCTCAATCAGCTTCAACTTCTCGAAAATCTGCTACCAATTCCTTAAATGTCGATCTTTAGAAGACAACTTAGTTGATTTCAACTCTTCTAAAACTCAGTCTTGTCTAATATCTGGCAAAAGGGATTCTTTTGCTCCTATGCTTATCTTGAAGAGATATGTCATTTTGCCTAGAAATCGGAGTGTCACTCCGATTTCTAGGCAAAATGATATATCTCTTTTGGGGATTACCCTGACTTCTAATCTCTCTTGGCACAAGCACATTACAAATATTGCTTCCTCTGCATCTAAAAAACTTGGCTTTCTCTTTTGCTCTCGGTGTTACTTTTCTTCCAAACAGCTGCTCACTCTGTATAAATCGCAAATCCGCCCTACCATGGAATATTGTTCACACATCTGTGGTGGTGCCCCCAAAACCTCTCTCTCTCAGGCTTCTTGATTCCATTCAGAAGAGGGCAGTTATGTTAATTAATGATTCATCTCTAACAGAGTCTCTCCACTCGCTTTCTCATAGACGTACTGTTTCTGCTGCATGCCTCTTCTACAGATACTTCCATGGGCACTGTTCTTCTGAATTGGCTTCTATAATTCCCGCTCTCTCTTTCAAAACAGTCCGAACACGTGCCGCCACCAGCTAACATCCATTTACTGTCCAACTTCAAACCCACAGAGCCAACTTTTCATCTTCCTCATTTGTTCATTCAACTGCCGTTTTCTGGATCAACCTTCCTTCATACGTATTTCCTGAAAATTGCAATGTACAGAAGTTCAAGTCCAATGTCAACAAATATCTTGTTTCAACCTCCAACCCAAGCACGGTACTAAGTACTATAGGTTCTAATACCTCTCGTTTTTGGGGTTCACATAAAAAAACACACACACTAGTTATCCCGGAATCTTGTACTGAATTTTTTTCCACAAGAGACTTAACATTTTCAGTTTTAGTTTTCTTTTAAATGGGCCACAGGAATGTTTGCATATTTGAATGTTTCCATTATGAAGGAGAGAGCTCCTTTGAGGCTTTGCTTCAAAGAGTAACTAAATAACCTCTACTCTTGCTTGATAGAAAATTCCAAAAAACTCTACAGATTCATAAATGCTATTGCAATATATCATTGAGCCTTCTCTGGAAAAATAGGGAAACAATTCTTTTTCTAGATTTCTATTCCATGAAAAGACTCTGGTCCCAGCAGATTCTTCGACGTCAGTCTTGACCCTATGAACTCTGCAAACTCTTATCCAATTTAAATCTCCATGAAATCATAGAGTTTGCTTTATGTAAAGCTGGGTCCATTCACAAACATGTACTGAGTTGTGAATTTCTTCATCACAATAGTTTATATTCTGTAGACCACAAATATCAGATTCTTGTTTTGACACATATGTTCAAACACAAGGTGCATGTAGTACAGGTAGTTGAATCCATGGGGTTCTGACCTTAGGTTTGGAGCACACAATGCTCTCCTTGTTCTTCACATTATAACCCATTACATTTTTGGAACAAAAGTAGCAGTTGTTAATGTGATCCCGAGGTCCTTCCATACCATTGGGATTGTCAGATTTGATAACTTTTTTTTTACCACATTTCCGTAGTTGCAAACTTGTATATGTTTGCTACTATGGAGATCCAAATTTTATCCTGGTCACCTAATTTAATTTAATTTAAAATTAAATTAGGTGACCAGGATAAAATTTGATTGGAGTAAATGGGAAGGAAACTCGACATGGGGAACAAAATTTTTAAATCAACTAGATGACTGTTATTTATATTAACATGTCAGGGAAAGTACTAGAGAAAAGAATATCCTAGACCTCATCATCACCCATGAATCAGATGACATAACAGGGCTGACAGTAGAGGAACCAGTAGCAGGAAGTGATCACGGAGTTCTACGGTGGATGATGACGAAAGAGGTAGCAGAAGTAAAAGGCAAAGGAATTGGTTTTAATTTCAGAAAAGGAAATTACGATGCCTTAAGGTACTACATGGCCTCTATTAACTGTGTAGATATCGCGCAGAGAATGAATACATTTCAACTGTGGTATGCTTTTAAAACATTAATCACAGATGCCTTGAATGTATATACCATTAAAAACATACTCCACGAGGAGGGTTCCAAGTTGGATGAATAGTGAAGTTGCCGCATTACTTGAGCAGAAAAAGGTGTTATGGAAAGGTTACAGAGCAATAAAAAGTACTGAAGCCTATAACAGCTACAAGGTGATGTGTAATAGAGCCACAGAAAAGGTTCGACAGGCAAAGGCAGTTTATGAGAAATCACTAGCAAACAGAGCAAAGAGGGGGGGATAAAGAATTCTTCACATATATAAATGCCAAGAAGAGCAGGACAAACCAGATCGGACCTTTACGTAAGGGAAAGGGGATAGTATTAAATACACCAGCTGCCGTTGCAGATGAACTCAACAGTTATTTTGTATCGATATTTACAAATGAAGAGCCTTTTGTGGCAATGGGAAATTGTGGGAGCGAAGTTAAAAAATATGTAATTAATGATATTGAAATTTCACAAGATTATTTAATGAAAAAACTTTCGAGCCTACAGACCAGTAAGGCTTCTGGAGTTGATGGAATATACCCTATAATCTTAAGAGAGGCGGCAAGCGAGTGCATTGAACCATTGAGGCTAATTATGCGAGCATCACTAGACTCTGGGGAGATTCCCTTGGATTGGAAAAGTGCAAATGTATCTCCCATACATAAGGGTGGCTCTAAAATTGAAGTTGGAAATTATCGACCTGTCAGTCTGACTTCAGTTGTAGGGAAAATCATGGAGGCAGTGATCAAGGGTGGAATTCAGGATCATTTGGATCGAACTGAAATTCTCAAGGATACTCAGCATGGTTTTGTAAAGGGAAAATCATGTTTAACAAATCTGGTTCGCTATTTCGAAAGGGTCACTCACGAGCTGGATTTAGGGAATAATTTCGACATTGTTTATTTAGATTTCAGCAAAGCTTTTGACTCAGTCCCACATGAGCGGTTGCTTAATAAGCTGGAACAGGTTGGAATCACTGGGAAAATCCTTAGATGGATAGAAGGATGGCTTCAGGGCAGGAGGCAGAGGGTTGTGATAAATGGCTATTCCTCAGATTGGGTTGATATAAGAAGTGGGGTTCCCCAAGGATCAGTATTAGGACCACTGTTGTTTTTAATTTTCATAAACGACATTGATGAAGGGATAGAGGGCGTGATGTCTAAATTTGCAAATGATGTTAAAATTGGTAGAGTAGTTAATGATCACTGTCAAGCTGAGCTTCTTCAGGGAGACCTAGATAGACTTCAGGAATGGTCAGAAAAATGGCAGCTGTGCTTTAATCCAACAAAGTGTAAGGTATTACACCTGGGAAACAGTAATCCCAAAAAAAACTTATTCACTTGGTGGAGTTCAACTAAACCTAGTACTGGAGGACAGGGACTTGGGTGTTACGATACGGTCAGACATGAAATTCTCTGAGCATTGTAAACAGGTTGCAAGGAAGGCCTATGGTGTCCTATCGATGATCTATCGAACTTTTGCAAGTAGAGATAGGGACGTGATAATCCCACTATATAAGGCTTATGTTAGACCACACTTGGAATACTGTGTTCAAGTATGGAGACCGCACCTAAAGAAAGACATCGAGCTTCTTGAAAGGGTGCAAAGAAGGGTAACTCGCCTGGTGAGATCGGCAAAAGGGCGTCCTTATGAAGAAAGACTTCGAATATGTGGGTTGCAGAGTTTGGAAACTAGACACCTTAGAGGAGATTTGATTGAGGTGTTTAAGGCTCTGAGAGGCATCAGTAAAATGAATGAGGACAAAATTTTCAAGATTATAAATGATGCTAGAACTAGGGGACATAAATTCAAGTTACGGGGGGAAATGTTTAGATTGGACTGCAGGAAGTTTTATTTTAGCCAGCGAGTTATAAATTACTGGAATAAGTTGCCTTCATGGGTGGTAGAGGCCGACAGTTTGGGGAAATTCAAAGGTCATCTGGATAGTACTTTCGGGTAAGGGAAGCGCATAGGATGATAGGTTTAATTTCTGTTTTATTTATTTTTTATTTTATTTTTTTATTTATTAATTATTATTATTTAGTTATTTATTTTATTTTTTTTATTTATTAATTATTATTATTTAGTTATTTATTTTATTTATTTATTTATTTTTTTTTTTTTTTTTTTGTGTTTATCATTTTTTTGTTCGGATTTTTTTTTTTTTTTTTTGGCTGGTGCAACATAAGCCATAAGCTTTCTTGCACCATGCGGCTGTTACTAATACTAATACTAAAAATAAACACCATATACATCTTTCACAAATGGCAACATAGTTAACACAAATGTTATAAAATATATTTGGGATGTTCACCCAACCATGGATGCCATTGTCACCACAGAAGTTGAAAATCACATTAGAAGCATATACTAGTACGTATACTAGAAAATCACAGATATACTAGAAAATCACATTAGAAGCATATACTAGCACGACCAGCACCAGTAAACAACAGCAAGTAGAAAAAAAAAAAAACTTTGTAGGTACCTGACTGTTTATATATATATAAAATATACATATATACATAAAATATATTTTAAAAAAAAACAAGGAGTTGCCTTTTATTCGGTTAGTAGGATTTCTTCTTTACCAATTCTCCTTATGCGAATAAATTACGAAATGATGCGTTAAAACCAGATTACATAATTTAAAACTCATAATGTGTTCCTCACTATTGACACACAGGCAGTCCAATACCCCAGAATCACATTGGTGAGGCGCCTCCGTAGCCAGGTGGGAAGGAGCAGCAGTGCGTAGCACACGCTTCTTGATTAGACCGGGGTTCGAGCCCGTCACCACCAAATATGGAGGATGCGGAAAGGTCAGGGAATGA
Organism: Mastigoproctus giganteus; assembly: GCF_048544385.1. Taxonomy (NCBI): domain Eukaryota; kingdom Metazoa; phylum Arthropoda; class Arachnida; order Uropygi; family Thelyphonidae; genus Mastigoproctus; species Mastigoproctus giganteus. Next base: position 151,252,595 of record NC_143580.1, on the reverse strand, counting down.
CCACCGCATATCCCGGAGCAATATGGCCTTAGTTGCTAATGCTCCTAAAAACCAAACAACAAACAAACAACAATCACATTGGTGAACCTCAACTCGACCCTAGAAATATCAAAACCCCCATGCAACCTGTAGTGAAGGAAGACATTTTGTCATAAACATGGATTTGAAATACGAAAGAAATATTATTAAAATGAGATAAAAGTACAACAAAACAATGAATTTAAAATGCACTAAAAATTCTTCCCTTACAAGAACTAAAACTTTTCGTCAAGTGTCATGTTCACAGTACCATGAACATGACACTAGTGTTGCATGTAATTTATGGCCCGGTTTTGCTACTATTTTCATTTCTGTACTTCTAAAAAGTTGTTAAATTTGTCTATACCAATGCTCAACATACGGCATTGAAATAAAATATTTTTTATTAATCCTGTCATTATGTTTGTTATTGATTATTTTGTCTTTAGCTTCTAATTTAATGCTATTGATAGAGATAATCGGGTATCCTCTATTTAGGAACCTATTTAGGCAACCAGAGAGGGTAATACTCTCAATCTGATTATCAGCAGTGATCATTCGGGTATTAAGAATTTGCAAATAAAGGAACCACTAGGTGGCAGGAATCACAGTGTACTGATGTGGGATTTACTTAAAGATTTAATTACCATCAGGAGTAAAGGAAAAGGTTTTTGCTTCCGTAAAGGTGAGTACAGTGAGATCAACTGATGATGTTACCAAGAGTAAATTCTAAGTGGGAAGCATTCAAGGAATTAATCGTGGAAGCTACTAAAAGTTTCATACCTATTAAGAAATATTGTTCAAAACTAATGAGACTCATGACAGAGAAGAAAAATGCATGGGATGCATATCAATTATCAAGCGACTGAGAAGCCTATGGCAGATATAAGCTAGTCTGTAATCAGGTCACAAAGGAGGTTAGGCAGGCGAAGGCAGATTACGAGAAATCTTTGGCAAGGGATGGTCCACAGGGGCTGCACTCAGGGTTCTGTCCTGGGGCCGCTCTTGTGGAACCTGGTCCTAGACGAGTTCCTTAATTTGGATATTCCAAATGTTAAAACCCATGCATATGCAGATGACCTGGTTCTGATGCTGCAGGCTGACAGCCGGGCACGACTGGAGGCCATAGCAAACCGGGCCACTAGCGACTTGCAAAATTGGCCTAGTACAAATCTCCTTACTATCTCCTCAGAAAAAACAAGTTCAATACTTCTCAAAGGATTCCTTGACCCTACAAGACCACCGCAGATTAAGATAAATGGGAAAACCATAAAGTTGCTAACAGAAATAAAATACCTCGGAGTGATACTTGACAGAAACCTTAGCTTCACACCATATCTCTGCTACCTGAGAACAAAAATAAGAAGATATGCGAGCCTACTGGCCAGAGTCACTAGGAAAGATTGGGGCCTGAAGAAGAGAGCCCTTGGCATCCTCTATAAGGCATTCTTTATCCCAGCACTAGCCTATGCAGCTGGGACCTGGTACACAAAGACTAGCACAGCTCTCAACAAGAAAAAACTGGAGATGACACACCGATCGATATTGTTCATAATGACAAGAGCTTGCTGCACTGTGAGCACCCACGCGCTCCAGGTCCTGGCGGGATGCCTTCCCCTGGACTTGGAGATTGCGTGCTGGGGGTTGCTGTACCAACATTCCAAAGGAAAAATAGTCTCTCATATAGGATTCACCACAGACCCAACAAACTCCAAAACCGTGGAGAACAGACGGATTTTGCAACATGAAATCACTATGGCAAAATCGCTGGAACCTCACTAACAAAGGCTCCATTACTAAGAAGTTTATACCGGATGTAGGACAAGTTTATCCACTCTCCCCAGCCTGGTTTTTGCCCGGACTCAAAACTACCTACCTATTGGCCGGACATGGCTCATTTAGAAAGAGGCTATATGACTTTGGAATCCCAGCTACTCCACAGTGCTCCTGTGGACAGGAGGAGTCCTGGGAGCACCTGGTATGCGAGTGTGACCAATACGAGGACCTCAGATATCAACTATACACCAAGATTCACTCGCATCTTCGAAACCAGGAGGACATCGTTCTACAAGAGGAAGAGACCTACAAAGCATTCACACTTTTTGCGCAAAATCTGTTCACAAGACAACGGACCCTACCCACCTCTTGAGTGGAGGTATTCCAAAAGTTCACAAATCACGAGACAACAGCCATCCCTCAATGGCCCAGAGTAATGGAAACACAACTAAGACTGACTCAATTTGTTCAAAGACACCATAGAAGACCAGAAGAACCCCATCTTGCCCTGTTGGGCACCTGGACTAAAGGACATCCAAGGTTGTCATATGACTCAACATACACTGTTTCTCTCTTGAACGGTGCTTTCTTTCCCTTCCTTGGGGAGGGGGGCTTTGCCCCCACTCCTTCCCTTCCCCAAATATCTTCCCTCTGGTGGAGCACGGGCCTGCTCCACTGCAATCACGAGGCCATCCTCTCTATCAGCCCCATACTTCCTTTTCTTCCCTCCAGTCTTCACACCCCCTTTACTGTTGACTTTCACAGCATTTTCAGCCCTACGCGTCCAAATTTAACTACATCAAAATTTCCTGCCCGACCCATTTAGGCATATAGAAAATATTATTTCAGCCGTGTATAGCCCCTCGCAAGCATCTAAATTATTCTAACAAATGCTAATAACTAACCTCGAACAGCACTTTTTTTTTTTTTTTTTTTTTTAAGGTTCTAGACACTGAAATCCCAAGAAAGTAGGTGGCAGGACCTGCCAGAGTACTATATAAGTAACACCCGGCCGGCCTCCCCGTGGCGAGGTATGGTAACGTCGGGTCCCATTAGGGGCCCGGCGGCTAACAGGCCGGATGAACAAGGGCACAACATACTAAATACCACATGACCCATATACTTTTTAAATCCCTGGCTTGTCCGATACAGTGTACATATGCGGAGATGGGAGAAATCCCAGGAGCCGTTAGACCCAAATATACCTATACCTAAACATCATTGCTGACTAAGTACACCCTTTCGTGGCAACAGTCTTCCCCTCTGGCGATGACATCTTTCAGCAGGATATTGCGCTATGCCACAACGCCAAGATTGTTTGAGACTGGTTCGCGGAACATGAGGGAGAGTTCACGGTATTTCCCTGACCTCCAAATTCCCCAGACATCAATCCCATCGAGCATCTGTGGTTTGTGTAGGAACAGCAACTCCGATCTGCGGCATCTCAACCACAGACCTTACAGGAGTTAAAGGATCTGCTGGGTACATGTTGGTACCAGATGCCACAAGACATTTAGAAACCTTATAGCGTCCATGCCTCACCGGGTACCAGCTGTTTTGGCTGCACATGGAGGACCAACATCATATTAGGTAGGTGGTCATGATGTTTTGGCTCATCGGTGTATATATAACATAATAGCCACCTGACTATTTGTTGAGTTCGGCATTTACTAGAATCTAAAAGAAGTACTAAAAGAATGGCAAAGTGAGTGGTTTCGATTAATTCAATCAGTAAAGAAGTACTAAAGGAATGACTTAGCCATACTCAAAAATTTTTTTTTTTTTTTTTTGGCTGGTGCAGCATAAGCCTCAGGCTTCCTTGTACTATATGGCTAATAATAATAATAATAATTTGTGCTCTTCATCTACTTCATTCACACAGCTGAAACTTCTGATAGTTGTTTTTGGTTTTTTTTTTTTTTTATTTATTTATTTATCTTTTTTATTTCTCCACTGAAAATTCCAAAATATCTGTTAATTATTGCACAATTAGGAAAAATTCACATTAAGTGAATTTTTCCGGCATATAATCAACAATTAAGTTAAACTTAATTGTTGATTATATGCCGGAGTTTGTTGAAGTGTGCAGTTTTTAAATTTACATTTCACTCACCAACAGCACTAAAGGGCGTTTTAATTTCAAAAGTTAATTAGAAAATATATCTTTTAATAAAAAAAAATGGAATTTTTGCAGTTATGTTCAGAAAAGATTGAAAGTAAAGATGCCATCAGAAAAGTGAACAATTTTGAATTATTTTTTGCTTATTTATCAAATCTATTCCCGTGGTCTTAGTTGACCCCTTGCGATCAGAGGAAGAACAATCATTTTGGTGTTTGCTAATTGGTTAAGATTTTATTAATTTGTCTTGCTTCAAAGCCTCCTGTAGACTACATGTGGATTTGAACACAAGTTACTTCTGATTGCATATTTCAGTTTGTTAACTTTGAAAAGTGCTCGTATGTCTTTTCTCAGAATTTCTGTCCTCTTCTTTAAAGGAAAAAAATTTGGATTGCAAACAGAATGGTGAAACGTCTAGTGAAAGCTGGCTGATAACTCTATGAATGTTTTTGCAGCAAATATGTTCATGTTCCTCTCTAGTCTGGCTTGAATTAAGCAATTTGCATGTTTCTTTTAAATGTTATACCAACATTTGAAAACCTGAATGTAGATCTTCACTGCAGTGTGCCCCATATTCTTGTAATGTGAGGTAATTACTCTTAGATATGTTGAATATCGTGCCAATTTATTTCCTCGACTGTTTTCAAATCTTCCACTTCCATTTTGGAAGGTGCTTGCTATAAAAGACTAAACCAGAAGAATGATTTTGACTTAGCCATAGGTATTTTTAGTGTCAAACTCATGGAGACCTAATACAAGAGTAGATGCTATTCTTCAGTGAAGAAGTACCTTATTACTGCATTTGACTATATAGTGCACAGAAGAATGCTATGCTTATAAATGCTGGGGTAGTACAAATTTCATCAGTTGGTAGTGCATCATTTCAAATTTGAAATTTTTTGTAGACAAGTTTCCAGTACTTGGCATCACATCAGATAAAGAAATATTTGAAGCAGTTTTTCAGAATCAGTTCTACCAATTTTAGTGTGGGCACCTACCAGATGCCATTATGAAAGAAGTGATCTACACTGGTTCTTGGTTGGGGAACTGATAAGAACACAAGGAAACTTGAAATATAACAGATTATCCCAAGCCTTGCTTGGCATTTTACCAATACCTCAGCAATACAGCGTATGAGAAAATATTCATCCAAGTGCCCCAGGGGCTCACATCTGGTGAGTATGGGCGTGGCACACCCAGGGTCCTGAACTGGATATCATCATTCTTCTTTTTCTTGGTGATTCCCTTCTCTCTCTCTCTCTCTCTCTCTCTGGATAATTCAGAATTTTTTTTTTTTTTTTTTTTTTTTGGCTGGTGCAGCATAAGCCTCAGGCTTCCTTGCACCATATGGCTAATAAAAAGGTGGGGGGGAGGCTGCAAAATTGGGAACTTTTGCTTTTGAAATTAAAAAATTTGAATTTTGAGTCCAAAATCTGGATTTAAAAAAAAAAAAAAATCCCCTTCTTTCCTCCTTGCAGTTGCTTTTACAGTCACCAAATATCCATATTTTCGAAATTTGCAGCTATGTTATACCTAACCACTTGATTAACCCACGCAAAGACAGAAAATGGAATTATCTGTAACATAGATCCTTTTTGTCTAAGCTCTGTTACCCTTAAAGATGGGTGTGCTTTTTTTTAAGCGAAAGTAAAATGGTTTGCAACGTTATATTTTCGCCATTTAAGTAAATAATTAAGCACTTTGTGATAATGATGTCAAATTGTACTAATCGAAGCATAGTACTATTATATGTATATTGTATTTTTTGTATTCAAAGTAATAAAAAAAGTTTATTTAAATTTTTAAAAATCAGTTTAATTGGATTTTTTTTCCTTGCATTCAAATTGTGCAGTTAGGTCTATCATTGTCCTGGAAAAACTTTCACTTCTGACTGACTAGTGCCAGGTAGCATTCGTGCAAAGCAATTTAACTTGTTGATAGTAGAGATTGGTGTGAATAATGTGCCTATCTGGAATTAATTCAAACTGATATCTAATCAGGATTGGAAGTGTAGCTTCATTTGGATTCATCTGTTGGCATTGTTGGTTTGGGTTGTTGAAGAAGAATGCTTAAATGGTTTGTTATACTGTTAATCCCTGCAGAACAAGTTGATACCTTCTGCTGACTTGCATATGCAAGAGCTTATAACAAAATCAGCTTCCATAACTTCTTTCAGTTCCTCATGGAGATTTTTGTCACAGTCATTAATTTATTTTGAATTATTTGACTGTGTGTCAAATGATTTCATTTAACCATATCTTTCGTGAATTTTGGCCATAAGTACAGCCTAGTTCATATTTGTAAGCAACAGTTATCAAGGTATATTTTGAGCACGTGTTCAAAGCAGTTCTTGGGGTTTGATTATACACAAATAATATCTCATTTTATTTTCAAGAATGAGATGTTTAACATGATGTATATAACAATTAAACTTCTTAATTATAAAAACAATAAAACAAATACCATTATTAGGACTAGCAAAAATATATGCCAGTGAGTTCTTCGGTTGAAAATTGAGGGTTACGACCCCCAAAACGTATTCGATTTGGTTTTAAAATTTTGAATCAGAGTTGGTCATAGTCATAAAATAATGATGATCTCATAAAGAAGTGGAGTCCTATTTCACTGCAGGTGTTGCAATAGTTTGAGAAAACAATGCTACTGCATTATGTTTTTCCTCTTTTTACTATGTGAGGGGCGCCTCCATAGCCAGGTGGGCAGGAGCAGCAGTGTGTAGCACACGCTTCTTGATTAGACCGGGGTTCAAGCCCATCACCACCAAATACGGAGGATGCGGAAAGGTCAGGGAATGAACACCGCATATCCCGGAGCAATATGGCCTTAGTTGCTAATGCTCCTAAAAACCAAATAACAAACAAACTATGTGAGGACACTTTTATCCTTTTGTTGACAAAGTTTGAGCTTATTAGAAATTCAGAATTCAATCGGAAGTTAATATCATTTTTATTCAAATTACATCAAGAAAGTGAATCCGTATTCATTAAAAACTTAACGGAACTGTTGTGACTTGTTTCGGAACAGTCTGGTTCCCTAATCAGACACCAGGCAGTCTCAATTAGCAACTTTATTTTGAGCAGTGAGTAAAATGTATTGAATGTAAATGAACAGTTAATTGATGTGCAGAAGATAACTTCTGGTTGAAAGGTAACATTCATTCATTCATTGGCTGCATTGTTACTATTGTTGTTGTTATTTGGTTTTTAGGAGCATTAGCAACTAAGGCCATATTGCTCCAGGGATATACGGTCGTCATTCCCTGACCTTTCCGCATCCGTATTTGGTGGCTCATGGGTGTTACTATTCTGCAGTTTACTAAAGAAATAGGATACTGTTTCAACACAAGTATTGAAATAAAATAAAAGAGGCCTCTGTTCCCAGGATTCATACTGAAAGAAAATTAAACCACGCTGAAAAATACAGATCAGCACGGTTTATTAAGATGCTCAATAAACTACATTAAAATTAAAGTAGTTGAAATAAATATAAAACACCAATAGCTTTCGAACATAAGTTGCCCTTCCTCAGCTGGAAGTGTTAACACAAAACTAAAGAATGCCATAGCCAGTATGCTGGTCATGCGAGGTGAACCGTGCAACACAGGTGCAAACAACTAGCAGCTGGAAGTAGAGGATTGTGGTTGTAACTGCAAAGGGTTTGCTGTGTGCGCCAACATTTATCGTTCAGAAGGATGGTTGCTTCGATGTTGGGATGGATGCGACCTCCTCTGTTCCGGTTAAAGGAATCGTGACAACACAAGATGTGGAGTGATTCTAACCAAGCACATTGACTGTAGTGACCAGATTGGTCAATAAATGTAATGTCGAACCGTAGGACGATGTCGTGCTGGGAAGACCAGAAGTGGTCTGCAATCATTGAGTGTTTTAGATCAAAGTAGTAGCTTGCTCTCTCGTGCTCAGAGACCTGATCCTTGAGCCGTCTGCAATCTCGGCAGGAAATGTGGTACACTGAACTGCTCGCAAGGGTGGGAATCGGTGTTTTTATTATTGAGACGAGGAACCACAGTTTCCTGCCTAGAAGCTGCAAGCACTTTATCCCGTAACTCAGTAAAACCTTTGAGAGGTTCAGGAGAGGTTCATTCCCTGCAGGTCGGGAGACCAACTTTTGCAACACCTGAACTCTCTTTCGCTCTTTATTCAGTTCACCATTGAACTGAAGTTGGACGATACCCTTGTTCGGCCAAGGGAACTTGTTTAAAGACCTCAGTCTATTGCAAACCGATGTGTGCTGGCCACTTCACCAACTACCGGTCAGCACATGCTCACAGTCAACTTCTTAGTACAGTGCGAGCCCTACTAACCCATGCCTGGACCCACTCCAGTTCTGTGCATGGGAGGTGGTGCGCTGAGATTACTAGGGTAAAGGCAGATCTGGCCAAATGTTGTTACCCTGCCAGTGATGTGCAGCAAACCCTAGGGCCACATGTAGTGATGACCCCGCCTCAACCGCCTTTATCCCATACTACCCGAACCTGTCACTCTCAAAGAGTTTACAGAGTTACGGGATAAAGTGCTTGCAGCTTCCAGGCCGGGAACTGCAGTACCTTGTCTTGAGGGTAAAGACACAGGTCCCGTTGCAGAGTGATTCGGAGTGATGCTGAGATTGCACTGGCTACTACATTGGTGAATCTGGCAGAAGGATCACGGATCGGGTCTCTAAGCATGAGAGTGTAATGTGCTCTGCTGATTTAAAATACTCAGCGATCACAGAGCCTTCTGGTCTACCCAGCATGACATCGACCCACGGCACGACTTTACAATTATTGGCCAATCTCGTCATTACCGTCAACATATATGGTTCGAATCATTCCACATCTCGTGTTGTTGTGATTCCTTTAACCAGAACAGAGGAGGTCACATTCATCCCATCATTGAAGCAGCCATCCTTCTGAATGATAAACGTTGTTGCACACAGCAAACCCAAGCTTTGCAGTTACAACCGCAAGCCTCTACTTCCATCTGCTAATTGTTGTCTACACCTCACCTATCTCAAGCAGTTCCCCTCACATGACCACCTGACATGTGGTTATGTGACCACGTTCGACTGTTGATGATCCTGCTCAGATAGCAAACAAACTGAATGAGTATTTTGCATCTACATTCACACATGAGGAATTATTAAGGTTTGAAAATGGCAGCATGTTATCAAATTGTAGCAGAATACTTAATGATTTTGTAATAACTGAAAGCAAAGTGGAGGAGAAATTGTTGAAGTTAAACATAAGAAAAGCACCTGGGGTGGATGGGATCTATCCAGTTATATTAAAGGAGGCGGCAAAGCAACTAAGCAAACCCTTAGCCATAATTATGAGAGCATCCTTGGACTCAGTGGAGGTTCCCACGGACTGGAGATGTGCAAATGTATCCCCAATTCACAAAGGGGGATCAAAGGGCGACACGAGTAATTACAGACCAGTTAGTTTAACTTCTGTTCTGGGTAAAATAATGGAGTCACTGGTTAAAGATGCATTGCAGGATCATCTAGACAAGACTGCAGCAATAATTCGGACACAGCATGGGTTTGTTAAGGGAACGTCTTGTCTGACAAATTTGATAGGATATTATGATGTTGTTACAAAGGAACTGGATGCAAAAAATAATTTTGATATCATATATTTGGATTTCAGGAAAGCTTTTGACACTGTTGCGCATGGAAGACTATTGTACAAATTGGAGCAGAATGGTATTAAGCGTAAGTTGCTACAATGGATAAAAGGATGGTTAAGTGGGAGAAGACAGAGGGTGTTAATCAATGGGTGCTGCTCTTCGTGGACTAATGTTATTACTGGAGTCCCACAGGGTTCGGTGTTAGGTCCACTGTTGTTTTGTATATTTATCAATGATATTGATGAAGGTATATCAGGCTTAATGTCGATGTTTGCTGATGATACAAAGGTTGGCAGTGTTGTTAATGACAGTAATGGCAGTGTGCTAATGCAACAGGATCTAGATAATTTGGGCAGATGGGCTAAGAAGTGGCAGAAGATTAACCTTGACAAATGCAAAGTACTGCATATGGGTAGAAGTAACCCCAGAGAAACATACCAACTGTGTGGTACTACACTTAAGGTGGTAGAAAATGAAAAAGACCTGGGAGTAATTGTGCAGTCAGATATGAAGTTTTCTGAGCAATGCAGACAGGCTGCCAGGGCAGGTCATGGGGTTTTGTCAATGATATATAGGAATTTTGCTAGCAGGGAGAAGGAGGTGATTGTCCCTCTGCATAAGGCAATGGTCAGGCCACGCCTTGAGTGCTGCATACAGGTCTGGAGGCCTCATTTTAGGAAGGATGTAGATTTACTTGAGCGTGTACAGAGAAGGGCGACAAGATTGGTGAGGAGAATGAAGGAATCCTCTTACCAGGAGAGGCTTAAGTTCTACAAATTGCAGCAGCTGGAGACTAGGCACCTGCGAGGTGATCTGATTGAGGTGTATAAGGCCTTGAATGGGTTGAGCACACTGAATTCTGATGGTATCCTTCCACTTGTTCAGATTACGAACCTAAGGGGGCATAAATTCAAATTAAGAAAAGACAGATATAGAATATATCTGCGGAAATTTGCCTTTAGCCAGCGGGTGGTTAATTGCTGGAACAAACTTCAATCTGTCGTTGTGGAAGTTGACAGGTTAAATAAATTTAAGGAGAAACTGGACAGGCATTTGGAGGGAATGGTGTGTTTTTTTTTTTTTTTTTTTGGATGATGCTGCATAAGCTCATACACTTGCTTTCTTGCATCACATGCCACTACTACTACCATACCTGTTATGGCATTCTTTAATTTTGTATTAATGCTTCCAGCTGAGGATGCGCAACTTATGTCCAAAAGCTATTGGTGTTATATATTTATTTTAACTAATTTTAACGTGTTTATTGAGTGTCTAAATAAACCGTGTTGATCTGTATTTCTCAGCATGGCTTAATTTTATTTCCGTATTGAAATAGTTTTGCGAAAAACAACACTACGCTGCATAATGTTTAACTGTCATTGCTGCCTGGGTGGAACAGTTTTGTCTCTCCAGTGATAACAATAAAGGTTGAGCTCACATACTTTAGAAAAAGACTACATATATTCATGAGTTAGTTAACCTGAAATAATGTTTAGATTAAAATTAATACAAATATCATTTTTAATAAATGAACAAATTCACCAAGAAGGTGAATCTGTTATTTATCAAAGGACTGCTATAACCTGATCATCATCAGATAAGCGACAGCCTCAGTTAGCAGTCTTGTGTTGAGCAGTGGATAAATTTCAAATCTAAATGAGCAACCAATTAGTGCATGGGAAAAAAATTCAGATTGAAAACAACTTCAGTTATGGATATATCTGTAACTTAAGTTTATTCAGGGAAAGCAGTTTCTGAAGAGCATAAACACAAGCTGTGTCCCGTGCATTGACGGACAATTGTATCCCCAGGCAGTAAACACAGAAAAGCATAATGTAGAGTGGCATTATTTATTTATTTATTTATTTTATTTTTTGTCAATCTGTTTCAGTATCTTTTGTGAAATAGTATCATGCAGCAATTTAGTAATAGAGGTTATATTATATATGTAACAAAAGTTACATTTTCATTCAGAAGTTTACTTCTGCTCATTTAGATTCAATATTTATTCACCCCTTGATACGTTTGCTAATTGAGGCCGCCTGTTGTCTGATGATGGCAACAGATAGGTCTAAAACTTATAACAACAGTGCTTTCAAGTTTTTGAAGAATAAAGGAGTCGCTTTCTTGGTGATTTTATTCAATTAAATAAATATCTATTTATTTATTGTGTCAACTGAATGCATAATTGACTGGAGACAAGAAACCCTTTATGGCCATGGCTAGAAGTGTTTGCATTAGATCACAGAGATACATAAATAATAACAATAATAATAATAATAAAAACACACACACATAACAGCCCTACAAGTTAGAAGATAGGATGGCATCAGTGGACTCCAGAGAATATACTCAACATTGACTTGCTGAATGCGTTTGAGTGAGGGATAAGGAAAAGATTCAGTTAGAATGAGACATTCTAGTTCATTGGTGGGGGGGGGGGTCAGACAACCTTATCCAAAATAGAAAAGGCTTACCAAACCAAACATTTGAGAAGAGTTTGGAAACTGCCTGTAATGGGAAATCTCGTAATGAAGAATTAACTTTTAACACATTAGCAAGACTTTTGTGTATTTCTTGGATGACTGTTTTGTACATGTTAGAGAGGCAACAAGAAGAAAAATGATCAAGAGTCTGGTTATCAGCAGTGATTCTTCATGCATCAAGAATCTGCAGTTAAAACGCCCACTGGGTGGCAGTGATCAGTGCTACGGAGGCAGTGGGGACGCCTCCGTAGCCAGGTGGGAAGGAGCAGCAGTGCGTAGCACACGCTTCTTGATTAGACCGGGGTTCGAGCCCGTCACCACCAAATATGGAGGATGCGGAAAGGTCAGGGAATGACCACCGCATATCCCAGAGCAATATGACCTTAGTTGCTAATGCTCCTAAAAACCAAATAACAACAACAACATAGTAATGTGGGATTTAATTAGCATTAGTGGAGGCATATGATGCAAGAAAGCAGGCTTATAGAGCATCAGCCAAAAAAAAAAAAAAAACACACCTTCCCATTTCACCCATCCATTCACTCCAAAAGTTTTTACAGTTCTTCCTTGAATTTATTTAGGCTATCAAATTCCACAGTGACTGATGGAAGTTTGTTTCAACAGTCAATTATCAACTGGCTAAAGGCAAAATTTCCACATATCTGTCTACAACTGTCTTTCTTCAAGTTGATTTATGCCCCCTCAGATGTGCAACCTGAGCAAGAGGAAGAATCCCATCAGCATTGAGCTTGTTCAAACCATTCAAGGCCATATGCATCTCAATCAGATCACCTCGCAGGTGCCTAGCTTCTAGATGTTGCAATTTGCAGAGCTTGGTAGGAGCAACTTTTTGCTCCCCTCACCAATCTTGTTGCCCTTCTCTGTACTCATTCCAGTAGCTCTAAATCCTTCCTAAAATGAGGCCTCCAGACCTGTATGCAGTACTCAAGGTTTTTTCCTGACCATTGCCTTATTGCCTTATACAAGGGGATAATCACTTCCTTATCTCTGCTAGAAAAATTCCTCTATATCATTGACAATATCCCATGAGCTGCTCTGGCAGCCTGTCTGCATTGCTCAGAAAACTTCATATTTGACTGCAGAATTATCTCCAGGTCCTTTTCATTCTCCACTACCCGAAGTGTGGTACCACACAGTTGGTGGGTTACTCTGGGGTTACTGCTTCCCGTGTGCAGTAGTTTGCATTTGTCAACTTTAAACTTTAGTTTCTCAGTCCGCTCAACTTTTCTAGATCCTTTTGCAGTATCGTACTGTCATTAACAACCCTGCCAACCTTCGTATCATCTGCAAACTTGGACTTCATCAATATCATTGATAAATATAGAAAACAACAAGGGGCCCAACACTGAACCCTGAGGACTCCACTAATAACATTAGTCCATGACGAGCAGTGCCCATTGGTTACTACTCTCTGTCTTCTCCAACTCAACCATCCCTTTATCCATAGCAGCAATGGGTCTGGCCTAAAATCCCGACAGTATTTAGTTTGTAAAAATTTACCTTATTAGATTAATTTTGTATAAAGAATATTAAAAATAACAATTTTAACAACAAATACCTGTCTCGATTTTAGGATCTTATTTTCTGTTACAGAAACAAACTGTTTTAAAATATGATTAGCAAATAAAAACAGCTTAATTAATTTTACTTTATTATATTTCACTTAATTTGTAATTTTTTAAGTCTAAATTTGGTATTTGTATAGGACGTTGGAGCAATAATTATAGGTACAGCATTGAAATGCTAAAGTTAAAAAAACTTGAAATAAGAATACTTTTTGGAATATGAAAATTTAGAGTAATATATTTTGACAGCTGCATAGCATTTGTCATAAATATCATTAGTTTTTCAAGTTTTTGAAGAATAAAGGAGTCGCTTTCTTGGTGATTTTATTCAATTAAATAAATATCTATTTATTTATTGTGTCAACTGAATGCATAATTGACTGGAGACAAGAAACCCTTTATGGCCATGGCTAGAAGTGTTTGCATTAGATCACAGAGATACATAAATAATAACAATAATAATAATAATAAAAACATTTCTTTGACAAGTACATTAAGCATGACCATGGGCGCCTGCAGGATATTTTGAAAGTGGTAACAGGAAAAAATATCCCCGGAAAATATATTCCATTTTCTTCTTATATAGATACAGCATTGTTCTGAAGCCACATTTACCGAGGGAAGCTAGCGGTGTGATAGAGTGGTTTGAAGACAATTATATATGTGGAAGAATTAGACAGTATATGCGTAATGGTACGGTAATTTGTGGTCCACCAACATTATGGTCCATATACGATTTCATTCATCTGGAAATTCCAAGCACCCAAAACAGTATTGAGGCTTGGCATAGAAGATGGGAGTATAGTATAATAATAATAAGAAGAAAATGGGATTTCTTGTTAAAGATTCTGCAGTGGGAGAGGAAAGAATTCTTCTATTGACAACAAAAGTAAATATTCAACACCTATCATGGGCTCAATATTGGATTATGGATGGTACATTTAAAACTGTTCCCACAATTTTTTTTTTTCAATTATATACAATACATGCACCCGTCGGTAATGAAAACTCTCAAATGCTTCCTTTAGTTTGTGCTGATGACTAATAAGAGTGAAGAAGATTATAAACATTTGTATCTAGATATGATTGACTTTGCAGAAGAAAATTAAATTGGATTGAGACCACAGGCCCTATTAACTGACCTGGAATTAGCTGCAATAAGTACCTCCAAAGGTGAGTTCCCTAATGTGTCTAATAATGTCTGTTTTTTTACACCTAGGACAAGGTGTTTGGAGAAAAATTCAAGCAAGTGGACTGGCATCTCATGCACCGATGAAGAATATGGTTTACTGCTTTGACATTTGTGTGCCTTGCCATTTATTTCTTCTGATGAGATACCCCAAGCATTTAATGTTCTGAAGCCACATTTACCGAGGGAAGCTAGTGATGTGATAGAGTGGTTTGAAGACAATTATATATGTGGAAGAATTAGACGGTATATGCGTAATGGTACGGTAATTTGTGATCCACCATTATTTCCACCAACATTATGGTCCGTATATGATTCCATTCAACTGGAAATTCCAAGCACCCAAAACAGTATTGAGGCTTGGCATAGAAGATGGGAGTGGAGTGTATAGTTAGACGAGCACATATTGGCATATATAGGATCATCGAGGAATTTCAGAAAGAACAGCAAGAAGTCGATAACCAGGCTGAATGCATACTTCGTGGTGAATCCTGTCCAGATGGCAACAGTCGAGAGAGAAACAAGATAATGAGGGTTGTGAACAATCGTGAAAATAGATTACAATATATCTTTATAATTATTATTTTATTGTGTGGGGGGGGGGGGATAATTCAGGAGGAATAGTAAATATTTTGGGAGGTTATAGTATCCATTATTCTGAGTAAACGAGTTCATATAACTCATGTGTCCAATTCTCAATGGATACAGTGATACAGCTGTTTGAAACTGTCGAGCACAAAGTCATTATGAGAGATATTAAAGAACGATAAATGACTTATTGTTTGTATTTATTGACTTTTTGAATTATACAAAACACAGATAATTGACAAATTTTTACAGTTCACAATAAATGTTCGAAAATCCCACTGCCAACCTCAATGGCAACCCCGGAGGACGGAACATGTTGTTCCGTCCTCCGGGGGTCATCTTGGCATTCCTTTATGAGGGCAGCAGTATCCAAAATGCAGGTGAGCAATTTGTCTCTTGTATTCACCTTTTCTTTGTATACTGTGCTTTTCATCCATCCCCACAACAGAAATCTAACGAGTGAGGTCTTCAGACCTTGGTGGCCAATGAACAGGACCACCGCGACCGATCCATTTTTCAGAGAAAGTTCAATCTAGATATTGTATCACTAGATGGGTATAATGTGCAGGAGCTCCATCATGCTGAAAGTACATACCAATCTTTATAGCTAAGGGAACATCCTCCAATAGTAGTGGAAGTTCGTTTTTCAGAAATTCTATGTAAATGGGCCCTATAACATAATTTTGTAACTCAACAGGCCCAATCAACTGATTGTCGATGATGCTGCACCACACATTTACAGAGAAGCAATGTTGAAAATTTTTCTACAGTGTCATGTGGAATTTCGTCTGACCACATATGAGAGTTACGGGTGTTGTTGATAGCGTCACGGGTGAAAGTAGCTTCATTGCTGAACAGTATTAATGGAATTAATAGGTGATTAGCATTTACCCACAGACAAAATTCCAGTTGCTGGGCGTCATCTCCTGGTTGAAGGGGTTGCACCTATTGTATGTGAAATGGATACAAGCTGTGCTCACGTAATGTTCACCATATCCTTGTATGTGGAACACCGATACGTGTAGAAATTCTTCGTCAGTAGAACGTAGTAGGACTACGTTCTACCGACTAAACAATGTGTTCCATTTCATCCACCTTTCGTTCATTTGCACGTTCAGAAGAAATATGAGTGCTGGGAACTGTACCAGTCTTATACAGTTTGGTGTAAACACTAGTAAACGCCCTTGAATCCAATAAATTTGCAGTTAGGAAATGGTTGACGGTATTCTCTACAAGCAGTAGTAGCACTTCAACCACAAACACCATATCAGCATATTCAGAATGTGTGAAGCATGCAGCATTCTTAACAGCACTCCTAACTCCAAACAGCATCAGGTTATAACTGCTTTTTGGTCACATCTGATTCAGGCAGCTGTGCGGTCCAGTTTCAAACGGCTGTATTTCCATATCCATTAAGAATTGAACACATGTTTATATGAACTTTTTTACTCATAGTAATCAATACTATAACCTCCCAAAATATTTATTATTCATCCTGAATCACTGTGTGTGTGTGTGTGTGTGTGTGTGTGTGTGTGTGTGTGTGTGTGTGTGTGTGTGTGTGTGTGTTAATATGACATAAAATATTATCATATACTGTAATGTTTTTAGCAGCTGTTTTTATTACATGAAAAATATTTTTTATTGCAAACTCTAACTTTTTTTTTTTTTTTTTTTTTAAATACAATCGGTATGCCAGGATTTTCGGCAGCACTGAGCAGCAACCTGCCCTTAATGTCATACTGCTCCAATTCGAACAATAGTCTTCCATGTGCAACAGTATCAAAAGCTTTCCTGAAATCCAAGTATATGACATCAAAATTATTTTTGGCATCCAGTTCTTTTGTGACCACTTTATAGTATCCAGTCTAATTTGATCAGGCAAGACTTCCCTTTAACAAACCCATGCTGTGTCTGAACATTGCATGTACACCAATGCTAGGAGTTTAGTAAATAAATTTGATGAATTTGAGGTATTGCTCAAAACATCAAAGGCAGATATTGTTGGGATATCAGAGACGTGGTGTCACACAGATATAAGGAATGCAGAACTGGAATTTGGGGAGTACAACGTCTACAGAAAGGATAGACTGGATAGGAAGGGAGGAGGGGTTATGCTATTAGTTAAGAAATACATAAAATCCAAGGAAGTGAAGCCAGTGTACATCGCTGGACAGTGCAGTGTCGAGTCAGTTTGGTGTGACATAAGCACTGGGAGATCAAAATTGAGAGTAGGAGTGTGCTATAGGCCTAATGACTCTGATGAGTATAATAAGAAATTGTACAGGGAAATAGAGTGGGCCAGTAAATCAGAGAGTCTTATAATGGGAGATTTTAATTTCCCAGATATTGACTGGAATTTGGGGTCTGGTCACTCACACACTAGCAAGGCTTTTGTGGATTTATTGGATGATTGTTTTCTACATCAGCATGTTCGGGAGGCAACTAGAGGGAGGAATACTCTTGATTTGATTATCAGCAGTGATTCTTCATGCATTAAGAATCTGCAGATAAATGAACCACTAGGTGGCAGTGATCACAGTGTGCTGAAGTGGGATTTACTCAAAGAGGTAACTACCATTAGGGGTAAAGGGAAGGGTTATTGCTTTCGTAAAGGCAACTACGATGGACTGAGACAGTATTTAAATTCTATACAGTGGGACCAACTGATGATGTTACCAACAGCAAATGCAAAATGGGAAGCATTCAAAGAACTTATCTTGGAAGCTACTAGGCTTTACATACCAACTAAGAAATATTGTTCAAGGTTTAGGCCTAAATGGATGTCAGATGAACTAATGAGGCATATGGCAGAGAAGAAACATGCATGGGATACATACAAATTAACACATGACACAGAAGCCTATGATAGATACAAGTTGATCTGTAACCAAGTTACCAAGGAAGTTAAGCAGGCGAAGGCAGATTACGAGAAATCTTTGGCAAGGGATGCAAAGAAAAACAGCAAAGAGTTCTTTACTTATGTAAACTCTAGAAGGAAGGGGATGAATCAGATTGGTCCACTTGATATCGATGGGTCAACTGTTGATGATCCTGCTCAGGTAGCTAACAAACTAAATGAATATTTTGCATCGACATTCACACATGTCGAGTTATTTAGCGAGGGGAAAGCCAGAGGTGTATTCAACTCTAGCAGTAAGCTAGAGAATCTTGTAATAATTGAGAGTAAAGTGGAGGAGAAATTGTTGAAGATAAACACAAGAAAGGCACCCGGTGTGGATGGGATCTATCCAGTTATATTAAAGGAGGCAGCAGAGGAAGTAAGCAAACCCTTAGCCATAATTATGAGAGCTTCCTTGGACTCAGGGGAGGTACCCACAGACTGGAGATGTGAAAATATGACCCCCAATTCACAAAGGAGGATCAAAGGCTGACACAAGTAATTATAGACCTGTGAGTTTAACTTCTGTTCCAGGAAAATTAATGGGGGCACTAGTTAAAGAAGCACTGCAGGATCATTTAGACAAGACTTCAGTTATAGCTCGGACACAGCATGGTTTTGTTAAGGGGAAGTCTTGCCTGACCAATTTGATTGGATACTATGATGCAGTCACAAAGGAACGAGATGCAGGAAATAACTTTGATATTATATACTTGCATCTTAGAAAGGGCTTTTGATACTGTTGCACATGGAAGACTGCTGCACAAATTGGAGCAGTTTGGCATTGGAGGCAAATTGCTGCTGTGGATAAAGGGGTGGCTGAGGCGAAGAAGACAGAGAGTGGTAATCAATGGCCACTGCTCGTCGTGGACTAATGTTATTAGTGGAGTCCCTCAGGGCTCAGTGTTGGGTCCATTATTATTTTCTGTATTTATAAATGATATTGATGATGGAATATCAAGCTTAATGTCGAAGTTTGCAGACGATACAAAGGTAGGCACGTTTGTCAAGGACACTACTGACACTATGCTGCTGCAACAGGATCTGGAAAGGTTGAGCAGATGGGCTGAGAGGTGGCAAATGAAGTTTAACATTGACAAATGTAAAGTACTACACATGGAAAACAGCAACCCCAGAGCAACGTATCAACTCTGTGGTACTACACTGACAGTGGTAGAGAATGAAAGGGACCTGGGGGTGGTTGTGCAGGCAGATATGACGTTCTCTGAGCAGTGCAGACGGGCTGCAAGAGTAGCTCATGGTGTATTGTCAATGATATATAGGAATTTTTGTAGCAGGAATAAGGAGGTGATTATTCCCTTGTATAAGGCAATGGTCAGGCCACACCTAGAGTACTGTATACAGGTCTGGAGGCCTCATTTCAAGAAAGATGTAGAGCTGCTGGAACGAGTACAGAGAAGGGCAACAAGATTAGTGAATGGAACAAAGGGGTGCTCTTACGAAGAAAGGCTTAAGTTTTGCAAATTACAGTGTCTGGAGACTAGGCACCAACGAGGTGATCTGATAGAGGTGTATAAAGCCTTGAATGGTTTAAGCATGCTCAATGCTGATGGGATTCTTCCTCTCGCTCAGAATAATCACCTGAGAGGGCATAAATTGAAATTGAGGAAAGACAGATGTAGGATAGACGTGCGGAAATTTGCCTTTAGCCAGCGGGTGGTTGGTTGGTGGAACAGACTTCCATCCCTTGTCGTGGAAGTTGATAGCCTAAATAAGTTTAAGGCTCAGCTGGACAGGTATTTTGAACGAACAGAGGGGTGAAGTGGAAGTGGTTTTTTTTTTTTTTTTTTTGGCTGATGCTGCATAAGCTTACTTTCTTGCATCAAATGCCTCTACTAATGCTAATGCTAATAACTGCAGTCTTGTCTAGATCATCCTGCAGTGCTTCTTTAACAAGTGACTCCATTATTTCCCCCAAACAGAAGTTAAACTATCAGGTCTGTAATTACTCGTGTCACTTTTCAATCCCCCCCCCTTTGTGAATAGGGGATACACTTGCACATCTCCAGTCTGTGGTTACCTTCTCTGAATCCAAGGTTGCTCACATAATTATGGCTACTGGTTTACTTACTTCTTTTGCTGCCTCCTTTAATATAACTGGATTGATTCCATCCACACCAGGTGTCTTTCTTATGTTTAACTTCAAAAATTTCTCCTCCACTTTGCTCTCAGTTATTACAAAATCATGTAGCCCCTTGTTAGTTTTATTAAACTTTTGACACTCCCCTCCCTAAATAACTCCTCATATCTGAATGTAGATTCAAAATACTCATTCAGTTTGTCAGCTTCCTGAGCAGGATCATCAACAGTCGAACCATCGATGTCACGTGGACCAATTAAAGACATAACTACTGTGAAGAGTAAAGGCTCTTACTTTTGTAAGGGTGACAAAATTTGCAGACACTTTTTAAATTGTGTTCAGTGGGAGACCAACTGATGATGTTACTGACAGCAAATTTTAAATGGGAAGTATTCAGGAAAGTAATCAAAGAAGTTACTAGACTTTTCATACCAACAAAGAAATACTGTTCAAGTTTTAGACCTAAATGGATATCGTATGAACTATTGAGACACATGGTAGATAAAATTGCATGGGATGCATATGAATTGTCAGGTGATACAGAAGCCTCTGGTAGATATAAACTATTCTGTAATTAAGTTACAAAGGAAGCTGGGCAAGCTAAGATAGATTATGAGAAGTCTCTGGCAAAGAATGTGAAGACTTAATGTTGAACCCAGTTTGAATTTTCTGTCATTAATGCAGGAGACATTAATGGCTAGTTTTTAAGCTATCCCATATTCTATTGAGACGAGACTCAATATAGGAGGGTGCCACAGCTGACCATATTTCAGAAGCATATAAGACAAAATGAAAGTTTTTATATATCAAAGAATGATAATTTGGTTGGTGGGGGGGAAAAGGAGCTGTTGTCTCGATAGCTATATCTTACAGAGAGATACAGCTTTAAGGAAGTTGATGTGAGAGTAAAAAATAAGTTTAGTATTAAAGAGTAAAAATTCTCTAATAGCAAAGAACTGATTTAACCAGCTGAGATCTGACAAAGGGTAATGTTTTCTTGGAAAAAGAAATGTGGATGCACTTATCAGGATTAGTATGAAGGCCAAAAAGGCTAAAAGAATTAAGTAACCAGCAGGAACATTATTAAAAAGCAAGTTGTTTTGCTGTCTCCTGAGTTGAGGTGGAGATAGTCCAGATTTCAATAATATCAGAGGGAGGCACTTGCCTAAGCAGTAGAAATTTGATTAAGATGGAGAATAGAAGGCAGAATGAGTACCCCATTGTGGAATTCCAGCTTTAATTTGAAAGGTGTCATCATCATCATCAGCCATTTTCAATCCACTGCAGGATGAAGGCCTCTCCAGCAACTTTCCAGTTCCTTCTGTTTTGAGCACTGGACATCCATTTACTATCCACAAACTCATGAATTTCATCTATCCCTCTCTGCCTTTGTCTTCCAGGTTTTCTTCTAGCTCCTCTTGGATACCATTCTGTTATTTTCTTAGTCCATCTGTCATCATGTCTTCGAGCTATGTGTCCTGCCCAAGACCATTTTAGTTCTTTAGTTTTGATAAGGATGTCCTTTACTTGAGTTTGTTGCCTAATCCATGTGTTTCTCTTATCTAACAGTCTGATTCCCAATATGATTCGTTCCATTCTTCGCTGTGTAGTTCTCAGCTTCTCTTCCATTCTTTTGGTGAGTGCCCAAGTTTCACTTCCATAAGTCATGGTGGGGAGTATACATTGGTTCATTATTTTACGTTTCAGACAAACTGGGATATTGCTCTTCAGCATGTGACTATATTTCCTGAATGCTATCCATCCAAAATGTATTCTTCTCTTGACTTCCAGCCATTTATCATTATTACAGCTAATAACTTGTCCCAGATAAGTATATGACTCCACCTTTTCAATTACTGCTCCTTCAATCATTATTTCCCTTTCTGTGGCATACTTGTTCATCATTACTTTTGTTTTAGCCATATTCATCTTTAGTCCGAAATCCTTACTAACTGTGCATAACTGATTAAGATTTTCCTCCAATTCTTTGGGATCGTGGCTTATGACCACAATGTCATCTGCAAATCGTAAATGGTTCAGGTACTCTCCGTTCACATTGACTCCTTTCTGCGACCAGTCTAATCTTCTGAAAGCTTCCTCAAGGGCAGCAGTAAACAGCTTCGGAGATATTGTGTCTCCGTGTCGAACTCCTTTCTCAATTTTAAATTTAAAATTGAAAGGTGTCATTAAACTGTAATAGAAAAGTTTTGTGGAGGAGGGATGCCTATGTAAAAAAGAGAAATTACCTTGTACACTATAAATTTTTTCCTATAGGTACAGAAGCACGGATAGATAAACAGTGTCAAATGCATAGGATAAAAACAAATTCAAGGATGGAGGAAAATTTTATTTATTATGACATCTGTTAAATTAATAATCTCATTTTAAAATGTAAGTGTTGGCAAGCTTTATAACAAGATTAGGGATATTATCAGGCTAAGTGGAATTTGAGAGGAACAGGTTAATGGTTGTTTTGAGGTCCAAAGCATTAAAGAAGAATGATAATACATTCTCAAAGAAAGGGTAAGAAATTAGGAAGAGAGGATGGGTCAGGAAAAGTCAGGGGTAGGTCGAAAAGGACAACACTGCTCTTCTCTTGAGTCTGCCTGTCTGCATGCTATCAATTTTGAGAGCAGAGAAAATGCAAGGTCAAGAGAACAAGAGAAAATATATTAAGCGAGTTCAAGAGTTGCTGGAATAAGAGGAATATTGATGAATTTAGAAGAAATGTATAGTGAAGATATCTTATTCTTGGCTTGAGGTAAAAGTAATATTGATTAGATTGTGTCGAGTGCTAAAAAGTGCTGGAGGGATAAAAGTGCCCACAGTTAAAGACAGACGAACATAATCAAGAGTATTATTTTTAGTGATGGGTATAATCGATTGATTAATGATATTATATGCAGATTAGTCAGTTATGAAGTCAACAATTAAAAAAAAGTAATTGGAAAAATTTGATTTATATAAAATTTAAGGATTTGATATTATCGAAGCTAAAGTGCTGTTGCCACTTGGGCAATAGTTAGTCTCTCACATCTCTCCCTCCCTTCACTCCCTCCACCTAACTTGCATATAATTGATTGTGAAAATTCCATGATCAATTATTTTCATTATGCCTATCACTAGTTATTTTCTTGTACAACAACTGCACGAAGCAACATTTATACTGTCTAAATAAACCATTTATCATATAGGTTTTGTTTATTGGAGATTAATGTGTTCAGATCCAGCCACAGAATACAAGTGGCTTGAACATAAAATATTCAGGAAATAAAGATATACCATTGTATTTTTTGGGACAGAATTATATAATGATAATAAGTAAATAAATGAAATTATGAAGTTACTTGATAAATAAATATTTTATCATACTGTATTTTGATTCAATAATGATACATTAAAATAAATATTATTATCGAAGGATAATGTTGCACTTTGGGTTTTTTTTTTTTTTTTTTCGATTATTTCATATCTAACTTAACTAGTGTTAAGTTTGGCAATCTTTAAAAATTATTTCATTATAATACAGTTCACGTGTAACAGTTATCTCTGTTTTTCCGACATCCATGTTTCTTCAAGGTTGCACTGTATTACTGTTATTCAGAAATTTTCTTAAAGATTAATGAATTTTTGAACAGTTAAAACATGTTTCACTATTTTATGAGACAAAACTGAATATGGCTAAACATACAGTAGAAAAATTAACTGTTGAAGCATTTTATTTTTCAAAATCTGGTTCCTCAACTTTTTTAAATATAGTTTTAGCACTTCATTTTATTTCCATTTTACAGCCACAATGTCTGTAATGTGACCATTAATAATGACTTGTTTTAATTTAGTATTTGAGTTGAAGGAGGCATTATTGACATTGTTTCCGGTATATTTTTGTACAATTTCTTTCTTTGTATTTTTGTTATTCTGTAGGCAATAAACAACCTAGAATTGCTGCAAATGGTCATAGGCTTCCTGATCCTCTTCCGTCTGGTGAAATTTTAAGAGACGTAATGAAACACCGTTGGCGATTAGGAAAATCAATTGGATTGGGTGGCTTTGGAGAGATATATTTAGGTATTTATTTATTTTTTTTTAATATAGTTAGGTGTCTCTTTTCCCTGAATAGTTTTCTTTTGATTCTGATATAATTAACATTTGTTTTTCTCTGAAATTTACTTTCTTTCTTTCTCAGAAATACAATGCTATGCAAATTAATTGAGACAAAGCACTTTAAGTATTTTATTGTTTTTGCTACTTTTTTTTTTTTTAACATTGCATTAATATTATATATGCAGACTAACTTGATTAATTTACACTCATGGAGTGCACAATTTTTAAGCACATGTTCTGCTTCATTATCATGGAATCATGCCTTTTTCACATTAACATTCAGGAGTTCCTTTGCCAGTTGAGAACTTTTATTTGTCTCCTTTTTTTCTCGCTCTGATGAAGTTGAGCATCCTTCATGAAATGTAGCCTAGTGTAAGGTCTTGATGGAAAATTCCATCTCCAGTTTGGAAAAATTGTTTAGGGATTGATGCCACTTTTCTGTATAAAACCTTTATGTACTTATTAATCAGCTCTTCATTATTCCTTAAATGAAAAAAAAAAAAAAAACCATTTAAGTATAACCCTAAATTGAAAATTGGTATATCATCTGAAAAACTACATTAGAGTATTTTATTTAATTTCTTATGAACTTTGGTAAATTTTGGCCAAAAGATTCATTTTTGTCAGGCACTTCTGTCACATATATTTGGGAAAAAAAAAATGCACTTAGATTGCAATTATACAGGGAGGTTTTACTTGTTACACTTGTATATACAGCCACTCTCCGACTTACATAAGAGTTGCGTTTCACGGACTTCTACGTAAGTTGGAATTTCCCTAAATGCTTATGCAGCACTCTCAACTATGCATGCCGAATTTGATTGAAGCAAAAAAAGAAATGTTTGACGAACATGTAAATAGAATTATTTATTCAATTTTTTTTTATCTCATGTGCAAGAAAAATTACAACAATTTCAAAATTATAAAATTACGAAAAGAGAGAGGAGACAGGCATAACACCAGCAAGTTTTACCTTTCGAGCATCGTTACCAGAATTAACTCACCAACTGATAAGCACGCCGCTATGGGAATTGAGGGCTTTGGAGATTTAGAGGGGGTTTTTTCCAACACATCACAAAATTTCTCTGCAGTTACGAATCATCACTGGCGACTTCACCGCATACTTTAATGTTTTGGAAACCAGTGCGATGCTTGAACCGATTAAACCACCTGTTGCTTTGCTTGCCATGAACTTGGCTTGGGATTTGCCATACTTATCCTTAATATCTTCATAAATACTTCTTGCTTTTGCTTGAAAGGCCATTGGATTCAGGGCACTTGCTTCCGAATATGATTTTCCATCTTCGATATTAGCACCTGAACAATTGTTTTGTGATCACTGTTGATCTTAAATGCATTGATCCTTTAACATGTTGTTTTATACGACACACTGTCCCTTAAAATAGTATTCACTGTTGAAGCAGTGAGACCTAATTCCGTGCACTAGATGACAAACTTTGTCCTGTTTCATACTTCTTAATTAATCATCTTAATTTCTAAATCAATTTTGTTTAGTTTCCTAGAAATGTCTGCTTTCACTTTCCCTTCACCAGTGCAATAAGTAAATAGGAATGAAGAGAAGATTCTTAAAATTTATGTATGTTTTTTATATGATTGAAGATTTTAGTGAAGGGAAGCTCATTTCACCATAATACCGTAACATAAAAACCCACATAATTCCAGTAATCGGTATTATCACAAATGCAATAAGTTTACTACCTGTTTATAATAGAGTTTACTACCTGTTTATAATAGATTGTGCTAACAGAAAAGCCCAATAAACCGGAAAGTTCAAATTGTTTTTATTGTTTTATGGTAGTGACTTTCAGAAATATGTTTTAGAAAAATATCATTAAGGCATTCAAAATTGATTCTTATAACTGAACATATGATAACGATGAAAGTGTAATGCAATTTCCATTATAAAAATGACCTTTTAGAGAGGTATATAGCGAAAATTTCAACTTCCGAGAGCTTTGAACGAATTACCAAAAAAAAAACAATGTGCTATTGGGTTCACATTATGATATTTTCCCGATATGGTCACCGGCTTTCTGATCATTTATTAATTTATTCCCACGGTTTTTTTAAGTTTTTGCCGGCCGGTTTTTTTAAGTTTGCACCAGCCGGCTAAAACTTACGTAAAGTCGAATTTCTGTAAGTCAAGTATTGCGTAAGCTGGGGAGTGCCTGTACCTGGAAAATGTATGATTTGCAGATTTGGATACCATTTCTAATCTGTCACAGCTTATGAGGTGTAAAATATGGGCAACCAGAAACATTTTCTTGTCCAGACTTTGTGCTCTTTTTGCCTTTTGGTTGGAGTGAAGTTCTTCCAAGAGATGTTTCAGGGACTGTTCTGAAACTGAATTTTTTGGAAGAGTAGCAGGTTCAAGATGGTAATTTAACATTGATAACTGATCACAGACTTGGTAACACAGCTTGGTGTCGAGAAACAACTGAATATGCCAGACAGGCAATTGATGATTGAGCACATCTGTAGCAAGATAGATCTTTCACACAGCACAGCATTTAATATTACCTGTGATTATTAGGAGGTGAAAGGTGTGGGCATGTGCTGAATGCCCACACCTTTCATCCCGGGCATCCTATAGAATTTGGATGCTGACAAAAGTGACTGGTTTGGTTGTATGTGAAGCTCTAATGGCATCATGCAGCAAACCCCAGAGCATTTGCTCTGCAAGGTCTCTGTCATGATAATTCTGGAGGAATAACAACTCCTCATTGCTACCTTCTGTATCCATGATAAAACAGATCACCTAAGCATGTCATCAGAATAGCAATTATAACGTTTATGTTATTTATATATTTTTTTCTTATGAAAGCTCCAATGAGAACCCATAGTACTTACTACTGTGCATGGGTTGAAGGTTGAGAAGATGAAAGAAACTTGTTGACGTTAGACTTGAACTTCTATACATTGTAATTTTCAGGAAATAGTAGTAGTAGTAGTGGGATGTGATGCAAGAAAGCAAGTATATGAGCTTATGCAACATCAGCCAAAAAAAAAAAAAAAATTTACAAAACAATACCCTCTAAATGTCCAGTTACTCCTTAAATTTATTTAACCGATCAACTTCCATGACAGATGGAGGTTTGCTCCAGCAATTAATCAACAAATTTGAATTTATGCCCCCTTAGGTTCGTAATCTGAACAAGTGGAAGAATCCCATCAGAATTCAGTGTGCTCAACCCATTCAAGGCCTTATACACCTCAATAAGATCACCTCGCAGATGCCTAGTCTCCAGAAGCTGCAATCTGCAGAACTTAAGCCTCTCTTGGTATAAGAGGATCCTTTCATTATCCTCACCAATCTTGTTGCCCTTCTCTGTACACGCTCAAGCAAATCTACATCCTTCCTAAAATGAGGCCTCCAGACCTGTATACAGTACTCAAGGTGTGGTCTGACCATTGCCTTATACAAAGGGATAATCTCTAAATAGGCCTACAAGGCTGGGACAATTCATGTTGATGATTAAGCTTCACACCAGCGAAGATAAATAAATTCAATACTCTAACTAAAAACACTTTATTTACAATAAAATAAGTATAAAATAGATATATATTTACAATAAAAATATAAATAACACTGATAAAATATACTGAAAATAGAAATTAAAAGCGATAAAATTTGCTGTAGCTTTCGGAGGCAGCAGTCTCCTTCCTCAGCAGCATATGTCTAATGTGCGGCACATCCTTAAATAGCAGATCCACGGCACACGTCACATGGTTACACTGTTGGAATTTTCCATTTGTGCACCGGGACCGGAAATGGCTCGGGAGCACGCTAGCTGAAACCTTTCATCACGTCCAAGAACGACAGTTTCCAGGAGGGGTGGACGTACACCCCCTATCCCTATTAATGGTATTGCTAGCTGCCCCAATACATAAGCTCTCAAGCCATTTACGGTCCCAGAACCCTTGTGCATGATCTGTGATGACAGCATCCTCTGAGGAAATTTGATGTTGTTTCTCCCAGAAATGTTCTGCCACAGCAGACTTCCCATAATTTGCGGATTTATTGTGTTTACATGCTTCCCAGCCAGTCTTTCAATCGCCGCCCCGTCTCACCCACATAACACCCCACAATCCAGGCATTTAATTTCGTACACCACCCCATTGCTGGCTTCTTTGGATATGGGGTCTTTAACTCGAGATAGTGCTGTGTGCAACCTCCAACCTGGGAGTTGCACACAGCGTATCTGACACCCCTGAATTATACGTGCAATGTGGTCTGAAAGGCCCGGATAGTAGGGAATGTATGCGGTGCTCACAGGGGCGAACTGCTCATTACGGGTGGACTCTACTCCTCTAATGGCTCTGTCCAGCATCCTCTGGGGGTAGCCGCACTTCTTGAGGTCTGCTGTGACCCAAACAGTTTCATTATCTTTATCCTCGTAGGTGCACCTTCGAGGATAAAGGACAACTGATGATGCCAGCAGCAAATTCTAAATGGGATTTTGTAATAACTGAGAGCAAAGTGGAGGAGAAATTGTTGAAGTTAAACATAAAAAAAAGTTCTTGTGTGGTTGATATGTATCCAATTATATTAAGGGAGGCAGCAATTGAATCATGCAAATCCTCAGCCATAATTATGAGAGCATTCTTAGACTCAGGTGGGTCCACACGAACTGGAGATGTGCAACTGTATCCCCAATTCACAAAGGGAGATCAAACAGTGTTACGAGTAATTATAGACCTGTTAGTTTAACTTCTGTTCTGGGAAAAATAATGTTAAAGAATGTAAAAGAAGTTAAAGAAGCACTGCAGGATCATCTAGACAAGACTACAGTTATAGTTCACAGTTAAGAGTTAAGAGGAAGTCTTGTCTGACCAATTTAATTGTATACTTTCATGTGGTCATAAAGGAACTGGATGGAAAATATAATTTTGATATTATAAACTTGGATTTCAGGAAAGCTTTTGATACTGTTGCACATGGAAGACGCTGTACAAATTGGAGCAGTATGGCATTTAGGGCAAGTTGCTACAATGAATAAAAGGATGGTTGTGTGGGAAAATACAGAGAGTGGTAATCAATGGACACTTTGGAATTCCAAAGTTTGGTTAAAGGGTGAGATTTTAAGGTGGAGTGTGGCGAAAGAATTTCATCCCTACAAAAATAATTTCGTTGACACAATCTGAGCAAATGTTGACAACAGAAGATTTAAAATAATCCCACCAAGGAAAAGAAGAAAAGAAATCTCACAGATCATCCCATTTTGCATTCTTATAATGCCAAACAACGTGAGGTTGAGATTGACCACAAGAGAAAGGCTCCATTGGAGAAGGACCATGCACCTCAACTGTGTATTTGGAAGGGTTGTTTGTGAGAAAAAGATCAAGTGTTATTGGCTGTGTGGTTAGGAACAGTCGTGTGCAATCATTAGTAATTGCAAAAGCCTCAGCAGCTCTTCCGAGATACCAAGCCATGTCTGCACTATACTTACTGCAGCATCTTGCCTCTCTCAAATGTTATGGCTATATCTCATCACTGAGTTGCCCATGTCTCATTGATGGTCAGGTAGGCACTATCTATCTGCCCATGAGTGAGATTTCAGGTAGAGTTGAAAACCCAGTTATGGGTAATAGCATACACTTTCAATAAAAAGCAGTGTACTTCTCCATTGGAGCAGCACCTTTTATTTAAAGTAGTGCAATAGAAGAGGCACTTATGACAAAATGTCTCCACAATATTGAGATAGATGCACTAGGCAACCCAGTTGGCTCATAGCTGTGTATAGAAAAAGACTATGTCCAAAATGGCTTTATATAGCTTTCACAGTCTTTAAGTTTTGCCCTAGACTTAATCATATCTAATGTGACTAAAACATGCTAGAAATTCAAAAAAATTAGTGCAACATCTTCAAAATCCAGATTGATTTTATTGGTGTCTTCATACTTTTTTTTGGAAAT
This sequence comes from Mastigoproctus giganteus, assembly GCF_048544385.1. Lineage (NCBI taxonomy): Eukaryota > Metazoa > Arthropoda > Arachnida > Uropygi > Thelyphonidae > Mastigoproctus > Mastigoproctus giganteus. Next base: position 151,222,144 of record NC_143580.1, on the reverse strand, counting down.
ATATTCCTTTTTTTTTTTTTTTTTTAAGTTTTAAGTTAACCAGCAGAAACATTAAATTTAATGCATTTTGAATTACATTAATGTGTCAGTTAATTTTTAGGCTGCTTCTTTCAATCAAAGAAGATTCTTGCATTTTTTTAAAAACTTAATTTATTAATAAATTAATTTTGTCAAATCCATTGTATGTCTTTTCCGTCCCAATTCCAAGTTGTTTCTTAACAGCCCATATGGGTGTGAGGGATAAAAGAATATACATTTTAAAATTGTTATACTGGAGACAAATTTGAATATTTTTCACTAAAAGTTTTTTTTTTTTTTTTTCCAATCAAGTATTATAGCAGTAGTGTTTCCCTCCCTAAACTATATGCTGAATTTCAGTCCAAAATTTTTGCATGTGAATAATATTAGAGTAGAACTTATAACACTGCCATTGTAAATATTTCTGAATGATTTTTTTTTTTTTTTTTTTTTTTTTGTATTTAACACATTGACCCAAATAAGCCTAACATATTCACCCAAATAAGCCGTAGCAGGCTTATTTGGGTGAACGGATCTCCGACGCCAATCTGAGTTAGGCATGTTTTAAATTATTCAAAACCCAAATTATAATATATATTCATCACCAAAACTCCTAAAAAAAGCTTCTCGAATTATCTTGTAGATGCCGTGTGTAATTGAAAATTTCTTGCAGCAGCCAACTATGAGTTAACTCGAGACGTATTGTTACGTGTAGAATTCGCTGTAGATGAGTCAGCACTGTGCGCAAATCCGTAGTTGACATGGACTGTGCCGTATATGTACGTTGTATTTAGTAATTTGTTACGTGTTTCAAAAAAAAAAAACAAAAGAACCTAAAACATGGATAAGAAGAGACCACTGACCGAAGAAGTGCTTCAACTATATGCTAATATGAATGACTCGGAATTTGAAGAGATTTTTGACGAACCACACGGTTCTGGTTCCCGACAGTGACAATTATGAACCTTCTAATGATTCAAGTGAGGATAGTGAAGGTAAAGCCAGCTCCCAGCCTGATGATAATCCTAATTTTCCGCAGGCAAGTATGTCAAATAATGATAATAATTTGTGGAATGAAATAGCACAAGATCCTCCACAATTTATTTTTGAAGAGAATGTTGGTTTGAAAATGGACACAACAGAACTTAGTGTACCAAAATTGGTAGGGCTATGTTTTTTGGAAGAATTTCTTACGTTATTAATGGAATAAACTAATTTATATGCTAGGCAAGAAATTGAAAAATGTGGACAATCGCAAAAATATGCCAGGTGGTCAAAATGGAAGGACACTGACATCTCAGGAATGAAAGTGTTTCTTGGACTTTTATTACAAATGGGTCCTTGTTCTTTTCCTTCAATAGAGGATTACTGGAGTACAAGTGCATTCTACAATGTTATGTTTTGGCGATCATTTATGAGTTGAAATAGATTCCAGTTGATATTATGATATTTTCACTTCACAGATAACTCATTACAATCTGATGACAGGCTAACAAGGTAAGACCGATTTTGAATCATTTCAATAATGTTATGTGCAATAATTACGTACCGAATAAAAACATCTGTATTGACGAGTCGATGATGTTGTGGCATGGGAGACTGAATTTCCGCCAGTACATAAAAAAATAAAAGGCACAAATACAGAATCAAACTTTATGAACTGTGCAAGTCCAACGGCCTTGTTATGAAAATAAAAATTTACTCAGGTAAATCAGAAGAAACTGAACAAAACATAGGTCACACTGCTGAAGTTGTGCTATACTTGCTTGAAGATTACTTAGACAAGGGATATGTAGTGTATGTGGACAATTTTTATAATTCTGTTGCTCTGATCGAACCACTTGGTACGGTCGGAGACAATCATAGGGTAATCACCAGTGCTGCAGTCTCTTGCCTCGATTAATCGGTGGCCCAAATAACCGGAATCCACTGTATATTTATTTCATTATAAAGAGGTGTACAGTTTTTAATTTTTGTGGTGATCTATAAATGTTTATTTAGTACCTCTAAATAAAGAATAAAATTATTATATAAGTATATATAATTTCTGTTATGAATTGTAATTTTGTTTATAATTATATTATAATAACTATCATATAACATATTTTTTTTAATATTAGATATACAGGTGGCCCCGCTTTACAATGCTTCAGTTTACGCTGTTTCACATTAATGCCCTTTTAAAATAATAATAATGAAAAATATATATATATAAATATATATATATATATAAAAAGGAATTTTGAAAGGGCAAGCGTAAATGTAACACGGGAAGTGGGTACCTAGACGGATCTAGCGTCGACATCAGTTGCTTTCTCCTCGTCCGCTAATGTGCGCATGTTATGAGCTGTGCCTAAAATTTTAATAATTTCCTGTGTTCATTAGTGCCTTATTATTTTCAATAAATTGTGCAACCATGTCTTCTAAGTGTAGTGGTGAATCTCTGCCTGTACATGTTAAAAAAAAAAAGCTGCAAATCTTTAACAATTGAAGTGAAAATGGACATTATTCGTTGTATGGAATCTGGTGAGCGGTATTTGGAGGTGTGTGTGTAGCAAAATTAAATTTAGCACCTTCTACTGTTACAACCATTATAAATAATGCTGACAAGATCAAGCAGTCACATACAGGAATTGTTAATGTAAGCATTTCTAGAACAACTTATTCAAGGAATGAGACAATGGAGAAGATGGAGAAGTTATTAGTGCTGTGGATAGACAATATGAACCAAAATAACATTTCTGTAACACAGGCAATGGTTATGGACAAGGCTAGGAGTTTGTTCAATGAAATTAATGAGGAATTTGGAGTGACTGAATAATTTTTGGCTAGCAGGGGCTGGTTTTCCTGGTTCAAAAACCGGACCAGAATTCACAATGTAAAAATTGCTAATGAGACGGCTAGTGCTGACACTGCAGGTGCTGAGGAATATTCTCCCATATTCCAAAAGTTAATGGATAAAGGCTGCTGCTGCAGCAGCACCCCAGATTTGATGAAACGGGGCTGTACTGGAAGAAGATGCCTGGAAAGATCAGCTTACATTACTTCTGTGTGGTAATGCATGAAGCACTTTAAGTTAAAGCCAATGTTGGTGTACCATTCAAAGAACCTATGTGTTATGAAGGGCATTGTGAAGACTCACCTTCCTGTTTTCTAATGCTCTAATAAGAAGGCATAGGTGACCTAGACCCTTTTTTTAGTGAATGGTATACTTCATACTTTTGTCCAGAGGTGGCTCAATTTTGTGTAGCAAACAACTTGCCCAAAAATGTTGTTTTAGTCCTCGACAATTCTCCAGAATATCCAGCCAACCTTGAAGATATCCCTAATGTTGTTCTGAATGCGAAGGTCATTTATTTGCCACCCAACACCACCTCACTGTTGCAGCCAGTGGATCAGGGTGTTATTGTGACCTTCAAGTCGTACTATTTGCGTACAACCTTCAAAGGGTTGTCGAGGGCATTTACGGCATTGCAGACATCTAATTCAGTGAGGGAGTTGTTCAATTTGTACTTGCTGTAGAATTCCATATCCCCTGCTAATTATAATGATCCCAAGCATTTTTCTTGTCTGCCACTAGTCTCATCAGTTCATCTGACATCCATTTAGGTCTAAACCTTTAACAAGGTGAGTGTAGATGGTCAATAATTAGCCCATGTGGGACCAGCACATTCTGCCCTGAAGATTGCTGCCGTGGTGCCTGATGCACAAGAGTGAGCTCTGGTGTTGAGTTGGGCAGCTGAGAGTTTAATAGATCCCCCAATTTAATTCCTTCGAGGGGCATCTACCCTACTCTTCAAACTCTCATAGAACTCGTATGTGACAAATCATTCTGTTTACATACCTACTAAATTAACCAGCTTTATGGTTATTCTAGTAATTTTAGTAATGTGTTGTATAAAACTGCTTAATGATATTCATTCTGTTTGATATGTGGGCAAGTGAAGGAATGATGGCTGTATATCAGATGCATATTGTAATTGCTTTGTATATGAAATTTACTTTTATTGAATGATTTGTTATTTATTCAGTCTTATTTAAATCTTATATAATAAATTTTAAACTGAATATTCTCTTGCAGCATCAGATGACATAAGTAGACCAGTTGGATTAGATGCACAGTATGTGATAAAAGTTGTAAGTTCAGGTTTTTCATTTGTGTGTGTGTGTGTGTGCGTGTGCGTGTGTGCGTGCGTGCGTGCGTGCGTGCGTGCGTGCGCGCGTGTGTGATCTGTTGAACATGTGCAGTAGTTATTGCTTTTTTTTTTTTTTTTTTTGTTTGTTTGTTTGATGAAAACTAAATGCAAAAGGTATTAGAACTTACAATACTTTAATATAGTTTGAATGCTGAAAAGGCAGAGGATACTTGTTGACATTAAACCTTAATTTCTGTACATTGTAAATTTTGGGAAATACATGAGAAGGAAGTTAGGTCTTTGAATTTAGAGTTGGACAAATAGTTGAACAACCAGTTAGCTTCCTGTCACAGAAAGAAATCTGACTGGCTTCTGCACATGTTTGGACTAGTTTGGAAGAGAGTACAGTTATCAGAGATGCCAATTCAGAAGAGTAGTGCTTATGAGTGTATTCATAGAAAAGGCACATACTAGAAACAACTTTTATGAGACAGAGTGGAGTGACTTTGTATGAGGAGGGTTAAGGACCCTTGTCTTACCCCACCTACTCCCAGATATGGGATCAGTATTCCATAATAGGGGATTTGATATTTGTATTAAGTCAGTAGTTTATAAGATAAGTCATGCTGAGAGTGAAAAAGAATGCAGTTCTTTTGATGCAGAGAAAGCAGTATTTGTGGTGTGCTTATTTTAAGAGGTTAGAAGCTGAGGTAATCCTAATACAGATGCATAAGTTTTGTTTAGAGATCTTTTAAGATCCCTTCAATGACATCTTTAAGTGTCATTGAAGATGAACATAGAAGCACTAGAATCATTTTTTGAGAAATAAAACAGGTATGAGTGTTATAAGTTTTCTTTTCTGTTTGGAGAATTACCTAGAAATCTACATTTAAGGAATTCGGCTGCATGATAGAGAAATTGACGTTTTGTGCAGGCCAAGGTTTCTCAAACTTGGAAGGTTGATTATAATATGCTGTTATCATTAAAAACTGTAGATAGAAATTTCAGCCAGTGGAAGAAGGTCAGTATTTTACAAGAAGAAAAGAATGAAAGGAGGAACGCAACTTGAGAAATACCAGCATTAGTGGAGAAGTTAGAAGATAAAGGGCCATCTATCATCACGTGCAGAGAATGGCCAGGCAGAAAACTGGATACCCGATTGTGAAAAAGATGGCAGTCCATAAAATAGGAGGTTGTTTAGAAGACCTTTTTACCAGACACATTCAAAAGCCTTAGAAATGTCAAGAGCAACTGCTTAAGTTTCACCAAACTCTTTCATCAAATTTGTCCAAACCAATGTATTTCCAATTAAGACACCAACGGGATCCATATTGCAGATCATTGGTCAGATTGAAAGTTTCAAAATAATGGAAGAATTTAGTTGATGAATTTTTCCATTATTTGAGAAAGAGTAAAGGTAAGTGCAATGAATGATAATTGGAAGGGAGGAATTTGCAACCCCTTTCAGGTATTGGCTGGATATGAGCAAATTTTCATATAGAAGGAAAAAAACATTAGCAGAGTAAGAAAGTGTAAAAAGTGTGCAGAATAAAGGTATTCTGATACTTATCACTGTTCAAGTGATAAGTATTTCACATCAGTTAGCAAATGAGAGCACAATTTATCAACATTCAGTTTTAAAAATGGTATTTAAAAAAGATGTGTCCACCGAGTAAAACCAATCCTGAGTGATGTAGATCCAGATTTATGTAGAATTCCTTCATTTTTACTGGCAGTTATGCAGTCACCCAAATAGATTTTTTTTCACACATAAGAATGTCAGTGGGGACATTCTCCTTTCTACTGCAACAGATCAGCCATAGATAAGGCTTGATATTCTGATAAAGCTTGTGTTATAATAAAATGTACTTGCATTTTACACAATGTTATAAGAAATGAGGATGGGGATAACAATTTGGATTACTGTAATATAGAGCTTCAACTCTGAAAATGTGCAAGACAACACTGAATCAGTTCCTTATATTGGAATATCTGGTACCAGGGCAAAGGAAATTAAAGGCTTATTTTGTAATTACTGTTTTTTGCAACCAAAATGCATAAGTTGTTTGAAATATAGTGTATTATGTTGATATTTACTTTATACCAATCTGAATTGGATGCTTTATCAACGAGGGTAATCTTTTGAGGGTTTAGTGTCAAACAACTTTAACTACAAAATCATTTTGTAGTCAACGTTTTTGTAATTAACCAAGAAAAAGTCATTTTAAAATTATTTGTTTTACCGGAAATGTATTTACAGCCTAAGCTAACTTGTAAACTAACAGAGAGATTCAGTTCTATGACATGCATTATTATTTGTATAAAGTAAATCTAAAGTTATCTCAAAAAAAAAAAAAAAAAAAAAATGGAGTTTAATAGTTTAACGTTGTTTGACACTAAGCCCTTGCTATGTCATTCATATATGATTAAACAAATAATTATATGAGACCTAATAAATATTGTATATTGTTATGTGTTGTATGTAATAATAAGAATATTTTGATTATGTTTGTATTGTATGTTAACTGTAGATTTACAAGAAAAACATGCAAGGCCTATACACATTTACAAAGCACCTTATATATCTGTTTAAATGAAGCAATAAGTTCATCTTGTCACGTTCTAGTCCACAAGCAACTGCCACTTCAATCCAGAACTTGTTTGTAACATCTTTTCTCCTTTAATTTATATCATCATCTCTTAGATGATGGTGTAAATTGAAAGATGAGACTGCCCCTCACTTATTATTATCTATTTGTTAAATTTTGGCATATTTGACAAGAGCGACTTGTTTATTACTTGCATAAAGCAGGGAGGGGAAGTCCGGTGTGCATGTGCAAAAACTTTTTTGCTCAAGAATCGTTCATTTTAAAACAGGTTTAAAACAATATCACTCTGCAGTTTTTTCACTTGCTCGCTGGCAACATGAATGGTTTCATTTAAATCAGTGTGTATTAAAACATTACTTGCTAATGTGAAGGCGACGCTTTCCAATGCCCAGTTTTACAGGAAGCAGAGGGTAAAGGCATGCAAACTAGACGGGCACTTCAAACATCACATAGGACGATGTAAGCTGACGTAAAACGCCTGCCAACACCTTCGGATGCATTACAAGCACGTATGCCTTGGTATTTGCATAGCCTGAGGAGATATTCTCCCTGTGCGTGGGGTGGTTGGCCTTAATTGGTTTGTTTATTATACTTTGGGGAAGACTATGTTTGACACAGAGGAGTTTATTTGTGAGATGGAAAGAAGGCCTCCTTTGTACAACACGTCATTAAAAGACTACTCCAGCAAAGAAATAAAGGCAAAGTGTTATATTGAAATTGGAAAATAAATGTTTCCAAACTGGGATGAACTAGATGAACTATGTAATGATGAACAGAAAGCTCAGTTCTGAACCTTATATTTATTGTAAACATTACTTCTATTTTAGTACTGTTTCATTAGTTAATGGAATATAAGTTTGTTCATTGACAGAGACAATTTATTGGTAGATTCTGGGTTATCTGTGTACTGAATCATGAATGTACAAAATTTAAGTTAATAAAGAACCTTATTATTGTTAAATAAGATGAAAACGGTATTCAAAAAACTGCTGAAGAATATCCACTGCAACAGTACAACTAATATCACGTTAACAAATGAGAATCACATGCGGTCTCTGTCTTCTTCCAAAATGAATTTTGAAAACCTTTCATTTCAAACATAACAAGTTTACGAAGCTTAAAAAAAAAAAAAAAAAAGGAATGAAGAGAAGATTCTGAAAATTTTTTTTTTTTTTTTATACGATTAAAGATTTCAGTTAAAGATTAAAGACATTTCACCATAATAACATAAAAACCCACACAATTCCAGCTATTGGTATTTTCATGTATTCAATAACATCAAGTTTACTACCCATTTATAATTGCTTGCAGTAACAGAAAAGCCCAATAAACCAGAAAGTGCAAATTGTTTTATGGTCGTGACTTCCAGAAATGTGCTTTATAAAAATATCACAAAGCCGTTCAAAATTGGTTTTTATAACATATGATAGCAATGAAAGTGTAGTGCGTTTAATGATTTGAATTGGTAACTAATACAGTTTACACTATAAAAATGATCTTTTAGGGAGTTATATAATGAAAATTTGAACTTCCGAGGTCGTGGAATGAATTACCAAAATACAATGTGTTATTGGGTCCGCATTACGATATTTTCGTGATACAATGGTAATGGATTAATATTGTAAAGCGGGGTACACTGTATTGTATAGCTACATGCGTGGCTTGAAATGCGGTATTTATGAATGTTTAACATTAATTTTTTGCAAATTAATATTTTCGATTTTGTTGATACTTTATACTTGGGGGGGGGGACTTGTAAACCCAGGAACTCGTAAAGCGAGAACTGCTTGTATTCCATTTATTCCTGTATTCCAGAACTGCCTAGAATCAACCAGAAGGTTGATTCTAGCTTAGTCATAGCCATTTCTAATGCCAAGGTCTTGCAAAGTCTAAAACAAAAGAACATTCTTTTCTTCAATGAGGAAGTGCCTTGTTGCTGCACAGTGCACCAGTTACCATTGAAAATGATATTATAAATGCTGAAGTAGCATAAATTTCATTTGGCAGTGCATCTTTTTTTCAGATTTTAGATTTTTTGTGGTTAGGTTTCTAGCACCAACTTCCTTGTGCGAACCTGTCGTATGCTATTATGACAGAAGAAAGCAATGATATACTGTATATAGTGGTCCTTGTTTGGGAAACTGAAAAGTGCATAATGAAGCTTGAAGTAAAACAGATTATCCCAGGTCAGGTCAGAGTAGAATTTAACAATTCCTCACAACAATGCTGAGTGTGAGAGAATATTCAGCCAGGTTGGGGGGGGGGGATGTTTTCATCTTTCCCTCTCTGGTGAAGCTTTGGAAATGCTCCTGACAACCAAGTCCAGATAGCAGGACTATCATTGGCAACAGTGTTTGTCTTAAAGCAAAGTCAGTTGTCTGATAGAAATAAAAGAAAAATGTTACGTAAGCTAATGCTCGAAATCATATTATAGTGGTTAACAACCCTATGCATATATTTTAATACTTCATACAAGAACTCATATTTTTTTTTACAAAAACCTGTTTTTTTGGGCCCAAAATCTCCTATTTTCTCCTGCTTATATTTGTGTTGTGGCTTGTAAACTCACTCATGAAGAGATTAACTAACCTATGTCATGAAGAGATTAACTAACCTATGTTTTGATAGGTGCATATATGCTATAGACTTTTTATAATCTTGTTATACGAGGTATCTATCCCCACTGTAAGATATGTTGACTAGCTGGATACTAAACATGATCCCCCCCTACATTCATGCAATAATTATGTTTGTTTTATATCTGTAATTAATGATATTCTTGTAGGAAGACCACAGTAATGGACCACTGTTTGCTGAAATGCATTTTTATCACCGCGTTGGAAAAGCTGAATTCAGTAAGTAAAGTCCTTTTTGTTTGTTTCAGTGGATGCATAGATTTTTCATTCTTTATATATAGCTATGTACAAATATACAGATGTATTTACTGTTTTAGTGAAACAAAGATTTTGTACAACCATGTATTTTACCTGTGAATTCTTGGTTCACTTAAACTGTTTTTAATCAAATACAAATTTTGTGCCTTGCATCATTGAAAAAATTTTTTTGATGGTGACTAAACATTTTTACCCATGTTATGACTGCAATACTTCTCTAAATTTTGTATTACATGGCTTCCTAGTGCTGGACAGGTTTTTAAATAAATCATCTAAACCAGTGGTTTTCAACCATTTTTTTAATAATGGCACCCCTGAGTAATTTATTTTATTTTGCGGCACCCCTACTCAATTTCAATTTTCTGCCTGTTAGATCCGATTCTTTCTTTCTTTCTTTCTCTCTCTCTCTCTCTCTCTCTCTCTCTCTCTCTCTCTCTCTCTCTCTCTCTCTCTCTCTCTCTCTCTCTCTCTCTCTCTCTCTGTGTGTGTGTGTGTGTGTAGAATAATACATGGTATATAATTTTATTCTTTATATAGAGGTGCTAAGTAAACATAAATTATAGATCACCACAAAATTTAAAAGATACTGTACACCTTTTTATAATGAAATAAATTAAAAAATAATAAGTTTAAGTAACTTAAACCCAAATTATATGGCACCCCTGGAATGTTGTTGCGGCACCCTAAGGTGCCATGGCATCCTGGTTGAAAACCACTGATCTAAACCAAATTTTGTTAAATTTGGTTCAAGTGAATTATTCCATACATGTGTGGTAAAAATCAGAACTAAGAAAGCTCAAAATATTTGTATAGAATAATAGGAAACTTATTGAGGAATATCTCAGTGGAAGTGCTTTATTTCTTTTAATATTCCAGTTTGTGTTAAAATACAGATAAACATAATTACAAGAAAAGAAATGTACAGAAATAGAATATGATGATTAAACTTAGAAATGCTTGGGTTTGCCATATCTAGTGCTTATTTTCAGGGCACTTAAATTACTGAACCAGTAACTTTATGTGTTCCGCCTCGGGCTTGGATCAGAGTAGTGCAAAAACCTTGGGAGGTGCATTATGGCCACAGAAGCCGATGAACCAACAACTAACAGAAAAAAAAAAGTGTGTTCCAAAGGAGTATTCATCTTCATTATAACTGTTTTGGCAGCCAGTATACTACAATTAGCAATAACCTGTGAATTATTTTTGTAGGGCTGAATCTTGCCCTTGGTCTTTGTAGCAGTGAGTCTGAATGCTTAGTTCTTTGTTTTGAAATCACAATAATTCGCCTGCTAATTATTAGTGAGAAAATGATGCAAGGAAGCAAAGCTAATATAGCATCAACCATTACAAAAAAATAAATAAATTACCCACTTTCTTTACCCATTCCTTCTAATAATTTAAATTTATATAAAATAATACACACTTATACTAGATGAAAGTTTATTCCAACATTCAGTTACTCTCTGGAGGAAATCAAAGTTCTTCACACCTCTGCAATCATCCTTTTCCAGTTTAAATTTGCCGTTAGCATTTAGTTTATTTAACCCATTTAAAGTTAGACACTTCAGTTTGGTCTCCTCATAGATGCCTGGTTTCCAGATGCTGCAGTTTATGGAACCCAAGTTTTCGTGGTAAAAGTGCCCTTTTGTTCTAACCAGTATTGTTGCATTTCTCTGCACTTGTTCAGATTTACATCCTTTCTGAAATGAAGCATCCATATCTACATGCCATATTCAACTTGTGATCTTACCATTGCTCTGTGTAATTCCACCCCCACCCCTTGTGAATAGGAGAAATTTCCATATCACACATCACCTGTCTGTAGAGGATATCTTGTCAATCCACAGATGCTCTTAATTATTATGGCCAAAGATTTTCTAGCTCTTTTGCCACTTCTTTTAATATAATTGGATCAATTCCATCAACCAATTGCCTTATTTACTGCTAGCTTGAACAATTTTTCTTCCAGCTTCCTTTCAATTATCATAAAATCATTTGACTTCCAGTTTAATGATTGGCAAAGGTAAAGAAAGTCAACGCGAGAACCACGGTAAACTTTGGGAAGCTTACCAGGCAAACTGGTTTCCTGCATTCTGGTAAACAGATGGTGCACGTTATCAGTAGGGGCAATAGCAGTCAATAACGATGTATTGATTAATTTTTTCTCATTATTAAAAGCAAGTTATTAGAGTTCATGAGTGTTTTTGTGCTGAAATTTACTTACAAGGCACACACTCCAGACTGCCTCAGTCTTAGGTGTTTATCCCCTCTCCCGCCATTTTAAAATAGGAAAACAACTTCTGCAGACAGTGCATATTGTCAGTAGTGACAGTAGAAATCATTTTCCTATTTTAAAGTGGGGAGGGGGGAGGGATAAACACCCTAAGACTAAGGCAGTCTGGAGAGTGTACCCATAAGAAAATTTCAACCATGAAAACACTGATGACCTCCAATAATCTGCTTTTAATAATGAGAAAAAACTAATCAATCATCGTTATCGACTTCGACTGCCATTACCGATAACACGCACCGTCGGTTTACCGAGAATGCAGGGAGAAACTGGGGTAACTGGAAACCGGTTTGTCCGGGAAGTTTGCCATGGTTCTCGTGTTGGCTTTCTTTACCTTGGCCAAACGATTTTATAATATAACCGAATGAAGTGAGATATTTTTATTTCTAGAGTATATCATCATCATCATCATCATCATCATCATCATCAGGCATTTTCAATCCACTGCAGGATGAAGGCCTCTCCAGCAACTTTCCAGTTCCTTCTGTTTTGAGCACTTGGCCATCCATTTACAACCCACAACTCATGAATTTCATCTATCCATCTACGCCTTTGTCTTCCAGGTTTTCTTCTAGCTCCTCTTGGGTACCATTCTGTTATTTTCTTAGTCCATCTGTCATCATGTCTTCGAGCTATGTGTCCTGCCCAAGACCATTTTAGTTCTTTAGTTTTGATAAGAATGTCCTTTGCTTGAGTTTGCTGCCTAATCCATGTGTTTCTCCTCTTATCTAACAGTCTGATTCCCAATATAATTCGTTCTATTCTTCGCTGTGTAGTTCTCATCACATTGGTTCATTATTTTATGTTTCAGACAAACTGGGATATTGCTCTTCAGTATGTGACTATATTTCCTGAATGCTATCCATCCAAAATTTATTCTTCTCTTGACTTCCAGCCATTTATCATTATTACAGCTAATAACTTGTCCCAGATAAGTATATGACTCCACCTTTTCAATTACTGCTCCTTCAATGATTATTTCCCTTTCTGTGGCATACTTGTTCGTCATTACTTTTGTTTTAGTCATATTCATCTTTAGTGCAAAATCCTTACTCTAACTCTGCATAACTGATTAAGATTAAGATTTTCCTCTAATTCTTTGGGATTGTGGCTTATGACCACAATGTCATCTGCAAATCGAAAATGGTTTAGTTCACATTGTTCACATTTAGTTCACGTCTCCATTCACATTGACTCCTTTCTGCGACCAGTCTAATCTTCTGAAAGCTTCCTCAAGGGCAGCAGTAAACAGCTTCGGAGATATTGTGTCTCCTTGTTGAACTCCTTTCTCGATTTTAAATTTCCTACTGTCTTTGTCTAGTCTAATAAAGGAGGTAGCACTCTCATATATTTTCTTCAAAATCATAATATGTGGGGTATCTATGCCTTGTCTTTCCAGTGCCCTAAAAATTGCCTTATGCTGTATGGAGTCAAATGCCTTTTCATAATCCACAAATGCCAGGCATAATGGTGTTTTATATTCATTTGTTTTCTCCATTAGCTGTGATATTACGTGAAGGTGATCCATAGTTGAGAATCCTGTCCTAAAGCCAGCTTGCTCTTTTGGTTGATTCTCATCACGTATTCTTTCTAATCTGTTAGTAATGACCCTTGTGAACAACTTGTATATGTGAGATAACAAGCTAATTGGTCTGTAATTTCCAATTTCTGATTTATCTCCTTTCTTATGCAGCAAAACTCTGATTGCGTTATTCCACTGCTTAGGTGTCACACCTTTTCTAATGCACTTTGTGAAGAGCCTTGCCAGTTTTTGTGTTATGTCTCTTCCTCCCAATTTTAACAACCCTACAGTAACTTCATCTTCCACGGGGGTTTTCTGATTCTTCATTTTCCCCAATGCCTGTTCTTACCTCATCAGGAAGAATATCGGGTATGTCGTATGTGTTGCTACTTCGCAATCCATCTTCCTCTCTGCTGGCATCATTCCCTCGCTCCTTGTATAATTCTCTATAGTAGTCTTCTACTAGTTGAATTATGCCTTCTCTGCTGTTTATAAGTACACCATGTGCATTCTTCAGTTTCAGTATCATTTGTCTTTCTGAATTACTGCCCATGGCTGCTGATTTAAATCCTTTGTTTTCCTTTAATGCTTGTTCTACTTTTCTTGTGTTAAATCTTCTTATGTCCTCTCTGAGTCTCTTTCTAATGGCTTTGCATAACTCAGTATACTCAATTTTTTCCTTGTATACATCATTTTTTGCCTTTGGTTCATCATGGATTTCTTTTTCCCTGTACCCATCCTTAAAAAAAACTTTTCACATGTTATTACAGATGAAAATATTTATTCAGTTTGATGATCTATAAATATAAAAATATTTATAGATCATCAATAGTTATGCTAATGATATCAGTGCATCAATGCAGTTTTACCCTTTCCTCCGAGGTTTAATAAGTAAAGAATTCTCTGTTACTTCTTTTTGTATGATGCCTCCGTAGCCAGGTGGGCAGGAGCAGTAGTGCGTAGCACACGCTTCTTGATTAGACCCGGGGTTCGAGCCCGTGACCACCAAATATGGAGGATGTGGAAAGGTCAGGGAATGACCACCGCATATCTCCGGAGCAATATGGCCTTAGCTGCTAATGCTCCTAAAAACCAAATAACAACAACTTCTCTTTGTGTTCTTAGTCACAGATTTCTCATAATCTGTCTCAGTATACCAAATCAGCTTAGTAATTTGAGAAGAGTTTACTTGGTGCAGGAATCTGCACCAAGTAAACTCTTCTCAAATTACTAAGCTGATTTGGTATACTGAGACAGATTATGAGAAATCTGTGACTAAGAACACAAAGAGAAGTTGTTGTTGTTGTTATTTGGTTTTTAGGAGCATTAGCAGCTAAGGCCATATTCCATGCAATTTTCTTTTTTTTTTTTTTTTTTTTTGCTAATAATCTCATCAGTTCATTTGAAATAATCTCATCAGTTCATTTGATTTCCATTTAAGCCTCAAACCTTGAACATTATCTTCTCTTAGTTGGCATGAAAAGCTAGTAACTTTTACAGTTACTTTCTTGAGCACTTCCCATTTGGTTTTTGTTGGTGACATCAGTTAGCACAATTTTCAACAAAAAAACATAATGAATTTTTTTACATATTATACTCTACGCTGTATTGAATTGCAATGAATGTCAGTTAATTTTATTGCTGGTTATGGTTATGATCGGCCACTTATAATCAAAAATGACAATCCAAAACCATTTACACTGTTGTTTTACCACTTCGTGTATAAGGTATGGTAATAAAATTCCCAGAATGGTGATAAAAAGAAAACAAAACGAAGGAGCTCAAAAGTGGATTTATTTTTATTCAAATTAATCTCCTCTTGAACGTTTCTAAAAAGAGATGGCAAAGACATCCAGAGAGATGTCTAGTGAGGTGTTTTTCTTCATGTCCTTAACATCTTGAAATCTCTTTCCTTTGAGGGCAGTTATCATCTTTGTCAAGAAGCCCGCCAGTATTAGATCAGAAGAGTAGGATGGATGGTTGATCTGTACAGTGCCATGTGCTGTCAAAAATGTCTTCACAACAAGTGCAGACTGGGCAGGGGCATTGTCATGCATCAAGAACCAGCTGCCTTTCTCTTGAAATTGCAGCCTCACCCAGGAAATGTGCTTCAATAGTCTTTAAAGTGCCTGTACATAGAACACAGCATTGGCTATATACCATTCAGGTATATAATCAAACTTTTTCGGCTTTCGTGATTTGAAGTCTGCTGCGTGCTCTAATGTCATGCTGGGTTGTACTGAAACATCTACACTCACCATGTTTGAGTGGGAGAAGACAGAGTAGTAATCGATGGACACTGCTCTTCGTGGACTAACATTATTAGTGGAGTCCCCCAGGGTTCGATATTGGGCCCACTGTTGTTTTGTATATTTATCAATGATATTGATGAAGGTATATCAGGCTTAATGTTGAAGTTTGCAGATGATACAAAAGTTGGTATGATTGTTAATGACAGCAATGAAAGATCCTTTTCTAGATCCTGTTGCTACTGCAACAGGATCTAGAAAAGGTAGGCAGATGGGCTGAAAAGTGGCAACTTAAGTTTAACATTGACAAATGCAAAGTTGTATGGGTACCACACTCAGGATAGTACCTGAAAAAAAAACTGGGGGTAATTGTGCAATCAGATATGAAGTTTTCTGAGCAGTGCAGACAGGCTGCCAGAGTAGATTATGGGGTCTTGTCAATGATATACAGGAATTTTTCTAGCAAGGATAAGGAGGTGATTATTCCCTTGTATAAGGCAATGGTCAAGCCACATCTTGAGTACTGCATACAGGTCTGGAGGCCTCATTTTAGGAAGGATGTTGAGTAGCTAGAACAAGTACAGAGAAGGGCAACAAGATTGGAGAGAGGAACAAAGGGGGAGGCTCCCTTACAAAGAAAGACTAAAGTTCTGCAAATTGCAGCATCTGGAGACTAAGCACCTATGAGGCAATCTGATAGACATGTATAAGGCCTTGAATGGATTGAGCAGGGTCATACTGATGGGATTCTTCCTCTTGCTCATTACAAACCTGAGGGGGCATAAACTGAAATTAAGGAAGACAGTTGTAGAATAGATGTGTGGAAATTTATCTTTAGCCAGCAGGTAGTTGATTGCTGGAACAAACTTCCATCTGTCATTTTGGAAGTTGATAGCCTAATTAAATTCAAGGAAGAAATGGCCACACTTTTGGAGCAAATTGGATGGATGAAATAGGTGGTTTTTTTTTTTCTTTTGCTGATGCTGTATAAGCTAATGCTGATCTCCAGAGACAATACAGTTAAGGAAATTACGACTGTCTTGACAAGTCCTAAATGATGACACTCTTCATTGCTTCTGCTTGTTTGTGAAGCTCTGCAGTACAAATTTTTCACAGACCTCCTTTGTCCCTAAATCTTTGTGCAGAATTTGACAAATCATCTTTCTATTCATATCCAACTCATTAGCCATCATTTTGAAGTTCAAACAACAATCTCTTGCTACAATTTCACAAACTTTTGTAACTTGGTCCTCATTTTGAATTTGATGGATGCCCACTTCTGGTTATCATGAACATCCTTATCCATCTTTGAACCACTTGTACCATTTGAACACATTGATGTGGCAACATTTCATACATTTCTGTTGCAGATTTTCCCAGTTTTAAGCAAAATTTGATATTCATTCGTTGCTCCATTGCAAAATTGTGACAACGGCAACACTACTAATGAAACTGGTTGTTACTTGCAACCAGTCAGCCTACTATTCCATTTTTGTATCACCATATGTTGGAGGAAGTTTGAACTGCAACATACCACAAGTGCAGATGAACAACATAAAACAGTAATTTTTCCAGCAAATAATGCCAATAGTTTGATGATTGAACTAAGGAATCGCATTCAGTTATAGCAGAAATTGAAGAAAAGGATGCAGTATCTATGATGGAGCTTGAGACTTAATTTCTAAACAGACAATCAGAATTTTTGCTGCTGCATGTAAAAGACTCCTATACAAATATGCAGTATGGCATTATTTTTTGAGTGGAAGAAGACAGGGGTTACACCATTTGCATGGTTTTCGATGTTTATAAACTAATAGCTGTTTTTACTTCTATTTTCTATCCTTATTTTAGAAGTGTTATTTATTTTTCTCGCACAGACCGTTTTTTTCACAAATCACTTAAGTTTGTGTCATGAATTGTATTATTGAATTATTAAGTTAGTTGTAAATGCTAGGAATTTGTCAAGTAAAGCTTCACATGTTGGCAATACTGCCTTCAGTCATTCGTTTCTTGACCTGAGAGCTCCATGCAGCAGTTTTTATCAGCATGAGCTCAGTTTGTTTTTGATGCTGTTGTGTCAAACTTGGCTGAAAAGTGAGAAAATGTCTCCAAGCAAGCGTTTGAACAAAGCAAACTTATTTTGTTATACGGTCGGACCTCCATATAACGAAATTGATTGTTCACTTGAAAAAATTTGTTATACAGAAATTTGGTTATAAAGAAATATGACCTTTTCACCAACGAAAAATACTGTAATTCAACTCAGAAATACAGCAAAATATGGAAAATAAATCAGAAATAAGTGGGAATAAAAAAAATTTTCTAATATTTTAAACAATTAATTTATTAATACACACATATTAAGAAATTACTACTTACATGATGCCCACAATATATTAGTACACTTTTAAGAATTATGTCATAAAATATTTGGTTATTTTTTGTTGTACACTGGATTTTACTGTACATCGTTCATAAAAATGTTTGCTTTTGTTTAAGCGGCCGACTCCGTAGCCAGGTGGGAAGAAGCAGCAGTGCGTAGCACCCTTCTTGATTAGACCGGGGTTCGAGCCCATCACCACCAAATACGGAGGATGCAGAAAGATCAGGGAATGACCACTGCATATCCCCGAGCAATATGGCCTTAGTTGCTAATGCTCCTAAAAACCAAATAACAATTTGTTTAAGCATTCAAATATATTTTCTGGCACATTTTCTTCATACTGAAGGCCTCAACGCGAAGTTTCGAATACTGCCAACATTTTATTTTTGGAAGGTTTAATATTCCCCTTATTGCCTTTGTTGCCCTCAATTCCATACAGATCATCGTTGATATTCTCACTAGTTCTTTGAATACTCTCCATAATGTTGGAATCACTTGGATATTCAGCTACTATGACGTCGTTATCAACTGGTACTACACTTAAGGTGGTAGAAAATGAAAAAGACCTGGGAGTAATTGTGCAGTTAGATATGAAGTTTTCTGAGCAATGCTGCCAGGACAGGTCATGTGGTTTTGTCAATGATATACAGGAACTTGGATAGCAGGGAATAAGGATGTGATTATTCCATTGCACAAAGCAGTGGCTAGTCTGAATACTGCATACAGGTCTGAAGGCCACATTTTAGGAAGAATGTAGATATGGCAGAATGGGTTCAGAGAAAGTTGAGGTTGGTGAAGGGAACACATGGTTGGTTTTACCAAGAAAGGCTCCTGCAAGGTTATCTGATTGAGATGTTTAAGGCTTTGAATGAACTGATAAAGCTTAATGCTGATGAAATTCCACACTCTTGCTCAGGCTACTCACATGAGAAGTCATAAATTCAAATTGAGGAAGGATGGTAGCAGGATAGATAGTAATAGTATTTGCCCTACAGCCCAAGGAAGCCACAGGCTTTTGCTGCCCTTGCAAAAAAAAAAAAAAAAAAACCAACCAAGTTATATACTTCACTCCTCATACAGGTAAGTATCCAGTAGACCTTGGATTTATTCAAACTTCACACATTGGAATGGTTTAAGTAATATATGTTCATCATTATCCAACCACTTTTCACTTAATATCAGCCTCAACTAAGAGGGCAACTTGTTCCAGCAATCAACCAGCTGGCTAAAAGAAAACTTCCCATAATCCATTCCAAACCTTAGGCCCTGTAATTTGAATTTATGACCCCTAGTTCTGGAATTGTTTAGAACATAGTGTATGGTGTTGATTGTAAAGTGGCCCCAAATCTGTGTCAGGCAATGTGATGAATACAAAGCTTATAAAGTCACATTTATGTAGATTAGTGAGTGTTCATATAATAATAATAAAAAATTATGTACCAGGTACATAATGAGTTGCCACTGCCTCTACTCTGAGACTGATAATGTCGCAGCGGCAGCCGCTGAAAACGTCTTTACTGCGGGAACTCATTGCGAAACTGGTAAAATAAAATATAACATTATGAAACTGGTACAGTAAAATAAATAAAAAAAGTATTGCTGCATTATTTTTATTGAAAAAATAATTTCAGTATAATGAAATACAATGAATGGAATTTTTCATCGTACTAGTATACAATGAAATAATTCGTATAAAAGATATTATAATGACACTAAAATTATTGGTCTGTGGTAAATGAAATAAGATATATAATTTTGACACTCAAACGATTTTAATTCCCGAATGAATATTCCATCGATTGTCGTTCCATTACATATAGTATTTACTAAAGTATTTGACTTAATATCTAAATTGAAGACATCTTTCATAAATTTACAAAACTTCTTTCCAGCCTCAGAATTTAATTCTAGATTGAAATCACCAGCGAGAACTATAGGTGTATGATCCAGTGGCTCTTCCAATAATTTTGCACCTTCAATGGAATACGGCATCAAATTCTTGTTTATGAATTTTTGAATTATATCTAACGACATCCCTGAAGTGATGTATATGGCAATGATGAAAATAGATTCACTATTCAATTTGCACAAAGATCCACAAATGTCTCAATTTAATCTGATACTGCTGTCGCATTGCTGCTATTATGTTGTGCAAAGATATGTGGTGTACTGATGATAGTTGAACCTTCACATTGATATATCGCAACACCACCACTACAAACATCCGACCTTTTGAATTGAGTCACATGTTGGAATGGTTTAAGTGATATATGTTCATCATTATTCAAACACGTTTCACTTAATATCAATATTTTGGATTGCTGTAAAATTGCGTCCGTTTCGATATCTCGAAAATGGGCCCCGTAAACTTTGTATGTTCATTGACAATATAGATATACCACTTTGTATGAAATCTTGCAGTTCATCTTGTAGAGATGGCAGCTTATTAGTTTTCAAGCGATCTAGTTCAGCACGAAGTTCTATATTACTAATAGCTTTGCCGTGGTGAAATGTGAAATCATCGTGGGGATTTGTAATATATAAACCTTGCAATGAGGTCACTCGAGATAATGCTACGTATACAAGTTGCTGTTGATGATCTTTCTCATAATTATATACAGCTTTGTCGAAGGTCCCTCCTTGAGATTTATGTATAGTCAAAGCACAAGCACATACTAAAGAAAATTGTGTACGTCTACATGTAATTTCCTATTGTTCTTGAATGGAATTGTAGTTGATCGTTTTATAATAGGTACAGATTGACTAGGTAAATGTTTATCTTTCACATATTGTTTATAACGTGATTGAAGGTTATGTCCTATTTTTGACTCAGGAAATTTCATCCATACTCGTTTAACTGTTTCGTCGTCCTCAAATTCGAAATATACTAAAGTACAGTCAGTCCTCGTATAGCACGATAGTTGTGTTCCTAGAAACCCTCATACAATGCAAAATTATGCAATATGAACAACAGTCCCTATGGGAAAAATAGGGTTAAGTGCTGACCACCCAAGATTGAACACACATTTGTAATCAAAACATTACCGAACACAATAAATAATTGTAATAAAATACTTACGTATTTTAATACGACTATTGCGTAATAAAATATTGCTAATGCTTTTGCTTCTATCATAAGCAAACTTGTTTTTTGTTTGATTTTCTATCCAAACAGATGACAGCCGTTCCATATCTTCCAATTCTGTGTCTTAATCTAATGGATTTTAATTACACTTTGAATTGTTCCTGCTATGAAGGTTGTTTTTATTTTCTCTGCATTCTTTGTAATTCTCGGTGTTGCCTCATTTAGGTCTGTAGCACGTGCAATATCACATGATCTTTCATTTCGCTCAAAGCGTTTCACAATTTCATATTTTTTCTCTATCGACAGAGGCGGACTGGCCATAAGCCTAACCCGGGAAACCCCTGTGGGCCCGGAGGCCAGTGATTTTGGCCATAAACGCTAGTATGAGACCACTACAAATTTTCCCAGGTAAGAATTTTTGACCCCGTCCGCCTCTGTTTATCGATATTGCTTTTCTTTTTCTCTCCGAATCTGCAGTGTCTTCACCAGGACGCTTCCTTTTCACACCTTTTAAGTATTTTACTCATTTTTAGGAAATAAAGCACAATTACAAAATGAGGAGGCACGCTTGATACACATAAACAAAGCTGCGTGCGTGTAGCAACTCACCATAAAGGCAGAGATACACTATTAACACCTCACGTTTTACTAAAGCACATTTCTGGGTGTTACTACCATAAAACAATAAAAATCACTATCATCATTTGTCCCCAAGAAATCGTCACTCACTTTTATTCCGTAGAATTTATACAAAGGTGAATTTATCAAATACTGTAACCATATTTTCACTATTTTCTTCGGCACACATCCTTGTAGATATGATGATTTATGTATGAGTCTTCGTTTTATATGTACATTAATGACATAATCTTCATCTAATTCTCTAGATAATTGATGAACCATCGTATTTATTTACATTAACTGGTGCATTTATTACTTGTCCAATGATCCCATATTGTCCGTGTTCATAACGTAAATGACAAATTTGCATGAAGGGTAATCGTGGTGATATCAAATGCTCAGTTACAACATCCAGTGGAGGCAAATGAGTAGGATATGTTGGATATATAAATCCATTTGATGTGGCCATAGTTGGTATCCGTCCCTCTTTTAATGAAGTATGACATGTATTACGCATCATGAAAGTACTCACTTCTTGTAAATGAAATTCATTTTGAAGTAATTCATATGAAGTTGTTGGGAATGGTTTCAAATCGAATTGAAACCATAAACGATCACAAACATTACAACTGAATCCAAATGGGTTTTTGTACACTAGTTTTTCAAACTCATTGTCAGCTCATGCAGACACTATAGGGATGTAATCAGGAATCTCATTATTAGCCGTTTCTGATTTCGCTTTTTTTCGTGCACGATATTCCTTCATTCCTTCTGCTGGAGTTTTAGATTCCTGATAAGTATCAGGCATAGTAGAACTCTGTGATTGAATTTGATTATGATTCGGAATAGTTTGAATTTGTAATTTCCTTTCTTCTGTTCACGATATTCCTTCATTATTTCAGCTAGAATTTTTTTTGGGTACAGTTTGAGAACTCCCAGACATAATGAAACACTCTGGTTGAATTTCATCTGGATTAACATTTCTATTCAACCTCCCTTTCTTTCTTTCACGATATTCCTTTGAATGCCGGGCTGTAGATTTTGGCACAGTCACTCGCATATTAATCATTGTGCTGATATAACAGAATAACGTGGTGCATCACTGCCCAATTGTACTTGTTGTGTCACTGCACTTGTTACATACAATTGAGTTTACTTGAGTGCATGCATTGTACTTGTTGCGTCACTGCACGCAACAAGTACAACACATGTGCATCAGGTTTTGTGGCGATTTCTATGTAACGTAACGCTTTTCCAAATAACATCAGTAAAAATGTTTTTAATGTCAATATTAGTATGAGGTTGTGTTGTTTGTGTTGTTCATCCAGCCTGTTAGCTTATTGGGCCTGTGTTTTCACACAAAAACCTCTGCGCCACGAGGAGACAGGCCAAGCAGTAGGGAGTATGAAAGCACTGGTGGGGCAAACCCTGAGGTAACCAAAGCTACAGACAGAGAGTGTCCAGTAAAAAAAAAAAAAATGAGAAGGTTGAAGGTGATAGTGGGAAGGCAGGAAGTGGGAGGAGATTAAAGTGGTAGAGAAAAGGGGGGACAGTAGTGCTGGTACATGCCTAGTTGAAAGTGGGGCAGAAGAGGGTCCCCCTGGGTAGAATGCCCATCTGCCCTTGGGGTAGTAGTTGACAGGTTGCATTGGTGGAGTTACCCACCAGGGGAGGGGGGCGAGGGGGGTGAGAGAACAACTAACTTAGGTGGTAGGAATGGTGGATCGTACGGAAAGAATTCCTATGTTGGAGCGCCTGTATTGGTGCTCTATCCCACACTGACCAAGAGGCAAGCCCTATTGGTCTGTGCCAGCATCCCACTCCACATTGATTGACTAGCAACGGTATGTTGTCTGCTTGGATAGGCAGGGGGGGGCCACTGTGGCAACCTGCCTATCATCCATATGTGGGGGGGGGATTTTAACTGCTCATAACCCTCATTCACTTTCTGCTCTCAATCTGGTTTTATAATTTTTTTCTTAAATTTTATAATGTTATTGTGCTTTTTTTTCTTACATTTTCTGTTAGGTTATAATCTCTCCCCCCCACACACACACACCCATCTTTCTCACACCGGGGGGGGGGTAGAATGCAGTGGTGTGTAGTATATTTACTATACTAAATATCTAATAATTAAAATTATGTGGCTAAAGACTGAGTTAGTAAATACTTAAATACAGTGGCTCCCCGCTTTATGATTGGTTCACTGTATGATCACTTTACGTGGACTCTCCATAATAAAATACCATTCACTATACAATATGTAGTAAGCGGCAGTCATTGGGACCATGTTTGCGAATTGAATTTTAATTCTATTAAATGGAAATTCTGAAAATAGGAGGAATATTATCCACAGGCTCTAAACGTAAAGATAAAGCACAAATTTACACTTTAGTACCTTACCAATTAACAAAATTAAATGATACGTGAAAATCAGAAAAATATTTTCCACAGGTTAGCAAAATAAAAACAAATTTACGCTTACATGCATAGCTAAACTAATACTGTTATATAGAGAGAGAGATAATCTTTATTACCCTTCACGGACATAAAGCCAGGGGCTTACAGTTTCCCAAACTTCCGGGAAAATTGAACAATTATTTACAAAAAGGTAATTTTACAAAGAAAACATATTATAATACAAAGGAGAGAACTCCTTATGAGAGTTAAATCTGATTGAGCTGGCTTAACATCGAGATAAGAGCACCAGCTCAATCAGACAGGAACAGATGCAAGGTATACATCAGTCACTGCTGATTAGTCCTACTAGACATAATTTTTTTCCGGTAAGTCCGGTCAGCAGCGAATTTGTTCAGGTCGGCGTCCAGTGCCTGGGTTTGCTTGAGCATCTGCTGAGGAAGGAACCTGTCCGAGAGATGGAGTCGTGCAGAATGAGAGTGGAGCTCGGGATTGGCCCTAAGGGCGGCAGCAGGGGGGATCCTCCAGCCACAGGTATCCCAGAATGAAGGTATTGCCATTATGCCTGTTATCATCTTGACTGTTGCTAGGAGGCGTTGGTCGTCGACTAAGGTGGGAAGCCGTGGAATTCCGAGAGAGTTGGCAAGCTGTGTGGTCCGAATCAGAGCTGAAAGGTTGTGCTTCCTGTTGGCCCACTTTAGGAGCCAGAATTCTGTGGCAAAGAGTGGTTTCTTTATTGACGGTGCCGCTGACGCCCAAATTTCAGCAGCATAGAGTAAAGGTGGAAAGATAACTGTTCTTATGTACCTCACGGTTATCTTTTTATCTGTGATATGAAGGAGATGTTGTTTTGCTATCCACCGGAGTCTTGAAGCACGTGTGAGGAGCATATCCATGTGGGCGTTGAATCGAAGTTTTGGGTCAAATACAACGCCCAGATCACGATGGCTGGACACAATTGGGATGAGGGTGTTGCCGACTGAAGGCTGGAGAGAAGAAGGAGTTTGATTCAATGAATACACCATGAATTCGGACTTAGCAGGATTGATCTTGAGCCCAAACTGGCAGAGGTAAGATGTGACTGTGGTGAGAGTGTTGTTAATTTCCACTTTTACCAGATCTAGGTCTTGACCGGGGGTGATGGGAGTGAGTATCTTGATATCGTCCGCATAGCTCAGTAGACATCGAGAATGTGCAACCAGTGGGAAGATAATGGATGAAAACAGAAGGCCCGAAAGGACCCCTCCTTGTGGGACTCCTGCGGTGACGGATCTAGTAAGGGTGCGATCTCCTGTATGAAGCTTTATAACTCTGTTATTCAGAAGAGAGGAGAGAAAGCATAATATGTTCCCTGTGATCTGGAAGTGGCATTCCAGGAGAGTGAGAAGTTGGTTTACTTGGACGGCATCAAATGCAGCTTCAATGTCTAAGTAAGTCACAGCTAGTTCCTGCCTATTCTCCAATGCTGACAAGATAGTATTTGTGGTGGCTAGCAGATTGGTGATCGTTGATCTGTTTGGAAGGGAGTAGTGAATTTGGGCTGGATTACTGGGCAAGATCTGCTTAGTGAGGATGGGGAGTAAGGCCTTCTCCAGGAGCTTCAGCAGGCTGGAGGAGTTGGAGATGGGTCGGAAGTGTTTAGGTTTCGATGGTGACTGAACTTTGGCTAAAGGTTTGATGAGATAGTTTTTCCACTGCAGTGGGAAAATTTTGTTCGAGAGTAACTGGTTGAAGATAATTAAAAGTGGCTGAATAATGTACGGACTTAGGCATTTGAGCATGAATTGGGGAACTCCATCATCACCGGTGGTAGACGAGGCAGGTAGAGAATTGATGGCTACGATCAGCTGTTGTTTTGTAATCTGAATGTTGTTCAACACTTCTTGCTGGATGGGCTCTGTTAATAGAGCTAAATTTGAGTTTGGCATAGGATTACGGTTAAATCTTGTGTCGAAATCGAGCCACAATTCAGGATCAAGTTGTAAAGGAAAATGAGGGTTCACTTTTTTGTATGGAATTTTTCCTTTAGCCAGCTCACGGTTAACGTATAATTTGATTGCCTCAGATTTCAGGCGATTAAATTGAGCCCGTGCTCTTGAATAAACGATACGATCATTGACATTTTGCGACTGTTTCCATGTGCAATGGAGCTGTTGCTTCAGCTGGAAACTCATTTTGAGTTCAGAATTCCACCAAAGTCTTGTATATGGACTGATTGTGATCTTTTTAGAGGCAGCATATTTGGCAACCGTGTTGATCCAGTTTGTGAGAATGTTCACAGCTAGTTCTGGGTCACAAGTCTCTAAGGCCACCCAGGGAATGAGAGAGGCGGCTCTGATGCACTTATCTACGTCAAGTAAGTTGGGGCTAGTGATGTCAACCTTTGTTGTTGTCCTTCTGGCTTCTAATTTGGGGGCTGGCAGATATGCGGTCACATGTATCGGGACATGGTCAGAGTCAAATGACGTTTCTGTAATGTAATCAAGGGTGCAGGGGAAAGAGGCTAGAACTAGATCTAAGAGGTTATTCCTCCTGGTTGGAGCTTCATTAATAAGTTGTAGGTGAGCACATCTCAAGTGTGCCAGAAGATCCTTTTTCAGATTAGATAGCTGAGGAGGTAAATTGAAATCACCACAAACTAAGTGAGAAGCTGTGGGATGCAGCTGATTGATTAACCAGTTGGAAACTTCAAGGATGATTTGCTGGGACGGCTTTGGGGGTATATACAGCACACAGACGTCAAACGTCACGAAGTTGTATCCTAACGTAACGAGGATTGCTTCATAGTTAGGAGAGTTACTGGATTTATTATCCAATAGCTTGAAAGCGGATTTCTTATAGAATATTGCGACGCCTCCACCCTTGCGTGCAATCCGAGATGTGAATACGACCCCATAATCAGCTGGGGCAGCTGCCGCTAGGAATTCTTCATCATCATTCAGCCAGGTTTCGGTGATGGCGAGCAGATCAAAATGTCCGGGGAGCAGAATTTGCTCCATAGTATCAAGCTTGTTCCTAAGACTACGCACATTCTGATAAAAGATGGTGCAGGCAGGTACTCTGGGTACTTTGATACGGACGGGTGGTCTCTGACATGGCGCTACTCGATTCAGCATGGTGTGTCTAGGATTGACGAGCACAGGGATCGGCATATTGGTGTTCTGTGTCTGTGATTCTGGTTGCAGTAACAAGATCTGGGATTGCTATGAATCAGGGTACCATTGGTGGGAGTCCTTTCCATTTCTTCTATATCGCTGCCCGAGATATGGCATAACAAGAGCTCCAGCAGGCCAGATTTCAGGACTGAAGAGTGCTTCAAAATCTGCATCAGCTACATTGATCTTAAAGGAGGCGTAGGTGGGATATTTCGTGGACAGCTTAGTGACTCTACCATTCATTTTGAATGCAGCAAGAAGGTTTTCCACATCATCAGCTGAGGTAGCAGGGGAGAGCCTACTAATGAAGACATTACGCATCCGCTTGTCCATTATTCTAGTGTTCGCAATTTGCATCTTGCTGAAGTGCAAATTGGTTCCAATAACTTTAAGACTGGGGCTCAGTTCCTTAAGAGTTGGATTACGGGTCAGTGTTTGTCCTTTTGTTCTTTGGCTTGCAATCATTGCATACGTTGTAGTGTCTCTATGGGTCTTTACATTAGATACAATCGTAGTTCCTGTATAATGGTTACCCCTCACGTTGTTTGAGGTGGAGCCACAATTGCGATGTACTACCGCAGCCAGAGCCTTATCCGGTCTCGAGCGCGAGGACCCCATATGTGAGTTTTGTGATCGCGAAAAGGTGCAATTTGGCAGGTTCTGCTCCTGATGACTTCTATGGATCTTCTGGGAGGCAGTATTTCCAGAGTATTCGCTGGCATCTGCTGTGATTTCAGGGCACACAACTTCAGACTCACATCTTGTAAGAATGGGGGATGGAGAGGAGTCATGTGATAATAGAGATGGGATGGTTTGGGTAGGAGCTCTCGGTTTCGCATGAACGTGTCCGTCCGGAGGATGCTGTTCATGATGGTTAGTTTGAACAGCAAGATCACAAACAGAGTGCTTCAGGTCATCAAAGTTTTCTCCCAACACCTCCAATGTTTTTTGCATGCATTCATTTTGTTCTCGTAGTCGCTTGTTTTCAAGCAGTAGGTCTGCGAGGATATTATTAATTGGGGATAACTTCTTACATAGAGTTGTCTCGATATTTGTGAGGAGCGAGACAAAGAGTGGACTGTGTTCGAGTGACGCTTGATTAACTATTGCTGAGATCTCTGTTGATAGGATGTTATCCTGTTGGGAACTACTTGATTTTTGCATGATGAGATTTTGTTCTGCCAGTAATGAGTCAGGGGTCAATTCCACATGTGAATCTGGCGATCTCAGTTTTTCCGTGTCTACTTCAGGTACGGGTTGGGTCCTGTGCTCAAGTGAATCCGAAATTTGGTTAATGTCGTTGTTAGAAGTTTCACCAGTTGTTCCTAGTGACTGCATATAATTTTCTCCCTTACAGGGGGGACACTGCCATACTTTCCGTCGCTGCTTCCCGAGCCTCTTTAGGTCCAACACGAGGCATTCGCTTCCGTATGTCTTGAGACAGGAAGTACATTCTATAGCTACGTCAGGAACAATGCCACAAATTACGCAGCTTTCATTATTTGGGTGATCTTGCTTTAAAGGCATTTTCAGATTTTAGGTGCAGATAAAAGGATTACGAGTGGGTTGAAAAAGAGTTTACAATTGTGTTTAGTAGTCAAAGTAAAAGTGGTCTGTTGAGAGCGTTGTCCAGGCAAAAGCTGACAATTTCCAAAACTTCGTTGCCAGGCAAATAGCAGACAAATAACCAAACGCTTGATTGCCAAGTTTCTTCCAGCTTGTTGCCGAAGGCAGTCTCATAAGTAGAGCAGGAGCGTAAATAGGTCGGATTTGTAAACGCCCTGCAATACGGGGGGTCGACTGGCGAATAACTCCCAACACAATGCAACTGCTTGACCTTGTGATACAGTAGTGGGCAAGAGTTAGTGAGCAGTGAAGGCTAGTAACCAAGGAGTTAACATCCGGGCATTGAGACAAGCAAAGGCGGCAAATGTGAATACAGTACAGGTAAGAAAAAAATCACGTAAAAAACAGTAATTACCTAAAGATTCATGGTATTCATCTTCACCAAGGATGCAGGATAACTTAGGAAGTCACTATACGAACATATTACTCAGACTCGCTAAAAAAAATACATCAAACACTGAAAACTTGAGGAGCTCAAGATTAGGCAGCCATCACACCGACGCGCACGCGCAGCATCTATATACATATTATATATTATATATACATACTAACTAATTAATTTATTTGCTATAGCTCATGGAACTTTGTAGCTATTCTCTTTCTTTCAGCCTTGATGATGTTTTCTGTGTTAAGGATTATCCCCAGAATTTTTTTGTGGGTATGCCCTTTTTATGTCTCTAGTACAAGCCTCTCCTGCTTGTACTATAGATGTATATATACTATCTACTCCTGCTCCATAGGTGATGACAAAAACACTGTTCAGTATATGATTGCCAGGGTCATCTTCCTTTTGAATCCCCCAATCAGCCGCCTGACTGTTCCTGGCAATCATGCCTCCGTAGTTTCTCACTTTTTATTTTATTTTATTTATTTATTATTTATTTATTTTTTTTTTTTGCCAGGTATGCCAAATGGGGATAAAAAGTTAATTTTGAGTCAAAAACAACCCCTAGATGTTTTCGTTCTGATACTATTTTTACAGATTTTCAATTAATTTTAATTTGAGGGGTTTTCCTTTCAAAAGTATGGATTTGGCTTTTTCAGGTGATATCCTGAGCATGTGCATGAAGACGGCAGTTGATGTTTCTTCTACAACCACTCTTGTGTTTCCTTTTACAAGGAGAATCAAATTGGCTGCAAAGGCTAGTCTTTCCACTGGACCCAGAACAAAAGGCCAGAAATACATAGCCGAGTGGTCAGGAGCATGAATGCAATAGTGCTCTCTGAGTGGACCAGGTTCAAGCCTGTGACTGCTAAATACGATTAACGTTTGTATTGATGATATATGGAAAACACCACTGACCTGGTGGTTGTGCTGGAGTATAAACAAGAACAATTGTCCAGAAGAAAGGGCCAAGGATTGAGCCCTGCAGGCAACTTTTTATTCATAGGTTGTGTCAATTCCTGGAATCTTGTGTGAAATGAGACACTTCTGTCTTTAAGGTAGCTTTTTGAAACCTTATAGAGTTTTGTGGGACATTTTTCTGGTGAAGTCTCCTAAGGACACTATGCCACCAGAGTGAATCAAATGCCCCAGCAAAGTCTATAGAAATTGTCAACATCTACTTTTCCTCTGTATTTTTTACTCAGCACTCAACATAACAATACACATACTTAACACACACACTTGCCGGCCTTGGCATTATGCTTTTTCAGATGCTACAGCAGTATATAGGGGGAACCATGGAGACTGCAATTAAACATACACACCTTGACCTTTACCTTGTGTTTTTTACTGTTGTCAGTAGGTCGTGCATGGTGTCCTCCGTAGAGTTGCCCTGCTTAAATGCCATACTGATTATTTGAGTGGAAGCCTGCTTCGGTAAATATGCAAATATCCTGTTGTGAATTAATCTTTCATCTATTTTCCCTAGTACCAGCAGCAGAGCTATTGTTCTGTATGATTTTGGATCAGTGGGAGGTTTCTCTGGGTTCTTCAGGATTAATCTTATTACTGCCTTTTTCCCGATTTTAGGGAATATTCCCTATGTCACGCAGTGGTTGTATAAGTTAATCTGGTTCAATTTCAGCTAAGTTTTTTGATGATTTCAACCTCTAGAAAGTCAAAACCAGGGCTTTTGTTTTTGATGATTTTGGTTAGAACTATTTCTAATTCTTCTATTGTAAAAGGAGGCTCTATGTTGGCATTTTCATATTCAGTATTTTCTTTTAAAATGTCAATCTGAGTAGGGGAATAAACTCTGACCTCAGTCTGCATAATAGTCTAAAATGTTGCTCACAGACTGTGCCGAACACGGGGTTGGGGTTCCATCTGATTTAACTGTAGTTTCTATTACATCTCCTCTTGGCAACTTGTTGCCAAGAGGAGATGTAATAGAAACTTTCCCATTATTAAATTTCTCATTAACTTTCCCATTATTTTTAATTTTCATTTCTTTAATTTTCCCATATTCTCTCATAGACCCTGAAAATTTTCTACCAGTCATTATTCTGTAGACAACTCCCCAAGGGTCAGCATTTCCAGAAGTTTGCACCAAATGCTGCCATGTTTCTTTTTTCTTTTCTCTAATGAGGACAGTGTATTAGTTCTTGAGAGGTTCTGTAACGATCTCTCAGTGCATCAACCTCATTTTGTGGCCAAGATGTTCTGGCTCTTTGAAAATGTCTTCTCACATGGTGTACCCTTCTCATGAGTATAGTCTGTTCAGTGCCCCGCCTGAACTACCAGCTTCCTCAGTTTTTTATTTTGGATAAACAGGTTTAATATTTTTTATTAAGCCATTTGTCATAATCAGTGCATGGTCGTCTGGGCTATAATTGTTGTTTGATCTAGACCACTCATTTTCCTACTTTTGCAACTCAGTTGTATGTTCTGTGAAGATATTCCAAGTTGCTTTCTTTTTATTATATCTTTTGATTTCCAACAGGGATTGTTGGGCTATTTGTAACTGTTTATTTAGTTTGAAAGTAATTGCCCTATGGCAGAGACATGTGGTGCAGGCTGGGTGGATACACCAATCTGTAATTTTATAAGCTATTGAATTTGTGGCAAGAGTGACATCAATACCACTCTCCAACATGGTGTTGCCAAAAGTTGGCAAGTTATTTGACTGATTTAATACTTGAAATGGAGGTAACTATGTATTCAGTAAGTATCTGGCCATTGTGTGTGCCTGCTCTGTCTTCTGCACGGCTGTGCCTTAAGGTTGAGCAGCAGTTGACATCAGCGCACACAATAATTTTAGCATTAGGTGGCAAATCTGTAACTACTTGTAGATATTCAGTAGTGAGATTTATATCTTTACCCTGTCTGGAATACAATGAGATAATATAAAACTGTCCTACAGCACTGGTGATATGTGCATACACTGCCACTGGGGGAGCAGAGGTAACTCACCTTTGTGACAGTAAGATTGGTGTTTTTAGGGCAGTAGAAGGTACACATGAGGTGTATTCTAAGATTTTATAGCCTCTTGGGTATCCTTGAAGCCTACCCATGTGTGTAGGGTTCTTGGAGTACCAGATATCTACATTATTTTCCTCTAATTTAAGTTTGATCTGTTCAACAACTGTTTTATTTCTTTGAGCATTCAATTGGACAAAATTTACAGCTATAGTCACATTTATGTTTTCAGTCTGGCCGATAGTTGGTCCTAGATTATATGAGTTGTACCTTTTTTTTTTTTTTTTTTTTTTTTAATAACAGGGACATTTGTCACCCTAATACTAGTCATAGTTAGTCAGCTATACTGCCTTACAGGCAGCATTTTGGCTGCTGATTTTTGTTTTGACAGTTCTTGTAGTCTTCTCCAGTGACCACAGACAGATTTCTAACTGCAATCCCTGACAGTATGTCATATTTATGGCAGCAAAAACATCTTTGTACAATGAGGTGCTCCCTGAATCTATGGCTGGTCCAGCTAGTGTAGATTCTCCGTTGTCCTTGTAGAGCATTCCAGATTCGGAGGGGAATTTCAGTTATCAAGTTCAGCCAATTATTTAGCTCTATTCGGGACAAATTCATTTGCAAATTCCTCAATTGTGAGAATCTCTATAAAGTTCTTATAATAGATATCAGTCATCAATTCCCTATAATGCTAGGTAGACAAAATGTTAGTTTACCAAGAAATATATTTTTTTTTTGTTTGGTAAAAATGTATTAATTTGCAGATCTTTCGATATGGAGATTAAATCTTGACAATGGATTATTTGTGAGAAGAGCTGTACAAGCCATCTTGTACTGCTCTTCTCACAAATAATCCCTAGAAACCAGCCTATCAGTTCAACTTCTAACAGAAAAAGTATCCATAATTAAGATTAGAAAAACTTTTTTAAAAAAATGTTTTTTTTTAAAACAATCACAAGATGTAGCTATTTCAGGACCAACGATTGTTGCCAAAGCAGAAGCTTTTACAGAAAAAATGGAAATAAATAGCAAATGTACATTTTCTAACAGATTGTTAAAAATCCTCACAAAATTAAAAAATTGAATTTTGCTGGTGAAGAACAATCTGCTGACATGGAGTTGGCCAAGCAATAACCTTACAGTTTACAGTTGATGAAATGGGGATGTGAGAGCTGTATTGGAATTGTTTATCTGTGAAAACTTGGACTGATGGGACCGAGAAATGCTAGTAGTTTCAAGCAGAATAAGAAACATAACTATTCTTATTTGTGCTAATGCTTCAAGCCAACACAGATTTAAAATTTTAGTAGTTGGCAAATTTGCTCATCATCAACCATTAAAGGAAATTTACACCTTTGCCTATTGTTTATAAATCACAAAAAAATGCATGGATGCATAGGAAAATATTTTGTGATTGATTCTCTCGTAATTTTAT
Organism: Mastigoproctus giganteus; assembly: GCF_048544385.1. Lineage (NCBI taxonomy): Eukaryota > Metazoa > Arthropoda > Arachnida > Uropygi > Thelyphonidae > Mastigoproctus > Mastigoproctus giganteus. The sequence goes on along the minus strand of NC_143580.1, from coordinate 151,188,336 downwards.
TCCCTCACTTAGAACTTCCAGAATATTGGAAAACCTGTAAACACTACATGTTTTTTTATATACAAATATATAACTGTGGAGCTCATCAGCATGAATCACAATAATATTTGATTGTGGGAATATCTTTCTTTTGCTGCTAGATTCAGAACTGTCCAGAAAAGTAGTTTTCAAAACTGTTTGATAGAGTTGGAGTTCCACTAAGGAATCCCATGTGGTTTGGGAATGTCCCATAAATTTTTTGATTGAATTTTTTATTCAACGTGTAATGATGTATTTCTTTTTTTAATGATATTAAGGTCTTTCAGAAGATTTATGTTTTCACAGCCCAAAAAAAAAAAAAAGTTTGAAATACACTGATCTGGAACATCATAGCATATTGCCACAGTCTGCTAACTCTGCCAAATGTTGGAAATAGAAATTAAAATACTGTATCCTTTCACTGAATAACTTATAATATCTAATAAGATGGTGTCCAGGTAGATGAAGTTCTGTTTAAAAATTTTGGGAATTTTGGCTCGGCTTACTATTTCGTTAGACTGTGTCATTCATTCTGAATTTTTGAAACAGTGTTCAGGTTACTGCTGAGATTACAACAGTATTTGTTGTAATCTCAGCAGGATTGTAAAATATTCTGTTAAAGATATTCCCTATATACCTTTCAGTTGTGCTATGGACATCACTTTGAAAATAATGTAAACAATCTAGTGTAATTAAAAAATAATTAATCCCTCTGTTTATTAACCCTTCAACTCCATTATATTATGGTTTGCTATTGAGAATTATTCGATGGCAAAGAATAATATAATAAAGTAGTTACATATCATAATGCATACCATGAATGTCTAGTATTGATTTTATAATGTTTAGGAACATTGAAAAATAATAAAAATAGCCTTCTGTTATATTGCTTCAAACGTTCATATATGGTGTTATCAATGAATGAATTTGTAATGTTTAAAAAAATTAAAAATAAAAAAAAATAATAATTTCAAAACTTGACAGTGTATATGTGATCAGTTATTTTAAACCGAGTAAAACATGAAAAATTTTACTTATACTTAAAATAATTCCGTCTGTGAAGGGTTAAGAAACTACCCACTCTTACATTTTAATATTTTGCATTCTAGTTCTGATTTTTACCACGTGTATGAAAATGTGGTGCCAAAGCCTGTTACTGAATATTAAGTAACCTCTCCAGTACTAAGAACCTAAGTATTTTGGAATTAGAGGTAAACCTTTCAGTAATGTACCGTAATTTTATTATTAATGAAATTGAGCAGTGCTCTGTCATAACATAGTAATTTTTGACTATTATTAAAAGTTTTTCATGCCATGCAAGATTAAAGAAGAAAAGGTGTATGTTACTTTTATATAAATATATTCCTTTCTTTCCAGCTTTCTCCCATTATTCTGAGTTCTTCATGACCTATTTGACACAGGCTTGTTTTTAAATAGTCACCTTTATCAGTTGGTTTGACAGTTGTTTGAGAGAATGACAATTCTTGAGTGGTTTGTATATGTGTGGGTATAAAACCAGGAATAGTTCCCCGAGAAAAACCTTACACCTCCACCCGAGTGAAAAAGCCTTTATAAAATTCATAGCTAACTGTTGATGAGGTTTTAACCAAGACCTTTCTAAACAAAATGTGATAGAACCACTATACTCTCTTGTTGGTGTTTTCTTGAAATTTTGGTACATTGATTATTCAAGCCATAATGCACCAGTTATCTTTAATATTCCAGTTCGATACTTCAGGTTTTGTTACGTGATGTCTGTAGAAGTATGTTTTCAAGAGCTGATTAGCATTTTGGATAGGCTGAAGACTTCAGATTAATTTGAGAAAAGCCACTCTACCTCTACTTGCTTCACTAATTATTAACACCTTTAAGAACTCTCCAGTCACTGGCAGGATTTGAACCATGATCACTCTCTCTCTCTCTCTCTCTCTCTCTCCAAATGAATTCAAAGTGAAAAATCCACTATTATGCCAGGAAAACACTGTATTATCATGGAGGTTCATGTTTATATATGGCAATATCCCATTTAGTGGAACCCAAATTAGTAGTTTATTATAGTGCAATGTCTTTGAGTTTCAGTTACTATTTTTTTTAAACATTGATAAAATTCTGAAATTATATTTAACACATACATGTAAATAAAGGCCTCCGTAGCCGAGTGGGCAGGAGCGGGAGTGCAGTAGCACACGCTCTTTGAGTAGACCGGGGTTCAAGCCCCTGACTGCTGAATACGGTCGATCTGCCAACCCGCACTGGACATTGATAATGGCTGCACTTTACTTTTACTTTTTATGTAAATAAATATAAATACAGTAGAATTTGTGTCTATTAACTGTCCTTGCAACTGGAAATTTTCTGGTCAATGTGAAAGGTGATCACTACAGAATTTGACCCACTTAAAATTGACTATTAAGTGTTACTGCCAATGTCCTTGTTAAATTCAGCACTTCATGCCAGAATGATGCTGTATTAGTCTGTGAAAATGGTCATCAATTTCTAGCAAAAGCTTATTATTGCGGTGCTTACCTCGAAATTCCGTGTTTAGGGTTTAAAATTCATAAAAGCAAAAATGGAGGTAAAGGATTAACTACATTAAATTAAATAAGAACCCTGAGGAAAAAGTGCACCACTTTTTCTCCCGGTTGTCATCTATAAAAGAAACTGCATAAAAGACTTCCCTGAGACTCTGAAGAAATTCTAAAAGGAAATTTAATGCTTAGGACTGAGTGCTAATAACCAATGTTATTAGCACTACATCCTAGTCCTTCATGCATTTTCTTTTATAGACAACAACCGGGAAGAAAAGTGGTGTACTTCACCTTCCTCAAGGACATGTTCTTGTTTAATTTAATGTAGTTATAATCCTTTACCCCCACTTTTGCTTTTATGGATTTTAAACTCTAAACATGGAATTTAGAGGTCAGTACTGCAAATTATATAACTGTCTGTGAAAATGGATGTTGACGGTGATGTGCATGTGAAGCAGTGGTGTGTCACTGAGTTCTGAATTCAGACAACATTGTGCCCTTTTGAGATTCACTCCCCTCATTGTGAGCACATGTACCTGGTGAGGAGAACCTCCCACTGACACTACTGGTCCTTCAGATTAGCGTCACTGGAATCCAACTCCCACAGCCTAGGTTCTAGGCTAACATCGTAGGATTCCAATGTGTTTGCTGTGCACTGCAACCCATGGAAACATGGAAAGGGGGCTCCTGGTGGTTGAGAGGATCCAGCTTCAACACACCACTTTGCCCCCCCGCTTTAACAAGATGGTTGGTCCTTGATGGCTTGTCCAGGATCAATTGTTGTGTTAATGCCATGCCCCTACCCTTGTGGTCCGAGAGAGAGGATTCAAGCTGTCAGTGGTGCTGGTATGCATCCAACTCATGAGTATATTTACTGCTTGCCAGGTAGTGGTTGTCTCATTTGGGCTCCTTTGTGGATGGAGAACCCAGCCACTGAATCAAAACAAAAAATGCTTATGAATTTTGATAATGTAAACTTTTCTTCTGTGACCCCAACATGGTTCCTACCTGTAAACAGTGATTTGCTCAATAATGCTACTACAGCAGCAAAAAGACCCAGAACAGAGGCAGTATTAGGATCTGCACCACTCTTCCTCATAATCCACTCAAATAATGAAAAGCCCATAGCAGAGGTGTCACCCTTCCTTATATAGAAGGAGTTAAAAGGGGCAAGCTTTCCTAAATTGGTAAAGCAGCTACATTCTGATGACCTTTTAATTGAAACAAAAAATGATAAGCATTCGGAACGGCTTTGTCGAGCCACCTCTGTCGGGGAATACCAATTACAGTTACCCACATAAAATTCTAAATTAATTTCGTGCTCTGATCTCTGATGGAATCATGGAAGCATCAGAGGAAGAAATCTGTTCTGAACTTAAAACACAAGGAGTGACAACTGTAAAGAGAATATTTGTCCGTGGAGGTGAGAATCTAGAAAGTTCATCCTTACTTTCAACCCACTGACATCTAATTCCATCACAGGTACCTGCATTGCCCAGTATGACCATACATAAAATCCCTTAAGGTGCTTCAAAAATACAGATACTTGCAAATAACCTGTCATGCCACCCTTGTATATGCTCAGTGTGGTGCAGAGGACCATGAAATCATGGGATGTTCAGCAAAGACATCTATGTGCATCAACTGCCAAGGATACCCTGGATTTACAAGGAGTTACTCAACAGCATGCCAGCAGTGGAAGGACGAAAAAGAGATACAGAGGCACAAGACAGAGATGAGCATATCCTATCAGGAGGCGAGGAAAGCAGTGAAGCCAATAAATAATTATATATATATATACACAGGGTGATTCACTTCTAGTACGACCAACTTGCAGGAGGTGTAGGGGCACAAAGACGAATCGGAATCACATAGCATTGCAGGGTCCGAAATGCCTTCGTCATGCAGTAGAGGACGTTGAATGGGAGGTCGCGTGAACAGTGATCCCGCTGGAAGTCAGCATTTGCGAATGGGTTCCCGAGGCAGTAGGATGGACGAGTATTCAAACGTTGAACTGGCCGACATGCACCTCGCGTATGGAGCTGCGGACTGTAACGGGTGCACCGCTCTGCGCTTATACTAGGAACGTTTCCCGCACAGGCGTGCTCCTCATCATACAATTTTCGCACGTGTGCACAGAAGGTTACATGAGACTGGTTGTTTCACGAGAGGTACCATGAATCGAGAGCGAACGACGAGGATGCCAGACAATGAGGAGAATGTCCTACGTCTTGCGGAAGGCAATCCGAGTACGAGTACTCGAGCGATAGGCCAACGATTGGACATTTCCCAATCCACTGTATGGAGGATACTGTCAACAAACCAAATGAGTTCATACCATCTGCAACGCGTCCAATCATTGGAGCCAGCGGATTATCCACTCCGGAGGACTTTTGCTACTTGGTTTCTTCAACAGAGTGCGGCAGACAGCGCATTTGGTGTGTCCGTATTGTTCACGGATGAAGCAAGTTTCACAAGAGAGGGAACCTTCAATCAACATAATGCCCATTTGTGGGCTTTGGAGAACCCCCATGGTACGCGAACACATGCAACTCAATGCCATTTCTCTGTCAATGTTTGGGCCGGCATTGTTGGAGACCACCTCATTGCAACCGTACCTTCTGCCCCCTCGTCTGGACGGTAGGGCAGGGCATACTTGATCTTTCTACAGCAAGTCCTGCCCGAACTTATTGAAGAAGCACATGTTCCTCAGTCGCGCCACTCAGCGGTGGTTCCAGCATTATGGGACTCCCCCACATTACACCAGTGACATCCGCCAACACCTAAACGTTACATTTGGACAGCATTGGATAGGTCGTGGTGGTCCGGTTCATTGGCCTGCTAGATCGCCGGACCTATCATGCCTGGACTTCTTCTGCTGGGGTCAAATGAAGACATTGGTGTTCGAGACCCCCGTTGATTCAGTTGAAGACCTCGTCGCTCGCATTTCTGTAGCTACCGGGGAGATTCGAGACACGCCAGGAATCTTCCAGAACGTTGAGGATTTCATGCGGTGGCGCTGTGAAGCCGGTGTGACTGCTGCTGGTCGAACTTTCGAACACCTTCTGTAGCATGGCTTTTTGCCAATGTAAAACTTGTCATTAAAATGATTTCTGTTACACTAACGAGTTGCTGTTTCTGTTCTTTTTCTTTGCTTCTTTGTTCACGTGACCTCCCGCATGACAAAGGCATTTCGGACCCTGCAATGCTATGTGATTCCGATTCGTCTTTGTGCCCCCTACACCTCCTGCAAGTTTGTCACATTGGTAGTGAATCACCGTGTATATAAAGTTTATATTTTTAAGTTTAAGTAACACAATATAATATGGAAATAGTAGGGATATAACTATTTAGTTATAGTATAAAAGCTATAAAGCAAATGTATCTAACTGTGCAAGGCAGCAACAAAGAATACAAAATGGAAATGTAAAGAGCAAAATATGCCGAACTAGTAGGGAAATGATAGAAAGAAAGAGAAGTATTAGGAGTGGATGACATGGAAAGAAGGTGAAAAACCTAAGTGAAACATTAAATTAAATTAAAAGAAATTAAAGGCTGAATTAGAAAGCCAATTAGATGGAATGAAGCTCTAAAGAAAAAAGTAAAAATAAATTATTAATATTAATGATTACATAAAATAGCATGCATCAGTAAGGGTAGGGGATAGTTTTGATGAAAAAAAACATCTAAAGATGTGAGAAAGCAATGTAATAAAATTTGATGCATTCTATAAATAATTGATACATTATTTAGCAGGTAAGTAGGTAATTCTTCAGGGACTACACCTGGCTATGTATCAATAAACTGTTTCTATGCCTACATATCACCATGAAAGGAAAAGCATTAAAAAAAAAAAAAAACAGTCTATCAGCGTATCCTATGATGGAATGAAAATAAAATGTAAATTAAAAAGTTAAAAACTTTTTTTGTAATAGGGAGGTTAGTTCCAATGCAGTGTTCATGATAAAATTAAGGTAAAATGAATAACAAGTCAATGTATGCAGTAAAAAATAGATTTGACGGGAAAATAAACGTGAACAAGGCAAATCTGAAGCCAAGGCAGGTTGGTAAATTAGAATAGGCCTTGTATATGATATTACTAATAAGTTGAATTGAAGTGGAAGTATAAGTAAGAGTAATGGTTAAAATATAATGAAAAATGGATACATACAGAAGAACAGGTAAGGGCAAATGATATTGGAAAAGGAAAATAAAGTGTGGTAAAGGAGGTGTAAAGTAATGCATAAAAAAGAGATGACGATAGCATAGAGAAAAGGATAGTAATGGCATCCACATAGAAAGCAAAAAGATAAAGAAAAGAGTATAATTTTTGGAATACTCAGGCAAGCTAGGAGCATAACTTCTCAACCTCTTAGAGAGGCCCTGACTAAGAAAGCATTAATAGAAAAATATGCTAATACCATATGTCTATAAGAAAGCACTATAAAGGCTGTTATGAGGGAAATATAAATTTAAAAAAAATACATATTGCATCAGTAAAGGTAGAAATATTAACTATTGGAACTATATAAGAAAAGCATAGCAAACTATATAATGGCAAAGCAAGTTAAAGCCAAGTAAAATAAACATCAGTACAAATAGATCAAAATAATGTAAGGAAGCTGTAAGCAGATTGAAAGATGAGAATAAATAAAATATGCTACAGTTATAATAAACTAAAAGATGAGAGAGAGACATAGAAGTATTTAAATAGGAAAAAAACATTGGGACATGGAAAACAAATTTAAATTTCTCATACATGTAATAATGTGATATGACCAATACAGACCTTTGAGAAAAAATAAATCCTATAAAGTAAATAAAGTTGCTAAGAGCACTTGGCCATACAAAGATGGTGAAGGGCCGACTCCCACCAAAGGGAGTCAAGGGCTCCTTCAGAATTGATGAATATTGCTAATTCATACATAGCACTAGAACTTTCAAGGTGGGGAATCAAAATCAGCCAAAGCAGTTTTTCTGCTGGCCAATTGCATGATTGGACAGTAGAAAAACACATACTGCTTTGAAAATATCATGTTAGCATCAGTCAGCAATTATGTTTTGTTATACCATAAATCTTTCCAATGTTTTGCCAAGATTAGCCATCAAGTCTTATCAGCTGGTAAGACTTAGAGTCCAGTAATTATTAATTGTCAATAGTTTATCATTAATTTAATTAATGTGATCTTCCATTCATCAGGAAATATCCCATTAGCAAGACATTTGTTATGAAGTAACAAGAGAACCAGTGGTAGGATTTCTAAAACCTTCAAAATGTATGAATTTCAATCAAATCATTGTTAACTCTAATTCTGTTCACAACTAACTTCATCTCATCCATAGTAAATGAGTCAGTATTGCTATCTGATCAATAATTACAATTTGCTAACCTCTGGTGAACCTCCAAGTCCTCTTCAGGAATCATCTATTGGAAACGATCTGTTAAAAACCACTTCCATATTTTCTATCCATCCTATAGTGTCATTGTTAGATATAGCTACTATCCCAAAAATATCAGCAGCATGAAGCTTAATTCTTGAGATTTTATATAGTAATCCCCATGTGTCCAAGTTACTAGTAGTTACCAACTCCATTTGTTTGTGCTGTTTCATGTCCAAAATAGCTTTCGTGTAATGATTTTTAATCTGCAAATATTCATCATGAAATTGATCAAAATCAGACTGAGGTCAATGCATATGTCGTTGGCACGTTCTTCTAGCTTGAAAAACTAACTTTCACATTGAAGTTGACTCATGATTCCACCGTGTGTGCCTTTTTTGGAATTACAACCGTCTTCCTGGTAGATTTGTATGAAGCTTTTAATAATTATTGAGTAATGTGATTAACTAAATTTTTTCTTCGCAATCTACCAATAACGTGCAAATTGTGTGGTGGGAAATCAGCCTTGATGAATGATACAAATACAGACCAGTTAATTTTATTAATAGCTAATCTAACAAGAAGTGGTGTTCTTTATAGTTAAAACTAATACTTGCAAAATCTCTAATATTAAAAGTAATTGCTCTATGGTCACCTGAAGTCCAATTAGGATGTACTTTCAATCAGAGGTGTAATTGTAGAAACTTGCACAGGTAAGTGTAATGTCTATATTAGATTTTGTCTAGTAGTATTATAATAGGTTGTAAACTTTCTAGGTCTATTAGCAATTAAAAGATTGTTGCTGTCCATAATACATAGCATCAGTTACTGCATTCAACCAATATCTAGACTTAGCATTAGTAGTTATAACTATTTAAACAGGACCCAGAACATGGAATACATTATCTAATTCAAGAAAACATTAAAATCAACAAAAGATGAGCAGTAGAGTGATACTAAATAAAAAATCAATGCAAGGTACTTAATCGTTACACATACAGCAAATTTAATACACAAACCATTCACAATAACTACATATTTTTTTATTCACACTATACAAGCTTTATAATCTTTGAGTTGGGGCTGTATGACTCTAGAGTTCAGTGAAAAACCTGCTAATTTGGAAATAGGCCCAGATCTCTCTCTCTCTCTCTCTCTCTCTCTCTCTCTCTCTCTCTCTCTCTCTCTCTCTCTCTCTCTCTCTCTCTCTCTCTCTCTCTCTCTCTCACACACGCACACACACACACAGGGCGGGCTCTGGAATTGTTATTATATCAATGAAGTTCTCTTTCACAGATTTTTGTATTTCATCCAAGACAACACATGCCATCTTGCTATTGGTCTTTTTTTTTTTTTTATGTGAACCCCAAACACGAGAGGTATTAGAAGCTATAGTACTTAGTACCCTGCTTGGATTGGAGGTTGAGAAGAAGAAAGAAGATATTTGTTGACATTGGACTTGAACTTCTGTAGACTGTAATTTTTAGGAAATACGTATGAAGGAAGGTTGTTCCAGAAAACAGCAGTTGAATGAATAAACGAGGAAGATGAAAAGTTGGTTCTGTGAGTTTGAAGTTGGACAGTAAATGGATGTTGGCTTGTGGCAGCACGTGTTCGGACTGTTTTGAAAGAAAGAGAGAGCGGGAATTATAGAAGCCAATTCAGATTTGATTTGGTAGTTGTTGGCGCATCGGCTTCTGTGGCCATATTGCACCTCCCAAGGTTTTTGCAGTACTTTGATCCAAGCCCGAGGCGGGAATCGAACCCGCGACCTTTGGGTTGCCGGGCAGGTACTTTACCCACTCGGCTAGCCCGGTCGGCCACCCAATTCAGAAGAACAGTGCTCATGGAAATATCGGTAGAAGAGGCATGCAGCAGAAACAGAACATCTGTGCGACAGTGAGTGGAGAGACTTTGTTAGAGATGAATCATTAATTAACCTAACTGCCCTCTTCTGAACAGAATCAAGAAGCCTGAGAGAGGTTTTGGGGGCACCACCCCAGATGTGGGAACAATATTCCATGGTGGGGCGGATTTGCAATTTGTACAGAGGAACAGCTGTTTGGAAGAAAAGTAACGCCAAGAACGAAAGAAAAAAACCAAGTTTTTTTTAGATGCAGAGGAAACAATATTTGTAATGTGCTTGTGCCAAGAGAGATTAGAAGTCAGGGTAATCCCCAAAAGAGATATATCATTTTGTCTAGAAATCAGAGTATCACCAAAGATAAGCATAGGAGCAGAAGAATCCTTTTTGTGAGATATAAAACAAGACTGAGTTTTAGAAGGATTGAAATCAACTAAGTTGCCTTTGCCCCACTGGAGAATTACCTGGAGATGGGAATTTAAGGAATTGGTAGCAGATTTTCGAGAAGTTAAAGCTGATTGAGCTGGGCAAGGTTTCTCAAAATGGAATGTGGAATACAATGTGCTATCATCAGCAAAACTATGGATAGGATTTCCAGTCAATGGAAGAAGGTCATTAATATACAAGAGGAAAAGAGTGGGTGAAAGAACTGAACCTTGGGGGACACCGGCATTAGTGGAGAAGTTAGAAGACAGAACGCCATCTACCATCACCCTCAGTGAGCGATCAGAGAGAAAACTGGATAACCAATTACAAAACACAGTTGGCAAACCATAAGATGGAAGCTTGTTTAGAAGACCTTTATGCCAAACACGATCAAAAGCCTTTGAGATGTCAAGAGCAACTACTTGTGTTTCACCGAACCTTTCCATTGAATTAGTCCATAAATGGGTAACATAAGCCAGAATATCCCCAGTGGATCGACACTGACGGAATCCATACTGGCGATCGTTGGTCAGATGGAAGGTTTCTAGGTAGTTTAAGAGTTGGCAGTTAATGGATTTCTCCATTACTTTAGAAAGAGTAGAAGTAATTGCAATGGGACGATAATTGGATGGGAGTGGTATTGGGATACACTACTTTAAGGAACTGAATCTTGACATTATTGCTTCTTGAAAAGAAACGGGTTTACGCACAAGAACTAGAATAGCCCAGAGAATGCCTGCTGAATATGAACAGACAATATTAGATTTCCATAAATTTGTCCTTAATACAAGAAAACGAAACAACTATGAACTTAGCCAAATCTGGAATATGGATGAAATTCCGTTGATTTTTGATGTGCCATTGGATGGCACATCAAAAATCAATGGAATTTCATCCAATGGCACATCAAAAATCAACGGAGGGCAAAAATCTATAACCACTAGAAAAACTTTACCAAAAGATAAACTGCCAAATGGAATTCCATACTTGTACAATCGAAGGGATGGATGAAGAATGTATCAAGGATGGTCTATAAAAGTTTAGTCCAAGCATCGTGATGGGACTACTGCATAAAAATTTACTACTAGTATGGGATCAGTTTGGAGCATATAGTACTGAAAACATCAAACAACTGGCCGAAATGATAAACACAGAATTGGCGGTAATTCTGGGTGGCTTACCTTCCCAGTTACAGCCATTAGATGTCAGCATCAATAAGCCATTCAAGAATAACATGTGGGAGCAATGGAATAAATGGATGATAGAGGGGAACCATGATACGACGCCTGCAGGAAGGATGAAACATCCATAAATAGCACAAGTGTGTGAATGAGTGTTGAAGTCATGGCATGATGTTAAGACTGAAATTGTGGTCAAGTCTTTTAAAAAATGTGGTGTAAGTAATGCAGTGGATTGCACTGAAGATCATTTATTGTATGAGAGTAACAGTGATACTAGTGAAGAGGATGATAATGATGTTGAGGATAAATAATGATGATGAAGTCAGTAATGAATCTGAAGTTGAATAATATTAAAATAATAAGAAAGAGCCACACCATAGTTACATAGTATTAAATACACAAATTCAAATTTAATTAAATTAATATGATTACATATTCTTCACAGTCTTAATGCTATGTAAAATGTATACATATATATAAGAAAATATAATTAAGAGAAAGAAAATACAAAATAATTATTTCAAAATTTTAATAATAAAAATAAAATATAATAAAAATGCATTAATAAAAAGTATAACATTTAAAAAAGACCTTTGGTCAAATCTTTGAAATTTGGCGTAAAATTTGTTAAAGCTGTTCGCAGCAATTCTGTGAGATGATGATTGGTCAACTGTGAACGATATTTCGACTTCACGAATTTCATTGTGGAGTACAAAGATTCACAGCAATATGTTGTACCAAAAATTGAAATTAGACGGCAAACAGCTTTCTTTAAATGTGGATATTTTGATTCTGGCACAAGTTTTCAAAATTCAATTATAGAAGTAGATTTGTGCTGCATTTGCAATGCCTGATCCTCTTTCATCTCTAATAACTCCAATTCCCCAGCCGCTTTTTCAACAAGTATTATTTCAGAAATTGGAAATCCATCGTCAATAATATCACAAATAAATGGGTTCACAAAATATGCAAATGTTGATTTCAAACTTTTCAAATCTTCAAACCTATGTTTGAAATCTGCTTGCAATTCTTCCAATTTTTCTTTGTATTCGTCTAACTTTTCTTCTTTGATATTAATTATATTTGCTTTTACTCGTGGAAAATGATTAAATATTTTGTTCTTAAGATCGTACACAAAAAGCCGAAGTTTACCTTCAAAACTAAATACAGTTTGTGACAAATCAATAATAATTTTTTCCTTTCCTTGTAAAGCCAAATTAAGTGTTTGTAAATGTTCTATAATGTCTGTAAGGAACATTAAGTCAGAAAGCCCAGTTTCATTTTCTAATTCTGGGTATTTTTTTCCTTTTTCTTTTGTAAATGTTATGATAGGATTTAGGAGTTCCACAAAACTGCTCAAAACATTGTAAATTGACAACCATCTTACAACACATCATAGGGATAAATCACTGGGCAATTCATCTGTTTCGTCATTCACTCGCAACTCTTCTAAAAAGTTCTTAATGTGTTTTGGCATTTGTTCTAATTAAATTCAAAATCTGCAAAACAATCTTCCACACATTTTTGTATTTGAAGTACTTCGCTATGAGATGCTCGCGGTGAATTATGCAGTGAAGAGGTAAGAAATGTGGAAATTTAGGATCGTTGTTTAAAAGACCAATGAGACTTTGGTTTTTCCCTATCATTGCAGGTGCTCCATCAGTCGCAACACTTACAAGTTTATCACGAGGCAATTCAAACCAAACCTGTTCATTACTTCATCAAGCACATTTCTAACATCGATACCGCAAGTTGTTTCGATAAGAGCTACTAGGTGTAACATTTCTTCTTTCACATTTACATCTGCAGATACATAGCGGACAAAAACAGCCAATTGTGGAACATCCTGAATGTCTGTGGACTCATCGAGAGCTAAACTAAATGCTGTACAGTTTTTTCAAATCACACATCAAACTATTTTCAACCTTTTTTACTAATTGCACAAATACGACGCTCAGTTGTACGGCATGACATAGGAACCTGTGCGATCAATTTATGCCGTTTTGTATTATCTGGATCCAAAACTTTAACCACTTCTTCCAAGTTTCTTTTAATAAATTCTCCTTCTCCATATGGACGTTTGGCACGAGCAGTATTCTAAACTATCAAAAAACTAGCTTCGTTTACTCTGTCATCGGGCTCCGTTCTCTCTCAATCTTTTTGCCAAGAAGAAGGAGTCCCCCAAGGGTCAGTGTTAAGTGTTACGCTTTTCGCTATCAAAGTTAATTCTATTACTGAACAACTTCCTCCAACTGTAAATAGCGCTCTCTTTGTTGATGATTTTACCATCTTTTGTCAGTCATGCAACATGAGGGTTATTGAACGACAATTGCAGCATGCCATTGACCATGTCAAAGCTTGGACAATGGCTAATGGTTTCAGGCTGTCACCTGAGAAGACCGTCTGCGTACACTTTTGTCGCAAACGGAATCTTCACCCTGAACCAGAACTCAAACTCGGACAACACATCATTCCAGTAGTACCTGAGACAAAATTCTTGGGTCTCATATTCGATAAGAAGTTGACATTTTTACCACATATCTGTCAACTGCGAACAAAGTGCACGAGGGGACTGAATCTCCTTTGTGCCATCTCCTCAAATAAATGGGGGGCAGATCGGTGCACTTTACTCCGCCTTTATCGTGCGCTTGTTCGTTCAAAATTAGATTATGGGTCCCAAGTGTACGCATCGGCTAGAAATAACGTACTACGGTGGCTAGACCCACTCCACCATCAAGCCATCCGTACTGCTACTGGAGCATTCAGAACATCTCCTGTCCAGAGTTTATACGTCGAAGCTGGTGAACCACCACTATTGCTCCGACGAAAGCAACTGTCGTTAAAATATACCTTTAAACTAAAATCCCTGCCAGACAACCCAACGTGGACTTGCGTTTTTGAGCCACAATGGGAAACGCTTTATAAAACCTGTCAGACTGCTAACCGATCCTTTGGCATCCGTGTCCAAGAACTTCTCAGAGAGCTCAATATCACGGTAGACAATGTTGCCCATTCACCAAGGCATCTACTTCCACCCTGGCATGCTCGATTACCATTATGTGACTTCTCCATTAAAAGTTGGGGTAAGTCCATAACTCCATTCTCTGTCTACCAACAACTGTATGCTGCCCACCGATCTGATTACTCTGATTTTTTGTCTGTGTTTACCGACGGCTCGAAGTCAGAGTTGTCTGTAGGATCTGCTGCTGTCTTTCCAGATAGTACTATATCTGGGAAGATTCCCAACGAATGCAGCATATATACAGCTGAGTTGTGTGCTATTGAGTTTTAATTTAGTTTTAATTGGAACACATTAAACACATTTAGTTTTAATTGGAACACATTAAAACCCGTAAGCACCAAAGATGTATGGTGTACAGTGACTCTTTAAGTACACTGCAGGCTTTATCGGGGATGAGGTATAATCCTCATCCGATTGTGACCCGGATTCGGCAGACATTACATTCCCTGTTTGATTGTTCATTCGATATCCGTTTCTGCTGGATCCCAAGCCACATTGGGATCGGGGGAAATGAACTGGCAGATGCTTCGGCCAGATCACCAGAACCCCAGAACACTTATTGCCTGTTAGTCCCCTATACAGACTACAGGCAGCTAATACACACTAAATTATTGTCCCAATGGCAACAATCTTGGCATGAGCAAGTCACAAACAAGCTCTATCAGATAAAGCCTGTAATCGGACATTGGCAGTCTAGTCTGCGCAGGAATCGCAGAGAGGAAGTTGTTTTAGCTCGCCTCCGCATTGGACACAGTCATCTTACACATGCATTTCTGCTGAGGGCGGATGACTGTCCTATGTGCGAGAATTGCGGCACCATTTTAACTGTGCATCACATTTTAACCGTGTGTCCACGTTTTAGACACGAACGTTATTTATATTTTACCGCTTTTAGTCATCTGGCTGAGCCTTATACACTCAGCCAGATTTTATCCGACAATGACCACGTGTCTGCTGTTTTTAGCTTTTTAAAATCAATAAACGTTTTTGCTTATAATAAAATCACAATAAAATTTACATTTTATTGTGATTTTCTGTTGATTTACCTTTTATACATTTGTTAAATTTTTTGAAATAGTGACCTAACTAATTAGGTCACTGAAAGTTTAATCTTTTATACATGACATGGTCTTGGCGCATTATAGCCTAAGTTGCTAATGCGCCAATAAAACCCAAATCAAACTCAAACTCAAAACTCTGTCATCTTCACGACTAAAAGAAGACAAGAGTCCTTGTTGCTTATGAAGACCAGATTGCAAGGACAAGTTTAAATTACTTTAAATTTACACTGCCGATGGCGCCAGCAGTGTAAATGCGCACGGATTTATTTATAATCAAAATAAAAATAGCAAAATATCTAGACATAAAAAAAAAAATAAACATAAAATGTTTATAAAACATAAAACAAAATAAACAATAAACATAAAATCCGTATAACAAAATATTAGTTACTTAGTTAATTTAACAAGATTCAGTGAAAAAAGTTCTGAAATAATAAAAAAAAAAAAAAAAAAAAACGGATTTAAATTTTCAATGTGAGCCACACTTAACTGAACAAAGAGCCGCATTTGCCCACCATTGGTATATATATTTTTAATATTGATGTTTATGTCATTTATATCTTTTTTGAAAATTTTCTACTATTATATAGCTTATAATTATTTTTTTAATTAGTGACCAATTTTCATGGGTTGCTGTAATCTTTTATTGCTTTTTTATCTTTTACTGTTTTTATAACTATTTTTATTGATTTAATTTTTGTTGGTGGTGCATTATAGCCTACGTTGCTGATGTGCCAATAACAAAAAACCAAACAAATTGAGATTCACCAACATTTGAAGAATGTTTATGGTGACGTGATAGGCAATGGGTTAGGTGTGTCAGTGATGGTAGGTAGTTATGCAACTTCATCCTGGGAATTACTGGAAAAAAGGAGCTAATTCCCAAGTTTCAGGGAAATCCAGGAAATAATGGCATATTAAGAAAAAGGTAATTTTTTTATTGTTCCGTGATAAGTCTCTTAGAATGGAGAAAATTAATTACTTATGCCTAGATGACCATTTATATGTTGTAATACATGAATTGCATTCACAATCAGTGGTGGCTATTCAATATTTATTAAACATAATTTTTATCATGATGTTCATCAGCAAAGGACAAATAAAAGGCTAAAATATTATATTCTTTTAATTATAATTAAGTGCATTTGCAAATTAAAAAAAGATTTTCATTTTAAATAATTGAAATATTTTAAAAAATGTAAGGTTGGCAAGGTGGTTAATGACAGGGAGGATGATATGTTACTGCAACAGGATTCAGAAAAGTTGGGCAGATGGGATGAGAAAAGGCAATTGAATTTAACATTGACAAATGCAAAATACTGCATATGGGCAGGAGTAACCCCAGAATAACATGCAAACTGTGTGGTACTACAATCAGGGTAGTGGAGAATTAAAATGACCTGGGGTAATTGTGCAGTCAGATATGAAGTTCTCTGAGCAGTGCAGACAGGCTGCCGGGACAGCTTATGGGATTTTGTCAGTGATATACAAGGATTTTGCTAACAGCAATAAGGTGATTATCCCATTGTATGCGGCAGTGGTCAGACTACATCTTGAACACTGCATACAAGTCTGGAGGCTTAATTTTAGGATGGATGTAGATCTGCTGCAACAAGTACAGAGAAAGTCAACGAGATTGGTGAGTGAATCAAAGGGGTTCTCTTACCAAGAAAGGCTTCAGTTCTACAAATTGCAGCATCTGGAGACTAGGCACTTGCAAGGTGATCTGATTGTGAGGACCCTCTTAACTCCCTGGCTTGTAGTTAACAGGGTCCCTCAAGTTGTTAATAATTAAGAGATGGCAAGAGGAGAAATATAGATAGCTGATATGTTCGGACAATAAATTAGAGAACTTGAAATGGGAAATGAAACAAGGTAAAATATTGTGGGGTTATGAGAAAAGGTGGGAAAAGAAAGGGAACTTTAGAATCGATGAGGTAAGGGTTTTATATTCTGGAGGTTATGAGTAATAATGGATTAGAAGTGGTTTGAGAAAGCAGGTGTCTAAAAGTGTGGTGGAGGTGGAATGTATTAGTGATAGATTGATGGTTGTAAGAATGTCAAGTATATGTGCCAACAACAGAACACAAGAAGAGGACACTAAGGAGATTTATGAACAACTACAAAATGGAATTTAGACAAAGCAGGCAGAGAGATTATGGGTGAGTGGAATGCAGCAGTTGGTGAAGAAAAGGAGGGAAAATATGGGCTGTGTAGGTGGAATCAGAAAGATGAAAGTTTGTTGGAGTTTTGTGAGCAGAATAACCTGATTGTAACAAATACTGGTTTAGACAACATAAAAGAAGTATGGAAAATGCCTCAGGATGGATCTCGATTTCAGCTGGACTTGTGACTACCTACCTAATAGGATAGATGTGCTGAAATTTTCACATCTATCCTGCAACCATCAGGCAGTTGATTGTTGGAACAAGTTTCCATCTGTTGTTGTTGGAAGGTGGGTAGTTGGAATAAATTCAAGGAAGAACTAGACAAACTATTGGATGGGATGGACCGGTGATGTGTGAAGTTTTTTTGGCTGATGCTTTCTGTATAAGCTTGCTTTCTTGCATCATTTTCCATTACTAATACTAAATTTTAAAAATGGAAATGAGATATAGACAGAGATTATGATATAGGAAAACCTGGAAGCAAAGGATATATACCTGATCAGATGAATAGAATAACTGCACTCAAATTTGAAACAGAGATTGCTAATACACTTATTGGAAGTTGTAAAAACTAAAACCCTTTAGATAGTAGTGCATTGTTATTGCGACTTTTGTTGCCCTGTACCTGAATAAAATTATCAAAATGCATATTGCAATTTTGAAAAATTGCAAAAAGAAAAACTTGTCCTTTATTTTATTTTTATATGTTAATACAGTAAAACATGTTATCTGGGGCTCAATTATCTGTAGGTTTGGTCTATAATGCATTAAGGCTTATGCCTCAGGCTGCAAGAGAATTAGACCACGTACAAGTTAATGCAACTGCATCATATTAGTATGCAGTCAATTCTAGATTAGCAAATTATTTGCAAAAGCAACATCGTTTAAGTCATATCTCATATAGTGAATACCTTCACGACGAGTTGCCATGACATTGCACTACTTTGAATAAGTAACGCTTCACCTAAGGGAGAAGACTGTTGTTACTTATTCTCAGTGGATACCACCACCCAGGCGGCACTGTTTCAGGGCTATTTGGCTCTTCTTCGGTGAATGGGTAGGTACCCAAGTGATGTAATGATGGCAAAACAGTTATGAAGTATAACTCCACAATATGAGAGATGCCTGATGGTGTATAAGATGAATTAAGACTATAATGCATTAAGGGGTTATGCCTCAGGCTGCGAGAGACAGTCTTCTCCCTTAGGTGAAGCGTTATTTATTCAAAGTAGTGCAATGTCATGGCAACTCGTTGTGAAGGTATTCACAATATGAGATATGATTAGGCGCCTCCGTAGCCAGGTGGGAAGGAGCAGCAGTGCGTAGCACACGCTTCTTGATTAGACCGGGGTTCGAGCCCGTCACCACCAAATACGGAGAATGCGGAA
This sequence comes from Mastigoproctus giganteus, assembly GCF_048544385.1. Lineage (NCBI taxonomy): Eukaryota > Metazoa > Arthropoda > Arachnida > Uropygi > Thelyphonidae > Mastigoproctus > Mastigoproctus giganteus. The sequence goes on along the minus strand of NC_143580.1, from coordinate 151,169,301 downwards.
AGGTCAGGGAATGACCACCGCATATCCCGGAGCAATATGGCCTTAGATGCTAATGCTCCTAAAAAAAAAAAAACCAAATAAATAAATGAGATATGACTTAAACGATGCCGCTTTTGCAAATAATTTGCTAATCTAGAATTGGCTGTGTACTAATATGATGCAGTTGCACTAACTTGTACTGTAGGTTGGTTTAACTGTGGTCCTCTATGTGTATGTAGTTTTATTTTAAACAAACATCTAAAGCATATTATTTATCTGTGCAAGTGCATTCGTAAAGTACATATAGGAAATTACTGTTGCATCTCTCTTTTTGCCAACTGGTAAATCACATCAGATGTTTTTACACCTGCAATTGTGAAGTCAAGTGTCTTGAAACACCTGCTGCATTTCTAATACCAAATAACATACAGATATAACCTATTTGCATTTGTCTCCTAAACATTGCGAAAGCTTGCTCCAGTGTTGTACCTAATATATCGCATTTCAACCCTTAATGTCAGGTAAACGAAAACGAGTTGTTTTAACAGTGGAAAAGAAACTTTAAATTATTAAAAGATGGGAAAAGGGTGAATGTGTTTCAAAGCGTGCAGATGAATTTGAAATTGGCTAGCAAACTGTACCAGACATCATTAAAAACCAACCCAATATAGATAAATTTGTTTCTAAGTGTGACACATTTGTTTGTGCTTCACAAAGAAAATCGCTCAAAGGTGTGCTACAAATGAACAACTTGAAAGTGTAATGATAAAGTGGTTTTTACAACAAAGAGCTGAAGGAACTCCAATATCTGCACCAATGATTTTAAGCAAGGCAAAATATTTTTTTGACAAATTATAAATGCCTGGAACACCTACATTTTCATCTGGTTGGTTGAAATGATTTAAAGACAGGCATGGTATAAGAGAGTTAGAGATACAGGGTGAAAAGCTCAATGCAGATAACGTGGAAGTAGCTTTATTCTCTGATGAATTAGCTATAATTATTAAAGAAAAGGGCCATGTTCCATCGCAAATTTAGAATGCAGACGAGATGGGACAGCGGCACTGTAGCCAGGTGGGCAGGAGCAGTAGTGCGTAGCACACGCTTCTTGATTAGACCGGGGTTCGAGCTCATGACCACCAAATAAGGGGGATGCAGAAAGGTCAGGGAATGACCACCGCATATCCCCAGAGCAATATGACCTTAGTTGCTAATGCTCCTAAAAAAAAACTAAATAACAATAACGAGATGGGACTTTGGCGAGCAATGCCCAATTGCACATTGGCATCTGTACAAGAAAGAAATGCACCAGGATATAAAATTAGCAAAGACAGGATAACAGTTTTATGCTGCACAAACATGTCAGGGGATTACAAATTAAAATTAACCATAGTGGAAAAATCAAATCTAGAAGTGGAGATTTGGATGACTAGCGATATATTCGAAAAGTGGTGGACAGATAAATTCGTTCCTCGCGTTAAAAAATTTTTCTCCCCCGCAAAGTAATTTTGTTATTAGATAATGCTCCTTCCCATACTCTATTGGAAAAACTATCTGCAGAAACTGGTAATATTGTCGCCATTGGTCTTCCACCCAACACAATACCACTGTTACAACCTATTGACCAGGGGGTGATTGAGAGCATAAAATAAGTGTATAGAGTGTATATGATTGTGGACCACAGAAGGGAAGAGTCCTCTTTCATTTTGGAAGTCACTAACAATTAAAGATGCTATCCATAACATTTCTACTGCATGGGTGGAAGTTAAAAGCAAAACGAAAAAATTATAAAATTGTTAAAAACAATATTGCCAGATGACTTTGTAATTGCCAAAAATAATTTGGAAGTGGGAGACCCAAATAATACTGTAGAAATCGTTCCTGATATTTTAAACTCAGTTAAAAATATTGAAGGATTTGAAGACACAGACGAGGCAAGTGTTAATCAATGGTTAAATATAGACAAAAATGAACTCTTCTACGAAAAAATGACTGATGAGGATGATGGTTAGGAACTATAGCCAACTTGCAAAGTACCGTATTTCCCTATGTATAAGACGCACCTTAATTTTGGGGCCTGTAATTTTAAAAAAAATGTATTACATAAAGTTATTGAACTCAAGTTTTATTCATCATAAAATTCGTACAACTCATCACTGTCAAAACTCCCATCCATTAGCTTGTCCTCATCTGTGTCTGATGACGAATCACTGTCTTCATATATTGCCTCGTCCTCAGTTCCATCTATGGCATTTGAAATGCCACACTTCTTAAATGATTTGACAACGATCTCAATCTTGATATTATCTCAGGATCTTTTCACCCAGGTACAAACTTCTCCTACAGTTGGTTTCTTCACTCTTCCTGCTGGTGTCAAATTGTCCCCAGAAGACTTCATCCATTGGTTCCATTCATCTCTCATGTCAGCTTTGAAGGGTTTGTTAATGCTGACATCAAGTGATTGTAGCTGGGATGTCAAGGTATGACAGCAAGTTTTGTTTTTTGCTCTGCAGAAATCTTCTTTGTACTTTTTGTTATATGTGCCCTGAACTGATCAAGCACCAATAGGGCAGGTTTGCGTAAGAGCCCACCTGGTCTCCTGCTCCAAACTTTCTAAAACCAGATCTTCATCCCATCCTTATCCATCCAACCCTTGTCATGAACATGAACAATCACTCCTCGAGGAATGTCTTCTTTTGGCATTGTTTTGCATTTGAAATCAGCATAGGAGGCAGCTTGGTTCCGTCGGCACAACAAGCTAGAACAACTGTATAATGGCCCTTTTCATGTCCGCTTGTCTTCACAGTTACAGTTTTCACCCCTTATCAACTGTTCTGTTACTTGGTACATCAAATTGAAGGGGGGGGGGACTTTGTCCATATTTGCAATCTGTCCCAACTCAAACTTATGGTGCCTCCATAGCCAGGTGGCAGGAGCAGCAGTGCATAGCACATGCTTCTTGATTAGACCGGGGTTCGAGCCCGTGAGCCACCAAATATGGAGGATGTGGAAAGGTCAGGGAAAGACCACCGCATATCCCCGGAGCAATATGGCCATAGTTGCTAATGCTCCTAAAAACCAAATAACAACATAACAACTCAAACTTATGTGTCTTCCGACATCGAATGACAAAACGATGAAATTCAAGGACCATCTTATCATAGTTTTCAGGCATCTTTTGGGCAAGTCTGGTGCGTGTACGCATGTTTAGTCCATTCCGTTTCACGAACCTGGAGCACCAATTGTGTCCTCCTTTGAAATCAGTAACTTCTTTTTCATCAGCAATTCTTCTTGCCTCATGCTGAACCATTTTTGTGGACACAGGAATTCCAATTGCCCTTTACTCCTCAATCTATACCTTCAATTCCCTCTCTAAATTAGGCCATTTTGCTGACTTGCCTCTAATGGCCTTCTGCCATGGCGTTTTCAGTAGGGTTTCTTCTTCCCGAAGCCAGTCTCCAATTGTTTTCTCAGTTGGAGGAGGACCAAACTTATGTTCAGCAGCACGATTTCCATTCACTTTTGCAAACTGGATCACTTTTAACTTGAATTCAGCACTGTACGAAAATCTTTTCTGAGCCATTTCTGGGCAGAACGTGGCAAAATGTAACCTAATATACCGGTAATAAGTTTGAAACAATGAGCGCAATGAAAACAAGCGGGAAATGCAAGTAAAAAAAATCTACAACCAATGTATATGATGCACCCAATTTTTAGACCCCAAATTTTTTGAAAAAAGGTGCGTCTTATACATGGGGAAATATGGTAAGTTGTAGTGAGGCTCTAACAGCTGTAGAGACATTACTTAAATTCATGAAAAGTGAAGATGATATAGATTACATTGAAATTTTACAAATTTGTGAACACAAGAAAACAATGCTACAAAAAAAAAAATCAAAAATTGCAGACTTTCTATCAAGACTTTCTATACAATATTATTTTTGTTGTTATGTACATGTAATATCTTATGTTTTTGTGTGTTTTGGAAGTTATTTAACAAATAAAAATGTAATTTTGATTTACCGGTTTTTTTTTTTTTTTTTTTTCAATTATCCGAGCTCTAACATCCCCGAATTACCATGGATAATTAATGTTTTACTGTACTGTATATCGATTTATGTATTACTGGATTCAATTCTGTCATTTATTTCTGTATGTAAATTCAATAGAATTTCTTCTATTTGTAAGCCCGAATTGGAAAACTGGTGATTGTATTTTGCTGATATCTATTGCAAGCTGTGTGTAATTAGTTAGAATTTCAGGTGGGATGGTAGCATGCTTTGGAAAAATTTAGACATTTCATAGATTGACTACATCAATGTAGTCATAGATTGACTACATTGATGCTACCTTGAAAAGATTATCTATGTACATACTTTCCAGGGGCTGCACAGGAAAAATACAGATCACCATACTTGAATAGATTAAATACAGTAAATATCAATTTAAATTTATAAAACTTTTTCCTAGCTTTATAATTTAAACTGACATTGTTAGTATGTACTGTTTTCTTAAATTTATTCACCCTTATTTTCCTTGTTTTCAGTTGAGGAGTGGATGAAGAAGAAAAAACTAGATTATTTAGGAATGCCCAAATTTATTGGCTCGGGCTCTCATGAATATAGAGGCGTGAAGTATCGCTTTATGGTCATGGAAAGATTTGGTGAAGATTTACAGAAGCTTCTTGAAAAAAATAATAGAGTGTTTTCTCTAAAAACTGTTTATACTCTAGGAATCAAAATTGTGAGTAGTGGTATGTGTAAGAGAGAAAGAGAGAGCAGTAGTAGTTGGCTTCATATTTAGGTTCCTAAGTTTTTGGAATTATATTTGGAATCAGTAAACTAATGGTTACAATATAAACTGACTAATTTTTATTCAACTGTAGTATTACTAAAATCTACGGTATGTTTATTGGTAATTTTTGTAATCTTTTATCTATATTAACCATATTTCATCATCCATCCATATCTAAATTAATGTAGAAGTGGTTAAAATAGCCTTCAGTGCCTTGCATTTTGCATTATGAAAGGCTAATTCTGACACTGCTGAATGAGAAGCACGAACTGAGGCCGCATGTTGATTAACACGAAAATTCAGAGGAAACTACGTAATTATATAAGACTATTGATTGCAGAAACCATCGAAATTAAATTACATGAGAATTCTGTTAATATTTGCCAGCCATATCTAATCTCAAATTCGTTGTTTCTTATGTGCATGCATGAAGACAAATAATCCCTATCCCTATTTAAGTTCCATGCTCACCCTTATTCGGTAATTTTCATTTCTGTGATCACAACACATACGGTCGAAAGCATTGTCGACTTCAGCAAGGGAAATCGTTTTGCAATTTTTTCATTAAATTAATTTTTTACTTAATTTTTAATTGTGTTCATTTGATTTTTAATTGTTTTCTGGAGAGTATCATATGGAAATGTTCTACGTATTATATTGAGGTAAACTTCTTATTCTTTTACAAATATTGATATCAACGTAGAATCTATTGAGCATTATAGCTCTGGTTCATACTATCAAATTCATTTTTAATCTCTTATTGACTATTTCATTCACTTCCTTTCTCTTCGGGTATAACTTACTGATACACATAATTATGGGGGATTTTTTGAACATCTTGGTGCAAAATTAAATTAGATTAACACTAAAATACTCGGCCCAAAGTTACCATATTTCTTTTCTAAAGTATTGCCTTCAAAACAACATCATTCCGAAGTTTGCAGGGTCAATTTAAATCATAAAATTTCTGGCGTTAAGTAGCAAGCACTTGCCACATCGCATAATATAGTTAAGCTTGCCTTAAGATCTCGGTATTCTAATAAACATAAATACGTTTCCCAAGTTAGGAAACTTCACGACAAATAAAAAAATTATCTGCATCCTAATGATTGGTCTGTATTGAAGACCTCCATAGATTTGCGACATGAAGCACAGGCCTCGGAAATAAAAAGACAGACCCGTTAACAAATTGAATACATTATCGGGTTCATTATCAAACATGTTCATACGAGTTCTAACACATTGTCGCGTGCTTCCGACCAAATGCATGCAAGTTGTGTGATGACCCTGCGCATAGGCATAACGGTCTACCGCAGAATACTTCAGCTAGTTTGCGAACACCCCCTCGCTTGACATATCAACAAGTTATAAATCTTTCCTCATGTACGCTATCGCAGGACCAGATTTCACTTTTATCCAAAGGATTAAATTACAATTTATCACCTCAAAAACTGCCTAAAAAACAGTGCGCAATTGATATTGAATTTGGACTTCGTAATGTTCCACAGAAAGGTTTATTTATTCAACAAGCTAACCAAGTGGTGAATGAGATAAAAGAAACAACTTCCTAAATTGAATACATGTGACAGTTCAGCTTTACATGAACTTTGGGAAAATAAAGACATTATTATTCAGAGAGCTGATAAAGGAGATACAGTATTAATACTCAATAAACCTGATTATATAAATAAGTAAGATTCAGTTGTATCAGATACCTCTACTTATCTTGAAGTAGATCCGGCACTATTTACCAATTTGGTAAATCAATACAATAAAACGTTAACCACATATCAAAAAAACGACTACGTTACTATGGCTCAGTTAAAGGAAAAAGTAAAGTGCAGCCTTTATCAACCCACTGCAGGATGGAAGCCTCCTCAACAATTCATGTTGAGGGAAATGGACCATAATCTGTCACGCTAGTCCAGTGCGGGTTGGCAGATCGACCGTATTCAGCAGTCAGGGGCTTGAACCCCAGTCTACTCAAAGAGCGTGTGCTACTGCACTCCCGCTTCTGCCCACTCGGCTACGGAGGCCTTCAGTTAAAGGAATTGAAGGCCAAAACATACAATATTCCTGCACTTTTTGGTCAGGTAAAATTACATAAGACCGAATTTCCTATTCGGCCTATTGTTTCCTACAGAAACGTGGCATTTTCATCTTGGCCACATGTATATAACATTATAAAACCCTTTAGACAGGCGATAAAATTTGGGATTAAGAACTATGATACACTATTTAATAACCTTAAGGACTGTAGACTTGGCAGTGATGATGATTTACTCTCACTAGATGTTACCTCATTATATATGAATCTAAATGTTGAATACACGTTAGATATTCTATGGGATGTGTTAAATAATAACTCAATACTGATTAATTATACGAAGCTATAAATATATCACCTTTCGAGACAAAGTATACAAACAAATTTTTGGTTTGCCAATGGGATTAAGCCTGAGATCTATCTCTCAACGATTGAACATATACATTTTACACCTTTTCTACCCCATATCACATACTATGGGAGGTATTTAGACGATGTTCCGATAGTAGCACTATTCAAGACATTTTATATTCATTTAATAATTTTCATTCTAGACTTGGATTTACGTTGGAGAGGGAGAATACGGATACTAAGTCATTAAATTTTCTAAATTTCACATTTACTCGGGACACAAATAAAATCCAATTTAACATCTATCGTAAACCTACAAATGCTGGTATGCTTCTGCATTATAACAGCTATCACCCGTTCACCTACAAAAGATCAATTATCTTTAATCGATTTCTCAGTGCTTATAAATATTCAACAATGGAATCTGCTTTGGGCTCAGAAATACAAATATTAACCAGCAGATTCTTAAACAGGTGTTATCCACTTGCTACAATAGACAGAGTTAGGGTCAGGATAGAATAAGGATAGAATACAAAAAAATACACACCAGCCAACAATAGTAATATCAAAAAATACTTTATTTCTGTCCCATATGTTGAACAGTGGTACAAACAACTTAACAGATTCTTTAAAGATACCGAATATATACTAAATGATGCCAATTTATGACTACATGTGTAGTTGGCTATGTACAAAAATAATGCAAATGCACTAACTTGTACATTAGTTAAACTATTTACGTAACCTGAAGCTTTAGCCCTAAACTGTACTGTAATCTAAATTACTCCACACCATCAGGCATCTCTCATGTTGTGGATTTATACTTTGCAACTGGGTTGTCATCATTGCAATACCAGAGTACCTGCCCACCCACTGATGAGGAGGCAATAAGTCCGAAACGGTGCTGTATGCTTGATGGTATCCGCTGAGAATAAGTAACAATAGTCTTCTCCTATGGTGAAGCATTACTTATTCGAGGAAGTGCAATATAATGGCAACTTGTTGTGAAGGCATTCACAATGTGAGATATACTTAACGATGCCAATTTATGACTACATATGTAGTTGGCTATGTACAGAAATGATGCAAAAGCACTAACTTGTACATTAGATACCGAATTTAAAATTGTAGCCAGGCCTATATGGAAATTACACACTATACTGAACAATCGCTCAGTCCTTTTCTCGTTCGCAACACAAATAAATGACCTATTATACGACATTTCTTGCGGTGATTGTGACTCATTTTATCAGGGTTCTGTGTGGTTTCCTCTGAATTTTTGTGTTAATCAACACGCGGCCTCAGTTTGTCAGCAGCATCAGAATTAGCCTTTCATGCCATTAATGAAAAACACTTTTTTATTTAACAAGGCCAAAATACTTAGTGTCCAACGTAATTATATGAGACTATTAATTGTAGAAACCGTCAATTGAATTACATGAGAATTCTGTTAATGTTTGCCGGCCATATCTAATCTCTAATTCGTGGTCTTTTACGCACATGTGCAAAGACAAATAATCCCTATTTAAGTTCCATGCACATCCTTATTCGGTAATTTTCATTCCTGTGATCACGACATACGGTCGAAAAGCATAGTCAGCTTCAGGAAAGAAAATCATTTTATGATTTTTTTATTAAATTAATTTTTAATTGTGTTCATTTGATTTTAATTATTTTTAATTATTTCTTACTATAATGTAAGATTTTTGATTTTTTTTTAATTGTTTTTGTTTTAATTTCTGGAGAGTATCGTACGAAAGTGTTCTGCGTATCATATTGAGATAAACTTCTCTTATTCTTTTAAAAAATTTCCTGATAATGTATAAAACTGTTTTCATTTAATTCACACTGCCCACTTCCACACTAATGTCAGCAAAAAAAAAAAAAAAAAAACCTAGTTAACATCCTTAAATTTATTCAAGGTTGTACCTTAAATAAATTTAAGTAAGTGTTGAAACCCATTTCCACAGCAGCAGGTGGAGTTTTGTTCCAATAGTCGACTTCTCTCTGAGTCAAAGCAAGTCTTTGTACTCCTGTTCTGCAACTACTTTTCAGCATATAAATTTATGTCCCATTATGTGTCTGAGAAATAGAAAGGATGGAAGAAAGCTTAAACACTTCAATCATTTCTCCTTGCAGATACCTTGCTCAGTTTGCAGAACTGATCCCTTTCTTGAAAAGAGTACCATTTTGTGTCCCTGACTAACTGTTGGTCTTCTCTGCACCTGTTGCACCAGATCCACATCCTTCTAAAAATGAGGCCTCCAGACCTGTACGCAGTACTCAAGGTACAGCTTAACCATTGCCTAATATAGCAGGATAATCACCTCCTTGGTCCTGTCTGCACTGCTCAGAGAGCATGTCGAGAGGTGCAATTAAACCCTAGGTTGATTTTTTTTTTTTCTCCACAGCCATAGGTGTGGTATTACCCAATTGTTATTTTATTTGCAGATTACTGCTTCCCAAATGCAGTACTTTGCATTTAGCAATGTTAAACTTTAGTTGTTACTTCTCAGCTCATCTGCCTGGTTTCTCTAGGTCATGTTGCAGTAGTATACTGTGACTCCTGTCATTAAACAGCCTCCAAAACTTAGTCATTAAACTTGATGCCATCATCATTATTGTTAATAAATATTGAAAACACAAAGGAGGCCCAGCACTGAATTCTAAAGGACTTGACTGTTAACATTATTCCAAAAACAGTGCTCATTAATAACCACCCTGACTTCTGCCAGCCACCCATCCATTATCCATAAGTCACTTGCTCCTAATGCCACATATTTGTACAGCAGGTTTTTATGTGGAGCAGTGTTAAAAACATTTTCTGAAATGTAAGGATATGTTGTTGAAATCATTTTTTGCATCAGTTGCTTCAGCTATGTCATAATGGTCAATCAGATCTGTCAGACAAGGCCTTCTGTTTACAAGTCCATGCTGACTGCCATATATCTGCATTCCTATAAAGATAATACTTCTTTAAGTGCCACACCATTATTTTTCCTCTGCAACAGAAGTGAAGCTTCCAAGTCTGTAATTACTCACTCCCCTTTGTGTTCCCCTTGGTTAATAGGTGATGTTTCATATATCCCTTTTATACCGAAGTCTCCTCAAATCTAGGTGGATATTTATTGTTACAGTCAATTACTCTCTGGCTGAGTGTGAATTTCTATAGATCTCAAAGTAGCATATTGTGATTAATTTCATTAACCACCCTTCTCACCTTTGTATCATCAGCAAACTTGGACATTAAACTTAAAATTCCTATGTCAGTATCATTAATATATATTAAAATTAGTAAAGGGGCCCAACACTTGAGTCCACTGGCACCCCGCTTAGAGGACTGCGTGGGCCAAAATTTGAGAATTTTTGCCTAGCCCAGCCTCTGCCTGACCCCAAAAGCTACTATTCCTATCCAATCCTTACCTGGTTCTTAGCTGAGTCAGGCTGAAATGTGAAGACTGTGCCCAGTGAGTCTTTCCATACAAACTACCAGTTTTGTTAGGATATTTTCCTACACTTTCCTATGTTAGGAATTTTGTTTCAAGAATGTCCTTGTGCACTTCAGCATTCACTGTGCCCTTCACAAATTCAAGACAGCCAAGTCCTCTATGTGAAATACAGCACCATATCATTTGAGATGCAGAATGTTTCACTGAGGTGATACAGTCAGGATGAAATTCTTCTCTTCTTCAGTTAACAGTCTATTAGCCATCTGAACCATTCAAGCTGAATTTTGATTTATTGGAGAAAATAACACATTTTCACTGATCTTCAGACCAATTAGCATGCTCTTTTGCCCATTTAGATGCTAGACTTTCATTTTTTGCATCAAAAGTGGCTTTTTTTCTGGGCGACATGCTACTTGTGAAATCCGAAGTTTCCTGTCTATTTTCGCGTAAATACTTAAAAATACAATGGATCCCCGCTTTACAATTGGTTCACTGTAATCAAATCACGTTACGATGGACTCACCATACTAAAGTACCATTCGCTATACGATGTGTAGTAAGCGCCGGTCATTGTGATCACATTTGTGAATTGAATTTTAATTCTATTAAACAGCGATTCTAATTAGCGAAACCATTTTATATCCACAGGCTATAAAAGTAAAGATAAATTAAGCACGAATTTACTCTTCATTACCTTACCAATTAAAAAAATAAATGATATGTGAAAATCAGAAGAATATACGTGATAATCAAAATAATTAATACGTACTGTAATATGTACATACGAACTAGCTGACATTTCTGTTCACTGACATTTGTGGGTAGGGGTTAAAATTTAAAACAGTAAAAAGATAAGTAATCAATAACAAAGAACATGGCACACACAAATTGCAAGTAACACGATACACACAAGTTAGAACGGAGTAACAAGTTACAAAGCTTTAAAAATAGGAATGAAGAGAAGATCTGAAAATTAATTTTTTTTATATGATTGAAGATTTCATGGAAGTGTAAACTCATTTCACCATAATAACCCACAGAATTCCAGCTGTTGGTATTATCGCAAATTCAGTAAGATCGAGTTTACTGTCAGTTTATGATAGGTTTGACTAACAGAAAAGCCCAATAAACAGGTGACTGCTAATTGTTTTTATTGTTTTATGGTTGTGACCTCCAGAAATCCGACTGAACCACGTGGTACGGTCGGAGACAATTGTAATGTAATCTCCAGTGCTGCAGTCTCCTGCCCCGGTTAAACGGCATGTTGTCCCAATTAAGCAAAGTAAACCCTGGCTATTTTCTCGATTGGGTTCTGTTTTTTTTTTAGATTTGCCCCAAATAAATGGCTGCTCCGATTAACCAGTGACCCAAATAACCGGAATCCACTGTATATTAAAACAATTGCTAATGTTATATTGATTTTACTGTCTGAAGTAATTGTGTAAAAAATTTTATTGATGAAACAAAGATGTGTGTGTGTGTGTGTGTGTGTGTGTGTGTGTGTGTGTGTGTGTGTGTGTGTGTGTGTGTGTGTGTGTGTGTGTGTGTGTGTGTGTGTGTGTGTGTGTGAGAGAGAATCTTTACAAACTAAAATATCATTATGTGAATAGGAGACATTTTTCAAGATTTTATTCACCAACTGAAAAATGTGTTCACTGAAACAGATGGTAACATAATCACAAAAGTGCATGACAGAATTTACCAACCCTGAAAAAGTGTAGTCAAGCACCACTGTTATGTGCAGATTTCAAACAAGGTTTATAAAGAAGCCACTGAGTAGACTTATGGTGGTGCAGAAAATTTATAAAGGCTGCTGTTTGCGCAGTCATCCAACCAAGGTGGCAGCTGAACAAAAGTCAGAGGCCACAGCGGAGCTGGTTTAAGGAAGTTTTACACAAAGCCCAAGGAGATCCATACAGTGTTACTAGTCATTACTTTAATATGTCAAGGTCAGCGGTGCATATTGTGTTATGTTTGCTGTCTGGGGATGAAACCTTATAAATTACAACTCAAACAGCAGCTGTCAGTTGACAACAAAACAAAGGATGGAATTTTGTTTGGAAATTTCACCATGATTACGATTTTGTGATTATGCTGCCATATACTCTAATGTGCACATTTTCTGGTTGATTAAAATCTTGAAAATATCTTCTGTCACCTGGAAGTGGTTTGTATCATGTGGTTTTGTAATGGAGTTTTGCAGAGACTGTAAAAAAAAAAACTTAAGTCCTATGAGAAAGTGAAAGTGTGGCTTTGTAATGTTTCTCTCCATTGCCGTTGGTCGGCTTAATTTGTGTTATTGTATTGTACTGCTAGAACAGAAGAAGCCATTCACTGTTTATAATAATTTATTAATAAGAGATAGAATTTACAAACATTAAATATTCATATTGTGAGAATTGAACTAAAGTGGAGACATTTCTTCTAGCTGGATATTCTAGAATATATTCATCATTTTGGATATATACATGCTGATGTTAAAGCATCAAATCTGCTCTCTGGATATGGAAAAGGAAAGCAAAATCAGGTATATTTAGATTCTTTTCCATTCTTAATTTTGCATTTCCTTTTTCTTTTCCATTCTTAATCTTGTTTTTTCAGACCAGATTAGTATGAAGTTACTGTGTTCCAAGTAATGTAAAGTTTTTTTTTTTTTTTTTTTTGGGATAGAGGATTGCAATAAAAATTTTCATAAGAGTGAAATTCCGCTTACCACCAGAAGTGCACACTAGAAAAATATACTTTCAAGACAGCTCTTTGTAATGACCTTTTTAACATCCCAACATGTCATAATGACCTTGAAAGATAAATTCTCTGTATTAAGATCTGTAATTAATGTAAAATTCTTTTTTCTTTTTTTTTATTTACGAAGAGAAGTAGCAAACTCGTGATTATAATACTTCCACAGCTGCTTGCAAAATAGTTGAAGAAAATTTGATTTGTGTAGGACATGGTCAAATTTTCCAATAATGTGTAGTGCCAGTTATTGCTACCATATATTTGCTGATGCTATCGAGGCAGTGTTAAGTGGGTTGGAAAACTGCTAGCTTGGGGGGATACACAGACTAAAAGTTTAACAGTGGCCGCAGGAAGAGGCAAAAGTGATTCTTGCACTGCTTCTATTAGAATGAGCAGCATCCTGGAAAGCAAGGTAATGGAGATTTCCTGGACTGGTTTGAGTCATAGAGAGAACATGGGCTGTGTTAGGGTATTAAGAGTTAATCATTAAATGCACACATGGTAGCAATATAAGAGGTATGATGTCCACCAGACATAAGAGATGCACAATTTGAATACGGGGAATAAGTATTTATTTGCATATAACATCAGTAAGTAAATATTTGCTGATGATATCGAGGCAGTGTTAGGTGGGTCGGAAAACTGCTAGTTTGGAGGGATTCACAGACTAAAAGATTAACGGTAACTGCAGGCAGAAGCAAAAGTGATTCTTGCACTACTTTGGATGCATCAATTGAATGCACTTCTAAGGAAGTGCATCCAATTGATGTTGGTGGGCAATGCAATGTTGAGTCTGTTTGGTGTGAAATAAGCACCGGGAAAGGAAAAATGAGAGTAGGTGTGTGTTATAGGCCTAATGAATCTGATGAGTATAATGAGCAATTGTGCAGAGAAATAGAGTGGGCCAGTAAATCAGAATGTCTTATAATGAGGGATATTAACTTTCCAGATATTGACTGGAACTTGTGGTTTGGTCACTCGCACACTAGCAGAACTTTTTGTGGATTTATTGGTGACTGTTTTCTACAGCAACATGGTCAAGGGGCAACCAGAGGGAGTAATGCTCTTGATCCGATTATCAGCAATGATTAATCATGCATTAAGAATTTGCAGATAAAGGAACCACTGGGTGACTGTGATAACAATGTACTGATATGGGAATTACTTGAAGATGTAATGGTAGTTACATCTTCAAGGGAAGGGCTTTTGCTTTCGTAAAGGTGATTACACGGGTCTCAGACTGTTTTAAATTCTGTACAGTGGGATAAACTAATGATGTTACCAACGTTGAATTCTAAATGGGAAGCTTCAGGGACTTAATTTTGGAGGCTACTAGGCTTTTCATTCCAACTAAGCAATACTGTTCAAGGTTTAGGCTTAAATGGATATCAGATGAATTAATGAGGCCGGTGGCAGAGAAGAAAGATGTATGGGATGCATATAAAGTATCAGGTGACACAGAGGCCTACGGCAGATATAAACTAGTCTGTAATCAAGACACAAAGGAGGTTAGGCAGGCAAGGCAGGTTACAAGAAATCTCTGGCAAAGGATTCAAAGAAAAACACCAAAGAGTTCTTTATTTATGTAACCTCTAGAAGGAAAGGGATGAATCAGATTGGACAACTTAACATAGATGGGTTGACTGTTGTTGATCGTGCTCAGGTACCTGATAAACTGAATGAGTATTTTGAATCTACATTCACACACGAAGAGTTATTCAATGAGGGGAGTGCCAGAAGTTTATCAAACTAACATGCAGCTAAGTGATTTTGTAGTAACTGAGAGCTAAGTGGAGGAGAAATTGTTGAAGTTAAATAAAAATAATTTTGATATCATATACTTGGATTTCAGGAAAGCCTTCGATACTGTTGCACATGGAAGACTGCTGTACAAATTGGAGAGGTATGGCATTAAGGGTAAGTTGCTACAAGGGATAACGGGATGGTTGAGTGGGAAACGACACAGAATGGTAATCAGTGGACACTGCTCTTCGTGAACAAATGTTATTAGGGGAGTTCCCCATGGTTTTGTGTTCGGCCCATTGTTGTTTTGTATATTTATCAATGATATTGATGAGGGTATATCAGGTTTAATGTCCCAACTTTGCAGATGATACAAAGGTTGGCAGGGTTGTTAATGACAGTAAAGACAGTATGCTACTCCAACTGGATCTAGATAAGTTGGGCAAATGGGCTGAGAAGTGGCAACTGAAGTTTAACATTGACAAAGGCAAAGTGCTGCATATGGGTAGCAATAATCAAAGAGAAATGTACCAACTGTGTGGTACTACACTCAGGGAAATGGAAAGTGCAAAAGACCTGGGGGTAATTGTGCAATCAAATATGAATTTTGCTGAGAAGTGTAGACAGGCTACCAGGGCAGGTCATGGAGTCTTGGCAATGATATATAGTAATTTTGCTAGCAGTGCCAGGGAGATGATTATCCCATTATACAAGGCAATAGCCAGGCCACACCTGGAGTACTATGTACAGTCTGGAGGCCTCATTTTAGGAAAGATGTAGAGTTGCTAGAACGAGTACCAAGAAGGGCGGGGGGGAGAACAAAGGGGTTCTCTTACCAAGAAAGGCTTAAGTTCTGCAACAGCGCATGGTGAATAGGCACCTGCGAGGTGATCTGATTGAGGTGTATAAGGCCTTGAATGGGTTGAGCAAGCTGAATGGCGATCGGATTCTTCCTCTTGCTGAGATTAAGAACCTGAGGGGGCACAGTTTAAAATTGAGGAAAGACGGTTGTAGAATAGATGTGCAGAAATTTGTCTTTACTGAGTGGGTAGTTGATTGGTGGAACAGACTTCCATCTTTTGTTGTGGAAGATGATAGCCTAAATAAATTTAAGGCTGAGGTGGACAGGCATTTGGAATGAATGGAGGGGTGAAATGGGAGGTTTTTTTTTTTTTTTTTTTTGCTGATGCTGCATAAGCTTGCTTTCTTGCATTGTAAGCCTACGCTAATGTGCACATGAGAAAAATATATAGTTGAGGGAAATCCTTTTAAAAAATAAGGCTGAATTATTGCAAACCAAAAATTTCCAACACTCTATTATCTTGTTCTTTACTTTTATATTAAGGTGCCTCCTGCCAGGTGGGCAGGAGCAGCTGTGCGTAGCACACGCTTCTTGATTAGACCGGGGTTCGAATCTGTGACCACCAAATATGAAGGATGCGGAAAGGTCAGGGAATGACCACCGCAAATCCCCGGAGCAATATGGCCTTAGTTGCTAATGCTCCTAAAAACCAAATAACAAACAAACTTTTATATTACAATATTGACATTTCAAAATGAAAGAATATTGAAACTAATGATGAGCTTGCAGACTGACCTCGAGAAATTACTCAGCAAATTTCCACATTCATTGGCATAATGAAATTAGCTTAGACTAAAAGTTTATTTCTTTATGCAGAGACTGTTGGTTTCTTGCTATGGCTCCTATGAAGCAGGTGGCTTCATCGCCATATCGATCTCAAGCAAAAATTAAGATTTTTCAAGCTGTAGATAACAGCTTAAGTTTTAAAACCAATATCACTAAAAGTTCGGTATTCCTAAGAATACACTGTTCACCATTCTGAAATATCAAAAAGAAATTGAAAGCACTGTGAAATGTGTTGCATTTTTTAAAAGTAAAACAATGGATTACTATTCTTCTATCTATAAACATTTCTGTCACATAAAAGCTTCTATAAATCATTGGAAAAGACTAGAAGGCCTAGTGCTTTATAGGTTTGAAGAGATTGCAGACTGTATCAAGCAAACTTAAAGTCTTGGATATCATCAAAAATCTAAAAAGAATGAATTAGAGAGTTAGAATGCAAGATAAGCAAGGTGAATAGAAAATTTTCGCAGTTTGTGGGTAACACGCTGCTTAAATGCCTAAGTGCAAGCACTGTTGAGTACCTGCCACCTAATACAACATTTGTTCTTCAACCACTTTATCATTGTGTAATCTAATGCTTTAGGAAACTATCAAAGAATGCTGTTAAACAAAATTATGGTTGTCTCAAAAGCAAAACACAATGTAAAATTAACATGCTGCAGGCAATGTATTTGTGGTTAAGTATGGGATGAAGTTGGCAAAAAAGTGCTAAGTGCTTCAAACATGCAAGATTTGTGCTCTTGCAACAAATGCACATGCTTCTTCATCTGTTAATTGTGAAGAATAGTCTGATAATAGTGAAGAAATTTTTGAGGATGTATGCGTCATCATCTAAACTTAAAGGAGATACACAAATGAAGAGGAATTCATTTCAGTTATAATGGAACCAGAAATTTAACTTTTAAAACATTCTCTTCCACCGAAATGCACATTTTGACAGAATGCAAGGAGAATTCATTCTAAAATGAATTCTCCTGTTAGTGATTTAGACTTTGATGTATAAGTACGTGCACATATGCATAGATACTGTACATGTGCACCACTGTCTGTAGTAATTACTGTACATACATGATTTAATATTTCTATTCTTTACAGTCAATGCAAAATGTGGGCAGTCTTCATTTTTCTTATTTAATACTGTAGTACATATTATGAATTACATTATACTATATTTTAATAGTAAAATTACACTAAGTGTTCATAATTTTTATTCTTTTGCCAATGTTATTAACTATTGAAATAACATCCTTTTGATGTAGGGGGGTTTCAGTATAAAGAGCTTCAACTGTATTAGCAATTTATATCACCAAAGAAATGATGGGTCTGCTTGAGATTTCTGTAGGTTACTAGAGTTGGGCATGCCCAACTCTGGCAATCTGCCAACTCTGCGACTTTCTGGAGTTCCTGGTATGTGTTCTCTGGGAGACCTGTTGCTGCTAGGCTTGTTATGTAGAGTGATCTGCTGTCTTAAGTCTGTATACTTTGTCATATTTTCCTCATAAGTTTTCTGGAGGTTACCAGTATTGGGCACCGCTGTGTTGATCATATAGCTAGCCATTTCCTTTTTCCGATATGTCCAGTCTGTTGTGCGCGATTGTCTTGTCCATTGTTATGCCCTGTCAATATTCCCGGTACAGCTTGGGTTGGTTTCTGCAGTATGGTCTGGAGCTCATACTTGTAATGCCGCACACTTGCTTCGATCAACTGGTATTTCCTCTCTGTGTTATCCTGGCTACTCACATCTACGAGTGTACTCTATCTGGTGATCATCCTGCAGTGATATGTTGGATCATTTTTGAAGCCAGATGGCATCTTCCATATGTGTCATCAGTCAGTCAGTTACTCTGGGCTCCTTGGCAATCTGTTTTCTGTAGTTCCTGGATGATGAGCATGAATCCTTCAGTCTCAGGGATGAGCATCCTGCTTGTGAGGCATGCATTGGAAGCCATTTTGTCTGTGTGCTCTTGATGGTGATTATTGTAGTATCTACTATGGAGTGTCTTCTTTCCCACCTTTCTAGCGTCTTTTGTACCATCTGGGTGGTGGGGTCTCCTTGCTTAGGTTGAGTGGAGTATGCTTGTCTCTCTTATGGCCTGTAGAGTGACACTATTTTCTGGAAGTAACCTTTCAGGTTAGCTATCACTGTCTTAATTTGCTCGATGAGGTCTATCAAGTCCCTTCCTCTTTCTTTCTGAGCTACTGTCAGTCTCTCCATAGCTGACATCAGGTGGTGTTGGTTGCCCTTGGTCATCATTGTCCTTGTCATTCTCATGATATTCTCCAGCTCAGTGTTAATCAAATCTGTGGTCTCATAAAAGTATGTTAGCACTGGGACTCCATAGGTGCTTATGGCTTTAACTGTGTTCCCTCCATTCAGCTTTGCATTGAACAGGCTTCTTAGTCTCTGATGGTATTTTTCGCTCAGCAGGCCTTGATATTCTTGTGCTCTAACTGCTGAGCCTGCATCATCCCCAGATATTTGTACATGGATGACATCAGGTTGTACAGACTTTTTCTATCTCTTTGAAGTAATATGCATACTTGATGTTGTTGAGTATGGTGAATAATGGGTTGAGTGCTAGACAGAATCACAGTGGGCTCATGACATCTCCCTAAAAGATTTCTCTCCTGATGGGGGATCAGTCTGGTTTTGATGATCTCAACCTTGATGGTGGTACTCCACTTCACCACTTTTGCTTCTAGGATTTGTCACTGTCGTATTGACTTTGTCGCTCTTCACAGTCTCTTTAGCCAGATATGGTGCATGCATCCGAAAGCCTTGCAGTAATCGACGTAGGCCATGTAGAGGTTGCAGTGCTTGTTGGCTTGCTCTATTACTGTGGCATCGATGGTTAATTGCTCCCTGCATCCTTTCCTCATCCACTTGCATCCCTTCTGTTTGGCTACGATGTTCTGGCTCTCTAAGTGATGTGATATCTTCTGGGTTATGCAACTGGTCAGCATCTTGTACACTGTTGGGAGACAGGTGATCGGCCTGTATTTTGCAGGGTTTATTGTATCTTGGTCTTTAGCCTTCAAATATGCAATTTCTTGAATAAGAAACTCTTGGTTTTTCTCTGGGTGGCTTATCATTCAAGTGAACTGCTCTGCTAGGTGCTTGTTTGTGCCAGTGAATTCCTTGTACCAATAGTTGTAGACGTTATCTATTCCTGGGATTTGCCAGTTGTGGGACTTCCTGATCGACTGTTGTACTTCCATCTCCCATTCTCTCATGTCTTGTACATCCTTGGTTTCTTCCATTCTAGTTCTATCCAGGGGGCTCAGCTGTTATGTCTCACCTCACTGCTTCATATGTTTGCTCCCGAATTCCTCAATTGTCTTCTGCTTGGGTGGTTCATTTCCATCTTTTTTTGATACTCTGTAGAAGGCTTTGGTTTTCATCAACGATCCGGCTGATTATTTTCCTCTGCGAGCTCTCTTTGTATCAGCATATTCTCTTGTTGAGTGCGAGGAGATTCTGCTGCAGAATATCTAAGTATTCTCCTATTCTCTGATTTTTGGTCTCATGTTTGCTGTGGATGTCTCTCTCTTGAAGATGCTCTTCAAATTTCAAATCAATTTCTTACTCCTGTTACCCTGTTGGAACTTGGTCAGTTGGCCTACCTTGACTCATAATTCTTCTGTCTTCTGCTGAAGTCTTCTTTCCCAAGCTGACAGTTCCTTATTTTTTATTTATTTATTTTTTTTTTTTTTTTCACTTCTGCTGCTAGTCTCTCATTTTTCTCTTCCATTAATCCTAGTGGCTGCCACAGCAGCACAGTATGCACCTGTGCTGCTGTGTGGATGACTTCCAGTGTACACTGTTGTTGAGGTTACATGGTATTATTTGCTAATTGAGGTGGTCCTTGACACAGGATTCGATTAGGTCTCTGCTTTGATATCACATGGGTCTTTGTGAGGTCTGTTCCCTGTAATTCTGTTAGAGGATTCTTCCACTTGCTGGATATCATGACCTCAGCTCTTTCCACTTCAGCTGCTCTAAGTTGTATTACTTCTTGCTCTTCCTCCTCCTCTGGTTTATGTTGTCCATGTTCTTTGTTGCTCAAAACCTGATTGATTTTTGCCAAGATAGGGAGCTATGAAGTTCTTTGTGGTGATGGTCCTTCTCTGATTTGCTGTTCGGTGACCTGAACATCCGGGAATTGTTCCAACCACTTGGTATGTAGTCTCAGACTGTTCATTATCATGCAATCTGTTACCTATGCCATACTGGTCATACTTGGATGGTGAACATTAATCCTTTAGTCTCAGGGAAGAGCCTTCTGTTAGTGAGCCAAGCATTGGAAGCCATCTCATCTATATAGTTTTGATGGAGGTCATTGTAGTGTTTCGCCTATGTTTTTGTCTTGTTAGACAAAAACCTGTCTTGTTATGAGTGTGGTACCTTGTTGAGGTTGAGCGTTGTGTGCCTTTTATGTATCTTCCTTCCTTGTGGCTTGGTAGATTGGTGCTGTGTTTTTCTGGAAGTAATCCCGCAGGTTCTTAAATCCATGTTCTATGAGGTCAGTCAATCCCCACTCCTTTTTTACAGGTTATGGTCAGTCCCTTGATGGCCAACTTCAGGTCATGTTGGTGCCTCTTAGTCATCATTATCCTGGTTGATATTATAATCTCCTCCAGCTTAGTGTTTATCCAATCTATGATCCCAAAGGAGTACATTAGTACTGGGACTGCATAAGTGTTTATAGCTGTGACAATATTCCAGCAATTTAGCTTTGATTTTATCAAGCTTTACAGTCTCTGATGGTATTTCTCTGTGAGGTGGACCTTGTGTTCTAACTGGTGAGCCTGCATCATCCCGGGATATTTGTATGTCTCTCCCTCTGTCATGGCTTATTATTATTATTGCTCATATATTATTTTCTCCCTGATTGGGGGATTCCACTCTCTACTGCTACCAAGTATAGAGTGGAATCCCCCAATATGGGTACTGCTACCAAGTACACAGAGTGGTTGTAATGTCTGGTGTTACTGTTGGTCGAGGAACTCTCTGGAGTTCCTTGTAGGTGTTTCTGGGAGACCTATTATTATTATTAGCCATATGGTGCAAGGAAGCCTGAGGCTTATGCTGCACCAGCCAAAAAAAAAATTTTCTGAATTACCCCAAGAGAGGGGGGGGGAATCGCCAAGAAAAAGAAGAATGATGATATCTAGCTCAGGACCCTGGGTGTGCCAAGCCCATACTCACCAGATGTGAGCCCCAGGTCTTCAATGTCTTCAGCTGGTAGTTTCATCCAACTGGGTGTCCTTGTTGCGGTTTGTGGGTCTTGCATTTGTCTTGGGCAAATTGAATCCTGGTGTCAGTGCTGAATTCTTCAGTGAACTGTAGTAGCTGTTAGATTGATTCTTGGTTTCGACATAATTTGATGTCATCCATGTACATCAGTTGAGAGAGGGTGTACAGGTCATCCCTTCCTTTAGTGTATATCTTTACTTTCTGTTATTGAGCATGGTGGACAGAGGGTTGAGCGCTAGACAAAACCATAGTAGGCTGAGGACGTCTCCCTGGAAGATTCTTCTTCTGCTGGGTATTGGTCTGGTCGTGATATTCTCAACGTTGATGGTGGTCCTCCATTTTGCCATGGTTGCTTCTAGGAAGTGTGTCAGCCAGCTATGGAGCACAGAGTCAAAGGCTTTGAAGTATTCGATGTAGGCAGTTGCTCCATAACTGCACAATCATAGTCAAATGCTCCTTGCATCCTTTGCTCATCTGGTTATGTCCCCTCTGCTCAGCCATGATGTTCTGGCTCTCTAAATGGTCTGATCCCTTCTTAGTTTTGCAGTTGGTCAGGATCTTGTACATTGTTGGGAGACAGGTGGTTGGTCTGTAATTTGCCAGGTTTGTGGTGTCTGTGACCTTGGCCTTCAGTTAGGTGATTCCTTGAGTCAGAGACTGGAATCGTGTCAGGGTGCATTATTATCTGGGTGAACTGCTCCACTGTGTGTGCAGCTGAACTTCTTGTACCAGTAGTTGTGGATGTTATCTATTCCTGGGGTTCAACTGTTGTACATCTTCCTCCAAAATCTCCCATTCTGTCATCTCTTATACATTCTTGGTTTTCTTCCTTTCTAGGTTTATCGAAGGTGCATGGCTGTTAAGGCTAACTTCACTGCTCCACGGGCTTCCCCAGAACTCCTCGATTACCTTTTGGGTTTGTGGGTCTATTGTCTGTTTTCCTCTGGGCACTCTCCTGTAACAGTGAAGTCTCTTGCTGTGTGCCAGGAGTATCTGCTTGTGGATGCCAAGGTATTCTTCGATTCTCTTAACACAGTCTTGTGTTTACTGTGGTGTGGTATGGGACCGCATAGGTGTTTATGGCTTTAACTTTGCTTTCAGCTGGCTTCTGAGTCTCTAGTGGTATTTTTCAGTCAGACAGGCCTTCATTTTCTTGTGCTATAACTGCTGAGCCTGCATCATCCCCAGGTATTTGTAGGTCCCCCCCCCCCCTCCGTCATGGCTTCGATGTCTTTACCAGTCTGCAGCTGGTAGTTTTGGCCGACTAATTTCCCCTGATGCAATCCGTGTGTCTTGCATTTGTCTAGACCAAATTCCATCCAGATGCCATTGCTGAATTCTTTGGTGATCTGCAGTAGTTACTGGAGTTGCTTCTCAGTTGTTGTGTAGTGCTTGATGTCATCCGTGTACATCAGATGGGTGAGGATGTACAGGTTTTTACCTCCTTCTTTAAGGTTATATCCATACTTGCTGCTGTTGAGCATGGTGGACAAAAGGTGAGTGCTAGACAGAACCACAGTGGGCTCAGAGCATCTCTTTGAAAGGTTCCTCTCCTGATGGGGAGTCTGGTTGTGATGTTCTTGACCTTAATGGTGATACTCCATTTTGCCGTCATTGCTTCTAGGAAGTTTGTCATTGTCAGATTGACTTTGTAGATCTTCAGTGTCTCTATTAGCCAGCTATGAGGCATGGAGCCGAAGGCCTTGCAGTAATTGATGTAGGCAGTGTACAGGTTGCAGTGCTTCTTGTAGGCTTGCTCTATAACTGTGGAAACTATGGTTAATTGCTCCTTGCATCCTTTGCTCATCCATTTGCATCCTTTCTGCTGTTCATGAAAGATATTTTATTGCAAATCAGAATGCCTTCTCAGCTCTACAGGAATTTGCTACACAGGTTTTTAACAGATGATGCAGATTACTGAGCTGACTTCTGTACTCAACAAAACTACTTTTATGTGACCCTCCTGTATTGGAAGTTCAGCGTCATTATTTCCCTAGGATAGTGTTAACCCTTATTATCTCTGACTCTTGTTTTTTTTTTTTCCTTAATTATTTTATTTCTCTTTCTTTAATAATTATTATTTTAACATTTGATCTAATTAAATTTATTATTATTTTTCTTTTTTACTAATTTTTTTATAATTTTTTTAAACTTAAATAATATTTTTTTCCATTTAAATTTTTTATTCTAAAAATGTTAATTATGCTATTTCCTTTGGGAACTTTTTTTTTTTTTTCTTATGCTAGCCCCTACGCAGGCAGGATTCACTGGTCTCCAGTTTATTAGAGATGGGATTTTCACCTGCTTGTACCCAGATTTGAGCATCCTGAATATGAGAACTGCTGACATCCAGTGCTATTACACTTTCTCCAGTGGATGCAGGATTCTTTGTGGTTTTCACTATTGTACGGGATTATATGAGTCAGCTGCACCCATAGGAATTGCACTTCTTCCTATGGGTGCTGGAAATATTACATTCAGTTTAGTACATGTACAATTGGACCCACCTCTTTGTGGCGTGGATGGGTACTGGGAAGTAGCCTTGCTGGTGATCACTGCTTCCTGGTAGCTAAGCGGCCAGAAACAACAACATACACAAACTATGCAACAACGCACCTCCGTAGCCAGGTGGGCAGGAGCAGCAGCGTGTAGCACCCGCTTCTTGATTAGACCGGGGTTTGAGCCCATGACCACCGCATATCCCCAGAGCAATATGGCCTTAGTTGCTAATGCTCCTAAAAAAAAAAAAAAAAACCAAACCAAATAACACTATGTAACATAGCACTACACTCTCATTTCTGGCCATTGTACAGAGTTTTGTATATCAACACAGAGAACCATGCCGGAGATGAACTAACATTTAGGTGCTACCTTGACACAACACAACACATGCCACACACACACACGCTGTTTGGCCAATATGTTCTGGCTCTCCAAGTGGTCTGATATCTTCTTAGTTATGCAGCTGGTCAGGATCTTGTACATTGTTGGGAGGCAGGTGATTGGCCTGTATTTCAGTGAGTGTCTTGGTCTTTTCGGCTTCAGATATGTTATTCCTTGAGTGTGAAACTTTGGGAATGCCTCTGGGTGCCTTACCATTCGGGTGAACTGCTCTGATAGGCGATTGTGTGTGCAAGTGAGCTTCTTGTACCAATAGTTGCGGACTTTATCTATTCCTGGGGTTCACCAGTTTTGCAACTTTCTCATTGACTGTTTTACTTCTTCCTCCCGAATCTCCCACTCACTCATATCTTGCACATCCTTGGCTTTCTTCTGTTCTAGTTCTGTCCAGAGGCGCGGCTATTATGACTTACTTCATTGCTCCTTGTGTTGCCCCCAACTCCTCTATCGACTTCTGCTCAGTTGGGTTTGCCTGTTTCCGTCTTTCCTATCTTCTCAGAGACTCCTTTAGAAGACTTTTCGTTCTCATCGAATTTTCAGTTGTTTATTTTCCTCTGGTAGCTCTCTTTGTATCGGCGTAGTCTCTTGCTGTGAGTGCCAGGAGGTTCTGCTTCAGTGTGTCTAAGTATTCTCTGATTTTTAGTCTCGTGTTTGTTGTGGACACTGTCTCTCTTGAGGATGCTCTTCACTTTTCCAACCAGTTTCTTACTCCTATTAACCCTGCTGCTCCTGCCCACCCAGCGCCTCCGTAGCCAGGTGGGCAGGAGCAGCAGTGCATAGTACACGCTTCTTGATTAGACTGGGGTTCAAACCCGTGACCACCAAATACGGAGGATGCGGAAAGGTCAGGGAATGACCACGCATATCCCTGGAGCAATATGGCCTTAGTTGCTAATGCTCCTAAAAAAACCAAATAACAATAACAACCTATTACCTCATTGGTACTGGGTCAGTTGGTCTATCTTGAGTCTTATTCATCTATCTTCTCCTCAAGTCTTCTTTCTCTTTTCTCTTCCATTAATCCTAGTGGCTGCTGTGGCAGCACAGTATATGGCTGTGTGGATGGCCTCCAGTGTTGCACCATTGTTGTCAAGGTAATGCGGTATTATTTGCCAATCGAGGCTATCTGTGACTCCACAAGATTCTATCGGGTCTCTGTTTCGGTAACACATGGGTCTTTATGGGGTCCATTCCTTCTAATTCTGTTAGAGGCTTCTTCCACTTGTCTTCTATTCTGGATATCATGACCTTGTCCCTTTCCACTGAGCTTCTCTGGGTTGTATTTTTTCCTCCTCTGGTTCCGTGTCATCCATATTCTTTGTTCTTTTTTGTATTTGCTCACTCACATCCTGCTTGATTTTTT
Organism: Mastigoproctus giganteus; assembly: GCF_048544385.1. Taxonomy (NCBI): domain Eukaryota; kingdom Metazoa; phylum Arthropoda; class Arachnida; order Uropygi; family Thelyphonidae; genus Mastigoproctus; species Mastigoproctus giganteus. The sequence continues at coordinate 151,143,030 of NC_143580.1, read as the reverse complement.
TCCAAGATTGCAGGAGCTATCAGGTTCTTCATGACAATGGTGCTTCTCTAGTCTGCTATTCGCTATTCAGTGATGTGAATATCCAGGAATCATTCCAACCATTTGGTATGTAGTCTCGACCTGTACATTGTCATATCGGTCTCTAGCTTTGTTATCTCGTAGTATGCTTGCATGATGTACGCATTCATTTTGATGCTCCACTTCATGCGTTGCCATTTTCTTCCTTTCTGGGTGGTCACTAGAGCAGTTGCATAGGAAACACTTCCAGTTATGGGGCTGGATGATCTTGCCCTTCTCTTGTGGTAGCCGTACAGCGCCACTTGCTCCACTGTCTCCGACTTTTCGAACCAACCCTGACTGCCTAAGACCTGAACGTAAGTGACTTTATCCTCTGCCACACTCAATGCAATATGAATATTATTTCTCTTTGACTTCATCCATCTATGGAGGTAGACCTGATTAGCTTCGGCTTACATCCACTGGTAGCTTTAGTTCTTGGGAGTGACACCAGATGACGCCACAGTCTGTCTTAGCCATCACTCCCACCTTGGGGGAGGTAGGTCCGCTGGAGAAACTTTCGCGATGTTTTTATTTTATTACTATTATTATTATACCGGTCTCCCAGTGTGGTGGAGCCATGCTCGCTTCCACCAAGGTGGGACTCGGGGCCCGGGTCCATCAGGCTGGTAGTCCAGTGTCATAACCACTGGACTGTCGTGCCCCTTATTATTTTATTTATTTATTTTATTTTATTTTTTTCTTTCTTTTTCTGAGAAAACTGGAAAGAATTCTTTCTTCCTTCTTTGTTTATATTTTTCTATTTCATTTTTTTGTGTTGTATAAATTTTTAGGTTCATCTAGTAGATTTTGGACTTGCCTGTAGATATATTACAGATGGAAAGCATAAAGAATTTAAAGAAGATCTACGGAAAGCTCATGATGGAACTATTGAATTTACAAGTAGAGATGCCCACATAGGAGGTTAGTAGGGAAAATTGAGGAAAATGTTTCTAAAATTGAAGAAGTTTATGTATTTATCCTAATTTTTAGTTACAAAACTGAAAAATATTTCAATTGACAACGTAAGCAGCATTTTATGAGAGCATACATTTCCAAATAGGATTTTTCCTTTTATTTCTATTCTGTTTTTAATAATATTATCATATGTTGTTTCTAATAATGTAATGCATATGAGAATTCTGATTATAAAAATTTTCAGTACAAAGCATGATCACATTATTTTTAAATTTTTTAACTTTACAGGCATTCGCCACTTAGTGCTCTTAATTGAGATTATAAAAACAGTGCTAAGTGAATCTGCATCAATTTGGGTGTGGTGGGGTGGGATTAGTCTAATAAGGTTGCGTGACCAGTTTTTCTGGCTAATTTTAAGGCGTAATTGGTATTAAATGAAACTGAAATATTTAACCTTTAAATCCAGACTTTATTATTAGTATTAAATTAAAGTAGGTATGTTATTAGTATTAGTATTGGCAAAACAATGCAACGAAGATGATTCAATGTAGCACTTGCCAAAAAATAAATAAAATTAATTAAATTTATTTTATTCAAATAAAACAAAATATAGTAACAATTGTTTTCTTTCGTTGGCCTGTCTCTTTTAAATAATGATCCAATTCCTCCATAAATTTAAATAAACTTTCAAACTTCACAGAAATAGGTGGTAGTTTATTCCGACAGTGAACCAATTAATTTTTTTTATTATTATTAATTGGTGAAACTGACAATGTGTATCTCACATCACAATTCAATAAATTTTATAACAAGACATGAGACACAAATGCTGCTTGTTGCCTCAGTTTAGTTCAGTATTTTTATGTTTAGTTCCGAATGTCAGAAATTCCCATGGTATTTAGTTTACCAGAATGTTTTGAGGCTTTCCAACACTTCAGTCAGATCATCCACAGATACCTGGTCTCTGAACACTGTGGCTTATAAAAACTCAAATATCTTTTTATAAGATCCCTTTTTTTTTTTCCGTATTCAATCCTATCACTCTTCATTGCAACCTTTCCAGCAGGTTCAAAGCTTTCCTAAAATAGGATTTCCAAGCATGTGTGCAGCATTCAAGATTCTACTTAACCATTGTTTTATATAATCACCTTTTTATCTCTCTGGCACAGTTTTTTAAAAAGCATTGACCCTTTTTCCCCCATGAGCTGCTTAGCAGCCTGTAAATTGTTCATTAGCACTCAGATTAATGCTATCAAGATGCAAGACCTTGCATTTTCCAGTGTTAAACCTCATCTGCCATTTCTCAGCCCTTAGATACAAATAATGTTTTTGTATTCAAGTCTTTTTGAAGTAGCATACCCTCAATATTTTCATTAACTATTCTATCTACTTATGTGTCATCAGCAAACATAGACATTGAACTTGAAATAGCTACATCACTAATGAATATTAAGAACAATAATGGACCATGGGCCAAACCATATGGGATCCCATTTATAACATTAGTTCATAAAGAGCAGTTATACCAATCTGGTCACTTTTAACTAATCTCTCTTCTGCCACCTCTTAACAGTCCCATTATCCATAAAAATAACTTGCCCCTTAATGCCACATTGCTCCAATTTATACACCACTTATACATATGGGATTGTATCAAAAGTTTTAATGAAATATAAGTAAAAGATGTCAATTCTTCACTGATTAGCTAATTAGTTTTGTTGTACATCATCTGCCCTTAACCTTTCAGTGAGGTTTGTGCAATTTTGCAAATTTGTGAAAATGAAAACTCAATACATAAATCTTTAAATATTAAATTATTCTTATTTTGGCTTAGTTGCCCAGTATTATCATGAAATTCTTTCAAAAATAAAATCAGAATTTTGTTAAATCACAAAAAAACATTTTAAAAACTTAAAACATTCTTAAACTTGTATTTACATCTTTTTTAGTATAATACTTTTGTGTAATCACCGTAATACTAATTTTTGGATCTGAATTTCTGAAAATTTCAATTTTTATAAGCCAAAAATGGACAACAGTGGCTTGACAAGCATGATCTACGATTTTAACATGTTTACTGCTTTTATGCATATAAGTTAGGAGTGATGTGCCATAATGCATACAAGCAGTCATTCCTACGCTATCAACAAACAAGTGCTGTAAATGTAAAGGCATGTGGAATTAACATTACTTGGTATTGCCACCCTAATTAAATGCTTGCAGTAATGCTTAGTTTTTGTTTATAGACATGCACCAAGTTTTATTTATTCTTTGTGTGTATTGATCTTAGTGTATGAATACACTTTTAATAAAATTTTAATATTTGTTCTGGTGTACAGCTCAGCACAGAAGTGTTTGCTTTTAGTGATGAATTCCAAACTTTTAATTTTCAACCATTAATTATGATTTTTTAAAATGCTGGGGATGTCAGAATGTTGATTTTTTAACACATTGAATGAGTTCTCACATTTAGGTGGCAGTGAACATATTAAAATATTTTTCCATGCTACCATCTGTTATAAATTGTGTCTACAATTACTTAGGAACACAGATAAGAGATTACACTTATAGGACGATTTACAATATACTTGGAAATATTTGAAATGCGCTTGTAAAAAATAATATATTCATATATACTCACAAAAGTTTAATCATCATAATATTAATGTAAAATCTAGGGAACCTTAATTTTTTTTTAAATATAATTAAAAAAGCAATTTTAATAAAAAATGAATACATTTATTAATTTTTTTTTTTATTAATTGGTGAAACTTACAATATGTATCTCACATCCCAATTCAATAAATTTTATAACAAGACACGAGACACAAATGCTGCTTGTTGCAAGACACGAGACACAAATGCCTTATCAGCTGTTGTTGCCTTGTTTGAACATGCTAATTAGTGCAAATGAACGCTTCTTATTATGAATACTCAGTATACCATGCTTCACACAAGGATGGAGGAGCCTGATTACAAAAACAACTAGATGAGTTTTGTCCAATGATTGGAGGTTAACTACATTCTGATATTTATTTATTCTATTTCACTCATGACTTTGTTCTTTCCAGTTACATATATATGTCACTTTTTATGGCCAAGATCTCATAAAATACTGGTTTGTCATTATGTTACTCGTAAAAAAATGAGTTACTCGTAACTCATTTTTTTATTTGACTACTGCAAGCATCAGACTGCTGTATTTAATTTCATCTTTACAAGCCCAGCCCTTCAATGTGCTTATTCATCATCCAGAAATTTATTTCAAAATTAAAAACCTAGGTAGTAGGCTGATCTGATTCTTTAGAAGAATATAATCTAATCATCACTTAACAGAGTGGAGAGTAATTCCAAACACCATTGCTAGGCAATTTATTTTTTTATTGAATCTGGGTAAACTTCATTTGCAAATGAACTGGACAAATTTCATTTGCTTGATGTAACTTCAGGTGTTTACTTTTAAGCTCAGTCCTTTAGATGGCATGTAAGTACAATGCTAACACTTGTTTGCTGTTTCCTTCCATTTTTGATACTGAGTCTGTGTTCATTGTGATTAAATATGTTTTGTATATTCCACCTGCCTGGCAGTCACTTTAATGATTGTCAGTTACTCAGAACAATTTCTACTGCTTATCATAATGTTTATATGCATTTACCAGTGCCTACCAATTTTCTCCTCATTTTGGTGTCTGTTCCTACTTAAAACAGGGAATGAGGAAGGAGGATGGGGGGGTAGAAGAGAGTTAAAATCGAGTCGGGATTAATAAAAGTTTAATAAACAAAGTAGACAATTTCTATGATATTGTCTACTTTGTTATTAAAGTTTTCACAGAAATTGTCTAATTTGTTATTGTCTACTTGTTGCTTGATTTCAACAAGTAACATACTTGTTGCTTGTTGTTATTGTGATGTTTTTTTTTTTATTTGTTGAACTTGTCACCATCCCAAGGAGGATTTACTGGATTTTGCTGGTTCATTTGATATGCACGAATATGCAACTTCTTGTTCTAGAAGATGTGGGGTGAAGTACACTGGTGTTCAAAGAAAGTGCATCACCGAGAAATTTCAGATTTCTAACCCTTTTTCGCGATGGTATGTAACATTAATGACTAGCATCACAAATAGGAATATAAAAAAAAAAAAAGACATTTATTAATAGTTCAGCCAAAGCTAAGTAATATTTGATAGGTGCTCTCAAAATATTCCAAAATGAGCATTTGCAACTTTTATACAACAGTTTTGGTAAACACGACAATTATGGCTGAAATGCTATCAGAAGCCCTCAGTTTGCTTCACTTTATCATTTTAAATGGAAAACAAAATGAGAAGTTCACCAGGTGCAAACTAATATTTACTTGAACCGCCTCTGGCCCTGATGACAGCAGCACACTATCGAGGCATTGACAATATCAATATCTAAAGATAATCAACTGATAGTTTGTGGTTCCAGACACGAATTATGGCTTCCAGAAGTTCACAAAGGGTCTTTGATTTCTTTCTGGCAACTGCAAATTCCACACGATGCCAACAGTTCTCTGTACGATTCAGATCCGGACTGTTTCCTGGCCAACAAAGAGTTGTAATGAACCATTCTCCCAACCATTTTTCCACCTGTAACAAATGTAAACACATTACTGTCGAACCTTTAATGCAGAAATGAAGCTTTAGTAACTACAGAAGTACCTACTTACACTTTTCGCTCAATGACAAGGAGCAGAGTCGTCCTGAAAGATGCAGTTACTTGGCAGTTTGAAATGGTCTCTAATGGTTGGCAGCAATTTGCCTTCCAATATAACCAGGTATCCATTGGCATTTATGGAGCCTTTTATAAACTGCAGGTGACTTACTCTGCAATACGAAATGCACCCCCGTATCATTTGGCTGTTAGCGAATTTTCACTGTAGACACCATACAGTCTGGATGGTATCCTTCACCATGTCTACGGAGAATCGTTTGTCTCCCATCAGAGCCATGCAGGTTGAATTTCTCCTCATCTGAGAAAATAACTGACTTCCACTGCTCAGTGATCCATTTGACATGCTCCTTACTCCAGTTTAATAGGGCCTTTTTCATTTTTTGTGTGTTGGGGGGGGGGGGGCTTCTTCTTAGGATGACGGGCTACAAGTCCATTTTTGAAGAGGCATCTTTTTTTTTACTATAAAAAATTCTGACACCCCTGACAAATAACGAAACAAAATTTGTCCTTTTGCACTGCAACGGAACACAACAATCGATGCAATGCACTGAATCAAACTAAACATTTGGTCTTTTTTTTTTTTTTTTCGAGCGGCGGGGGGATTGTATGATAATAGGTACACTAATCTCCCAATTACGACTTATAATGCCACTTGTCGCTTATTTACGACTTGCAAAATATCTGTTTATACTTGAATTTTTTGATTTCTGGTTGGTTTTTTTTTTTTTTTTTTTTTTTAATTATGAGTGAAGTGTCCCGGATAATCGAGAGTCTGCTGTACTTATTATTCGGACAACAATTACAGTTTTAATCATGCACTTTCTTTGAATACGAGTGTATATGCTTTTGTCCAAAATTCCCTCTCCATAGCTCAAGTTTGGATCTTGCTTAAACCTAATTTAGTATTAGCAAATTATGTACACAAGCCTATACAGCATAAGCCAAAAAAAAAAAACTACTCTGATCACTTGCCATCTCTAATTATTTTTTATTTGTCTAACCTCCCTTAATCTTATTCAAACTACCTACTTACACAATACCAGAACGAAGTTTCTTCTAACAAGCAGTTACTCTCTGGCTGAAAGCAAATTTTACGAGCTCTATCTTGCAAATATCCTCTTTCAATTTAAATTTATGTCCCCTTATGTGTATAGAGTGAGGAAGAGTAAGGGTGCTATCAGTATTGAGTTAATTCAATCCATTTAAAGCCATAAATTGGATCTCCCCTTGGGTGCATAGTTTCCAACCCATTACTTATTAGCTACAGGATTTGATGAAATTCCTATTTTTGCTACTGGAATCACCAGTGGTGAAGTGTTTTTTTTTTTAATTAGTAGACATTTTACTGGACCTATATAACTGTAATATTTGGAGGAATGGTTCCCCAGATACTGGAAACTTTTTCTCATATTATTCTGGTTCTGAAAGTGAGTAAACCCTTATATCAGATTTCTAAACTATAATGCCCCCATTGGAATCACACACACACACACACACACACACACACACACACACACACACACACACACACACACACACACACACACACAAATTGAAGATCAACTAGTACTTTCTGTACAAGACTTGTAGCTTTTTTTTTTTACAAGGGCTAGAATGACAACTCATCTCTTCATGCAATTGTGACTTTTGATACTACTGATATAAATTCTCTGTTAATAATGTTAAAGAAGTATTTTTTAATATCTCATCATGTGCTCAATATTTTAAAAATTGTACTTACAAACCACACTGTTTTTCTACTCCACACCAGTACATGCAGCATGTTACATCGATAGTTATTTCAAATGGTGTGCGAAATACATATAGCTATAACACAGAATAGACATTTGTCATGTTGAATCTCTATATGGACTTTTGTTTACTCTACATATGTTAATTTTTCAGTCAACAATTGATTACTATTCTGCATGGTTTTCAATGTTTGTAAACTAATAGCTGTTTTTTATGCTGATTTCAGAAATGTTATTAGTTTTTTCCTATCACATACCACTTTTTTTCTTTTTTTTTCTTTTTTTTTTTTTTTTTTTTTCACAAATCAGTTCAGTTGATGTCATCTGTTGTATTTATTATTGAACATATTAAGTTATGAATAAATGCTGCAAATCTGTAAATTAAATCTTTACATGACAACACTGTCTTCAGTGATTTGTTTCTTGACCTTGAGAGCTTCATGCAGTAGTGGTGTTTATCAGAATGAGTTCAGTTTATTTTTGAGGTTTTCGTGTCAGACTTGTCCAGAAAAATGATCGAAATGTCTTAATGCAAGTGTTTGAACAATCCAAACTTATTTTGTTATATTTGTGGAAGTTATGTAGTCCTCAAAACAAGATATTACAGAATTTGTAAAAAATGTGTATTGTGCTTATTTTGGAGTGAAACTCAGTGACCAGATAAACAATCTTAGTCACCAAGATTGTTTATTAGAAAGAAACATATGAGAACTTGAAGAAGTTGTTTACAAATATTAAGTACAAAGAATATGGTTGGTTGGACTGTTCAGACTTTAAAGTGATAGGCATGTAAATTGGATAGCAATCTCACTACACAGAAATGCTTTGCTTTATGTTTTAATGGGACAGTCAGACAAGGAATAAGCACTGGGATATCAAGGTCTGCCAAAGAGAAGCAGTTTGTTGCCTGGATTAAAGAATTCATAAAACACTGATCCTGAAAACTGTCCTCCTTTCACCCTCGCACATCAAACTGGGTTGGCAAAAGCTTTATCTCAGGAAGGTCTCTGCTTCAGCTATCTTTGTAGTAAATTCCCATCGATCACCCAAGAGAAACTAAAACGATGTATTTTTGTTGGACCTCAAATTTGTAAACTGAGGGACTGAGATTATGAGGGAACTATAGATAAAAGAGAAAAACAGGCATTGATTAGCTTCAGGTCTGCTGTTGAGAACTTCTTAGAGAAAAACAAGAAACCAGATTACAAGAATATAGTTGAAAATATATAATAACAAACTTCCAAGAAGCTGGGCTGCAGTATGAGTGTCATGGTACAATTTTTACACTCCCACATTAGCTAGTGATGGTGATGTGTTAGTGAAGAACAGCGTGAGAGGTTTCACCAAGGCAATTAAAGACATGGAGATGAGGTACCAGGGGATGTGGAATGTCAACGTGATAGCTGACTATTGCTGGATGCTGAAGAGGGATTGTAAAGTAGAAGGAAAGTTTGATAAAAGTAGCATTTTGTTATAATTTCAATGCACAGATTCTGCCAAATGAATAAAAATTTGTGAAAATTCAAATTTTCTTTCATGATTTTTGAAGAAACCTGATATGATGGAAACAAACGGAAGTCATTTTGAAATCAGCTTTAGAAAGTGATTCAGAAACACCCTTTTCAGAGAAAACATCAGTGAATTTTTTTCAAAATGCTGAGTTATTTATTGTATATGTTGAATGACATAGTTTTATATTGTAAATCCAACCATACTACTTCTTCCTATTTTGCCAGTTTAAATGCAGCAGTCTACTAGAAATACAAAGCATTATTGAATTTTGGATTAAATGTGATATGAACGAGAGATAATATGTATACTGAAATATATGAATATATATTAAGACACTTACCTTGTGGATTTCAAAAACAATTAGCTTTATTTAAAAAAAAAAAAAACATATATAAATAAAAATAATAGGATGTAGTGACAAAAGAATAGAAACAGGTGCATGTATACCTGCGTGTACACCAATGCTAGGAGTTTGGTAAATAAATTTGATGAATTTGAGGTATTGCTCAAAACATCAAAGGCAGATATTGTTGGGATATCAGAGACGTGGTGTCACACAGATATAAGTAATGCGGAACTGGAATTTGGGGAATACAATGTATATAGAAAGGATAGACAGGACAGGAGGGGAGGAGGGGTTATGCTATTAATTAAGAAACACATAAAGTCAAAGGAAGTGAAGCCAGTTGACATCGATGGACAGGGCAGTGTCGAGTCAGTTTGGTGTGACATAAGCATAGGGAAATCAAAATTGAGAGTAGGAGTGTGCTATAGGCCTAATGACTCTGATGAGTATAATAATATATTGTACAGGGAAATAGAGTGGGCCAGTAAATCAGAGAGTCTTATAATGGGGGATTTTAATTTCCCAGATATTGACTGGAATTTGTGGGTCACTCACACACTAGCAAGGCTTTTGTGGATTTATTGGATGATTGTTTTCTACATCAGCATGTTCGTGAGGCAACAAGAGGGAGCAATACTCTTGATCTGATTATCAGTAGTGATTCTTCATGCATTAAGAACCTGCAGATAAATGAACCACTAGGTGGCAGTGATCACAGTGTGTTGAAGTGGGATTTACTCAAGGAGGTAACTACCATCAGAGGTAAAGGGAAGGGTTTTTGTTTTCGTAAAGGCGACTATGATGGTCTGAGACAGTATTTAAATTCTATACAGTGGGACCAACTGATGATGTTACCAACAGCAAACTCAAAATGGGAAGCATTCAAGGAACTAATCTTGGTGGCTACCAGGCTTTACATACCAACTAAGAAATATTGTTCAAGGTTTAGGCCTAAATGGTTGTCAGATGGACTAATGAGACATGTGGCAGAGAAGAAAAATGCATGGGATACATACAAATTAATGGGTGACATGGAAGCCTATGATAGATATAAGTTGGTCTGTAACCAAGTCACAAAGGACATTAGGCAGGCAAAGGCAGACTACGAAAAATCCTTGGCAAAGGATGCAAAGAAAAACAGAAAGGAGTTCTTTACATACTTGAACTCGAGAAGGAAAGGGATGAATCAGATTGGTCCACTGGATATTGATGGTTCAACAGTTGAGGATCCTGCTCAGGTGGCTAACAATCTAAACGAGTATTTTGCATCTACATTCACGCATGAGGAGTTATTCAGGAAGGAGAATGATGTAGGTAAAGTAAACATTGGCAGTGAGCAGGATGATTTTGTAATAACTGAGAGGAAAGTGGAGGAGAGATTGTTGAGGATAAACATAAAAAAGGCACCTGGGGTAGATGGGATCTATCCAGTTATATTAAAGGAGGCAGCAAAGGAAGTGTGCAAACCCCTAGCCATAATTATGAGAGCTTCTTTGGACTCAGGGGAGGTACCCATAGACTGGAGATGTGCAAATGTAACCCCAATTCACAAAGGAGGATCAAAGGCTGACACAAGTAATTATAGACCTGTTAGTTTAACTTCTGTTCCAGGTAAATTAATGGAGCCACTGGTTAAAGAAGCACTGCAGGATCATCTAGACAAGAATTCAGTTATAGCTCAGACGCAGCATGGTTTTGTTAAGGGCAGGTCTTGCCTGACCAATTTGATTGGATACTATGATGTAGTCACAAAAGAACTGGATGCAGGGAATAACTTTGATATTATATATTTGGATCTTAGAAAGGCTTTTGATACTGTTGCACATGGAAGACTGCTGCACAAATTGGAGCAGTGTGGCATTGGAGGCAAATTGCTGCTATGGATAAGGGGATGGTTGAGTGGCAGAAGACAGAGAGTGCTAATCAATGGATACTGCTCAACGTGGACTAATGTTATTAGTGGAGTTCCTCAAGGTTCAGTGTTGGGTCCATTGTTGTTTTCGGTGTTTATGAATGATATTGATGATGGGATATCAAGTTTAATGTCTAAGTTTGCAGATGATACAAAGGTTGGCAGGGTCGTTAAGGACACTACTGACGCTATGCTGCTGCAACAGGATCTGGAAAGGTTGAACAGATGGGCTGAGAGGTGGCAAATTAAGTTTAACATTGACAAATGTAAAGTACTACATATGGGTAACAGTAACCCCAGAGCAATGTATCAACTCTGCGGTACTACACTGACAGTGGTGGAGAATGAAAAGGACCTGGGGGTAATTGTGCAGGCAGATATGAAGTTCTCCGAGCAGTGCAGACGAGCTGCAAGAGTAGCTCATGGTGTCTTGTCAATGATATACAGGAATTTTTCTAGCAGGGATAAGGAGGTGATTATTCCCTTGTATAAGGCAATGGTTAGGCCACATCTTGAGTACTGTATACAGGTCTGGAGGCCTCATTTCAGGAAGGATGTAGAGCTGCTGGAACGGGTACAGAGAAGGGCAACAAGATTAGTAAATGGAACAAAGGGTTGCTCTTACGAAGAAAGGCTTAAGTTTTGCAAATTACAGAGTCTGGAGACTAGGCACCGGCGAGGTGATCTGATAGAGGTGTATAAGGCTTTGAATGGTTTGAGCATGCTCAATGCCAATGGGATTCTTCATCTTTCTCAGAATAATCACCTCAGAGGGCATAAATTCAAATTGAGGAAGGACGGATGTCGGATAGATGTGCGGAAATTTGCCTTTGGCCAGCGGGTGGTTGGTTTGTGGAACCGACTTCCATCACTTGTTGTTGAAGTTGATAGCCTAAACAAATTTAAAGCTCAACTGGACAGGTATTTCGAACGAACGGAGGGGTGAAATGGGAGAGGGTTTTTTTTTTTTTTTTTTGGCTGATGCTGAATAAGCTTGCTTTCTTGCATCATATGCCTCTACTAATGCTAAAACTGTACGTCTAAAAAAGAACGAAAAAATTATTAATTTATTAAATCAGATTACGGCTCCATGGCACTACTAGTTATAGTAAAAAAACCCAGCAACCATAATGAAATATAGACAAATGTATTTGATCAGAGTATTGAGTAGGGTCACTGACCTGTCAAGCATAATAAAAATGGAATAAATTAAGATGGCCTTCAAAGTAAAAGTATATTATCTGAAATTAAATAAAATTAAAATTAACATAAAAATAACATGAAAGTAATAAATTAATAAAAATAATACTTAATGCTGTAGGTCCTAAGATTTTAACTACGTCTTCATAGGGTTGGCAGCCAAAACCGAAGGAACCATGGCAATAAGCAAGGTCTCTGTTTCTGTAATGATGTATACATACTAAATGTATACATCATAGCCGACTCGACAGAGACCAAAAAGGAAGGAATAAAAAGAATATAATTCTAAAATAAATAAAAATAAAATGCGGAATTATGCTAAAATAAATAAAACCGATTAAATCCTGTCAAAGGAAAAATTAGTGAAGGTTTGAATGAAGGCAAAGTGCCCAGTTTGCAATTTAAACAAGGTAAACTTAAGAAGAAAGTCAGGCTATGACAACTTACTGTAGGATCAGATCAGTGGTGAAATTAGCGGCAGAGTAGTGAACGCAGGGCTGTGTCGGAGACAAAAGAAGTGAGCCGATAGTTCTCTGTAGAAGTAACCCAGAGTGGGGGAGAAGAAGGTGTGAATTGATAAAAGTGAATCGTGCCCGTGTGACGGGGAAGTAAGTAATTAAACAAATGAGGCAGGTGTGCCAGCAAAGGGAGAATCAACGACTAACAAGGTAGTGTTGAAAAGACACTCAACTTTGCTTCAGACGAAAAAAGAAGCAATAGCAGAAGGATAGCATCTTGATGTTGCTTTCAGCCAGCCTAATCATGTGCAAGAAATAAATTGTAGTGCTTAAGGACAGCAGAAATTAAATGGAAGAAGGGAATATAGTTGTGCTCAGGCTGTCTGTGGTTGCAAAACCCATACCAAAATCGGCCCCTGGACGGAGGACTGGACATATGCCTTGTGTGTTTAAGTCAGTATTGGTATTGTTATTACAAATATTGGACTGAACAATGTCAGTGAAGAAATATAAAAATAATAAAGACGACAAAACAAAACATAAAACCCCTGTAGTTAGCCAATCTGTGGGCACTAGCTTTCTACACCGTGAGACACGACAGAGGCTAGGGGTATATGACTATACATTACAAGGTTAGTCTTATTACTTTCAGGCCTGAAAGTAATAAGAAATCAACTAGCAATTATGTTGTTTATATCAATGTTGTTGTCTATAAGTTTTTTGAATTTCATAATAAATATTATGAAATTCAAAATCCTTTACGTTAATCAGGGAGTGGCTGTATTTATTTCATTATTAAAAGGTACATCCTTATTGTATTCCATAAACCACAATGATAGTATATATGTCAACTAATCATTCTTTTTAATATTAGATATATACACACAGAGAGAGAATCGGATCTAACTGGCAGAAAACTGAGTAGGGGTACTACAAAATAAAATAAATTACGTAAGGGTGCCATTATTAAAAGAGGTTGAAAACCACTGCTGTAGTGGATGAGTTCCCCAACTATATCAGAGTGCACATAGATAGATCAGAGAAACACTTGTGTTGGAATAGTTGTGCAGTTACCCAAAAATAACATTGGCCCATCAATGTCCTTATGAGTTCAGTATATACTCTGCTGAAATAACAGCAAAATAGCAGTCCTGGATTATGTTGTTTTCCCTGATATCTAGAAGAGTACAACTTTCTTACACTTGAGTGACTGCAAACCCTGAAAAACACACTTACCCGAATTTAAAGGAGATAATCACCTCCTTGAATACCTTAACTGAACTTTGGAGAATTACCTGCTGCTATGTTCCAGGCCATATGGCAATTCTATACAGTGAATTAGTTGAAAATGTTGCAAAATTGGCTGGCTGGCTTGGAAAGTTGCACACCAATAATCCCAAAAAATGCATTTCTCAGTAACAGTTAATCTGGAAAGGTCGGCATAATAAGCTTCGAGGTATCGAACTAACTCTCGAACAGTTCCTTCAAGCTTCAGTTCAAATTGACAGCAGGAAGCAATGTTAAATTGTGTACAAATATATTACAAGTATTACCCACTTATCTTTTTAAAGCAGAGGATTCCCCACCACCACGTTTAGTTTTGTCACTGTAACACACTGCGACAGTTATCGCTGAATGTGCTTCTCATCTAGCGTTCCTTGCATGTTTTTGCAAAGAAGGCCAGAATCTCTTTATTACAGCCGTGAATGTAGTTCCACTCAACTTACTCACTTTGGGGTGATTAAATATATCCCAAAAATTTTCACTTTTCTAAAAATGAATTATGCAAAACCATTTCCTTTACCTAGTTTCTGAGTAGTTAATGATCACCGCCAAACAGAGCTTCTTCAGAGTGACCTAGATAGGCTTCAGGAATGGTCAGAAAAATGGCAGCTATGCTTTAATCCAGCAAGGTGTAAGGTATTGCACCTGGGGAACAGTAACCCCAAAATAACTTATACACTTGCCGGAGTTGAACTAAAGGCAGTAGTTGGAGGTAAGGGACTTGGGTGTTACGATACGGTCGGTCAGACATTAAGTTCTCCAAGCATTGTAGACAGGTTGCAAGGAAGGCCCATGGTGTCCAATCGATGATTTATATAAGGATGCCATAATCCCACTATATAAGACTATTGTTAGGCCACACTTTGAATACTGTGTTCAAGTATGGAGACCAAACTTAAAGAAAGACATTGTGATTCTTGAAAGGATCCAAAGACAGGCAGTTCACCTGGGGAGATCGGCAAAAGGGCATCCATATGAGGAAAGACCTTGAATATGTGGGTTAGCATTAGCATTAGTAGAGGCATTTGATGCAAGAAAGCAAGCTTATGCAGCATCAGCCAAAAAAAAAAAAAAAAAAAAACCCACTTCCACTTCACCCCTCTGTTCATTCAAAATACCTGTCCAGCTGAGCCTTAAACTTATTTAGGCTATCAACCTCCACTACAAGGGATGGAAGTCTGTTCCACCAACCAACCACCCGCTGGCTAAAGGCAAATTTCCGCACGTCTATCCTACATCTGTCTTTCCTCAATTTGAATTTATGCCCTCTCAGGTGATTTTTCTGAGCTAGAGGAAGAATCCCATCAGCATTGAGCATGCTCAAACCATTCAAGGCTTTATACACCTCTATCAGATCACCTCGCTGGTGCCTAGTCTCCAGACACTGTAATTTGCA
Source organism: Mastigoproctus giganteus (assembly GCF_048544385.1). Taxonomy (NCBI): domain Eukaryota; kingdom Metazoa; phylum Arthropoda; class Arachnida; order Uropygi; family Thelyphonidae; genus Mastigoproctus; species Mastigoproctus giganteus. Next base: position 151,127,500 of record NC_143580.1, on the reverse strand, counting down.
AAACTTAAGCCTTTCTTCATAAGAGCACCCCTTTGTTCCATTCACTAATCTTGTTGCCCTTCTCTGTACTCGTTCCAGCAGCTCTACATCCTTCTTGAAATGAGGCCTCCAGACCTGTATACAGTACTCTAGGTGTGGCCTGACCATTGCCTTATACAAGGGAATAATCACTTCCTTATCCCTGCTGGAAAAATTCCTGTATATCATTGACAATACTCCATGAGCTACTCTTGCAGCCCATCTGCACTGCTCAGAGAACTTCATATCTGCCTGCACAACCACCCCCAAGTCCCTTTCATTCTCTACCACTGTCAGTGTAGTACCACAGAGTTGATACGTTGCTCTGGGGTTGCTGTTTCCCATGTGTAGTACTTTACATTTGTCAATGTTAAACTTCATTTGCCACCTCTCAGCCCATCTGCTCAACCTTTCCAGATCCTGTTGCAGTAGCATAGTGTCAGTAGTGTCCTTGACAACCCTGCCAACCTTTGTATCGTCTGCAAACTTGGACATTAAGCTTGATATACCATCATCAATATCATTTATAAATACAGAAAACAATAATGGACCCAACACTGAGCCCTGAGGGACTCCACTAATAACATTAGTCCATGATGAGCAGTGTCCATTGATTACCACTCTCTGTCTTCTCCCCCTCAACCACCCCTTTATCCATAGCAGCAATTTGCCTCCAATGTCACACTGCTCCAATTTGTGTAGCAGTCTTCCATGTGCAACAGTAAAAGTAAAGTGCAGCCATTATCAACCCACTGCAGGGTGGAAGCCTCCTCAACAATTCATGCTGAGGGAAATGGACCATAATCTGCCACGCTGGTCCAGTGCGGGTTGGCAGATCGACCGTATTCAGCAGTCAGGGGCTTGAACCCCGGTCCACTCAAAGAGCGTGTGCTACTGCACTCCCGCTCCTGCCCACTCGGCTACGGAGGCCGTCTGTGCAACAGTATCAAAAGCCTTTCTAAGATCCAAGTATACAAAGGGTACTAGGAAAGTTTTGCAATATGACGCAACAATGAATCACAGGAAGCTGCTTGTTGCTGCATGTTGAGACATGTTCATACGTGCATAGTAGTCGCCGCGCCAAGTCGATGGGCTCAGTTATTCATTAGTAGTGAGAGTGTAAAGTGCTTGCGATGGCATCGTGGTCACGAAATGAGATAAGGACAGTTTTGCGGTATAATTTCGTGCGTGGTTTAACCATAGACCAGTACTTAGAGGAAATGACTCTTGCACTAGATGATGATTGTCCACATCGTACAAAGATATTCAGGTGGTATAGAGAATTCCAAAGGGGAAATTTCACTCTGGAGGATTCTGAGAGGCCGGGAAGGCCACGAACGTCAGTTACGGAGGAAAACGTTACTGCTGTGAGGAAAATGCTTGACGAAAACAGGCGAGTGACCTACCAACAGATAGAGGATACGTTGGGCCTAAATGCACCAGCAATTCGTTCGATTCTGCAAGATCATTTGCACGTGAAGAAACTTTGGTCTCTCTGGGTGCCGCACCAACTGACTGAAGAGTAGATGACACGACGTGTGACTTGGTGCCGGGAGATGTTAAAAAAGTTTGATAAGGGACAATCTCAGTATGTGAACAACATCGTGACAGGTGACGAGACTTGGCTGTACTATTACGATCTGCCGACCAAGGCTCAAAACAAAGTTTGGGTCTTTGATGATGACGACACACCCGTAATTGTCAGAAAATCCCGATCTGTAAAGAAGAAAATGATAGCTGTATTTTTCAAATCGAGTGGAATTGTGGAACGTGTCGTTTTGGACACGCAGAAGACAGTCACAGCTAAGTGGTATACTGAACAATGCCTGCCTAAAGTCATTGGATCTATGAAGAACCTGCGGCCAAAGTCAAGAATGGACACCTGGTACCTCCATCACGATAATGCTCCAGTTCACCGCGCCAAAGCCTGCACCGAATATTTGACCACGACAGGACTGAAACTTCTCGAGCACCCTCCCTACACACCAGACCTTGCTCCCTGCGACTTTGCACTGTTCCCGCATGTGAAAATGAAGCTAAAAGGGAGGCGGTTTTCCAGTGATGAGGACCTTCTACGGGCTTGGGAAAACGAGTGTGCTTTACTCCCTAGTGAAACTTGGCAGAACTGGTTTAAAGATTGGTTTCGGAGGATGGAGAGGTGTATTGAATGTAGAGGAAATTACTTTGAAAAAATTAAATAAACAAAGCTGTATTGCAAAACTTTCCTAGTACCCTTTGTATAATATCAAAGCTATTCCCTGCATCCAGTTCTTTTGTGACTGCATCATAGTATCCAATCAAATTGGTCAGGCAAGACTTCCCCTTAACAAAACCATGCTGTGTCCGAGCTATAACTGAAGTCTTGTCTAAATGATCCTGCAGTGCTTCTTTAACCAGTGCCTCCATTAATTTTCTTGGAACAGAAGTTAAACTCACAGGTCTATAATTACTTGTGTCAGCCTTTGATCCTCCTTTGTGAATTGGGGTCACATTTGCACATTTCCAGTCTATGGGTACCTCCCCTGAGTCCAAGCAAGCTCTCATAATTATGGCTAAGGGTTTGCTTACTTCCTTTGCTGCCTCCTTTTAATATAACTGGATAGATCCCATCCACCCTGGGTGCCTTTCTTGTGTTTATCTTCAACAGTTTCTCCTCCACTTTACTCCCAGTTATTTCAAGATTCTGTAGCTTACTGCTAGAGTTGAATACACCTCTGGCATTCCCCTCGCTGAATAACTCCTCATGTGTGAATGTCGATGCAAAATATTCATTTAGTTTGTTAGCTACCTGAGCAGGATCATCAACACTTGACCCATCAATATCAAGTGGACCAATCTGATTCATCCCTTTCCTTCTAGAGTTTACATAAGTAAAGAACTCTTTGCTGTTTTTCTTTGCATCCCTTGCCAAGGATTTCTCGTAATCTGCCTTCGCCTGCCTAACCTCCTTTGTAACTTGGTTGCATATCAACTTGTATCTATCATAGGCTTCTGTGTCATGTGTTAATTTGTAAGTATCCCATGCATTTTTCTTCTCTGCCATATGCCTCATTAGTTCATCTGACATGCATTTTGGCCTAAACCTTGAACAATATTTCTTAGTTGGTATGTAAAGCCTAGTAGCTTCCAAGATAAGTTCTTTGAATGCTTCTCATTTTGAATTTGCTGTTGGTAACATCATCAGTTGGTCCCACTGTATAGAATTTAAATACTGTCTTAGTCCATCGTAGTCGCCTTTACGGAAGCAATAACCCTTCCCTTTACCCCTAATGGTAGTTACCTCTTTGAGTAAATCCCACTTCAGCACACTGTGATCACTGCCACCTAGTGGTTCATTTATCTGCAGATTCTTGATGCATGAAGAATCACTGCTGATAATCAAATCAAGAGTATTACTCCCTCTAGTTGCCTCCCGAACATGCTGATGTAGAAAACAATCATCCAATAAATCCACAAAAGCCTTGCTTGTGTGTGAGTGACCAACCCACAAATTCCAGTCAATATCTGGGAAATTAAGGTGCCTAGTTTCCAAGCTGTTGCACAGCTTGGAAACTAGGCACCTTAGAGGAGACTTGATTGAGGTGTTTAAGGCTCTGAGAAGCATAAGTAAAATAAATGAGAAAGAAATTTTCACGGTTATAAATGATTCTACAACTAGAAGGAGATGTGTAGCCTGGATTGCAGGAAGTTTTATTTTAGCCAGCGAGTTATAAATTACTGGAATAAGTTACCTATGTGGTTGGTAGAGGCCGACAGTTTGGGGAAATTCAAAAGTCAGCTTGATAATTACCTATGAGAGGAAGGAAACACATAGGTTGTCTATTTCCTTTTCTCTTATTATTTTTTTTTATTATTACAGTGGATTCCGGTTTGGGTCACCAGTTAATCGGGACAGCCGTTTATTTGGGAAAAACCTTAAAGAACAGAACCCAATCGAGAAAATAGCCAGGGTTTACTTCACTTAATTGGGGTGGGAGACTGCAGCACTCGGGATTACCCTACGATTGTCTCCGACCATACCACATGGTTCAGTCGGATTTCTGGAGGGCACAACTATAAAACAAAAACAATTAGCAGTCCCCTGTTTATTGGACTGTTAGTGCAATCTATTATAAACAGATAGTAAACTCGGCCTTATTGAATTTGTGATAATGCCGATAGCTGGAATTCTGTGGGTTTTCACATTATGGTGAAATGTGTTTCCCCTTCCATGAAATCTTCAATAATATAAAAAACAAATTTTCAGTATCTTCTCTTCATTCCTATTTTTTAAGCTTCATAGCTTGTTACTCCATTCTCACTTCCAAGTATCGTGTTACTTGCGATTTGTGTGTGTGCCGTGTTCTTTGTTATTGATTGCTTATCTTTTTTACTGTTTTAAAATTTAACCCCCACTCACAAATATTAGTGAACAGAAATATCAACTAGCTAGTGTGTACATATTACAGTACATATTAATTAAGATATGCACGTAAGTGTAAATTTTTTATTTTGCTAACCTGTGGAAAATATTCTTCCGATTTTCATGTATCGGTTAATTTTTTAATTGGTATGGTAATAACGTGTAAATTTGTGCTTGCTACATCTTTACTTTTATAGCCTGTGATAATTTTCCTCCTATTTTTGCTAATTAGAATTGCTGTTTAATAGAATTAAAATTCAATTCACAAACATGATCACAATGACTGGCACCTTATTACATTATGTGCCAGTTAGTAAAAGGTACTTTACTCTATGGTGAGTCCATCTTAACGTGATTTGATTGTACAGTGAACCAATTATACAGCGTGGGGGTCCATTGTATTTTTAACTATTTATGTGAAACTTCACATAATTGGGGCAGCCGCTTAATCGGGCCAAAATGTACTAGTTCCGATGTGTCCCAAATAATCGGAATTGACTGTATTATTTTATTTTTATTCTTATTCTTTTATTTTTTATTATTTTATTTTATTTATTTATTTTTTTTTTTTTTTTTTGGCTGGTGCAGCATAAGCCATTGGCTTCCTTGCACCATGTGGCCATTGCTAATACTAATTTTGGAAGTTTATCTCTATCCCTGAACTGGATAACCATTACCCTATGGCAATGTCTAAAAACAATTCTCAGATAAACGAACAAACCCGATTCTGCTATTTGGGTATAATACTAGACTCCAAATTGTTATTTTAATGAACATGTATCTTAAGGGGAAAAAAAAAAAAAAAACATTTTTAGTTTCTTAATTTGAAAATTAACATCATTTAAGTAAATAAAAGTAAGAAAATAAAAATATTAATTTATACATTATTTCACTAGTTACTTATTCTTTGGAAATATGGTCTGCCTTGATTGATATTTTATTACAACAAATATTGGGATTCTAATATCGGCTTAATATTCTAATAAGCCAACTTCAAGTATAAACTGCATAAAGTAAAATGGACATACATGATAATCAGCATTACTGAAGTAACATGGTAAATTATTGTTGGGCATTGAAAACTTTATATTCATCTGGCAAGTAATGAATGGTATATCCCTAAAATATTTGTTATTCTGAATAGTCAAGTCAATTTTTCAAAGAGAGACATTTTTTCTCTTTGTTTTGTCTTAATTTGATTAATATGTATACTGTTGATCAAGGTATGTGATGTAATCCTAAACTATGTTATTGATACCAGTAATAAAATTTTAAAATTTCTGATAGTTTATTGTTTGTTTGTTATTTGGTTTTTAGGAGCATTAGCAACTAAGGCCATATTGCTCCGGGATATGCGGTGGTCATTCCCTAACCTTTCCGCATCCTCCGTATTTGGTGGTGACGGGCTCGAACCCCGGTCTAATCAAGAAGCGTGTGCTACGCACTGCTGCTCCTTCCCACCTGGCTACGGAGTCACCGATAGTTTATTAATCTTGTAAACCTTGATGTGATATTTCTGACCATGTGGTTGCTCAGAGTATAAACAGAATAGTTATTTATTTATTTATATTTTTTGTGATCCACAGAGAATGAATGTGTTTCTTTCTCTTAGCATCACTTCTCTGGTGTTCTAGGGATTTTGCCCTTATAATTTTAAATATCTTATTTTTCCCTGTATATATTTTTTTGTTATGCAGTGAAGTAGATTTATATAGTGTAACTCATGTGAGGATTCAGTATTACTGACAAAATGAATTGATGAGTTTACATGTTTATATAATCTAAGGGTCTTCCAGAACATCACATCAGGGGGCCAGCACTTCTCATAATGAGAGCAACTTTAAAAATGAACATGTTTTGAAGATTGCTCTATCACGATTTTTTTCACGTCTCTCTATTTTAAATACAATAGGCCAGTGTTTCTCAATCTTTTTACTCTCATGGCACATTTTCCAAAGAAGAAAAATTTCGCGGCACACCTACGTAGTCATAGAAGAAGAAATTTCCAAATTAAATAAATAGAATGAAAATTAATATTAACAATTTTTTTTATTTATACTTATATCATTTCTATGTTATGCAAACAATTCTTACAACCAAAACAAAATATAAAAATTATTAAATAAATAATTACAAAAAGAAAATATGTATGCCTTCAGCAAAGCTTTAAATTATTCAAATATTTGATAGAGATCAAATGAATTTTTATTTAAAAAAATTATAGTCAATGTGAAATATGTGATTGACGATGTTTTGTTATTTCTGCTATATCAGGTCTTATTTCAGACAGAGCAACTCGCAGGTCATCTTCGACATTTTCCAATCTTGATCATTTTTTATTTTTCATGTTAGTGAGAGTCGAAAATCCTAACTCACATAAATACGACGTAGAAAATTGGAGTAAAATATTTATTGCTCTTTTAGATAACTTTGGATATTCATCTCTGACTGAAATCCAAAAGTATCCAGATGAAAGGGAAATCAGTTCTCCCTCTTCTTCTTCAAGACAAAGATTCCAGTTTGATGTATCATTAATAAAAGGATTTCGAATCCAGTCATATTTTTCCGATTTAATAGATGGAAAATATGTTTTCGTTGCCTTTTGAAGCAAATCCAAATGGTTTTCACCATTTGTGCAAGAAAATTTCTCACCTGTTCAGGAATCTTAGGAAACGTAGCTAAATTATTTTCATCAAGTTTATTCATCCACAAGCATAATTTTTTTATCAAAAGCAATTAACTTATCTGTTGATGTTAAGATATTTTCGTTTCGCCCTTGTAAACTAGTATTTAAAATATTAAGTTGTGCAAATATATGTTCTGTGTAAGCCAGTTTTGCACACCACAATACATTGTTAAAACAATCATAAAATTTTTGTATTTCCATACGATTCTTTTGTTTTCCTGCGGTACTTATTTCATTTTTAAAAAATGCACAAAGTTCTGCTCGCAATTCAAATACACGGGCTAAAACCTTTCCTCTAGAAAGCCAACGAATATCATTATGTAGTAATAAACAATTGTAGTTAGATTCCATGCTGTCGCATAATTCTTTGAAAATTCGTGATTTTAAAGGTCTGCTTTTAATATAGTTAACAGTTTTTATTACGTCATCTAGTACAATGCTTAATTCTGTCGGGAGAGTTTTGCCTACTAAAGCTTCTCGATGAATGTGTAGAAATAAGATTCTAATTTTTTTTGTTTTGCAAATGCCAAAAAACCTTTTTCAGGTCCGATCATTGATGCAGCACCATCTGTACGCCTGTACAAAAATTCCATGATAACTTTGTCTTTTCGAAAAAGTTATCTACACAATTAAATATTTCCCTTCCTGGCAATTCTTGACAAAATAAAAATTGGTTCATAATTAAATCTCCGTTAATGAATCGAACAAATCCCATTAATTGTGCTTTCCCGCTGATATCTGTTGACTCATCTATTTGCAGAGCAAAAATTTGACCATCAAGTTTTTGTTGAACATTTTCTACTATATTTCCTGACATATTGATTATTCTTCGACTTATAGTATCGTTGGAAAGAGGAATTTTATTTATTTTAGCTTCTGCATCTTTGCCGAACATACATTTCACCATTATACGACAAGCAGGACCGGTCAACATTTCTCCATTCGAATGAGGTTTCCCTTTTTGTGCAATAAGTTGCGCTACTTCATAGGAGGCAATTTGTGCTTTGTCAGACACTTTTATTGTGTTTTCCAATTTTTGTATTTGTTTGGCACTATTTGTCTTTAATCGTTCAAAATGCCTTTTGTCTTTAGACATCAAATTTTGATGAACTTTTTCCATATGGCATTTTAGCTTGCTAGAAACCATTGCACTGTTTACTTTTTTATGTCCACATACAACACATAAAGGTAAGGGGAAATTTATGTCCCCTGTCCACGTAAAACCAAAATTTAAGTAATCTTCATTATATTTTCTTGTACTAATTTTCGATCTTTTTGGCTGAGATTCATCGGCACTGGTATTGTTCATATTATCACTGTTTTCAATGGATATATTTGTATCTGCTGCAGAACTGTCGCCGACATCAATAGTTTTGTTTTTATTTAAAAATTTTCGTATATCCATTTTCAGTTTTTTGTAATAAACAAAAAACGGTTTTGTAGAATTTTTAATTTTGATATACATTTAAATTACCATAAGAAATCGCCTAACCCTAAATTATTTACTTTACAACACAAACACAGTTTAATATGACAATATTAAAAACACGATATATATAAACACGTAATACGCCGCATGCCTATGCGTACAACTCCCAGAGAACTAGAGAGACTACAGACGAGATCCCGTATTTTGACTTTCTGAGGTAATTCAGGGGCGCTGCGCACTTATACAGTATCGCGTCGGTCCGATTCACGTGGTCTGCGGGTGACAGATAATTGGTCTTTATTCAAATAGTGTTGGCGCCTGAACTCAATTTCAATTCGTCATAAAAAGATCCTTCGTGTACTTTATGCTTAATAATGGTATTGTACGTATATTCGGACAATGATGTTAAAATAAAAACGACGCTAGTTTTTTTTTTAAGATTTTGCGGCACACTAATGTGACGCGGCACACCCTTTGAGAAACACTGCAATAGGGTGCTTGTGGAATTACACTGCAAAATTGTTATTATAAAACACAGTAGTTAAAATAAATTTCAAGTTAAACTAAAGACTAAATCAGGTAAATGGGAATTAATGAGTTTTATGGAATTGGTAATCTCTAGAAAGTTATATTATTTTTATTTCTGTGCACTCTGACTGACAATTGCCAGCCCTTACTATGAAAAGTTGTAGAAGCATTCTAAAGCTTCTACAACTTTTCAGAAAGTTGAATTGGATCCAAAAGTTCCGTTGTATAAATCACCAAAAGAGTTTAATCATTATATTAGAAAATTCTTAAAATTCTCAACAGAATAATCTTTCAGAGAAAAGTGGATTTTGTTTCCACTCACATCATAAGTAGTATTTTAAATATATTCATAATCATTTATTAGAATAAGAAAATAAAATGTTCTCTCTCTCTCTTTAGCTCATTCTAGGCGAGGAGATCTAGAGATATTAGGCTATAATATGCTTCAGTGGCTTTGTTGCCGTTTGCCGTGGGAAGATTATCTCAAAGATCCAGAAAAGGTCAGCCAGCTAAAGAATATGTGAGTATAATTTGAAGTAAATGATAAACAATTTACTTATTTGTTCATTAGAAGAACTCTGTTGACATCTGAATAAGGATTATTTTTGTTTTTTGTGTCAAAATTACCTAACTGTATTCCTATCAATCTGGCTGATTTACAGTAGAGCACTAACCCATTTCTAGTTCTTGATTTTTAATATTTTCTTTGTTTGTTTTTAATGGTTTGTTTAGATTTCCAGAAACAATATTGACGGTTCACTTTTATTGGTGAATTTCTCCAAGAAATAGTGGACAACCAAATTAAACGCAGCATCCTGTATTGTTTAGTATTCTTGTTTCCATTATTTATTTCTTCCATTTTTGTTTTTTTTTCATCCTCATTAAAGGTTTTATATAAATATATACAGGCTGGCCTTGATTAATGCGATTAATTAATCCAGCGAGCGCAAAACGGAAACTCGTTAATCGAATATAATAATCAATAGGAAAAATTATAATTGGTCCTTGACCTTCTGGAATGTACATAAAGAATTTTAAAAATACATTTTAAATAACTTTTTAACTGTATACAATCTAAAAGATAATGAAAATAATTATTAAATAGTTAATCGAACTCGCGTTATGCTAGGCCTCACTGTGTGTGCACGCGTGCATGTGTGTATGTTCACACACATATATATATATACACATACTTAACTCTGGAAAGAATTCCCAGTCTTTTAAATACATATACAGGTGACCCCCCCATACCCCCCCACCGCATGCTTAATGCTGATAATTCGTTCCGTAAAAACAGAGCACCAAGTGAATCCGCACTAAGCGAGCACCGCATTCCCATAAGGTAACATATGTATTTGTGAGTTAGCATTAGTAGAGGCATATGATGCAAGAAAGCAAGCTTATTCAGCATCATCCAAAAAAAAAAACAAAAAACACACCACTCCCATTTCACCCCTCCGTTCGTTCGAAATACCTGTCCAGTTGAGCCTTAAATTTGTTTAGGCTATCAACTTCAACAACAAATGATGGAAGTCGGTTCCACCAACCAACCACCCGCTGGCCAAAGACAAATTTCCGCACATCTATCCGACATCCGTCCTTCCTCAATTTGAATTTATGCCCTCTGAGGTGATTATTCTGAGCAAGAGGAAGAATCCCATTGGCATTGAGCATGCTCAAACCATTCAAAGCCTTATACACCTCTATCAGATCACCTCACCGGTGCCTAGTCTCCAGACACTGTAATTTGCAAAACTTAAGCCTTTCTTCGTAAGAGCAACCCTTTGTTCCATTCACTAATCTTGTTGCCCTTCTCTGTACCCGTTCCAGCTGCTCTACATCCTTCTTGAAATTAGGCTTCCAGACCTGTATACAGTACTCAAGATATGGCCTAACCATTGCCTTATACAAGGGAATAATCACCTCCTTATCCCTGCTAGAAAAATTCCTGTATATCATTGACAAGACACCATGAGCTACTCTTGCAGCTCGTCTGCACTGCTCAGAGAACTTCATATCTGCCTGCACAATTACCCCCAGGTTCTTTTCATTCTCCACCACTGTCAGTGTAGTACCGCAGAGTTGATACGTTGCTCTGGGGTTACGGTTTCCCATATGTAGTACTTTACATTTGTCAATGTTAAACTTCATTTGCCACCTCTCAGCCCATCTGTTCAACCTTTCCAGATCCTGTTGCAGCAGCATAGCGTCAGTAGTGTCCTTAACAACCCTGCCAACCTTTGTATCATCTGCTAAACTTGGACATTAAACTTGATATACCATCATCAATATCATTCATAAACACCAAAAACAACAACGGACCCAACACTGAACCCTGAGGAACTCCACTAATAACATTAGTCCACGTTGAGCAGTGTCCATTCATTACCACTCTCTGTCTTCTGCCACTCAACCATCCCGTTATCCATAGCAGCAATTTGCCTCCAATACCACACTGCTCCAATTTGTGCAGCAGTCTTCCATGTGCAACAGTATCAAAAGCCTTTCTAAGATCCAAATATATAATATCAAAGTTATTCCCTGCATCCAGTTCTTTTGTGACTACATCATAGTATCCAATCAAATTGGTCAGGCAAGACCTGCCCTTAACAAAACCATGCTGTGTCTGAGCTATAACTGAATTCTTGTCTAGATGATCCTGCAGTGCTTCTTTAACCAGTGCCTCCATTAATTTTCCTGGAACAGAAGTTAAACTAACAGGTCTATAATTACTTGTGTCAGCCTTTGATCCTCCTTTGTGAATTGGGGTTACATTTGCACATCTCCAGTCTATGGGTACCTCCCCTGAATCCAAAGAAGCTCTCATAATTATGGCTAGGGGTTTGCTTACTTCCTTTGCTGCCTCCTTTAATATAACTGGATAGATCCCATACACCCCAGGTGCCTTTTTTTATGTTTATCCTCAACAATCTCTCCTCCACTTTCCTCTCAGTTATTACAAAATCATCTAGCTCACTGCCAATGTCTACTTTACCTACGTCATCCTCCTTCCTGAATAACTCCCCATGCGTGAATGTAGATGCAAAATACTCGTTTAGATTGTTAGCCACCTGAGCAGGATCCTCAACTGTTGAACCATCAATATCCAGTGGACCAATCTGATTCATCCCTTTCCTTCTTGAGTTTAAATAGGTAAAGAACTCTTTTCTGTTTTTCTTTGCATCCTTTGCCAAAGATTTTTCGTAGTCTGCCTTTGCCTGCCTAATCTCCTTTGTGACTTGGTTACAGACCAACTTATATCTATCATAGGCTTCCATGTCGCCCATTAATTTGTATGTATTCCATGCATTTTTCTTCTCTGCCACATGTCTCATTAGTTCATCTGACAACCATTTAGGCCTAAACTTTGAACAATATTTCTTAGTTGGTATGTAAAGCCTGGTAGCTTCCAAGATTAGTTCCTTGAATGCTTCCCATTTTGAGTTTGCTCAAAATGGGAAGCATTCAAGATATAGAATTTAAATACTGTCTCAGACCATCATAGTCGCCTTTACGAAAACAAAAACCCTTCCCTTTACCTCTGATGGTAGTTACCTCCTTGAGTAAATCCCACTTCAACACACTGTGATCACTGCCACCTAGTGGTTCATTTATCTGTAGATTCTTAATGCATGAAGAATCACTGCTGATAATCAGATCAAGAGTATTGCTCCCTCTTGTTGCCTCACGAGCATGCTGATGTAGAAAATAATCATCCAATAAATCCACAAAAGCCTGGCTAGTGTGTGAGTGACCAACCCACAAATTCCAGTCAATGTCTGGGAAATTAAAATCCCCCATTATAAGACTCTCTGATTTACTGGCCTACTCCATTTCCCTGTACAATATCTTATTATACTCATCAGAGTCATTAGGCCTATAGCACACTCCTACTCTCAATTTTGATTTCCCTATGCTTATGTCACACCAAACTGACTCGACACTGCCCTGTCCATCGATGTCGACTGGTTCACTTCCTTGGATTTTATGTTTCTTAACTAATAGCATAACCCCTCCTATCCTGTCTATCCTTTCTATACATATTGTATTCCCCAAATTCCAGTTCCGCATTCCTTATATCTGTGTGACACCACGTCTCTGATATCCCAACAATATCTGCCCTTGATGTTTTGAGCAATACCTCAAATTCATCAAATTTATTTACCAAACTCCTAGCGTTGGTGTACACGCAAGTATGCATGCACCTGTTTCTATTCTTAGCTACCCTAACACAACCCATGTGTTTACTTGTACTGCAATGACTCCCAGCAGTCTCTGAAATATCCTGCATCTTGTTTTTCAGGCTTCTGCTCATTTCAATAGAAGCAGTGCAAGAATCACTTCCACCTCTGCCAGTGGCTACTGTTAATCTATTAGTCCTTGTATCCCCCCCAACTAGCAGTTTTCCGACCCACCTAACACTGCCTCGACAGCATCAGCAAAAATTCTTGCACCCTTTCTATTTAAGTGTATCCCATCCCTGTAGAAGCAGTTTCTCCTATTAACAAGTACAGACCAGGCTGAAAAAAATTCTACCCCTTGAGCCTTGCACAATCCCTCCAGGGCCGAATTGATCGACAAGGCTCTCATCATATACTCCCTCCTATTGTGTCTGGGCAGTATTGCAGACACTTTCAAATTCAACCCTAATTCACGGCTTTTTTTCAACAGTGACCTGTACTTACTAAGTAATTCCGCCGGTCTCCTACTCTTAGGAGAGTTGCGGTCGGTGCCATAGGATATTTCCTAATCAATAATAAACGGTAGTGAAAAGATGCACATATGTCGGTCAAAATATTAAATATTCAAATATTTGTACATGTAAAATATTCTGCATTACATACCTATATAATTATGTGGTAACTACTTACTTATCAAAATTAAACTTAAAATTAAAATCATGAGTTTAATTGATCTAAATTGATTTAATTTAATTGATGAATTTAATCATCAAAAATGTGTCGATTTTGGGTTGAACTTTGGCCCTCTTCCAAATAAAAAGGGTATTAATTTTAAATCCTTCGCCGCTTTGAAACCTGGCATGTTTTTTTCTTCTTTCAAAATGAAACTTCTTTTAAGCATTCGTTTCCACGAAAGTCCTGCTTCATCTATGTTAAAAACTTGTTGAGAAGTATAACACATAATCATCATCAGCCATTTTCAGTCCGCTACAGGATGAAGGCCTCTCCAGCAACTTTCCAGTTCCTTCTGTTTTGAGCACTGGCCATCCATTTACTACCCACAAACTCATGAAATTCATCTATCCATCTCTGCCTTTATCTTCCAGGATTTCTTCTAACTCCTCTTGGGTACCATTCTGTTATTTTTTTAGTCCATCTGTCATCATGTCTTCGAGCTATGTGTCCTGCCCAAGACCATTTTAGTTCTTTAGTTTTGATAAGAATGTCCTTTACTTGAGTTTGCTGCCTAATCCATGTGTTTTTCTTCTTATCTAACAGTCTGATTCCCAATATAATACATAATATCCCTCTTCAATAATTTTAACAAGTTCTTTTTTGAAAGTTTCGGCTCCTTAATCTGCACTTGTGGCTTCTCCCTGGATTTTAAATCTATTCAACCAGCCCTTACTAGTTTTAAATGGTTCCACATTTTTTTTTTTTTTTTTAGGCGAGTTTTCTTCAGATCATCATATAGGCTAATCTCTCTCTCTTTTTTATTATTTATAATATTTAACTTAACTGAATTCTGCATTGGATGTGATCTTCAATAAAATTAGTTAAGTCTTTCCATTTCAGTCCTAATAGCCGGCCTAGCCCTAGTTGCTTGCAGTGGAATAGCTATCTTTCCCGCTGCTAAAATTAATTCTTTATTTTTTTTTATAATTGTTCTTGACAGTTAAACTTGCAAGTCCTAAATTATGGCACACATCCGCTTGTCTACCGGAAACGATTTGCTTCAAAACGTCTAATTTGATTTTAAAATTCTGTCTTTTTCTTACATTTATAGTCTTCGTACTGCGCTCAGACGTTGTTGTTTTTTCATTCTTATCAGCCATTATTAACTCTTCGAAAATGTAACTGCGTTGGTTGCATTAATTATGATACAATGTTCAAGTAAACTGTCCGTTTCGCACGATGCCTAATACGGTACTGAGTGATGACTAGATTTTGGATAAATGCATATAACACAAATATTACAAGCAATATACTTGATCATTTTTTAAAATGTTGATCTTGGAACAACGTAACAAGTCACTGTACTGCAATTAAATTAGCGTGCGAGAAAATTTCACTGAGCGTGGGAAATGTTTTAATGCCGTTTTGCTATTCATTTTCAAGCTATCGACTCCATCAAATGAAACGATTTCATTAAATATGCCAAACATGCAATCTGTAAAAGAGCCTGATCTGTGACAGCGTAAAGCGAACCGTGTTATAACGGGGCCTGCTGTATTAGAGAAGTAGTTTTCCTGTAAGATATATATGTGTATTTATATACGTACATATATAGATACACACACACACACACACACACACCACGCGTCAGACAGACAATAAACAAGCGTTTGCCTGCTGCCCGCCTCAGTGTGTTCCATCGACTATTGGAAGAAGACGTGTTACTTGTTTGTCTCCCACTAATAAAGTCAATGCAGACTTTCATTTAAAAATTCAAATTTTTAAATGAGCCAGGTGAAAATGTTACCCTGAAGGAGATAATGGTAAAAGAACTAGATGAAATCTTTTGTATTGCAGAGAACCACAAGCGAAAGGTTTAAGGTTCTCAGCGATATTTATTTCGCCAGGGCCCAGAGAAGATCGTTGTCGGCTATCGGAAATTGATTGCTGAAAAGAGAAAGTCAACACTGTTCAAATATTTCCGCAACAGTCATTTCTTCATTGTGTATTTTATGTCAGAGGTTCCCAAACTTTCTCGGTTCACGGTGTGCTTAGTTTCTCAGTAATTTTTTCACTGCGCACCTAGACCAAAAGAAATACCTCACAGTTCCGTTTAGTTAGGTCCAAACAACTTAATAAGAAATGTCGAAACTGTGAAATACCTCAAGCTAATAGTTCACGGTGTCCAACAGATGTCGAGTATTGCTGTGTTTCCCTCGAAAATTTAAAAGATTCCGTGGTGCACAGTTTGGGAACCGCTGTTTTATGCAATAAACATTTAATTCCATAATTATTTTCATTATCTTTTACATTGTATACAGTTAAAAAGGTATTTTAAAAATCTTTATGGACTTTCCAGAAGGTCAAGGACCGATTATAATTTTTTCTATTGATTATTATATTCAATTAACACATTTCCATTTTGCGCGATGAGCTCACGGGACAAATTAATCACGTTGATCGAGGCCAGCCTATATATATATATATATATATATATATATAAAAATAATGTGTGGTTTTTTTAGAATAAATAAAGTGTCTGTGAAAATGGAAATGAAAAGTACACAAGGTGCCAGAACTAAGAGAAGTTTAAGGTATAGTAGAAAGTGGAAGTGAAGTAGTGGTTAAACAGGTGATAGAATTTGAAAAACCTAATGCAAAAATGAGCTGAGGGTGGGGGGAAGGAATATACAAGTAAATAAATAAATAACACTATATTCAGATATAGGAGGGCAATTTTAGCAAGAGGTCGAATCAGGGGATGGCAAATATGCAAAATCTGAATATAGTAGATGAAAAAGTTATTTAGCCAGGAAATTCATCAGGGGACTACTGACTATGTATCAGGCACTGCATTTCCAAACTTGTCTGTAGTATTAGAAAAAGGGGGGAGCAAATATGCAGCCTTTTATCGTAATACTAGTAGACAAGGTAATCCATACGCAGTGTAAAAATATAAATTAAAATAAATACAAATATACAAAAGTGTAATGTGGAATATAATACAAATGTATGTGAAGTGCATGAAAAAGTAAAGACAAGCGAATGGTAAATTCTCGGGGAGGGGAAGGGGAGAAAAGAAGTTCAAAAGGAGACGAAAATAGCTATAGGATTCTGGATAGACAGAGCGTTTGTATCACCCTCATATTGCATTAATAGTTTTACATACAGCAAAAAAATAGAAAAAGACAGTGTAAAGAAATGGGTGTATAAGGCTCAACCTTAAAGAAAGGGTTCTGGTATAAGCAAGCATTAGTAAAAATTGGGTGTTAATATCATAGGCTTGTAGAGAAGAAGGGAAATCGAAACCAAAACTAAAAGTTACCTGGAGTCATTAAATAGAGCAGAGGAGCGACGTATGCAGCCATGATGCGAAAGGGAGAAACAATGACAAGTCACAGAGTTTTAATGATTTAGAGATAACCTCTATCATTGAAAAAAAATTGGGAAAAATGGCCTAAAAACATGAAACATTAGACAGAAGTCCGCGGACATACCAAAATGGGAAAGTACATGCAAAACAGAAAAGAGAACAAGAATAATTCTGAACTACGGGAGATAAAAATCCGGTAAAATTTAGATGATCAGATAACAGGGTTTGCCAATTACAGCTCCACACTTCCAAGATGACAAACCGTGGTAGAAAGAGAAAAGCACAGTTAGGCACATCTGCGGTTGATTGGAGGTTTAGTGGATCCATTGAAGAGTGTGACAAAAAATTGGCAGGCGAAAAACTTTTGATGGAAACAGAATTAAAAACCTTGAAGAAGAAGAATTTCCGTATCCAATGATAAAATTTATTTACCAAATAAAAGGCCTGGTTAATCCTGCACATGTAGCCATACATGGTTATGCATGGCTACATGTACAGGATTCCAAAAAGAAGAGAGGACGAATTCAAACTAAACAATAATCTCATTCCACAAAGGAACCTTAAACGGAAGCCATGAACAGTGATTACTAAGTAGTGGAAATCCCACCAAATAATATACAACTGTACAATACCTTTAACATGGACAGGTGCCAAGTAAATCGAAATTGAATTTATTTTTAATTATAGAAGAAACTATACTGAAACAGTATTTGTTGAAAAAAGGGGGGTATATTATTATTTAAAAGCTTGTTATAAAAAACTTTTATTGCTTTGTTGAAAAGGATATGGTTACTGCATATGTTGGCTAATCTGATTGCTTGAATGCAAATTGTATTTTTGCAAAGTTTTTTGGAAATATTAGATTGCCAATTTTTGAGGTAAATGACCTCAAAGTTAAAGTAGTTTCTTTTGTCATAAATGTCAATAAGATGAGGAACTGCATCATTGCAGAGTGTAATTTTCAGATCAAGGAAGTTGACTGTGCAATTATCAACATTTTCTTTATTGCGTTTAAGTTCAGAGGGGTAAATATCTTCAGCTAAGCGTTCAAAGTCGGAATTTAAAACTAAGATGTCATCAACATTCTGGAAGGCTAAAAATTTATGATTGGGATTGCTTGTAAAAAATAACTCCTCATAGTAGTGTAAAAACAAGTTAGAGACAAGGCTGGAAATTTGTGAACCCATGGGAACTCCAATAATTTGTTTGTATGGAAGCTTGCCATCAGAAATAAAGTTGAGTATGCAAAGATTGACAAGGTTGTCCCAAGTACTCTCGTGGATATTAAATTTCTCATGGTGTTTGTTGAACAATTGATTTAGAACAATATGAGAAAGAGCAAATGATGCCCACAACAACTACTTTGTAGTTTTTTAAGAGTTGTCTATGGTGTATCTACACACCGATATTATATAGATATTAAACTCTTAATGTATTATGCCTTGTGCATTTAGTTATTTTAAATAATAATATACCTCCCTTTTTCATCAAATACTGTTTCAGTATAGCTTCTTCTATAATTAAAAATAAATTCAATTTCAATTTATTTGGCATCTGTCCGTGTTAAAGGTATTGTACAATTGTATATTATTTGGTGGGATTTCCACTACTTAGTTAGTAATCGCTGTTCATGACTTCCGTTTAAGGTTCCTTTTCGGAATGAGATTACTGTTGCTTTACTCTCTAAGTTTTTTCACACGTTTAGTTTGAATTCGTCCTCTCTTCTTTTTGGAATCCTGTACATGTAGCCCATGCATAATTTAACCAGGCCTTTTATTTGGTAAATAAATTTTATCATTGGATACGGAAATTCTTCTTCAAGGTTTTTATTTCTGTGTCCATCAAAAGTTTTTCGCCTGCCAATTTTTTGTCACGCTCTTCAATGGATTTACTAAACCTCCAATCAACCGCAGATGTGCCTAACTGTGCTTTTCTCTTTCTACCACGGTTTGTCATCGTGGAAGTTTGAAGCCGTAATCTGTAAACCCTGTTATCTGATCATATAAATTTTACCAGATTTTTATCTCCTGTAGTTCAGAATTATTCTTGTTCTATTTTCTGTTTCGCATGTTCCTTCACATTTTGGCATGTCCGTGGCCTTCTGTCTGACGTTTCATGTTTTTAGGCCATCTTTCCCAATTTTTTTTTCAATGATAGATGTCATCCCTATCTGTTTCTCTAAATCTATAAAACTCGGTGCCTTGTCATTTTTACTCCCTTTCGCATCATGTCTGTGTGCATCGCTCCTCTGCTCTACTTAATAACTCCGGGTAACTTTTAGTTTTGGTTTCGATTTCCATTCTTCACTACAAGCCTATGGTATTAACACCCAATTTTTACTAATGCTTGCTTATACCAGAATCCTTTCTTTAAGGTTGGACCTTACACACCCAGTAAGTTCAGTATTTTTAATGACTTTTTCTACACTTTTTTTTTTATACTGTCTTTTTCTTTCTTTTTTTCCCATTTGTAAAACTATTAATGCAATACGAGAGTGATACGAACGCTCTGTCTATCCTTAATCCTATCTCTATTTTCGCCTCCTTTTGAACATCTTTTCTCCCCTTCCCCTCCACTAGAATTTATCATTCACTTGCCTTTACTTTTTCATGCACTTCACATACATTTGTATTATAAATATGATCTTTATTGTAAGGTTCCTAGGTACACAGGAACCATACCTTTACAAACCCTTCACGGCACTAAGCCAGGGGTTATTCCACATTCCATTACACTTTTGTATATTTGTATTTATTTTAATTTACATTTTTACACTGCATAGAGACTACCTTGTCTACTAGTATTACGATAAAAGGCCGCATATTTGTCCCCCTTTTTCTAATACTACAGACAAGTTTGGAAATGCAGTGCTTGATATATGGTCAGGTGTAGTCCCCTGATGAATTTCCTAGCTATGTATAATTTTTCATCTACTATATTCAGATTTTGCATATTTGCCATCCCCTGATTCGACCTCTTGCTAAAATTGCCTCCCATATCTGGATGTAGTGTTATTTATTTACTTTTATATTCCTTTTTTTTTTTTTTTTTTTTTTCCCTCAGTCCCAGTTAATTTTTGCACTAGGTTTTTCAAATTCTTTCAACTGTTTAACCACTACTTCACTTCCACTTTCTACTATCCCTTAAACTTCTCTTAGTTCTGGTACCTTGTGTACTTTTCATTTCTGGCCCCGGGTGCCAAGCGAATGTGACTGAGCGATTTCTCTGTGCTATTACTGCGATTTCCCAGAAGTGATCTACAGTTATTTTACGTTCTTGACGTTAATAAATTTATTAATTTAAAAACACTTGTACAGAGCAAGAAAGGAAAGGCACCTTTCTTTATTCCTTCTAGTTTACTACTAACCACTTACTACTTTTCGCTTGGTCACACCAGGCACTGCTCCTGCCTCCCCGTGGCGGGGCCGGTAACCTTGGCAGAAAAGTCCATCAGCCAGGGGCTAAGAGGAGCCAACATGGAACAAAATATGTTTCCAACTTTAGAGCCGTCAAGCTGTCGGCCAAACACAGAAAATGACCGTGATTCGTCGCAAGCAAAGAGGTTGAAAACCAATCCCTCGGCGACAGACTTACCTGCATTCTTAATAATGCACTCACTATCTGAACAGCCTCTCAGTAAGCTATCCCCCTTTTTAATTCAAAAACATCTGGAAAGTATTGCAGGGTCTCCCAAGACGGTTAAGAGACTGCAATCAGGGGACTTACTTGTTGAAACTCTAAATAGCAGGCACTCTGAGAAATTACTAAAAAAGACAACTTTCGCTGGTATTCCAGTGAAAGTAACTCCACATGCAACCCTAAATACATCAAAGGGTGTAATATCTAGTTGGGACCTGATGAATGTGACGGAGGAAGAAATTAAAGAAGAGCTTCAGGAACAAAATGTAATAGCTGTAAAAAGAATAATGATAAAAAAAGATAATATTCTCACACCTACCAGAAATATCATTCTTACCTTCAACAGTCCAAGCCTACCCTCATCAGTAAAAGCTGGATATCTACTTTGCCGCACTCGTCCTTTCATACCAAATCCGTTGAGATGTTATAAATGCCAAAAGTATGGCCACTCTCAAACGACATGCAGAAGCAACCCAGTTTGTCCCAACTGTGGATCCTCCGATCACATTCAAAGTGATTGTTTGCCGAAAGAAATGATATGTCCCAACGGCAAAGGCAACCATCCTGCCTACTCTAAGACGTGTGAGAGGTGGAAAACAGAGAAAAAAATTTTAAAATATAAAGTTGAAAACAGAGTTAGTTATCAAGAGGCAAGAAAATTAATTGCACCCAGTATGCCTAACCGTACCTATACCAATATTGCAAAAACAAACCACTGCCACACAAACCGATGTTACCGCTCCTTCAAACACTTCCATCTCTGACTGGGCTCGGGCTGTCCTCTCTCAGCAACAGTCCAGTGCCGTTAAGCACTCAGACCAAGCAAATAATACGCCTCTCACAATACCAGCAAAATCTCAATCTCTGCCAGTGAATGCCACTACTACAAATAATGATAGTTCTACTTCAAAAAAGATTATTCGGGACACATCGATGGAGGCAGAGTACCCATCCAAACAGGAAGATCCAATTCTGGAAATATTTGCAGAAGAAGAGATGGACACTGGTCGCCCTTCCTTTCCAAAAAGAGACAAACCAAAGCCAGAACGCCATAAGACAGCCACGTCAGGTACAGCTTCTTCTTCTAAATTCAAGTAATGCCTAACATCTTGCAATGGAATTGTAGAGGCTTTCGTGGAAACATTGGCTACATCCATTACTTAATTAATCGCTACTCTCCAGTTGGTTTCTGCCTGCAAGAAACCTATTTAAATACTCAAATTTCCATTTCCATAAAAAACTACTCGGTCTATAGACGAGATCGGAATACATCCGATTCTGCTCGTGGTGGTGTAGCTATTTTAATTAGTACAAGGATTCCAGCTAGGCAAATCACTCTCCAAACCCAAATCGAAGCTGTCGCTGTGCGTCTGATTACTCAGACTGCATTAACTCTAGTCTCAGTTTATCTCCCACCAAATCATACTTACTCTTATAATGATCTTAAAGAACTTTTATTACAGCTACCCTCCCCTATCTGCCTGCTAGGGGATTTCAATGGCCTGTAACCCTTTATGGGGTTCATCTAAATTAGACAGACGCGGCCGACTGATTGAAACTTTACTGGAAAAAGAAAACCTAACTCTTAACAGTGGCTCGCACACTCATATACAGTTACCCAATGGACAGACTTCTGCCATTGACCTATCGATTTGCTCCCCGATACTGTTTTCAGCTATGCAATGGTCCACTCTGGATGATCCCATGGGCAGTGCCGACCGGGCGAGCCGAGTGGGTTAAGTACCTGCCCGGCAACCCAAAGGTCGCGGGTTCGATTCCCGCCTCGGGCTCGGATCAAAGTACTGCAAAAACCTTGGGAGGTGCAATATGGTCACAGAAGCCGATGCGCCAACAACTACCAAATTAAAAAAAAAAAAAAAAAAACCATGGGCAGTGATCATTTTCCAATTGTTTGTCATCTGTTGACTACACAACCACAATTACAACAGCCCTGCAGGAAATGGAAATTCTCTAAAGCCAATTGGGCCAAATTTCACTCAGCAATCACTCTTGACAAAAAAACTATTCAACTACCACCCATAGATGAAGTTGCTGATTATATTACATCCCGCCTTTTAGTTGCAGCTAAGTACTCAACTCCGTTATCAAATCCCCTGTCCCGACGGCATTTCAACTACTGGTGGAACGAAGAGTGCACAAAAGCAAAGAAGGAAAAAAATAAAGCATTTAATTTATTCCGTCGATCTCCAAGCACAGCTAATCTAATTGGCTACAAGAAACTAAGGGCAAAGGCGCGTTACATTCAAAAGCAGGCCAAGAAAGATTCTTGGACTAGGTTCGCATCAACTATCAATAGGAACACTGACTCCAGACTAATATGGAAAAAAATTAGGCAGCTTTCTGGGAAGTTTCCAGCTGTTCCTTCCCCAATTCTCTCCTGCAATGGGCAAGAACTCTCTGCTCCTCTAGATATAGCCAATGCCTTGGTCAAAACTTTTGCTCAAATATCGGCTGTATCAAACTACACTCCAAAATTCCAGAAAATTAAGACTGCCAACGAACAGAGACCTATCAACTTTCGAACCTCACTATCACTTCCATATAATCAGCCTCTGCAATATTGTGAACTTTTACAGGCCATCAGAACAACACAAAACAGTGCCTCTGGGCCAGATGGCATATATTATGTCATGCTGCAGCATCTCGATGAGAAAAACTTACAACTGCTTCTAATCTTTTTTTAACCAGATCTTCCTGGAAAATATTTATCCAACCTCTTGGCACCATGCTACAGTTTTGGCGTTTTTGAAACCTGGAAAAGATCCCTCCAGTTCTAATAGTTACAGACCAATATCTCTGTCAAGTTGCCTTGGTAAAATTCTTGAAAAAATGATCCATAGTCGACTCACTTGGATCATTGAAACTCAACATCTACTGAGTAATTGTCAACATGGCTTTCGCAAAAACAGGTCATCCCTGGATCTGATTATCAAGGCGGAATCTGAAATTCGCAATGCCTTTGTGAAAAACGAACACCTTGTCATGGTCTCCATTGATATAGAGAAGGCATTTGGTACTACCTGGCGGTATGGCTTTCTCAGTGACCTATATAATCTTGGTCTACGAGGCAACCTACCCATATTTATTAGGAACTTCCTCAAGAGCCGATCTTTCCAGGTGAGATATCAAAATTCCCTTTCTGCTACATTCTTGCAGGAAGAAGGAGTACCACAAGGATCAGTTTTGAGTGCAACCTTGTTTGCCCTTAAAATTGATTCCATTACAAAAGTACTCCCAAATACTGTAGAGGCTTACCTTTACGCTGACAATCTCGCTATTTCTTGCCATTCACAGAACATGAGATCTATCGAAAGGCAATTGCAGATGTCCCTCAATAAAGTTCAAAAGTGGGCTGAGCTCAATGGATATTGTCTTTCCCAACAGAAAACAATTGCGATCCACTTTTGCTGTCAACGCAAATTGCATGCAGATCCTGAACTTCGGATTTCAAATTCCACCATTCCGATTGCCAGTAATATGAAATTCTTGGGACTAATCCTGGACAATAAGCTCAACTTCTTAGAGCATGTTAAATTAATACGTACTGCCTGTCTTAAAAAGATCAACATGCTAAGAGCTTTATCTGCCCTCTCTTGGGGAGCAGATCGTACAACTTTACTGCTCTTATATAGAGCACTGATTAGATCCCGTTTAGATTATGGTGCTCCAGTTTATGATTCTGCCCGAAGGAGTGTGCTACGCTGGCTGGATCCTATTCAACATAATGCACTACGGATTGCAATTGGTGCATACAGGACATCTCCAACTCAGAGTCTATACATTGAAGCTAATGAGCCCCCTTTGCATCTTCGTAGAAAAATGTTACTACTTAAATATGCAGCCAAAATACAGACTTCCTATTCGCATCCTGTTCAGCCATACCTTTTTAATCCACCACTAGTTAATCTCTATAGAAATAAACCAAGTAAAATCCAACCAGCTGGCCTACGGCTCCTTGAAATATCACAGAACTGGAATGTTCCTCTCCACAATAGGCAACAGATAAAGAATTACTCTCATCCACCATTGACCACCTTTCCTCAACTGACCTCTGATACCTATTTTCTTCAATGGGGAAAGAATTGCCTACCGGCAGTGACTGTACAACAACTCCATGCTAGCCATATTCAAATCTATGCCGACTTCTTGCCGATATATACGGATGGTTCCAAATTTCTGTCAACTGTTGGAGCAGCAGCAGTGTTCCCCTCTGCTATCATATCAGCTTCTCTTCCACCTGAGTATAGCAACTTTTCAGCAGAACTGTATGCAATACAGTTAGCTCTAGAAAATTTGACTCTACATCCATCTGCAAAATATATAGTTTATACTGACTCTCTGAGCTCAATTAAAGCAATGCAGAATACATCTCAAAAGAATCACCATATTGTAATGAAAATCAGGAGTTTGTTATTGCAGATTTATCATCGTCAACAACTAGTGAAGTTTTGCTGGATTCCAGCACATTCAGGCATAAAAAGGAATGAAGTGGCTGATATATCTGCCAAAAGTCCAAGTTCAGGCCTAACTTCTGTCCCTATTCCAGCGCCCGATTATAATATCTTAATTCAAGCAGCATGCCATACACAGTGGACAGAATTATGGCATAACCAAACGAATAACAAACTTTTCCAGCTGAAACCATACCCAAAGTTCTGGCACTCCAGCAATCAGACATTACGGCAAGAAGAAGTGGTACTCGCACGGATTAGAATAGGACATACCCATCTAACACACCTCCATCTACTCACAGGCGATGATCCCTCTCAGTGTTCACAGTGCTCTGAACATCTAACCGTCAAACATATTTTGATTGATTGTCCACATTATGAACAACATCGAACTTCAACATTGCATTCTCTGGCAAATCTCCGAGAGCGGATAACATTAAATGATATTATTGGTGAAAATGCAAATATTAATGAACTTTTCTGTTATTTGAAACAAATAGGAATGTATGAACATGAAATGAGATTGAACTGTCTTCACATTAAATTTTTATTTATTTGTATTTTTTGAACATTCCTATGAATAGGCGCAATATAGCCACAGCAGCTTGTGCGCCATTAAACACCCATGCCACACACACACACACACGCGCACACACTTTTCATTTCCATTTTCACAGACACTTTATTTATTCTAAAAAACACACATTATTTATATCCTTTTGCTTCCTGTACTTTTGTTATTTTCCTTTTTCTGCTTATTTTGCTTCTTAACTGTTATATATTACTACTATGTATATATATATATAATAAAATATAAAATAAATCTTCAGCCATTAATTATCAATCCACTGCATGGAGGCCTCCTCAACAAGTCGTGTTGAAGGAATGGACCATAATCTGCCACCCTGATCTAGTGCAGGTTGACAGATCGACCATATTTAGCGTTCAGGGGCTTGAACCTTAGTCTATTATGGAGTAGACTGGGGTTCAAATCCCTGAGTGCTAAATATGGTCAGTTACAATTGCCTTATACAGTGGGATTATGCCCTTCATATCTCTACAGGATAATGTTCAATGAATCATCAATAGGACACCATGGGCTTTTGTGGCTGCCTATATACACTGCTCAGAAAACTTCATATCTCTACACATTGTTACTCCCAGGTCACTTTCTTCTTCTGCTGTTTTTAATTCAACACCACCAAGTGTATAATTTTGGTGCTGCTTACTCCCCAAGTGTAAGACCTTGCATGTTGGTGCATTAAAACCTAGCTTGTCTGACTGATTCAAAATATTTCAAGTCATCCTGAAGGAGTGCTGCTTGGGACTGATCATTAACGACTTTACCAATCTTTACATCATTAATGATCAGTGCCAAGCAGCAAATTTTGACATTGCACCTTCTATCCCTTTGTGATGTCGTTTATGAAAATCAAAAACAACAATGCTCCAAGTACCAATCCTTGGGGGGGGGGGGGCTCACTTCTGGCATTACACCAATTTGGAGAGTATCCATTAATCACAACCTTCTGCCCTCCAATCATCCAGAAATTCATCTTAGAATCTTTTCAGTAATCCCAACATTTTCCCAACAACTTACAGAGTCAAACACCAAATGCTTTCCTAGAATCTGTGTAAACTATGCAAAAAATTGTTCCCTATATTCAGCTCATGAGTAACTGTGCCAAAATAGCTTACTAAGCTACCAAGACATAATTTTCCCTTAACAAAACCATCTTGTGTGTCCTTCAGAATGCTATATCTATCTAAATGTCCCTGGATTGCACTCTTAATCATTGCCTCAAAGGATTTTCTTACAACTGAAGGCAAACTAACCGAGCTGTAGTTATTGACTTCACTCTTAGAACCACCTTTATGTATTGGCAATGCATTTCCACTTCTCCAATCCAAAAGAAACTCACACAAGTCCAAAGATGCCCTCATAATTAACCTCAATGGTTCACTACACTCCCTGTCAGCCTCCCTCAAAATTACTGGGTATATGCCATCCTTAAGTGCCTTTATGCTTGAAAGTTTTTTCTAATAGTTATCTGTAAATCTTATACAAGGCTATGTGATATACAGTCAAATCTCGTTAATACAAAGTTCAAGGGACCTAAATTTTCATGTTTTGTAATAACAAGGTTTGTAACAGGCTCTTCCAAGTGTCAAGGTTTTACCCTTTTTTTTTTTTTTTTTTTTTTTTTTGTACACACTATTTACTAAGAATAATAATAACAGAAATAAATGAAAAAAAATTAATTTAAATTAATAAAATAATAAAAACAAAAGCTTTTTCTAAAAATACAGTAATAGTAATTAACACATTTTTTTAAAGATTTTATTTTATTTGAAATAAAAAAGCAATCAACAGAAATGAAAATACTGTACAGTATATATTTTACTATATAGAATGTTTTAGTATCACAGTAAAAAGAATTACAATCTTAATATAAAAGGAGACATACAAACCATTAACTTTTTAATAAATCAATCTAATTTAAAGAAAGAATTCAATTTTGTTTACATAGTTTTGTCCTATATGCAATAGTTGTTTCTTTATCAGTGTTACTGTAGGTCAACACATTCTCTAGTATGCTCAATGCATTTTAGCCATCTTTTTTAGATGGCAGTGTGTGTGTGTGTGTGTGTGTTGCTGGTAACAAAAACATGATCGTTTTGCTTGATACTCAGCAGCTCTTCTGGTGTTTGTATTACTGTGGTAGCAACTTCGTCATCCACCATAGCAAACTCTTCAAATTTGCCAACAAAATCCATATGCTCCTTCAAATTCCTTCATTCCTCAATATTGCTGTCACATTTGTCTGCTGGACCATGTTTTTCAATGATATTTCTCCAAAGCCACTCCTGAAGCGGTTCATTATAACGCTTGATGCATTACTGTCCCGAGCAATAACAACATTATGGATAGCATCCAAAACATTCCAATTAGGCTGCAAATTGTTCGCTCCTTCTACATTGAGGATCAAGTACCTTATCAGGCAGGTTATATATGCTCTCTTGAAGTTATAAATAATTCCTTCATCCAGTGGCTGCTTAAAACTGATGGTATTGGAAGGTAAAAACAACAGCTGTATATTTGTCAACTTAAATGTCTCAGCAGAATGTGCTGTACAATTTAGAATTGTCAAAATGTTCCTTTTTTTCTGAAGCCATTCTTCTGTCCATTTTTGATAACCAAGACTAAAAAAGTTTTGTTGTAAGCCAAGCACTTCTATTGCCCTCGTAATCACAGAGAAGTTGGTTAACTTCTTTAAAACATCTTGTCTTGGAAAACTTACCAATCACAATTGGGCATAGTTTTGTCCACTTTGATATCATATATTTCAGTGAGTCTTTGTTTACTTAGTTTTCTACCATGAAATGGCTCTCCTCGAATAGCAAATTATAAAATAAACCTGTCTCATCAAGATTAAAAATATCCTTCACCTCATATTTTTCAATGGACTATACAGAACACAACCACTTGTAGCCTTTTCTTTGTCAACTAATCCAGACTAGCCGCAAACATTTTGCAAAACCAAGTTATTCCTGTTTTTAAAACTTGGGAGACGGCCACTGCTGCATATGAAATCACTAATTCCACATTGCTGAGCTAGATAATTTGCTTTTTCTTGCAAAATCAGACATGATGTTGGCAAATTATGCACTCACGATTCAAAGTTGTTTCAAACACCCTGTGTTTTTCACCACAAATTCGTTTCCTGTTTTTTATCCTGCTCCAATGTCACGCAGTTCAGGGTTTTTTTTATGTTTATCAGTATTGTAGATAAAGTAGGTAAAGGGATGTATTCCTTTGCAGTGTCCATCTTCCCCATCCTATCATCCTCTTGTATAATCGTATAATTTCCAGGTTTAATTCCATCCGTTTACATTTTGTCGCCATAACACTGTTAGATGAGATTTAATGTAAACAAACTTTAAATTAATTTAAAGACACAAGTTCCAAAAAAGGCATCAGCTTGGATAAAATGGCACAAAAAATATATTATAATGTAGAAAATGGCTCTTTGAACTGGTGTGACAATTGTAACTGACCTTAATCCTGCAGAGAGGGAGAGAGTGTATGTAAACAACTTAGAAAAACTGTGTTTATTCTTTTGTTAATTTAACAGCTCATCCTTCTCAGTGATGTTTTTCAGAGTGCACTTATGTTGTAGCTACTGTAAACTGGTTTTGTTTACACAAAAGTAAATTCTAACAAGTCAGTGCCATCCTTCAGGAAGCAGGGAACTGGCTGGCCAGAGGCAATAATAGGGACAATAATCAGACAACTGTGCCAAGATTTGTATTAAACATACAAAATAACAATATTTGTTTCCCACAGGATGAAAACGAACTTTGTAATGCATATTAACCAAATTTTGTAATAAACGAATATACAGTGGATTCTGGTTATTTGGGCCACCAATTAATCGGGGCAGCCGTTTATTTGGAGCAAATCTTAAAAAACAGAAACCAATCGAGAAAATAACCAGGGTTTAGTTCGCTTAATTGGGACAGCATGCCGTTTAATCGGGGCAGGAGACCTTAGCACTGGAAATTACCCTATGATTGTCTCCCACAGTACCACGTGGTTCGGTCGAAATTCTAGAGGTCACAACCATAAAACAAAAACAATTAGCAGTCACCTGTTTATTGGGCTTTTCTGTTAGTCAAATCTATCATAAACGGACAATAAACTCGATCTTACTGAATTTACGATAATACCGACAGCTGGAATTCTGTGGGTTATTATGGTGAAATGAGTTTACACTTCCATGAAATCTTCAGTCATATAAAAAAATTAATTTTCAGATCTTCTCTTCATTCCTATTTTTAAAGCTTTGTAACTCGTTACTCCATTCTTACTTGTCACACTTGTGCGTATCGTGTTAATTGCAATTTGTGTGTGCCGTGTTCTTTGTTATTGATTACTTGTCTTTTTACTGTTTTTAAATTTTAACCCCTACCCACAAATGTCAGTGAACAGAAATGTCAGCTAGTTCGTATGTACATATTACAGTACATATTAATTATTCCGATTATCACGTATATTCTTCCAATTTTCACATATCATTTAATTTTTTAATTGGTAAGGTAATGAAGAGTAAATGTGTGCTTAATATATCTTTACTTTTATAGCCTGTGGATAATATTCCTCCTATTTTTGCTAATTAGAATCGCTGTTTAATAGAATTAAAATTCAATTCACAAATGTGATCACAATGACTGGGGCAGCGCTTACTACACATCATATAGTGAACGGTACTTTACTATGGTGAGTTTGTCGTAACGTGATTTGATTGTACAGTGAACTAATTGTAAGGGGGGGGGGGGTTACATTGTATTTTTAACTATTTACATGAAACTTCGGATAATTGGGGCAGCCCCTTAATCAGGCCAAAATGCACTAGTCCCGATGTGTCCCAAATAACCCGAATGGACGACTGTATTTACATAGAAAACCCTATCCTTTCACAAGGGGAATAGTATGTGCTTCATATAAACGAGTACTTTGTATAAACAGAGTTGTAACAAGATTTTACTGTATTAGCATAGCTGCCTGCTCTCCCTCTCACTGTTGTACTACAGTTTGTACCCATAGAATTTTGCCATCTTTTTTCAAAAACACCAGTTTTCTTTATGCAGAAAAAAAAACAACTAAACTATGTTGAAATTAGAATTTTTAAAAACATCTGAAACAGTCTGCTGTAATTTTAAAATTAGCTATAAAAGAAGGACGGGAAACTTTATTCTGTAGGTTTTTATTTTCAATAAAATGCATTGCAAACTTGGGTTAATGCTCTCTCTTTTTCTCTCTCTCTCTCTCTCTCTCTCTCTCTCTCTCAGTTTTTACAGATAAAGATTAATAAAAGAATTGAGTTTTTAGAGGCATTAAATTAAATATTATTTAATTTTAATTCATTATGTAATTGAAGTTGAGTAACCAGTTTGTCAACCAATAGTGATATTCAAAGAAAGAGTTCTTTGAACCAAATTAAAATGAATTGATTTTGCAAAAAAAAATCCAGTATCATTCAGTATCATTGAAACTGGAGTAGATTTTTTTCAATATCAATGAGCCATTAACCAAATCAACCAACCAATATCAATTCTTCCAGTGTCAGTACCTACTGGGCACTACTATGAAAGATGAAAAAAATTGGTGTACAGTAGGTCTTGGTCAGGATACTGACAAGTGACAGCAGAAACAGTTGTAGAATAGATGTGCGGAAATTTGCCTTTAGCCAGCGGGTAGTTGATAGCCTAAATAAATTCAAGGAAGAAAGAGAACTGTATAAACTTTTAGAAAGACAAATGGATTCATGAATTTTTTTTTTTTTTTTTTTTTTTTGCTGATGCTATATAAGCTTGCTTTCTTGAATCATATGCCTCTGCTAATTCTAATGCTAAGTGCACGAGGAAGCATGAAATATAATAAGCTATCCTAGATCAATCTTGTCACTTTAGTAATTCCTCATAGCAGTGCTGAATGTCAGAAAATATTCAACCAGGTGAACTTTCAGATTTGTTATTACCAAAAGTTCCAAAAGTAAAGCACTTTT
Source organism: Mastigoproctus giganteus (assembly GCF_048544385.1). NCBI lineage: Eukaryota > Metazoa > Arthropoda > Arachnida > Uropygi > Thelyphonidae > Mastigoproctus > Mastigoproctus giganteus. The sequence goes on along the minus strand of NC_143580.1, from coordinate 151,095,528 downwards.
GGAACTGCTCTTGATGGCCCAGAGTCTGAACAGCAGTGCCACTGTTAAAAAGAAAACACAGACTCAACATTTTGGAAGATGTCCAAAGTCTGCTACAGTATCTTTCTTGAACTAGCCATAATCAGTTGATGTTAAACAGACAATCCAAACACCCAAAGTGTATGAACAATCCTGTGGCTGTATTTTAATATAAAATGAGTGTTTTCCCATTGAAATCTAATTTCTAGCACAGTGCAGACTTAAAAAAACCTCCCACTCTTTACAGAAAATCTCCTTTTTCCCCCTGCCTACAAATACTTAATATCCAGTTCTTTGAAAGTTGGCAGTTGAGTATTAGCTCCATGTTCCATCTTAAGAACTGGGAATTTAAGTTTCTTAAATGGATTCTTATTGTATCAAAAGATATTGTTTGCTACGTTCAAAGATTTAGACCTGAAAGAATGTAATAATCAAGGATTGGTCAGACTAAATTTAAGTAGGCTTTGGAATTGCAAGCTTTCAAAGTGAATACATGAATTTTATATTAATAAAAATTCACATATGCACTAAAAGTGCTCTTTTATTCAATAACAGTACTCTTAAAAGTCATCTGTTAGAGTTCTCTCTCTCTCTCTCTCTCTCTCTCTCTCTCTCTCTCTCTCTCTCTCTCTCTCTCTCTCTCTCTCTCTAAGAATGAATAGAACACCAAAATCCAGCATCCCCCCCCCCCATCTTTTTCTTTCCCACTCTCTACTTGGATAGCAACACTTGGTCTTTATAAATTTAACTTAACACTTAAATTCATTTGGCAATTCACTTCTTTTCTATACTTTCATTGTTTGGTGATCATTAGACTTTCAGTTACCATGAGTAAATGCTTTTGTGTATACTCTATGTATTAATTCTGTTATCATTGTGTTGCACAAACTTTAAAATTTATCATTAGTTTGATTACATGTTAAGAAAATTACTTCTTAAAGCTTCTCCCTTATGAAATATTCATCATACATGCCCATAAACTTTCTTTATCATACAATCATTCCTTCACTGCAAGGTGAATAATTAACAAGATACTCTCTTTTGCAACAACAGTGTGATTGTATTAAAACAGCATGTAGTGAAAGAAAGCTCCCATCAAGCACACAGATTCAATGCAGTCAATTGCTCAAAATAAACATTGGAAAACATTGGAGTTCCCTTATGATTACACAAGTTGTGAAACTCATGGTTTCATGAATTTTGCTTATCACTAAAAGTCTCTTTAAGGTTTTAAGTGCTAACTATATGGTGACCATCAAAAAATTTAACTGAATTGAATGCTCTGTATCATTAGACCAAATACGAAAAACGAACATGTTGTAATGCTCGTTAAAAGATGAGAGGTTAACTTTAACTGGCAAAGATAATCTTTTTTAGTGCTTTACGCTCCTTTAATGCATTAATGAGCCCACTTTAATGAATTAGTGAGCCTGCTTTAATGCCTTTTTAGGTTTAACAGTATGTACTTAGATTTCGAAATTTAACAATTCATGCTTTAGAATTATTGTCCAGTTGTTCTACTAATATTCTGCTTCTCAGGGACTACTTGATTTCATGTGTCAAATAAATGATTTTACCACAGTGGTGATGATGAAATCATTTACTTAACCAAATTCAAAATTTATATGGAACCATCAGGAAAGAATAGTCTATTACGCATACTTCTGTTTTCCATTTACTCTTCAATAACTCTTAAAGTTATTGAATCCGTGCCTTTTCAAGTTTTTTAAAAGCAGTACATGGTTATACACTCAGTGATCACTGAATTGTCACCAATCCCATCCTTAAGGGACTATGATGCATAGGTCGCAGTATTAAAAAGGCTATAAAAGTAAAGATATAAAGCACAAATTTATGCTTTATTACACAATTAAATGATATGTGAAAATCGGAAGAATATTTTCCACAGGTTAGCAAAATAAAAATAAATTTATGCTTACATTCATAGCTTAATTAATATTGTAATATGTACATGCTAACTAATTGATATTTCTGTTCACTAACATTTTTTTTTTTTTTTTTTGTAAAATTTAAAACAGTAAAAAAGATAAGCAATCAATGCACAAATTGTAACTAACACGATATGTGCAAGTGGGATACGGAGTAACAAGTTTATGTAGTTTAAAAATTAGGAATGAAGAGAAGATTCTGAAAATTTATTTGTTTTTTATATGATTGAAGAGGAAGGGGAAACACGTTTCACTATAATAATGTAAAAAACCACAGAATTCCAGATATAGATATTATCGCGAATGCAATAAGATTGAGTTTACTACCTGTTTATAATAGATTGCACTAACAGAAAATCCCAATAAACCGAAAACTGCAAATTATTTTTATTGTTTTATGGTAGTAACCTCCCAAAATGTGCTTTAGAAAAATATCACAAAAGCATTCAAATTTGATTCTTATAACTGAACATATGATAACAATGAAAGTGTAGTGCATTTTAATGATTTGAATTGGTTTTCTGAAATTTTATTCTAGTAAAGGCGGTGATTCTACTAACCAGTGACCATGTTAAGAGGGCTTGGCTTACCAATGTCTCCGACTGGACCATGTGGTCCTTCCTCTCAACCAATAGCAGCCATTGTAAACATATTGGCCACGTGTTCTGTTTTTGCATCCTTTAGTTTAAAGTTCTTTCTTTGTGTTGTGCTTTAATTAATATATTAGTTTTAATCAATATGTACAATTTCCATTATAAAAATATTTAGAGAGATAAATAGCTTAGTTATATAGTGAAAAATTCCAAAGTCTTGGAATGAATTACCAAAAACAATGTTATTCGGTTCACATTGCAATATTTTCATAATATGGTGTCTCTGGAATGGATTAATATCGTAAAGTGAGGGTCCACTGTATATTTGAGGAATAATTAATGCAATAGAATAAATCCAAAGCTAAAAGGTTTACTCAGTCATATTTTATTGAACTTTTTCCTGTCCTAATCATATTTTGATCACTTCTGAAAAGCTTATAAAAAATATTTACATGCTAAATTTAATTTAAATTTATATAGAATAATGGATTAATGGTTTTTATATTTGGACAGTTTCATTCGTCTGACCACAGAATATTTATTCTGAAAATATTCTAACATTTTCATTACATATATAGAATAGTAAATAAAAAGCCCTAATTTTTCTGGTCTTGAAATCGAAATTTTTGATATAACAATTGCCACTGATTGTAACAAGATCTGTTAAGCAAGTCATCATTCCTCTCTTTAAACTCTTAAAATGAAAGTTTTAAGCAAAGAAAATTGTATAAATAATTAGGTCCCCCCTCCCCATTTGAAATTCCACATTAATAATATTTTTACACATTTTATATTTCCTCAGACTGGTGTACTTTTCAATAACATCCTTTCTGTACAATAGCACATGCAGAATTCTTTGATTCCATAAATTAATTTATTAAATATTTTAGCCCACCTTTTCTAATAAGATCACAGTTATTTTATTCATATCAAATATTTCATCTTTAAATGACTTATCAATTAAATGTTTTTCAAGCATTTAAGGGGAAAAAAAAAAAAAAAACCACTTCCACTTCACCCCTCTGTTCGTTCAAAATACCTGTCCAGCTGAGCCTTAAACTTATTTAGGCTATCAACTTCCACGACAAGGGATGGAAGTCTGTTCCACCAGATGTTTCCCATGTGTAGTACTTGACAAATGTAAAGTACTACACATGGGAAACAGCAACCCCAGAGCAACGTATCAACTCTGTGGTACTACACTGACAGTGGTAGAGAATGAAAGGGACCTGGGGGTGGTTGTGCAGGCAGATATGAAGTTCTCTGAGCAGTGCAGACGGGCTGCAAGAGTAGCTCATGGTGTCTTATCAATGATATATAGGAATTTTTCTAGCAGGGATAAGGAGGTGATTATTCCCTTGTATAAGGCAATGGTCAGGCCATACCTAGAGTACTGTATACAGGTCTGGAGGCCTCATTTCAAGAAGGATGTAGAGCTGCTGGAACGAGTACAGAGAAGGGCAACAAGATTAGTGAATGGAACAAAGGGGTGCTCTTACGAAGAAAGGCTTAAGTTTTGCAAATTACAGTGTCTGGAGACTAGGCACCAGCGAGGTGATCTGATAGAGGTGTATAAAGCCTTGAATGGTTGAGCATGCTCAATGCTGATGGGATTCTTCCTCTCGCTCAGAATAATCACCTGAGAGGGTATAAATTCAAATTGAGGAAAGACAGATGTAGGATAGACATGCGGAAATTTGCCTTTAGCCAGCGGGTGGTTGGTTGGTGGAACAGACTTCCATCCCTTGTCGTGGAAGTTGATAGCCTAAATAAGTTTAAGGCTCAGCTGGACAGGTATTTTGAACGAACAGAGGGGTGAAGTGGAAGTAGTTTTTTTTTTTTTTGGCTGATGCTGCATAAGCTTGCTTTCTTGCATCAAATGCCTCTGCTAATGCAAAAAAAATTTTGTGTGTAAATCAGCAATTTGATCATTGTGATGCACATAACTCATCTATATTGTGATGTGAAAGTACACGTCATTTAATTTTGATTCAGAAACTACATAAAAATTTGCAGCTTTTCTTTGAAGTATTGACGTCATTTTTAATTGGACATGTGGTTCTTTCAATACTTCAAAAAATTTTAATACTCAGTCACTCCTTTGGTATAAACTTCATCACGTTTATATCAAATAACTTTATTTGTTGCATCTTATAAAGGACAAAAATTACAAAGCTCAACAAACTGTTAACGAAAATAACATCACCTCCTTGAGCTAGAGTGACATTGCAGTGCAGATTTCCCCACCCCACAGTGCAAATTGCCAAATTGTTCCTGAGAAATGCCGCGAATACTGAGTTATGGCTCCCATAGTAATAAAGGAGTTCCGTTGCAAAGTATGAAATATATAAGAAAAACTAGTCTAAAATTTTGTCTATGTATGTATTATATGTACCTTCATAATATGACTATGACAGTACATAATATGACTATGACAGTTCATAATATGACAGTACATAGTGAAATGCAAGCATATGGCATCGAAATGAAAATAAGAAACAATTTAATATTAAATGTAATATTTATTAGAAATTTCAAACAAATCTTTTAAACCAGCACCTTTGCTAGCTAAACAACTTATCCCATCAGTGTTATCACCTGTTTCACTAAAGTGTTGATAAAGGAGTTTTGCTTTTGCAAGAATGATGAGTGAACTTAACGGAATTTTATTTTGAGTTCGTCCACAGATTTAAAGCTTTTTCCATTTTTTTCTAATTTACATCACGAGTTATAGAGCAAATTTTTGAAGCAATTAGCGCATTTTCACGGACACTACGGCGGATTTTTTCTTCTGATTTCTTGATTGATCGTACCGTTGACTCATTGATTTTATAATGTTTTGCCACTGAGGAGACACTTTCACCATTAGAAATTTTGTCTAATAACTCAATTTTATTCGCTGATGTCATCTTCTTTGATCTCTTCACATTTCCCTTGTTATTCGTAGCCATATTTTTGTACAGGTTAGAAAGAACTTGTCCACAATAAAGTCACTTTCTTCCATTAACACACTCGAAAAAGTCTGTTTTTCGAGTGTGTTAATGGAAGAAAGTCAGTGCATAGCACATGCTTCTTGGTTAGACCGGGGTTCGGGCCTGTGACCACCAGATACGGAGGATGCGGAAAGTCAGGGAATGACCACCGCATATCCCCGGAGCAATATGGCCTTAGTTGCTAATGCTCCTAAAAACCAAATAACAAACAACAAGCAAACTTCCATGGCAAGCGCATAACACATACTGAACAAGGATTAGTGTGAAACATCCACGCTCGCGATTTTGTCACCCCTCTCCCCCCACCCACTGAGCACTGTTTTGACCAGGAAAGATAATTCTAGCCATGCCCGTGTTTTTTTATGGTGGAAAATGTTCATGGCGCTTTAAAATTCTCATTTTTTAGGTTTCATTTTATATTAAATCAGCGACCGCGAATAGCGGGGGTTTACTGTATTTGCTTTTACTGCTTTATCGTACATGATTCAATTCAATTTGATTTGGATTGTCTTGTAAACACACCGGAGTTCCTAACGGGTAGTGACCCATATAATTTGAGTTTTGACCATCTTGTTTCAAAATAGCATATCAAAATATAAAGACACCTTTCATTGTATCCTGAGCTAGAAAATTCTATTGGAATCACTTTAAACCCCAAAGTTCTAAGTTGGTCATGTTTATAATTCAAGTGGTAATGATCTTGAAGGAAAGTATTTGCCAAACTTATCAATGGATAAATGATAAACTGTCTGATAGCCAGTGTATTGGAACATGACAAATATTATGGTAATTCACATGATATTTAGTTTTTTTTATGATAAAAAAAAAAAAACTGAAATTTTATCTTAACAGTAGTTAATCCAGAATGTGTACCCAAAGTTAACATATATAAAATTTAATTTTTTTTATTTTTTTATGCAGGTATATGTCAAATATTGCACTTTTAATGGGAAAATGTTTTCCTTCAAAACAGTTTCCAGGTAAGTGAGGTTTTATAGAATCTAGTAATAATGCTGTGTAGCAAAAAAAAAAAAAAAAAAAAATTTTGTGTATATACTTTAAATGCTGAATCCAACAGGATCATTGGATTTTCTCTAGTATCATGATTTTGACAGAGATTAAAGGTTTTATGTTTTTGTTGTTTATATTTATATAACTGACCAACACTGTGATATATAAGAGCCTGTGTTACTCATAACATTTTGCATGGCTACCAAAAGATGTAAATCTCTTGACTTGTTTTGCTATCTTCATGGATATTATTCCAAAGCAGGACTACACTGAGATTTGTAGTCCACATGAAGCTTACGGCTGATTGGAACAAGTTGCAGACAACTACTTTCTGCTATGGTATTTGCAGGTCATCATTAGTGGGATGGTTTCTGTGTTGGTCATAAGTTATACATTTTGCTATACCTTGAATTTTAAAAGAGCCCAGAAACCACCATGACAGTTGCTACTTTTGTATGGTGGATATATAAAAGTTTAAAAATTCTGCAGATCAAAAAGCTATAGTGTATCCAAGCATATACCGTCCTCTGTTGTTCTGATGCCACACAGTAAAGACATGCCAATTTCCAATCCACCTTTCAGAGAAGAGTCTTTAGAATTGGATGATAAATCTTATGATCAGGATAATTGGGATTACCCCTCAGAAGCTTGTTCAAGAAAAGTGTCATATTTCCCTAATCAGCAAGAATTGTATGACTTGAGTTTAACCAAACCCAGGAATTGGATGAGGGACTTAGATTTAACCAAACCAGTCCAAATGTCCTTACATCTCACTTAAAAGTGGATTCTACCACACAAAAAAGGTTTTCACTTATGGACATTTTTACTTTGTTATAGAATCTGTGTGCATTGTTTTTATTTTACTGGTCTTTATGAAGCAATTGATATTAGTAACAATCCAGAAGGGTTGTGTCTTTTCGTAGACAGTTCAAGTAAAGGTTTGAAAGCTGTGTTTTTTCACAGTGGAAATACACTTGATTCCTGTTTGTGCACTCTGTTTTTATTAAAGAAGACTATGTAAATGTGAAGCATGCACTAGAGAAGATAAAGTATGACCAGTTTAAGTGGGTGTATGTGGGGACTTTGAGTTTCTGAGGTTCCTTTTGTGTTTGTGAAGTAGTTTCGTTAAGTTCCTTGTTTTCTCTGCTTCTGGGATAGCGGGGTAATGGATCAACAACACAGAAGAGAATTATCTACTAGAATTGAGTTACAGTCCCTTTCTTTCTAAGGAATGAAGTTTTACTTCTCACTCCATATTTGGTCAAACAAATTGTTAGAGCACTGGATCCTTAAGATTGGCACCTTCAAGCATATACAGTGTTTCAAAATTGTAATGTAAAAGTGAAAGGTAGCATATCTTTTCTACACAAGTTAAGTTTAAGTTGGTTATTTTTTCTTCCAGTTTACAAGAACTGGAAGAAAAATGACTGGTGCTGAGTGAAATGTCTGGCAGTTGTTTTGTCTTGGATGCAATGTCAATCAAGCTCCATTATTGCACTCCTATTGGTTTTATTATTTTATTTTATATTTTTAATAAGCCAAATTTGGGTAATGTTCTGGAGGACATTATAAAAGACAGATATTCAAGTGTACATTTTAAGAATTTTTTTGATTAACCTGTGGAGGGTTTCTATCTTTTTTTTTTTTTTTTTTTGTTCTCTATTCTGTAGCGAAGTATAACTTTGTTCTTAAATCTGATATAGTATTATTACATATTTACTTTTCTCTCATTTCTGGGCAAACCATTGATGCTACAAAAAAATTAAGGTCATATTCAGAGTCAGCATACCTAAATTCATAAAGAAACACCAAGAAATACACATAAACAGTAAAGGTGCCTCCGTAGCCAGGTGGGAAGGAGCAGCAGTATGTAGCACGCGCTTCTTGATTAGACCGGGGTTCAAGCCCGTCACCACCAAATACGGAGGATGCGGAAAGGTAAGGGAATGACCGCCGCATATCGCGGAGCAGTATGGCCTTAGTTGCTAATGCTCCTAAAAACCAAATAACAAACATAAACAGTAAATTTGTTATATAGTATTATAGAATGGCTTTGCTCACCCATTTTTCCACTTAATTATTTATTTTATGTTGTAGTGGGTATATCTCGCTATCTGAAGTTTGTTAGTGAATTGGGGTTTGATGAAGAACCAGACTATAACAAGATTAGAAACATTTTAAAATCATCACTGAAAGAAGCTGGCTACAGAGATGATGGTAAACTTGTATACACTAACCAAGGAAGTTCCTCACGTTTGAAAAGCTCTTTACCTAGTAAGGTATGTAATAATTATTAATTAAAATTGCTTAAATATTTAAATGTTGTATGTATAGAGGTATGGGGACAAGCTTAGGGTATGAAGGTTGCTGGTTTTTAGAATTTTGCAGTATTTGGGTCCCTGTATCACATCCCTGGGATTAAACAGAAAATGCGATTTCAGGAAAATGGAGATGAAATGGTAATGTTATTTAGTAATTGCAAATTAATTTTCAAGGATAATACCATGTTCCATATATTCAGTTCTTTTATTTGAGTTTAGACTTTGTGAAATATAAAGTAAACAGAAAAGACTAGCTTAGTCATGCCCCAGCCATTAACCTTTTCTTTTTCAAGTCACATCATCAGCAGAGAAGGTGGCATAAATACTCCTCCTTTTTTGGCCATGCGAACAGAGGCAAAATATACACTCTGAGATTGAATGGGTTGTGCATTTCCACAAGAAATGTATGACCCATTGCCGCTACACTGGTAGCTCAGCTGAAGATATGTTGTCCAAAGTATGCAAAGTTCCTGCACTATGAGGTCCATTTTAAACTTGAGATTCCCCTTTTACATACAGATTCTTGATTGTTCCGACTTAATTCTTTTGAAAAACTCTTTTGCTCTTAAAAATAGCAAAGCTTTCAGGTCAAATGACATTTTTATGATGCAAACTGTTCAAAGAAATAAAGACAACTTTTACTCTTTTAAACTAAGTCCTTAATAGCAAGAGGAAACTGTACAAGTAAAGCTGGAAAGCATGGAATTGGTGATGGAAAAATTTTCAGGCCTAAAGGAAAATAAGGCTCTTGGAGTTGACAGCATATGTCCAGTAATTTTGAAGGATGGCAGAAAAAGAGTGCATTGAACCATTAAGGTTAATTGGTCCTTGAGGTTGTCACAGACATTCTCTCAGATATGCCAAACAAGCTGTATTTGCTACCTGGGAGTCTAAAACGCTGAGGGAACTGATGGAGCTGCACTCGGGTGACACTCAAGTCAAGTGGACCCAGTTTCGGCGAAGTCCGGGCGGTCTGTGACAGCCAAATCTTCTGCTTGCACCTACACAATGGTGGGACAAGAATACCAGACAATCCTTACCATACAGCCAACACACTTGATCTTTTTCTCTCAAACAACCCTTCTAAGCACACGGTTGAAGTGAATGGTCCTTTAGACACATCACAACTTGGTGATTGTCTCTTCTCCAATGGAACCTTTATCTCATTGCTAATCCCAACCTCATGTTTGGCATTACAAGGATGCAAAATGGGATGACCTGCGAGATTTCTTTTCTTCTTTTCCTTGGTCAGATTACTGTTTCAAAACTTCCGATGTCAGCTTTTGCTCAGATCGTGCCAGTGAAATTATTCTTCTAGGAATGGAATCCTTTATTCCACACTCCACTTTAAAATCTCATCCTTTATCTAAACCTTGGTTTTTCCAATAAATGTGCTAAGGCTGTTCAAGAGAAGATTGTTGCATATCGTAATTGACTTGTTTCCAATTCTTCAGTTTCATTTTCTGCCTACACCAAAGCTCACAACAATTGTAAAGCAGATATTAATCAGTCCAAACTAGATTTTGAACAGGCTAAAAGCAGAAAACTTGCTTCTTGCCCTAATGGTAGCCGCGCATTCTGGTCTCTTGCCAAAGTTGTTGGCTGCAACTTTTGCCCAACTCTGCTCCCACCTCTGTCAAAACCAGATGGTTCTGTTGTCACTTCAGCCAAGAATAAAGCTGACCTGCTAGCATCCCATTTTTCTTCCAACTCATGTATTAATGATCTTGTTAAAACACCTCCCAACACACTCCATTCAATGCCTCCTGTGGTCTTCCTTCAAAAGGAAGTCAGAAGGATTTTGACAAAACTTGATGCTCAGAAAGCTACAGGTCCTGATGGTATTTCTCCACTTGTTCTCAAAACCTGTGCTCCTGAACTTACTCCTGTTCTTTGTTGCCATTTTTCACTTTCTTGTTCCGGGGGTCTTTTTCCTTCTACTTGGAAATTTGCTCATATCCAACCAGTTCCTAAAAAGGGTGACAAATCCCTACCATCCAATTATCGTCCCATTGCAATTACTTCTACTCTTTCTAAAGTAATGGAGAAATCAGTTAACTGCCAACTCTTAAACTACCTATAAACCTTCTGTCTGATCAACGATCGCCAGTATGGATTCCGTCAATGTCAATTCACTGGTGATATTCTGGCTTATGTTACCCATTTATGGACAAATTCGATGGAAAAGTTCGGTGAAACACAAGCAGTTGCTCTTGACATCTCAAAGGCTTTCGATCGAGTTTGGCATAAACGTCTTCCAAACAAGCTTCCATCTTATGGTTTGCCAACTGTGTTTTTTAATTGGTTATCCAGTTTTCTCTCTGATTGCTCACTGAGGTTGATGGTAGATGGCTCTCTGTCTTCTAACTTTTCCACTAATGCTGGTGTCCCCAAGGTTCAGTTCTTTTCCCCCACTCTTTTCCTCTAGTATATTAATGACCTTCCATTAACTGGAAATGTTATCCATATTTTGCCGATGATATCAAATTGCATTCCACTTTCCAGTTTGAGAAACCTTGCTCTGTTCAATCAGCTTTAACTTCTCAAATATCCGCTACCAATTCCTTAAATGTCGATCTCCAGTAGGGCAAAGGCAATTTATTTGATTTCAATCCTTCTAAAACTCAGTTTTGTTTTATATCTTGCAAAAAAAATTCTTCTGTTCCTGTGCTTATCTTTGGTGACACTGATTTCTAGGCAAGATGATATATCTCTTTTGGGGATTGCCGAGTTGTAACCTCTCTTGGCACAAACGCATTACAAATATTGCTTCCTCTACATCAAAAAAACTTGGTTTTCTCTTTTGCTCTCGGCATTACTTTTCTTCCAAACAGCTTTTCACTCTGTACAAATCGCAAATCTGCCCTACCATGGAATATTGTTCCCACATCTGGGGTGGTGCCTCCAAAACCTCTTTCAGGCTTCTAGATTCCGTTCAGAAGAGGGCCTATGGAATCTAGAAGCCTGACTCATCTCTAACAGAGTCTCTACACTCGCTGTCTCGTGGATGCACTGTTTCTGCTGCATGCCTTTTCTACAAGTATTCAAAGTATTTTATTATTTTGGCGGGCTCCAGGGTTTCCCCTATTCGCCGCTGAAAGTAATCTATACATTGTGTACAGTTTACAATGATTAATTATACATGAAAAGTACATTGATTAATTATACATGAAAAGTACAATGATTAATTATACATGAAAAGACTATTTACAGTGATGGTACATAAAAGACTATATACAATGATGGTACATAAAAGACTATATACAATGATGGTACATAAAAAGACTATATACAGTGATGATACAGTGAAATGCTGGGCTTCGGAGTCCAGCAGACTGATCAATACATCAGGTAAGAGTAATCCAAAGAAACAGTTTAGCATTTTACTGAACCTCAGGAGCAAGAATTCTTTTTCTCCGTTTAAACAATTTCTCTGCATAGGTGGAGAAGGCGGTATAATATTCAGAACAGTTAACCAATTTCGGCAGTTCGGAGCAGTCAAATACATTTGTGAGAAGTTGAAAGTCTAGTCTTAAATCATCGTACAGAGGACAATGAAAGACGAGATGCTCAACAGTTTCTTGAGCACCACAACTACAGAGAGGAATGTTACTTAATCCTAGTGAGAACAATTTAAAGTTAAGACTGCCATGACCGGTATATAAAAACATAACGTATAAACCAGCATTGAACCAGTCCATTTTCTTGTCGTAATCAACAACCTCGGGAAAAAACTTAAAGGTCTCCCTACCTAAAGTAGAGGTGGACCGGGTATTTTGCCATGCTCTACAACATTCATTTCTCATTCTTTTAATGTCTACATTTTCTTGCAAGTCAGTATTATATGTTATACCTTTTACAATCGCAGGAACATTTTTTTCTTCTACAATATAAAAGATAGTGTAACATTACTTCATATTGGATTGGCAGTCGATGACTGAGGACCTGGAGAGCAGCTGTAGAGACAGTTCGAAGGGGTAAGATATTTTTGAACAAGGGAGTTACCGATTCTGTATCCCCAGGCCCCAGCCGCATAACACACAATTGGTATAAATATACAAGAGTATTATAATTTAATGGAAGATTTCTTTACACCAAAAGTACTCCTGGTAATCTTAATACAGATACTTCCATGGGCACTGTTCTTCTGAATTGGCTTCTATAATTCCCACTCTCTCTCTTTCAAAACAGTCCAAACACCTGCCACCGCCAGCCACCATTAATTTACTGTCCAACTTCAAACTCAGAACCAACTTTTAATCTTCCTGGTTTATTCGTTCAACTGCCGTTTTCTGAAACAACCTTCCTTCATTCCTATTTCTGAAAATTAGTCTACAGAAGTTCAAATCTAATGTCAACAAATATCTTCTTTCAGCTTTTCAACCTCCAAATCAAGCACGGTACTAAGTACTATATGTTCTAATATGTCTCGTGTTTGGGGTTTTCATTTAAAAAAAAAATTGTGGGGGGGAGAAATTACCTTGGATTGGAGAAGTGCCAGGGTTTCATCAATGCATAAAAGTGGGTAACTATCAACTAGTTAGTCTGACTTCAACAGTAAGGAAAATCATGGAATCAGTGATCAAGAATGCAGTATAAGAAAATTTGGATAGATATGGAATTCTGAAGGAAACAGCATGGTTTTGTAAAGAGAAAATGATATTTAACCTGGTAAGCTAGTTTGAGAATGTCACTCATGAGCTGGATGTAGGAAATAGTTTCTGTGTTTGCTTGGATTTTGGCAAATCATTCAACAGTTTTTCATGAGAGGTTACTCCATAAGTGGACTTTTTTTATCATTAAAAAAAAATACAATTCACAACTGGTGTACAGTAGCACTATGCAAATCTTATGTTACATGCTTACAATGTGATTATGTTAGTGTGATTGTTTACTGAGTAAAACATTTTGCAACAAAATTTAAACATGCATTCAAAAAAAGAAAAAGAAAAATCATGTTTGTGTTGAAATCAGGGTAACAGTAGCTTAACAAAAAAAAAAATATCTTTCTTTAGCTTATAATAAATAGTATCATCAGTAATTCAAAATATTAAATTTTGATTTTGAATTTCTACATTTTCTAGCAGTATCAAGAAACAAACAAGTTTTGACAGTCTATCAATCCTTTCTGCTTCTGCTTGAGTGTCAGTTTTCATTAGCTCACCCGTTTGTTCAGGAGTGAATAAATCAGCAGGAAACAATAAGATGCAGTGGTGTATTCCTCTGCTTCTTGCACCATTATATAGTTCTGCTGTGAATCTGCACTATAATGAGATGTAAATTCCGAATTCTCCAATTTTCTTTTTTGTTTTAAATTTTGATGACTTCCCTTATACTGGATATATCTTCATTGTGTTCCCCAATAATAGTTTCCCCCATAATTGGATGGTCTGCACAAATTTGAATTAGAAGTATCTAATTCAAATTTGTGCAATTCTACAAACCAGTTCAAGATTCTTTTATTATGTTGTTCATTTTCATAATGCACAAGGCAATTAAGAAGATAATAATAATGATTAGTCAAACGTCTTAATTGCCTAAGTGGATACATAATAACAAGCACCTTTTTGGGTGGAATATGATTTCTCATTTAATTTCCTACTGAGGTAAGCATTGGGTTTCAGTTCTCCTTGGAGAGCTTCTTCATTCCAAGACAACTCCTGTTTCTTGCCAGATGGGTCCATGATACTAACCTTTGTTTTTAATACTAACCTTTGATAGTAGGGAGAAAGATGGTGCCACCAAAAAATAGGGGATGATGAGTTTCAGTAGTATGTATACAATGTATTTAGGAAAGATAGGGCAGATAGAAGGGGTTGTGGGGTCATGCTTTTTATCAAAAGCAGCCTGAACATGACAAAAGCTTTCCCCGGGTTCAGATGTTTCACATACTAGTATAGAATCTGTATGGCATGAGATAGTTGCAAGCAATGGTATATTGAGAGTGGGAGTGTGCTCTACATGCAAATTGAATGGGCAGGTAAGCGTGAATGTCTTATTATGGGTAAGTTTAATTTGCTTCTAATTGATTGGAGCAAATGGGAAGGAAACTCCACTTAGGGGACAAAAAAATTTTAAATCAACTAGATGATTTTTATTTGTACCAGCTTGTCAGGGAAAGTTCTAGGGTAAAAAAATATTCTAGACCTGATCATTATCCATGAACGTGACATAATAGGGAAGGCAAAGGAATGGGTTATAATTTCAGAAAAGGAAATTACTATGCCTTAAGGTGCTACATGGCCTCTATTAACTGGGTACTTATTGCACAGAGTGAATACAATTGAATTATGACAAAACCTCATGCCAGGGCAGGGAAAAGGAGGTGATTGTCCCTCTGTATAAGGCAGTGGTCAGGCCACGCCTTGAGTACTGCGTACAGGGCTGGAGGTCTCATTTTAGGAAGGATGTAGATTTACTTGAGCGTGTACAGAGAAGGGCAACAAGATTGATGAGGGGAATGAAGGGATCCTCTTACCAAGAGAGGCTTAAAATCTGCAAATTGCAGTGGCTGGAGACTAGGCACCTGCGCAGTGATCTGATTGAGGTGTATAAGGCCTTGAATGGATTGAGCATGCTGAATTCTGATGGGATCCTTCCACTTGTTCAGATTACGAACCTAAGGGGGCATAAATTCAAATTAAGGAAAGACAGATGTAGAATAGATATGCGGAGATTTGCCTTTAGCCAGCGGGTGGTTAATTGCTGGAACAAACTTCCATCTGTCATTGTGGAAGTTGATTGGTTAAATAAATTTAAGGAGGAACTGGACAGGCATTCGGAGGGAATGGCGTGATTTTTTTTTTTTTTTTTTTGTCTGATGCTGCATAAGCTCATACACTTGCTTTCTTGCATCACATGCCACTACTACTACTACCTTTAAAACATTAATTGCAGAAGCCTTGAATGTATATATATGATTAAAAAAATGCTCCACAAGGAGGATTCCAAGTTAAATGAATAATGAAGTTGCCAGATTACTTGAGCAGCAAAAGTTGCCAGATTACTTGAGCAGCTTGGAAAAGTAACAGAGCAATAAAACATACTAAAGCCTATAACAGCTACAAAATGATCTGTAATAGTGCCACAGAAAAGGTTAGGCTGGCAAAGGCAGATTATGAGAAATCGCTTGCAAAGAAAGCAAAGAGTAGGGATAAGAAATTCTTCACATATATAAATGCAAAGAAGAAGAGAAAGACAAACCGGATCGGACTGTTATGTAATGGATGTGGGATAGTATTAGATACCCTAGCTGATGTTCCAGATGAACTCAACAGTTACTTTACATCTATATTTACAGAAGAAAAAACCTTTATGTCAAAGAGAAATTATGGGAGTGAAGCTGAAAAATATGTAATTAATGATATTGAAATTTTACGTGATTATTTAATGAAAAAACTTTCTAGCCTACAAGCCAGTAAAGCTCCTGGGGTTGATGGCATATACCCTGTAATCTTAAATGAGTGCATTGACCCATTGAGGCTAATTATGAGAGCATCACTGAACTCCGGAGTGATTCCATTGGATTGGAAAAGTGTCACTGTATCTCCAGTACATAAGGGCGTTTCTGAGAGTGAAGTGGGAAATTACCAACCAGTCAGTCTAACTTCAGTAGTAGGGAAAATCATGGAGGCAGTGATCAAGAGTGTAATTCAGCATCATTTAGATAGAAATGGAATTCTGAAGGATACTCAGCATGGTTTTGAAAAGGGAAAATCACATTTAACTATTCTGGTTAGCTATTTTGACAAGATCACCCCAAGGATCAATATTAGGTTGTTTTTGATTTTCATAAATTACATTGATGAAGGGATAGAGGGTGCGATGTCAAAATTGGTAGAGTAGTTAATGATCACCTCCAAGCAGGGCTTCTTCAGAGTGATTGAGTTAGGGATGGTCAGAAAATTGGCAGCTATGCTTTAATCCTGCAATTTGAGGTTACTGTTCCCCAGGTGTAAGGTATTGCACCTGGGTAACAATAACCCCAAAATAACTTATGCACTGGGTGGAGTTGAACCAGAGCTAGTAGTGGAGGAAAGGGGCTTGGGTGTTACAATATGGTCAGACATTATGTTCTCCGAGAATTGTAGACAGGTTGTTTGATTTTTTTTTTTAGGAGCATTAGCAACTAAGGCCATATTGCTACAGGAAATGCGGTGGTCATTCCCTGACCTTTCGCATCCTCCGTATTTGGTGGTGATGGGCTCTAACCCCGGTCTAATCAAGAAGCGTGTGCTACGCACTGCTGCTCCTTCCCACCTGGCTACAGAGGCGCCTTAGACAGGTTGTAAGGAAGGCCAATGGTGTCCTATCAATAATTTATCAGACAATTGCTAGTAGAGATGAGGATTCCATAATCCCAATATATGAGGGTGGTTCAATAAAGAATTGCCCTCACCTACTTCCACATAGCACAGAGTCGTGATATTTTGTGTGTAGCATCATACATATCTCTGTATTATTAAAGGTGTAAAATTTCAGCCCTTGCAAGTCAGTAATATATGATGTGACGAAGTAGCATCATGGACAAAGTCGAAGCCAGAGCTGTAATCCAGTATCTGTTCTTGAAGGGGAAATCTCCTAAAGAAATCCACAAGGAGATGACTGCTGTATATAAGAATGAAGCCCCATCCTATGGCATTGGGAAACACTAGCATAGACAGTTTAGGTGTGGTTGGACATCGGTAGAATTTGAGCCCATTCCAGGTCGTCCCCATTCAGCCATTGATGACAGCACAATCAGAAAAGTGGAGTCGGTTAATCATGGAAGATCACCAGATATCTCTCCGCGAATTGTGCCAGGAGGTGAAGATTAGTATGGGCTCTGTTGAAACAGTCCTTCAAGACCAATTCCATTTACGGAAATTGAATGCAAAATGGATTCCCAGATTGTGGACTGGTTTCCAGAAGACTGATCGACAACAGAAATCACGAGTTGTTAGCTTTGTGCCAAAAAAATGAGGAAGACTTTTTCTCTCATCTAATCACTCAAGATGAAAGTTGGATAAACCATTTCGACCCTGAAAGTAAAAAGAAGTCCATGGAATGGCGACATCCCAGGAGGTGAAGATTAGTATGGGCTCTGTTGAAACAGTCCTTCAAGACCAACTCCATTTACAGAAATTGAATGCAAAATGGATTCCCAGATTGTGGACTGGTTTCCAGAAGACTGATCGACAACAGAAATCACGAATTGTTAGCTTCGTGCCAAAAAAATGAGGAAGACTTTTTCTCTCATCTAATCACTCAAGATGAAAGTTGGATAAACCATTTCGACCCTGAAAGTAAAAAGAAGTCCATGGAATGGCGACATCCCAGGAGGTGAAGATTAGTATGGGCTCTGTTGAAACAGTCCTTCAAGACCAACTCCATTTACAGAAATTGAATGCAAAATGGATTCCCAGATTGTGGACTGGTTTCCAGAAGACTGATCGACAACAGAAATCACGAGTTGTTAGCTTCATGCCAAAAAAATGAGGAAGACTTTTTCTCTCATCTAATCACTCAAGATGAAAGTTGGATAAACCATTTCGACCCTGAAAGTAAAAAGAAGTCCATGGAATGGCGACATCATGGTTTCTCCCCCCCCCCCAAGAAGGCAAGGGTCCAAGTGTCAACAGGAAAGGTCTTGCTGGCAGTGTTTTGGGATGAGAAAGGTGTAATAATGACTGATTCCTACCGAAAGGTAGAACAATTACAGGTGCCTATTATGCCAACTTACTCACAAAATTACGGGAGAAAATCAAAACATGTAGGTGTGGTATGCTGTCCAAAGGTGTGAGAATGCTTCAAGATAATGCCCCAGTTCACACTTCTGAAATTGCAACAACACAAGTGGCCATTTGTGGATAAGAAATACTGCCCCATCCAGCCTACTCACCCAATCTTGGACCATCGGACTTCTTCTTGTTTCCTTTCCTCAAATCATTTCTTCGGGGGGGGGACCCACTTCCCTGATGACGAGACACTCATTTCTGCAACAGAGTCACGGTTCAAAGACCAACCTCACCACTTCTACAAAAACAGTATCCATAGGTTCATCCATCGATGGGAAAAATGTATAAATCTGCATGGTGGCTATGTAGAGAAGGACTAAAACTTGTGCCAATATGATGCAAGAAAGCAAGCTTATACAGCATCAGCCCAAAAAAAAAAAACCACTCCCCATTTAAAAAGTTTGTCCAGTTTTTCCTTGAATTTTTTTAAGCTATCAACTTCCACAACAACAGATGGGAGTGTGTTCCAGTAATCAACTACTCGCCGACTAAAGGCAAATTTCTGCATGTCTATTCTGTAACAGTCTTTCCTCAATTTGAATTTATTCCCTACTAAGTGTATAATCTGAGCATGAGGAAGAATCCCATCAGCATTGAGCTTGCTCAATCTATTCAAAGCCATAAACACCTCAATGAGATCACCTCACAGGCACCTAGTCTCCAGACACTGCAATTTGCAGAACTGAAGCTCTTTCATGGTAAGAGCACCCCTTTGTTGGCAGGCTTCCTAAAATGAGGCTATGCAGTACTCAAGGTGTAGCCTGACCATTGCCTTATAGAAAGTGACAAAGCCCCATGAGCTGTCCTGGCAGCCTGTCTGCACTGTTCAGAGAACTTCATCTCTGACTACACAATTACCCCTAGGTCTTTTTCATTCTCCACTACCTTGAGTGTAGTACCACAGAGTTGGTACATTACTCTGGTGTTACTGCTACCCATATGCAGTACTTTGCATTTGTCAATGTTAAACTTCAGTCGAACTCCTCTCGGGCCATCTGCCTAACTTTTCTAGATCCTGTTGCTGTAGCAAACTGTCATTACTATCATTAACAACCCTGCCAACCTTTGTATCATCTGCAAACTTGGACATTAAGCCTGATATACCTACATCAGTATCATTGATAAATATAGAAAACAATGGACCCAATACCAAACGCAGGGGGATTCCACTAATAACATTAGTCAACGAATATAAGTGCCTATTGATTATCGCTCTGTCTTCTCCCACTTAACCATCCCTTTATACATAGCAGGAAACATTTGCTCTTATGCCATACTGCTCCAATTTGTAAAGCAGTCTTTTATAAGCAACAGTATCAAAAGCTTTCCTGAAATCCATGTATATGGCAATAAAATTATTTTTTCCATCCAGTTCCTTTGTGACCACATCGTTGTAGCCAATCAAATTATTCAGATTTTTCCCTTAACAAACACATGCTGTGTCTGAACTATAACTCCAGTCTTGTTTAGATGAACCTGCATTTCTTCTTTAACCAGTGACCATTATTTTCCCCAGAACAGAAGTTAAACTAACAGGTCTGTAATTACTCGTGTCACTCTTTGATCCCCCTTTGTGATTTGGGGATACATTCACACATCTCCAGTCTGTGGGGACCCATCCCTGAATACAAGGATGGTCTCATAATTATGGCTGAGGATTTGCTTACTTCTTTTGCTGCCTCCCTTAATATAATCGGATAGATCGCATCCACCCCAGATACTTTTCTTACGGTTAACGTCAATAATTTCTCTTCCACTTTCCTATGAGTTATTACAAAATTATTTAGTTCCCTGTTAGGGATTGGTAAACTTCTAGCCTCTGCTTCCCTAGAGAATTCCTCATATGTGAATGTAGATGCAAAATACTCATTCAGTTTGTCAGCTTCCTGAGTAGGAGCGTCAACAGTAGAACAATCAATATCAAGTGGACTAACCTGGTTCATCTCTTCCTTCTAGAGTTTTCAAAGTAAAGAAGTCTTTACTGTTTTTTTTTTTTTTTTTCTTTGCATTCTTTGCCTAATTATTTATATGCATCCCTTGAATTTTTCTTCTCTGCCACAAGTCTCATTAGTTCGTCTGACATCCATTTAGGCCTAAACTTTAAACAGTATTTCTTAGTTGGTATGAAAATTCTAGTAGCTTCCAAGATTAATTCATTGAATACTTCCCATTTAGGATTTGCTGTTGGTAACATCATCAGTTGAGACCACTGTAGCCACCTTTACAAAAACAAAAACCCTTTCCTTTACCCCTGATGGTGGTTACATCTTTAAGAAAAGCAACCACTGCCACCTAGTGGTTGCTCTATCTGCAGATTCTTAATACATGAATAATCACTGCTGATAATCAAATCAAGAGTATTACTTCCTCTAGCTGCCTCTCAAACATGCTGCTGCTGTAGAAAACAGTAATCCAATAAATCCACAAAAGTCTTACTAGTGTGTGAGACACCAGCCGACAAGTTTCGATCAGTATCTAGAAAGTTAAAATCTTTGATTATAAGACATTCTGATTTACAGGCCCACTCTATTTCTCTGTACAGTTGTTTTTTGTTGTATTCATCAGAGCCATTAAGCCTATAACACACTCCTCTCATTTTTGCTTTTCCGGTTCTTATGTCACACCAAACTGATTCAACATTGCACTGGCCACCATGAGAACTGGATGCACTGCCTTAGATTTTATGTGTTTCTTAACTAACAGTATAACCCCTCTTCCCTTCCTATCTTGTATGTCATTTCTGTACACATTGTGCTCCCTTTATTCATTCCTTATATCTGTGTGACACTGTCTCTGATATCCCAACAGTGTCTGCGCTTGATGTCATAACCAGCACTTCATATTCATAAAATTTATTAACTGTGCTTCTAGCATGCCGCCTCCATAGCGAGGTGGGAAGGAGCAGCAGTGCATAGCACATGCTTCTTGATTAGACCGGGGTTCGAGCCCGTCACCACCAAATACGGAGGGTGTGGAAAGGTCAGGGAATGACCACTGCATATCCCGGAGCAATATGGCCTTAGTTGCTAATGCTCCTAAAAACCAAATAACTAACTAACTAACTAGCTTCTAGCATTGGTGTACATGCAAGTATACATGCACCTATTCTTACGTTTAGTTACCCTAACACATCCCATGTATATACTTTTTCCATGATGACTCCCCACAGTCTTTGAAATCCCTAGTGCCTTGCTTTCAAGGCTGCTGCTCATTCAAATAGAAGCAGTGCAAGAATCACTTTCACTTCTGTCTTCAGCTATTATTATTCTGTGTATCCCCCCCCCTAAGCTAGCAGTTTTCCAATCCACCTAATGCTACCTTGATAGCATCAGCAAATATTCTTCTATCCTTTCTATTTAAGTTCAAGCCATCCTGTAGAAGACAGTCTCTCCTGTGAACAAGCTCAGACCATGCATGAGAAAAATTCTACTCATGAGCCTTGCACAATTTCGCCAGGGCCGAATTGATTGACAAGGCTCTCACCATATACTCCCTTCTGTTGTTTCTGGGCAGAAATGCAGACACTGTCAAATTTAATCCTCACTTGCAACTTTTTTTTTAACATTGACCTGTACTTGTTAAGTAAGCCTGCAGATCTCCTACTCTTAATTGCATTACTGCTGACTTATCAGCTCTATCGTGGGATGCTGACCATCATAATCTTCACTTATATCATTCTGTAGTAAGATCCTGGTTAGATAGGGTCTAAGCAATGCATAGGCCACAGTGATGAATAAGGTCTAACCATCTCAAGGTGGTTAGACCCTATTCATCACTGTGGCCTATGCATTGCTCTTGGAGCCTACTGCACATCCCTTGTCCAAAGTCTTTACGCTGAAGCTCACAACCCTCTGCGCTCTCTCTCTCTCTCTCTCTCTCTCTCTCTCTCTCTCTCTCTCTCTCTCTCTCTCTCTCTCTCTCTCTCTTCAACTAATTTTACTGCTAAATTATGACATCAAAATCAAAAGTCAACCCATGCATCCATCTTGGTGGTATCTATTTATTCCAGATTGGGAGAGCTTGTATGCCATTTATACATCAGTATCAGCCAGCTGGCATACATCTTTGCTCATTACTTGACAATTGGCAGTTCATCACTAGTTCCACTGCTCCTCCATGGGCTTTCTGTCCTCCAGGTTGTGAACTGTTCCTTCAAGAATGGGGAAGAACTACTCTTTCTCAACAGAATATAAAACAGCTTCATAAATCACTAATTGCAGAATATGAATCTAATACTCAAATATACACAGATGACTCCAAAACAGACTGATATCAGTGCTGCCATTGTTCTTCCATCCCCCATAATGACCTTTGAATCTGTAAGATTGCACCAGTTTACTCATTGTCATATTCTCCCAGTGCCATTCTCACTTTACAGCAACCAAGGAAACATCACAACTACCAATTAGATCATATTCAAAACTTGCTGACTGATATAGCCAAGAATATGAAAGTAGTAAAACTTTTTTGGTTCTTCCTTAGCCATGTTGGCATAACTGGGAATGAGAGTGCTAACCATGCCAAGTGTAAAGTGTGTCAGTTGTCTGAAAAAGAAGTCACATTTGCGAGTCATACACACTGTACTCATTTTTAACTTCTTTCTGCCTCAGATCCACCATTCTGCCCAAGCTGTCATACACAACTCACAATTCAGCATATCATAGTTGGTTGTCCTCTCTATATTAGAGTATGGCAAACCACATTCTTATCAAGGTTGTAGTTGAAATCACTTTTAAATGAATTTTAGACGACAGAGCTGATCAATGCAGTTTTCACTTTCCTAAAAAAGATATGATGCTATTATAGAATTTGACGCTGAATCCTACATAATGCACATATTTGAGTTTAATAGCACCTATTATTTTCTACCATTGTTTGGTACATAATGGCTTTTAGCTGCCATTGCATCTTAAAACCTCCAATAACAATAACATTTGGTGGGGGGGGAGGTCCTGAAAAAGTAACATGCAGTGTCAAGTCAAGTGAGATGAACCTGGCTTTACTTAGTGAAGCTAGATTCATTTCACTTGAATTGACATTGAATGCCAATCTCCAGTCTCTACTTGGTGAAGAGATTAGTATTCGGTATCACCTACAGCAGAGGTTCCCAACCTTTATGAGCCTGCATACCGGTCAACCACATTGGTATCTTATGATGTACCGGTGTGTTAATTAATGAGTACATGTCTGTTTTGAAAAGTCATATAAATAATTAGGTAAGCAAAACCAAGCTATTCTACTAAAAACAGAAAAACATATTTATTAATTAAGAAAATACAATTTATAAATGAGGTTTTTGTTTTTTCACATAACGTGGTTTAAACATTTTCCTCTTTACTTGGAATTTTTTTTGTTTCTATTTCGAATCTGTTTCACTTTTACTAGAGAATAGATATCTGGATTGATTTGTGTCAATTTCAGTCGAAGATCTGATTCAACGTTCATCGAAGTTCTGTATTTATTTTTCATTGCAGTCATCACTGAAAATCCATCCTCACACACAAGTAAGTCGAATTAAATGGCAATACACTTTCAATGCCTGCCTAACATTTAAAAAGTTTACTCTCCCATGAGGGAAATTGCAGGTGGTGTCATTCACAGCCCCATACCGGTAGCTCACTCTTTTTGTACCTGGTTGTTTGGAACCTCTTACCTACAGGAAACAAACCATTGTTGTGATTTCATGGATAAAGCGAATGCCTCATTTCCCAAGAAATCTATCACCAGTTACAAGATAGAAACAATTTAATACTAAAAATATCTATTTGTACTTTTTTTTTTTTTTTTTAATAACTGCATCATGAATTAGATCAATCTCAGCATGAACTACTAGGTGTTTTATCAGTTGCCGCTAGGTGGATATTGCAGTCAAAAAAGCAGTCACTACAAGATGTGTAGTTGTTTGTCCTAATTACGATGTAAGAGGCATTGCTAAAGAAATTTCTTGAGTCTAAGTCCACCAGTAAACCATCAAACATGAGGATCCTAGATGTTTAGGATCCTCATGTTTGATTCTTTCCTAGCCCCCCTCCCCTCCCTCCATGCTTCATTGGAAGCAGGGACTAAGAGAGCATCAAGCACAGGGAAGCATAAAGAGCCTTTTTTGAAGGGCCAGGTACGAATTTTAAAATTTCTGGAATTTTTTCAGTATTGATAGCTGCGTGTTCATGATGGCAGTAAATAGAAGGCTGTCAATAAATTTGGCTCTGGTGATATTTTGTAAGGCTCGTGAAGAATTTTTCATAGCATGGCCTGTTTTTGTTAACAGCTGGGATTATTTTTATAGAGATAGGATATAGTTCAATTGAAGGGTTTCAAGAATGTTTGCTGATAATATTGCAGCAAAGTTAAGTGGGTTTGGAAAAGTGCTAGTTTGTGGGAGGAGTATACACAGACATAGTTTGATGACAGCCAGATGCAGAGGTGTATATCTTCTCTTGGAATAAGCAGTAGTCTGCAAAACACAGAAAGATTAAAAGGCCTGGGGAAGGGGCCCACATGGGATGCAGTTACTAAAAGTACAAACAGGCATATATATACTTATTTGTGCACTGATCTTAGGAGTATGATAAATTTGATAAACTCAAAGTATTGGTTAAGTAAATGAATGCTGACACGAGATCAGAAACATTGTATCACTCTGATATAGGGGATGCACAGTTTAAATATGGTTTATAATGTGTGCAGAAAGGATTAGCATTAGTAGAGGCATGCAATGCAAGAAAGCAAGCTTATGCAGCATCAGCCAAAAAAAAAAACCTCCCATTTCACTCCTCCATTCGTTCGAAATGCCTGTCCAGCTCAGCCTTAAATTTATTTAGGCTATTAGCTTCCACAACAAAAGATGGAAGCTTGTTCCACCAATCAACTACCTACTGGCTAAAGGCAAATTTCCACACATCTATTCTACAACTATCTTTCCTCAATTTCAAACTGTGCCCCCTGGGATTCTTAGTCTGAACAAGAGGAAGAATCCCAGGGGATTCTTCCACACACACAAGTAAGTCGAATTAAATGGCAATACACTTTCAATGCCATCAGCATTCGGCTTGCTCAACCCATTCAAGGCCTTATACACCTCAATCAAATCACCTCGCAGGTGCCTACTCTCCAGGCGCTGCAATTTGCAGAAATTAAGCCTTTCTTAGTAAGAGCCGCCACCACCAAATATGGAGGATGCAGAAAGGTCAGGGAATGACCACTGCATATCCCGGAGCAATATGGCCTTAGTTGCTAATGCTCCTAAAAACCAAATAACAACATCTTAGTAAGAGCACCCCTTTGTTCCCCTCACCAATCTTGTTGCCCTTCTTGTACTCATTCTAGCACCTCTACATGCTTCCTAAAATGAGGCCTGCAGACCTGTACATGGTATTCTAGGTGTGGCCTGACCATTGCCTTGTATAACGGGATAATCACCTCCCTGTTCCTTCTAGCAAAATTCCTATATATCATGGACAACACTCCATGACCTCCCCTGGCAGCCCATCTGCACTGCTCAGCGAACTTCATATTTGACTGCACAATTACCCCTAGGTCTTTTTCACTTCCCTGAGTGTAGTACCGCACAGATGGTACGTTTCTCTTTGGTTATTGCTACCCATATGCAGTACTTTGCATTTGTCAATGTTAAATTCAGTTACCACTTCTCAGCCCATTTTCCCAACTTATCTAGATCCAGTTGAGTAGCATACTGTCTTTACTGTCGTTAACAACCCTTCCAACCTTTGTATTATCTGCAAACTTGGACATTAATCCTCATATACCTTGATCAATACACAAAACAACAATGGGCCCAGCACCGTACCCTGGGGAACTCCACTAATAACATTTGTCCACGAAGAGCAGTGTCCATTGATTACCACTCTCTGTCGTCTCCCACTCAACCATCCCTTTATCCATTGTAGCAACTTACCCTTAATGCCATACCTACCTCTCCAATTTGTAGAGCAGCCTTCCATGTGCAACATTTCAAAAGCTTTCCTGAAATCCAAGTATATGATATCAAAATTATTTTTGGCATTCAGTTCCTTTGTGACCACATCATAGTACCCATTCAAATTGGTCAGACAAGACCTCCCTTTAAAAAACCCATGCTGTGTCTTAACTATTACTGCAGTCTTGTCTAGATAATCCTGCAATGCTTCTTTAACCAGTGATTCCATTATTTTCCCAGGACACGAGTTAAACTAACAGGTCTGTAGTTACTTGTGTCACCTTTTGAACCCCCTTTGTGTATTGTTAATACATTTGCACATCTGCAGATTGGAGATGTGCAGATTTATCTGAAGTTCACAAGGGTGGTTCAAAGGGTGAAGTGAGTAACTACAGACCTGTAAGTTTGACCACTGTATCAGAGAAAATAATGGAATCGGTAGTTAAAGAAGTAATGCAAGATCATCTTTATAGGAATGGAGACAAAACAAGCACAGCATGGATTTATTGAAGGAAGTCAGTCTGACCAGTCTGATTAGTTATTATTAGATCATCACAAAGAAATTGGATGCAAAGAAAAATTGGAAATCACATATTAATTTCCTTTCAGTAAAGCTTTTGATACCATTCTACATGAATGACTGTTGTATAAATTACAGCATTGTGGCATTGGGGGAAAGTTACTACAACAGATAAATGGATGGTTATGTGATATTCAGCTTACAACTGTCCATTTGCAGGTTAACGCCAAAATCACCTAGCTGCGTTCTCCATTTAATTTAGTACCTCCAAGTAGGGCTCACGATACCAGTATTCCAAAAAATAAGTAATTACTTGAATTCATGTTTTAAATCAAACTTTTATTACAATTATAAATATTCTAACAAAAAATTATTAAAAATACAGTTATTCTAAAAACAAAAAAAATATATATTTTTTTTTGTTTTTAGAATAACCGTAAATTTAGTTATGTTTAATCATCCACCCTACCTGTCCGAATAAAGTGAGCTCTTAAGAAACAAAAGCAATCAATAGTGTTATCGTTTAAACTGGGTCTAATTTTGGTACATATTTAATTAGCGGCAGAAAACGTTCTTTTGGAATCTGTGCTGGTTGGTGCTATTATACTGATATAGCGGCGCCTCCGTAGCCAGGTGGGAAGGAGCAGTAGTACGTAGCACACGCTTCTTGATTAGACAGGGGTTCGAGCCCGTCACCACCAAATATGGAGGATGAGGAAAGGTCAGGAAATGACCACCGCATTTCCCGGAGCAATATGGCCTTAGTTGCTAATGCTCCTAAAAACCAAAAAAACAACAAACAACTGATATAGCCGTAGACGAGTTGCAGTTTACCTTTCCCCACCCCTTATTCCCTCATCTTCAAAAAAATCTTATTTTCTTTTTGGCTTTTTATGGCACTATATCCATATTAACGGAAGAAAGGGACTAAATTCAAAAATAGCAAAAGCTTAAATTTCCAGTACTCACCTTTGATCGATCTGCAATTGTTATGGTTTGAATAATAAGAAATTGGCTAACTTTAAGGTGATTGGTTTATTTAAAAAAATTAAGGCCATGAATAAGTGGTAATTACGATGGAAACGGGATTAAAATATGTGCAAGGAAGTAGAAGTGCACTAACTCCGTCCTTGGTTTTCGTGAAGTTAATTAAAGTTGAAATTCTAAATAGTGAATAAGCCAATAGTTGTAACGTTGGACTTTTGTTAAAATGTCTTCGGTTGGCAAGTTAAGTGAAAGGGAATGCGTACTGTATTTAAGAAAAATTTTGTAATCCCGTGATGCAACTTTGCCGCTTGCAGGAATCTCAAATTGGTGAGATTTCAAACCGGAGAAAGATTGAAGAGGAGTTAGCATTAGCATTAGTAGAGGCATTTGATGCAAGAAAGCAAGCTTATGCAGCATCAGCCAAAAAAAAATCCACTTCACCCCTCTGTTCGTTCAAAATACCTGTCCAACTGAGCCTTAAACTTATTTAGGCTATCAACTTCCACTACAAGGGATGGAGGTCTGTTCCACCAATCAACCACCCGCTGGCTAAAGGCAAATTTCCGCACGTCTATCCTACATCTGTCTTTCCTCAATTTGAATTTATGCCCTCTCAGGTGATTATTCTGAGCTAGAGGAAGAATCCCATCAGCATTGAGCATGCTCAAACCATTCAAGGCTTTATACACCTCTATCAGATCACCTCACTGGTGCCTAGTCTCCAGACACTGTAATTTGCAAAACTTAAGCCTTTCTTCGTAAGAGCACCCCTTTGTTCCATTCACTAATCTTGTTGCCCTTCTCTGTACTCGTTCCAGCAGCTCTACATCCTTCTTGAAATGAGGCCTCCAGACCTGTATACAGTACTCTAGGTGTGGCCTGACCATTGCCTTATACAAGGGAATAATCACCTCCTTATCCCTGCTGGAAAAATTCCTGTATCCCATTGACAATACTCCATGAGCTACTCTTGCAGCCCATCTGCACTGCTCAGAGAACTTCATATCTGCCTGCACAACCACCCCCAAGTCCCTTTCATTCTCTACCACTGTCAGTGTAGTACCACAGAGTTGATACGTTGCTCTGGGGTTGCTGTTTCCCATGTGTAGTACTTTACATTTGTCAATGTTAAACTTCATTTGCCATGAGTTTCGCATTTAAAATGTTTAGATCACAGTGGTGACGGAACCATTCTATAATGTTGGCTTCATATTGCAAGATTTTGTAATTGTTTTTTAATTTTAATATGGTGATAGCTGAATCAACTAGGGGGGATATGGTTGTTGGAGCATACATGTAAAGTAAGTTCAGTGCTGGATTGTCCTGTTCTGAAGCTATTGTAGTGATAATAAGCTCTTGTATTAGATGACTGGGTTGAACTGAATTTGGTTGTGGTGCACTTCTACTTCCTTGCGCATATTTTAATCCCGTTTCCATCGTAATTACCACTTATTCATCCCCTTAATTTTTTTTAATAAACCAATCACCTTAAAGTTAGCCAATCTCTTATTATTCAAACCATAACAATTGCAGATCGATCAAGGTGAGTACTGGGAATTTAAGCTTTTGCTATTTTTGAATTTAGTCCAATAAAACAGTACTTTAAGACATACTATAACTTCTAAGTGTCAAATTATTAGATACCCTTAACGATTATAAATACACCTAATCTGCACCGCCTATTTAATTTTCATCCCGATGCCTTTGAACTTGCCAGATAGTAAGACACAATTTTCAAAAATACTTATCAAACATTTTATCAACAAATTACATATTTCGTTTCTACAGAATGCCTAAATCACAACGTGATTCCGAAATTTCCCCGTATATTCCCAAATAAAATTTATAAAAAATACCCGCACATCACACATCAAACTTCCATCGCCATTATACAAGAGGAACTACGATAAAGGTTTAACAAGAAATATCAGCTCTTACATCAAATACATTATTTAAAATTTAAACTTAAGAGAGACATGCATCCTAACATTTGGATCGAATTCACAAACCTTAACAGTATACATATTAATGCAGCCCTCAAGGAAGTTGAACAAAGACATTCTAAGAAATGGATCGTACTTACCCAAAGAACCCAAAAAACAAAAACTGCTCCACAAATTTCCACCGTTAACATTTCTTCCAAAACTTTCACTCCTACTGAACTCTCAGGTTTAGAACATGGTTTCAATTTTGCTATAAAAAGCCACCAATATCCCGTAAAAGAATTCATCATAGAAATTCAAACAAAACTTGAACATCATCCGGACAAATGACGTATTTTATATCAAACTAACTCCGTAATTAATTCAAAACTCCCCCTTCAATCCAATGTAACCAAACAACAGCTCAACAATATACATAAATTAAGTAATACCTCTGACATTATTATCCAAAAAGCAGACAAAGGAGATACAA
The DNA here is from genome assembly GCF_048544385.1 of Mastigoproctus giganteus. NCBI lineage: Eukaryota > Metazoa > Arthropoda > Arachnida > Uropygi > Thelyphonidae > Mastigoproctus > Mastigoproctus giganteus. The sequence goes on along the minus strand of NC_143580.1, from coordinate 151,065,009 downwards.
TAGTAATTTTAGATAAAGCTACTTACATAGAAAAAATGGAACAAATCCTCGCAGATCAAGACACTTATATAATCAATAATTCTTATAATATATCTAAACTAAAAAATAAGCTTGACATTATCCTTAGGAAACTTAGGGCTAACAAAGAAATTTCTCTACATACCTTACAGCAGATTGGCATATGAAATAATATCCTCCCCCATATGTCTGGAATCACCAAACTACATAAACCAGGCCACCCTCTAAGATCAATAATCTCTTTCAGTAAATCTGCCTTCACAAACTTATCTTCCTTTCTAGTTAAAATCATATCCCCCCTTACCAGATTTTCTAAATTTAAAATCAGTAACACCAAACAAGCTTTTGAGAAAATTAATACTACCATAATCATTGACAATGACATTTTAGCATCCTTCGATGTTGTATCACTATACACCAATGTACATATACCTTTTACCCTACAAGCCCTACGTGAATACTTAACCACCGACAATACTCTTATCAACCGTAACCCCCCTTTCTATAAACAATATTTTAGAACTCACCTCTTTTCTATTAGATGCCAGACATTTTAGATTTCATAATCAGATCTTTCAACAAACATTCGGTTTACCAATGGGTTTAGGCATTTCTGCCCCCCTATCTGAAATTTACTTAGCTACAGTTGAAAATCAGATCCTACAACCTTATCCTTACGAGATAAAGCTATACATGCGATATGCCGATGATATACTCATAATAGGAAATAAAACTATAATTGATAACCTTTTCAAAAAATTTAATTCAATTCCCGACAGACTAAAATACACACTCGAAATAGAAACTAATAAACAAATTAACTTCCTCAATCCCACCATATATAAAACAGGTACTAAACTAGGAACTAAGATTTTTTAGAAAACATAGGCATACAGGGAAATACCTACACTTTACATCACACCACCCTCTTAACATAAAAAAGTCTGTTCTCTATAACCAAATCCACAATGCCATTAAATACAGTACCTCACAAAAAAATTCATAGCCAGAAACTACCCACAACACTTAATTCAACACACTATTTCCATTGTAAAAAATAATATTAATAACCCTATAAAACACATTACAAATAACAAAACACGTCTCATTCTCCCTTACCATAGTAATCTTGCAGGGCAATTTAGGTGAATATTTGCACGGACATTACACTTATTTTTTCTACCTACAATAAACTTGGATCGCTTTTCAATAAATATAAAGAAACACATAAATATCCAACAAGCGAAATGAATAATATTATTTACTTAATGAAATGTCAACAAAATTGTAACGCCTGTTACATTGGCAGTATTACAACCAAATTCAGTTCAACCCAGTCATCTTCTAATACAAGAGCTTATTATCACTACAATAGCTTCAGAACAGGACAATCCAGCGCTGAACTTACTGTACACGTGCGCTCCAACAACCATACCCTCCCCCCTCTAGTTGATTCAGCTATCACCATATTAAAATTAAAAAACAATTACAAAATCTTGCAATACGAAACCGTCATTATAGATTGGTTCCGTCACCACTCCGATCTAAACATTTTAAATGCGAAACTCCCCTTCAATCTTTCTCCAGTTTGGAATCTCACCAATTTGAGATTCCCGCACGCGGCAAAGTGCATCACGGGATTACAAAATTCTTCTTAAATACAATACGCATTCCCTTTCACTTAACTTGCCAACTGAAGATGTTTTAACGAAAGTCCACCGTTATGACTATTGGCTTATTCGCTATTTAGAATTTCAACTTTAATCAACTTCGCGACAACCAAGGACGGAGTTAGTGCACTTCTACTGCCTTGCGCATATTTTAATCCCGTTTCCATCGTAATTACCACTTATTCATCCCCTTAATTTTTGTTAAAAAACCAATCACCTTAAAGTTAGCCAATTTCTTATTATTCAAACCATAACAATTGCAGATCGACCAAAGGTGAGTACTGGAAATTTAAGCTTTTGCTATTTTTGAATTTAGTCCAATAAAACAGTACTTTTAGACATACTATTACTTCTTAATGTCGAAAAAAAGGGATTGACGTTTAAGCTTGGTGAGGAAACGAAATCTAATATGTGGGGGTTATTTATTAATATTTATTTCCCTGTACCTTAGTACAGCCACTCCCCAGCTTATGTAATACTCGACTTGCGGAAATTCGACTTTATGTAAGATTTTACATCCTGTAGGAATAAATGGAGGTATCGTGAAAATATCAAATATCGTAATGTGAACCCAATAACACATTGTTTTTTTTTTTTTTTTTGTTTTGTTTTTTTTTTTTTTTTTTGGTAATTCGTTCCAAGCCTTCAGAAGTTGAAATTTTTGTTATATAACTAAGCTTTTTGTTCTAAAACACATTCTGGAGGTCACTGCCATCTCTCTTAAAGGTCATTTTTGTAATGGAAATTGCACTATACTTTCATTGTTATCATATGTTCCATTATAAAAATCAATTTTGAATGCCTTTGTGATATTTTTCTTAAACACATTTCTGGAAGTCACTACCATAAAACAATAAAAACAATTTGCGCTTTGTAAGGTTTATTGGGCTTTTCTGTTTGTGCAATCTATTATAAACAAGTAGTAAACTCGATCTTATTGCATTTGCGATAATACTGATAACTGGAATTCTGTGGGTTTTTACGCTATGATATTTGGTGAAACGAGTTCCCCTTCACTGAAATCTTCAATCATATAAAAAACAAATTTTCAGAATCTTCTCTTCATTCCTATTTACTTATTATAATGTTGAAGTGAAAGGGACCAACGGAAAGTGAAAGTGCTGGCAGTGCTAGGAAACGAAACAAAATTGATTTAGAAATGAAGATGATTAAGTAAGAAGCAGGAAAAAGTTTGTCATCTATTGCACGGAATTAGGTCTTGCGGGAGTGCAGCGGCACACGCTCTTTGAGTAGACCAGGGTTCAAGCCCCTGACTGCTAAATACGGTCGATCTGCCAACCCGCACTGGACCAGCGTGGCAGATTATGGTCCATTTCCCTCAGCATGAGTTGTTGAGGAGGCTTCCATCCTGCAGTGTGTTGATAATGGCTGCAATTTACTTTTTTTTTTTAGATTTTGCTGCTTCAACAGTGAATGCTATTTTAAGGTGCACCTCCGTAGCCAGGTGGGCAGGAGCAGCAGTGCGTAGCACACACGTCTTGATCAGACTGGGGTTCAAGCCCGTTCAAACCAGATACGGAGAATGTGGAAAGGTCAGGGAATGACCACCGCATATTCCTGGAACAATATGGCCTTGGTTGCTAATGCTCCTAAAAACCAAATAATAAACAAACAAACAAACTCTTTTAAGGGACAGTGACAGTGTACGTATAAAAGAACATGTTAAAGGATCAATGCATATAAGATCAACAATTGTCACAAAGCAGCATTCAGGTGCTATATAGAAGATGGAAAAGCTATTAATAATATGGATGGAAAATCAGATTCAGAAGTGAGTGCCCCTGAGTCCAATGGCCATTCAAGCAAAAGCAAGAAGTAGTTATGAAAATTGAATAAATAATTCTATTTGCATGTTTGTCGAACATTTCTTTTTTGCTTCAGTCAAATTTGCGAGTGCTGCATAAGCATTTAGGGAAATTCCAACTTACACAGAGTTCTGTAGAACACAGCCCTTACGTAAGTCGAGAAGTTGCTGTATTGCCACCAGTGGCCATTGTTATGACTTTTGTAAACCAACTCCCCACAAGTTACCTGACTGCGTTAAAAAATCAAAATTTGCAGGAACTGAGGGATTTTCCCATGAGCAATGACACAAATATAAAACAAAAGTCATTTATCATACAAAACTACTTACAAGTATATACATAATTGGTATTCATTTACATCTAATATATTCATTTTTCTCATTTAATCTTTTAATACATGCTATCATTTCCATAAATTTTCTCTCAATTAACAAAATATCAACTCTCTTTCTCTACAGCTGCAAACACTAAATTAATTCAATCTTAATAACTTCCTAATATTTCTCTTAATCAGGAGTATCAGTTCTCTTCACAAGAGCAATCCATAAGCTAACTTAATACTAACAATTCCATATATATATATATATATCTCTTAATTTAGCAATATCAATTTTCGTTACAACTTCAACCAGTAAACCAACTCAATATTAAACATTTCTTTAAATTTCTCGTAATTTTTTCAACTTCATCCTTACTTTAAAATAATTACAATTTTATCTAAGCACCCTTTTTCAATATAACACAGTTCAGAGGATCCTTCCTTCTCTTTCACAGTGGGATTCCTTCCACGGAGTGCGATGAAGTCTTTCTCCTTAGTTGAATTCTGCAGTATAGCTCTTCCAGTAGTCTTATTTCGGGAACAGTTCTCTGTTAATACTGAAGGAAATTATCACAGCATTAGTAGAAGCCAGGGCACTATCTGACTGGCTTGTTACTCAGCTTCCAGATTAACTTCTAGCACAGGAATGTGCCCAGCAGAACTCTTCACGATATAGCGGGACACTCCCAGAACTACCACTGCAAGTCTGCAATCCCTCCGAACAACAACCACAACCCACTCTTTTGTCACAAGAACCTTATTTATTTCTTTTTCATTTACGTATCTCCGCCTATCTGACCCAATCAGATAGGCAGATATCTAACTCACCGCCTATCTAACTCACTCTTCTTCCTTTGGTGGGAAAAGCAGAATGTTTTTCATTGAGAGAATCGTTGTGTGGGAAAAACATTCTGTTTTTCTCACACAACGATTGACAATACATTTGAACTGCTCCATACCGATGCCCTTTCCCAAAATGCACTAAGTATCGCATCCTCAAGTAGCGGTGTAATAGTGGGATTATACTATCGTTCAGAAGCTTTTAATTTTAACCCTTCCACACCTGCCATGCCATTGTTTACCATATTCCTTAAGTGCCTACCAGGCCTACTCCCACTAATGGAAATATTTCCGTGATGATGTTTGCGTTATTCCTTAAGTTCTTTACTTCCACACACATTATACTTACTAAGAGAAATATATTTGTAAGAATTTGTCTTAGTTTCATGACGTTTTCATGTTTCTGTTGCATTTGTATTGTGTATAAGAATCCCTTTGTTGCACATTCTGTAATATTAATGATTTCTTATTATTTATTCACCTTTATGTGAATAAATCATAAACAATTATTTTTAAATTAGTACCGAAAAACCAGTATTTGGGATCCTGGAATCTCGGTATTGTAAGCCCTACCTCTAAGTGTATAAATTATTTTGGAGTTATTTCCCAACTATAAAACCTGTCATTTTATTGCATTAAATTATAGTGTGCAGTTATCTTATCATTCCTGAAACCTATCCAAGTTGTTCTGAAGGAACACTACTTGCTGCTGGTCGTTAATTACTCTTTTACAATTACAAATAATCTACAAATTTTTATATTTCACCCATAAAACTTTTGGTTTTTGGTATAAAAACTTTGTTTATTGATGATATGGCTATGAGTGACACCAAAATACATTTTTCATATCAGTAATTACTTTTAAAAGCAATCTTTTCCTCATATTTTGTTTGGATTGGTATCTTCGTGGACTAATGTTATTAGTTGAGTTCCCCAGGGTTCAAGGGTTCAATGTTGGGCCCATTGTTGTTTTGTATATTTAACGATATTGATGAAGGTATATCAGGTCTAATGTCCAAGTTTGCAGATGATGCAAAGGTTGGCAGGGTTGTTAATGACAGTATGCTGTTGCAACAGGATCTAGAAAAATTCGGCAGATGGGCTGAGAAGTGGCAACTGAAGTTTAACATTCACAAATGCAAAGTACTGTATATGGGTAGTAGTAATTCCACAGTAATATTCCAACTGGGTGGTAGAGAATGAAAAAGACTGGGGTAATTGTGCAGTCAGATATTAAGTTTTCTGAGCAGTGCAGACAGGCTGCCCTAGCTGATCATCTGGTCTTGTCAATGATAGACAAGGATTTTGCTAGTATTAATAGGGAGGTGATTATTCCTTTGTATAAGGCAATGGGCAGGCTACGCCTTAAGTACTGCATACAGGTGTGGAATCCTCATTTTAGGAAGGATGTAGAGTTGCTAGAACGAGTACAGAGAATAGCAATAAAATTAGTGGTGGGGATGGAAGGGGTGCTCTTACAAAGAAAGGCTTAAATTCTACAAATTTCAATGTCTGGAGACTAGGCATCTTTGAGGTGATTTGATTGAATTGTATAAGGTTTTGATTGGGTTAAGCAGGCTCAATGCTGATGAGATTCTTCTTCTTGCTCAGATTACAAACCTGAGGGGGCATAAATTCAAATGGAGGAAAGACAATTATAGAATAGATGTTTGGAAATTTGCCTTTAGCCAGCAGATGGTTGATTGCTGGAACAAACTTCTATCTGTCGTTGGGAAAGTTGATAGCTTAAATAATTCAAGGAAGAACTGGACAAACTTTTTGAGTGGATGGTTGTATGAAATGGGTTTTTTTTTTTTTTTTGGCTGATGCTGTATAAGCTTGCTTGCTTGCATCATATGCCTCTACTAATGCTAATTAGCATTAGTTGAGGCATATGATGCAAGAAAGCAAGCTTATATAGCATCAGCCAAAAAAAAAAAAAAAAAAAAACTTTCTATTTCACCCATCCAGTCACTCCAAATGTTTGCCTAGTTCAGCCTTAAATTTATTTAAGCTATCAAGTTCCGCAACAACAGATGGAAGTCTGTTCCGGCAATCAACTACCCGCTGGCTAAAGGCAAACTTCCCCATAACTTTTCTACAACTGTCTTTCCACAACTTGAATCTATGCCCCTTAAGTACAGCAGTACTTGAGAAACAGCAGTGTTTCATGTGCAACATTATCAAAAGCTTTCCTGAAATCCAAGAATATAATATCAAAATTATTTTTTGCATTCAGTTCCTTTGTGACCATATTGTAGTGTCCAATCAAATTGGTCAAACAACTACCCCTTAACAAACCCATGCTGTGTCTGAACTATTACTGCAGCCTTGTCTAGATGATCATGCAACACTTCTTTAACTATTGACTCCATTATTTCCCCCGGAATAGAAGTTAAGCTAACAGGTCTATAATTATTTGTGTCACCCTTTGAACCCCCTTTGTGAATTTTGGATACATTTTCACATCTCCAGTCCATGGGGACCACCCCTGAATCTAAGGATGCTCTCATAATTATGGCTAAGGGTTTGCTTACTTCCCTCACTGCCTCCTTCAATATAACTGGATTGATTCCATCCACCCCAGGTGCCTTTTTTATGTTTAACTTCTACAATTTCTCCTCCACTTTGATCTTAGTTATTACAAAATCATTTAGCTCTCTGTTAGAGTTTAGTAAACTTTTGTCCTTCCCTTCCTTACAGAATTCCTCATGTGTGAATGTAGATGCAAAATAATCATTCAGTTTGTCAGCTATCTGAGCAAGTTCATCGACAGTTGAACCACCAACATTAAGTTGACCAATCTGATTCATCGCCTTCCCTCTAGAGTGTACGTAAGTAAAGTTGTCTTTGTTGTTTTCTTTGCATCTTTTGCCAAGGATTTCTCGCAATCGGCCTTTGCTTGCCTAACCTCCTTTGTGACTTGATTACAGACTAGCTTATATCTGCCATAGTCTTCTGTGCCACCTGATGAGTTATATGCATCCCATTCATTTTTCTTGGCGCCTCCGTAGCCAGGTGGGCAGGAGCAGCAGTGCGTAGCACACGCTTCTTGATTAGACCGGGGTTTGAGCCCATGACCACCAAATACAGGGGATGAGGAAAGGTCAGGGAATGACCACCGCATATCCCCGGAGCAATATGGCCTTAGTTGCTAATGCTCCAAAAAAAAAAAAAAAAAAACCTAATTTTTCTTCTTTACCACGAGTCTCATTAGTTCATCTGACATCCATTTAAGTTATATCTTGAACAGTATTTCTTAGTTGGTAGATGCCTGGTAGCTTCCAAGATTAATTCCTTGAAGGCTTCCCATTTAGAATTCACTGTTTTTAATTTAATTAGTTGATTTCACTGTCACCTATTGGTTCCTTTATCTGCAGATTCTTAATGCACTGTGTGATTTAAGTCACAGATTGTACCCTTGGAATGCAAAACTGTTACTCTTCCAGTTACATAACACCCTGTTATTTCGCTCTCACTCAGTTACACCAACTATGGTTATTTGGGAGCATTGTACTTAATACAAATAATGTGGTTTACTTTTAAAATGAATGTCCTGTATTATGATATACAATGTATGTATATATATCTTTTTTTTTTTATTATTATTAGAATTTGAAAAGGCTTATCTGCAAAACTAGTGCACGTCATATAAAAGGTAAAAAAGTGTTGCAAAAAATGCCTTCAGCTGATGCTGGAACAGCATCACCACGTCTTAAAGTGAGGAGAGTTGCATCTGCAGCACCTGGACTGCTATCGGCTAAACCTAAGGACTCTATTAGTGAGCAACATGATAGTTCATTAGACAATCCTACTCCTGCCATGTTGAAAGTTATGCAAAGGAGACTTGAATTACAACAGCAGCAACGGCAGCAACAACAACAAGAATTAACAAAGACCAAAGTGTCTAATGAAAAAAACATTGTAAAAGAAAATGTGAAAGGGAGAACAAAATCCATGCATCAGGCATCTTGTTCTTTATCTAGAAAGCCACAGTCTTCAAAATCTAAAAGTAAGTTATATTATGCAGATAGTAGTTGTCATTATTAAAAATAAGTTGTAACTACATTAGTAAAATACATTAAAAATGCACAACTTTACACGTAAGAAAATGGCCTAGTGATTTATAGTAATGGGTGGTATTGAATAGGAATTTTAAGGAATTTAAGGGAATAATTTGTCTCTAAAGGTTCATTGCAGGGGTATAAAAGATTTGCATTCAACCAATGAAATATATCCCACTCCCAAGGCTGTGCAACACCATTACATGGTGGGGGGTTTGATTATCTCATTAATATATTAAAGCTGGATTTTTTCTTCACCCAAAACAGGCTTTTTAATTTCTATAAACCATGAGAAGCACATAAAAAAAAAAAAAAAAAAAAAAAAACAAGCATACAGTATATTAAGGTTATGGATGATTGGTAGTTGATTGATATACAGCAGACTATCGATTTACCGGGATCGGATTAACCGGGAGACTTCAAGATTCCAAATTTAAAAAAATAACCAGAAATCAAAAAATTCAAGTGATAACTAGAATAGGTATAAACAGATGTTTTGCAGGTCATAAATAAATGGCGTTATAAGACGTCATTGGGAGATTAGTGTACCTATTATCTTGCAACCCCTGCTGTCTTCACACCCACCCCTCAAAAAAAAAGAGAGGGACCAAATGTTTAGTTTGTTTTAGTGTGTCGCGTCGATTGTTTTGTTATGCATGCCATGGATGTCGGAATTTATTTATTTTTTTGTTTAGAAATCACGAAAATTATGGGCAAACGCAAGAGTTGTGTATTCAACTAAACAAAAACTTCACATTATTCAAAAGTTTGAAAGCGGTGCATCTGTTAAATCTCTAATGAACCATTATAATGTTGGTGACAAAACTATATGCGACATTGTAAAAAATAAATGGAAACTATTCGATTTAAAATCGAATTCGTAAAAAATAAAGGGAAGCATCGTACAAGTAGTGCATGGTAAGTTTTGCTGAACATTTTTCGATATGGTAAGTTACATTTCACCATAATGTAAAAACTCACAGAATTACAGTTATCGGTATTATCACAAATACAATAAGATTGAGTTTACTACCTGTTTATAATTAATTGCACTAACAGAAAAGCCCAATAACCTGGAAAGTGCAAATTGTTTTTATTGTTTGATGGTAGTGACCTCTAGAAATGTGCTTTTAGTAAATGGCAAGCTCACATGGGGTGATAATAGTGAGTTTTTGCCTTAACCCTGTGAAGTTCTTTTCAGAAAATTTAATTTTGACTGTTATCATGGTACCAAGAAAGGGAAAGCAATTGAGTTGGATCAGAAAATTAAAATAATAAGGATGTATGAAAATGGCCAAACATTAACAAGTATCGCACAGGATTCAGATTTGTCAGTTGCAACGGTGAATACAATCATAAAGGAGAAAGACAGAATACGAGAAGCAGTCCGCACCAATGAAGGTCAACTATAATAATAACCAGGGCTACAAAATACATACCAGTTTTTACAGTACTAACATGCGTTTTTTTCTTCCTTTTATGTTTGCTTTTCTTATGTGCCACTCTGGCTACTTCGCCGCTGTCCCAGATAAAGTTTTTAATTGAACTAATTAAAAATATATAATTATTTTTCTTCATTCTTCTGAGGATATAGCAGCAATATTTTATTAGTCATTCCCGAGTTATGTAAAACTCAACTTACATAAGAAGTTCTGGAACATATCTCTTACGTATGTCGAGAACTTACTGTATTTAAAAAACTTGGTGCACCGCTGAATGAAATCAGATCCGGTGTTGCACTTTCAACTCACTCCACAGGGGAGAATGTTCAAGTATAACTGCTATAGTTGAGGAGTTCATTTAATTGAAGTCTATTTTACTCTATCATTATAGAATTGTATAGCATTTTATGTAATAAAGGTAGGTGGACTAAAACTAAGTTCATCAGCGTGGAGTTGATATTGATGGTGTTACTTGGTGGATAAACATAAGGACGTGCTAAAAAAAAAATGCACTGAGTATGGTCATAGTGTATGTGTCTGCAGTTCTGCCCAGGCACAGTAGGAGAGAAGTATGCTGAAAGCCTTGTAGATTAACTCATTAACTAAAGGGACTCATCGGAGTTTCAGTAATTTCTCCCCCCCCCCCCAAGTTTTTGGATGATAATTGAAACTGTCATTTGAGGGGATGGGAAAACCACCCAAAATCTCTCCTCATATTCCATTGTAGACATACAGAATTCCATCATAACTGTTGCAAAAATCGCACCCAATGCACATCTGCTTAACTGTCAGCCATTGTATCAACATATGCAAAAGCTGGCAAGCACCATGAAAATTTTCTTCAAATTTATATGAAGCATTTTCCAACAAGACCAACTTATGTGCCATCCTGTATATGGCACTGTATCAAAAGTAGAAAAGTGTGAAAATTTTTAGCATTGATCATTGCAACACTGAAAACTGTAATCTAGATGGCCACAATGAAATTTATATTAGATTTCATTGCTGTGACAGAATAGTTATTCATAGTATTTGCTGTCACATTAACATGTTCATCAAATGCAAATAATTTGTAACAGATTCTCCCAGCATTACTTTTAGAAATAGATCACTGATCAGCCAACATAGTTGAAAAGATCAGTTGGAAAAGAAATTGAAAAGTCTAGCAGAAAATTGGAACATATGTATCAACCACAGCTTTAATTTGATTCCTAGAAACCAGACGTCCTTGTTGGTATATGGTGTCATATACATTTTGCCAAAAAAATAAATAAATAAAATAAATAATAGCAGAACCTGGTTTTGGATTAAAAAAAAAAAAAAGATTTTAAAAATTAAAGAATATTAATTTTCAATATGAATATTGATTACACTGAACATCAAATATGGGTCAAATATTGTTACAGGCATGAAAGTAAGTTTACTTTATAAATTTTGAAGTGCTAAACAAGGAAATAGTGCTTAAAATGGCAGATCGCATCTTGTTTTCGAAAAACGTTTTTTATATTTACACAAGGTATTTTTTTTATTTATAAGGCAAATACTTATTCAGCTTTGGGAGCATTCATTTTCACCATCCAACAATAATTGGCTAACACAGTGGCACTCGATTTGCTTTTGTATCTTTGTTCTATCACTGCAATGCCTTGATGGAAGCATTCACCATGTTCATTGCTGATGGCAAAACAGTTTGGCAGGAAGAAATCCAGGTGTGAGTGCAAGAAATGCATCTTAAATGACATGTTGCGCCCCAGTTTTTTGTAAGAAGTAATGAGATCTTTCACAAGCTGCCTGCAGTTGCCAGCTTTAACATTCTTATAAAACCAGTTGAAACATTTCGAAAGGCTTTCTACACTGGTTTCTCGCTATCACTAAGGTCACATTCGAACTGTTCGTCTTTGAAAAGTTGCCTTTTTTTTTTTTTTATGAAAACACAAAACACGAGAGGTATTAGAACCTATAGTACATAGTACTGTGCATGGCTTGGAGGTTGAGAAGACAAAAGATATTTTCTGTTTTTACTCCGGCACGACAACCAAGTCAGTAGAGTTTACAATAAATCGTCAATACAAATATTTATCATAGGAACGCATGCTATGCACTCTCACTCCTCACCACTCAGCTATGTCATGCCTAATTTTTTGTTGACATTAGACTAGATCTCTGGCTTAAAATCTCTCTACCTCATTCTGTCAAATTCATCTGTTGTCTCTACCGTTCTCCCAACTCCACTAATCATTTAGAGCTCTTTGACTTCCTCTCTTTGCAACTTGACTTTCTCCAGTCCAACTTTCCTAACAATGAGGTAATTTTCCTTGGTGATTTTAATGTTCACAACTCCAGCTGGCTTCCGTTTTCTAGTCACACCGACCCAGATGTTGAGGCTTTTGCAGTTACTAATGACCTTGCACAGATTGTTTATTTACCTACAAGAATACTGGACAATCTTAACCATACAGCCAACACGCTTGATCTTTTTCTCACAAACAACCCTTCTAAGTACACGGTCGAAGTGAGTGGTCCTTTAGGCACCTCTGATCGCTACTTGGTGATTGTGTTTTCTCCAATGAAGCCTTTATCTTATGGCTATTCCCAACTTAGTATTGTTTGGCATTACAAGAATGCAAAATGGGATGACCTGTGAGATTTCTTTTCTTCATTAGTTTGGTCGGCTTACAGTTTCAAAACTTCTGATGTCAACGTTTGCTCAGATTGTGTCAGTGAACTTATTCTTTTAGGAATGGAATCCTTTATTCCACATTCCACTTTAAAATCTCGTCCTTTATCTAAACCTTGGTTTTCCAATAAATGTGCTAAGGTTGTTCAAGAGAAGATTGTTGCTTATCGTAATTGGCTTGTTTCCAATTCTTCAGTTTCATTTTCTGCCTACACCAAAGCTCGCAACAATTGTAAAGCAGATATTAATCATTCCAAACTAGATTTTGAACAGGCTAAGAGTAGAAAACTTGCTTCTTGCCCTAATGGTAGCTGAGCATTCTGGTCTCTTGCCAAAGCTATTGGCCGCAACTTTTGTCCATCTCTGCTCTCACCTCTGTCAAAGCCAGATGTTCTTTTGTCACTTCAGCCAAGGATAAAGCTGACCTGCTAACATCCCATTTTTCTTCCAACTCCTGTATTAATGATCTTGGTAAAACACCTCCCACCATTGCCAACACGTTCCATTCAGTGCCTCCTGTGGTCTTCCGTCAAAAGGATGTCAGGAAGATTTTGACGAATCTTGATAAAAAAGCCCCAAGTCCTAATGGTATTTCTCCACTTGTTCTCAAAACGTGTGCTCCTGAACTTACTCCTTTTCTTTGCCACCTTCTTTCACTTGCTTATTCCAAAGGTGTTTTTCCTTCTGCTTGTAAATTTTCTCATATCCAGCCAGTTCCTAAAAAGGGTGACAAATCCCTCTCATCCAATTATCATCCCATTGCAATTACTTCTTATATTTCTAAAGTAATGGAGAAATCAATTAACCGCCAACTCTTAAATTACCTAGAAACCTTCCGTCTGATCAACGATGGCCAGTATGAATTCCGTCAGTGTTGATCCACCAGTGATATTCTGGCTTATATTACCCATTTATGGACAAATTCAATGGAAAAATTTGGTGAAACACAAGCAGTTGCTCTTGACATCTCAAAGGCTTTCAATCGGGTTTGGCATAAATTCTTCTAAACAAGCTTCCATCTTATGGTTTGCCAACTGTGTTTTGTAATTGGTTATCCAGTTTTCTCTCTGATCACTCACTGAGGGTGATGGTAGATGGCTCTCTGTCTTCTAACTTCTCCACTAATGCTGGTGTCCCCAAGGTTCAGTTCTTTCCCCCATTCTTTTCCTCTTGTATATTAATGACCTTCTTCCATTGACTGGAAATCCTATCCATAGTTTTGCCAATGATAGCACATTGCATTCCAATTTCCATTTTGAGAAACCTTAAATGCCGATTTCTATTGAAATCATAGTTGATTTCAATCCTTCTAAAACTCAGTCTTGTCTTATATCTCGCAAAAAGGATTCTTCTGCTCCTATACTTATCTTTGGTGACACTCCGATTTCTAGGCAAGATGATATATCTCTTTTGGGGGTTACCCCTTCTGATCTCTCTTGGCACAAGCACATTACAAATATTGCTTCCTCTGCATCTAAAAAACTTGGTTTTCTCTTTCGCTCTCGGCGTTATTTTTCTGTTCACTCTGTACAAATCGCAAATCTGCCCTAACGTGGAATATTGTTCCCACATCTGGGGGAGTTCTCCCAAAACCTGTCTCAGGCTTCTAGATTCCATTCAGAAGAGGGCAGTTTGGTTAATTAATGACTCATCTCTAACAGTCTCTCTACTCTCTGTCTTATAGATGTACTGTTTCTGCCGCATGCCTTTTCTACAGATACTTCCATGGGCCTGTTCTGAATTGGCTTCTATAATTCCCACTCTCTCTCTCTCTATCAAAACAGTTCGAACACGTGCTGCCACCAGCCGATATCCATTTACTGTCCATCTTCGAATTCACAGAACCAACTTTTCATCTTCCTGGTTTATTCATTTAACTGCCGTTTTCTGGAACACCCTTCCTTCATCTATTTCCCATCCTTATTTCCTGAAAACTACAGAAGTTCAAGTCTAATGTCAGCAAATATCTTCTTTCGTCTTCTCAACCACCAACCCAAGCACAGTACTAAGTACTACAGGTTCTAATACCTCTCGTGTTTTCATAAAAAAAAAAAAAAAAAAAATCCCTGACATGATGTGGCTTTCAGTTCTCCCCCCCTGCATACCCACTACTCGGACTCCTTCCAGTCACTATCTGGCGGAGTATGGGGCAGCGCAAGATTATACACTAGCTGATCTGGAAACCTCTAGAGAATTAAGAATAGGATCGGTCCAGTGTACGAACTAGCGGCTGGCCTGCGAAAAAGTTTTTAGAGCTGTACCCTCAAAATGTAAGAAGTTTGGACCTCACCATAGTGTTCATCATAACCTCAAAAGACATCAATCGTACTGCATGATGGAAGATGGATGGAGAGTTGACCGGAACTTAGCTCTGGAGACTAAACATGGGTTTAGTCTCCACTTCAAGCCTCCAATAAGCAAAGTGGTGGTATATTACCAGTTGATGAGATTCATCTAGCATCTAGTATTGCCTGGTAACACAGAGGGGCAGCATTCCTCCATGTGGTGTGGGTGCCACACCTCGACCCCTGCTTACATTGGTTCACACCTGGGTGGTCACCCACAGTGTGCTTGCACATGGGGGTTATACCCAGGATTACTAACAGTCCCACCATCGTATCGTGAAGGTACAAGCAGAGGATTTGGCTGTCACTGCCTGTCCGAACATCACCGAAATTGAGTCACTTGACTTGAGTTCCACCCAAAGATCAGTTCCAATCAGTGTTTTAGACTACTAAGTAGCAAGTACAGCTTGCCTGGCACATCTGATAGAATGTCTGCGACAGTCTCAAGGACCAAATTTCATTGTGGACCAATGAAAACACCTACCTTCATTTTCTCTCTACTAAGTCTTGGGAATTTCTCTTGCAGGTATGTGAATGCAGGACCGATCACTTCCAAAGCCTTCAGAAAATTTTTCATTTACCCCAGTTTGATGTGGAGTGGTGGAAGCAAACTTTATTTGTATCTACCAGAGGGTCAAATACTACGTTCTGCATTCCTGGTGGTAATGATTTTCTTTGAGGCCAACTCCTCTTCTCCGTAGTTCATATCCTTGGCGCAACCATCCTACTCACAGAGAAAACAACAATGCTTAGTGTACCCCTTTTGTAGTCATAATAAAATGGCAATTACCTTTAAATCACCACATATCTGTCACTCATACTTCTGATAGTGTACACCTTAGATGATGTTCTCCATGTTTGTGTTTGTTTCTTTTCTATGGTCAGCATATGCAAGAGGTATTGAAGGAAGCATATTTACATTGTGTAATAACACAGCCTTAAGGCTAACCTTAAAAGCTTCTATAAATAATCGCATTGTTCAGGAACTTGCTTCATGTTCATTGGTACCATTAGACCATAAACATCCTTACAAACAGTGAGTTCACCTTTTGTTTGACAGAATTTATCATAGTCTTTATTTCAAGTACAAAATGTTGTCACTTTCACAGAATAATTTAGAAGATTCCACTGTTGTAAGTCTCGAGACCAAAAGCTCTGCATTATTCTTTGGCAGTTTGAAATCCCTGATGAGGTTGTTAAGCTCACTTTCTGTGTTCTTATGGTTCAGAAGGATAAAGATTTGGATGAAATGGTGTATCTCTTGGCGTAAATGGCTGCTGTACTTCTTCATCAGTGTCTTCATTTCATCAGAATGTACAGGAAAATGATTGGGTGGTTCAGGAATAGGTAGTACTTCACCGTGAGGCACAGGACGAATTGTAGACAATATATTTGGGTATGTCACTGTCCACTTTGTTGTCATCCCTCTTCTAATAGGAGCCAACATGATTTGTTGGCTCCATCCATATCATGGGCACTGCAAAGGACATAAAACATCCCCTTTTGATGAATGGGTAGTGCAGCATATGTGTGTGGAGCCCAGTTCTTGTCCTGGTCACCTACTTTACACCCAAAGTACAAGAAGTAGGCCTTTTTGTGGCTCGAGTAGGGGACACTTTCTTGAAGCTAACATGACTTCTCCACATTCATAACAGAAGTAATGAGGACTATTTACACAATTATGGGGCATGTTAATCTTACATGACACATATATTGTGCAAAAATTATGAATCTCGCAGAGAACAACCGTTAACTGAGAACAAATCACCCAGTACCTACTGTATTCAAGAATTACTCTAACAGAGTTTGAGGCGACAGTTGCTGATCACATGATACGAGCATGGTGTTGCCATGCGTTTTGCTGAGAGCCACAGTTGATAATGTAGAGTAACCCGCTAATATGAGACCCAAACTGTAATTCAAAAACAAGAGCCAATTGACAAATTTTAATGTGATTTTCATGTTCGGCAGCTGACCGGGCTAGCCGGGTGGGTAAAGTGCCTGCCTGGCGACCTTTGGGTCGCCAGGCAGGCTTTATTCAAAATGCAAAAAACTTTGGGAGGTGCATTATGGCCACAGAAGTCGATGTGCCAACAACAAAAAAAAACAAAACATCATGTTCAGCAGCATAAAATTAGTCAAGATTGGGTATTTCCATTTTCGTAACATTTTACATGTTGACCAGTGTTATACATAGCAATATCTTTTTCAGATAAATTTATGAAATTACACATTTATAGATGGAAAAAATATATAAATGCATAAAATAAAAAAATAAATGAAAAAGCTGAGTTATCTAATATATGAAATTATAATAAATCAAACTAGCTATGTGTATATTAACGTAGCTTGCCATTTGTTTTGCAAGAATGTATTTTATTGACTGTTATACTAAAGGATAAAAGATACTACTATCTGCCCATGTGGATAGCATACTATGAGAAAGTAAACAAATGGAAACTATAAATACCGGATATGATGTAAAGAAACAGCACAGCCAATCAGAGATGAGAGCTATCCCCATGAGGTGGCCAGAGATAAGAGGAGAGGAACACTTAGTTCTCCTGTTGGTGTACTATTGTTGGGCCAGTATTCTACAATGTCAGTTTGTGTGTTTTAATTAAAAATTGTTCATTAAATTAATAAAATAAGAGCCACCGTGTCTAGTAAGAGAAGTGCAGTAAAGCCAAGTGAAAATGAAAATATCGCTAAAAAGGTCTCATATCTATCATATTGGGGAAAAAAGATGGAAGTAATTTGATGGAAGATGGAAGTGAATGGTCAGACATGTCCTAATGTGTGTAGAAGTATGAAATTGACTGCGAATACCACTGAAAAATGCAGAATAAAGAAAACAGTCAGTGCAACACAAGTGATTATAGCAGAAGTAAACTTTTAGAAAAAAATGGAGAAATTGTCATTGTGGGTGGATGACTAAAATCAATAAAACATTCCATTCACTCATGCAGCTATTACTGATAAGACAAAGTCAATATTTGAAGATCTTGGGAAAAGAGGGTGGTGACAAGACAATTTTAGGTAGAAAAGTAAATTTTGAAGTAAGTGCTGCTGTGTGAAATTAAGAAGCAAGTGCAGATGCTGAGGCAGCTACAGAGTTTCAAGCCATTATAGAGGACTGTAATTATCCTCCTGATCTCATTTTTAATGTTTACGAGACCAGGCTTTATTGGAAGAAATTGCCATCCCAAACCTTCATTGCCCACAAAGAGCAGTCTGCACCAGGTTTCAATGCTTCAAAAGACAGGCTAACACTTCTGCTGGGTGCAAATGTCTCTGGCACTTTAAAATTAAAACCAGTGTTTGTGTACCATTCACATACACAGTGTGCTCTGAAGGGCCTAAACAAAGCCATGTTGCCAGTCTACTGGAAATGGAACAGGAGGGGTTGGGTGACACAAATCTTGGATTGGTGCATAAAATATTTTTGCCCTATTCTGTTCCATTTTTGTCAAGAGAATGAGTTACCAACCAAGGCTCTTCTTCTCTTGGACAATGCCCCTGGCCATCCTGCAAACCTTGCTGAAGCAAGAACATCTGTCAAGAGAATGAGTTACCAGCCAAGGCTCTTCTTCTCTTGGACAATGCCCCTGGCCATCCTGCAAACCTTGCTGAAGCAAGAACATCTCTAGAAGTCAATGTTGTTTATATACCACCAAACACCACTTCAGTTTTGTAACCAGTTGATGGGGGGGATGATAGCAATCTTTAAAGCCTATTACTTCTGCCAAACATTCATGGAAATGGTGAGAGTTTTGGACAGGTCAAACTAACCTATCAAGAATCTTTGGCACTCATTTGACATTTTGAAGGGTATTAATAATTTGGGAGGAAGTGTCAGTGAACTGTTTGCACAAACTTCTCCCAGAACTTGTGGATTGCTTCAGGACTAGAGCCAATGGAGAATATTGTTGAAGACATTAGCAGGCTGGCGCAAGAGGCAGGATTGAACAAAGTTACAGCTGAAGATGTAACAGAGCTGTTAGATAGCCATAGATAGCAGCTTTCCAGTGGAGACTTGAAAGAATTTGCTAAAGAACTAAGCCAACATAAGGAGGAGAAGAAAAAATAAGATGAAGAGCCTCCTTAAAAATCTATGAATACAAGTGATCTACAGCACATTCTTTCAGCCATGTAGATCCTCACTGATGAGCTCTGTGAGATTGACCACAACTGGGAGCGAAAGTGAAAAGGAGCGTAATTGTATCCATTGGTCCTTATTCTGAGCTTCTCAAAGAAAGAAAGAGGAAATCTCTACAGTCAACACTGCATGCTTTCTTCAAAAAAAAAGGAAGTTCTTCAACCAGGGACTTCATCAGTGAAGTCAAGTCTCTACATTACGCCACTGTAATATCAAAGTAAATGTACAAAATTTAATTTTTTTTTATTTAATTAAATTTAGTTGGTTATTTTATACTGTATTACATTTAATTGATTTATATTCATAAAAATGCCTGTTTTTACATTTATTTCAATTTTGAGAGAGGCCTGGAACATCACTGATTGACTTACATTATATAATTAGGTTCGTTTTACACCTTTTTTTTTTTTTTTTTTTTTGTGACAGTTCCTTTAGGAATGGAACCCCATTGTAAACCGAGAGCTACCTGTATTATAATTTTGAAGCTTTTACATCATATACTGGATGGCAGCTCACATCAAACAACGTTTTTGTAACTTTCGCCCAAGTTTGTGACTAGAGACCTGATATCTGCTGAGGCCATTTGTTTGAAAGTAGTACAGTACTGGGGCAGCTTGTTATGAAGACAAAGCTTGCTGTGAACATTAAGACCATGCATTAACTAAACACTTTACATAATGGCCACAAAACAGGTAGTCCTGCAGATTTTTTATTATACAAGAGGAGTTACTACAATAAATTTGTGATTCCAAGCATAAGCAAACCATTCATATGGTTAATCAAGTAGCAGTCATCTTGCCTAACCAGTGAATGGTTTGTTAATCATTGGAATATAATAATTACAAATTTGGTTACTTTTTTCTAAACTGTAGACATTTTGCTGTAAACTGCTGCCAATGTGATAATAAAGTAGATATTGAAAAAATGGGTTGCAGTTTTAATAGAGAGAGAGAGAGAGAGAGAGAGAGAGAGAGAGAGAGAGAGAGAGAGAGAGAGAGAGAGAGAGATTATATAAGAGGTATTCTTAGAGAGACTTGTTGAGTAGAATCAATGTCATTTATAATTCTCTTTTTTGTGTTTAAGACTAGTAAATGGGGGCTTAAAATCACTATAAACAATTCATTTAGTAGTAAATATATTAAAAGTATTTACTTTCAAGTTTACTTTCAACACAGTTGAAAAACTGTGTTGATCAACTGCTTGAAACAGTTGATCAATACAGAAAAATTTGTGTATATTTTGAAAAAAATGTGATTCCTGAAGGTTATAGTCATTTAAAATCTTTGGTTCTATCTTGAAGAAGAAAAAAAGTGCACTCTCTTAATTGTCCATAGATCTCTCATTTTTGCTTGCTTTTTGGCCAAAAGTTGACCTTAAGGCATTCTTTTTTGATCTTATTCTAACGTAGTGTCATAATTAAGAATAAATTTAGTTTCCCATTTACGTCTGATTTTTGTTAATCTATATACAACATGCCTGCTGACATGACTATTTTATGCTGAGGAAATATTGGCCAGAAATATTTATAATGGAGGAATAATACAGCTGTAGAGAGAATGTCAAAACTAATTTGGAAAGCAGGAGGGAGGAAGGACTATTGTAACTGACTAATTGCTTATGATTAGTACTATATTGAGGTAAACTCCTCTTATTATTTTATAAATATTATGATTAGTAGTGCATAGGCAGAAAAAAAAAGACAATAATCCTTTCATAGCCACAGATCAGGGATAAAAAGAAAGCTCTGAACCTCTATAAAACCACTTTCAAGTTAAAGATCTAAGGGAATTGTAGCATTACTTGATCAGAGGAGATTTTTTTCTATTCAAACTGATTTTTTTTTTTTTTTTTTTTTTTTTTTTCCAAATTCAAATTATTTTAATGGCACCAGAGTTCATTGCTCATATACATATATTTCAATAGAATTCTGTGTTCAGGGGCTGATTTGCACTTTTGGTTGTCTGAAAAACCTGAAGGCTTTAGAATTCTTCTCTACACCATTAGTAGTGGTTTTCTCAATACAGAATCTGCATTAAGAACTGTTGTCTGCCATTCATTTGTTTTTGCCTGTCATTTAGCAATCTATTACACTGTGCAATAACTGTATAATTTAAGAGTTGTTAAATTATATTAACAATGAAAATGAAATAAAAGCACTGACAGACTTAACTTTCTGGAGTTAAGTTTATTATTGCTTTCCACAGCTTAAGCTTTCTTCATCAGTGGAATAATCTATTACAACACAATAAATGCTTGACAGAAATATAGTGTAGGTACTGCAGTGGCACTCCTGTACCACTAGAAGTGTCTATACTTCTGGGTATCTGCCAAAAAGGTGAATTTTCATCTTTTTGTTTTTTTAAGCAAACATCCAATTTAACTCAAAGATGAAAGTGTAGAACCTTGCCTTTTCTGGATATGCTTGTTAGGGAAGTTGGCTAATACATTAACACAAGTTTATAGAATGTATATGCATTCCAACTCACAAATTATGCATTGGCTCGTGCACATATACATAAAAACAGTACTGTCAGAGCATTGATGAACAAGGCATGATCACACTGTTGTGTCTCAGGGAATAAACATATGGAAATTAATAAGGTAATGTCAGATCTTCAGGCAAAGGTTAAGGAACATGATGATGCCATCAGGAAGGCCAGTTTTTTGATCAGTCATTGCAGTACATGTATGAAAGGAAGGCCATTAAAGTATCATTTTAATTTTATATTTTATGTTATTTTAATTATTCAATACTTAGCATTCAAAGTGTACATGGGAAGCTTTGATTGTGGAAGCATGTTTGCTTTAAGAAATTTACAGCCACAAAAGTTTACTTTTTTGAGAACTTGAAAATATTACTCCCAGTGTGTGTGTGTGTGTGTGTGTGTGTGTGTGTGTGTGTGTGTGTGTGTGTGTGTGTGTGTGTGTGTGTGTGTGTGTGTGAGAGAGATAAATTGTAAGTACAGTGAAACTTCTCCTAACGGACATTTTCAAATTCCCCAACTCACCTCCATTGGTTTTAACGTGTTTGCAGCTTCTGTCTAGCGGACATTCTCTGTAACGGATGCGGACAGGCAATCTGCACTGTTTCGTTTAGATTAGCACTTAATTTGATCTCCCCATAACGGACAGCGGGCGAGCTCACGGCCCTTTTTCTAGGAACTTTTCTTCCACTTATTGCCTCAATCGTGTGTTTATTTTCTCTTTTCGATTCTCTGAATTTTATCAAGGTTTACGTCGCGGTTCTAAACCCTTTTTCAAGAATTTTAAGGCACGTGTAAAACTTCTGATGAATTCGATGTGTGCAGGGAGGGGGGGGAATATGGTCGGCCTTTCGTCTTTTCAGTTTCAGTTTTGTTCAGTGTCGTGTGAAGTGCACAATGTCTTCTCGTAAACATTTAACTTTAAAAGATAGTCAAACTCATTAATGCATATGATCGGCAAAAAAATAGTGTTCGCAATCTCGCTGTAAAATTCAAAATTGGGAAGACGCAGGTAAGCGACATCCTAAAGAAAAAAAATGAACTGCTCAAACAATTTTGGCAACACGTAAATGATCAGGTTCAAAATCATTCCCGAAAACTGTTGTACTTCAAATTTGTTGCGCACGTGCTAAAAAAATTCCCATTAATGGGCCTATTATTAGGGAAAGGGCTTTGGAGGTTGCGAAATCTATGGGAGTAAATGAGTTCAAAGCTTCTGTGGGATGGCTAGACAAGTTCAAAACTCGGCATAAAATTTCTTGGAAAACCGTAAGTGGTGAAGGTGGATCTGTTGATACTGTGGTTGTAACAGAGTGGACCGTCAAATTGGAAGATTTATGTCGTGATTTTGAAGCTAAGGATATTTACAACTGTGACGAAACAGGGTTGTTTTTTTAAAGCTCTTCCTGAAAACACAATGAGTCTAAAACACGAAAAGTGCCAGGGCGGAAAAATTTCTAAGGAACGCTTGACTGTACTATTGTGTACAAATATGCTGGGAGACTTTGAACAACCTCTTGTTATAGGAAACCCACAAAATCCTCGTTGTTTCAAGGGCATCAAGTTGAATCTTTTGGATGTTGACTGGAAGTCTAATAAAAAAAGCGTGGATGACACAAGATATCATGAGCGAATGGATAAGTCACTTTAACCAAAACATGATTCGTCAAAACAGAAAAATTATTCTTTTCATGGATAATGCTGCATCTCACCAGCACATTGAATTGTCCAACATTCAAATCATTTTTCTGCCACCAAACACATCTGCAGAGTGTCAGCCCTTGGATCAAGGGATAATAAAAAATTTTAAACTTCACTACAGAAAACGTGTTTTAAGACATCTCATTGCAAACATGAACGATGTAACATGTGCGAGTGACCTTGCAAAGAAAATCAGCATCCTAGATGCGATTCAGTGGATTTCCTCTTCAGTAAACGTAATTAGAAAACAAACTGTCGTGAACTGTTTTGTAAAGTCTGGCTTCTCAAACTCAAAAAATTGAAGTTGTGAACAGCAATGTGGAGCACCAAGAAGAACAAGAACTTCAACATCTATTGATAATGTACGATACTTCCGCTACAAGTGACCCTGGCTACGAAGATATAGACTCAAACCTCACTACAGAAGATGGTGCTCTAGATATCAACAACATTATCATCGATATTTTTCAAGAAGTTCCTCATGAGGATGAAGAAATGGAAGGAGGTCATTCTGTCGAAGAACATATTAACGACAAACCACCGATGAAAATAGAAGCGCTCATACAAATCAATCGTTTAAAAATGTTTTTCGCCGCTGAAGAAGATACTGAAGGACTTTCGATGGTTTCTTCACTCCAAACAAATGTTGAAAACAAAATTATCAGCCGGAAGAAGGTGCAGAAGAAAATAAGTGATTACTATATGTATTTTTCTTAAGATAAAGTCATAATATGCATAGCACAATTGTATACATATTATTTACAAAAATAGTGTGCAAAATCTGTATATAATTTAATTTAATTTTACATTAAACATTTAACTATTTTTCTTTCTTTTTTTTTTTTCTCCCTCAGACTTCTTGTTAGCAGACACTTCTCTCTAACGGACACATTTTCGTTCCCCATGGCTGTCCGTTAAAGGGAAGTTTCACTGTATATTCATGCATGTTTTGTTGTCAGTGTAGTCAATCTTAAAATTTTAGGCGTGTGGTCTTTTTTTTTTTTCTTTTTTTTTTTTTGTCTGCAAAGGTTTGCTAACAATATAGAGAGCGGTAGCTACTGTGTTAGTTTACTTAACAAATTTAGCATCATTTACTTAGACTTTAGTTGTTGTTGTTTGGTTTTTAGGAACATTAGCAACTAAGGCCATATTGCTCCGGGATGCGGTGGTCATTCCCTGACCTTTCCGCATCCTCTGTATTTGGTGGTGACGGGCTCGAACCCCGGTCTAATCAAGAAGCGTGTGCTACGCACTGTTGCTGCTCCTTCCCACCTGGCTACGGAGGTGCCTTAGACTTTAGTAATGCTTTCTGAATTCCACATGAGTATAAACTGGAGCAATTTGCTTTAATAGCTAGTTACTACTGTAATAAAAAGATGGCTGACAGGGAGTAGGTATAAATGGCCACCCTTTGTAAACCATATGCAGGATCCATATGCAGGAGAATCCAGATCATCCCACAAGGGGAAGATCTGGATTCTCCACTGTTTCTGCTATTTATAATGGAGTTGAAATATAAATATAATTTTAAAGTTGAAATACATAATTAACTTATGTATTTCAACTTTAATGTATAAGATTGGAGTAGCATTGTTAAAAAAACTTAACTCACAGCTGAAAAATATTTGTATATGCTTAAGTTTGTTAATGACACAAAGGTGGACAAGGAATGAAAGTAATCAGGTGGTCTTAAAGATGGCAGGCGAGTCATAACCAGTAAAAGCAAGATCTTCTATTTGGGTTGCAGTAATCCTAGGTTAATGTTCCACTTGGCGTAGACAATGAACCTTGAATTGGTTACTACACAGGTGCTTGAGTGGTATGTTAAAAAAAAAAAAAAAACTTGAGTAATTATTCAGTCAGATAAGAATTTCTCTGAGCACTTGAAACCAGCAATTAGGACAACTCATGGAATTCTGTCCATAATATAAAAGATTGTATAAATTAGTGGTTTGACACATATGGTATACAGGTTTAAAAACCTGTTGAGAGAGAGAGTGCAGAGCAACAAGATTAACTATAAACACAAAATGTATACTTGGGGACTTGAGTTCTATAACTTATCAAGTTAGGAAGTGAAGCATCTTCTGCACTTACATTATTGAGTTATTTAAGGCTTTGAGAAGGTTGCATGAACTAAATACTGAGAGCATTTTGATTTCTTTCTCTGATGGCACACACACACACACAGGACACTGATTTAAATTGAAAGGATAATTTCAAAGTGGATGTGAAAAAATTAGCATTTAGTAAGTGAAAAGTTTATTTAAATTTAAGAAGGACTTAAACAGGTACAGGCAACTCTTGGTTTACGAACAAGTTCTGTTCCAAGACATTGTTCGTTATGTGTATCTTACATTCCTGAGCCTTTACGATACATATCGTATATTTTAAAGCATGAAAACCATGTACTAAACATCGAATGCTTTATACAATACATTTTATTATAATGTATGTATGCATTATGGTTTATCGTATATGATACGTAACGTAAAATAAAATAAGAAAAGAATACAAAAACAAGATATTGTACTTATTAATTTTAATTAAAAACATAAGAGTCACAAAATAGAAATAAAGAAAATGAGTACAAGCAACCCCCATATAACACCGTACTTCTACAACACGGTTTGAGAATTGTGGCAATCTTCGCATAACATGGTATTTTTGAGCTTTTATGCTAGGAAAACCCTGCTATTATGTTAGATGTAATTTTCAATGTTTGCATTCCTTTTTGTGAATCCCTGCTGTTGTTTTTGTTGTTTTGGTTTTTAGGAGCATTAGCAACTAAGGCCATATTGCTCCGGGGATATGTGGTGGTTATTCCCTGACCTTCCCGCATCCTCTGTATTTGGTGATCATGGGCTCGAACCCCGGTCTAATCAAGAAGCGTGTGCTACGCACTGCTGCTCCTGCTCCCGCTGTTGAGTCGCTAGTCGTTATCGCCTTCGTGATGTTTTTCTAAAACACATTTCTGGAGGTTGCAAGGTTATTTCCACAATATGAGAGATGCCAAATTGGTGTGGGTAATAATAATGTATTATAAAACGAAATGCACAAAGCATAATTTCTTATGGGTTTAGGTTTGCAACTGTGATGGGATGTTGCATTACCAGGGTACCTGCCCACTGATGATGAAGTCCACTAGCTTCGAAACGATCGTCTGGGTGGTAGTATCCACTGAAAATAAATAACAGTAGTCTTTTCTACTAGAGAAACATTATTTATTTGAAGTAGTGCAATACCAGCTTTCTCATTGTGATGGCACCCACAATATGAGATAAAATTAAAACGATGCCTTTACAGTTTACGTAGTTCAAATTTATGGGTAAACTATAGTGTATCTACACCAATATTATATAATACTGTACATACATATGTGTTCAACATTCTATGCACCGTGGCATGTAAACCAACATTTTTTTACTGGCCAGATTAGTTTTATTAACCAAGACCAGTTCAGTATAATTATCATATATTAATTTTCTGATAATTATTGTAATAAATACATTTTTTAAAAGTTTATTTATTTAAATCTTACAATTATGTTCACTATACGTTTGGCATTTCGTTTTTAAGGAACTCTGACTTTAAGAAATTTTTAATGAATTATGACGTTCATTATAGCAAATGTTTATAAATCGACAGTTGCCTCTATTCAGAAATATTAGTTAACGAAGTGAGTGAAAGAGATGTAAGATACATTTTAATATTGACTAATACATCATTTCACTAATACTAAACCATTAGAACATGTATAAACCAAATAGTATCCATTCGTTTGAATTCCAGTACCTGGAAAAAAACGTTTTCTCTTTTGTTCATTTCTGCTACTTCTGTTCTGTAGAATGGTCTTTCTCCACATGTATTTTCTGTTACTTGTAGCTTTCAGAAATTCAAGACAGATATTGGTAAATTAAATTGATATGATTTTTTTTTACATTAAAAATTGATAATCTTTCTTTAAAAAATAGTATTTCAAAAAAAAAAAACTAAAAGTTTCAAATGTTTTTTAAGTACAGGCAACCTCTGTATAACACGGTACTTCTACAACACTTTCACTCTAACACAATTGATAAATTACAGCAATCCTTGCATAACATGGTATTTTTGAGCTTTTGGGTGGGGGAAACCCTGCTATTATGTTAAATGTAATTTTTAAATATTTCCATTCTTTTTTGTGAATCCCCGCTGTTGACACTAGTCGTTGTGCATAAAGCCTTATGCTGGGATTTCCCAACAAAATGAATATTATTCATTTTGTTGGGAAATCCCAGACCATAAAAAATTGTGACTTTTAAGGTTTTTGTACGGTTATTTTGGCTTTTATATGATTGTTTATAAACTTTTCCTAAGGAAAGTAAAAAAGCACTCATCAAAAGAAACTTTATTTCTCTAGAATCAGCGATACAAATTTTGGATAGTCTTAAAAAAGGGGAAAAGCTACGATACATTGCAAAAAGTTTAAATTTAAATGAAGCAACAATCCAGACCATAAAGAAAAATGAACAGAAAATTAGAACTGCTGTTGCTGCTGGATCTTTCGTTTCCGCAAATATGACAGCTTGTTCCCTAAGCACCAATAATTGATAAAATGGAAAGGACACTCAGTATTTGGATTGATAATAGCAGTAAAAAAACGGATCCCATTAGAAGGCGATGAAATTAAACAAAAGACACTGAATTTATAACTGTTAAAAGTAAATGGAGAATCTTCTGTTAACCCAGAGTTTGCTGCCAGTAAAGGTTGGTTTGAGTGATTTGAAAACCGCTTCTCATTACATAAGACAACAATTCAAGGGGAAAGTGCATCAGCTGATAATGGAACTGCCGAGAAGTATGCAAAGAAATTTCAAAAAATTATTGAAGAGCGCAATTACACACCACATAAAGTTTTCAGTGACGATGAGACTTTGGTGGACAAAAATGCCCAACAGAATTTCAACATATTTCAAAAAAAGAAAAAAAAACTGCGTCAGGTTTTAAGGCATCAAAAGATTGTGTAACGTTACTTATGTGCAGTAATGCATTAAGAGATTACATGATAAAAGGTTTATAGATCCTCTAATCCTCGTGCAATGAAAGGTGTAAATTTAAAAAATGTTACTGGTATATTGGAAAGTAAATAAAAAAGCTTAAACTTATAAAAATTTACAAATATCTATCAAGCAAAAGCAAACAAACCCAGTTTACTGATTTTTTTTTTAAAGAGAGCAGAAGACACGAAATCTAGATGCTGCAGAAGAAAGTTCAGAAGGTGAAGATATTCTGCAACAGAGAAAATGTTCTTGTTTGATTGTACTTAGCAGTGACCAGTTTCAGACCTATTTGGATCACCCATCAGACAACAGTTAGCTCCTCAGTGAGCAACTTTATGTCAAGTGGTGTATAAATGTATCAAATCTAAACAAGCAGCATGTGGAGGAGAGAAACTTCCAGTTGAAAACATAACATTGTTACATTCAAAACCAATAATAACAGTGCCTTAGAATTTTTAATGAATAACAGATTGACCTGCTGGGTGATTTTTTTTTTTTTTTTTTAATTAAAAATTATGTTAGTTCCTTCAAATCAACTTGTGGAAAACCATGATTATTTCCAAGGAGCTTAAGCACAAGGGTCATTACTAACAGATTAGAAAGAATACTTGATGAGAATCAACCGAAAAAGCAAGCTGGCTTTAGGACAGGATTCTCAAACTATGGATCACCTTCACGTAATATCACAGCTAATGGAGAAAGCAAATGAATATAAAACACCATTATGCCTGGCATTTGTGGATTATGAAAAATTCTGTCACTGAAAGGACAAAGTGTCCCCATCTAGCCACAACAGAAAAACAATGGCTGTGTTGCATTATTTTCTCAAACTGTTTCCACTTCTATTGAAATAGTACTCCACTTCTTTAGTAAATTGTTGCATTGGGCTAATGCAGCCCACTAATAGGGGTGAGTATACTGAGTTATGCAAAGCCATTAGAAAGAGACTCACAGAGGACGTAAGAAAATTTAACACAAGAAAAGTAGAACAAGCATTAAGGGAAAACAAAGGATTTAAATCAGCAACCATGAGCAGTAATACAGAAAGACAAATGATACTAAAATTGAAGAATAGCGATGGTGTACTTATAAATAGCAGAGAAGGCATAATTCAAATAGCAGAAGACTACTATAAAGAGTTATACAAGGAGCGAGGGAGTGATGCCAGCAGTGGGAAAGATGGATCACAAATTAGTAACACATACAACATACCTCATTTTCTTCAACATGCGTTGAAGAAAATGAAGAACAAGAAAGCCCCGGGGAAAAATGAAGTTACTGTAGAGTTGTTAAAATTGGGAGGAAGAGACATGACACAAAAACTGGCAAGACTCTTCACAAAATGCATTAGAAAAGGTGTGACGCCTAAGGAGTGGAATAATGCAATCATAGTCTTGCTCCATAAGAAAGGAGATAAATCAGAAATTGGAAATTATAGACCAATTAGCTTGTTACCCCACATCTACAAGTTGTTCACAAGGGTCATTACTAACAGATTAGAAAGAATACTTGATGAGAATCAACCGAAAAAGCAAGCTGGCTTTAGGACAGGATTCTCAAACTATGGATCACCTTCACGTAATATCACAGCTAATGGAGAAAGCAAATGAATATAAAACACCATTATGCCTGGCATTTGTGGATTATGAAAAAGCATTTGACTCTATACAGCATAAGGCAATGTTTTGGGCACTGGAAAGACAAGGCATAGATATCCCATACATTATGATTTTGAAGAAAATATATGAGAATGCTACCTCCTTTATTAGACTAGACAAAGACAGTCATAAATTTAAAATTGAGAAAGGAGTTTGACAAGGAGACACAATATCTCCGAAGTTGTTTACTGCTACCCTTGAGGAAGCTTTCAGAAGATTAGACTGGTCGCATAAAGGAATCAATGTGAATGGAGAGTACCTAAACCATTTACGATTTGCAGATGACATTGTGGTCATAAGCCACGATCCCAATGAATTAGAGGAAAATCTTAATCAGTTATGCAGAGTTATTAAGGATTTTGGGCTAAAGATGAATATGGCTAAAACAAAAGTAATGATGAACAAGTATGCCGCAGAAAGGGATATAATGATTGAAGAAGCAGTAATTGAATATAGTTACATACTGAGGAGCAGTATCCCAATTTGTCTGAAACGCTAAATAATGAACGAATGTATACTCCCCACCATGACTTATCGAAGTGAAACGTGTGCACTCACCAAAAGAATGGAAGAAAAGCTGAGAACAACACAGCGAAGAATGGAACGAATTATATTGGGATTCAGACCGTTAGATAAGAAGAGAAACACATGCATTAGGCAGCAAACTCGAGTAAAGGACATTCTTATCAAAACTAAAGAACTAAAATGGTCTTGGGCAGGACATGTAGCTCGAAGACATGATGACAGGTGGACTAAGAAAATAACAGAATGGTACCCAAGAGGAGCTAGAAGAAAATCTAGAAGACAACAACGGAGATGGACAGATGAAATTTGTGAGTTTGTGGGTAGTAAATGGATGGCCATTTCACAAAACAGATGGAACTGAAAAGTTGCTGGAGAGACCTTCATCCTGCAGTGGATTGAAAATGGCTGATGATGATGAATAGGGGTTATATTTTACATGTAAAATTTTGAACTAAAAGTTTCTTTCTCACACTGCTTGGCTGCCAATTTAGATTTAATACATTTATTCATTGTTCAACATGGTCACAGCAGTACTTTCAAGTTTTTAATTAACAATAGATTCATCTACTGAGTGACATTATTTGATTTAAAAATGATATTAGTTCCTTTAGATCGACTCATAAAAAACATAGTTTCTAAAAAGCTTAAGTCCAAGCCTTGCACTGGAGTGTCCCCAAACAATCACAACAGAAAAATAATGCAGTCTTGTGTTATTTTCTCAAATGAGCAGAAATATAATTTTTTAAAAAACAAACTTTAATTACGAAATTAATAATGCTAATTTTTTAAAAAATATTTTTTGAATTTCCTATCAAAATTAGTAAAGTTAATAAAGGTATTTTGGCAGTTTCTGCATTTCCACAGTTCAAGCTTTTTATTTACTTTCTTTTTGGTTTACACTTTGTTTCACCTGCAAACTGCTATAGCTGTTTCTTCTTCCATCACCTTATGGTATCCAGGCTCATTCGTTTTTGGCCACCACCATGCAGTACATTTTGAATCATCTTTGATTCTGTCTAAATCATTAAGAACATAATTTAAAAGCTTTTTATGTTATAATTTTTAAAATTGGCTACTGTGTTTTTCTCTTTTGTGTCCTGCTCACTCTCAGAATCTCAAAAAAAAAAAAAATCCTCCACTGTTTGTTTCCTTTGATAGAAATATTTACATCTGATTATGACTCCTTGACCCATCAGGGTTGTATAAGGTAGTAATTGGTAGGTAAGAAAATCACTTGATAGACTTTCATCAGAAGGATGTGTAGTACATACCTAACAATACTCTAACAGCTTCATTTGTATTTAGTTAATTTTAATTGATGAATTAGATTAATTTCCTTTTTTAATGGTTTTACTTTTAAAAGTGATTGTGAAACCATTTTGGAGATGGGGAGGAAGAGAGAAAGATTGTCGGAGATTAACTTTTTGCATCATCTGCTCTTGCTACTACTTAGATCCACTTGGGAAACCCTAAATTCCTTTGGGCTCTAATACAAACTGAACTTCAGCTTCCCGTTTTAACCCTCAAAAATTATTACTGTCTAAGCTGGAGATATTCAAGCTAATTGTTGAAATGATATAGTGTTCAACTCTTATATAAAGATAACGAGTGATAATTACAAAATGATAATTTATCATTTGGATAATTAGAAGCATACAAATGAAATTTACAGTGATAGTATGCAACTGTTTTTAATATAGGTAGCTAGTTGCATTATATGCGATTATCAAAATAATTTGAAAATTCTTTTACAGAGACAAGTGTCAGAACAAGAAGACATCTGGCATCTGTATCAACAAACACATCACAAACTGTTGGGAATTCATGTGGCTCAGAACTTTAAATCATTCCGAAATATGGATTTTTAAGAAATGTATTGGATCATTAATGTTGTTTCTGTGTGATGTACTGCTGGCTGTCCTGCATTTCTGGTATATCAAGCCATGGTATTTGAGCATAATGATATTGATACTGTCTCAGAATCACAAAAGAAAATAAAAGAACTAATAATTTGGTATGTTAAAAAAAAAAATGGCTTCCCTTTTCCCCATCTTGTGACTGGTGATGAACAGCAGTGCTTCAGGTTTGTAAACTTCAGTGTCTAACATCAGTAGCCTTCTATAATTTTCTTTTTCTCTCATTGTTTCACTTCCATGTAATTTATACTGCACAACTAGGACTCGAGCACTTTGTTGGAGCCATCATTTCAAGGAGTGTAAATTCATCTCTTTTTTTTTTTTTTTTAATATATATATATATATATATATATATATATATATATATATATATATACATAATACTGTGATTTTTATTAAAAGTAAATATAAGACTTTGTAAACAAACCATGTTAAATCTGCTGGAATGTTTTATTTTAAATGAACATATCTTTACTTAAAATTAGCTAAAAGCAACTCTGAGAATTGTTTTTAAGAATTAGGAATTCTTGTGATTAACATTTATGGCCTTATTGAACCAAAAATCATTTTAAACACTCCTTTATTATATGTAAATATTTCATCTCTGAGGCATTTTTTTTTTTTTTTTGCCTTTGTTATCTTTTTAAACTAAGAACATGCCTAACAGCTGTTAAAAATTAAAAAAAAAAACAAAAAAAAAAAAACAGGTTGTATGAAATATTTCTGTTGGTATCTCTTACCTTCACAGAATTTCAACACTTTCTTACAGCTTGTCACTTTATAGTAAGTGAAGCTGTCCAGATTGAAGCTTTCACTCTAATTCATAACAAATTAGCAACACAGTAGAATCACAAAACCACCGAGACCGAAGGAGTATATTGAATAGTATTTTCAAATAATTCATTCTGAATACTCTTTCAGCATATAAAAGGTAAGTAGGGAAAAAAAAAACAGAGAGAGAATTTACAATACTTGACATTTATTATTTAACGTACATTATGCACTATACCTGCTTGTACAGCTTTAAAATAATTAACATTTTAATGTTTTCCTAACTTGAAAGGTACATTTTTCCTTCCCTCTGTAGGATTCTTTATTTTCATCAAACTTTTAAATGGATTCCCATTTTAAATAAAATTAAATAAGAAACACTTGGACCACAGAATTAATACAGCAAATAAATAAGGTTATGGATAATGCAAGTTGCTATTCTGCTCCTATGAACCTAACCCCTATATCAAAACAAAAGTTGATAAATAAAATAAATATATCAGCAAAATAAACGTAAAAATGAGATTAAGAATAAACAGGGGACGGACCAAAGCAACACACCCTTGGGAGAGTGAATGCACAACTTCTTGCCCAAAGAAATACACGCTCACACAAAAAGAAACAGAGCCCACAAGTATCACTGAACTCCAAAAAGGGTCATATTTCAATCCATGATCACTATCTCAGCTATATATCAGTGGATATTCCGATAAGCCCAGGCCATTATGAGAAACAATGAACCAAACATAAAATATGCTGTGGCCCTACCCTCTATAAAATAAATAAGATAACATAACTAACAAAGTGCAAATTTATGTCAGCTCCTACAATCATTTAAATCCAAAACAACATGCAGATATGCAACTCAAAATTAAGGAATCATAAACAGAGATTAAACCTAACTGAATTAATTACATTATTAATATAACATAATTAATATGATTGATTTTTGGATACAGCACCAAGGACAAAACCATAATACAATAGGCGCCTCCGTAGCCAGGTGGGCAGGAGCAGCAGTGCGTGCTTCTTGATTAGACCGGGGTTCGAGCCCGTGACCACCAAATACGGAGAATGCGGAAAGGTCAGGGAATGACCACCGCATATCCCCGGAGAAATATGGCCTTAGTTGCTAATGCTCCTAAAAACCAAATAACAAACAATAATACAATATCCAAGTCTATCATCAGCTATTCATCCTCTTTCCTATAGGATAAATAGCTGATGATAGACTCAGATGTTTCCTACAGTGAAGATGTACCATTTACAACTAAACCTCAGAAGTTTGAATCTGTTCATTTCTCCAGGTAAGCTATTGAAATTTGAAGGAACTAATAAAGTTAAAGCCACATCAAAGAAGATAGTTTACACATACTGAACCAGATGATCTTATATTTAACTGGAATCTATTGAAGAATTCAACACATCTCTTAGCCTCCAGGTTGAGTGAAAAGAAACAATAATTCATTCCCTTCTACTCTAAGAAGAAAGAGAGATCTTGTGTTCTGCACTGCTGTAAATGGCTTAATGCACTGGGTGTTATGTATGATTAATCACAATGTAGATTCTTCATTAGCTGCTCAACAATAAGCTTAAAAGGAGTTTTGCTACAGTGGAAGCACTATCAGAACTCCTTTTAACCCTTTCCATGGTTTCAATTCCAGTTTCCTATTCTGTTTTGCCTAAAGGAAACTTATAATAGTTTGAAATTCTTGTTAGATAAGGTGAAATATTGTTATCATGAGTAGATATTTTGTTAACAATCACTACAATTTTTGGACCCTATGCAAAGATCACTGAAGCTCTCTCTTTCTCATTTTATTAACATGCCATTCAGTGCTTTACTCCTAGAAATATTTATAATGTACATTTTGAATAATGTTCAACAAATCTAAATTATAACTGTTAAAAAAGTTGGTACATTAAAAAAATTAATAATCTATAATGATATGACATTTATAAATTTGTTTTTTATGTAAAAATTCATCTTCCTTGCCTTAATGTTTGCAAAATCACTAATTACTTTAAAGTCTATGATGGTGGGATTTTTTGGGTCAGTAGCTAGTATAACAAGATCGTTTAATGGGGTTTGCCTTATACAGTTTCTATTGTAAGCTTTTAATTTTTTTAAATTTATTAAGTGACCAACAATTTTCACCATTACTGAAAATGTAAGAAATAACATAGGGTGGCTCTCTACTATTATATAATAATAATATGATTATTGTTGTTTGTAGTTCATAATACAAAACAATTTATCAGGACAAGCGCATGTCCCCTCCCCCAACACACACACACCAAAACCAGAGATGATGAAATGTATCACAAAAGAGAGGATCAGAGAATAAAGTGAGTAATTCATACTTATAAGCTTC
This sequence comes from Mastigoproctus giganteus, assembly GCF_048544385.1. Taxonomy (NCBI): domain Eukaryota; kingdom Metazoa; phylum Arthropoda; class Arachnida; order Uropygi; family Thelyphonidae; genus Mastigoproctus; species Mastigoproctus giganteus. The sequence continues at coordinate 151,029,181 of NC_143580.1, read as the reverse complement.
TCTTCTATGCTAAGAAGAATATAAATAAGTAATGCAGAATCATCCTGAATACAGCAATCACAGCACAGATTTGTTAATGGTAAATCTTGTCAGACCAATGTGATTTCCTGCTATGAGGTAACCATAAAGAAACTGGATACATATAATAATTTGGACATGTTTAGATTTCATTAAAGCTTTTGATACCATTCCACTTGAATGGCTGCTGCAAAAAGTAAGCACTGTGGCATTAGGACCCAGTTACTGTTATGAAAAAGTAATGGTTGAATGGCTTTCTGTGGACTAATGTTATTAGTGGAATCCTTCATTGCTCCTTACTGTTTTCAGTATTTGTTAATGATACTGATAAAGACAAGTAAGTTTATTGTTTAAGTGCTCTGCTGATACAAAGTTTGGCAGGTTGATTAATGACAGTAATCATGGAATGCTATTCCAACAAGGCCTGGATAAATTAGACAGGCTAAGAAGTGACAATTAAGGTTTAACATTGATAAATGCAAAATGCTGCATTTGAGTAACAAAAAAAAAACTGGAATATGCAATTTGGATGGCACCAGACTCAATGAATTCAAGGTGGTGGAGAATGAAAATGACTATGGTCTTCATGCAATATGAAGTTTTCTGAGCAGTGCAGACTGCTAGAACAGCACATGGAGTTTTAACAAGATACAGAAATTTTGCTAGTAGGGATAAAGAGGTAATTATCCCTTTGTAAAGCAATGGTTAAGTCACTTCTTAAGTTCTGCATACAGGTTTTGAGGTATAATTTTATGAAGGGGATACAAAGGGTTATAATCTTACCAAGAAAGACTTCAGTTCTGCAACTGCAAACTAGGCATTGGTGAGAAGACCCAATTAACACTTTTGCTGCTGGTGTCACAGACTACCTTTTTGACCTGGGATTGAGTTGATCTGGACTGGGGAAAGCAGATCCATTTTTGGTCTTTCTTCTCACTATGGCTGAATTAGTCAGCCAGTAGTGAAGTTTGCTTGACAAAAATACAGTTTTTCTTCTGCAAAATGGGAAGAAAAAATTCTTAAGGTCAGATGGGTTTTCCCTCCTAGTGGATAAAAACCCCATGCTACATATTTATATCAGGACAATAAACATGTTAAAGAGTTTAAGTCTTTAAATGAATTCAATTTAAGGCTTTAAATAAATTAAATGCTGACAGCATTCTTACTCTTTCTTAGGTGACACAAGTAAGGGACCATTTTAAATTATAAAAGGTTGGTTGCAGTATATATGCATGAAAATTTGATGTCAGTGAGAGATCAGGCAATTGTTCTATGTGTTATGGAAGTTGGTAGATTAAATAAATTTAAAGAATTAGATACATGAAGTGGTAACATTTTTTTTGCTAATGCCGTATAAGTTTGCTGAGTTTTCTTCTTTACATTTTTCTACTACTGTTACTAATGTCAAATTCAATACCAAACTATCAGATTTGATAATTCTGTATTTAGAGGTGCTTTATCTTCTTGTGTTTTATATCCTGGTTGCAACTGATGATAAAAAAATCAGAAATTTCCTTGAAATCCGTCATCTATTGATTTTCAAATTCTTTTGAAATATGTATTTTATACACCTGTATGTCTCTGATATACATACACAAAATTAGAGTTCACTCATGATGATACTTTTCATTGCAGGTGAGCAACTGACTGAATCATTACTAACTCTGTAAGAAATAGAAAAAAAACTGAGGTTATCTTTTACAGGCACAAAAGGTGATGTACTCGGTACTGATATTAAGACAGACTGTGATGCAAGGACTTAATTACAGGGCAGTGTTGAGAAAAGATGCCCAGGTTAAGATTAAATCTGAAAGCATTTGCACTTCCCAGACATGATGTGTGGGGGGGAATACATGATGAAAGCCTTGTCTATAAATTCGATTTTTGAGAGACTGCAAGGCTCATAGAAGTGAAAAGTCACTGGGGGCGAGATCTGGCAAGTAAGGTGTATGTTCACACACAGGGACTTGTTTTTTAGCAAGAAACTGGTGAACAAAAAAGTGCATTGTGTGCTGGATCATTGTCTTGATGGAGCATCCAGCAATCTTTCCATAAGTCAGGTCTCTTCCTTACAATTTTTTCACACAGCCTTGTCAGGATTGCAATGTAGTATGTTTAATTGGCAGTCTGATTTGATGAGAATTATTCAACCATAATAATTTCTTTAATATGGAAGAAAACAAGAAGCATGTTTCATCAGGATAATGACCCCTACACAGAAATTGCACTTTGCAATGGCTGCAATTACTTGAGCTATACTAAGTGATTGCAGCTTAGAAATGAAAACCCCTCTCACTTTGCAGTGAGAGAGGTTTCATTTCTGATTCAAACACGTGAGCTCTTGGCATAGTACCTTCCCCATAAACTTTAAGTAAAAAATTTTTAGGTTTAAAATTTTGAGGGTGATTCATTGTTTCTTTTGTCTGTCATTTTTCTGACAAACTGCAAAAACAAAAGGTAATGAAAACCTATCTCACTGCAAAGCAAATTAGTTTATTGGAACATGACTTGGCAGACAACTAGGGAAAGATACCTTTGTCTCGTAATAGCCACACCTTGTAGAAGGGGTGCATGAATATTTGCTGATGCTATTGCAGTGTTAGATGGATCAGAAAATTATCTTTTATAGGCACACAAGGTGATGTACTCAGTACTGATAATAAAAGTACGGGGTGCAAGGACTTAACATGTACAGGGAAATGTTGAGAAAAAAAGACAAGTTAGGATTCAATATTCCCAGACATGATGGGAGGGAATTCGTGAAAAATCTGTCTATAAATATAGTCCTGGAGGGACCACATTTATAGATAGGCTCATAGGATAATTTTTCTCATCTTGGTCTGTGTTTATTAACAGGAGACTGTTTTTACAGTAATGGGATACACTTAAATAGAAGGGGTGCAAGAATATGTGCTTATGCAATTGAGGCAGTGTTGGGTGGATCAGAAAACTACTAGCTTGGGGTGGGGGGTACATTGATAATTTCAAAGAAGCCATAGAGGTGCAATTGCTTCTTGTGCTGCTTCTATTGAGAACAGAAAAAAAGGTGTTGGGAATTACATGTCCTGCTTGAGACTTGTGGGAAAGCAGTTAAAGTTGCATTAGCATTAGTAGAGGCATATGATGCAAGAAAGCAAGCTTATGCAGCATCAGCCAAAAAAAAACTCCCATTTCACCCCTCCATTTGTTCGAAATACCTGTCCAGCTGAGCCTTAAATTTATTTAGGCTATCAACGTCCACAACAAGGGATGGACATCTGTTCCACCAACCAACTACCTGCTGGCTAAAGGCAAATTTCCACACATCTATCCTACATCTGTCTTTCCTTAATTTGAATTTATGCCCTCTCAGGTGATTATTCTGAGCAAGAGGAAGAATCCCATCGGCATTGAGCATGCTCAAACCATTCAAGGCTTTATACACCTCTATCAGATCAGCTCGCCGGTGCCTAGTCTCCAGACACTAATTTGCAAAACTTAAGCCTTTCTTCATAAGAGCAACCCTTTGTTCCATTCACTAATCTTGTTGCCCTTCTCTGTACTCGTTCCAGCAGCTCTACATCCTTCTTGAAATGAAGCCTCCAGACCTGGAGGTGTGGCCTGACCATTGCCTTATACAAGGGAATATTCACCTCCTTATCCCTGCTAGAAAAATTCATGTATATCATTGACAAGATACCATGAGCTACTCTTGCAGCCTGTGTGCACTCTCAGAAACCTTCATATCTGCCTGCACAATTACCCCCAGGTCCTTTTCATTCTCTACTACTGTCAGTGTAGTACCACAGAATTGATACGTTGCTCTGGGGTTACTGTTTCCCATATGTAGTACTTTACATTAGGATTAGTAGGATCAGAAATAGGTGAACATATACCTGCATTGTACACTAATGCTAGGAATATAGTAAATAAATTTCAAGTAACAGCTAGGTAATCAAATGTGGACATTGTAGGAATATCAGAAATGTAGTGTCACTGAGATACATGGGATGCAGAATTTGTATATGGAGAGTGCAGAAAAGACATGATAGCGAGAAGCCCATATTCTCTAAGCAATACATCTGCTTGACATAGGTGAACAGTGTAATTTTAGGTCTGTTTGGCATGACATAAGCACTAGAAAAACAAAACTGGGCAAGAGGGTGTTATTGGTAGGCCAAGGCCTGGTGTATGTGATGAAGAGCTCTACAGACAAATAGAGTGGGACTGTAAATAAAAAGAATGTCTAAAAATTGGGGCTTTGCTTTTCCTTTCAACTTTAGATTTTGACTAAATTTGTAGATTTTTCACTCACACAGTGGAACCTTTCTGGATTTATTAGATGAATGCTTTTTGCACCAGCATATTAGAGAGGGGAAGCAATATCCTTGATCTGATTATCGGCAGTGACTTCATACCATAAGAACCTACAGATAAAAAAAACCACTAGGTTGCAGCAGCATATTAAAGTGAACCCTCCCAAATCAGGATTAGTAAAGCAAAAGACAACCCTAAAAGGCAAAAAAAATTAGAACACAAATAAATTGAAAATTTAATGATATAGTGCTGATGAGAATAAATAAAAAATATATCACTGTAGAGCCTTTATTTAAAAACTAACAAGGCAATACATTTATCCATCCATAGAAGACTCAGAAGTTGTACTTATTTTTAATGTACTAATGCAGGTTTGAAGAAACTGTCTTTAAGTTTTGTCTGAACAGATCTCTGCTGTTGTTCTTTAATTACAATCACTCTCTCTTTCTCGGCGCCTCCGCAGCCAGGTGGGCAGGAGCAGCAGTGCGTAGCACACGCTTCTTGATTAGACTGGGGTTCAAGGATGCGAAAAGGTCAGGGAGTGACCACCACATATCCCTGGAGCAATATGGCCTTAGTTGCTAATGCTCCTAAAAAACCAAATAACAAACAACAACGATCTCTCTCTCTCTCCCTCACAGTTCTTAGGTGTTCATAATACCCCTGCAATTTTTGATTTGTTGAAGAGGTTGCATAATTGATTACTGCAGAGGCTCACATCTGGTGAGTATGGGCTTGGCAAACCCAGGGTCCTGAGCTGGATATCATTCTTCTCTTTCTTGGCAATTCCTTTCTACTTCTGACTCTTGCTCACTCTGTCTCTCTCTCTCACACTTGCTCACTCACTCAGGGTAACTCCGGAATTCTTTTGGCTGGTGTAGCATAAGCCTCAGGCGTCCTTGCATCATATGGCTAATAATAATATTAAGAAGTGCTTTAATTTGGTAACAAGAAAGAAGTTTCGAAAATTTCAACACTTCTTTTCTGGTACCTCTTGGCTTTGGGTACGAAGTGGTTAAGGAACCAATTCTTTGTAATTTGTGTGAACCAAGCATTTTGCAAATTATAGTAGACAACAGGCAATATACACATAGTCATTTAATGCCCTTGGACTCAGCCTTGCTGATCACAACAGGCTAGCCGATGAATTACATCTGCATTTGGCACAAGTGCTGAAAGCTTTTTCTGCTCTGTATGAAAGGCTTCTGTATTTTCTGGTAGATCAGTCCCTTTTCATCAGCATTATATATTTGAGGATAATAAAGACCTCATTGTATTATTATTTCATTTAATTTTTTTCTAAATGGCTCAAACAACACCGCTTAGCATTACTTGTGGCTTCACCACAATGTCCATTTAATACACTGCTTTTATCACTCCCCACATCAAATTTTAAAGCATATGTGCCTGTAATTTGTCAAACAAGACATTAAGGGTAAGTTGCTACAATGGATAAAAGGATGGTTAAGTGGAAGAAGACAGAGAGAAGGTGATAATCAATGGGTGCTGCTCTTCGTGGACAAATGTTATTAGTGAAGTCCACAGGGTTTGATGTTGGGTCCACTGTTGTTTTGTATATTTATCAATGATATTGATGAAGGTATATCAGGCTTAGTGTCAAAGTTTTCAGATGATACAAAGGTTGGCAGTGTGCTACTGCAACAGGATCTAGAAAATTTGGGCAGATGGGCTGAGAAGTGGCAACTGAAGTTTAACATTGACAAATGCAAAATACTGCATATAGGTAGAAGTAACCCCAGAGAAACATACCAACTGTGTGGTACTACACTCAGGTAGGTGGAGAATGAAAAAGATCTGGGAGTAATTGTGCAGTCAGATGTGAAGTTCTCTGAGCAATGCAGACGGACTGCCAGGGCAGGTCGTGGGGTTTTGTCAATAATATACAGGAATTTTGCTAGCAGGGAAAAGGAGGTGATTGTCCCTCTGTATAAGGCAATGGTCAGGCCACACCTTGAGTACTGCGTACAGGTGTGGAGTCCTCATTTTAGGAAGGATGTAGATTTGCTTGAGCGTGTATGGAGAAGGGCAACAGTATTGGTGAGGGGAATGAAGGGATTGGCTTACCAAGAGGTTCTGAAAATTGCAGCGGCTGTAGACTAGGCACCTGCAAGGTGATATTGAAATGTATAAGGCCTTGAATGGGTTGAGCACACTGAATTCTGATGGGATTCTTCCACTTGTTCAGATTACGAATCTAAGGGGGCATAAATTCAAATTGAGAAAAGACATGTAGAATAGATGTGCGGAAATTGGCTGTTAGCTAGCGGGTGGTTAATTGCTGGAAAAAACTTCCATCTGTCGCGGAAGTTGATAATTTAAATAAATTTAAGGAGGAACTGGAGAAACATTTAGAGGGAATTATTTTGTAAATTTTTTTTTTTTTTTAAGCTGATGCTGCATAAGCTCATACACATGCTTTCTTGAATCACATGCCACTACTACTGTATAGATTTTTTGTTTTTTAATGTCTGACAGACTGTTGGCCAATACCAAATTATGCACCAAATTTTTTTCCAGGAACACCACTTTCAAGTTCTATCACTTTGAGCTTGTTAATGATAGCAATATGTTTACAGTAACGTGTTTTCTTTTAATTTCACTTTTCAAGCCTTTATAACCCTGTAATATAAAATATGTTAACTTATGTACATATATACATATAAAGAAGCATGCAAATGAAGCAATATAAGAATCTGCCTTCCTAAATTCAGTGTTGTCTTTCAAAGTACTGGACAGAATTTTTCTTTCATCTTTTGGTTTACTGTATTTGTAAACAATTCTTATTTTGGTTTACAAATACAGTAAACCAAAGCGAGGGTTTACTGTATTTGTAATATACAGTGGCAGACAAAAAAACTGCATCACTTTAAAAAAAAGTAACATTTGTAGTGAAACGTAAGATATTGTTTGATTACAGTCATTTTGTTTGTTGCAAACCAAAGGTATTGTGTCAGATAACGCTTCTATTGCATAACCGTTTCTATAAATATGCCGCTGGAAGGCTATACATTCTCAATGTTATCCTGTTTTGCGGAGGTGTAAAGCATGGCCCCATATGTTCAGTTGACACCAAGAAAAAAAAGCTGTTGCTCTGTCCCAGGAAAGGCTTTCTATGCATGCTAACTGGTGATATGAAGAGAAGACCTGGATCAGGCCATAAGAGAGTGACGCCTTCCAAAGATTGATGTTTGAAATGGCTATGCCTTTGTAATCACCATGCTAGTGCTGATCTAAAACTGGACTTTGAGATGGCTTCTGATGTTGATGAAAGTGCACGAACTATCCAAAGACGGCTTTCAGAATGTGGTCTGCATGCGTATCGGCCCAAGAAGAAGCCTTTATTGACCCAACAAATGAGGAAGAAGCGACTTACTTGGGCTAAAACGCAATGGGACATTGTTATCTTTTCTGACAAATCGAAATTGAACCTGCATGATTCAGACGACTCAAATCGAAGGCATATCATCCTGACTGCATAACACTGTAAAGTTCCCCATTGGTCAGATGGTCTGGGGGGTGCATAACAAGCAAAGGGGTGGGGGAAATTAAGTTTATTAACGGAACGGTGAATGCAGAAACCTACAATGCTACTTTGGAGGAGTGTCTGAAATCCGTTATTAGGGATGACCACACAGACGTCCAAAACTGCATTTTTCAACAGGATCAGCGCCTTGCCACCACACAACAAAGTTGGTAAGTTTTATGCTATCTAGATTTAATGATAGGTTGTGTCTTCTTGTCTCACAAGACTTAAAACATACACCAATGTTTTCCCTCATTTATCTCCCTTAAGGTGCGGTCATACCTCAGAAATGCTGGTTTTACAGTGTTGGACTGGCTGGCCTGGCAACAGTCTAGATTTCAACCCTATTGAAAATTGCTGGTACATAATGCTAGATTATTGCAAGGCTGTAACTACAGCTCAAGGAGGAACAACAAAATATTGCAGACTTATTTTGCTGATTTACAGTACATAATACTATTATGTTAACTTGTCATTTCAGCTTGTACACATAAATGCAATAAAATGTATGGTTGTCATGATTTCTCATATTTCCATTAATTAAGCATCTTACCCTTTGGGAAGATATTTATGACAATTAGGTATATCAAGTGGAGTCTTTATTGGATTTCATTCACAGAAATATACACCGATGAGCCAAAACATTATGATGAGCGAGCATTGCAAATCGAAGTAACTGCAAGTGAACAAATCGTGGGTCTGGACACGGTATAAAAAAACACCTGATACTGAGCTCCATTAATCAGTGTTACTCTCTGTCTTCAGATGGGAAAGGCAGCGGACTGAAACGAGTTTCACAAAGGCCAAATGGTAATGGCCAAACGGCTGGATCAGAGCATACCCAAAATGGCACAGCTGGTGGGGTGCTCATGGTCAGCCTTGGTTAATACCTACCAAAAGTGGTCCAAGGAAGGAAAACTCACGAACCGGTGGCAACTGTGGCTCATCAATGCTTGACGTGAACGAAGGCTCTCCTGGATGGTACAGGGCGACTGTGGCACAACTTGCCAGTAATTGGAATGCTGGTGATGGGAGTAATGTGTCACAACACACAGTACATCGAACCCTGCTGAAAATGGGGCTGCGTAGTTACAGGCTGCTCTAAGTGCCCATGTTAACCACGGTTCACCGACCACAGCACCTACAAAAGGCATGTGAGACCTTGACATACCTAAACATCATTGCTGACCAGGTGCACCCTTTCATGGCAACGGTCTTCCCCTCTGGCAGTGCTGCCTTTTGGCCATAATGCGCCATGCCACACCACCCGAATTGTTCAAGACTTGTTCACGGAACATCAGGAAGTCTTTCAAGTATTTCCCTGGCCTCCAAATTCCCCAGACATCAATCCCATCGAGCATCTGTTGTTTGTGTTGGAACAGCAATCTGATCTGTTGGTACCAGATACCACAAGACATTTAGAAATCTTGTAGCATGCATGCCTTTCTGGGTACGAGCTGTTTTGGCTGCATGTGGAGGACCAACATCATATTAGGTAGGTGGTCATAATGTTTTGGCTCATCAGTGTATATATCCCATCTATGCAACCACAATGCAGTGCAAAACATTATTTGAAAAATTCACAAGTGATGCAGTTTTTTGTCCGCCACTCAGTGGCATAGCTGCCATGTATGCAGGCAAGGCAATTGCCTCCGGACCCTTTAGGGGCCTGGCATCTTTGGCTGTCTCCTCTTTTTGCAATTTTATTTAATTAAGTAGGGTCCCAAATATGTTCTTTTCCTCTGGGCCTGAAAAAGGTTAGCTATGCTACTGCCACCACTGTATGTATTTATTTGTGTATCGTAAGTAATAAATATTTTACTGTCAAGAGTAAAAGGAAGGGATTTCGCTTAGTAGAGGTGACCTTAATGGGACCAACTGATAATGTTATCTACTGCAAATTCTAAATGGGAAGTCTTCAAGGAAGTAATTGTATAAGCTCCGAGTTTTTCATACCAACTAAGAGATATTGTTCAAGATTTCATCCTAAATGGATGGATACCTTCCTTTGGCAATCGAAAACTAACCTGCATCTTAGTCATAAAGGGAATTAGGCAGGCTAATGCAGATTACAAGTCTTTGGAAAATGAAGGAAAGTAGCAGAGTTCTATGTTAACACTAGAAGGAGAGGAGCCAACTAGACATGAATGGCATAACTATTGATGATCCTGTTCTGGTCGCTGACAAACTAAATAAATATTTTGCATATACATTAAAGCATGAAGAAGTGTTTATGGATGGGCAGGCTTGAAATATACCGACTTATAACTGGGAGCTGAATGACTTTGTGATAACTAAGAGAAATTATTATTAGCCATATGGTGCAAGGAAGCCAGTGGCTTATGCAGCACCAGCCAAAAAAAAAAAAAAAAAATCCCGAGTTACCCTGTGTGTGTGAGTGTGAGAAAGAGAATCACCAAGAACGAGAAGAATGATGATCTCCAGCCCAGGACCCTCGGTGTATGGGCTGAAAGTAAGGTACCTGGGACTAATTTAATGTATCCAGTTGTATTGGAAGATGTAAGCAAACATTTAGCCATAATTATGAGAACATCCTTGTATTCAGGGAAGTTCCTATGGAATAGAGATGTGCAAATGCCTTCCCTCTCCATAAAGGGGGGAAGTAATTATATACTGTAAGCTTGACTTTTCTTCCAGAAAAATAATGGAAATCAGTAGTCAAAGAAGTAATGGAATGCAAGAACCAGAGGCTCGCATCTGGTGAGTATGGCCTTGGCACACCCAAGGCCATACCTGAGCTGGATATCATCATTTTCTTCTCTTTCTTGGTGAAAGAGAAGAAAATTATGATATCCTCTCTCTCTCTCTCAGGGTAACTCGGGAAGTTTTTTTTTTTTTTTGACTGGTGCAGCATAAGCCTCAGGCTTCCTTTCACCATATGGCTAATAATAATAATAAGACCATCTTCATAGGAATGCAGTTATATAATCACATCACAGATTTATTGATGGAATTCTGATTAGCTACTGCAATGTAGTAACAGAGGAACTGGATGAAAAAAACAATTTTGACAGTGTATACTTAAATTTTAGCAAAGCTTTTGATCCTGTGCCACATTGACTACTATACAAATTGGTGAAGTGTGGCATTACAGGAAAGTACAAGATTCCCTCAATCAGCGCGGGTTATATTTAGTTACCAATTTTCGATTAGCGGGTATTTTGGCTTAGCGTAAAGAAACTGAAGCTGGTGATGCTACAAAAGTCAGTACTAAGCTACGAATGTAAATACTCTGTTAAAGTATGCATAATATTAGAGAACATTATTTGAAAGTTATTTGTAATTTTTTTTTTTTGGCTGATGCTGCATAAGCTCATACACACTTGCTTTCTTGCATCACATGCCACTGCTACTACTATTACAGAAACACGTCGCTTGTTTTCTTAGTGAGTGCGCGGCTCTGTTCACAAAAGGGAGGTACTGTTTATTTTGTGTGGCGTCATACCTTCTCCATCGAGAAATAAACAAAAACGAACGCAAGATATAGTGTGGGAAGCTAGTTTGTTTTTCTACCATAAGAAAATAAAAAGAAACGGATTATCTCAAACGTGTATTATTACAATTGAAATATTTTCTAACATTATGCACTCTGGAGGACAACACCGGCCGCATCGCAATTATTACGTACATGAAGATCAGTTGTTCTTGCATTGAATGTTAACGTGCAGACTGCCGTGTATCTCCCACCATTAATTACTGTGCATACTAATTAATCCATTAATTTCTAATAATTTTTTTATATATTACGTAATTATTAACTATAGATAAAAGGAAAAGTGTATCTGATAGTGCCTCTGGTAAAAAGAAGAAAAGTGATAATATTAGATGAAAAAATTGAAGTCATAAAAAGATTTGAAAATGGTGATAGCAAAATAAAATTCTCGACATCTTGGAATGCCTGAATCAACAGTTCGGACAATTTTCAAGTACAGCCAGTGCATATAAGGAAAAAGGTAAGCTTGCTTCATCGTCAGCACGCACACAAACCACAAAAAATAGAAGTATTACGATGTTTGAGATGGAACGTCTTTTAGCCATTTGGATAGAAGACTGCAATCAAAAAAGAATTCCAATCTGCACAATGACCATAAAAACAAAAGGCATGAGTATTTTTGCAATGTTAAAGGAAAAGTCAACAATAGAAAACTTGGGTAGAGCGGTAACTGAAGAAAATGCTCAAGCAAGTTTTTCAAAAGAAAAAGTGATTGAAGTGGAAATGGAAGAAAATATCACTGCCAGTAAAGGCTGGTTTGAACTTTTAAGAAAAGAACAGGACTGCATAACTTTGCACTGACTGGAGAAGCGGCAAGTACAGATAAAGATGCAGCCACCACAAAATATCCCGAAATTTTAAAGAAAATTGTTGATGACGGTGGCTTCGCAGATCAACAAATATTTAATGTTGATGAAACAGGCCTTTTTTCGGAAACGAATGCCATAAAAATACCTTTCTAGCAAAAAAAAAAAAAAAAGGCTATAAAGTTTCCAAAGATAGAATAACACTTTTATTGGGAGGCAATGCAGAAGACGATTTGAAATTAAAACCCATGGTTATCTATAGAAATGAAACTCCCAGATCTTTGGGTAAAGGTTTTAATAAAGCAAGCCTACTTGTTGTTTGGTGCGCCTGGGTCACGAAAGCTTTATTTGAAGAGTGGTTCACTAGCTATTTTTGTCCGAAAGTTAAGACCTATTGTGAAGAAAATAATCACGCATTCAAATTTTATTAATTTTAGATAATGCCCCGAGTCACCCATCAGCACTTTCTGATTTGTGTGAAAACGTGATGGTTATTTTTTTTACCGCCAAATACGACAAGTCTTATACAGCCTATGGATCGAGGCATATCTCTACTTTTAAGGCCTATTATTTAAGCAGAACATTTGCGCAAGCAATTGAAGCAACAACTGGAGATGGTGTAGTTTGTTTAGTTGAATTTTGGAGAAATTACAAAATCAGGAAAGCAATATACAATATTCATGAGCAAAGCATTGACTCAGTCCCACATGAGCGGTTACTTTATAAGCTGGAACAGGTTGGAATCACAGGGAAAATCCTTAGATGGCTAGCTGGATGGCTTCAGGGCAGGAGGCAAAGGGTTGTGATAAATGGTTATTCCTCAGATTGAGTTGATGTAAGAAGTGGGGTGCCCCAAGGATCAGTATTAGGACCACTTCTGTTTTTGATTTTCATAAATGACATCGATGAAGGGATAATGGACGTGATGTCTAAATTTGCAGATGATGTAAACATTGGTAGAGTAGTTAATGATCGCCGCCAAGCAGAGCTTCTTCAGAATGACCTAGATGGACTTCAGGGATGGTCAGAAAAATGGCAGCTATGTTTTAATCCAGCAAAGTGTAAGACCTGGGGGAACAGTAACCCCAAAATAACTTATACACTTGACAGAGTTGAACTAAAGCCGGTAGTGGAGGAAAGGGATTTGGGTGTTACGATTCGGTCAGAATTTGAGTTCTCTGAGCATTGTAGACAGGTTGCAAGGAAGACCCATAGTGGCCTATCGATGATGTATAGAACAATTGCTAGTAGAGATAAGGATGTCATAATCCCATTGTATAAGGCTATTGTTAGACCACACTTGGAATAGTGTTCAGGTATGAAGACTCCATTAAAGAAAGACATTGTGCTTTTTGAAAGGGTCCAGAGACGGGTAACTCACTGGTGTGATCGACAAAAGGGTGTCCATATGTGGGTTGCAGAGCTTGGAAACTAGGCACCTTAGAAGAGCTTGATTGAGGTATTTAAGGCTCTGAGAGGCGTGAGCAAAATGAATGAGGATGAACTTTTCACAGTTACAAATGATTCTAGAAATAGGCGACGTAATTTCAAGTACAGGGAGAGACGTTTAGAACGGATTGCAGGAAGTTTTATTTTAGCCAGTGAGTTATAAATTACTGGAATAAGTTACCTACATGGGTGGTAGAGGCTGACAAGTTTGAGGAAGTTCAAAGTCAGCTGGATAATTACCTATGGGAGGAGGGAGATGCTTAGGTTGTCCATTTTCTTTTCTCTTATTTATTAATTTTTTTAAAATTTATTTCTTACTATTTTATTCTTATCATTTTATTTATTTATTTTTTATTATTTTATTTATTTATTATTTGTTATTTTTATTTTTTGTTGCAGCATAAGCCATAAGCTTCCTTGAAATATATATTCTAGATATTATAAAAATTTGCCTTATTGAAATTATTTCCACTGATGTGCATGTATCAATATTTCATTAAACCTATTGTAATAATAGGAGCCTTAATTAAAACAACTGTTTTGTTATTAATTGTTCGGCAGGCTCTTTCTGTTATAGCGTGTGTGCTTACCGGTGCTGCTTGTTTTATCTCGCCGTCAATCGAAGCTCTGTGAATTATACAACTGTCGGTAACAACTCACGCTAATATGTGTTTCCAGAAAACCTGGGTTTCATATGATAGTCCAGTATCATATGGAATATGATACTGGACTATCATATGAAAGATTTGTATTAATCCAGTAGTTTGGATTAGGACAAATCGTGTGCCCTCAAGACTCACTCAGATTGACACTAAGAGAAAGCTCGCAGCATCGACGATCGCGTTGTATTTCACTCAAAAATCTTCCTTTGTAATTGGATCTTTGAGCGCCGCTTAACTATAGTTCATAATCAATGATTTATTCAGTGAGTTATGTGTAGCAGAGAATTGCCACAAGGCAAAATGATCAACAAAACAAGGTTTATTACACATATTAATCATATAAATAGTTACAAAAGAACCGGTCAAAGTTTTAGCATAATTGGCAATTGATTGTTTGGAAACTAATTGAATAGCAGGTATAATCTTGCTGCTACTAGTATTACAATTTTACAGTGTTCTTCGTGTTGGCACTTCCACCATTACTCTCACAAGTATTCAAAATGGCTGGAGTTGGCCATACCATACAACTGTTCTACTGTTAGAATAAGGTTATATGTAAACTTCACAATTATAATTAGTATTTTTGACAACTAGGTCATTAAGTCTCATTATCTGTTAAATTCTAATTACTAAAAGTAGATAAACAATTGTCAGAATGTGTCTATGAGAGGAGAGGTCAGTGGGTACGGATAAATTAAGGGAGGGGGAAGTAGGATTAACTTTGAGTAGTCGGGATTGGTTTATTCTAATAAAGGCTAGTCAACTTACCAACAAATTGTCGTTCTTCTTGTGCACTTCTGGCTTCAGCTCTTCGCTCCATAAATACAGTTTTGGGGATACCTGTTCAATTGACAAGATCTGCGATCTTCCTCGGTTTTCTTTATCTGGCGCTCTTCACAGCTCTGTTGACTACACTTGGCTTCTAGAAAACTCTTCAACTCTGTGAACTCTTGAATTTCATCCACCGACTTCCAAATCTCTTCTCACAAATCTGTACTCTCCAAAATCTAGCCAAAGAAGGTCTCGTTTTCTATCCTCTTTTCATATATATATATCCCTGCATCCCCCTTCCTAGGTTCCCCATGACCTGTTCTGATTTCACAGGTTAATTATGTGGGGCAAAGAATTACACTTGGGGACTATCAACTTTTGGGATTTCACACTACTAAAAATGATATGTTATATGTAGAAGGGAAATCTCATATTTGTGTAGAGCAGTTTCTTTTGTTTTACAATCGCAGTCATCGAACATAAATCGATACGCTTTTACGTATAGAATCGTGTCTCTTGTTCTACTTAATCACCTTTTTCTGACAAAAGTCGCGTTTCCCCTCGTCGTTCTTGGAGCTATTACGTGTTCACTGCCTGCCTGCTATCGGGAGAGGGACCTGACGTTACTAATTGACTGGACACTAACCGGAGGTATAATGTTTCAACGATCGCATCCCCTGGGGCGTGCAAAACGAAAGTGAAACGCAACTAATTCCGATGGAGTGACACTACTTTAGTTATACAGGCCGCGATAAAAGTATAGGACACTTTGAGATATAAATGCTTCTTAAAAGCGAGCGAAAGGGATAAAAATGATAGCATTTTTACATAATCTCAAAATTTCAATTAGCTTGTACTATGTGAGTGATATTTGCAAGATAATAATTGTGTCGATTCATTTTTGTGTAAATATCAAAACAGCTCAATGTACTGTATCCATCTCTTGTGTGCTGTCTCTACGATCAAAACTTAGTCTATGTCCCATGAGATCTATGATAGGTTTTAATTTTGGAAGTTATGTTTCTAAGAATATTTGAGAATATACGAACACGAATATACGAATATACATTATGAGAATATACGAACATGCCCTCTGTTTCTGGATAAAGGAGACCTAGAGAGACCTTTATTTTCTTCTGTCTGGTGTTTTCTTGACACCAGAAAGGAGAAACTGGATAGGGAGGTGTGATTACCTCCCTATCCATTACCCATTACCTCCTTTTGAAAGTATGCAGGGCTGATCTATATTATAACCCATGCTTCCACAATTTGCCTACTTTCCTTATTGTTAACTACATACGATTATGAGAAGACTAAGAATGAGGACAGGGAATATTCATATGTGAACACAAAAAAAGAAGAGAGTAAATCAAAGCGTTCCCTTATTGTCCATAGGAAACCTAGCAGAAATGGCCGATGAGTTGTTTCTCAATCAAGTACAAGCTTCAATCTCTGAGAGGTGTCAGATTGCTGTAAAATAAGTGATATGATCTCAGAAAGCTACTGAGGTTAAAGGAGGGCAAGGCTCCTCTGGAGTAGGGTGTGTGTATTTAGTTGTAATTCAAAAGGATGCATGTGAATGTATCAAACAGTGGAAAATTAACTGAAAAATTCATTAGCCTTCGGAAAAAATCCCCTTGAACTGGAGAAGTACTGCTATCTCCCCAGTACACAAAGGTGGTGCTAAAGTGATGGATAACTATAAGAAAATGAGTCTGTGGTTAAGGATGCAATTCAGGTCCATCTCGATAAGAATGGTCTTGAATAGATCCCAGCATAGTTTGTACAACATAGACCGTTCCAGACTACTATATGGTAAATAACTATGATGTATTCATTAAACAGTTCGATGCAGGTAACAATTCTGACATATCTATACTTTAGTAACGCTGATACTTCGCACATATATAAACTGGAAGGAGCTGGAATGATTGTAAATCTACACCAGATTGTATGCCGCTTAAAAGATTCACAGAGATTTGTTGTAAATAGTCAGTCTTCAGTATAACAAATGGGGGTCCATTAGGACTGTGTTGGGCCTCTAAGTGTCAGGAAGTGGCTTACTCCAAAAACATACAGAACTGAAATTCCTCATCGAATACAGGAAAACTGCAAATGGAATAAAAATTCTGTTGTATGACAGGAACAACTTGCTTCTATTGAAAGACTGCACAGTATTGAAATATAGTACATTCAACATGGTCACACTCTTCTGCTAATTATACATTGTTACATTTTGAGGTACTACACAATGCATTAAAGTTAGGAAAGCTTAAGAATGCTATAAAGCAATTGCAGTCAGAAGTGGGCATTTTATGAAATATTCAAAAAGCACTCAGTGAAGCACAACTCAGATTATTTCTTATAGTTCATATGGAAACAACTACTGCTTTGCAAGAATGATATGATGATGAAGTATTTTCTTTGTAAATCAAAAACTGCATGTTAGAGAGATAACATGCAGCTGGCAATATATTAGCTTCTGTCTCAGAGCTAAACTACTCTGACAATGAATATCTCTTAAGTCCATTGTTTATAACTTTGAATACATTTGAGCAGGGAGAAATAAGGTGAGAAAATAGGTTTGCTCTTAAATTTCTAATCACAATATGGAATTGCAACTGGGCAGTTGCTAAAGGTCAAGATGAAACCAATAATTCCATTCCAGAATGACGGGGCTTTCTGTGAATTTGGTGGGACATTCCATGCTTTGTTTTGGAAATTTGTTAGTCATTCAAAGGGATAAAGTCTATAGGAGTAACATGCAGCTAGCCTGATAGCATCTGATAGCAATATATTGTGATGCTGTAGAACATTGAACTTGTCATCATTGCTTGGAACAAGCTGTTCACAGAAGAAATGAACTGCCATTCAAAATGAGGACATTGTGGGATGTAATAGTTTTCATGGGTCCGCATTCCTATGGAATGTTTCCGCATCTGGCGAAGTTTATGCTCTGATGACTTAAAACTGTTCTGAGAATAATCGTATAAATTGGCATGGCTTTCAAAGACAAAACTTACCTCCTGACTTCGTAGTTAAGGTATGAAGAGTGAGACATGAAAGATATTAAAAAACAAGAATCTCTAAGCTGTATATCTAAAACATACATACGGCTTACCCATAGGGGTTAGGAATTTCAGCCCATATCAGAAATATACCTGATATCCATAGAAGATTGCATCCTTCATACATCAAAATGTCATAACGGGAGTTTTCCCTAAAACTCCTATTTTTATGAACAATGCATGCACGCATACACATGGATATCACACACATCCATATATCAAAAGAATGACTGAGATGGATAGACTTTGTAAGAGAGATCATTAATTAACCTAAGATATGGGTCATTAATTAACCTGAATACATTCTTTTGAATGGAGCCTAGAAGCCTAAGAAGGGCTTCTAGACTACATTCAAATTTTCCACATAAGGTTGGATTTGAGATTTGTACAGAATGAGTTGTTTAGAAGAAACGTAATGCCAAGAGAGAAAAAGAGAGAACCCAATTTTTTAGATGCAGGGGAAGTAATATTTGTGAAATGCTTATGCCCAGGAGGAGAGAGGGATTAGAAGACAGGATAATCCCTAAAGACATCTAATCTTCTCTAGAGATTTGAGTGTTCATCGAAAATAAGCATAGCAGCAGTAGATTCCTTTTTGTGAGATATAAGACAGGACTAAGTTATAGAAGGATTGAAATTAACTAATTTATCTTTTCCCAATTGGAGAATTAGCAGGAGATCAACTACAAGGAATTGATGGTGGATATATTCAAGAAGATGAAACTTCATCTTCTCAAATATCCACTCAGCAAGGAAAGGTCTCTCCTGAAAGGTGGAATACAATGTGCTATCAACAACAAAAACCATGGCTAGGTGGAAGAAGGTACAAGGAGAAGAAATAAGAGTGGAAGAAAGAACTGAACTTGGGGAACACCAGCATTAGCGGAGAATGCTAGAAGATAAGAGAGCTATCTACCATCACTTGCACAGAGCAGACAGAAAAACTGGGGACCCAACTGCCAAAACTGCCAACTTATGTATTGCTGAGACCCACTCAGCAATAGTCGCGAGATTGAAACGCTCGCTTGGTGCATAGAAAAATCAGAGTTAATGAGAAGGAGTAGCAGAATTCAAATGAGAGCAATGCAGGATGAAAAGGAAATGACAATACTCAATTTCGAAGAACAAAAGGAAAGTTGGAGAAGATATGTTGAAGAACTTTATGAAGATTCGAGCATATACACATGGAGGAACATGGACTAGAAGAACAAGCAAACATAGAAGAGGAAATATCTAAAGATGAATTCAACACAGCCTTAAAGTCTCAGCAATAACAAAGCACTGGGAATTGACAAAATACAGTCCAGAAAAAGCTGAAGAAACTGATAAAGATATACAGGGATGAATGTTGGCTGAAGGAATTCTACACCTCAATCATAATCCCCATACCAAGAAGGTGACACCAACAGTATGCCAAGCCTACAGAACTATAAGTCTTATTACCATGCATCCAAGATTCTGCTGAACGTTATCAAAGTCTGTACGGAGAGACATATTGAACAATTTCTGGATACTCAGTGCGTTTTCAAAGAGGCAGATCGACGAGGGATGCTATCGGAATGTTGAGAGTGTTGGGAGAAAAAATGTATAACATGGGAAGAAACTTTTGTGTGTTTTGTGGATTATGAGAAGGCTTTTGATAGAGTAATCTGGAGAGAACTACTTTTCCCATTGATTGAGAAAATTGGATGAAATAAGATTATTGGACTGCAACCAATGACATATCACTTATACAGAAGACAAAATGTGGTGATAAGAGGGTAGAACTGACAGAAAAAGCTAAAGTTAAAAATGCAGTAAGACAGGGACGCTTACTTTCACCGAGATTGTTCAATGCTTTTGCCGAAGTGATGATAAAGGAGGCACTTGGGAATAAGAAGTGAGAGGTTAAATAGGTGAAAAGTATGTACAAGCTATTAATTTTGCAGACGATCAGGCCATACTAGCAGGTTGTCCTGATACAATGTAAAAATTATCAGAAGACTAAGTAAGAAAGCCCTGAAGTATGGAATGAAGATAAACGTGATGAAAACAAAGACAATGATGATTGGTAAAAGGTCAGTTCCCTTCCAAATTGAGATTGATGGAGCAAGAATAGAATAGGTAAATCACTTTAGGCGTATGAGGCAGTTATTTGCACAGGACATTTCATGTAAAACTGAGATTAAATCCTGAATTGCAATGGCAAAACTATCTTTCGAGAATTAACTTCATTGATTAGACAGAAGAAGATGTCACAGGAAATTAGGAAGCAGATAATAATGACATATATCTGGTCAGTGCACTATACGCGGTAGTGGCATGGATTCTTACAAATAGAGGCAAAAAGAGACGAGGCCTTCGAGATGTGGTGTTGTCGCAGGATGGAAAAATAAAATTGACTGAAAAAGTGTCAAATGTGGAAAAATTAAGACGTGTCCAAAAACAAAGGAAAATTCTAGGTAGAATAAGATCAACTAGACTCAAATGGATGAGCCACGTGATTCGACATGATGGCTTGCTTCTGGATGCCATGGAGGGGATTTTGGAGGGAAAACGCCCTAGGGAAAACCAAAAATACTGTCATCGGGATGTTGCTGGATGAAGCAGGACTTTGAAATTTTGAGGAACTAAAACAAACAACACAGGAGCGACAAAGTGGAGACAGCTCATCAGAGGCACTGACCAGTCACAAGACTGAATTACTGATGATGATATTATATGATACAATAAGCTTTATAAAATTATGCCATACATATCACATTTCAGTGGTCAGTTTATTGGGCATGTGGACCTAGTAGCAGTGAGTAGCACTTCCTTTAGTTCTCAGAACAGCAATAAGAGATAACTTGGCAGCATTATTTGATGGCAGATATAATCTTCAAAGGTAGTATGAAGTGCATATATGTGTGCACTCTAATATTCTGTCAGAAATTAGTAATTTGGAATCTCCTCTGGCTTAAAATCGCTCTACTCAATTCTGTCAAATTCATCTGTATCCTCTATCTTTGTCCCAATCCCACTAATCATTTGGAACCTTTTAAATTTCAAGGTATTCATCATGCTGCTTGAGCAGCATGATATGTAGGTAAACTGTGTTGTTTAAAGATAATAATGCACTCAAAATCCACATTGGTATTATTGTTTATTTCCAAACTGGAAATATGTGCGTAAAGTGTAAAGTGTGTTGTCATACGGTACCAAGGGTTTCCCCAGTTCACTGGAAAATGCCAGAGATTTAAAAGTGTGCGGGAACTGTTCATGTTAGTGTTATGTACCATTGTTCATCTGGTCATTTAGCCGCTGGACCCCTGCTGAGGTCCAAGACATTGCCCCACTTACGCCCCGTGGAGGCAGACCAGGAACCCAGTAGTCTGTTTCACTCTGGAAATACCCCATGACCTGCCGCTTAATTTCTTGAGATTTCGGCGGCTAGGATCTAAAAAAAAAAATTGTATATACATATAAGAATATGCGTATATATACTGTTATTTTTCATTGGCGCAGAGGTAGCGTTGCTTGAGTTGCTAGGCCGAGTTATGGACGTAAAATAATTTAGTCATATTTAATTTTTGGTGTGTGGGGCTTTCGCTGGTGTGTAGATAGAGAGGGAGGGGAGGCAGAAGACTGGGGGTAAAGGGCCGATAGGGTAGGTGGCCTCAGTTTTCAGTGGGGCTTGCCCATGCCCCACCAGGAGGGAAGGGGACAAAAGATCGTCCCCCCAGGGAGTTTCAAATACTGTATATCAGAAACAGACAGTATGAAAGCAGTATGGCACTTAGGTGCCATGTCAATAATTTATCAGCATGTATTCTAGCAGATGTGCATAATGGGGTCAAAAATTTTGTGGCATTTTCTTGGGCACAGACAGATACCATAACTGTAGACTCTACAAAGAAGCCTTGACATAGGAGCATGTCAAGAGAACATACACATACAAAGAAGACTCTACATAGGAGACATGAATAACATTAACCACAACAAGGGAATTCAGATTGAAAACAGCCACATACAAATTTTTAAGAATAGAGTAATAAAAACGTCTTAACCACAACCAACTTTCCAACCAAATGGTAATATCCCCTGCCAAAAATTAAGTAGACTAGAACCGAGATCAATTCCTACCAACTACCCTAGAAACAGACGGTCTTAATTGATTTTTCAACAATATTATTTAGATTATATAATTTAGTTCATTTATTCAATTTTTTTTATTATATTCTAATTTAAACGATTTTTATTTCTATTTAATTTTATCACTTATCATGTATCATCAACACCCATTACACCAATACCTGCAATAATGGCACCCTTAGATTCCGGGGTTTACTTGTTCTCTATTACATAGAATCATTTCCAATTTGGAAATAAACATAATAATACGAACATAGGTTTTGAGCGCTTTATCTTCAAACAGTCTTTAACTTCCTTTCTTTTAAATTTAACTTTCTCCAGTCTAACTTTCCTAAGACTCAGGAAATTATCCTTAGTGATTTTAATATTCACAACTGCAGCTAGTTTCTGTTTTTAGTCGCACCTAAATCTTGGTTTTCCGATAAGTGTACCACGGCTTTTCAAAAAACGAATGTTGCATATCACAATTGGCTTGATCAAAATCTCCAGGTTCATTTTTTGCCTACATCAAACCTTGCAACAATTGTAAAGGAGTTTTAATCGTTCCAAACTAGATTTTGAACAGGCTAGAGGTCTGCACGGGCTTACATTTTTTTATTTTTACCCGGCCCGGCCCGAATTCTAGATGGCTCAAGCCGAGCCCGAATTTGTTTTCAAATTCATTGCCCGTACCTGACCCACCCGAACTGATTTTATCCCGGCCTGACTGAAACTTTTATATAAATTAAGATCGCTAACATTGGTTTCTGAAGTTCCATAATAATAAAAAAATAAACTTTCAGATTCACAATTCAATATTAATAATTATATAACAATAATAATTATCCAAAATAATTATCAATATTAATTATAAAAAAATGTAATAAATTTTCAATTTACCATATTTAATATAATTCCAAAACGAATATTGATATCCACCTCTACCAGCCACTTTCTCTCAAATTCTTTTTATTACAAATTGCTGTGCAGAAATAAAATAACACTGTTGCTACTTAAATTGGTTCGAGGCATTTTCACTGCTAATCGGCTGTATATTTGTGTATGTTTGTCTGTTGACAAATATACACATTTTTTAAAAAAAAATGTTAAGAATTTAAATACAAAAAAAAAAAAATATATATATATATATATGTGTAAGAAATAGCTCGAAAAGGCTGAAATATTTGAAATAACAATTCATTACGATTATTTGTACCCGACCCGAGTTCGAACATCGTTCGTGTTACCCGGCCCGGGCCGGTGCAGACCTCTAGAACAGGCTACGAATAAAACACTTGCTTTCTGTTTAAATGGCAGTTGAGCATTCTGGTCTCTTGTCAGACCTACTGGCAGCAACTTTTGCCCATCTATATAATCCTACCTCTGTTAAAACATGATGGTTCTAATGCTTTCTCGGGTAATTAAAAAGCGAACTTAATACAATCGTTCTTTTCTTCTAACTCTTGAATTATTGATCCTGGTAAATCACCTCCTACCATTCCCAGCACATTCCACTCAATGCTTCCATCGAAAGGATGGTAGAAGAATTTTGAACAATCTTGATGCCAAGAAAGCTCCATGTCCTGATCGTATTTCTCCATTGATTCTCAAAATGTGTACTTCTGAGCTTACTCCTGTTTTGTTGCCTTTTTACACTTTCTTATTCCATTAGTGTTTTCCTTCTGTTTGCAAATTTGTTCATATCCAACTAGTTCCTAAAAAGGGTGACAAATATTGCTCACCCAATTATCATCTCATTGCACTTACCTGGTAATTGAGAAGTCCACTGACTGCCAACTACTAAACTACCTCGAAACTTTCCATCCGATCAGCGATTGCCAATATGGATTCAGTCAGCATTGGAATCCATATTTTGGCTGTTACCCATCTATGGACAATGGACATATTAAGACGTGCTGTTAACAGGAGAAACTACTACAGGGATGGGATACACTTAAATAGAAAGGGTGCAAGAATATTTGCTGATGCTATCGAGGCAGTGTTAGGTGGGTCGGAAAACCGCTAGCTTGGGGGGATACACAGACTAATAGATTAACAGTAGCCACTGGCAGAGGTGAAATTGATTCTTGCACTGCTTCTACTGGAATGAGCAGCAGCCTGGAAAACAAGGTGCAGAGGATTTCAGAGACGCTGGAAGTCATTGTAGAACAAGTAAACACATGGGCTGTGTTAGGGTAGCTAAGAATTAGAACAGGTGCATGTATACTTGCGTGCACACCAATGCTAGGAGTTTGGTAAATAAATTTTATGAATTTCAAGTTCTGATGAGAACATCAAAGGCAGGTATTGTTGGGACATCAGAGACGTGGTGTTACACAGATATAAGGAATGTAAGGATGCAGAAATGGAATTTGGGGAGTACACTGTGTACAGAAGGGATAGGAAGGGAGGAGGGGGTTATGCTATTAGTTAAGAAAGACAAAAAAATCCAAGGAAGTACAGCCAGTCGATATGGGTGGACAAAGCAGTGTCAAGTCAATTTGGTGTGACATAAGCACTGGGAAAGCAAAATCGAGAATGGGAGTTTGTAATAGGCCTAGTGACTCTGATGAGAACAATGAACAATTATACAGAGAAACAGAGTGGGCCAATAAATCAGAGTGTCTTATAATGGGGGATTTTAATTTCCCAGATATTGACTGGAATTTGTGGGTTGGTCACTCATACACTAGCAAGGCTTTTGTGGATTTATTAGATGATTGTTTTCTACAGCAGCATGTTCAGGTGGCAACTAAATGAAGTAATACTCTTGATCTGATTATCAGTAGTGATTATTCACGCATTAAGAATCTGCAGATAAAGGAACCACTAGGTGGTAGTGATCAAAGTGTGCTGAAGAGGGATTTACTCAAAGAGGTAACTACCACAGGGGTAAAGGGAAGGGTTATTGCTTTAGTAAAGGTGACTACGGTGGTCTGAGATAATTTTTAAATTCTATACGGTGGGACCAACTCATGATGTTACCAACAGCAAATTCAAAATGGAAAGCATTCAAAGGATTAATCTTGGAACCTACTAGGTTTTTCATATCAACTAAGAAATACTGTTCAATGTTTAGGCCTAAATGGAAATCAGATGAACTAATGAGACATGAGGCAGAGAAGAAAATTGCATGGGGTAGATATAAATTAACAGGTGACATGGAAGCCTATGACAGATATAAGCTGGTCTGTAACCAAGTCACATAGGAGGTTAGGCAGGCAAAGATATATTTCGAGAAATCTTTAGCAAAGGATGCAAAGAAAAACAGCAAAGAGTTCTTTACTTATGTAAACTCTAGAAGGAAGGGGATGAATCAGGTTGGTCCACTTGATATCGATGGTTCAACTATTGATGATTCTGCTCAGGCAGCTAACAAACTAAATGAGTATTTTGCATCTACATTCACACATGAGGAGTTATTCAGGGAGGAGAATACCAGAGGTGTATTAAACTCTGGCAGTGAGCTAGATGATGTTCGAGCGTTTCAATCTCGCGACAGTTCTCTGCCCACACCACTGCTCTTTTGCCTTTGTACATTCCTTATCAATTTCATTCTTCAATCTACAATAGTTCCTTTGATCATTTTTTTAACCTTTCAATTTCCTCCTCTCATCCATTTTCTGCAGTAAAATATCTGTGATCCAAGGCTTCCTCCTAATTTTTTCACTCTTCTCCAGAGCCTCCAATGCAGCTTTACAAGTCATCTTGATTAAAGACCGATTTTGCTCTGGATTGTTCGTGGTCTCCTCAGTAGCAATAACATTGGTCAGATCTTGAAACACATTTATTGCACTCTCCTGTCTAAATTTCTTAATGTTCCATCTCGTGAATGATTCCCTCCTATTCAAGTGCTTCAATTTTAGTTCCATATTCATCTTCACAAATGAGTGGTCTGAATCTGTGTCAGCTCCCAGATAGGACATCGCTTTCTTCCCTTGCTTACGGTATCTGTGTTTAACTAAGATGTTATAAATTTGTTACCTTTGTGAGTCGCTAGGATTCTTCCATGTATATATTCTGCGTACAAAACTCCACTATGCGTTGACCTCTTGCATTTTTCACAAAATCCTAGAGCAAAATTCCCCAGTCTTTTCTTCCCTTCTTTCTCCAACCCCCATAATTATCACGTTGTCTCCTGATCTGGTTTTCTGTATTAATTCTCATATGTTTTCTCTACTAATTCGTTAGCACTATTTGTAGAGTTCTGCGTTCCGCAGAACTCTACGTAAGTCGAAATTTCCCTAAATGCTTATGCAGCACTCGCAACTATGTGCTCTGAATTTGATTGAAGCAAAAAAGAAATGTTCAACGAACATGTAAATAGAATTATTTATGCAATTTTTTTATCTCATGTGCAGGAAAAATTACAAAAATTTCAAATTTTTCAAATTACAAAAAGAGAGAGAGAGGAGACAGGCATAATGTCAGCAAGTTTTACCTTTCGAGCATTGTTGCCAAAATGAACTCTTCAGCTGATAAGCATGCCGCTGTGGAGTTTTAGAAGGGGATTTTTTCCCAACACATCACAGAATTTCTCTGCAGCTGCAGAATCGGCACTGGTGACTTCACCACATACTTTAATGTTTTGGAAACCAGCGCGATGCTTAAACCTATTAAACCACCCGTTGCTTGCCATGAACTTGGTTTTGCTTGGGGTTCACCGTACTTAACCTTAATATCTTCATAAATGCTTGCTTTTGCTTGAATGGCCGTTAGACTCAGGGGCACTCACTTCTGAATCTGATTTTCTATCCATATTATTAATAGCTTTTTCATCTTCGATATAGCATCCGAACGTTTTTTTGTGGTCACTGTTGATCTTAAGTGCGTTGATCCTTTGACATGTTCTTTTGCGCACTGCACTTAAAATTGTATTCACTGTTGAAGCAGCGAGACTTAATTCCGTGCAATAGATGACAACTTTGTCCTGCTTCGTACTTCTTAATTAAT
Organism: Mastigoproctus giganteus; assembly: GCF_048544385.1. Taxonomy (NCBI): domain Eukaryota; kingdom Metazoa; phylum Arthropoda; class Arachnida; order Uropygi; family Thelyphonidae; genus Mastigoproctus; species Mastigoproctus giganteus. Next base: position 151,002,008 of record NC_143580.1, on the reverse strand, counting down.
CATCTTTATTTCTAAATCAATTTTGTCTCGTTTCCTAGCACTGCCAGCACTTGCACTTTCCGTTGGTCCCTTTCCCTTCACCATTGTAATAAGTAAATAGGAATGAAGAGAAGATTCTGAAAATGTTTTTTGTATGATTAAAGATTTCAGTGAAGGGAGAACTCATCCAGTTATCAGTATTATAGCAAATACAATAAGATCGAGTTTACTGGGTGCGAGGTTAGCCTGTGCGGTCATTGCTCCTTAAAGCTCTTCAAACAGAGAAGTTTTTCCTGATTTATTTTCTGCTTTATTAGTTTAAATTGTCATATTAACTTATTTTCTAGTGTAGCTTTATATTCCTAGTTACGATACTTAGTTTAAAGTTTAACTTAGACAGAGATTTTGTAGATATTACTTAGTATCGGTAACGGTATCAAATCCACGTGTCACAAACCAAATTTTTTTTTAACCAAATTTAGTCGATTTATTAACCAACTGTTATATCAAATTATCTTCTATAAGTAGATTATAGACCTAGTCAGGATCCTTAGTTTATTCTAAATTGAGATAGCGAGATTTGGAAGCTAATCAATACTTACGAGTCCGTAGAAATACCGTTCGTGAATTCCCGCCATTTTTACACGATAGCATAAGCTTAGTGTCGTATAGTGCATAATATAATGTCAATTAATCAGTAAATCTATTAATCTTGATAAACTTTATTGTCAATTAAATTGTACTTTTAACTCTATATATATAACGACTTAATCTAACAAATAATTAATACATAACTATAGTGGTACACGTGATACGGAAGTTGTATAAAGGGAACTCGTAGATAACACTAGATACCGAAAAAAAAAATATATATAACATAACTGTTTTGGGATATAACTTAAGGATTTAATTGTTGTTTTGAATTTTATTGAATTAAATCGGAATCATGACTCTGACCAGAGCAGCAAAGCAAAAGGCTCAAGCTAATGGGAGTGCTGTGGTTCAGGGGAGAACTGAGGGGGGCAGTTGCCCTCTGAATCACAGTCTATTAAAATGCACTGTTTGCTTGATGTTTGCGGAGCAGTCGGGTACGGGACATGATACTGCCAAGGGGGATGTCTTTGTGTGTGCACGATGTAAGGAGTGCAAGGAAATCAGGCGACAACTCAGCGTTGTTATGGGCCTTTATGAGAGCTTGAAGGACAGGGTGGATGCCCTCGAAGGAAATAAATTGAGGGGCCCATCAAGCTCTCAGCTGCCCACATCAACGCCAGAGCTTGCACTTGGTCATCAGGCAACACAGAAGCAGCCCCCTAGGCAGAATGCTCTGGTCCCACAGGAACTTGTAGTTGTCGGTGACTCTATTGTCAGGGAAACGGGGAACATCCTTTGTAAAAAGGATAGGTGGAATAGGACCAGGGTATGTCTGCCAGGGGCAAAGGTTGATGACGTTGTAGAGCGGATATCATCTTTTAAGGGCACAAAAGGTGATATAGTTGTACACGTTGGCACTAATGATATTAAGAGTAGGAGACCGGCAGAATTACTTAGCAAGTACAGGTCACTGTTGAAAAAAAGCCGTGAATTAGGGTTGAACTTGAAAGTGTCTGCAATTCTGCCCAGACACGATAGGAGGGAGTATATGATGAGAGCCTTGTCGATCAATTCGGCCCTGGAGGGATTGTGCAAGGCTCAAGGGGTAGAATTTTTTTCAGCCTGGACTGTACTTGTTAACAGGAGAGATTGCTTCTACAGGGATGGGATACACTTAAATAGAAAGGGTGCAAGAATTTTTGCTGATGCTGTCGAGGCAGTGTTAGGTGGGTCGGAAAACTGCTAGTTGGGGGGGATACAAGGACTAATAGATTAACAGTAGCCAGTGGCAGAGGTGGAAGTGATTCTTGCACTGCTTCTATTGAAATGAGCAGAAGTCTGAAAAACAAGATGCAGGATATTTCAGAGACTGCTGGTAGTCATTGCGGTACAAGTAAACACATGGGTTGTGTTAGGGTAGCCAAGAATAGAAACAGGTGCATATATACCTGCGTGTACACCAATGCTAGGAGTTTGGTAAATAAATTTGATGAATTTGAGGTATTGCTCAAAACATCAAAGGCAGATATTGTTGGGATATCAGAGACGTGGTGTCACACAGATATAAGTAATGCTGAACTGGAATTTGGGGAATACAATGTGTATAGAAAGGATAGACAGGACAGGAGGGGAGGAGGGGTTATGCTATTAATTAAGAAACACATAAAGTCCAAGGAAGTGAAGCCAGTCGACATCGATGGACAGGGCAGCGTCGAGTCAGTTTGGTGTGACATAAGCATAGGGAAATCAAAATTGAGAGTAGGAGTGTGCTATAGGCCTAATGACTCTGATGAGTATAATAAGATATTGTACAGGGAAATAGAGTGGGCCAATAAATCAGAGAGTCTTATAATGGGGGACTTTAATTTCCCAGATATTGACTGGAATTTGTGGGTTGGTCACTCGCACACTAGCAAGGCTTTTGTGGATTTATTGGATGATTGTTTTCTACATCAGCATGTTCGTGAGGCAACAAGAGGGAGCAATACTCTTGATCTGATTATCAGTAGTGATTCTTCATGCATTAAGAACCTGCAGATAAATGAACCACTAGGTGGCAGTGATCACAGTGTGTTGACGTGGGATTTACTCAAGCAGGTAACTACCATCAGAGGTAAAGGGAAGGGTTTTTGTTTTCGTAAAGGCGACTATGATGGTCTGAGACAGTATTTCAATTCTATACAGTGGGACCAACTGATGATGTTACCAACAGCAAACTCAAAATGGGAAGCATTCAAGGAACTAATCTTGGAGGCTACCAGGCTTTACATACCAACTAAGAAATATTGTTCAAGGTTTAGGCCTAAATGGTTGTCAGATGAACTAATGAGACATGTGGCAGAGAAGAAAAATGCATGGGATACATACAAATTAATGGGTGACATGGAAGCCTATGATAGATATAAGTTGGTCTGTAACCCAGTCACAAAGGAGATTAGGCAGGCAAAGGCAGACTATGAAAAATCCTTGGCAAAGGATGCAAAGAAAAACAGAAAAGAGTTCTTTACATACTTGAACTCGAAAAGGAAAGGGATGAATCAGATTGGTCCACTGGATATTGATGGTTCAACAGTTGAGGATCCTGCTCAGGAGGCTAACAATCTAAACGAGTATTTTGCATCTACATTCACGCATGAGGAGTTATTCAGGAAGGAGAATGATGTAGGTAAAGTAAACATTGGCAGTGAGCTGGATGATTTTGTAATAACTGAGAGGAAAGTGGAGGAGAGATTGTTGAGGATAAACATAAAAAAGGCACCTGGGGTGGATGGGATCTATCCAGTTATATTAAAGGAGGCAGCAAAGGAAGTAAGCAAACCCTTAGCCATAATTATGAGAGCTTCCTTGGACTCAGGGGAGGTACCTATGGACTGGAGATGTGCAAATGTGACCCCAATTCACAAAGGAGGTTCAAAGGCTGACACAAGTAATTATAGACCTGTTAGTTTAACTTCTGTTCCAGGTAAATTAATGGAGGCACTGGTTAAAGAAGCACTGCAGGATCATCTAGACAAGAATTCAGTTATAGCTCAGACGCAGCACGGTTTTGTTAAGGGCAGGTCTTGCCTGACCAATTTGATTGGATACTATGATGTAGTCACAAAAGAACTGGATGCAGGGAATAACTTTGATATTATATATTTGGATCTTAGAAAGGCTTTTGATACTGTTGCACATGGAAGACTGCTGCACAAATTGGAGCAGTGTGGCATTGGAGGCAAATTGCTGCTATGGATAAGGGGATGGTTGAGTGGCAGAAGACAGAGAGTGGTAATCAATGGACACTGCTCAACGTGGACTAATGTTATTAGTGGAGTTCCTCAGGGTTCAGTGTTGGGTCCGTTGTTGTTTTCGGTGTTTATGAATGATATTGATGATGGGATATCAAGTTTAATGTCCAAGTTTGCAGATGATACAAAGGTTGGCAGGGTCGTTAAGGACACTACTGACGCTATGCTGCTGCAACAGGATCTGGAAAGGTTGAACAGATGGGCTGAGAGGTGGCAAATGAGGTTTAACATCGACAAATGTAAAGTGCTGCATATGGGAAACAGTAACCCCAGAGCAACGTATCAACTCTGCGGTACTACACTGACAGTGGTGGAGAATGAAAAGGACCTGGGGGTAATTGTGCAGGCAGATATGAAGTTCTCTGAGCAGTGCAGACGAGCTGCAAGAGTAGCTCATGGTGTCTTGTCAATGATATACAGGAATTTTTCTAGCAGGGATAAGGAGGTGATTATTCCCTTGTATAAGGCAATGGTAAGGCCACATCTTGAGTACTGTATACAGGTCTGGAGGCCTCATTTCAAGAAGGATGTAGAGCTGCTGGAACGGGTACAGAGAAGGGCAACAAGATTAGTAAATGGAACAAAGGGTTGCTCTTACGAAGAAAGGCTTAAGTTTTGCAAATTACAGAGTCTGGAGACTAGGCACCGGCGAGGTGATCTGATAGAGGTGTATAAGGCTTTGAATGGTTTGAGCATGCTCAATGCCAATGGGATTCTTCATCTTTCTCAGAATAATCACCTGAGAGGGCATAAATTCAAATTGAGGAAGGACGGATGTCGGATAGATGTGCGGAAATTTGCCTTTGGCCAGCGGGTGGTTGGTTGGTGGAACCGACTTCCATCACTTGTTGTTGAAGTTGATAGCCTAAACAAATTTAAAGCTCAACTGGACAGGTATTTCGAACGAACGGAGGGGTGAAATGGGAGAGGGTTTTTTTTTTTTTTTTTTTTGGCTGATGCTGAATAAGCTTGCTTTCTTGCATCATATGCCTCTGCTAATGCTAATGCTAATGCTAATACTACACATTTATAATAGATTGCGCAAACAGAAAAGCCCAATAAACCGAAAAGTGAAAGTGCAAATTGTTTTTGTTTTATGGTAATGACCTCCAGAAATGTGTTTTAGAAAAATATCACAAAGGCGTTCAATACTAATTCTTATAACGGAATATATGATAACAATGAAAGTGTAGCGCAATTTCCATTATAAAAATGACCTTTTAGAGAGATAAATTTGTAGCTTAGTTATATAGGAAAAATTTGAACTTCCAAGGTCTTGGAACGAATTACCAAAAAAAAAAAAAAACAATGTGTTATTGGGTTCACATTACAATATATTCACGATACCTCCATTTATTCTTACAGGATGCAAAATACATTTACGTAAAGTCGAATTTCCGTAAGTCGAGTAATATGTAAGCTGTAGAGTGCCTGTAAACTTGTATAATTACCATGTCGACCAGATTTTCCGCAAATCTGACCCTGATATGTCTATGTCCCAATGATTCCACATATACTAGTGCTCTCATGAATCGTCGTCATAATTATTGCCACATTCTCTACTCACCACTACTTATAGTTTCCATTTACAAATTCACCCACTTCACTCCATCTTGTCTCTGCCACTCCAAGCACATCAATACTATTCCTGCCCTGCTTTCCACATTTCAACATTGTTCGTAAGTTTCACATCCGAATTCTAGAACAGGAATTTTAAAAGTTACCACTTAGAAAGCGCTGAAACTTCCCCTGTCGGGCCCGACATCACCATCAGCATTCTGCTGTGCTATATCATAGCTGCCAGACCTTTCAGACTTCCCTATCTCACTCATAGGATTGGGATACGCTTTCTTTACGGGGTAGTTTCCCGTTGCTTTCCCTGTCCTTATAAATGGGATATGTATGCAAGGTGTTTCAAAAATGATGGTCAATAATTTAAAGATAAAATTAAAAACTAAAATAAGCAAAAAAGTCCCAGTGAACATTGGTCCGCAAATGAACCGTTTTCGAGATAATGCACATTTTCTGTTATGATCCGCCACTGACTATGGGAGCACTCTGGGAGGGTAGTCTGTATTGCTGAGACCTTGTACACGCTGAATATGGTAAGGGTACAGTAATTGGAGATGTAAAATTCGCCACACACTGCTATGACTCAGTACACGAAGACGACAAATGAAGAAAAACACTAACCGAAGACGACAAATGATGATAAACTCTAACAAGGAGAAAATTGAGTATACTGAATTATGCAAAGCCATTAGAAAAACACTCAGAGAGGATATAAGAAGATTTAACACAAGAAAAGGAGAACAAGCATTAAGGGAAAACAAAGGACTTAAATCAGCAGCCATTGGTAGTAACACAGAATGACAAATGATATTGAAACTGAAGAATAAGATGATGTACTTATAAATAGGAGAGAAGGCATAATTCAAACAGCAGAAGACTACTATAGAGAATAATACAAGGAGCGAGGGAATGATGCCAGCAGTGGGGAAGATGGATCGCAAATTAGTAACACATACGACATACCCGATATCCTTCCTGATGAGATAGAACATGCGTTGAAGAAAATGAAGAATCAGAAAGTCCCAAGGGAAGATGAAGTTACTGTAGAGTTGTTAAATTTGGGAGGAAGAGACATAACACAAAAACTGGCAAGACTCTTCACAATGCATTAGAAAAGAGAGAGAGAGGTAACAGTAGTAAAAGGCAAAGGAATGGGTTTTAATTTCAGAAAAGGAAATTACGATGCCTGAAGGTACTATATGGGCCTCTATTAACTGGGTAGATATCGCAGAGAATGAATAACATTGAACTGTGGTATGCTTTTAAAACATTAATCACAGATGAATGTGTATTTACCATTAAAAAAAAAAACTCCACGAGAAGGGTTCCAAGTTGGATGAATAGTGAAGTTGTCACATTACTTGAGCAGAAAAAGGTGGCATGGAAAGGTTACAGAGCAATAAAAAGTACTGAAGCCTATAACAGCTACAAGATGATCTGTAACAGCCACAGAAAAGGTTCGACAGGCAAAGGCAGTTTATGAGAAATCACTGGCAAACAGAGCAAAGAGGGGGGATAAGGAATCCTTCACATGTATAAATGCCAAAAAGAGCAGGACAAACCAGATTGGAACTTTACGTAAGGGAAAGGGGATAGTATTAAATACAACAACTGACATTGCAGATGGGTCGGAAAACTGCTAGCTTGGGGGGAGACAAAGACCAATAGATTGACAGTAGCCACTGGCAGAGGTGAAAGAGATTCTTGCACTGCTTCTATTAGAATGAGCAGAAGCCTGAAAAACAAGATGCATGGTATTTCAGAGACTGCTGGGAGCCATTGCGGTACAAGTAAACACATGGGTTGTGTTAGGGTAGCTAAGAATAGAAACAGGTGCAGGTATACTTGCGTGTACACCAATGCTAGGAGTTTAGTAAATAAATTTGATGAATTTGAGGTATTGCTCAAAACATCGAAGGCAGATATTGTTGGGATATCAGAGACGTGGTGTCACACAGATATAAGGGATGCAGAACTGCAATTTGGGGAGTACAACGTCTACAGAAAGGATAGACAGGATAGGAAGGGAGGAGGGGTTATGCTATTAGTTAAGAAACACATAAACACCACGGAAGTGAAGCCAGTCGACATCGCTGGACAGTGCAGTGTGGAGTCAGTTTGGTGTGACATAAACATTGGGAGATCAAAATTGAGAGTAGGAGTGTGCTATAGGCCTAATGACTCTAATGAGTATAATAAGGAACTGTACAGGGAAATAGAGTGGGCCAGTAAATCAGAGTGTCTTATAATGGGAGATTTTAATTTCCCAGATATTGACTGGAATTTGGGGGCTGGTTACTCACGCACTAGCAGGACTTTTGTGGATTTATTGGATGATTGTTTTCTACATCAGCATGTTCGGGAGGCAACTAGAGGGAGTAATATTCTTGATTTGGTTATCAGCAGTGATTCTTCATGCATTAAGAATCTGCAGATAAATGAACCACTAGGTGGCAGTGATCACAGTGTGCTGAAGTGGGATTTACTCAAAGAGGTAACTACCATTAGGGGTAAAGGGAAGGGTTATTGCTTCCGTAAAGGCGACTACGATGGACTGAGACAGTATTTAAATTCTATACAGTGGGACCAACTGATGATGTTACCAACAGCAAATTCAAAATGGGAAGCATTCAAAGAACTTATCTTGGAAGCTACTAGGCTTTACATACCAACTAAGAAATATTGTTCAAGGTTTAGGCCAAAATGCATGTCAGATGAACTAATGAGGCATATGGCAGACAAGAAAAATGCATGGGATACTTACAAATTAACACATGACACAGAAGCCTATGATAGATACAAGTTGATATGCAACCAAGTTACAAAGGAGGTTAGGCAGGCGAAGGCAGATTACGAGAAATCCTTGGCAAGGGATGCAAAGAAAAACAGCAAAGAGTTCTTTACTTATGTAAACTCTAGAAGGAAGGGGATGAATCAGATTGGTCCACTTGATATTGATGGGTCAAGTGTTGATGATCCTGCTCAGGTAGCTAACAAACTAAATGAATATTTTGCATCGACATTCACACATGAGGAGTTATTCAGCGAGGGCAATGCCAGAGGTGTATTCAACTCTAGCAGTAAGCTACAGAATCTTGAAATAACTGGGAGTAAAGTGGAGGAGAAACTGTTGAAGATAAACACAAGAAAGGCACCCGGGGTGGATGGGATCTATCCAGTTATATTAAAGGAGGCAGCAAAGGAAGTAAGCAAACCCTTAGCCATAATTATGAGAGCTTCCTTGGACTCAGGGGAGGTACCCATAGACTGGAAATGTGCAAATGTGACCCCAATTCACAAAGGAGGATCAAAGGCTGACACAAGTAATTATAGACCTGTGAGCTTAACTTCTGTTCCAGGAAAATTAATGGAGGCACTGGTTAAAGAAGCACTGCAGGATCATTTAGACAAGACTTCAGTTATAGCTCAGACACAGCATGGTTTTGTTAAGGGGAAGTCTTGCCTGACCAACTTGATTGGATACTATGATGCAGTCACAAAAGAACTGGATGCAGGGAATAACTTTGATATTATATACTTGGATCTTAGAAAGGCTTTTGATACTGTTGCACATGGAAGACTGCTACACAAATTGGAGCAGTGTAACATTGGAGGCAAATTGCTGCTATGGATAAAGGGGTGGTTGAGGGGGAGAAGACAGAGAGTGGTAATCAATGGACACTGCTCATCGTGGACTGATGTTATTAGTGGAGTCCCTCAGGGCTCAGTGTTGGGTCCATTATTGTTTTCTGTATTTATAAATGATATTGATGATGGTATATCGGGCTTAATGTCCAAGTTTGCAGACGATACAAAGGTTGGCAGGGTTGTCAAGAACACTACTGACACTATGCTGCTGCAACAGGATCTGGAAAGGTTGAGCAGATGGGCTGAGAGGTGGCAAATGAAGTTTAACATTGACAAATGTAAAGTACTACACATGGGAAACAGCAACCCCAGAGCAACGTATCAACTCTGTGGTACTACACTGACAGTGGTAGAGAATGAAAGGGACTTGGGGGTGGTTGTGCAGGCAGATATGAAGTTCTCTGAGCAGTGCAGACGGGCTGCAAGAGTAGCTCATGGAGTATTGTCAATGATATACAGGAATTTTTCCAGCAGGGATAAGGAGGTGATTATTCCATTGTATAAGGCGATGGTCAGGCCACACCTAGAGTACTGTATACAGGTCTGGAGGCCTCATTTCAAGAAGGATGTAAAGCTGCTGGAACGAGTACAGAGAAGGGCAACAAGATTAGTGAATGGAACAAAGGGGTGCTCTTACGAAGAAAGGCTTAAGTTTTGCAAATTACAGTGTCTGGAGACTAGGCACCAGCGAGGTGATCTGATAGAGGTGTATAAAGCCTTGAATGGTTTAAGCATGCTCAATGCTGATGGGATTCTTCCTCTAGCTCAGAAAAATCACCTGAGAGGGCATAAATTCAAATTGCGGAAAGACAGATGTAGGATAGACGTGCGGAAATTTGCCTTTAGCCAGCGGGTGGTTGGTTGGTGGAACAGACTTCCATCGCTTGTGGTGGAGGTTGATAGCCTAAATAAGTTTAAGTACCAAAATACCTGTCCAGCTCAGCTGGACAGGTATTTTGAACGAACAGAGGGGTGAAGTGGAAGTGGGTTTTTTTTTTTTTTTTTTTTGGCTGATGCTGCATAAGCTTGCTTTCTTGCATCAAATGCCTCTACTAATGCTAATGCTAACTGAACAGTTATTTTGCATCGATATTTACAAATGAAAAACCTTTTGTGGCAATGGGAAATTGTGGGAGCGAAGTTGAAAAATATGTAATTAATAATATTGAAATTTCGCAAGATTATTTAATGAAAAAACTTCCGAGCCTAAAGGCTAGTAAGGCTCCTGGAGTTGAGGCCTCCGTAGCCGAGTGGTCAGGAGCCCGAGTGCAGTAGCACGTGCTCTTTGAGTAGACCGGGGTTCAAGCTCCTGACTGCTGAATACGGTCGATCTGCCAACCCGCACTGGACCAGCGTGGCAGATTATAGTCTATTTCCTTCAGCATGAATTGTTGAGGAAGCTTCCATCCTGCAGTGGGTTGATAATGGCTGCACTTTACCTTTTTTTTTTTACCCTATAATCTTAAGGGAGGCAGCAAGTGAGTGCATTGAACCATTGAGGCTAATTATGCGAGCATCACTAGACTCTGGGGAGATTCCCTTGAATTGGAAAAGTGCCAATGTATCTCCCATATATAAGAGTGGCTCTAAGAGTGAAGTGGGAAATTATCGACATGTCAGTCTGACTTCAGTGGTAGAGAAAATCATGTTTAACAAATCTAGTTCGCTATTTTGAAAGGGTCACTCATGAGCTGGATTTAGACAATGTTTATTTAGATTTCAGCAAAGCTTTTGACTCAGTCCCACATGAGCGGTTGCTTTTTAAGCTGGAACAGGTTGGAATCACTGGGAAAATCCTTAGATGGATAGCAGGATGGCTTCAGGGCAGGAGGCAGAGGGTTGTGATAAATGGCTATTCCTCAGATTGGGTTGATGTAAGAAGTGGGGTTCCCCAAGGATCAGTATTAGGACCACTGTTGTTTTTAATTTTCATAAACATAAAGGGGTAGAATTTTTTTCAGCCTGGTCTGTACTTGTTAGCAGGAGAGACTGCTTCTACAGGGATGGGATACACTTAAATAGAAAGGGTGCAAGAATGTTTGCTGATGCTATCGAGGCATTGTTAGGTGGGTCGGAAAACTGCTAGATTGGGGGGATACAAGGAATAATAGATTAACAGTAGCCACTGGCAGAGGTGAAAGTGATTCTTGCACTGCTTCTATTGGAATGAGCCGCAGCCTGGAAAATAAGATGCAGGATATTTCAGAGACTGTTGGGAATCATTGGGGTAGAAGTAAACACATGGGTTGTGTTAGGGTTGCTAAGAAAAAGAACAGGTGCATGTATACTTGCGTGTACACCAATGCTAGGAGTTTATACACCAATGCTAGGAGTTTAGTAAATAAATTTGATGAATTTGAGGTATTGCTCAAAACATCAAAGGCAGATATTGTGGGGATTTCAGAGAAGTGGTGTCACACAGATATAAGGAATGCAGAACTGGAATTTGGGGAGTACAATGTCTACAGAAAGGATAGACAGGATAGGAAGGGAGGAGAGGTTATGCTATTAGTTAAAAAACACATAAAATCCAAGGAAGTGAAGCCAGTCGACATCGCTGGACAGTGCAGTGTCGAGTCAGTTTGGTGTGACATAAGCATTGGGAGATCTAAATTGAGAGTAGGTGTGTGCTATAGGCCTAATGACTCTGATGAGTATAATAAGAAACTGTTCGGAGAAATAGAGTGGGCCAGTAAATCAGAGAGTCTTATAATGGGGGATTTTAATTTCCCAGATATTGACTGGAATTTGGGGGCTGGTCACTCACACAGTAGCAAGGCTTTTGTGGATTTATTGGATGATTGTTTTCTACATCTGCATGTTCGGGAGGCAACTAGAGGGAGTAATACTCTTGATTTGATTATCAGTAGTGATTCTTCATGCATTAAGAATCTGCAGATGAATGAACCACTAGGTGGCAGTGATCACAGTGTGCTGAAGTGGGAGTTACTCAAAGAGGTAACTACCATTAGGGGTAAAGGGAAGGGGTATTGCTTTCGAAAACGCGACTACAATGGACTGAGACAGTATTTAAATTCTATACAGTGGGATCAACTGATGATATTGCCAACAGCAAATTCAAAATGGGAAGCATTCAAAGAACTTATCTTGGAAGCTACTAGGCTTTACATACCAACTAAGAAATATTGTTCAAGGTTTAGGTCTAAATGGATGTCAGATGAACTAATGAGGCATATGGCAGAGAAGAAAAATGCATGGGATACATACAAATTAACAGGTGACACAGACGCCTATGATAGATACAAGTTGATCTGTAACCAAGTTACAAAGGAGGTTAGGCAGGCGAAGGCAGATTACGAGAGATCTTTGGCAAGGGATGCGAAGAAAAACAGCAAAGAGTTCTTTACTTATGTAAACTCTAAAAGGAAGGGGATGAATCAGATTGGTCCACTTGAGATCGATGGGTCAACTGTTGATGAACCTGCTCAGGTAGCTAACAAACTAAATGAATATTTTGCATCGACATTCACACATGAGGAGTTATTCAGCGAGGGGAATGCCAGGGATGTATTCAACTCTAGCAGTAAGCTAGAGGATCTTGTAATAACTGAGAGCAAAGTGGAGGAGAAATTGTTGAAGATAAACACAAGAAAGGCACCTGGGGTGGATGGGATCTATCCAGTTCTATTAAAGGAGGCAGCAAAGGAAGTAAGCAAACCCTTAGCCATAATTATCAGAGCTTCCTTGGACTCAGGGGAGGTACCCATGGACTGGAGATGTGCAAATGTGGCCCCAATTCACAAAGGGGGATCAAATGCTGACACAAGTAATTATAGACCTGTGAGTTTAACTTCTGTTCCCGGAAAATTAATGGAGGCACTGGTTAAAGAAGCACTGCAGGATCATCTAGACAAGACTTCAGTTATAGCTAGGACACAGCATGGTTTTGTTAAGGGGAAGTCTTGCCTGACCAATTTGATTGGATACTATGATGCAGTCACAAAAGAACTGGATGCAGGGAATAATTTTGATATTATATACTTGGATCTTAGAAAGGCTTTTGATACTGTTGCACATGGAAGACTGCTGCACAAATTGGAGCGGTGTGGCATTGGAGGCAAATTGCTGCTATAGATAAAGGGGTGGTTGAGGGGGAGAAGACAGAGAGTGGTAATCAATGGACACTGCTCATCATGGACTAATGTTATTAGTGGAGTCCCTCAGGGTTCAGTATTTGGTTCTTTATTGTTTTCTGTATTTATAAATGATATTGATGGTATATCAAGCTTAATGTCCAAGTTTGCAGACGATACGAAGGTTGGCCAGGTTGTCAAGGACACTACTGACACTATGCTGCTGCAACAGGATTTGGAAAGGTTGAGCAGATGGTCTTCGAGGTGGCAAATGAAGTTTAACATTGACAAATTTAAAGTACTACATATGGGAAACAGCAACCCCAGAGCAACGTATCAACTCTGTGGTACTACACTGACAGTGGTAGAGAATGAAAGGGACCTGGGGGTGGTTGTGCAGACAGATATGAAGTTCTCTGAGCAGTGCAGACGGGCTGCAAGAGTAGCTCATGGTGTATTGTCAATGATATATAGGAATTTTTCTAGCAGGGATAAGGTGATTATTCCCTTGTATAAGGCAATGGTCAGGCCACACCTAGAGTACTGTATACAGGCCTGGAGGCCTCATTTCAAGAAGGATGTAGAGCTGCTGGAACGAGTACAGAGAAGGGCAACAAGATTGGTGAATGGGACAAAGGGGTGCTCTTACGAAGAAAGGCTTAAGTTTTGCGAATTGCAGTGTCTGGAAACTAGGCACCAGCGAGGTGATCTGATAGAGGTGTACAAAGCCTTGAATGGTTTGAGCATGCTCAATGCTGATGGGATTCTTCCTCTTGCTCAGAATAATCACCTGAAAGGGCATAAATTGAAATTGAAGAAAGACAGATGGAGGATAAATGTGCGGAAATTTGCCATTAGCCAGCGGGTGGTTGGTAGGTGGAACAGACTTCCATCCCTTGTTGTGGAAGTTGATAGCCTAAATAAGTTTAAGGCTCAGCTGGACAGGTATTTCGAACGAACAGAGGGGTGAAGTGGAAGTGGTTATTTTTACTTATGTTACTTTTTTTTTTTTTTTTTTTTTATTTTGGCTGATGCTGCATAAGGTTGCTTTCTTGCATCAAATGCGTCTACTAATGCTAATGCTAAACGACATCAACGAAGGGATAGAGGGTGTGATGTTTAAATTTGCAGATGATGTTAAAATTGGTAAAGTAGTTAATGATCACTGTCAACCTGAGCTTCTTCAGAGAGACCTAGACAGATATCAGGAATGGTCACAAAAATGGCAGCTATGCTTTAATCCAACAACGTGTAAGGTATTACACCTGGGAAACAGTAATCCCAAAATAACTTATTCACTTGGTGGAGTTCAACTAAACCCAGTTCTGGAGGAAAGGGACTTGGGTGTTGCGATACAGTCAGACATGAAATTCTCTGAGCATTGTAGAGGTTGCAAGGAAGGCCCATGGTGTCCTATCGATGATGTATTGAACTTTTGCAAGTAGAGATAGGGACGTGATAATTCCATTATATAAGGCTTTTGTTAGACCACACTTGGAATACTGTGCTCAAGTATGGAGACCGCACCTAAAGAAAGAAAGACATTGAGCTTCTTGAAAGTGTGCAAAGATGGGTAACTCACCTGGTGAGATCAGTAAAAGGGCATTCTTATGAAGAGACTTCGAATATGTGGGTTGCAGAGTTTGGAAACTAGACACCTTAGAGATTTGATTGAGGTGTTGAAATATAAGGCTCTTGAGAAGCATCAGTAAAATGAATGGGGATGAAATTTTCAAGATTATAAATGATGCTAGAACTAGGGGATATAAATTCAAGTTACGGGGGATAAATGTTTAGATTGGACTGTTGGAAGTTTTATTTTAGCCAGCAAGTTAAATTACTGGAATAAGTTGCCTACATGGGTGGTAGAGGCTGACAGTTTGGGGAAATTCAAAGGTCATCTGGATAGTACCTTCGGGTGAGGGAAGCGCATAGGATGATAGATTTAATTTCCTTTTCTTTTATTATTATTATTTTTATTGCACCCCATTTTGAATTTGTCAGTTTTTTTAGAAGATTGTTGCATGTAGCAACCTTCTGCTTAACGTTTTCATAGTGCTTCCTGTATGTTAAGGTTTGGTCTAGCGAGATGCCCAGATTTACTAGGACATCACAATGTTCCAAGGTAATAATACCCTTGTTGGCAAGGTGGTTTCACAGGTGGAAAGCATAGACCCGAGTCTTTGTGGGGTTGGGTGTCAGGTGATTATTTTGATAGTAGTTTTTGAGCGGCAACAGTTTACCCTATTCTCTTCAAATGAGTTTCCCTGTGGAAGCCAGAGCTCGGTCATTTGCATAAATGAAAGATCTAGTTTGTGTAGGTAATGGCTAGTCATTTGTATATGCTGAAAAGGATCAGTGACAGAATGCTACCTTGAGGTAGGCCATTAGGTTGGGTTCTCCCTCTGCTTCGTTTACCATGGAATTCCATAAAGAAATGGCGGGTTTCTAAAAGAATAGAAATCATTTTAGTAAAGTTATTGTTCTTGGTCATTTGTTGAATCTTACTCAGTAGCAATTTGTGGTTGGTAGCATACGCTTCTTGTTAGACCGGGTTCGAGCCCGTGACCACCAAATATGGAAAGGTCATGGAATGACCACCGCCATATCCGCAGAGCAATATGGCCTTAGTTGCTGATGCTCCTAAAAACCAAATAACAAACAAACATTTGTGGTTGACTGTCATTACTCAGCAGTAAGATCGACAAAAACACCCATTATTTCATGCTGTTGGAAGCCATCTCAGATATGGTGGGTTAGATATATTTGGCTAGCGCACGACTTTCCTGGTCAAAATCCTGCCTGTTTTTGGATACGTTTTGGGTCCACAAAAGGGTATAAGGCAGTTCAAAATAAGTCTATAGTTCTTTGGGTTTTCACTCTTCACTGGTTTTAGTATAGATTTTCACTATATCTTGGAAACTGACATTCTTTGAGACAGTTGTTAAATAGGTCAACAACCCACTTCCTGGTTCTCACTCCAAAGTGTGTAATTTGTTCCTTTCAGACATCATGTAACCCCGCAGCCTTCCCCATTTTTAACTTACGGATGACAGATTCGAGTTCCATGAGAGTAAAGGGTTCATAGTTTTGCTGCATAAGAAAGGAGATAAATCAGAAATTGGAAATTATAGACCAATTAGTGTGTTATCCCACATCTACAAGTTGTTCACAAGGTTCATTACTAACAGATTAGAAAGAATACTTGATGAGAATCAACCGAAAGAGCAAGCTGGCTTTAGGACAGGATTCTCAACCATGGATCACCTTCATAATATCACAGCTAATGGAGAAAGCAAATGAATATAAAACACCATTATGCCTGGCATTTGTGGATTATGAAAAGGCATTTGACTCCATACAGCATAAGGCAATTTTTCGGGCACTAGAAAGACAAGGCATAGATATCCCATACATTGTGATTTTGAAGAAAATATACGAGAATGCTACCTCATTTATTAGACTAGACAAAGACAGTAGGAAATTTAAAATCTAGAAAGGAGTTCACAAGGAGACACTATCTCCGACGCTGTTTACTGCTGCCCTTGAGAAAGCTTTCAGAAGATTAGACTGGTCGCAGAAAGGAGTCAATGTGAAAGGAGAGTACCTAAACCATTTACAATTTGCAGATGACATTGTGGTCATAAGCCACGATCCCAAAGAATTATAGGAAAATCTTAATCAGTTATGCACAGTTAGTAAGGATTTTGGACTAAAGATGAATATGGCTAAAACAAAAGTAATCATGAACAAGTATGCCACAGAAAGGGAAATAATGATTGAAGGAGCAGTAATTGAAAAAGGTGGAGTCATATACTTATCTGGGACAAGTTATCAGCTGTAATGATGATAAATGGCTGGAAGTCAAGAGAAGAATAATAGCATTCAGGAAATATAGTCATATACTGAAGAGCAATATCCCAGTTTGTCTGAAACATAAAATAATGAACCAATGTATACTCCCTACCACGACTTATGGAAGAGAAGCTGAGAACTACACAGCGAAGAATGGAACGAATTATATTGGGAATCAGACTGTTAGATAAGAAGAGAAACACATGGATTAGGCAGCAAACTCAAGTAAAGGACATTCTTATCAAAAACTAAAGAACTAAAATGGTCTTGGGCAGGACACATGGCTCTTAGACATGATGACAGACGGACTAAGAAAATAACAGAATGGTACCCAAGAGGAGCTAGAAGAAAACCTGGAAGACAAAGGCGGAGATGGATAGATGAAAATCATGAGTTTGTGGGTAGTAAATGGATGGCCAGTGCTCAAAACAGAAGGAACTGGAAAGTTGCTGGAGAGGCCTTCATTCTGCAGTGGATTGAAAATGGCTGATGATGATGATGAAAGGGTTCACTAAGTTCATTAGTCTCAGGAGGAAGGTTCCTGTCATTCCTGGTGCTCTGAATTTTCTTCTTTGTCCCTCCATTCATGAAAAGTTCATATGCAATTTGGTTACCCATTGTGTTCACATGTTAGAAAATCAAATAACTCTTCTTAATACCACATTTTCAACATAAAATTCAGGAGCACATATTAACCACATTAATCACGCACAGACAGCAACCAATATAACAAAATAAAATATTTTGTAATACCATGATAATCTTGTAGTGTGTTTGTTTTTTGGTTTTTAGGAGCATTAGCAACTAAGGCCATATTGCTCCGGGATATGCGGTGGTCATTCCCTGACCTTTCCACATCCTCTGTATTTGGTGGTGACAGATTTTGTAGCATATTAATATAAGGAATGATTTTTTTTAATTTTGTTTCCTGTATGTTAAGACTTGGTCTATTGAGACACCCAGATATACTGGGACATCACAATGTTCCAAAGCACTAATACTCTTGTTGGCAAGGTGGTTTCACAGGTGGAACCACCTGTGAAAACACAAAAATAAACACAAAAAAAATTCCTCAGAAATAAGATATTTCTCAGGAATTTGTTTCCTGAGAGAATAAACTGCAAACACTGTTTGCAATTTATTTTCTCAGGAAACAAATTTTTCATATTTTGCTGGTCTGTTTAGTGACCAGGTCTTAATCTGAGGAAACTGAGATGTGATAGTCTGCATGGATTAGCATCCCTGTGAAATGCTTTTGGCACCTGGTGCTATACATTGTGGACTAGAGGGGACTGTCCCTAGAGGTAATGAAGATGCTACTCTATTATGTTGGTTGGTGTGCAGATAAACTGATCACATGTATCTGAAATTGAATTTTACTGAATTAAAATCATGTACTCTTGCCAAAATTTTTACCAAGCTGTTGAATTTATTTAATTTAAACTAATGGTGAAGGAGAAAAAATAACTAGCCATAAGTATTGAGGAAAATAAATGTACACCAGCAGGAATTATGAAAATAATTTAATTTACAGCATTTTGTTTGTATGTGAAATTCATAAAACTCTGTGAATATAGAAAATAAAGTTTTGTAAATTCAGAACTTTTTTGAATTTCTTATATATAAAAAAAAAACAAATACCAGAATTTTAACAAAGTTTTAGAGTTATGAAACATTGAAATTAAGATATTTTATACAACAGGGTAAAATGAAAACAACTATTTTTTTTTAGATCATTTGGATCCAAGTTGAAGCTATTTTTTTATACTATTCCACAAATTGTTGGGTGAATGCAGACATCATCAATGGCATCCATTATTCTGACTGAAGGCACATTGTTTTCACACAGGTTCACAAACATATGTAGATACATCAGTGCATATGGATTCTGTAAAGAAAAACATGTGATAAATAACATGGAAAAAATAAAAAACTGGTTTTTTTACCAAATAAATCTAATAATTTTAAACATGGAAAATTTAACTGATTGAATAATCACTTTGTTCAGTGAGATATTTAAAGAAAACAAGGTAGGACAAAGATGAAATTTGAAAAAAAATATTAATATTTTAAATTTATTGTATGCTAATATTAAAAATAGGAAGGGCTTCTTTTTAAGTAGCTCACCTCTAAAAATAAAAACAACATGATTGTTCCATTAGAAAGAAATATAGACAGATGGACAGCAAGAGGTGCATGTTGAATATAGTTATGTATAATGATAATACTGACATTAATTATAGACCAATGACTTCTAAATATTAAAGTATATTAAAAATAGCGAGAGATTTTTTTTGGATGAGTTACCTCAAGAAGTGACTTACTTAAAAAGAAGCTCTTGCTATTTTTAAAATTAGATTAATACAAAGGGTACTAGGAAAGTTTTGCAATATGACGCAACAATGAATCACAGGAAGCTGCTTGTTGCTGCATGTTGAGACATGTTCATACGTGCATAGTAGCCGCCGCGCCAAGTCGATGGGCTCAGTTATTCATTAGTAGTGAGAGTGTAAAGTGCTTGCGATGGCATCGTGGTCACGAAATGAGATAAGGACAGTTTTGCGGTATAATTTCGTGCGTGGTTTAACCATAGACCAGTGCTTAGAAGAAATGACTCTTGCACTAGATGATGATTGTCCACATCGTACAACGACATTCAGGTGGTATAGAGAATTCCAAAGGGGAAATTTCACTCTGGAGGATTCTGAGAGGCCGGGAAGGCCACGAACGTCAGTTACGGAGGAAAACGTTACTGCTGTGAGGAAAATGCTTGACGAAAACAGGCGAGTGACCTACCAACAGATAGAGGATACTTTGGGCCTAAATGCACCAGCAATTCGTTCGATTCTGCAAGATCATTTGCACGTGAAAAAACTTTCTCTCTGGGTGCCGCATCAAATGACTGAAGAGCAGATGACACGACGTGTGACTTGGTGCCGGGAGATGTTAAAAAAGTTTGATAAGGGACAATCGGACAATCTCGGTATGTGAACAACATCGTGACAGGTGACGAGACTCGGCTGTACTATTACGATCTGCCGACCAAGGCTCAAAACAAAGTTTGGGTCTTTGATGATGACGACACACCCGTAATTGTCAGAAAATCCCGATCTGTAAAGAAGAAAATGATAGCTGTATTTTTCAAATCGAGTGGAATTGTGGAACGTGTCGTTTTGGACACGCAGAAGACAGTCACAGCTAAGTGGTATACTGAACAATGCCTGCCTAAAGTCATTGGATCTATGAAGAACCTGCGGCCAATGTCAAGAATGGACACCTGGTACCTCCATCACGATAATGCTTCAGCCCACCGTGCCAAAGCCTGCACCGAATATCTGACCACGACAGGACTGAAACTTCTCGAGCACCCTCCCTACAGTCCAGACCTTGCTCCCTGTGACTTTGCACTGTTCCCGCATGTGAAAATGAAGCTAAAAGGGAGGCGGTTTCCCAGTGATGAAGACCTTCTACGGGCTTGGGACGAGTGTGCTTTACTCCCTATTGAAACTTGGCAGAACTGGTTTAAAGATTGGTTTCGGAGGATGGAGAGGTATATTGAATGTAGAGGAAATTACTTTGAAAAAATTAAATAAACAAAGCTGTATTGCAAAACTTTCCTAGTAGCCTTTGTATTAAAATTATTATTAGATTTAATATCAGATTTGCAACTAAATTTTTCACCTCTGTACTGGATTTTAACTCGCTAGTATCCAATGCTCTTAGTATCATTAAAAAGACATAGTAACTAGAAGTCACAGGTTATATATATAAATAATAGCAGTATTTACTGATTACATAATTATATATATATAGTCTACTAAACCATTATGACCTCTAACCTACTAGTGGATGTCCTTGACCTAGACTTGATAATCTAAAGAGCATCCAGTTGACATGGGTGGACAGTGCAATGTTGAGTCAGTTTGGTGTGACAAACACTGGGAAAGGGAAAATGAGAGTAGGAGTGTGCTATAGAACTAATGACTCTGATGTACAACAAACAATTGTGCAAAGAAATAGTGGGCCAGTAAATCAGAATGTCTTGTAATGGGGGATTTTAACTTTCCAGATATTGACTGGAACTTGTAAGTTAGTCACTCATACGCTAGCAAGACTTTTGTGAATTTATTGGAGGATTGTTTTCTACAGCAACATATTCGAGGGGCAACCAGAAGGAGAATACTCTTGATCAGCAGTGATGATTCATGCATTAGGAATTTGCAGATAAAGGAACCACTAGGTGCCAGTGATCATAGTCTACTAATGGGGGACTTACTGAAAGATGTAACTACTATTAAGGGCTTTTGTTTTCGTAAAGGTGACTATAGTGGTCTCAGACAGTTTTTAAATTCTATACAATGGGATTGATCAACTGATGATGTTAAAAATAGCGAATTCTAAATGGGAAGAATTCAAGGAATTAATCTTGGAAGCTACTAGGCTTTTCACACTAACTAAGAAATACTGTTCAAGGTTTAGACCTAAATGAATGTCAGATGAACTAATGTGTGTGTGTGTGTGTGTGTGTGTGTGTGTGTGTGTGTGTGTGTGTGTGTGTGTGTGTGTGTGTGTGTATAAAGTGCATATGTAATGTTTAAAGTTTATAATGATAGAATTGTATATTATAGTTTTTGTCATATGATGGAATGTTTTTTTCAAAAATTGCATTGCACATTATCATTTAGTATTGATATTTTCATTTACAGTTAGTAAATACATTTTCATTTTCATTCTGCATTGATTGCTTCACAGTAATTTTAATGTTTACATTAACTTAACGTTTATAGGCCAAACAGACTTAAGATAGCCTATATATGCTAGCTTAATTACCTGATCCATATATGCACTAATACTTATAGTAAAATACCACTTAATCGAATTAATCAACCAATATTTAATCATATACATATAAAAATATCACTTCATTGAATTTATTGACCTATATATATATATTATGAAATATTGGAATAGATGTAAAAGGTATGTCAGATCAGATTAATGCCATCAATTGTAGACTGAATATTACATCAGTCTGTAATCTAATTACTACTGTAAGAGTATAATTGGTACTATATCGGTAATCAAAGTGTATTAAAACATTGGCATAAAAGTACTCAGTGGGCCATAAGGCCAAAAGAACCTATAAAGACCAAGATAGCTTGTGTTGGTTTACATTGCTAAATCCTAGAAATAAACATAATTAGCAATAAAATAAAAATATAAAATAGAATAAAATAAAAATATAAAATAGAATAAAATAAAATAATGATTATGGAGCTAATTATTGATAATCGGATACATTGAATGACACTTTTTTGAGGGCTAACACCATTCAATACATCCCACCAATAATTAGCAAGGCTATCTGTTTCTGATTGTTATAAGTTTATCATAGATTGCCTTTATGTTTATTATTTGGATCTAGTTAAACAGGCAGATAACAATCAGAAACAGATAGCCTTGCTAATTATTGGTGGGATATATTGAATGGTGTTAGCCCTAAAAAAAAATGCCATTCAATGTATCCTATTATCAATAATTAGCTGCATAATCATTATTTTATTTTATAGCTAATTATATGTTTATTTCTAGGGTATAGCATTGTAAAGCAACACAGGCTATCTTAGTCTTTATAGGTTCTTTTGTCCTTATGGCCCACTGAGTACTTTTATGCCAATGTTTTAATACACTTTGAGTACCTATATAGGTACCAATTATTCTCTTACAATAGTAATTATATTAGATAGTATGAATCAGAGCTGTACTACTCAATATGTTCTACGTTGATAATAATATTAGTAAAATAATAAGAGGAATTTACCTCAATATAGTGCGTAGAAGTGTTCTACGCACTATATTGAGGTAAACTCCTCTTATTATTTTACTAATAGTAATTACATATATATTATGATATAGTTTACATTATATGTATTAGTTATCAAGTTTACGCTATACTGTTATAATTATAAATTATAAGTGTAACAGTATAGTGTTAAATTATAAGTTAATTACGATACAGTACACTACAGTACAAAGTTACGAGATACCATATTTTTACCAAATCACCAACACAAAGCAGTTTTATTAAATATATTAAGTAACTTAGTAACTTACAAAATCTATAGCTAAATTTTAAAATAAACTAACAAACTATTTACAGAATATGATTTAATATACTAACCAGGTCAATAAATCAGCAAAATTTTTCAAATACTTATTCATTCCCAGGAGCACAAAATTTTTTTACTAGTACGTAGATGCTCTCAAAGAACTTCAATTTGAAGAAGGCTATTCCTTTGGATGATAATTTTTAAATCTAGTATTGACATAATGGTGTAAGAATATGTACCTCAGTCAGAAAAAAGAGAAAAACTAGGTATAAACAATCACTTGTTCTCAATTTAATTTTTAGGTATCTGTTTGTCAGTTCAATTTAAATTTATGCTCCCTTGCATATATTATGTGATAACTGTAAATATGCCCTCAGAATTTAGTTTACTCAATCCTTTTAAAAGTTTTAAACAAGTGTTTTTTAACCTTTTTTTTTGGGTAAAGGGCCACATGTTCTGTACTGGGAACACCAAATCTATATAAAATTTATTTTGTTGAATTCAGTTTCTGTACAAAAAATCCTGTGTCACAGGATTTTTTGTACATCACAACTATAAAAGGTGCCTCTGTAGCCAGGTGGGCAGGAGCAGCAGTGCGTAGCACACGCTTCTTGATTAGACCAGGGTTCGAGCCGTGACCACCAAATACGGAGGGTGCAGAAAGGTCAGGGAATGACCACTGCATATCCCCGGAGAAATATGGCCTTAGTTACTAATGCTCCTAAAACCCAAATAATAATAATAACTATAAAAAATAATGGCAACCAGACTTCTATTCAAAATAATTAAAATTAATTACATTTAAGAATTGTGGTGGAACATTTTCCGGAAAGCTTGGACAATGCCCATGGAATACCACCTGAAAAACACTGCCTTAAATACATTGATCAGGTCATCCTGCAAATGCCTGGTTTCCAAACACTAACAAACTCAAATAAAATATGAAATATATGGAATTGAACAACATACAATTAAAAATTATCAATTTAATTGTGTATATTCTATGATGGCTTGCTTGTTTTTCCAGATGAAATGCCAACATTTCCCAGAATAAAATCATGAACCTTCAGCAACAATGTAAAGAAAAAACCCATAAAGTTTTCTTCCTTATGGCATAGTGTATTATTCCACTTTGTAAAACAATACCAAATGGTTGATGTGGATAAAGACTAAGAACTTACCTTGGATAGTTAAAAAAATTCTTGAAAAATAAATTTGACAAGGTTTTTGTTGTGCTCACACTGCTTAGTTCTTAATTTACTTGCCTGCAGTCAACAATGTGTATATACATGTTAGCATATATACACACATGCTTAGTGTGTTAATCTACATTATGAAAAAATATTAAAGAATAAAAATATAAAAAAGTGGATGTCAACAAAAAGGACTAACAATGAACTCACCTTGGATAGTTTAAAACATTCTTGATCAAAATACTTCACCACTGTTTCGTAGCATGCAAAATTACTCAGTTCATAACTTGTCCAGATGTCGGCATATTTGTTTTCAGTAGCTGTAGTGGCAATTTTCAACACTATGTTTGCCAGAAATTCTCTATTCTGCAACATACATAATCTTTATGTTTTATAATTTAGGCAAAATTTTATGCTTAGTATAATGTCAAGATTTACAAAATACAGGGTCATCAAAAAAGTGTCCGTGATTTCCCTTTTAATTATCTTCGGAAATATTTGATCGATTGCTGTGATCATAGAGCAAACAGTGTGGTAACTCACTAACTTTTATTTGACACCTCAACAATGACCTTGGCTGTGCCATGAGTGTGCACAGAATAACTCCTATGTGCATCGCCTCAGTCAGTGTCAGTAAGATAGCCACCAAGAACTTGCTCAGTCAGTGTCAGCCTTGGCCACCAACACATCCTGACCTGACACCAGAACATTGTCTGGAGTCGTTTAAAAGAATATTGTCTGGAGAAAAGATTCGCGATCTGCACCATTTAAGAGAGAGGATCACAGCTGCAATAGCAACAGTTATGCCGGAAATGACTGAGCGCACATGGACAGAGATTGACTACCGCTTGGATGTTTGCCAAGCAATGAACGGTGCTCATACTGAAACATACTAAGGTATGAAGTAAAACTTGAGATATATCAACATCAATTAATTGATTTATTGATTGATGTAAGTATTTGCGTTGTTATTTTATCATGAAATCACTGACACCTTTTTCAATGACCCTGTATAAATGTTTGCAATAGTAACTCAACCCCAAATTAATTATTATAGCCCAATAAAGATAGTAAGTGCAACACTTACTTTTACACCAATTACCCTATTCCACCATTTTTATCATTTATTCCACTTATACTGCCTTACTTTCAGTATGCTGTAAATTTTTTTTTTTAATTTTTGAAGAATATATTAAACTAGTCAAGAATTTACTGCATCCATTACTTTTGCAAATGGAACTGGTCTTGAGTATACTGTACTATGAGCATGAGTTTTGATCAACTGTGCTATTATATAAAAAACAATGGGATGGAGTGTCTAGTTTGTAAAGCATTTTTATTTTCACACATCCTCAATGAAACTAGTTTTTGCAAAATAATAGAATAAAAGTTTAACTAAAATATTATTTATGGCAATGCCTTCACTTTCATAATAATAACTAACTTAATTAATAAAGCAAAAGTTAATTTATATCAAGATTCACCTCCTAATCAGTGTAGCTTAGCTTAACTTTATTTTGTGTGTGTGTGTGTGTGTGTGTGTGTGCGCGCGCGCATTTAAACCTGGAGCCCTAATAGTACACTATTACAGACCATCCTCAGAAAAACTAACAATAAAATTATAAGATGATATAATGTATTTATAACATTATTTGTTACTCCTGATGCATTCGTTTGCTCAGCTTTCTGAGAATTGTGGAAAAACTTGATATATTTTATTAGTTCCACTGAGTTTCCATATTTGTGAAAATTGTCATGGTAAACAAACAAAGAATATTATAAGAGAATTTTGCCAGTACTATTCTATAACTAAAGTTTTTTGTTCAGAAATTTGTAGCTTCAATGAAATTTAGTTAATAACTGTGCCTGATTTACCTGGAACAGATATTAACTAAATGTGAAGTGGAATTCATAAGTTTGCCAAGTTCCATTCGGAAACAAACTAGTAAAATTTACTAAAATTATAGTAATATAGTCAGTTGCTTGACGGTAGAAGAGCCAAACTACAGTGAAGTTCTTTCTCTTAACACAGTAAGCATTGTTGATATGAAATTAACTAACAATATCATTGATAAACTGAAATGATAAATGTCTTGGTGGTTGTTAAGAAAGGATTTAATGTATTGAAAGAAGAAAAGATTAATGTGATTATTGGTAGCTGTAAAGACATATTTAGGATGACATAGTAGTACAATTCTTACATCCTATGGTCTGGTATTGATTATAAGTGGAGTGTGGAATAAAGGATTTCATCCTTACAAGAATAATTTCACCAACACGATCTGAGCAAACACTAGAAGATTTAAAACAGTAATCCAACCAAGGAAAATGAAGAAAGAAATCTTGCAAAACATCACATTTTGCATTCTTGTAATGCCAACACAACATGAGATTGAGAATGGCCACAAGAGAAAGGCTCTACTGGAGAAGAGACCATCGCCAAGTTGTGATCCGAGGTGCCTAGAGGGCCATTCACTGTGACCATTTCGAAGGGTTGTGAGAAAAAGATCGAGAATGTTGGCTGTATGGTTAAGATGATCTGGTATTCTGGTAGGTAAATGAACAATCTGAGTGAGGTCATTAGTAATTGCAAAAGCCTCAAATCTTGACCAAGTATATGTGACTAGAAAACAGAAGTCAGCTAGAGCTGTGAACATTAAAATCACACTTCACTGTTAAGCAAGTTGGACTGCAGAAAATCAAGTTTCAAAGAAAGGAAGTCAAAGAGTTCCAAGTGATTAGTGGAATTGGGAGAATGATAGAGGAAACAAATGAATTTGACAGAATGGGATAGAGGGATTTTAAGCCACAGAAGACTGAAAAGAGGAGATTCCAAATTACTACAGCTGACAGGGAATATCAGAGAGCACATACGCACAAGTACCACCTTTGAAGCAAAAGGAATTATACAGTGAATAATTAGGACAACTGAAATGAGCAGTTGTTGAATCAACCAATAAATGGGATTCTGTCAGGAAAAGTAAGTGAGCCTTGGCAGACTGTAAGTGGAAATGGACATTACTGAGATTGGAACTGAGACCACATATATTTGTGAAATGAATGAGGAAGTGTTCAGGAGGTTTAGATCTTTTCACTGAAAAGTTTGTTCTATTAGTATAAGAAAAGTGGGGAGGATACATTGTATGAAGTAATGAAATTTTTGGATATGGCATACATACAGCAAGAATATAACCAGCTCTTTGATATAACGTAGCCTCAACAATACTCCCACATATGCATAACTCAGACTCCCTCCAGTCACTATCTGGCAGAGTAAAGGTAGTGAGATTATATACTCGCTGATCCAGATGCTTCCTATAGAGTTAAGTAGGTTCAGTCTGGTGGACTGAATCTAGCAGCCAGCCTGCAAATACAGTTTTAGAGCTGTACCCTCAAAATGTAAGGAAGATTGGATTTCTCCATTATAACCTCAAAAGACATCAAACAGAGAAAAAGAGATGGGCTTATTTAGATGTATCATTTGGACAAAACATAAATAATAATGAACACACACATACACACACACACACTGAAAGGGTATAGTAAAGTATTTCACCGACCCTTTCACAAAAACTTCTTTGAAGACATCACCATATTGCAATAACAAGATTCTACATAAAAATGAGTGAGTAAAGGCATATTTTGAGCAACAAGAAATACATAAAATTTCAAATAAGTAGCCCCTATCTCTTTTTTTGCACAAGGCTTTTTATAATGCAGGTACCTTTCCTTTAAAAATTTTGTTAATTTTTCAAGTTATCCAGATTAAAATTTAGATATTACATTTCCAATCTTGTGTGTTTAAGTTCTAGACATGGTACTGTTCCAATGAACCCCACCTGATCTCTCCAAGTATTGTATATTACACAAAACGTACAACCCCAAATAGGCAGTCAGCAAGAGTGATTGAATGTCTAATTTCAAAAATATGCAGTTTAACACATCATAAAAAAATAATAATAAAAAAATTCAAGTACAAAATTCAAAATTCAAATTTTTGAAACTGACTGTCTTGAAATTCTGGAGAAAATCTTAACCAGGATACACTTAATAGACAGATGAACACAAAACAATTGGCCTGCTTTCCATATTTAATGCTCAGAATTAAGCTTGTATTCAGTGGGCCAAAATATCTACAATTCAGCACATTTCCATTTCACATTACATTCTATCTACACACCCAAAACTGGGGGGAAAAAATTCAGAGTTAAAGTGACAAAGAATGAACCTATACTTAAACAGGCATATATGCTATGGCATCAAATGTTACTATCATACTGATTTTCTTCCTAGTATACTTCTGGAATGAAAGCACTCTTTCTTCTTTTATCATATGGAACATAAAGTTTACTATATGAACATCAGCAGTGTGCACATATGCGCTCTCTATCGAAACATCCACACAATCCAATATCAATACAATAAAGGCAAGCACACTACAGAGGAAATCTTCATAGGTTGAAGGAAGGAGAAAACAGTTTTCTGAAAGCTCAGTACAAGTTCTTTTTTCACAGTATACCTGTTGTAGTCATGCCAGGTTTTTTGCTTATCGTGATTCTGAACCACAGAAGGCCTTCCAACAGTATTAACTGGAAAGAAAACATATATGTATGCGTGTATTTGTGTAGGGCGGCACCTGGAACATTAGTTCATCTCTGCCTAGTTTCACTTTTAAGATACAGGATTCTGTAGAAATGGCCAGAAATGAACTGGCTGTTTGGCTACCCAGCATCAGCAGGATGGAAATGCGCCATCACCACCACAGGAAGGTAGACCGGGGGCTACCAGCCAGCAGCAGAAGAGAGGGACGCCAAGAGCCCAACAAAGTTCGAGCCAAAGACTAGCCAAAAATTGTAAAATAATAATAATAATATTCAGTGTGAAGAAGAACTGTAAGCAGAATTATACTATACCTTTCACTTAGAAGGAGCTGAATATGTAAGGGAGAATAAAAAGCATACCACAGAACACCAGTAACTTCAACAATGACTACAGCTTAAAATATGGTTTATAAAATATGTGAATAATTATTTCTATGCTATAGTTAAGAATATAAAATAATATCTTACCCTCTGCAGCTTAGTAAGTTTTTTCTCCAGCAGATATTTCTTCTCAAGAGAATTAGCTTTGGCTAATTTTTTCTTTGCTATTATAAGCGGAACATCTCGACTTGGAACAGCATTGTACTAAAATGAAGTATACTTTGTTTAGCAGTTTACATAATTAACGCACACAAACACATAAACAAATACATAGCAATCAATCAGCAGCAATATTCTCTACCATGATTAATATGTTTATGTTTAAATAATAATATCATTGCAGATTAAAAAAATTACTTTTTCTTGGCAAAATCACTAAATTTGTAAAAAAGCTGTACATTTTTTGTATATAGGGCATTTTGTAATTATGTAGCATAATGAAGCTAATTCTTTGGTCAAAAACAAGTAAAAATTTCCCTGCTAGATCTTTATAGTATTAAAAGCATTCTAGATACTATAACTAAAATAACTTGATTTTTATTTATTTACCTTCTAAATACAAATTATTTTCTTCTCCCACTCACATAAGTAACTATCCAGTTGATCTTTGAATTTATTCAAATTGTCAGCCTCAACTACCTGCAAAGGCAACCTGTCAGCAATCAATGACTCGCTGGCTAAAAGAAAACTTCCTATAATCTAGTCTAAACTTCTTCTTGTGTAATTTAAATTTATGCCACCAAGTTCTGGACTTCTCTACAACTGAAAATTCTGCTTCACTCATTTTACTAACCCCTCTCAGAGCCATATAAACCTCAATCAGTTCACCTCTAAGGTGCCTGGTTGCCAAGCTCTGTAGCCCACATAATTGGAGTCTTTCCTCATATGGTTGCCCTTTTGCCAATATCACAATGCGAGTAGCCAGTCTTTGAACCTTTCAAGAAGCTCAATGTCTTTTTCAGATGAGGTCTCCATACTCGAATGCAGTATTCCAAATGTGTTTTACAAATGCCTTATATAGTGGGGCTATGACCTCCATATCTCTATTGGATAAAATTCAATAAATCATTGATAGGACACCTTGGGCTTCCTGCAGTGGCGCAATTAGGGTGGGGCACGTGCCCTGGGTGCCAAATATAAGTTTTGTTTTTTTTCACAATATAAATGTATTTTGTTTTTATTATTTTGTAACTGGTATTATAATGAGTAACCAGTTTGAGTACCAATATAAGAATTCAGCCAGAATTTTAAAGAACAGTTTTCAAGGGGTGCCATTTTTTTTTATTTGCCCTTGGTGCCATCAACCCTAGTAACATCTCTTCTTTCTTGTCTGCCTATTTACACTGCTCAGAAAATCTGCTTGATATCTGCTTGTTTTTTTTTAACTCCCAGATCCCTTTCTTCCTCTGTTTTTAATTCAACCCCATCAAGTGTATAATTTATTTTGAGGTTGGCATTCCCCAAGTGTAAGACCTTGCATTTTACTGTATTAAAACATATCTGCACTGCTACTTTTCTGATCATTCTTAAAGCCTGTTCAAGTCATCTGCTTGGTACTGAATATTAACTACTATAACAATCTTTACGTCTTCTGCAAATTTTGACCTCAAGCCTTCTATCCCATCGTTGATGTTGTTTATAAAAATCAGAAACAACAGTGGTCCAAGAACCAATCCTTGGGGTATCCCACTTCTGATTTTGCACCAATCTGAAGAATATCCACTAATCATGACCCTTTGCTTTCTGACTTCAGCCACCAGCAATTCATCTTAGAACATTTCCAGTAATCCCACATGTTCCAGCTTATACAGTACCTTCTCATGAAAGACTCAGTCAAACACCTTGATAAAATCCAAATAAACTATGTCAAAATTGTTCTCTATATCCAAATCATGTGTCAAAATAGCTTATCAAGTTAGGTAAACATGCTCTATGTTATTCTGAAAGCCATATCTATCTAAGCATCCCTGGTTTTTAATTTCTTCTAAGATTTTTCCCTACCATGAAGTCAAACTAAGCAGTCTGTAGTTATTCACTTCACTCTTAGGCACTTCTCCAATCGAAAGGAATCTCTCCCAAGTCCACAGATGTCTTCATAATTAACTTCAATGGTTCAATACACTCCCTGACAGCCTCCCTCAAAATTACTGGGTATGCCTGATCAACACCAGGAGCCTTACTTGTCTTTTTGTTTGAAAGTTTTCTAATAAACAGTCATTTGTAATTTTGAAATCATTAATTTCATATGACTCAGCCTCTTCTCAGCATGAAGGACCTTCCTTCAGTAAAAAACATGCAAAGTACCTGTTAAATTCATCTGCAACATTATGTATGTGAATATTTCCTTGTATTCACATACATAAATTCCTTGTCCCCATTCTTTATTCTCTTATCCAATGCTTTTTAATAAGCAGCCTTGGCCTGTCTAACCTTATCTGTGGTACTATCACAAATCAACTTATAGCTGTTGTATGCTTCAGTACTTTTCATAACTGTACCATGCTATCTTTTTCAGCTCTATTTGACTGGCCAGCTCCCATTCATCCAGTTCAGCATCCTCCTCCTGCAATGTTTTCGTAATGGTATGCATGCATGCATTCATGGCTTCTGTGAATTTTTGCCCTCACTCTGCAATCTGCCCAATTAATAGATGCCATATAGTGCCTTAAAAGTCCCCTTTTCGGGAATTAAAACCCATGTCTTTATCTTTAATTACTGCAACATTTGTACCATCAGCCTTCCATTCACTATTTTCTTCCAGGCTATCCTATTTTCTGTCTTTCATGAGCACCAACCCACTTTCTTCTACTGCCTGCTTGATACCTTGTTTCCTAACAAAGAGAAAACAAGAAAGGGTATGCCATACAACTTCTACACAGGCAAATGATCCTCACCAGTTACCAATTATAAAAAGTGCAATTTATATCTAAAATGGGCAGGTACATGTGTTTCTCTTGTCCTAATTTTTATTTTGTATTTCTCTGCAATCACTGAAAAAAAAAAAATTGTTTTTTTTTCTTTAGTGTTATTGAATGAATGCAAAGTGACTGTGAGTTGTGAAATTCAGCTGTGGAGTCCATTCAGTTTGGCCACCTTTTCAGTCAGCAGCCAGTGCACTATGCACACCTTGCACATGCACTTGTGCCAATCCTGCACTTATATCAGGTTTACAGCATCTTGGCTAGCTTTATCTATCATAACGAGATCTGAAAAGGAGACTTTTTTCTCTATACTGGCAAAACCACTAAAAACAATTCGCTTTCTAAACCTTCACAATTTCTCCTCTTACTTCTTCCTATTCTTTGTTTCTTTTCAATAGTCATGCTGTTTTTTAGATATGTAAAAAAAAAAAGTTGAAAACAGAATCCTGTACTCCTTGGAAATTTCAGTCTTTGATTTCACTTGTCTATTTTGTGTATCACTTTGAGTTTCTGGGCAAATGTTAGTTCATTATAATTCCTCCTCAATGCCCATGGCTATAAACATTACTTGAATAGATTTCCCAGCAACCAACAGCTTGGATTTTTGTAAATATAGCATATGTTACACCAAATGAACCGTACCTTATAGTGTTTTCTCCAAATTCCCCATGATTTTGTCTCTATACAACATGCAACTCATTAGAAAGTGGATAAAACAAACTTTAGTGACAAATTGTATAATGATACTATATAGCCAAATTGGTAAATTTTCTTTAGAGCTAGCCAAAATTTCAAAGGAGAGACTTTGAATATGTGGGCTACAGAGCTTGCAACCAGGCACCTTACTTCGGAGGGGACTCAGGTTTATTAGGATCTGAGAGAGAAGAGAAAAAAGAATGAAATAGAATGAAGGCAAAGTTTTCATTATTAAAAATTATTCCAGAACAAGGAGTCATAAATTCAAATGATAGGGAAAGATCTAGGCTACACTGTAAGAAGTTTTCTTTTGAAAACTTCCTACAATCCAGCCTACCAAGCTGAGACTGACAGTGTGGAGAAATTCAAAGATCAGTTGAATGGCTACTTGATAGTTACCTACATGAGGAGGAAAACATGTAGGTTCTTTAAATTCTTTTTTATATTTAATATTCTTATTATATGTTACATTTTTTTTTTATTTATATTTATTTTAATTATTTTTATTTAACTATTCTATTTTTAATTTTTTGTTAGTGCAGCAAAAGCCTGTGGCTACCTTTTATTAAGGCTGATACCATTTACAAGTCGCAGAATCCAATTCAGATTTCAAACTTCATTGTTATTTTGAATTATTCATGCATTAAGAATCTGCAGATAAAGGAAACACTAAGTGGGAGTGATCACAGTATACTAATGTAGGATTTATTTAAAGATGTAACTACCATCAGGGGTAAAGGGAAGGGTTTTTGCTTTTGTAAAGATGACTATGATGGTCAGAGACAGTTTTTAAGTTCTATACAGTGGGACTAACTGATGATGTTACCAATAGCAAATTCTAAATGGGAACCATTTAAGAAATTAATCTTGGAATCTACTCGGCTTTTCATACCAACTAAGAAATACCATTCAAGATTTAGGCCTAAACGGATGTCAGATGAACTAATGAGACTCATGGCAGAGAATAAAAATACATGGGATGCATATAAACTATCAGGAGGTATAGAAGCCCATGGCAGGTATAAACTAATCAAGTTACAAAGGAAGTTAGGCAAGCGAATGCAGATTACAAGAAATCTTTAGCAAATGGATGCAAAGAAAAACACTACTTTACTTAGACTTCTTTACTTATGTAAACTAGAAGGAAGGGGATGAATCAGGTTGGTCCACTTAATATCAATGGTTCGACTGTTGATGATCCTCCTCAGGTAGCTCACAAACTAAATGAGTATTTTGCATATACATTCACACGAGGAATTCTGTAGGAAGCCAGAAGTTTATCACACTCTAACAGGGGGGGGGGGGGCTAAATGATTTTGTAATAACTGAGAGGAAAGTGGAGGAGAAATTGTTGAAATTAAACATAAGAAAGGCATCTAAGGCGGATGGGATCTATCAAGTTATATTAAGGGAGGCAGCAAAAGAAGCAAGCAAACCTTAGCCATAATTATTAGAACATCCTTGGATTCAGAGAAGGTCCCCATGGACTGGAGATGCACAAATGTTTCCCCAATTCACAAAGGGGGATCAAAGATTGCCATGAGTAATTACAGACCTGTTAGTTTCACTTCTGTTCTGGGGAAAATAAGAGTCACCGGTTAAATAAGCAATGCAGAATCATCTAGACAAGACTGCAGTTATAGTTGAGACACAGCATCGGTTTGTTAAGGGGAAATCTTGTCTGACCAATTTGACTGGATACTACAATGTGGTCACAAAAGAACTGAATGCAAAAAATAATTTGATATCATATATTTTGATTTCAGGAAAGCAATAAATATATGCATATTTTGCTTAAGAAAGGTAAAAAATTCATATAGTTTTGCACTATTTTCAATAATGTTGGAAACTGATAAGTGGATTCTTGCAATTGCAGAGAGTGAAAAGTACTTTTTCTGATAAAAAAAAAAAAAAAAAAGGAACAATAAGTGAAATCTAATAGTATATCTTTGACAGTGAGCACTGATGAATAATGCATACACACAAGTGGGTCATCCCCTATTAGAAGAAATATACGCAACCTTGCTAGTACAACTTCTTCTTGTCCGTTTTTCTTGAAGCTTGAATTCTATAATGCTGGTTCCCTGTTTGATCTGTAGCAATTTGTTGTTCATTTGCAACTTCCAGATTTCTGATTACTGAAATGTACAGATTTTTTTTTTATATGCTTCACATAATCTATATTGGTACTTGGTAATTTGCTAGTGTTGTACTGTTTGGCTGCCTGATCTGCTCTCTCATTACCTGTGATACCAGCAAAATTCACTGAATGATTTTTATTCTGTAAATAGTTTAAACAGGAAAGAATCTGTTTTATGATGGAATGCAACATTGAAAATTTATTGTCCAATGCAGGCACTACAGTCGTGGAATCAGTGTATATTACACTGCTAGCACTGTTGAAAGTGTTAATATTCTCTGAGGCTAATTTAATTGGGTATAATTTTGCAGTATAACTGCTACATTCAATCGGTAGTGATATGTAAAAGAAGAAAAAAACAACTGCAGCACCAGCGGCAGAGTCTGTATATATTAGGCGGCTCTGAGTATTGTTGAATATTGTCATGCTTTTGTTATCGGTATTACTGCATAAACCTTTGCAATTCCACTGTACAATGTGCTGCATTATTTGGTTTTGAAGAGGAAATGCCAGTCTGTCTGTCTGTCTGTTTCTTGTGAGCAGTTTGCTTTCAACAGTCATATTTGGTCTTATCTTTTCTAGGGAAAAAAAGGGCATCTGGAATCCGTACTCTTTTATATCACTGGTTCCAATTGGTGAACATCCTGTCTCAGTGTCAACATTCTGCATGAAGAGCAAGGAGTGCTTCATTTTGTGCAGTTAAATCTTCAGTGTCCATGCTGTTTGAATTTGATTGTGGCAATTCAGTGGCATGTTGCCTTTGTGATTTCTTTGGTATTTTATCACTTGGTGTAATCTTAGGTGGAACGGTGATTGGGGTATCATTTATTTCATCAACTTAACCAAGTTTTGAAAGAGGTTGATGTGTCAATAGTATAGTTGTGCCCATTCTGCAATGGGTGTGTTAGGTGGGATGGATACCTCCATTTGAGTTGCAACAGCTTGGCAGTTTTGGGTAGCAGAAGCATAGCTGAGTTTTGGCAGAGTTATTTTGATTTGCTTTCTGGCTTCTCATGAGACTTTATTTTTGATCTTACATTTCTGTATTTTTCTATCCATTTTCCACAGGTCACATGATTTTGAATAAGCTGGATGATCCCTCTTGCAATTTGGACATTCCAGCAACTTTGCTGTACACTCTGTTTGTGAATGGTGTTTTGACCCACAATTAGGACATGTAATTTCACCTCTGTATATTGTTTGAGAATGACCAAATTTTTGTCACTTGAAACATCTTAAGGGATTTGGAATGAATGGCAGACCCAGCAGAGCAGATAGCCTGTTTTAACTGAAGTTAGCAAATTAGATATACTAAAGGTCAATATGATATTTCATGTTGGAACTAGTTTATCATCTTTCTACATCATTATTTGTCTTGCTTGAGTTACGTTTTGTTCCTGCAATTCCACAATTATTTCCTCTTTGGTGATGTTTGATAAATCTACTCATTTACCACACCTTTTGAGGAGTTACGTGGTGTGACTTTAATTGGGATTCCACTTATAGAGGACAGTTTCAGTAATAGTTCAGAATGTCTCACTTGCATGGTTTCAATCAATAAATCTCCTGACTGGAGTTGTTTTACCATTTTTGGTGTACCTGCTGCATTTTTGAGACATCTCTGGATGACGAAAAGACAGAGCCTGCTTACCATGTGGTTGATAAGGAATGCATTATCAGAAAATGCTGGTGGTTCTGATTTATTCAAATCCATTCTCATTCTTTTGGAAAGAATGAGGTCATGCTCCATTTTGTAGGTTTCAGTATGTTGAAAGCCATTAGCTTTAGTGGTGGAAGGTCTCCGTAGCCGAGTGGTCAGGAGCGGGAGTGCAGTAGCACACGCTCTTTGAGTAGACAGGGGTTCAAGCCCCTGATTGCTGAATACGGTCGATCTGCCAACCCGCACTGGACCAGTGTAGCAGGTTATGGTCCGTTTCCCTCAGCATGAATTGTTGAGGAGGTTTCCATCCTGCAGTGGGTTGATAATGGCTGCACTTTACTTTTTTTTTACTTTTTATGTATCACAATCCATGGTTGCTCCTTTTAGCCCTGGGAGAGGAACTTTCTTCTCTCAAATTACCAGTCCCACAATATGGAGACAGGAGCAGCACCAACCAGTGACCAAGCAATGAGAAGAGAGCATTACGTTGCTAGTGGAGTCACTAGCAACATACTGTTCTAGTGTATGTCACTGGATTAGGAGTGATGTTGCTAGTGGAGGAGGGTTCGTGAAAAAAGCTAGTACTTGTCCTGCAAAAAACATTAGATGATCACACTAGGAAAATCACTTGGTAACTACCACTTGGTGCTTGGGGCCAATGAATTGTTCTTCAAATACGATTATATTTAAATTAAAATTAAATAATATTTAACTAAGGCTCCCAAAAACTCAACTGGTAACTTGCTATCTATGAATTCTGTTTGAAGCCAGCAGTTTGGATCGTATCAGCACAGAGATCACCTGGATTGTACAATGTCAGTAGAAGTATACTAATACCTTTTTTGTTGTGTGTGTGTGTGTGTATATATATATATATATATATGAAACACTTATAGCAGAGTTTTCTGCAAATGTTTTGGCATACTACTGTTAGGTTCATCATCCATCAACCTGTTTGACATTCATGATGTAGTATTTTCTCTTCACTCATTTTTCATCAGTCTTTTATGATTGGGAAGTATTCTTGATAGCAGACAAATCTGACATTTTTTAGTTAATTATAAGTTGTTTAATAAATAGTTCAAATTGTCCTAATCACTTATGTTAGCTTACTTTTAAATTGGCCAAGGATTTCATAAGTTATGCCTTAATATTCATAGAGCCTTTGTTATTGACAATTTTGGTGTGGACATCATATCTTGTAACTAATAAACTATACTGTCGGATATCACAGTAGTCAATTGCAGTGTTTTGAATTGTAGTAAATAAACAGTCAAAAGATCCAGATCACATAGGCTAGCTTATTTTTATATTTAGCTAAGCATTTAGAAAGTCAATTGCATTATGCAGAAACATAATAGCATGGTACATACCACCATCGCTAAAATATTATAGCATAATCTCTTAGTGTATGTGTCTTATCTCTTAGTGTATGTGCTATTTTTAAATTACTTTTATTGTGCCTCAAACAAGAGCAGCAGAGAAAAAAAGCTCAAAGTAGCAGGAATGCTTTGGTTCAGAAGAGGAGTTAATGACATTTCTCTTGTGAACCACAGCAACATAGAATATGCTTTTTTGTGGTCTTTATGCAGTGTTCTCTAGTGAGAACATGATACAGCCAAAGGGGCTGCCTTTGTGTCCTTTTGATGCAGGGAGCAAGAGGAAATTAAGTGCCAATTCAGATTTCTGATGGGCACATATGAGGACTTGAAGAAAAGGGGTTGATGCCCTTGAAGGAATAAAGGAGAGGGATCCATCAAGCACTCAGCTGCCCCTGCACAAAGATAGACACTAGACTCGTGCATCACATGACAACAACATACCATGGCAGAATGGTCCCAAAGGATGTAGCTACTGTGGGTATATTTGATTGATCAGACAAATTTGCTCCTTAACAAGTAAAGGGTAATGTTGAGAAAAAAGTATTCCCCAATTCACAAAGGAGGAATGAGAGTTGAAGTAAGTAATCACAGACCTGTATACTTGGTTTCTGTTCCATGGAAGATAATGGAGTCAGATTAAAGAAGTAATGCAGGACCATCCACACAAGAATGCAGGTATATTGCAGTCACTGGATTTGGATTTGTTAAGGGAAGAATTTCTGAGCAATCTGATTGAATATCATTATGCACTAAACAAAGGAATGGGATGCAAAAAATAATTCTAACATCATATACTTAGATGTCAGAAAAAGCTGGGTTACATTCTGTATCATTCTATAGGACTTCACCTCACACTCCCACAAGGATGTACTACTTTGGGTTATAAACAGCACAAGGGAAGTTTAGAGAACTACAGTATCAATACGACACATAAAAAAGCATAAAATCAAAAGCAGTGCACCCGGAGGACATGAGTGGCCAGTGTAATGTTGATGTTGATTTGGTTTGATATAAGCACTGGGAAAACAAAAATGAGGGTATAAGAGTGTGCTATAGGTCTAATGACCTACAGCTCATTATATTCATCAGGTAAGTGTGCTATAGGTTTAATGTGCTATAGCACACTTACCTGATGAATATAATGAACAACTGTAGAGACACACAGAGTGGTCCAGAAACTCAGAATATCTTATAATGGGGGATTTTAACTTTCCAGATATTGAATGAACCTTGTGGGTTGGTCACTCATACAATAGCAAGACTTTTGTGTATTTATTGGATGACTGTTTTCTACACTAGCATGTTAGAAAGTAACGGGAGAACACAATAAACTTCACCTGATTATCAGCAATGACCCTTCATGCATTTAGAATCTGCAGATAAAAGACCCAATTTAAGTAAATCCCACATCAGTACACTGTGGCAGTGATCACAGTGTACTGATGTGTGATTTACTTAAAGATGTAAGTACTGTCAAAACAAAGGGCTTTTACTTTCATAAATGTAGCTACAGCAGTCTCAGGTTTTAAATTCTATGCAGTGAAACCAACTGATGAAGTTTCCAACAGTAAATTCTAAATGAAAACATTCTGAGATGTAATCATAGACTTTTATAACAACTAAGGGATGTTGTTCAAGGGTTAGACTTCAGTGGATGTCAGATGAACTAATGAGGTTTATGGCAGAAAATAAAAATGCACGAGATGTATATAAATTATGTAGACCTCTGTATCAGGTGATACAGATCCTATAGTAGATATAAACTAGTCTGCAAGCATGTTACAAAGGAGATTAAGCAAGCTAAGGCAGATGAGAAGTCATTTGGCAAAGAATGCAAAGATAAGTAGAAAAGCTTTATTTACTTAGGTAAACACCAGAACTTTGGCAATTACTCTGGTTGCCTAGATATGAATGGTTTAACTATTGATGATCCTGCTCAGGTTGTAAGCAAACTAAACAGGATTTTTTGGAAAACAATGGAGTTACTGGTTAAAGAAGCAATGCAGTCATACTGCTGTGACAGCATAGATTTTTAAGAGTGGGAGGGATCTTGCATGACCAATTTTATTGGATACAATGATATAAAAACAAAGGAAGTGGATGCAAAAAATTAATTTTGACATCATATACTTAGATTTCAGAAAAGCTTTTGATACTGTTGCACATCAAAGAGTGCTATACAAATTGGAGCAGTGTGACATTAAGGGATGGTTGAGTGGAAGGAGACAGGTAGTGGTTATAATGAGCACTGACTGGTGTTCTTGGAATAATGTTATTTGTGGAATACCCAAGGGTTCAGTGCTGATCCCAATATTGTCTTCTATGTTTATTAATGATACTGATGAATGCATATCAAGCTTAATGTCTAAGTCTGCAGATGATATCAAGGGTGGCAGGGCAACTAAACACATTAATCAGAGTGTGCTACTGCAACAAGATCCACACAAATTAAGCAGATTGGCTGAGAAGTCGTGAATGAAGTTTAATAATGACAAACACAACAAGGTACTTCGTATGGATAGCTTGTTGTTGTTGTTGTTAAAAACCTATTGGTGCAAAAGCAGCTTAGGCTATAATGCACCTGGCCTAGGTAGAAGAGTTTCGTATATCAGCATTTTTACACTTTTCTTATTGTGGTTTAGAATTAAGCCAATACTTGTTTGTAGGCTTTATATTCATGTAGCTTCTCTATAAATGGTAAACTATTAATTTTATGTTTTGGAAGTATCCAGTTAACTTAAGGAAGAAGAAAATGTCTGTAATATTTGGCCGGTCATCTAAAATTGCTTTAAGCATTAAGTTGTTTTGTGCATTCATTATTGTTTGAAAAGCTCTTAGACGTTCTCTATGAAATTTTGGACAGTTCACCATGAAGTGATGTATAGTTAGCAGAACTTGAGAGTTTTGACATTGTGTGTGTGTGTGTGTGTGTGGAGGGGGGGGGAACTTCACCTCTGAGTAGGTAAGAGTGAGTCATATGTGTATGTGCGATTCGCAATTAGACAAGGGTCACTTCTTCCTGTCTATTCGATCGGAAGCTAGTAGGCCATGGTCGAAGTGTTTCTTTAATTAGACTAAGTTTGTTGTTAGTCCGATCTAGCCAGTGTTGTTGCCATTGTTTTGTACTGCTTTGGTAGATTAAGGACTTGTAATATGTATATGGTATTATGTGAAAAGCACAATCAGACATGGAAGCTTCCTTTGCTGTTTTGTCAGCTCTTTCGGTTCCAGTTATTCCAGTGTGGCCTGGGATCCAGCAGAATCTGATATTGCGATTTCTTCGTAATAGCTTTGATACTAAATATTGGACATGTTTAGGATTGGGTGTCTTGTGGTATTTGCATTCTGCAAAGCAATAACAGAGCTAAGCGAGTCAGTGAAAATTATGCTGTTTGCTATCTGTTTATGTTTGATTTGGTTTACGGCCATCGAAATGGCTTGTAATTTGGCAGTAAAAATACTGCATTCTTATTCTCAAAATGAATCGAAGCTCCTACACAAGTCTCTGTTTTAGACCCATCTGTATATATGAATGTGTGATGTGGATATTGTTCTTTGTATGCTGCACGTAATTGCTGGTAGTTTTTCCTTGATAGAGTAGTTTTCCCCCAGGTTTGAAAATACATATCATATATGGGTTGAACTATACACAATGGTGGAATGGTCTGTGCAATCATAGTAGCTATGTTGTCATAATTAAGCTCTCGGCTTAGTAGTAAATCTTAGACACATGTTGGCAGGTCGATTTATACGTGGATGGGCTTGGTATATGGTTTCCCAGTTATATGAAAACAAAGTCTCTATTTGGATGACCACTGATCAATTTTATCTTGATGGCATAGTGTAATAGCAAGTCCTGTCTTCTAAGCTGTAGTGAAGGCTCATGAGCTTCTGCATAAAGGCTTTGTATAGGTGAAGTTCGGAAAGCTCCGAGTGCTATACAGAGAGCACTGTGGTGTATGGGGTATAACCATTTCAGTCCACTTGGTTTCGCCGAGTCGTAAACAGCTGCTCCATAATCTAGTTTGGAATAAATTATTGCTCAATAAAGTTTGAGAAGTGTATATCGATCTGCTCCCCATGTTGTTACAGAAAGAACTTTGAGTATGTTTAATTTCTTGAGGCACGAAAGTCTGAGTTGATAATGTGTTCAAGGAATGTTAGTTTCTTATCCAAGAGAAGTCCTTCTTATACTTGGTACTACTGGGATCATATGTCTGTCAAGTTTCAGTTCAGGATCAAAGTGTAAGTTTTGTTTTCTATAGAAGTGTATACATGCAGTTTTTTGTGTGGAAATCCAGAAGCCATTTGTTTGAGCCGATTTGCTTATTTTGTTTACTGTCCCTTGTAGCTGATGTTCTATACTTTGCATATTCTGAGAGTGGTAGGAAATACTGAAATCATCAACATGTAAAGATGAATCAATGGTTCTTGGAATATGCTCTGTTATGGTATTTATTTTAATAGCAAAAAGGGTAGTGCTAAGCACCCTTGAGGCATGCCTTCTTGGGTGAAAACCTTCGAAAGTGTAGTCTGCAGCCTAACTTGAAATGTTCTGTGTTGTAAGAAATTTTGGATGTATTTAGGAAGATGCCCACGTAATCCAAGGAGGTATAGGTTTTGAAGGATTCCATAATGCCATGCCGTATTGTAAGCTTTTTCTATATCAAAGCAAATTGTGACGTTATGTTCCTTTTGGATGAAGACATTCTGTACACTGTTTTCTAATTTTATAAGTAGGTCCAGTGTTGGGCAATTTTTCCTGAAACCATGCTGTGCCAAGTCGAGAAGCTTATTACTGTTCAAATAACACATTAAACAATCACTGATGATTGATTTTTTCCATAACTTTGCCTAAGCAACTTGTTAAAGCAATTGGACGGTAGTTGTGTGGGTTAGAGAGATCCTTTCCCAGTTTTGGGATGGCTAGAATTATTGCATGATGCCAACTGTAGAAACTGGTTTTCTAGGAAGATTTTGTTATACAAATCAAGTAATGCAATTTGGGATTGGTCATCAAGTTCCTTTAACATCATGTAGTGAATTTGGTCTGGTCCTATAGCGTTTTGCTTTGTCTGGGATAAAGCAGTTTCAATTCATGGAAAGATAATGGAAAGTTGTACTGTTCATTTCTTGTGGAAAAATTCAGTTTTTCCACAACAAAGGTGGTTTTGGCAAAGGATTCATCCAGTGCATTGGCTATTTCTGAAGGCTGTGTGGTGACTTGTCCATTCCAGTTTAGAATTAATCTGGTATCTGCCATTCATTTTGCTGATTTTATTCCAGACATTTTGAGATGGTGTGGAATTTGTTAATGTGGATGCAAATTTTATCCAGGATGCTTTCCTACTGGCCCTTTGGCCCTTTGGATGACCATGTCTGGTCATCCATTCTGACATGTCTGGCTCTCGCTCGTGCCTTTTTGATATGAGGTTCTCCATAGTTGAACATCTTCAAAAATTATTCCAGGTTTTATTTCTGTCTCTTTTACATATAAACATTCTTCATTCCACCATGATTTTGGATGTGCTGGGAGGTATGATGATGTTTTTGGAATACTCTGCTCAGCAGCTTTGAATAGTTTATTTGTTACATATTTTACTGCTGACTCTAACAGATTTTGCTTGATAATATCTGCATCCATTTTTGCAATAGATTTATAGATTTTCCAATTCGCTTCATTTATTTTCCACCTGGGATTTCTAAGTAATTGACATGTGGTTCCTGATGACATGGTAATAATTATCAGATGGTGATCGCTGCTGAGAGGATCTCTGTGTACTGACCAATCAAGTATTGGAAATAATGTTGGGGAGCGTGCATGCACGCGTGTGCGTTATGGGTGTTTAATGGTGCATAAGCTACACTGGCTATAGTGCACCTATGTTGGGGAGCATATAGATAGGTCAATAGCTGTGCTGTTTCCCGATGGCACGTTAAACATGGTCAAGTCATTCTGTTCTATTCATTTTTCAATTTGCCTTCCTCTCTGGTCTATTGTTGTGTTACCCCATAAAGGGCTGTGTCTATTGAGATCTCCCAATATACAAAATGAGGGAGGTAACTGAGATACTACATCTTCTAAATCTTGTTGTAGTAATTTTTGGTTTGGGATAATGTAAATTGTTATGATGGTTATGAGAGTTTTAGTGGTTATCATACTGAAACTGCTTCAAGAGTTGTGTTTAGTGAAAGGAATATGAGAATTTACCAGAATTGCCACACCACCATGGGTCATGCTGCCTGTTCCTTACAGTATGTGATATAGTTCTTTACTGGTTGAGTCTTGAGGTCTGAGATATGTTTCTTGTAGGCAAAGACACAGCAGAGCATGCTGTTCAATCAGATCGTACATATCATGTATATTAGTGCAGAGTCCTCTGCAGTTCCACTGGATTATATTACTCATTATTTGGTTTTGGAGACAGTTTCAGGCTGTTTCCTAGATGGTGCTTTAAACTTTTGAAACTTGGGTTTTCCTTTGGAATATATGGTTTTCTGGTATCCATATCTTCTTCTGCAAAAATCTCTAGTACTGATTCGTCTGCTTGATTTGTCGCTTCTGTCCCCATTTGTTTGGTTGACCTTTGACATGACCTTACGGTTTTCTTGAGGAGTTTTCGTTTCTGAATGTTTTGCAT
Organism: Mastigoproctus giganteus; assembly: GCF_048544385.1. Lineage (NCBI taxonomy): Eukaryota > Metazoa > Arthropoda > Arachnida > Uropygi > Thelyphonidae > Mastigoproctus > Mastigoproctus giganteus. The sequence continues at coordinate 150,957,251 of NC_143580.1, read as the reverse complement.
TGGGAGATACGGATAGCGGTGTGTTTGTGAGTTTCTCTTTTTGTTTTGGCTGGGATGTAATTAGTAGTTCTCATGCCCAGTCTGAAATGGACTTCTTTGGAGGAATTGTGAAGTCTGTTTGGGTCTCAATCGTTTGCCAATTTCTTATGACCTGTGCATAGGAAGGTCTGTTTATGATAGTCGGGAATACAGTTCTCTTGGCTTCTTGGTATGTCACACAATTTTTTTCTACTTTATATCTTTGCATCTGCTTTTCTCTTTTCCAATATTTGCAGTTTTTGGAATAGGCGGAATGGTTCCCCTTGCAGTTTGGACATTTCGGTTGCTCAGTTGAACAGTTCTGATTGGTATATTCCTGAGATTCACAGTTGGAACAGATAGCAACTCCACAGCATGCCATTTGTGAATGACCATAGTTTTGGCATTTAAAGCAGCAGAGAGGATTTGGGATGTATGGTCTGATGTTACAATTCAGATATTCGGCCTTTACCGATGTAGGCAGTTTGGAAGTGTTAGTCAGTATGAGATTTCTAGTTGGGGTAAGCGTCCCATCTCTAGTTACTTTAATTCTCCTCACAGCTATAACAACTTGATCTTCCAGTTCATTTTTAATTTCTTCTTCTTTGGAGACACTGATAAGGTCCCATTCAGAAATTACCCCTTTTGATGTATTTAGGCTGTTATGGGGAGAGAGCTTTACTGGGATCCCACCAAAAGTTGTCAATTGAAGCAGGCTTTCTGCATGTTTGGCATTAGCTGTTTTGACTAGAATGTCGCCTGATTTTAGTCACTTGACATTTTTAGGTGATCCAGCCACACTTTCTAAACATTTTTGACAAATGGCAACAATTTTTCTAATGGCTGTTCTGTTGTAGAATAAAGGACTATAAATGCACAAAGCGATGTCATGTCCTTCTTTTGTCTTTTGGTTGCAATGGTCTCATTATCTTCATTTTTCTGATTCAAAGGAGTAAGATCTTTGGGATCTGTGGTTGTGATATTCGGATCGTTCATATTTGCTCCTTTTAGCCCTGGGAGTGAGAGCTTTTCCTCCCAGGTTTCCAGCACCTCCACAAGAAAGCAGGAGAGGTGCCACCTCGTGACCAGGCACCTCCGTAGCCAGGTGTGCAGGAGCAGCAGTGCATAGCACACGTTTCTTGTTTAGACCGGGGTTCGAGCCCGTGACCACCAAATACGGAGGATGCGGAGAGGTCAGGGAATGACCTCTCCGCATATCCCCGGAGCAATATGGCCTTAGTTGCTAATGCTCCTAAAAACCAAATAACAAACAAACAACAAACCTAGTGACCAAGCGGAAGTTTATTAGTAGTTAGTAGAACTAGGATATAAATAAAAGAAAGGTGTCTTTCCTTTCTTTTGAACCTTTGAGCTGATACTTTTCAGCAACTATATATATATATATATATATATATATATATACACACACACACACACACACACACAATAGAGAATTTGCTTTAAACCGTAGAAATATGTATCACTATCACTATAGAAATTGCTTTATAACAGCAGAGAAATCGCCTGATCACTAGAAATGCTTGGCACCATATGGATAGCAGTAATCCCAGATTAACATATCAACTGTGTGTTATCATGTTCGGGGTAATAAAGAATGAAAAAGAGCTAGGGTAACAGTGAGTCAGATATGAAGTTCTCTGAGTAGCACAGACAGGCTTCCAGGAGCTAATGGAGTTTTGTCAAAGATATACAGGAATTATGCTAGAAGGGATAAGGAGGTGATTATCCTCTTGTACAAGGCCCTTTTGGGTATCACATACAGTTACAGAGGCCTAAGTTTAGCAATGATATGGATCTGTTGGAAGAAGTGCAGAGAAGAACAATGAGGAAAGCTTTAGTTCTGGAAATTTGCTGTATTTGGAGACTAGGCATCTGTGAGGAGATTAAAGCTTTGAATGGATCAAGCAAACTCAGTGCTGATGGCATTCACTCTCTTGCTCAGATTAGAATTCAAACTAGGAAGGATGGTTGCCTTGTATCAGCAGTAGTTGATTGCTGGAAAAACTCATATGTGGTGTTGTAGAGGTGGGTAGTTTGAATAAAGTAACTGTTAGAAGGTACAACTGGTATTAGAGGTGTTGGCTTTTTTTTTTTTGCTGATGGGGTACAAGTTTTTTTCTTGCATCATTTGCCAATTTAGATACAGTAAATCCCCGCTATTTGCGGTATCTGTATTCGCAGTTTCGCGTATTTGTGATCGCTGATTTAATATAAAATGAAACCTAAAAAAATGTGAATTTTAAAGCGCCGTGAATATTTTCCGCCATAAAAAAAACATGGGCGTGGCTAAAATTATCTTTCCCGGTCAAAACAGCGTTTACTGGGTGGGTGGGGAGAGGGGTGACAAAATCACGAGCGTGGATGTTTCTCGCTAATCCTTGTTCAGTATGTGTTATGCGCTTGTCATGGAAGGTTTGGTTGTTTGCTTTTAATTTATATGCTTATAAATTGAATAAATTTATCAATTTATAAATTGATGAGTATTTTGTAAGCATATCAATTTATAAATTGATATGCTTACAAAAGTGATAAATCTACCGTTTTGCAGTGTAAAACAGACTTTTTCGAGTGTGTTAACAGAAGAAGTGCCTTTATTGTGGACAAGTTCTTTTTTACCCGTACAAAAATATGGCTACGAATAACAAGAGAAATGTGAAAATATGAAAGAAGGTGATGACATTAGCGAATAAAATTGAGTTATTAGACAAAATTTCTAATGGTGAAAGTGTCTCTTCAGTGGCAAAACATTATAAAATCAATGAGTCAATGGTACGATCAATCAAAAAATTGGAAGAAAAAATCCGCCGTAGTGTCCGTGAAAACGCGCTAATTGCTTCAAAAATTTGCACTGTAACTCGTGATGTTAAATTAGAAAAAAATGGAAAAAAGCTTTAAATCTGTGGATAGAAGACCGAACTCAAAATAAAATTCCGTTAAGTTCACTCATCATTCGTGAAAAGGCAAAACTCCTTTATCAACACTTTAGTGAAACTGATGATAGCACTGGTGGGATAAGTTTTTTTGCTAGCAAAGGCGCTGGTTTGAAAGATTTTTTGAAATTTCTAATAAATATTACATTTAATATTAAATTGTTTCTTATTTTCATTTCGATGCCATATGCTTGCATTTCACTATGTACTGTCTATGTACAGTCATATTATGAAGTACACATAATACATACATAGACAAAATTTTAGACTAGTTTTTCTTATATATTTCATACTTTGGAACGGAACCCCTTTGTTACTATGGAAGCAATAACTCAGTATTCGCGTTTTCGGTATTCGCGACATTTCTCAGGAACGTAACCCCCGCGAATAGTGGGGGTTTACTGTACTAGTGTAGTATTTTAATGTTATTATAGACGGTCCAGATTAATTTTCCACTACTACTTGGCTTTGTTACCTATTGTTATTCACTATGTAAATGCAATTCCCAACTTGGAGTGGATATCAGAGTACTAACTGAAGGAAACTGAATATAACTATGGTGTTTTTATTCATCACTACAAAATTCATTATTAGAAACAAGGCACAATAACTGTTATTTACTAAGAGCCATAGTAATATGTATTATGAACCATTTGATGTCTAAATTTTAGTCTTTTTTCTAACTTGTAAGCCAGTGTATCAGCAGTAGTTGATTGTTGGAAAAACTCATATGTAGTGTTGTAGAGGTGGGTATTTGAATAAAATGAAACTGTTAGAAGGGACAGTTGGTATTAAAAGTGTTGGCTTTTTTTTTTGCTGATGCTGTACAATTTGAAGTGGATTTTTTTTTTTTTTCAGATTTCTTAGCAATATCTAAATATTTATATTACGTAACATTTATTCAATGTCAACTACACACACACACACACACACACACACACACACACACACACACACACACACACACACACCCCTCACTGCATATTTTGGTGAAACAGCGTGATTTTCAAATAAATTTCATTACAACAAGTATATTCATTCTTTTTACATAAAACACAAGTATTTGTAAGGTGTTAGAGATGTTATTATAATTTTTATGAATTTTTTAACGTTTTCTTTTCAGACCCATAATTCATGACGAATGTTCAACAGTGAATTTTTGTTGTAACATCCCGCATCAAAGGAATGAAGTTTTGTGAAATTAGGGAAAGATTTTCAAAGAGATTTCATAGTCCCAGTTCTACAGACATTGCGATTCGTGCACTGGAAAATAAGTTTAAAAGATCTGGGTCTGTGTGTGACAAGGAGAGACATGGACGCCCAAGGACAGTACGTGAAAGCACTGAATCAATTCGAGAAATGTTCAAAGAGGACCCAAAATTATCAGTTAGGGAGGAATCTCGAACACTGAACATACCCAAGACATCAGTTCACAGAATTTTGCATTCGACACTGATGAAAAAGACCTACCACATCCAATTGTTGCATGACCTGCTTGAAAAAGATTTTCCACATCAAGCAGCAATGTGTGCAGATCTTGTCAATAAAATCCAAAATAACAGTTTAATGGACCACACTATGAAATCTCCTTGAAAATGTTTCCATAATTTCACAAAACTTGATTGCCTTTGATGCGGGATGTTTCAACAAAAATTCACTCTTGAATATACATCATGAATTATGGGTCTGAAAAGAAAACATTAAAAAATTCATAAAAATTATAATAACAACTCTAATACATTAGAAGTACTTGTGTTTTATGAAAAAAGAATAAATATACTTGTCGTAATGAAATTTATTTGAAAATCACACTGTTTCACCAAAATATGCAGTAACTTTTGAAACATGCTGCATATATGGATGATGTTGTCAAAGTATTGATTCTGAAACATTCATGATGTGCTGATTACGTCAATTACCAAAAAAAGTAGAGAGAATTAAAATATGATTCCACATTTCATTCTCTTTTAATCAAAGTTGAAAAGAGAAACAAGTTCATTGCTGGTCAAGACATCAAAGGCGGATATTGTTGGGATATCAGAGACGTGGTGTCATACAGATATAAGCAGTGCAGAATTGGAATTTGGGGAGTACAATGTGTACAGAAAGGATGGACAGAACAGGAAGGGAGGAGGGGTTATGCTGTTAGTTAAGAAACATAAAATCTAAGGAAGTGCATCCAACTGAAGTTGGTGACAATGCAATGTTGAGTCAGTTTGGTGTGACATAAGCACTGGGAAAGGGAAAATGAGAGTAGGTGTGTGTTATAGGTCTAATTAATCTGATGAGTATAATGAGCGATTGTGCAGAGAAATAGTGGGCCAGTAAATCAGAATGTCTTATAATGGAGGATTTTAACATTCCAGACATTGACTGGAAATATGGTTGGTCACTTGCACACTAGCAAGACTTTTGTCTTGCTAGTGTGCGAGTGACCGAGGGATTTATCGGATGACTGTTTTTTACAGCAATATGTTTGAGAGGTAACCAGAGGATGTAACATTCTTAATCTGATAATCAGCAGTGATTATTCATGCATTAAGAATTTGCAGATAAAGGAACCAATCGGTGACAGTGATCACAGTGTACTGATGTGGGATTTACTTAAAGATGTAACTACCATCAAGGGTGAAGGGAAAAGCTTTTGCTTTCGTAAAGGTGACTACAGGGGTCTCAGTTTCTATATACAGTGGGATCAACTGATAATGTTACCAACATTCAATTCTAATTGGGAAGCCTTCAGGGACTTAATCTTGGAGGCTACTAGGCTTTTCGTTCCAACTAAGAAATACTGTTCAAGGTTTAGGTCTAAATGGATGACAGATGAATTAATGAGGCTCGTGGCAGAGAAGAAAAATGTATGGGATGCATATAAATTATCAGGCGACACAGAAGCCTATGGCAAATATAAGCTAATATGTAATCAAGTCAAAAAGGAGGTTAGGCAGGCGAAGGCAGATTACGAGAAATCTTTGGCAAAGGATGCAAAGAAAAACAGCAAAGAGTTTTTTACTTATGTGAACTCTAGAAGGATAGGGATGAATCAGATTGGACCACAAACCACAGATGGGTTGACTATTGATGATCATGCTCAGGTAGCTGATAAACTGAATGAGTATTTTGCATCTACATTCACACATGAGGAGTTATTCAAGGAGGGGAATGCCAAAAGTTTATCAAACTCTAACAGGGAGCTTAGTGATTTTGTAATAACTGAGAGCAAACTGGAGGAGAAATTGCTTAAGTTAAACTAAAGAAGGCACCTGGGGTGGACAGGATCTATCCAGTTATATTAAAGGAGGCAGCAAAGAAAGTAACCAAACCCTTAGCCATAATTATGAGAGCTTTCTTGGATTCAGAGGAGGTCCCAATGGACTGGAGGTGTGCAAATGTATCATCAATTCACAAAGGGGGTTCAAAAGTTGACGCAAGTAATATAGACCTGTTAGTTTAACTTGTGTTCCAGGGAAAATAATGGCCTCACTGGTTAAAGAAGCACTGCAGGATTATCTAGACAAGACTGCAGTAATAGTTAAGACACAGCATGGGTTTGTTAAAGGGAGGTCTTGTCTGACCAATTTGATTGGATACTATGTATGTGGTCACAAAGGAACTGGATGCAAAAATAATTCTGATATCATATACTTGGATTTCAAGAAAGCTTTTGAAACTGTTGCACATGGAAGACTGCTGTACAAACTGGAGCAGTATGGCATTAAGGGTAAGTTGCTACAATGGATAAAGGGATGGTTGAATGGGAGAAGACAGAGTGGTAATCAATGGACACTGCTCTTCGTGGACGAATGTTATTAGTGGAGTTCCCCAGAGTTCAGTGTTGGGTCCATTGTTATTTTGTGTATTCATCAAGGATATCAATAAAGTTATATCAGGCTTAATGTCCAAGTTTGCAGATGATACAAAGGTTGGTAGGGGTTGTTGGTGAAAGTAAAGACAGTATGCTACTCCAGCAGGATCAAGATAAGTTGGGCAAATGGGCTGAGAAGTGGTAGCTGAAGTTTAACATTGAGAAATGCAAAATACTGCATATGGGTAGCAATAACCCAAGAGCAATACCAGCTGTGTGGTACTAGACCTCAGGAAGTGGAAAGTGAAAAAGACCTGGGGGTAATTGTGCAGTGAGATATGAAGTTTGTTTTGTTATTTGGTTTTTAGGAGCATTAGCAACTAAGGCCATATTGCTCCGTGAATATGCAGTGGTCATTCCCTGACCTTTCTGCATACTCCGTATTTGGTGGTGACGGGCTCGAACCCCGGTCTAATCAAGAAGCTTGTGCTATGCACTGCTGCTCCTTCCCACCTGGCTACGGAAGTGCCTGGCAGGTGATGGAGCCTTGTCAATGATATATAGGAATTTTGCTAGCAGAGACAAAGAGGTGATTATCCAGTTGTACAAGGCAATGGTCAGACCACACCTTGAGTACTGTGTACAGGTCTGGAGGCCTATTTTAGGAAGGATTTAGAGTTGCTAGAATGAGTACAAAGAAGGGCAACAATGATGAGGGGAACAAAGGGGTGCTCTTACCAAGAAAGGCTTAAATTTTGCAAATTGCAGCTGCTGGAGAGTAGGCACATGCGACGTTATCTGATTGAGGTGTATAAGGCCTTGAGGTGTATAAAGCTGAATGCTGATGGGATTTTTCCTCTTGCTCAGATTAAGAACCTGAGGGGGCATAGATTCAAATTGAGGAAAGACAGTTGTAGAATAGATGTGCGGAAATTTGCTTTTAGTCAGCGGGTAGTTGATTGGTGGAACACACTTTTGTGGAAGTTGATAGCCTAAATAAATTTAAGGCTGAGCTGGATAGGCATTTGGAACAAATAGTAGTGAAATGGGAGTGGTTGTTTTTTTTTTTTTTTTTGGCTGATGCTGCATAAGCTTGCTTTTTTGCATCGTATGCCTCTACTAATGCTAATAATCTTATCTATTCATCTGGTACACTATAACTTAATAATGAAAATTATGAATAATAGCGTAAGAATACCAAAATAACTCTCAAAACTCGGTAGAAAAAAGAAATGATGACTCAAAGGTGGTATAAAATTAAAAAATGTGCTACTTACTGGAGCTCGGGGTAAAATTATTGGAACTGCAGCTTTGTTTCCTTGAAAATCACTAACATGCATTGATCCAATGGTCTGGAAAAGAAGTTAAAAAATGTAATGCAGTTTTGTTTTTAAGACTCTAGCTACTTCAATTAAATCTTTCAATGTACTTACTAAATCAATTCTTCATGATAGCAATTCTGTAAACAATTATGGTGTAAACATTACACCATAACTGTTTTTAGCTCAAAATACATCACGACAAAACAAAACGCATCATTACACTTTGTATAATGCACGTATTGCTATGAAAGAAAAAAAAAAAAAATCTTTCATTCCTTATTTTTAAAGTTCTTCATGGCTGATTTTGCTGCAGAAGATCTTAAATATAATCCATAAACCTATATTGAAAAAAGATGGTTGCACGATATGGAAACTTAGTTTTAGCCAGAGAAAAGATTGTGTTGAAATAAGCTTCCACCTTGTGTTGTGCAAGTGAGTAATTTTAAGTTAGAATTAACTCCTTTTTATTTTTTTTAATTTGAATAAATTTAAGAAAGGATTAGATAAATTCTTGGAGGAGATGAACAGGTGATGCGGGAAGATTTTTTTTTTTTTTTTTTTTGGTGGAAGCTATATAAGCTTGCTTGCATCATTTGCCACTACTAATACTAAATACAAGAACTTAATAAACACAGATCACTAAAAAATCCTAAAGTTCCTAAGAATTTAATAGCAATAAATCTTATTGTCAAAGGAATATATACAGAGAAGTATATAAAGTAATCAAAAATCTACTCACAGCCATGTACGAGTATATAACGAAGGAATTAATAGCACAACTGCTAAATAATATATGTACATGTATAAACCAAATGCTATTATTATTATTGAATTAAAGTTAGAATATATATCTAACAAAAATTAATGAAATTAGAGGTAAGTATGACAATCCATTGCTGTTGTTTCTGGTTTCACAACACATCATCATCTTGGGTTATATTGTCTAGCTTGTACTCATGAGCAAGCTTGTATTCATGAGCTGATCTATGTTGTGTGGTCTAGAAAACCTGGAACAACTTGTTGAAAAAGACAGTGCTTCTTTTAATGTTTTCAGATGCCTTCAAATATGCAATATAACTTTATAACTCAAAAGTCTAACATAAGTGATTACATCTTGCTTGATGTTGGAGTGAGAGCCAGAATAATCACTCGTTCTGCAAGTAAGTCCCTAACCCAGGCCTCTCCAAGCTGTTAAGACCAGATCCTCCTTATCCAGAAGGCTTGAGACCAAAGGCTTTCTGGATTCTGCGAGTTTTTAGGTCTTCATCAAAGGCAATTACGACAAAATACTTAAAAAACAAATATTAAGATTTGCATCATCTAAAAAGAGTTACAAAATACAAATCATCTACAAAGAGTTACAAAATATAAATACCACACCACATTTTCTTGCCCAATCAACATGTTAATGAAAGGCAGTTCTTTTTGATGTTAAAAGAACTACCTTTCATAAACATGTTGATTTGTGGACTAATGAATATTCCTCATCCATTTTAATAAACGCAACATCCATGAAATTTTTATTTCAAGTATTGAAAAATTACTTCCTTCTTTGTCCAGCACCTTTACCAAGTTTTTCATTAAGCCAAATTTTATACGAAGGGGTAAAAAATTTTCACTACCAATTATTGATAGAGGGTGAACATTCTCCTATCTGGGAATACATACTATTTCAGATTAATAATTCTTGACAAACGAATGGGAGTTCCCCCTTGTTCTTCTGTTCCCCAGTCACAAACATTTTGTGGGAACAAACTACAAACCCGGTGAAAATGCAACCACTTCAGATCACAACAAATTTCCCATTCACATCTTACGCATTAATTTTTCTGAGAAGGAATTCCATTTCTTCATAGCTTTCTTTCAAAAGAACGGCATGTTCAAATGGTATGTGTAGATATAAAGTATACTTCCATTTTGCTGTGGAACAGCCTTTAAACTATACCTAGATCATAGATTAAGCTATCAATATCACTAGAGAAAGTGAGCTCTCCACTCATAAAAGAAATGAACTACATTAAATCATTTTAGTGGCTACAATAACCAGATAATATCTGTAATAATCTGGAATTCAGAAGTTCAGCTTGACTCTCAGATTTAAGTTGTTTGTTAGCTTGAGAATTTTTTGGTGCATTGCCATATATGGCCATAGTACACAATGCACATTTTGACAACAACAGTGTCAAAGCTTTTGACACTGTTGCGCATGGAAGACTATTGTACAAATTGGAGCAGAATGGTATTAAGGGTAAGTTGCTACAATGGATAAAAGGATGGTTAAGTGCTAGAAGACAGAGGGTGGTAATCAATGGGTGCTGCTCTTCTTGGACTAATGTTATTAGTGGAGTCCCACAGGGTTCGGTGTTAGGTCCACTGTTGTTTTGTATATTTATCAATGATATTGATGAGGGTATATCAGGCTTAATGTCGAAGTTTGCAGATGATACAAAGGTTGGCAGGGTTGTTAATGACAGTAATGGCAGTGTGCTACTGCAACAGGATCTAGATAATTTGGGCATATGGGCTAAGAAGTGGCAACTGAAGTTTAACCGTGACAAATGCAAAGTACTACATATGGGTAGAAGTAACCCCAGAGAAACATACCAACTGTGTGGTACTACACTTAAGGTGATAGAAAATGAAAAAGACCTGGGAATAATTGTGCAGGCAGATATGAAGTTTTCTGAGCAATGCAGACAGGCTGCCAGGGCAGGTCATGGGGTTTTGTCAATGATATATAGGAATTTTGCTAGCAGGGAAAAGGAGGTGATTATCCCTCTGTATAAAGCAATGGTCAGGCCACGGCTTGAGTACTGTGTACAGGTCTGGAGGCCTCATTTTAGGAAGGATGTAGATTTACTTGAGCGTGTACAGAGAAGGGCAACAAGATTGGTGAGGGGAATGAAGGGATCCTCTTACCAAGAGAGGCTTAAGTTCTGCAAATTGCAGTGGCTGGAGACTAGGCACCTGCGCGGTGATCTGATTGAGGTATATAAGGCCTTGAATGGGTTGAGCATGGGATCCTTCCACTTGTTCAGATTACGAACCTAAGGGGGCATAAATTCAAATTAAGAAAAGACAGATGTAGAATAGATGTGCGGAAATTTGCCTTTAGCCAGCGGGTGGTTAATTGCTGGAACAAACTTCCATCTGTCGTTGTGGAAGTTGATAGGTTGAATAAATTTAAGGAGGAACTGGTCAGGCATTTGGAGGGAATGGTGTGATTTTTTTTTTTTTTGGCTGATGCTGCATAAGCTCATACATTTGCTTTCTTGCATCACATGCCACTACTACTACTACTACTACATGGTAATAATAAGTTATCCAGTTCAGAGATAAAGATATCACCACCTAAAGGAGGCACTAACCATTTTTAGAAAGGTGAACATGTTTGAGACATCCGTTTCATTACTCAAAATTAAAGCAAATTTCAGCTGGACTTCATTTATGACTGGAGATAGGGGTTCTCACATTTGCTTGCATATTTTGTACATTCAGTGAAGCTATGCCTCCACGTTAAGGTGATGAAAGAGGGGATCCACTGCTCTTAAGGGGTAAGTGGGTAATATTTGGATGACTTAATTCGCAAATGAACTAATATTACTTCCTACTGACATATTTAATCTAAATCTTGAAAGCTACTGTTCAAGGATTGGCTTCATATTTCAAAGCTTATCGCTATTTTGATTTTTCTAAATGAATTGTCACCAAGAATGCATTTTTTTCTGAATAACTGGTGTATAGTCTCGAAATGGAACCTTCCACCTATCAACAGGTTGCAAGACAGCTGATTTCACAGCATTCTCAGCTAATTCAGTGCCTGGGATTGCCATATGAGCTGGGTCCCCAACAGAAGGGCCCCTACTTGAATACCTTAACCCAAGTTCAGTTAAGGTATTCAAGGAAGTGATTATTTCCTTTAAACCTGGGTAATACAGAATAGTATTTTTCAGGGCTTGGAGTGCACTTAACAAGTCTGAGAAAATTAGACTTTTGGATGTCAGAGGATTGATATACTTCAGACCTATCTGAATTGCTATTCAGAAAATATACTGAACTGATAAGGTACTGATAGGCCAATGTGATGTTTGGAAAAACTGCAGCTATTCAAAAATGGGTGTTATCCTTTGACCCCATGTTGGAATATCTGTATGCACTATAAAGTAATTGGGTAACTGATCTATTACAGCATGGTACAGTTGAAAAAAAATTTTCATTGTGTAGTGCAGGTTTTTCTTTCCCACTCATTTATGGAGATCTAAATCACATGGAGATGGAGACACGCTCCAAGCAGCAGGAAAAAGTAGAGTAGTATTTGGGTGTTCAGGCATAGATCTAATTTTATATACATAGCATAATATAATTGTTATCTTCTGATAAAGAAAGGTGGTTGATGTACTGTTGTTATTTGGTTTTTTTTAGGAGCATTAGAAACTAAGGCCATATTGCTCCGGTGCGGTGGTCATTCCTTGACCTTTCCGCATCCTCCGTATTTGGTGGTGACGGGCTCGAAATAGCCCTAATGTGGTAGAAAATGAAAAAGCCTTGAGAGTAATTGTGCAGTCAGATATGAAGTTTTCTGAGCAATGCAGACAGGTTGCAAGAGCAGGCCATGGCTTTTTGTCAATGATATACAGGAATTTTGCTAGCAGGGAAAAAGAGGTGATTATCCCTTTGTATAAGGCAATGGTTGATTGATTTTGATTTTATTGGCGCAAAAACTACTACGGTTATACTGCGCCTGTATAAGGCAATGGTCAGGCCACGCCTTGAGTACTGTGTACAGGTCGAGGCCTCATTTTAGGAAGGATGTAGATTTGCTTGAATGTGTACAGAGAAGGGCAACAAGATTGGTAAAGGGAATGAAGGAATCCTCTTACCAAGAGATTCTTAAGTTCTGCAAAATGCAGTGGCTGGAGACTAGGCACCTGCGAGGTGATCTGATTGAGGTGTATAAGGCCACCTTGAATGGTTTGAGCACACTGAATTCTGATGGGATTCTTCCACTTTCTCAGATTACGACCTAAGGGGGCATAAATTCAAAATAAGGAAAGACAGTTGTAGAATAGATGTGCGGAAATTTGCCTTTAGCCAGCGGGTGGTCAATTGCTGGAACTGGCGCATTATGATCCGCATAGTCCATGCACCACTAAACCTCAATACAAACAAAACAAAATTGCTGGAACAAACCTCCATCTGTAATTGTGGAAGTTGATAGCTTAAATAAATTCAAGAAGGAACTGGACAAACTTTTAGAGGAAATGGTTGTGCAAATTTTTATTTTATTATCATTTTTTTTTTTTGGCTGATGCTACATAAGCTTTTAAGCTTGCTTTCTTGCATCACATGCTTCTATTACTATTGGGATACTTAATTCCTGTATCATGCAATAGCGAATTCCATCTGCTTCTAAGCACTATGAATAGATGTTGAAATAGCCCAAAACGATTCATGGATAGTAAAAGGTAGGTTATATTATGTCTCCTTTCAAAGAAATATTTAATTTTTGATTTTCTAAATTGATTTTGTATCTTCAGAAAGCTGATGTACAGCTTTGTGCATATTTTGGGAGATGTCTTCCCTAAAACATTGATAATTTGTGGGAATCAGCAATACTATGACCCCCCCCCCATTCCATAATAGTAAGAGGAGGAATCTTTTATTTACCACTCATTTTCCCAATTGTTTTCCAAATTTTAGTATTAGTATTAGCAAATGATCCAAGAAAGCAAGCTTATAAAGCATCAGCCAAAAAAAAAAAAAAAAAAAAAACCATACACTTCATCCATTCATACCCTCTAAGAAGATATGGATGGATCTAGTTCTTCTTTGAATTTATTCAAACCATTCCCTTCCACAACAACAGATGGAAATTTGTTCCAACAATCAACAGCCCATGGACTGAAGGCAAACCTCCACACAGCTATCCTGCAACAATCCTTCCTCAACTTGAATTTATGTCCCCTCATGTATATAGTCTCAGAAAATGGAAGAATACCATTAACAATCAGCTTACTCAATCCATTCAAGGATTTAAACACCTCAATCAGATCTCCCCACAGGTGCATAGTCTCGACGCTGCAATTTGCAGAACTGAAGCCTTTCTAGGTAAGGGCACCCTTTTGTTCCCTTCATCAACTGGTTGCCCTTTTCTGCACCTGTTCTAGCACGTCTACATCCTTCCTAAAGCGAGGCTTCAAGATCTGTATGCAGTACTCAGCAGCTCAGCTCGTGTACTTGTACAAGGGAATAATGACATCCTTATTCCTGCTAGCAAAATTTCTGTATATCATTGATAAAACCACATGAGCTGTCCTGGCAGCCTGTCTGCACTGCTCAGAGAATATCATATCTGATTGCACAATTACCTGACCCTCCCCCCAGGTCTTTTTCATTTTCCGCTTCCCTGAGTGTAATACCACAGCGTTGGTATATGTTAATCTGGAATTAATGCTACCCATATGCAGTACACTGCATTTATCGATGTTAAATTTCAACTACCATTTCTGAGCACATTGACTAAATTTTGCTAAATCTTGTTGCAATAGCTCACCCTGATTACTATCATTAATCACTCTACCAACTTTTGCATCATCTGCAAACTTAGATATTAAGCCTGATATACCTTAATCAGTATCATTAATAAATATAGAAAATGATAATGGGACCACTACTGAACCCTAGGGGACTCTACTAATAACATTAGTCCAGGAAGAGCAGTGCCCACTTATTACGACTCAATGTTTTCTCCCACTGAATCATCCCTTTACCAATAGCATAACTTGCACTTAATGCCACATTGCTCCAGTTTATGCAAGTCTTTTATGGGCAACAGTATCAAAAGCCTTCCTGAAATCCAAGTCTATATCAAAATTATTTTTTGCATCCCAGTATCCAATTAGATTGGTCAGACAAGATTACCCCTTTTCTTAACTGGAGTCAGATAAATTTGGTTTATCTCCAAGTAAGAAAAATTATTTGTTCTATATTTGGATCAGCTTTTCACATTTACATTAGTCACATGCTCTAGCATTGGCAGGGGTGGTCTCTTTTACAATTTGGACAAATTGGTTGTCAAGCAGTACAGGCTTCAGTTTTGATCAACTGACTCACACTTATCACAAGTAGGAGGGTCCCCAGACAAACTGTCTTACGTCCATACTGATCAGAAATACCATAATGGGTTGTATATATGGTCTGACATTGCATAGCAGGTATCTGGCTTTATAATGGAAGTTGGACATTGTGATGTGTCAAAGGTCAAGAAAATTACATGCATGAGTGAAAATGCCATCTTTTCTGGTGAAGATTCTCTTAACTTAGAATACTATCCCTGTTAAGCAAGACTTTTGAAAGTCAATTTTGAAATAAAAACCTTTGGTACCTTCTTCTTTGGACATTCCACTTACCAACTGCATGAATTCAGCCTAACTAAATATCAGCTCTTATATTTGTTTTCTGGCTGAGATATTTTTCTTCAAAGATTGACTCAAAATTTGAAAGTCAAATTTGACCTATCTTAAGGGGCAAATATCTTAATGTGGGACACTTTCAATTCTCTTGTTTTTGCCACCACTGGAAAGAGCAGAGTTTCAGCTACAAGGACTTATCTGGTTTGTGTCTTTGCACTTAAGGCCTTAAAATTAAGCCTAAACATCAAGTAGTTTTATGTGCAATATTGTTATTTTGTGAGATCTTTTTTGTTGCAGAACACTTCCTTAATCCTGCCTAACGTTTAGAATAATCTAGAAATAGAGTATATGAGGTGTGTCCAAAAAGTAATGAGACTGAACACGTGGCTCGAAAATTGGCACACTGTAGCCACGCCTCCAACGCCAACCAAGACGTATATTCTTACTTGATGTTCAGTGCAAGTTTCAACTCGATAGCATTAACACTGACTTGACAGCGAGTTGTGTAAATGTGTGTAGTAGTGATGCGTTACGAAAATGGAAAAACAATCTCTAACAGCGTTGCACGACCAAATTTTGCATCAAACTTAACAAGAACGCAACAGAAACTTACGAAAAATTAAAACGGTGAGCATGCTCTATTTTAGGGTACAGGTTTTTAGGTGGCATAAAGCATTTTTGGATGGCCATGAGAGTGTGGAAGATGAACCTTGTTCTGGAAGACCTTGCACATCAAAAACAGACAAAAATGTGATCAAAGTGAGGGCTCTCGTGAGGTCTGATCGACGTTTGACATCAGAATGATCAGTAGTGAGTTGAATTTGATCACCAAACCATTCACAACATTTTGACCGAGGGATTGGGCATGCAGAAAATTTGTGCAAATCTGGTTCCAAAAAACCTCACCAACGAACAGAAGGAAAACCAAAGGAACGTGTACCTGTACCTTCTTGAACGCATAGAAAATTATGAAAATTTTTTCAAACATGTCATAAAGCGTGGATTTTCGATTTACGATGCCAAAACCAAACGACAAAGTTCGGAGTGAAAAATGAGAAACTCACCGTGCCCAAAAAAAAAAGCAAGAATGAGCATGAACTACTACAAAAATCAAATCCATGCTAATTTGTTTTTTTTCGACAGTCAAGGTGTTGTTCATAAGGAATTTGTGCCTCAAGGACAAACAATTAATCAACAGTACTACCATGGCCGACCGGGTGGGTAAAGTGCCTGCCTGGCAACCCAAAGGTCGCAGGTTCGAATCCCGCCTCGGGCTTGGATCAAAGTACTGCAAAAACCTTGGGAGGTGCATTATGGCCACCGAAGCCGATGCGCCAACAACTACCAAAAAAAAAAAAAAAAAAAAAAGTACTATCACGAGGTTCTTGAACGACTCAGAAAAAGGGTTAATCGTGTCCAGCTGCAGACTGCGGACTCTTGGATGCGGCATCACGATAATGCTCCTTGTCACACTGCCATTTCTGTGACCAAAGTTTTAACCAAAAAGGGTATTCCAGTGGTTCCACAGCACCCCATACTCGCCTGATCTGAGTCTGTGTGACTTCTTCCTTTTCCCCAAGCTCAAATTCCACCTCAAAGGTCATCATTTTGGAACTGTGGACAACATCCAAAAGGTCGTGACAGACCAGCTGAAGGCACTTTCAGTTGAAAACTTCCAGCACTGCTATTGATCGGGAGTGGGAGCAACGTCTCCAGCAGTGTAAGGCTTCCCAAGGGAACTATTTTGAAGGGGATAATGTTGATTTGTAGTTCAGTTGTTAATAAAAAAATTTATTATTATTATTATTATTTATTATTAGCTATATGGTGCAAGGAAGCCTGAGGCTTATGCTGCACCAGACAAAAAAAAAAATTTCTGAGTTACTCAGAGAGAGAGAGAGAGAGAGAGAAAGAGAGAGAGAGAGGGGGGGGGGAATCATCAAGAAAGAGAAGAATGATGCTATCTAGCTCAGGACCCTGGGTGTGCCAAGCCCATACTCACCAGATGTGAGCCCCTGGTTTCTAAGTATAGTAAAAATACTACAAAATGAGTTCCAAACAGCTAGGTAATTTGATGTAAATCTGATGATGATTTGAAATCATTTTGGTCTCCATTACCAAATTTAAAGAAAGTAGAAAGAGAAGAAAGAAAGAATAATATAAGTTTTAAAACCAATTCAATGTCATTCAAGAGCAATGAAAATTAGCATAAAACCTTAACTGCAAACTGATATTTTTTTGAAGTTTCCAACCAAACTAAATTGTAGAAAATAAAATTGTAAAGGACAATTGAGTATTTTAAATAAAATAGCTACAGTTTGTTTTATAGAGGGCAACTCATATTAAAACTTATTATACTTCTTTTTTTCTTCACTCAATAACTGGATCCAAAGAGGGTTGTTTTTTTCATGAAAACTCCAAGCACGAAAGGTATTAGAACATATAGCACTTAGTACTGTGGGAAAACAGATGATACTTGTTACTATTAGAATTGAATTTCTGTAGACAGATTGCAATTTTCAAGAAATAAATATGAAAGAAGGTTGTTCCAGAAAGTTGAAAGGATAATAGAGGAAGAAGAAAAGTTGGTTCTTTGAGTTGGAAGTTGGACAGTAAATAGATGTTGACTGTTTGGCACATACTTGGACTGGTTTGGAGGGAGGGGGGGACTACAGAAGCCAATTCAGAAAAACAGTGCCCGCAGAAGTATCTATAGAACAGGCAGGCAGAAGAAACAGAATGCTTATGAGACAGAGTGGAGAGACTTTTGTAAGACACAGGCCATTAATTAAGCTAACTGCCATCTTTTAAATGGAGTTTAGAAACATGAGAGATTTTGGGGGCACCATCCCAGATGCGGAAACAATATTCCACGAAGGGCAGATTTGATATTTGTACAAAGCAAGTAGTTGTTTAGAAGAAAAGTAATGCCAAGAGCAAAAGAGAAAACCCAGTTTTTTTTAGAAGCAGAGGAAGCAATATTTATAATGTGCTTATACCAAGAGAGGTTAGAAATTAGGGTACTCCCTAAAAGAGATATGTGATCTTGTCTAGAGAAATATGAGTGTCATCAAAGATAAGCATAGGAGCAGAAAGATCCTTTTTTGCAAGATTTAAGACAGGACTGAGTTTTAGAAGGATTCAAATTAACTGTTACCTTTGCCCCATTGGAGAATTACCTGAGATCAGCATTTAAGGAATTGGTGGTGAATATTAGAAAAGTTAAAAGTGGTTTCTGCAGGGCAAAGGTTTCTCAAATTGGAAGGTGGAATGTGCTATCATCCAAATGGATAGGATATGGATACAATCATTCCAGGTAAAACATATTAAGATGGACATGAAATGCAACTTAATATATCTAGCCTGTAATTCCCCATGCCAAAATTAATCTTTTTTTAAGAATAATTTCAGTTTAAAATAAATGGTCAAAGCATGACCCTTTATTTTAAAAATGAAATATTATTCTTTACAAAAAAAAAAAAAAAAACTTATTTATGGATTGTTGATGATGTTGATAGCAGTTTCTAGACCAAAATCACATCAGCGACCTTTATTATATTACAACATCATGTATTAGAAGCTGTGGCTATTAAATAACGAGACTGCACACAAAGCGCCACCTGCAGTACAAAGGCACACCAGTTGAACCTTTCCCTAGTTGTCTGCCTAGTCAAGCTCCAACACGCTCATTCACTTTGCAGTTCAATAGGATTTCATCACCTTGGGTTTTTGCAGTTTTCCAGAAAAATGACAGACAAAAGAATTGAACCAATCAACTTCAAATTTTCAACAAAATTAAAGAAAACATCAACTGAAAGTTATGAGTTGTTACTTGAAGCTTATGTTGAAGATACTATGTTAAGAGTTTGCTTGTTTGAATGGCATTAAAGATTTTTACAAGGAAGAGAGAGAAAGAAAGAGAGAGAGAGAGAGATGGTTTTGAAAATGAAGAGAGAGAGAATGTTGGTTTTGAAAATGAATGGGGGGGGGGGGGATATCTTTTATTTGTTACTTATTGTTCCTTATTTATTTAATATTATTGTCAGATTATGTTAGTAGTTATTTCATTACTGTTGATCTCATGCAGAAGAATGTTTTTTTGAAAAGTCACGACAGGTACAAAAATGGGATAGACGTTTGAAGTTGCAGAAGGTGGATTCCTTGATATTGATGTTAAGATTACGGGACCAGATGGAAAAGGGATATATCAGGGTGAACGAGAATCCAATGGGAAATATACTTTTGCTGCACACATGGATGGAATCCATACTTACTGCTTCAGTAATGGCATGTCTACAATGACTCAAAAGATTGTTATGTTTTCAATGGATGTTGGCAAGGCACCTAAAGGTCAAGAAATTGAAACAGAAGCCCACCAGAACAAGTTAGAAGAAATGAATAAAGAACTGTCCACATCTCTTACTTCTGTAAAACATGAGCAGGAGTATATGGCAGTTCGTGATCGTATTCATCGTGCAATCAATGAAAGTACCAATTCCCGTGTAGTGATCTGGGCCTTTTTTGAAGCTTTGGTACTTGCTGCTATGACTCTTGGACAAGTCTATTATCTGAAACGATTCTTTGAAGTGAGAAGAGTGGTATAAATCTGGCTATAGCAGATTTGTTTAGTATGAAGTGATATTTAATAAGTACTTTTTTTTTTTCCCTTCTTCTATGGAGGAGGACTGGAGTACAGTGCTTGTATATTGTATCAGTTTCTAAACTTGTTATAGCACTGATTAATTCTGATTTTACACTACAACGAAAATCTTTCAATTTTTACTTGTTTGGGAGTATAAGCTTATATACTGCATCCTTGATAATCGCCTATACAATTTCAAACAATCCACAATTTTCTACTTTGTCACAGACCTGCCCCCTCCCCCAAATAAATTTGCACAAGAAGAGAAAGCTTAATTCCATTTTATTTGTCAGCATAAATGCATAATAAGAAGCTTTGCTAGATACATTAAAAACCACTCACACTCCTAAAAATAATTTTTGATGCATTTATAGAGAAAGTAAATTTAACATAAGTCATTTAATGGGTAATTAAAATTAAATATAATTGATTATATACACAGTAGACTCTTGATTAACTGGGAAGTCAGGAAATTAATTTCTCCAGATAATCCACAAAATAAGCAAAAAATTGGGTATAGAAACAATATGCATTTAATATATATTAAAAAAATACATATTTTTTATTTATTGAAAAAAGAAAGTAAAGAAGTTTGTTTCTTTGCATTACTGACATTCCTACAAATGAAGAACATAAATTACACAACATTTTGCCCTGCATAGTCAAGCAGAGCCTCCACACAAGACAGCAGTATGTATTATGCATTTTTCAAGTCTTTGCCTGTTTGACTCATAACAATGCATGCTGTTTCGTTGTTGCATAACATTTCATGGTAGATTAAACTTTTAACTGAATTAAACCACTCAACAGCTGCTGCTGCTTCATCTAAAATTTCAAAACATCTGTTTAGATCATATAATACATTAGTCTTGTCACTAAGAACTCCTTTGTCTTTTGCAGGTACATGCAATATTTTTGTGATGTGTTTTTGATTGATATTCACAATATTGAAATTTCACAAATTGCATCTAATACTATCATGTTTCCAAAATGACACTACTTTCCTTGATTAATTATATAATTTTTTTTTATAAATTTCTTAATTTTGAATCACACCCCTGTCCATCAGTTGTATTAACACCGTCACATATTTTGCAAATATTTTACAAAAATGTTCATTTTTTTTAAAAACATTTAAATTTAAAAAATTATTGTAAGTAGGTACTGACTGATTTTTTTTTTTTTTTTTTTTTTTTTTTTTTTAAGATATTTAAATCTAATTTTTTTTCATTCCCAGTTAAACCACCCACATATAATTGGGAGTCTACTGTATATCTACATACACACTAGTTCTAGAGGTTATTACTATATACAAGATATCTTGAATTCTGAATGTGTCTATAGAATAGCAAATTGCTATTGAAGGGAATTGAAAATGCACAATTTCAGCCACTCTTGAGTTGTGTGCTATTGTACTGAGAAATGTAAGAGAGAGAGAGAGAGAGAGAGAGAGAGAATGTGGAAGACAAACAACCAGGTTGTCTGGTATCCATGAAAACTAGAAGTGATAGTCATTTACATGTTAAAATGGTTGCATCAGAACTCAATATGGACAAAGAAAAGTTAAACAAATTTTAACTTAAAATTTATCCATGATCATTGTTGGATGCTCCATCAAGACACTGCTCCAGCACATAATGCACTCTATTTGCCAGTTTCTGGCCAAAAAAACAAATCGGTTTTATGTGAACATGCACCCCACTCACCAGACCTAGCCCATTGTGACTTTTTCCCCACTGACCCACTGTCAGTTTATTGAAGATATTCGACTGAAGTATTAAAAGGGCTTCCAGAAATGTTCCTTTTAAGTTTTAAATTTTTAGCTAATATAAGAAATATAATTCCTCTTGGTTTATTTTTGACACTCCTACCACACAAAGTATTATGATGGGAATTGTGGGCAACTGTGAAAAAGATAGTTCTAAAGTTGATCTGCAGTGGTAACACAGAAAAGGTTGGGGTTGCCAAGGCTGAGTATGAGAAAGCATTAGCTAAGAGAGCAAACAACAGGGACAAGGAGTTTTTCATACATATATGCATACAAAGAAAAAGAAGAAAATGAATCAGATCAGAACTTTGTGTACTGGGTGTAAAAGAGTTTTAGATAACCTAGCTAATGTAGCCAATGAAATGAATATGTACTTCACACTGATCTTTACAAAGGAACCTTTGTGGGAGGAGAGGATAGGTGAGGCTGAGACATATGAAATTAGCAATTTTGAAATTACAGATGCCTGTTTATTAAAAACCTTTCAGGCCTAGAGGCAAATAAGGCTCCTGAAGTTGATAGCATATACCCAGTAATTTGAGGGAGATGACCAGAGAGTGCATGGAACCACTGAAAATTAATTAAGAGGGCATCATTGAACTTGGGAGAGATGCCTTTGGATTGGCGAATGCCAACTTATCGCCAAGATGCAGACAGTTCTAAGTGTGAATCGGTAACCACAAACTGGTTAGTCTGGCTTGGATGGGAGGGAAAATGACACTGCTTTGACTTGACACCAATTCAGATTGGTGTCAAGTCAAAGCAGGGTCCCACCAATGATCAATTCTTGGACCACTGTTGTTTCTGATTTTTATAATCAACAAAGGATGTGATGTCAAAATTTGCAGACAATGTAAAAATTGGGAGAGTTCTTAATGCAGTGCTCATTGAGGATGACTTGAACAGGATTCAAGAATGGTCAGAAATACGGCAGGTATATTTTAATGCAACAAAACAACAAAGGTCTTACACTTGGGGAACAGCAACACCAAAATAACTTATACAATTGGTGGATTTGAATTTAAAAACAATAGAGTATGAAAGGGATCTGAGAGCAATGATATAGATGGTATGAAGTTCTCTGAGCAGTGAAAACATCTGGATAGGGAAACCCATGGTGTCCTATCAATGATTTATTGAGCAATTGCAGAGATAGGGAGGTCATAATCCCACTGTATAAGGCAATTTTAAGACTGCACATAGAATACTGCATTCAATTATGGAGATCTCATCTAAAAAAAGACCTTGAACTTCTTGAAAGGATCCAAAAATGGGCAATTTGCACAGCGAGATCTGCAAAAGGACAACAGTACAAGGAAAGACAAATTATGTGGGCTACAGAGGTTATCTAGGCACCTTAGAATATTAATATTAGCAATGGCCACATGGCATAAGGAAGCCTATTGCTTATGCTACACCAGCAAAAAAAATAAAATAAAATAATAATAAAAATAAAATTAAAAAAAATAAATAATTAATAAAAGGAAAGGAAATAGACAACCTATGTATTTCCTTCCTCCTGTAGGTAACTATCCAGCTGACCTTTGAATTTCCCTAAACTTCAGCCTCTACCACCCATGTTGGTAACTTATTCTAGTAATTTATAACTCACTGGCTAAAATAAAACTTTCTGCAATCCAGTCTAAACATCCTCCCACCATAACCTGAATTTATGGCCCCTAGTTCTAGAATCATTTATAACCATGAAAATTTCATCCTCATTCATTTTACTTATGCCTCTCAGAGCCTTAAATACCTCAATCAAATCTCCTTTAAGGTGCCTAGTTTCCAAGCTCTGCAACCCACATATTCGGTCTTTCCTCATATGGATGCCCTTCTGCAGATCTCACTAGGCAAGTTACCCATCTTTGGACCCTTAAAAGAAGCTCAATGCCTTTCTTTAGGTGCGGTCTCCATATTTGAACACAGTATTCCAAGTGTGGTCTAACAATAGCCTTATATAATAGGATTATGGCATCCTTATCTCTACTAGCAAAATGTTCAATAAATCATCGATAAGACACCATGGGTCTTCCTTACAACCTGTCTACAATGCTCGGAGAACTGACCATATCGTAACACCCGTCTCTTTTCGCCACTACTAGCTTTAGTTCAACTCCACCAAGTGTATAAGTTATTTTGGGATTACTTTCCCCAGGTATTATACACATAGCTGCCATTTTTCTGACCATCCCTGGAGTCAGTCTAGGGCACTCTAAAGAAGTTCTGCTTGGCAGTGATCATTAACTACTCTACCAATATTTACATCATCTGCAAATTTAGACATCACGTCCTCTATCCTTCATTGATGTCATTTATGAAAATCAAAAACGATAGTGATTCTAATACTGATCCTTGAGGAATCCCACTTCTTACATCAACCTAATCTGAGGAATAGCCACTTATCGCAACTCTCTGCCTCCTGCCCTGAAGCCATCTGCTATCCATCTAAGGATTTCCCCTGTGATTCCAACCTGTTCCAGCTTATAAAGTAACTGTTCATGTGGGACTGAGTCAAATGCTTTGCTGAAATCCAAATAAACAATGTCAAAATTATTCCCTAAATCCAGCTCATGAGTGACCCATAGAGGGAATGTGATTGAGGTTTATAAGTGTCTGAGAGGGGTTAGTAAAATAAACGGTGAAATTTTCACTGTTATAAAGAATTCCAGAACTAACGGCCATAAATTCAAATTACAGGGGAAGAGGTTTAGACCGGATTGTAGGAAATTTTCTTTTGGCCAGCTAGTTGTTTACTGGAACAAGTTGCCTCCACAGGTAGTTGAGGCTGACAATTTGAAGAAATTAAAAAGGTCAACTGGATGGTTACTTACATAAGGAGGGAAGCATATCATTTGTCTTTTTTTTTTTTTATCTATTTTTTGTTATTAAAACTATTTACATTTTAAATACAGAAAATGATACAGATTTTAAATGTTATTAATTCAACATATATGCATTTTTAAATCTGCAGAGGGTTCCATAAAAGTTTTGTCATGGTTATACAGTTTCTGAATAGGTGGAAAACTTGGTAGATGGATATAATACTACACTCATGCAGTGATATGGGTGCCAAATAACTTCTAGAAATTCTGAAGTTACATGAGATGGACTTTACTATGAAAATGCACTTACCAAATCACCATACTCCTGAACATGGCTAGTGTTTGTTTCATTTTTGACAATATTGAACTGCTTTTTTAAGGTTTCTATCTTCAGAACTTCCTAAAGGTAAATAAATATGAAAAATAAGCTATTTCTTTTCCGCACTAAAAAATTTGAACAAATCTGTCAAAGGATTACTACTTAAACAGAGTAATCATCTTAAATTTATGACCATAAACCTTGTAAAAGGTATTTACAATAAGATGCACAATGTCTTTTATGCAAAAATACTTTTCTTTATTTACAGCTATATATAAAATGATGGCTTTGACTTATTATAATAATAATAAATCAATTTATAATAAAAAATAGAAAAATAAAAAAGATAATAAAAAAATCAATTTTATTAACATAAATTAGCTACACTTGAAACTGCTATCAGCTGGAGGATGTGTATTATTATCATAAAAGCCCAAACAACTGGTGCAGCCAAGATGTATTTATGCTTGGCACTGCTCAAATGTTTGCAAAAATAGGAACTCTGCTCCAATGTTCGCTTATCAGAGCACAAAGAAGTCGCACTGTGATGTGAAACATGAATTTTAGAAAAATGCCTTGTGCTACATAAAGCACTTGCTTATGGCATGCAGCATTTCAGGAAAATGGTTTCAATATACATTTTATTACGAGTATAAATGCAAATAACATAAAAGAATTAGCAACTATATGAAAGTATAGTATTTAAACTGTTCATATTCAAGTATTATTAACATACTACTAAAGTCTGTTTATGAATTTTTTCCCTTTTCAAAATCATTATTTCAAATCATATTTATCAATTGAAATAGCAATTCATTGCAAGTTTTATAAGGTTACAGGTATTAAAACGACGAATCTGCTAATGAGACTTCTGGAAGAGATGCTTTTTCAAGAGCCACTAAGTGGAACTTTATTTATTGATTTTAAAATTGTTTTTTTGGAACTTTTAATAAAAAGTTACAAAACTTGTAATTCCCTGATTAATTTGGCATATTTGTTATTTACTTGGCTCTTGTAATTGCTTAAAAAAACCACAGTCAACGTCTGCCATCATTGTGAAAAATGTTTGAATTTTGCCACCATTGCTTTAGTATTGATACTTGGAGTAGTAGAGATACTTGGAGGTGTCTACATAGTTTGTAGCAGTGTAATCAGTATTAGAAGAGGCTTATAAACTAAAATTTTTAGCAATACATACATGTTTTAATAACTTAACTTTATATCATGTAGTACAAAATATATAAAAATTTATATCAGTGATTTGGTTTAGTGGAATTGTAGGTTTTTGATTGTGTTAAATGAGTGGTTCGTGGGCTCTAATCACGTAGGTTGCCATATACTTTTAGGTTTCAACTAATAAACTTGTTTGTTAGTTTGAATTTGTTTGTTGCTTATCATTTATAATTCCTTAAGAAACCACTGTCAACTTTTGCCACCACTGTTTTGTATATTGATAAGAATATCAGAATTTTTTTCGCCAATATAAGAGTATTGGATGCGTGGTAGGGAAATTCTGGTGTTTTAATTGTGACAAATAGTAACTCGAACATTTAAATCAGTATCTTGGCATTAATAGGTAAATTATTAACTATTATAATTACCTGGAACTTACAAACATAATGATATAGCATAATACATAACAAAAACTTGATAGGAGATATGAAATTCACATACTGTAAGTCAGTAACATATTAACATAGACAGATAACATATTACATAAAAATAAAATATAACAAAAATAACAAAACATAACAATGACATATCATATAATACATATTATTGCTAAGTAATGGTGCACACTGTTATTACAGCATTAGGTATATTAGTTTAGTGTCATTTTCTTAATTAAATTGAATTTGAATGGAAATCATGCCTCAGACCAAAGTAGCAAAGCAAAGGGCTCAAAGTAGTGGGAGTGCCACTACTCAGAGTAGAACTGAAGGGGTACTTGTACCTGTTGCCCAGTCCTGAATGCTACACTATCTTAGTATAGAATTATATGAGGTCTTGTTCTACTATGCAGTGCAATAAAAGAACTGCAGATACATCCATTGGAGGTAGTGCAATACAAATGGATGCACTGTCTTCCATTGGATGCCCAACCCTTAAAAAAAAAAAAAAACTAATAGTGGTATTTACATATACTTAGGTTAGAATCCCCATTAAAAATAACCTTAATTAAGTTTGCCAATTTAGAAATAATTAAATCTGTGTACAGCAATAACAAATATTTACACACACATCAAATTTCTATACACAAATCCAAATAACCTGGGTTTAGATGTATATTTAGAATATATACATCTAAACCCAGGTTATTCTGGATTTTCACATTCTAAAGTCTAAACATTAGCATTAGTTGAGGCATATGATGCAAGAAAGCAAGCTTATACAGCATCAGCCAAAAAAAAAAAAAAACCTTTCCATTTCGCCCATCTGGTCACTCCAAATGTTTGTCTAATTCAGCCTTAAATTTATTTAAGCTAACAACTTCCACAATAACAGATGGAAGTCTGTTCCAGCAATCAAATACCCATCGACTAAAGGCAAACTTCCGCACATCCATTCTACAACTGTCTTTCCTCAATTTGAATCTATGCCCCCTCAGGTTCTTAGTCTGAGCAAGTGGAAGTATTCTGTCAGCATTGAGCCTGCTCAAAAAAAACCTCACTCAGATCACCTCGCAGATGCCTAGTCCCCAGATGCTGCAACTTGCAGAACTTAATCCTTTCTTCATAAGCACACCCCTTTGTTCCTTTCACCAATCTCGGTGTATACAGTACTGTATACAGAGGCCACCTCGCAGATGCCTAGTCCCCAGATGCTGCAACTTGCAGAACTTAATCCTTTCTTCATAAGCACACCCCTTTGTTCCTTTCACCAATCTTGGCATATACAGTACTGTATACAGAGGCCACACCTTGAGACCTGTATACAGTACTCAAGGTGTGGCCTGACCATTGCCTTATACAAAGGGATAATCACCTCCTTGTCTCCGCTAGCAAAATTCCTATATATCATTGACAAAACTCCATGACCTTCTCTGGCAGCCCATCTGTACTGCTTAGAGAATTTCATATCTGACTGCACAATTACCTCCAGGTCTTTTTCATTCTCCACCTCCCTAAGTGTAATACCACGGAGTTGGTACGTTTCTCTTGAGTTACTGCTACCACATGCAGTACTTTGCATTTATCAATGTTAAACTTCAGTTGCCACTTCTCAGCGCATCTGCCTAACTTTTCTAGATCCTGTTGCAGTAGCATACTGTCCTTAACAACCCTGCCAACCTTTGTATCATCTGCAAACTTGGGCGTTAAGCCCGATACACCTTCATCGATATTATTGATAAATACACAAAACAACAATGGGACCAGCACGGAACCCTGGGGGACTCTGCTAATAACATTAGCCCATGTAGAGCAGTGTCTATTTATTACCACTCTCTGCTGTCTCCCATTCAACCATCCCTTTATCCATTGCAGTAACTTGCCCTTAATGCCATAATGCTCCAATTTGTACAGCAGCCTTCCATGTGTCACAGTATCACAAGCTTTCCTGAAATCCAAGTATATAAGTATTTATCAAAATTATTTTTAGCATCCAGTTCCTTTGTGACCACATCGTAGTATCCGATCAAAATTAGTCAAACAAGACTTCCCCTTAACAAACCTATGCTGTGTCTGATCTATTCTTGCTGTCTTGTCTAGTTAAACCAGTATCACCTCTTTAACCAGTAACTCCATTATTTTCCCCAGAACAGAAGTTAAACTAACAGGTCTATAATTATTTGTGTCATCCTTTGAACCCTCTTTGTGAATTGGGGATACATTTGCACATCTTCAGTCCATGGGAGACCTCCTGTGACTCTAAGGATGCTCTCATAATTATGGTTAAGGGTTTGCTTACTTCTCTTGCTGTCTCCTTCACTTCATATCCCATGATTTATATCTCAAGATACACATATCTCAAGATTTATGAGAAAGGACAGACAGAACAGGATGGGGTGGGGTGGGGTGGGAGTTATGCTGTTAGTTAAGAAACACAAAATCTAAGGCAGTTCATCCAGCCGACATGGGTGGCCAGTGCAATGCTGAGTCAATTTGGTGTGACAGAAGCACTGGGAAGGCAAAAATGACAGTTGCAGTACAATGAACAACTGTACAAAAGATATAGAGTGGGCCAGTAAATCAGAATGTCTTATAATGGGGGATTTTAATGTTCCTCATATTGACTGGAACTTGTGGGTTGGTCACTCGTACACTAGCAATACTTTTGTGGATTAATTGGATGACTGTTTTCTATAGCAGCATGTTAGAGTGGCAACACAAGGGAGTTATACCCTTGATCTGATTATCAGCAGTGATTATTCATACATTAAGTATCTACTGATAAAAGAACCACTAGGTGGAAGTGATCACAATATACTGATGTGAGATTTACTTAAAGATGTAACTACCACATCAGGGGCAAAGGGAAGGGTTTTTGATTTAATAAAGGTAACCACATTTGTCTGTTTTTAACAATTCTATACAGTGAGACCAAATGATGACGATGATACCATCAGCAAACTCTAAGTGGGAAGCATTCAGGGAATTAATCATAGAAGCTATTAGGCTTTTAACACCAACTAAGAAATAATGTTTAGGCCTAAATGGATGTCAGACGAACTATTAAGACTTGTGGCAGAGAAGAAAAATCAATGGGATGCATATAATTTATCAGGCGACAAAGTCTAGGTAGATATTAACTAGTCTGTAATAAGTTATAAAGGTTAGGCAATTGAAAGCAGATTAGGAGAAATCTTTGGCAAAGGGTGAAAAAAAACAGCAAATAATTCTTTTACTTATGTAAACACTAGAAGGATGAGGATAAATCAAATTGGCACACTTTATATGGATGTTTGACTGTTGATGATCCTGGTCAAATTGCTAACAAACTGAATGAGTATTCTGTATGGAGTTCTTTATGGGGGCAGTTGCCAGAGGTTTACCGGACTCTGAATGGTAGTGGGCGATTTTGTGGTAGAGGAAAATGGAAGAGAAATTGTTGAAGTTAAATATAAGAAAAGCACCTGGGATGGTGCATTTCTTACCTATTTAATTGTATTAAGGGAGACAGCAAAGGAAGCAAACAAAGTCTTGCCATAATTATGAGAGCATCCTTGGATTCAGGGGTGGTTCCTGCAGACTACAGATGTGTGAATGTATCCCAAATTCACAAAGGGAAATCATTGGGTGACACGTGTAATTACAGACCTATTAGTGTAACTTCTGTTCCAAGAAAAATAATGGAGTTACTGGTTAAAAAAATAATGAAGGCCCATCTAGGCAAGACTACACTTATACTTCATACACAGCATGGTTTTTTTTTTTTTTTTTTAGGGGAAATCTTGTCTGGCCAATTTGATTGGATACTACAATGCAATCACAAAACCTGGATGCAAAAAATAATTTTGATATCATATGCTTGGATTTCAGGAAAGCTTTTGATACCATTGCACCTAAATAACTACTGTACAAATTGGAGAGGTGGGCATTAGGGCAAGTTGCTTTAGGGATAAAGGTATGGTTAAGTAGAAGAAGACAGAGTGGGCACTACTCTTCGTGGACTAATGTTATTATTGGAGTTCTCCAGGGTTCAGTGCTGGGTCTATTGTTGTTTTCAATATTTATAAATGATATTGATTTGCATTACCATTAGTAGGGGCATATAATGCAAGAAAGCAAGCTTATACAGCAACAGCCAGGAGAAAAAAAAAACCTTCCCATTTTACCCATCCATTTGCTCTAAATGTTTGTTTAGTTCTGCCTTAAAAATTTATTTATGTTGCCAACTTCTACAATGAGAGATGGAAGTTTGTTCCAGCAATCAGCCACCCACTAAGGGCAAATTTTTGCACATCTATTCGACAACTGTCTTTCCTCAATTCGAATTTATGTCCCCTCAGGCAATTAATTTGGGCAAGAGGAAGAATCCCATCAGCACTGCACTTGCTCAACCCACTCAAGGCCTTATAACACCTCAATCAGCTCACCTCGCAGGTGCCTAGTCTCCAGACGCTGTAATTTGCAAAACTTAAGCTGTTTTTCATAAGAGCAACCCTTTGTTCCATTCACTAATCTTGTTGCCCTTGTCTGTACTCATTCCAGCAGCTCTACATCCTTCCTAAAACGAGGCCTCCATACTTGTATACAGCACTTAAGATGTGGTCTGACAACTGCCTTATACAAGGGGATAATTACATTCTTATCCCTGCTAGAAAAATTCCTGTATATCATTGACAAGACACAATGAGCTACTCTTGCAGACCCTCTGCACTGATCAGAAAACTTCATACCTGACTGCACAATTACCCCTAGGTCCTTTTCATTCACTACCACCCTGAATGTAGTACCACACAGCTGATACGTTACTTTGGGGTTACTGCTACCCATATGCAGTACTTTACATCTGTCAATGTTAAACTTCATTTGCCACCTCTCAGCTCACCTGCTCAACTTTTCTAGACCCTGTTGCAGTAACATACTGTCATTAGCATCATTAACAACCTTGCCAACCTTCATATCATCTGCAAACTTAGACATTAAGCCTGATATACCTTCTTCAATATCATTAATAAATACAGAAGACAACAATCAATGATGAAGGTATATCGGCTTAATGTTTATGTTATCAGATGATACAAAGGTTGGATGGGTGGTTAATGACAGTCATCATCAAGGTGAGCTACTGCAACAAGATCTAGGAAAATTGTGTTATGGGCTGAGAAATGTCAGCTGAAGTTTAATGTTGACAAATGAAATGTACTGCAGATAGGTAGCAGTAACCTCAGAGTAACTTATCGACTGTATCATACTACATTCAGAGTAGCAGAAAATGAAAAAGACCTGGGAGTAATTGTGCAGCCAGACAAAATTCTCTGAGAAACGCAGACATGCTACCAGAATAGCACATGGGATTTTGTTAATGATATACAATTTTGCTAGCAAGGATAAGGAAGTGATTATCCTGTTGTATAAGGACATGATTATGCTGCATCTTGAGTACTGTATACAGGTCTGGAGGCCTCACTTTAGGAGGTATGCTGGAATGGGTGAAAAGAAGGGCAACCAAATTGGTGAAAGGTACAAAAGGGAGCTCTTACCTAGAAAGGCTCCAGTTCTACAAATTGCAGCATGTCGAGATCAGCCACCTGCAGGGAGATCTGATTGAGGTGTTTAAAGCCTTCAATGGATTGAATAAGCTGAATGTTAATGGTATTCTTCCACTTGCTGAGATTACACACATGAGGGGTCATAAATTCAAGTTGAGGAAGGATGGTTGCAGGAGAGATGTGCAGAAGTTTGTCTTCGGCCAGCAGGCGGTTGATTGTAGGAACAGGCTTCCTTCTGATGTGGAAGTGGACTGATTGAATAAATTCAAGGGAGAACGAGGGTTCGAGGTCTTCAGAATCACCTTCAGCTGGTTGTTTGTTTGTTATTTGGTTTTTAGGAGCATTAGCAACTAAGGCCATATTGCTCTGGGATATGCGGTGGTCATTCCCTGACCTTTCCGCATCCTCTGTATTTGGCGGTCACGGGCTCGAACCCCAGTCTAATCAAGAAGCGTGTGCTATGCACTGCTGCTCCTGCCTACCCGGCTACGGAGGCACCCCCTTCAACTGGTGATTCTCAAACAAAGAAAGTAGACAAATTCTTGGATAGTACAGATGCACTGTGTAGTTTTTTTGGTTTTTTTTTTTGCTAATGCTATATAAGCTTGCTTTTATGCATCATTTTCCATTACTACTACTACATTAACTGGTATTTGTATAGAATATAGTTACTGCATACAGTGTTTAATGTATTGTTTATAGACATATCAATATACTGTAGAATGAGTTATTCTGTAGTCACTATTCAGTCCAAGGTAATTTTTATAAAAACTGTCCTAAATGAGATGAGTCTACAAGATGTGTTAATTGCTGGAGGAATAAACTGCCCTCTGAACATTCTGCCATTGCTCATTAATGTCCAGAATATAAAAAGGCATTAGAAGTTATTAAACAAAGATTTGAATATGATTAACAAATAATAATAACAAACAAAAAATTAATTGTGCAAATTTATACTTTCTTCAGTTCAGAGGCAAAAAAATATGGCATTACAACATACTTGTTTGATGGAGGAGAAGGCTAACGATTTAATACTAGTACAGGAGCTATGTTCTATCGATGGTCAAGTCAGGGATTATCCCACAGCTCTTACAGAATCCTTCAGTCTGGTGATTCTCAACAGGCTGCGATTACTGTAAACAATGTGAATCTAGTAATGACTGACTTCTTTAAGTTTTTCATGCAGTGCCTATTTTGAGGTCATCAGGCAACTGGGGCTTCACATGGTTTCCTTGTAATGTCAGTTTAATGACTATACCGAAATGTATATATTAGCATGGCATTAATCCTGTTACTAATACTAGTTCATTCTGGGTGGTTCTCTCCAAACTAGAGCAAAGAACGACTTTGAGGGGTTTCCTCTCTGCAACAGAGTGGAGTGTGTTTAATGATACTGTATAGCTGCCTAACTTCTCTTCCATTCAAGGTAAATGATTTACCTTGAATGGAAGCAGGATGGAGCTCACAGCTTGCTTGAGCTCAATCCTGCAGAAGATTAGGTTGGTTGGTTTGGTTTTTTTTTTTTTTTTTAGGAGCATTAGCAACTAAGGCCATATTGCTCTGGGGATATGCGGTGGTCATTCCCTGACCTTTCTGCATCCTCCGTATTTGGTGGTGACGGGCTCAAACCCCCGGTCTAATCAAGAAGCGTGTGCTACGCACTGCTGCTCCTTCCCACCTGGCTATGGAGGCGCCTGCAGAAGATTAGGAATTGGCGACAAGCTGGACCACAAGTGATTACAGATTTGTCACATATGAGCTTTATGGGACAGTACAGAATTTGGATTGGTATGAAAACAGTAGGTTTGCCATAAAAGCTGTGAATTAGAGTTTTTGATTCTTATTTGGATGATAAGTTTTGGTAAGCTCTGAAACTGGTCTTCTATGTATACTGAACATAAAGTGTGTAGGATCCAGTCTGAGTTTTTGCTCACTACACAGAGAGAGAGAGAGAGAGAGAGAGAGAGAGAGAGAGAGAGAGATCCATGAGACAGAAGAGGGTTTATGAATTTATAATATCTTGGTGGAATTGTGAGTTGACAAAACTAAGAAATTATTAATAATCATTCCTCAGTTTTGTCAGTTAAGAAATCTTTAATCAACAGAATATAAAAAAAAACGGTTAGAGTAACATGTTAGCAGAAAGTAAGAATTGATATAGTGATGCTAGGAAAGAATATTCAAATAAGTTGAATCTCTATAAGAGACTGTCCTGGCAAAATTTTGTAGAGTGCCATGGGAAGTATCAACCTTGGTCATCAGTACATAAAATTATTACCAATAAGATTTGACAATATTACTTACGGTGTTGTGGATAGAAGCCAGTCAGTTACCATTAGTTTGTCTCTGTCTTTTAAGTGCATTTTGAGGGAACTGTTCCCTAAGAATGACTGGATCTAAAACTATCCTGAAAAGGACTATTAGTAAGGATAAAGAAAGATACAGCCCTGTTGAAGAGGAGGTGCCATATTTCTCTTTAGCAGAATTGAGTGAGGCAATAACCAAGTAAAGGAATGGAAGGGAAGGCTGCAGAATCCATTTCCTTGAAATCTGTGACCAAGTGGTTCCACCTTAAGTCCAAGCGTTGTATGGATCTATATAAAGCCTGTTTGAGCAAGGGTCTTTCCCCTTATATCATCCCCTTTTAAGGGGACTATTCTGAAGGTGATCCTCAAGAGTTCAAAGAAGCCTACAAATGATCCTGCTTCGTACTGCCATACTGCTTTACTCCATGCAATGGGTAAGATTTTCAAACGATTCTTTATGAGTAGCTTCATTAAAAAATATGAATCTATGCATTTAAGTTCTATCAATAATACGGGTTTAAAAAGGATCATCCACAGAAGATTCAATATGTAAAGCTTTGAATTTAGTTATTGAATACCCTTTTTAAAAATTTTTTTTTTATTTTGTAGTTGTTGGCACATCGGCTTCTGTGGCCATAATGCACCTCCCAAGGTTTTTGCAGTACTCTGATCCAAGCCCGAGGCGGGATTCGAACCCGTGACCTTTGGGTTTGCCAGGCAGGCACTTTACCCACCCGGCTAGCCCGGTCGGCTTTGAATACCTAGAGCAGTATGTTTAGGGTTTATTCATAGACTTTAAAGGCACATTTGATGCTCTGTGGTGGTGTAGTATCCTTTACAGGAATAATTCCCTTATTCCTAGAAAAGTGAATCCCATCTTCAAGGATTACTTCCTGGAAAGGAGAGTAAGGATCAAATCCAGATATGTTGAACAGACTTATGGAATAACTGGAACTGACCATCTGGAATGTGGAATCTAGATGAGTTCTTGGAGATTACATGGTGGGTATTAATACTGTGATCTACACCAATGGACAAAAAGAAATTGAGGCAAGGGCTGTTTGCCTTAGAGAAGAGAGCTTTTGAAGTGGTGTAACATTCACAAGCTTAAGGTCTCCGAGTCTAAGACTGTTTTCATGCTTCTGAAAGGGAGGTTAAGCAAAATTCACCATCCTGTTGAGTATGCTATGGAGATATTTCCCTGAGATATGTGAGACAGGTTGAATGCTTAGGGTTGTGCATGGAGGGGAGACTTTTTTTTACTGAGCATGTTAACTATATCAAAAAAAAAAAAAAAAAATTAAGCTCTTATATGCTAAGCTCTGGAGGGTTGACAGAGTGAAGTGCCAAATTAAAGGTAGATCACTCAATCTTCCATATGAATTTATTTGTCCCTACCCTGATATATGACTCTGGGGCTTGGTATGTAAGGGTAGCTAATGCCATTATTAAGAAACATCATTTGGCTGCTCAGATGTTTGCTCTTCTAAGCATAACTTATGCTTGACATACAATACCTGCAGACATAGTGCAGGGTAATCACCAATATATCTGCTGCCAACAGATCTACTGGTGATCAGTGCAGATCTGGTACACTGTGTAAGGAAGAATATATGGAACTACTGGGTATCCAGTCATACCCAGAAGTTGGGGTGGTGTAAAGTGGAGACAAATCAATGACAAATTAATGCAGATTTTGGAAAGTTGATAGATTAATTCTGAGAATGGAAGAGTGACTGATTCCTTCCTGCCCTGCATTGCTATTGTATATACCCACCTCCTTATAGGTGGGGAAGTAACTTAATGCACTGGATGGTATGAGGAGGTGTCATTCCCTGCTGCAAAGCTGAGTGGCAAACTCATCTGCTTAAATAAACATCTGAGTTAATTTTACCTCATTTATTTACTGTTACTAATGGCTTTATGCATTTTGAAAATTTATAGTCTAAAGATTTAACATTTAGAAATATATCTGATGTGACTTTGAGCTATCTGCTCAGGAGGCACACTGTATAAAGTAACTTCAAATGATGATCCCAGCTTATGTTATGAATGCACTATGTTGGCCCATCCGTGCTGGCGGTCAACTCTGTAAACTTATCCTCAAAAATACATCATCAACATCAAATCATAACTCATAACATCAGATCATAAATACAGTATCAAAAGAAAAACAGCAAACTCAAGCCAACATCCAAACACCTCTTAGAGGCGAGGGGAGGGATCCCTAAAGGGTCTCACGACAGACTTCTCCATCAACATCTCCAAAACAAATTAATGGGGGAGGAGTCATTTTTTACAAAGCAAACTATCACCCAAAGATTACAGGCCTCTTCCAAGATGGCACTGCCTATCAAAAGCTGCCTGCACTAAGGACTAGGAGTACTGAATTAAAAAGAAAATCAAAGCCCTTCTTCACTCAGGAAAAATAGACTCTTCATAAAGCAAAACCATCAAACCCAATAATTTCAAACTCCATTTTTTTTAGGAATATAAAAAAACTTACAAACCCTGCTTATCAATCAGCAACAAGTAATGTTTGGAACAGGCACCACACCAAATGTCAGTATATTTTTTTCTAAAATTATTACTCCCCCCACCATGCTACACTCTCAAAAACTTTCTTCTTGTTAGAAAGGCCTCAACACAGAACAGTGCAGTACATGACATGTTTGTGAGCTCTGACATTAACACTGACCAATGTCCCCCACCACAGATACCAAACTAGTCTAGCAAGATTTTATCCAAAAAACAAAAACCCTATACTCATTTCTAAACAAAAGATCTTGGATCTCTGATTACTTGCACAGACAGCCAGAGCTACTTCCATTTTTCAGGAGAATTTTACCTTCAAAAAAACAAGAAAAATCCACTGTCACTTCATGGACAAACTGGAGATAGAGGCCTAGAATACTATAACCCTGTGGATCAGGTATGCCAATTATATCCTGATCTGGGACCACAGTAAGAAACTGTGAAGATGCTCCACTCCTACATAAGCAACATAAATCACAACTTAACTCTCAACCTTTGAAATGGAAAATGATATCCTCCCATTTCTTGACATCTGTGATAAAGAGAGGTACCTCCTTCAGTACATGGCTATACAAAACACTTGAAGTAGAGAATATTTCAAAGGTAGGGGTGTGCATTCAATTGGTTAACAAGGGGCTTGCTTGAGAAGGGCCATCCCAGTAAATGGTCAGCTAAGGGTCACTCCAGTTAAAACAGTCTGAAATTTTATCAAACTGATTATTTTTTAACAAGGGAGCCCCAAGATAACCCCAGGGACTCACATCTGGTGAGTATGGGCTTGGCAAACCCAGGGTTCTGAGCTGGATATCAGCATTCTTCTCTTTCTTGGTAATTCCTTTCTGCTTCCTCTCTCTCTCTCTCTCTCTCTCTCTCTCTCTCTCTCTCTCTCTCTCTCTCTCTCTCTCTCCCCCTCCCTCCCAGGGTAACTCAGGAATTTTTTTTTTTGGCTGGTGCAGCATTAGCCCAGGCTTCCTTGCACTATATGTCTAATAATAATTGCCAAAAATTTAAAAAGGGGCTCATATAAGCCTAAGCTCTCCAGCACACCCTTGGCTACATGTAATGAGTTTCAATGGCAGTGAGCTCTGTGAAGTTTCATAGTGAAATTTTGATAACCTTTGTAAAAATGAACAATTTGTACTTATTTAAAATTGATGCGTTCTTATTCTGACTTGATTGTCCAACATTAGAGTAAAATTGAAATTACTGTCAAAAAATCAAATCAGATTAAAAAAAAAAATGGAAAGGAATCAAAAAAAAATGATAGAAAAAAAGTACTCTTACATTGTTTTTCAATTGGTAATATCCTCCGTATCTATTTATATATCATGTGATTTAGTTTCATCGACTTATGAATTTGAATGCAGTAACTTTTTTTTTTTTTTTCAGCACACATTATTTAAATAACCTTGAAACGTATATATGTATATGTATGTACTTTGCAGAGTACATATATCTGTATGTACACACACACACACACACACACACACACACTACATTTCATACAACTAAAATGGCGCCTCCGTAGCCAGGTGGGAAGGAGCAGCAGCGCGTAGCACACGCTTCTTTATTAGACCGGGGTTCGAGCCCGTCACCACCAAATACGGAGGATGTGGAAAGGTCAGGGAATGACTACCGCATATTCCCGGAGCAATATGGCCTTAGTTGCTAATGCTCCTAAAAACCAAATAACAAACAAAACAACAAAAATGCATATATGCTCGCACTTATAAAAGGGTTTATTAGCATCCCCCTCCCCAAGTACAGTGAAGGGTCTGACCCCAATAGGGGGTCCATGCAAAATTGCAGCTCTTTCCCACCAGGAGCTGGATCCTGTACAACAGCCTCCTTTCCTAGGATTGATCAACAGAATAATGAATAACACGCAAAGCAAAAAAAAAATCTTTGTCTATCACCCTGTACAACAGCTCACCTGACCAAGGCAACCATACTACTCTGTGGCTGTGCTTACACAATATTTTTGTAAATTGGGGTGGCAAATTTATGAACACAACTGTGAACAACAAACTGGTGACTTGAATAATGTGTTAATCCACAGGGTTCATCAGGAGTGATGTTGCTTTCCACACCATCAATGAGGAATTCAACTAAAAACAGCTAAGTTTCTAAATACAGAACTGCATAGCAGATGGATATTTCAAGGCGGCCTAGGGGACAGAAATGAACGAGAGTCACTCACTTTATTTAGAAATATCTTTCCAACAGCATTTGGTACGTGTTTGATATAGCCAAAACAGCATCCCAATAATAATCACAATCAACCAGGTTAATAGTTCTAACAATAAATATACACAAATTTTAGGAAAAAACTGCACAGGTTGGGAGCGATGATATTATCTTAGCTTGTTTTCAACAGATAAAAAAATAAATGGTGCAGTGAAATTTAGTTAGAAATCCTATAACTATTTAAGTGAGATGGGACCAAATTGTGGCCATGGGCCGATAGCGCAATTTATTCCTTTACATTATGTAGCCCATGGCCATGTAGGCAGCCCTACATATTATGCCCCCCCCACCAGGTTTAAAACTAATGCATCACATACCATTTTTAGCAATTTCAAATTTTAATTTTATATTTCTATAATTTTTATATTTCTTAATATTCAATTAAGAAATATAAAAAACTAAACTGTAAATAAAAATGGCAAAAAAAAAAATAATAAATAAATAAAATCCTATTTTGGAAAATGCATAATTTAGTGGCTATTTGACACCTCCTCCGAACCTTCAGCATTTTATCTCTTTTGGCCCACAGCAAAAAAAAGAAAGTTGGGTGCTCCTGACTTAAGTCATCTTCTGCATTTATTAGATAAAATATACAGAAGGATGATATTCTTTTGCATTTTTACCAGAAATTCTATCTGGTACTGCAGATAAAAGTTATATACTGCATTAGCAGTATCCCCTGCATAATGGCAGAGCATACTGCCATCCCATTTCCTGCTTCACAGTTTGCGGGTGCACAAAAGGTCAACTAATCTTATTAGAGTATCAAATTAATAATAAACTATTAGAGCAAACAATGACACAATAGCATATTTTTCCAACTATTCAACCTTACCCACCATACTCTTGAATATGATGGGCACCCCACCTTATTCAAGGGTGTGGTTTTAAGACACAAAAAAGAAAAAAAATTTTCAAAAAATGTGTAACAGCAGAACGATTTCCAATTTTTTCTGCCTCTTGAATTATTCAGTTTTTCACTAACATGAAAGTAGACCATAATCATGTTCCTTTAGTACTCATGTTTAGCAGAATATATTATTCACTAGTAAAGGGTGCCGAACTTTGAGGTGAATAAAGTGGCAAGGTGATTTCTGTCATGAATAAAGAGAAGGTGAGAAATGAATGTGGCCCAATACCTTTCGTTTATACTGAGCAGAAAACCACTGTTTACTCATGTTGTTATCTCTCTATTTCAGTTCCATCAAAAATCACATTGTCATATTTCAATAAATTGTGCAAAAAAACAAGAACTTTTCACTTACAAAAGAGAGAGGCTAACTTTTTGTGCAGTGCAACATTCCAAATCACATTTTAATAAATATCAGTAATACAGAAAATGCTTCTTTCAGACTGTGGTCAGACAGGTGAATAAAAATGAAGTTAATAAAAACACAATGTTTTATTCACTTGTCTTACCATAAGCATTAGGAGAAAGCTCAAGCCACAGATTAAATTTGTGAATAAGCTGCACACCTAAAAAAAGTAGAACCTTTTGGTT
The DNA here is from genome assembly GCF_048544385.1 of Mastigoproctus giganteus. NCBI lineage: Eukaryota > Metazoa > Arthropoda > Arachnida > Uropygi > Thelyphonidae > Mastigoproctus > Mastigoproctus giganteus. Next base: position 150,916,444 of record NC_143580.1, on the reverse strand, counting down.
CTACTTTTTTTTTAGGAAAAAAGTGCAGTAGAGTATTCAAGAAAATATGGTAACTTAAATTTCAAATAAGATTATACATCATCAGGCAAAAGCCTTGAATCACACTATTTAAAAATACCTTATCAGAATCTTCCATCCAATTAACGCTATAAACATCACCAAGGTATGTTTCTCGTTTATCATCATAGTAACAGGCATATGAGGATTCAATTGCATTTGCAGCAGTTGTAGCATATACTGAAAATCAAAAGTAATTCATTGAAACATTTCCTAACAGTGTGAAATATTGTGACAACAACAATAAATCATCTTTTTTAACAATTCTCTTTTAAATAAAAATTTATATTCATTTTGAAATAATTTTAAAATTATTCAAATTTTTTCATATTAATTTGATTTTAATGACTGACAATTTTAAAAATTCTTTAACAATAAAGATCCAAAAAATGAAACTGTTAATAATTACAATTTTTAAATGGGAATTGCAGATCATATTCAGTTTTGGTTGGTTTGGTTTCTAATGTGCTAAGACAAATAATGCAGCTTTACAGGATGTAACAACAATAATAATACTGAAGAGAATATAAATTTGATATCACCCATAATAAGGGGTTATATCAAATTTATGCTTTCTTCCGTATTATATTCATCAAGTCCTGCCAATGTGACTAGACCTTGATTGTTAGACATTACTGTGATGGGATTTCCCTGTGTGGGCTCCTTGATTGGCAAGACTTAGTGAATATATTGGTGGAGTCATGAAGATATTTATGATGAAGTGCACAGGATGTGTAGTGATGGCTCTAGTGACTAATTGTATGAGTTGTTTTATTTTGTTATTTGCTTCTGGACGTCAGCAGCTCATGTCACTTTAATTGTATTCATCACAAGAGCACTGATGGTGCAGATGTGGAAAACCCCTGGTGGTGACTTACCCAAAAACTATGCCACTATGATCGATATCTAATCAAGAAATGACCTATGTAATTAATTACCTATGCATTTGTAGTGACATAATTGCCCCACCCACTTGTACCATATGACCCACATCCCTCTTCTCCCATTGGCTACCCCACCATGCGGCATTCTCAAGGTGGAATTAATATCACTATATAATTATTTACCTGTGTTTATATAGGTTACTTAGGAAAAGGCCTTTTGCTTCAGGTTCTACAATGCATGAGGAATATTGTTGCATCCAAAAGAGCAGAACTAAAATATTTACAAAGTATACAAATATTTAAAATATTTACAAAATATTAAACTATTTACAAATATACAAACTATATCAGGTCCCTTCATCAGCTGACATTACAATGGAACATCAAATGATGCCGTTTGTAGTCATGTATTACAGAGTGAAGCACGTGCACGAGGTTGGTGAACGTTATGGAGGCATTCATGCTGAGGGAAATGGACCATAATCTGTCACGATGGTCCAGTGCAGGTTGGCAGATCGACCGTATTCAGCAGTCAGGGGCTTGAACCCCGGTCTACTCAAAGAGCGTGTGCTACTGCACCTCCGCTCCTAACCACTCGGCTACGGAGGCCGCTTTTTTTATGGAGGCAGTTATCTTTCAACGAAAGACAACAATGTAATTATTTACCTGTGCATTTGTAGTGAAGTAATTGCTCCACCCTCTTCTCCCATTGGCTCGAATAAAATATCACTAGGAGAAAAACTTTAACATAGAGAGAGATACTGATGAGGATATAAATTTGTTTTATCAGACTTTTCTAATGATACATAATGATATGTTATCTAATGATAATGGTGGATACAGCAGTTAACAGCAATAACCAGATTAATAATACTCCAACAATATGGTTTGTGAAATGGCATTTTATGCTGCTAATCTTGTATAATAATAATAATCCCAAATTCAGTATATAAGATCAACTAGAAAATCCCAGAACAGACCAAAGGAGCTTTTACATATAGGGAAAGGTAACAAATCAATGTTGAGTTTAAAAGTTTAATGATCAGTTATAAAGTTAAAAGAAAGCACAATTAATATTTTTATGCAAACACATTTTTCTTAAATGAATCTGCCTATAGTCCTTAAATGAATTAGTCGTGTTGTAGTTTGGTGAGTCGCAATCAAATTTTATCAGTCTATTCAAGTTTGAAGTTAACTTAGGATGTTTTGGAGACAAGCTGATGGAACTATAATTCCAACAAATTCAAAGTTTTCCTGAAAAAAAAAAAAAAAAACCTTTTTCTTTCCTGCCATGAGTTTCATCAGTTCATCTGACTTCTATTTAGGCTTATACCGTGAAGACTATTTCTTAGTTGGCATGAAAAGCATAGTAGCTTCTATGATTAATTCCCTAAATGCTTCCCATTTAGAATAACAACAGTACTTGGTCCCACTGCATAGATTTTAATTATGGCTAAGGTTTTGATTACCTTACTCAGTATTTAAAAACTGTCTCAGACACTGTAGTCTCTTTTACAAAAGAAAAATCCCTTCCCTTTACCTTTGATGGTAATTTCATCTTGAAGTAAATCCCACATCAATACACTGTGATCACTGCTACCACCTAGTTTCACCTACAGATTCTTATTGCATGAAGAATCACTGCTGATAATCAGATTAAGACAATTGCTCTTTCTTATTGCCTCTCCAATATGCTGCTATAGAAAACAGTCATCCAATAAATCCACAAAAGTCTTGCTCATGTGCAAGTGTCCAATCCACACATTCCAGTCAATATTTGGAAAGTTAAAACCACCATTATAAGATATTCTGATTTAATGGCCCACTCTATTTCTCTGTACAACTGTTCATTGTCATTCACATCACAGTCATTCAGCCTACAACACACTCATACTAACATTTTTGTTTTTTCAGTGCTTATATCACCCCAAACTGCCTCTATACATGTTTCCTACCCAGTCAGAATGCATAAGTTCAATATTGAAATCTGTCAAGAGTAATATGTGGGTTGGAAAACTGCTAGATTGGGGGGGGGGATTCACAGACTAACAGATTAACAGTAGCCGCAGGCACAGGTGGAAATGATTCTTGCAATGCTTCTATTGGAATGAGCAGCAGTCCGAAAAACCAGTTGCTGGGGTTTTCGGGAATTGCTGGGACTCATGAAACAAGTTTAACTTGACCCCCTTTTCTCCAACACTTGAACTATTATCAAAGTGCACCCTTTTCCCCAACATTGGAACTATTACTAGAGTGTTCCCTTTCCAATAAAATTCCCCCCCCCAGGGCCTTCCCTGCCAAGCTCAGGCACAGTTCATGGTCCCCCCCCCCAGAGACTTTATATACTTCCTACTGCATACAGTCTGCCTCCACAAGGCAAAGGCCTGGCAATGTGGAGTCCCACTATGGGGCCCCTGCGGCTAAATGGTTGGAAGAACAGATGAACACTACACTATGCAGACCAAAACTAAAACTTACACTGTCTCTGGCCTTTACAGAGTTTGTACTGCAACAGTATACAAATGCCGAATTTGTACTGCAACAGTATACAAATGCAGAGTGTCACTTGACAAACAACACCGAGCCCTTTCTGTATACATTGTACTCCCCATATTCAAATTCTGCATCCCTTATATCCAAATGACACCACGTCTCTGATATCCCCATAATGTCTGCATTTGATAACTTTGACTTGATTTGCATTTCAAATTCACCAATTTATTTACTATGCTCCTAGCACTGGTGTACATGCAAGTATGCATGTACCTGTTCTTGCTCAGATACACTAACACAGCCCATGTATTTTGTTTCTTCCATGATGACCTTTTCTTCCACAGCAGACCTTGAAATCCCTAGTACCTTGCTTCCAAGTCTGCTACATGTTCCAATAGAAGCAGTGCCAGAATCACTTTTCCTTCTGGCTGTCGCTATTGTTAATCTATTAGTCTGTGTATTCCTTCTCCCCAAGCTAGCACATGTCTTCCATCCAACCTAACACTGCCTTGAACAGCATCAGAAAATATTCTCGCACCTTTTTTATTTAAGTGTCTCATCCCAGTAGAAACAGTCCCTCCTGTTAAAAAGCTCAGACCACACTGAGAAAAATTCTACCCAATGATCCTTGCACAATCTCTCCAGGGCTAAATTGACTGACAGGGCTCTCATCATTCCTCCGTGTGTAGGTATAATTGCAAACACCTTAAAATTTAACCCTAACACAACTTTTTCTCAACATTGCCCTGTACTTGTTAAGTAAATCCTCAGATCTCCTACTCTTAATATTATTAGTGTCAATGTGTACAACAATATCACCTTTTGTGCCCTTAAAAGACGATATCTGCTTTACAACATATCGCCAACCAAATTCATTTCTTTCTTTCTTTTGGTGTGTTGATCTTGCATTTACCACCAGAACTTTAACTTAAGTACTGACAATTGCACTGCAATCAGGACTCAGAATGGAACCAGGCTGGAACAGAATGACTCTCTGGCTCATCACAGACATCAGTAATAACTGTGCATACTTGATTATTAATAATAAACTATTTTATTAACAAGCATTTGTTTAGTCTTAAAATTTTCTATTCCAACTTCTGAATGCAACAGACTATTACCAGTTCTTCATGGATATATGCTCCTGTTGAACCTGCAACAGGTTTAACTCAGAAGAACAGGTAAATGTGGACAAACTGATAAGCCTCTAGTTTTGAAAAAAAAATACCACAGGGGGTAGACATAATGGTAAGTAACAGTAGACTACTGGAACACATGAAAAAGAAAGAAAGAAAGAAAGAAAGAAAAGGGACTATATTCAATTAATTGCCAAGAGTGATGCTGAAAGTCTCATACTGATTATATCAAAAGACGTTGCTAACAGTAATAATGTCCATTGGCAGCATATATTCAGGGATAATGAGCAAAATAATTACCAATGTGAGAACTCTTAATCACAGCATTCATTTTATAAAACTGACAACAGGATTCCATTCTAATTACACTGAAAATTATTAGAAGAGGATTAAAGTGGGACTGAAAAAAATGAAAGAAACTTCTGAAGAAATATGCTTCCCAGCATGTATCCCAGCAGTTCCCTATCTGGACCAGTTACGTGAAGGGGCATTTTGGCATTGTTTCCTTTCTGTTTTCTTTTTTGTAGAGGTGTCCACATATTAATGGTAAGACAGCATATTAGTCATGAACAATAAAAAGCCTGCTTAAAATGATTCTTAAGAAAATCCATAAATAATACTTACGGAAAATTCCCATTATAAAGTAATTAACGATCAAAAATAGGAATTTAAAAAAGAACTTAGAGCCCTAGCAAATGAAAATTGAATACCCCACCTTATTAACATATAAGGTAGGGTATCCACCTTTACATGATTATAGGACAATCTGTCAATTCAGAAAACATGTTGCCCATAAAGAACCCAGAAGCACAATAACTATCTTATATATATATATACTTGTCAGAGGGGAAGAAAAACCATGGTCCAAAAGGAAATTTAACATTACCTTTTTTTTTTTTTTTTTTTTTTTTTTTGTAGGAATCAGTTCCCTAAAAGAGAAATTCAACCTAACTATAGGAACAACACATAACCCAAGGGACCTCATCTATCACTGGGAGTGTAGGTGTAATGAAGTATACATTGGGAATCGCATTCATAGGAGACCGTATATAAAATTCCAAGAGCATGCCAAAGATGAGCAGTTTGGGAGGAGGTGGACAAGCCTGACAACGTGGAATACTTTGAAATTTCAAGTAAGCCAAGTATGTTTACAGAACTCTTACATCACAGGAAAGCCTTTGAGGAGTCATTTTTTCTAAATGACTCTGCTCAAAGGCCATTAACAGAAAAGAGGAGCACATCAATATAGAGTATTTTAAGAATTGCATATTACAGGAGGGAGGAAACTTATAGAAAAATACATCTAAAGTAGCCCCACCAAAGATAAAACAAGAGCGGTTCCCCTTCCCAAAAACATCTAGAACACGAACACACACACACACTAACCATCAAGAATCAGAACTCCAGAAACCAATGAACAGTGATCACTGCCAAAACCCCCAGCATCTGCAGGAGATTCCCAATAACCAAGATATAGGAACAGTCTCCAAGAAAAGGAACTAATTTCAAGAGCCAAAAATTATTTTAAGTTATTTTTGTGTTTTTTTTTACTTTGAAAAGGTGAGCTTAATCAAATGTTTCTGGATTTGAGATTACATAACTTGCCTTAGGGACTCCTCTTGCTATTGGTGCTCAAGCACCCCCTCTGAATAACAAGCCTACCAACTAATTCAAACACAATTACAATACAATTTTAAATATGATCTCCTCCCCTAAAGAATTTCCAGACATGGAGATGATGCTTCTTGAAAAGTATGATGTTTACAAGTCTTAGCACACATACACATTATTAGGTTTTTTTTGTAAATGGTAGGGCAGCATACATGCCTGTACACTAATGCTAGGAATATAAAAAAGAAATTTGATGAATGCACACACTGTATGGATATCAAGAAACACAGTGCCACTCAAACATAAGGATGCAGAATTTGAATAAGGTGAATAAAATGTGTACAGAAAAGTCAAACAGGATAGCGAGTTCTTGGATAAGAAGCTCTTTGATAATATGGATTCTAAGACAGAGCATCCAGTTGATGTGAGTGACCAGTGTAATATTAATTCATTTTGGTGTGACAAGCATTGGGTAAGCAAAAATCAGAGTATGAGTGTGTTATAGGACTAATATCTCTAATGATTATTATGAACAATCATACAGAAAAACAGTAGTAGTAGTGGCAGTGAGGGCAAACAACGAAAGAAAGCTTAAATAGCATCAGCCAAAAAAAAAAAAAAAAAAAAAAACACCACGTTGGCTCCATAGAGCCAAAGGTGGATCCATTAATAACGTCACTTGAAAAGAAAAAATACAATTTAAACTTAATAAAATCAGTTTTATTTTATTTGGTATTTTCTTTTCCAATCAACAATAAAAGTTTGTGGTAACTTTTATTGTTGCATGTTTGCACTGTTCTTTTCGATGTTGATGGCCGGACATCTGCCTCTAATTGATCTTGCTCGCATTTACACTTACAACTCTCTCCCTTGCATTTCGCCACAGACTTTGGTGCTTACTTTTCAACGTTAGATTTGTTGAAATCTTTGAACACGTTTAGTTGATGTAACTTTCGGCATCGTCACAACTTAACTAAATGAAACACAATCGCACTGCTCGACAAATGCGAAGTAACTGAACGAAGTAGTTACTTTAACAAGTTGTTCAACTCTTGAAAACTAAAAACCTGATTTGAAATCTAGTTATATATCCTTGTAGAGCTCTCAAAGGGCAACAATTTTGTTCCTTACTGTTTTTGTCTAACATTTATAGTTTTCAAGATATTGCGAAAACAAACTTGAAAATGCTTGAATTTTTCAACTCTTTCAACTTTGCATCACTATTACTCAGGAACCATAAGAGCTACATCAAAGCAATTTATAGATGTAAAAACTACATTTCCTACTGAACAAAGGCAAATTACCAAAATGTGAACTTTTTAGTTTTTTCAATAAAAATTTATATTAAATATCAAAATTTCTAATTTTTTCTTGCATATTCATCGACGGCATTATATACCCGACAAAATAAGTCTAAATTGTTTATTAGTTTCGGAGATATGACAGCAGTTAGATGTTTCACTTTTGGTGACAGCCTGAGCGGCATAGGGTACCCCCAGCATAGACTTTATTCACATTCAAAAATTATGCACTTCGCCCATCCATACCCTCTAAGAATTTGTTTAGTTCTTCCTTGAATTTATTAAAACTATCCACTTTCACAACAATAAATGGCAGCCTGTTCGAACAATCAACCACTCACTGGCCGAAGGCAAACTTCTGCAATCATGTAACCATCCTTCCTAAACTTAAATTTATGCTCCCTCGTGTGTAGTCTGAGCAGGAGGAAGAATGCCATCAACATTCAGCTTACTCAATCCATTCAAGGCTTTAAACACCTCAATCAGATCACCACGCAGCTGCCTGATCTCGAGATGCTGCAACTTCTAGAACTGAAGCCTTTCTAGGTTAGGGTTAGAGCTCCTTTTGTACCCTTGAATGGATTGAGCATGCTGAATCCTGATGGGATCCTCCCACTTGTTCAGATTACGAACCAAAGGAGACATAAATTCAAATTAAGAAAAGACAGATGTAGAATAGATGTGTGGAAATTTGCCTTTAGCCAGGGGGTGGTTAATTGCTGGAACAAACTGCCATCTGTCGTGGAAGTTCATAGGTTAAATAAATTTAAGGAGGAACTGGACAGGCATTAGGAGGGAATGGTGTGATTTTTTTTTTTTTGGCTGATGCTGCATAAGCTCATACTTGCTTTCTTGCATCACATGCCACTACTACTACTACCCTTCACCAATCTGATTGCACTTCTTTTCACCTATTCATTCCAGCATCCCTCTTAAAGTGAGGCCTCCAGACCTGATACAGTACTCAAGATGCAGCCTAACCATGGCCTTATACTAGGGGATAATCACCTCCTTATCCCTGCTAGAAAGGTTTCTGTATATCATTCACAAAACCTCCTGAGCTGTCCTGGCCGCATGTCTGCACTGCTCAGAAAACTTCATGTCTGACTACACAATTACTCCAGGTCTTTTTCATTCTCTACTACCCTTAGTGTAGTACCACACAGTTGATAAGTTACTCTGGGGTTATAAGGTACCCATATGCAGTACCTTGCATTTAATGTTAAGCTTGAACTGCCATTTCTCAGCCCATCAACCCAATTTTCCTAGCTCTTGTTGCAGTAGCTCACCCTGATTACTGTCATTAACCACCCTGCCAATCTTTGTATCACTGCAAAGTTAAATATTAAGCCTGATATACCTTCATCAATATTTATAATATTGATAAATATTGAAATAAATATTAATAAATACCATGGTGGACTCCACTAATAACATTAGTCCATGAAGAGCAGTGCCCATTGATAATCACTGTCTTCTTCCACTTAATCATCCCTTTATCCACAGAAGTAACTTGCCCTTAAAGCCAAATTACTCCAGTTGTACACCAGCCTTTCATGTGTAACAGTATCAAAAGCATTCCTGAAATCCAAGTATGATATCAAAATTATTTTTTGCATCCAGTTCCTTGGTCACTGCATCATAGTGACCTAACAGACTGTTTAAACAAGACTGCCCCTTAACAAATCCATATTGTAACAGCAGTATAATTGCATTCCTATCCAGATGATTTCCATTACTTCTTTAACCAATGGCTCCATTATTTTCCCTTGGAACAGATGTTAAGCTAACAGGCTTGTAATTACTCATATCACCTTTTGATCCCCCTTTATGAACTAGGGATAGTACATCTCCAGCCCATAGCAACCTCTCAAGAACCCAAGAATGCTTTCATAGTTATGGCTATGAGAGCATACTGCATGCCTACTTTGCTGCCACCCTTAATATAATTGGACAGATCCAATCTACCCCAGGTTCCTTTTTTAGGTTCAGAGTTTGATAAACGTCTTGCATCTCCTCTCCTAAAGAATTTGTCATGTGTGAATGTAGATGCAAAATACCTATTCAATTTGTCAGCAACCTGAGCAGGGTCATCAACAGCTAACCCATTGATATCAAAAGTGGCACAATGTGATTCAACCCCCTTCCTTCTACTGTTAATATTAGTATGAACTCTTTGCAGCTTTTCTTTGCATTTTTTGCAAGAGAATTCTTATAATCTTCCTTAGCCTGTCTAACCTCCTTTGTAACATGATTACAGATTAATTTATATATACAGCATCAGCTTCTGTGTATCACCTGATAATTTATATGCATCCCATGCACTCTTCTACTCTGCCACATGTCTCAATAGTTGATCTGACATCTATTCCATTACTTCTTTAACCAATGGCTCCATTATTTTCCCCTGGAACAGATGTTAAGCTAACAGGCTTGTAATTACTCATATCACCTTTTGATCCCCCTTTATGAACTAGGGATAGTTCATAAAGCCTTGAACAGCATTTCTTCGTTGGTATGAAAAGACTAGCAGATTCAACGATTACTTCTCGGAATGCTTCCCATTTAGAAGTTACGGTTAGTAAGGTCACTAGTTGGTCCCACTGCATAGAATTAAAAAATGTCTGAATGCAATGTAGTCATTGCAGAATTGCAGACACTTTCAAATTTAACCCTAATTCATGACTTTTTTGCAACAGTGACCTGTACTTGTTAAGTAAATCTGCAGATCTACTCTTAATGTCATTGGTGTCAACGTGTACAACAATATCACCTTTTGTGCCTTTAAAAGATAACATATGCTTTACAACGTCATCAACTTTTGCCCATGGCGGACATACCCTGGTCCTGTTCCATCTATCCTTTTTACACAATATATTCCGTCTACGTGACAATAGAATCTCCAACAATAACTAGTTCCTTTGGGACCAGCGCATTCTGCCTTGGAGATTGCCGCTGTGTTGCCTAATGCCCAGGAGTGAGTTCTGGCACTGAGTTGGGCAGCTGAGAGCTTGACGTGCCCCTCATATTAATTTCTTCGAGGGTATCTACCCTACATCTCAAGCTTTCATAGCCGCCCAGTAGAATGCTGAGTTGATGCCTAATTTCTAGACACTCTCTGCACCTGGCACACACAGACATCCTCCTTGGCTAGATCATGTTCTGTTCCAGAGAGTTCGGCAAACATTTCACAAGTTGCACATTTTTTTAGGCTGTGATGCGTTGGAGAATTGCCCCCCCCCCTCAGTTCTTTGCCAAGTCACAGCACTCCTGCCACTTTGTGCCCATTGCTTTGCTGCTCTTGTCTGGAGCATGATATTTTAAATTAATAATATCAATAAATTTAATTAATTAACTGTCAATACTACACTATCTAATAGAATCCTAAATGCAGTGATGTGTATTATGCTATATAATTATATGTTAGAGCTGCCTAGTTATCACAATTAAAAATTTGAATTCCCTACTACTCTATACAAAAACAATGGCTGCAGGATTCAAATGAAATAACGGTTTTACGTATATTAAGTAGTAATCTACAAAACCTCTTTATCTAAATTAAAAATAAAAAGCGTAACAATAACTATAAGACTACGTATAAAGTACAATATAAAATAACAATTAGGTAAATAAAAAGACAAACACATCGCTTTTTCAGACTGTAATTCACAGCTGAAATTTTTAAAGAGAGTCAGCGCCCTCTCTTGTGTCTTTTACCTGAAGAATTGCTGCTGATAACTAGATCAAGAGCATTGCTTCCTCTTGTTTCTCTAACATGCTGCTATAGAAAACAGTCATCTGAGAAATCTACAAAAGTCTTGCTAGTGTGTGAGTGACCAAACCACAAATTAATTCCAAGTCAATGTCTGGAAAGTCAAAATCCCCCATTATAAGACATTCTGATTTACTGGCCCACTATTTCTCTGTATAGCTTTTTGGTATACTCTTCACAGTCATTAGGCCTATAACACACTCCTACTCTTTAATTTTGTTTTCCCAGTGCTTATATCACACTGCACTGGTCACCCATGTCAATTGGATGCAGTGTCTTAGATTTAGTATGCTTCTAAACTAAGAACGTAACCCCTCTTACCCCTTCTGCCCTGTCTGTCCATCCTGTATACATTGTGCTCTCCACAGAATGATCTCAAATCAGGTCTCAAACAGAATTATCTCAAATCAGAATGTTTCATAATGGGGGATTTTAACTTTCTAGATATTGAGAACAACTGTGGGTTGGTCATGCACACAGTAGAACCTTTCTGGATTTATTGGTTGACTGTTTTCTAGACTAGCATGCTTGACAGCAACAAGAGAAAGCAATATACTGTTTAACTGATTAGTATCAATGACTCTTTGTGCATTAAGATTCTCCAGCTATAGGAATCACTATGCGGTAATGATCTTAATCCATTAACCTTGACAGTAGTCATTAATTGCAGTTATTAAAATCATGTTAATAACTGCTTGTTTGTTTGTTTTAGGATTTTATGGCGCATTAGCATCTAAGGCTAATGCACCATAAAAATGTGCCATGTTAATAACTGCAAATTCAAAATGACAAGCATTCAGGAATGGAACCATAGAAGCTACCAGGCTTTTTATACCAACTAAGAGTCTCAAGGTTTAAATCTAAATGGATTTAAACCTTGAATACCTCAACTGATGAGAATAGTAGCAGAGATGATGGCAGGGATGATTATAATTTAACAGGGTACAAAGGAACCCACAATAAGTAAAACTAGATTCAAACTTTGGGGGAGAGGTGATTACATTAGCTGAAGTAAATGTTACAAGAAGGGCTAAGAATGCAAAGAAAAGTAGCCAAGAATTCTTTGCTTATGTCAAGACTAGAAGGAAAGAGATGATTCACATTGATCTACTAGATACAAATGCATAAAACTACTGATGATCCTTTTTCAGTTGCTGACAAACTGAATAAATCATCATCTACATTCATGCGTGAAGTTTTCAGAAATGGAGAAATCCAGGAATAAAGAAAAAGAAGTTGTTGACGCCAAAAGTAAGTTAGTTACCTAGAGCTGATGGAATCTATCCAATTTTATTAAAAGATACAGCAAAAGAGTTAAGCAAAATTTCAGCTAGAATTATGAGAAATTGGAGATGCACACATGCATGTCCTGTTCACAAAAGAGGATAATTTTATCAGCTGCTATGATGGCTGATAAAAGGGGGTTCTGTCATATATAGTTATTTCAGCAAATAAAGAGACAACTATACCATTGTATAAAGCAATGTTTGGGCTGCATCTTGAGTACTGTATAAAAGTCTTGAAGCCTCATTATAAGAAGGATCCGTTGGAACAGATCCAGAGAAGAGCAATAAGATTAGTCAAGGATACAAAACAGTACTCCTATGAAGACAGACCAGTGCTGCAAATTGTAGTGCTATGCAAGGAGAGCTGATTGAAGTGTTCATAGGATTTAAATGAAATGAGTAAACTAAATGCTGATGGAACCCTTACTCTTTTTTGGACAACACACATAAGGGAACATAAATGTAAATTAAAAATCTAGTATCCAGCTATTTGAGAGGCAGAGAAAGCAATGAAACTTGGTGAAACCATATTGCCACCCAGAAGGAACTCCAACCTCTTGAAGACTCCACAGACATTACATTTATACTGGTCATATCTGATCTAATCTAACAGATGCTTCATGTTCATGTTGAAGAAGATAACAGAAATCTGATATTTTAAGTAAGATATCAAGATTCTGTACTGGATTTGAGATCCAAATCCCTCTCTAATTCATCCAATGCTTGCTGTTTAGGGAAATGTGGCATTTTACTTTAACTGACTTGGTGTAATCCACTTGGTTTATTCTCACTTGCCCTAATCTCAGAAGCACTACTGGTAACTTGTTCCATAATCGAATATGCCCTAATGAACGCTTGCCATAATGGTTATCTGCCCTAATTGCATCCCAAAGTGGTGGAACAAATAAAGGAGAAAATCTTTACACAGTCAGAAGCAACGGTTACTACAGTTTATAGGGAAATATTACACAAAGCACTAGATTCTGAAGATATAGAAATTGCTTCTGCTATGGCCAGCTATGAGAACGGTAGGATCAATGCTTCATAGAGCTTCTGCTAAATCTCGTCCTTGTCTTTTGGATTCATTATCAGAAGTGATCCTGGATGAATATAAGTTGAAAGATGAGGAATTTTTGCTATTTGAAGGTGGTGGGGAAAACGGTTCTTGGCTTCAGAACTGCACAGTTCCTTCAGATTCTTTGCAAAAATAAAGGAAATGATATTTACATGGATGGAACATTTAAAGTTGTTCCTCAATTATTTTGCCAACTGTAAACTCTTCATGTCATGCATAAAGGCCAAACGTTTCCATTTTTTTATATTCTTCTTCCAGATAAGTCAAAATCAACTTACATCACACGTTCCAATTAATTCAACAGAAAGCATTGCAAATTGGGACAACATTTCAACCAAGAAAATTTCAAATTGATTACGAAAGTGCTGTCATCATATCCATAGAAGAAACATTTTCTGATGCTAATATAAAGGGCTGTTCATTTCATTTCAGTCAAGCAATTTGACAGAAAGTACAACATTTAGGATTACAACTGGCATACGTTGAGGAACAAATTGTCAGAAAGTTAATGAAGTTAATTGTGAAATTGGAATTTGTTTCTTTAGATGAACTAGAGGAAGCTTGGGAATGAATCAATTGAGAATGTCCACCGACAGAACATCCTTCATATGAAAAGTTTGAAGAGCTTATAAAATACTTCAAAACAAATTGGATTGGACCCACTACTCACTTTCCGCCATCATTGTGGAATCATCATGCTAAATTTGGTCCTTGGACAATAGATCATGCGGAAGGATGGCATTATGCCTTAAATAAATCTTTAGGTCACCATCATGTTAATATATGGAAGATAATTACCCATTTAAAAAAACAACAAGCTAACTTTAAGAGAATGCTAGGATTAATAAATATTGGAAACCTTCCACCTCATAAAAACCGTAAATATGAGGGCATTAATAAGAAATTAATGAAATTAACAGCAGATAAACAAAATGGGGACAATTACAAACTTTTGTGATTTACACACTTTTGTGCAAGCAGTTGGTTACTTTCTAAATGATTAGTACTATTAGTATAATTTAAACTTTAATACTTTGTATTTGTATTTTAAACTTGTATATTTATTTATTTGATATCAAAACATTTATACATAAAGAAAAATAAATTGTTTATTAACTAAACAATTTTTTATTATTATATTTTTATTTTGATATTATTTTTGTTTATTTTTTCATTATGTTTTTGAAGTCCATTTTTATCGCTCCGAAAAAATAGGATACGGTTACATATACAATATAAATGTGATTAGGGCAAGTGAGGTAATACCAATCCACTTATCCTGTTCACCAAAATCATCATCCAATTCTGATACCTCTTCTCTGGAGGGAGGATTGAGAATTGGCAGGTCTTCACTGTGTGACACTGGAACAATAGAGGATGGTATGTTGGGATTCACTACAGCTTTTCAACCTGAAGACTTTCTAAATTTTGATATATTCACCATAAAAAATAGAAGTTACCATGATGATTTCTGGATTCTCTCCTTATACAAGGTATAGCAAAAGGCATATAATTAAGACTACTGCAAAATCATCTCTCTAATGCCCACAACAAAAATGAAATGCACACTTGTCTTGATCACCCAAAAATATTCCAAAATGCACTACAAACTTGGTACAACCAACGAAGTTACACTTCACCAACTTCAGCCCTATATAATATCCACAAACATAGCAGATTGAATTTGGATATAACTTACACCTTTATTTAATAGCTTTTTTTTTTTTTTTTTTTGCAAACTACAAAAAAAAAACTTTTATATAAATACTAACTATGGGTTTTTAAATATCACAATATTAATACACACTTATATAATATGTAATAAATGCCACAGAAATACTGACACCAGAAAAAAAAAAAACACTGCTGATTTCAGCACACAAAATACATATAACAAACAGTTAAATATAAACTTTTTTTTTTTTTTTATATTTAACACCTAGATTAAAAGTCTTTTCATTCTGAAAATTTTTTCTTTTACTAATTTTCCTTGTAAAAACCCAAATTCAAGTGGCCGTATCTCAGAAAACAAACATTTTAGGCCTATGTTTATGCACGCTGTTTTTTTTTTCTTTATTTCAAGGCAGAGAAAACATTGTTGATAGACTAGCAAAACATACTAAATAGCTGTTTTCTTTTATTTGATCAAAAACTTTAAGTATAATTGTTCTATCCAATTATGTTTAGTCTATTTTTCTATATGTGCAATTCTTTTTATTTATTTAATTCATTAATGAGTTATTGATAAAATCTGTTTCTGAACTTATGGAAATCAGAACACCAAAACACAAAAACATGAAAAATTAAATAGTTAATAAAATCCATTAATTATAAAAAATATCTTTTGCATCTTTCATTATGAATTGTTTAATTATTTCTGAGAGCTCACCATTAATATCTGAAGGCAACAGCTTGCTAAACATAGATCCTGATTCACAGGCCTCAATATACAGAACCATCTAGAAAGCAGTTAAAAGACAACCACTTAACATTTCCTATATTATTCAATAATATACATTAAATACATTTTGCTAATTTTAGCAGCAGGCATTAGTTAAATTTCAAGAAAATTCTAATGTTTAAAATTTTAATTCTGTACTAAGAATGGGAGACACTCCCATTCTTAATACAGAAGGACCCTATAGTTTGTAGCTTGGCTTTTTGCTGATTTGCAGTAAAGTTTTTAAGACTGTTGTGTGAATTACTGTCAGGTGCTTTGATTACTTGAAGTTTGCACTTGATTATGTTTCACACAACCTATGGCATTTAAATAGTAAAGGCATAATTTTGTGCTGCGATTTTAGCTGAAAATTTATTGGCAATAAATTCTTAAAATGTAATAAGGATATAGATATATAGATATGTTAAAGGAAGTGAAGTTCTACTGGAGGTGATATTTTGCTTCACGAAATTGGTAACTACATAGACTGTAAGGGTTGAAGTTTCAATTTGACGGTTAGAATATTCTGACCCAATTCATACTAATGGCTACCTATGCTATAGGGAGCTAATATTGTCTTTTTTTTTTTATCTTTAGTTCAAACAGTGGAACATATTCCAAATGGAGAATATCAGATGTCCTGGGGCCATTTCTGTACTTTGCTGGGATCAAACTTCTGCTCCATTTGAGAGTGCCATGGTGAAGAAATAAAGTTTTCAGTATTTTTTCAGCCAAAGCATTCAGGAATCATAACTAGTTCATTCAAATATCATTGTTGCAGGAGGTAGAAGATTCATCTGATTATTTAAACCATTACTGTATTGGCTTTTGACCTCATTTCTTCACTGAGAGATTGCAAAAAAAAAAAAAAAAAAAAAAAAAAAATGGACTTTATTGAATCACAAACAAAATACAAGGAGGGAATATAGGCATCTGTCTCCTAAAAGATTTCAGAGTATTGACGATATGGAGATTTAGTGGATTATGGAGTGGCATTGTAACTGACTTTGGAAGAGGGGGCACCTGGGGTAAATGGGATCTATCCAGTTATATTAAAGGAGGCAGCAAAGGAAGTAAGCAAACCATTAGCCATCATTCCTTGGACTCAGGGGAGGTCCCCATGGACTGGAGATGTGCAAATGTATTCCCAATTCACATGGGGGGGATCAAAGAGTGACACGAGTAATTACTGACCTGTTAGTTCTGTTCCAAGGAAAATAATGGAATCACTGGTAAAAGAAATAATGCAGGATCATCTAAACAAGTCCACAATTATACTTCAGACACAGCATGAGTTTGTTGAGGGGAAATCTTGTTTGACCAATTTGATTGGTCACTATGATGTGGTTACAAAGGAACTGGATTAAAAAAATTATTTTGATATCATATACGTGGATTTCTGGAAAGCTTTTGATATTACTGCTGCATATAAAACACTGCTATACAAATTAGAGCAGTGTGGCATTAAGGGCAAGATGCTGCTATGGATAATGGATAAAAGGATGGTTGAGTGGGAGAAGACAGAGTATATAATCAATGGATATTACTCTTCGTGGAGTCCCTGGATTCGGTGTTGGGCCCATTGTTGTTGATGATAATGATAAAGGCATATCAGACTTAATGTCCAAGTTTGCAGATGATACAAAGGTTGGCAGGGTAGTTAATGACAGTAATGACAATATGCTACTGCAACAGGATCTAGAAAAGTTAGGCAGATGGGCTGAGAAATGGCAATTGAAGTTTAACATTGACAAATGCAAAGTACTGCATATGGGTAGCAGTAATCCCAGAGTAATGTACCAACTGTATGGTACTACATTCAGGGTGGTGGTGGTGGAAAACGAAAAAGACCTAGGAGTAATTGTGCAGTCAGATATAAAGTTTTCTGAGCAATGCAGACAGGCCACCAGGAGAGCTCCTGTATCCGAGAAATTGGGGCTCCTGTGGGGGGTTAGACAACCATGGCGAGCCTGTTGGATTGCATTGTGGTTGCTTCCTCAATGGATGACTTGTGATGCTGTGGTGTTATTGTGGTTCCAGGGACTGTACATGGAGACTGATTGGAGTATTTCCCTTTACTGTTAACTACTGTACTATTGGGACTGTTCAGGTTTGAGGAAAAGCTACTTCTTCATTGTGACTACAATTCCTGGTTTAAATGTCTACTTCCTGGATTGGACTTCTACTCATTTTGAATCTTCATGGTGGTCCTACAAGTGTCAACTGGATCCTTGGAGATCATTACAACCTTATGTTGGGCCTTGATAGTGTAAGATGCCTTCATGGTATTGCATTGTGATATGGACATTATATTGAGAAGGAATTGACCCTCTATGATGGAATCTCAGATAACTGTACTTCAACCTTGTTCGGTGGTGGTACAGCATTGTAAATAGGTCGTAGAGTTACTGGACACACACTTCGCCAATCATGGTTTAGGGTGCTTGATCATTTGCCAAATCTAATATTGCTTAGAACTGTTGGTTATATGCCATAGCTATGTGCTCACTGGCCTGGAAGCACCTGTCAATCAATGACTTTTCTCAAGTGATTTTACCTGATAAGCCCATCTGTCAATTAACATCTGACATTAGATTTGACTTTGCAGTATCAATTAATAAATTGTCACTGTTGGTGAGCATGCTATCAAAACTAAATGTTATCTGTTTCTCAGAGTTCTTTTTCATTTTGAATCTAAAATTCAACAAAAATTTGCAGACAGCAGTATGAACATTCTCACCAAAAGAAACATGATTACAGCTGGAAATTTATAACAATGATGCAAAGAGATGGCCTGCATAAATGATAAAAAGGCGTTTAGATTTCTTAAAAGTTGCACATTTAACCTTTTTTTTCCCTATGCGCAGGATATCATATAGGACTGTTAGTCAAAATTTTGAATTAAGTTATTGTCTGACCTTCCTGCTACTGTTGGTGGAGTTTGTGTGCATTAAGTTACTTTATACCACAAACTCTACATTCAAATAATGTCAAGATTTCTACTTAGCATTCACCTGACAGAATCTGAGCAGTAATAAGTATAAAATATATATATAGTACTGCAATGCATTTTATACCAAATATCTTACAAGCATTTTCCCATACGCCCTCACTCTGCAGTTTTTGGACATTTCTGGGAATGTCAACTCTCACAAAAAGTCCTAGTTTATTTTCTTACATTCCTAAATGATTCAAGTCTCCAGCATCTCCAATATCAAAGTATACAGTATTTGTAACACTGCATGCTGGCTGATGTTATGGCAAGATGACACTCAAGTTATTGAACATCACTCTTGCCATAACATCAACCATTTTCCAACAATATAACTTTAACTGAAAGTGTAAAGATAGGAAGAGGTGTGAGAGAGGGATGTTTGTCCCCAATTTTATTTAATATGTATGTAAAAGAAATTATTAAAGAGGTTTTTGATAAAGGAAAGGTATGACAAAGAATTGCATCGGTAAAAATGGGGGAAAATATTGTATTGAGAGTGCTAGATTGGCAGCTTATATAGCACTTGTGACAGATTCTGAGGAAGGAGTGCAGAAATTGGTTAATTGGCTACAAGAAAAATTATGATAGGCTTGCAATCAGAAGCAATATTGAGAAGACAAAGTTTATCAGAGTAGGAAGAGAAAAGAGTGAGTTAAATAATAAAATAAAAAATGGGGAGGGGGGGAGGGAGGGGGGGAGAGAGAGAGAGAGAGAGAGTATACAGTGTGCCAATTAAATAGTGAGACTGACGCTACTACAAAAAAAATAACACTAATGTCAAAGTAAGGTTATATATTTTCGAAGTAATTGCCTCCGATGTGTACACACTGTTTACATCTTTTATACAAGTTTTGAAAACACTTCTGGAACTCCTCCTCTGGTACTGCTTTCAGCTAGTCGGTTGCTGCAGCCTGAATGTCCTCTATCGTCCCGTATCGCGTTCCTTTCATGGCTGTTTTGATTTTGGGGAACAAAAAGTAATCTGCGGGAGCCAAACCCGATAAAAATGGGGGTTTTCGATGACTAGGATCAATTCTTTTGCCAAAAATTTCTTGATGTTGACAGCAGAATGTGCGGGTGCATTGTCATGCAACAACAACCAATTTTTGGAGCTGAATATTTTGTGTCTTACCTGACAAATTCGATCCCACAACTTCTTTTAACACCTCATAGAACTTTTTCGTGACTGTTGTTCCTTGAGGCACAAATTCTCGATGGATAATGCCTTTGATATTGAAGAAGACAATCAACATGGTTTTTGCTTGTGATTTTTCTAACCGCACTTTTTTCTGATGGGGAGAGGACAGCAAACACCATTCTGAACTCTGACATTTTGTCTCTAGATCATATTGAAATACCCAACACTCATCACCGGTAACAATTCTACTCAAAAATGTTGGGTCATTGTCAACACACGCCATCAAATCAATGCAACACAACTCTCTTTTCTACAAAACGGCAACAAATTTTTCTCTTACCCAGATCTTCTTTTAGAATTTCTCGTACACATTCCTTATTGCTACTGATCATTTCAGCAAGCAACCTCATTTAAATTTATCTGTCTTCAGTCACAATTTTTCTAACCTTTGTGACAATCTGTGTTCAAACAGAGATCGGTCTGCCAGGTCAGGGATCATCCTCTAAAACAGTGGTTTTCAACCTTTTTTTAATAACGGCACCCCTAAGTAATTTATTTTATTTTGCAGCACCCCTACTCAATTTTCTGCCTGTTAGATCTGATTCTTTCTCTCTGTATATATATCCGTATATATATATATATATATATATATATATTACAATAATACAAAAAAAATTACAATAATATAATGTAAATTTGTATTAAAAATTACATTTCATAATACAAATTATATATATATATATATACACAGTATATAATTTTATTCTTTATATAGAGGTACTAAGTAAACATCAATTATAGATCACCACAAAATTAAAAAGATACTGTACACCTTTTATAATGAAATAAACAAATTAAAAAATAATAATAAGTTTAAGTAACTTAAACGCAAATTACATGGCACCCCTGGAATGTTGTTGTGGCACCCCATTGAAAACCACTGCTCTAATGACACGTTCTTTACGAAAACGATCCAAACACTCTTGATCGAGACAAACATTCATCAGCATAAACTTTTTTTTAAATCGTCAAAAGTTTCCGTAGCACTTTTTCCCAATTTACAATAAAATTTGATAACTACTCTTTGCTCCATTTTCAATTTTCTGACGACATGCACAAAACTACTGTTATTCTTTCCATCATAAATTACGAACTACTGACTGGACCAGTTTCAACTTGCACTCATTGGAAAGAGCACACTCCAGCATATCTAATCATGTACTATTTTGGCCTCTTACGTTAATACTAACACAGAGCGCATGCAGTCTTGTTATTTAATTGGAGCACAATTGCTCCGGGAATATGCGGTGGTCATTCCCTGACCTTTCCGCATCCTCCGTATTTGGTGGTGACGGGCTCGAACTCTGGTCTAATCAAGAAGCTTGTGCTACGCACTGCTGCTCCTTCCCACCTGGCTACAGAGGCGTCAAACAGGAAAGCAAGTACAGGTATTTGGGAAGCCTAATGGTGGGAGGAGAAGAAGAGAAGCAGAGAAATTAGCAATGGGTAAAAGAAGCTATTTTGAAAAGCAAAAAAGAATATTATGTGGGAAGTTAAAAACTGGTTTAAGGAAAAGATCGGTATGATGTCTTGTATGGTACTTTATGGAGGCAGAGATGTGGACACAGTGGAAGACATTAGGTTAGAAAGTTTTGAGATGCAGATATGGATGGAAAATATAAGATGGGTTGATAAAGTGAGAAATGAGGAAGTTCAGAGAAGGGCGAGTTATAAGAGAGGTTTCAAAACGGTACCAAGAAACCTCAGGGATGACGAAGCTAAAGGAAGTGATAATTATTAATATCTCCAATGAATTATAGTTTTCCTGCACAGAAGACAATTATCCCATACATCTGTAATAGAAGTATTCATATACAATCCATACTAGATAGTATTCCTGTAACCAACAGACATGTAATAAGGGTTTAATAATAGCAATAATAATAATACAATACACTTTACCATAAAAAATGGAATTACAATCAAAAAGATAATTTCCACAGTGTGCCTTATTACAGAACATAGAAAATAACTATCTTTAGAAAATTTTTGTCAATAATACATGCAGTACATTTTACATAACAGTAATGCAATAAGTTAGCATTTTAAGCTGTTATAGACTGTCAACATCTTGTCAGTTTGGTCTTTTAGTGATAGCATAACAGCAAGATAGCGAGCGTAACAACCGAAAGAGCAAACTGGCTTTAGGACAGGATTCTCAACTATGGATCACCTTCACGTAATATCACAGCTAATGGAGAAAGCAAATGAATATAAAACACCATTATGCCTGGCACTTGTCAATTATGAAAAGGCATTTGACTCCATACAGCATAAGGCAATGTTTTGGGCACTGGAAAGACAAGGCATAGATACCCCATATATTATGATTTTTAAGAAAATATATGAGAGTGCTACCTCCTTTATTAGACTAGACAAAGACAGTAGCAAATTTAAAATCGAGAAAGGAGTTCAACAAGGAGACACAATATCTCCGAAGCTGTTTACTGCTGTCCTTGAGGAAGCTTTCAGAAGATTAGACTGGTCGCAGAAAGGAGTCAATGTGAACGGAGAGTACCTAAACCATTTACGATTTGCAGATGACATTGTGGTTATAAGCCATGATCCCAAAGAATTAGAGGAAAATCTTAATCAGTTATGCACAGTTAGTAAGGATTTTGGACTAAAGATGAATATGGCTAAAACAAAAGTAATGATGAACAAGTATGCCACGGAAAGGGAAATAATGATTGAAGGAGCAGTAATTGAAAATGTGGAGTCATATACTTATCTGGGACAAGTTATTAGCTGTAATAATGATAAATGGCTGGAAGTCAAGAGAAGAATAAATTTTGGATGGACAGCATTCAGGAAATATAGTCACATACTGAAGAGCAATATCCCAGTTTGTCTGAAACGTAAAATAATGAATCAGTGTATACTTCCCACCATGACTTATGGAAGTGAAACTTGGGCACTCACCAAAAGAATGGAAGAGAAGCTGAGAACTACACAGCGAAGAATGGAACGAATTATATTGGGAATCAGACTGTTAGATAAGAAGAGAAACACATGGATTAGGCAGCAAACTCAAGTAAAGGACATTCTTATCAAAACTAAAGAACTAAAATGGTCTTGGGCAGGACACATAGCTCGAAGACATGATGACAGATGGACTAATAAAATAACAGAATGGTACCCAAGAGGAGCTAGAAGAAAACCTGGAAGACAAAGGCGGAGATGGATAGATGAAATTCACGAGTTTTTGGGTAGTAAATGGATGGCCAGTGCTCAAAACAGAAGGAACTGGAAAGTTGCTGGAGAGGCCTTCATCCTGCAGTGGATTGAAAATGGCTGATGATGATGAACAGCAAGATTAATCGAAGAAGCAGAGGAGAAAATATCTGCAAAAAGTATAATCTTAAGATGCTATCAGCAATAAATATATTCTGAACTTTACATGAGTCAGGTGGAGTGTTTTCAGTGCAGATATTTAGATTAAGATAAACTGTGCAACATGCAATACAAACATTATATTATTTCAAAAAATGCCAATGTGCATTTTTTTATAATAAAATATTCTTCATGCTGTGTAGGATATTTGAAGTGACTGAAGGGTACATTTTCTATTTTTTCATTTGAAAATAAAAAAAGACAAAAATTATACTGCAAAAGGAATAAGTACAAGGGACCTGAATATTAGTGTTACAGTGTTAAAAATTTCTATACTTAATGTCTGTACTTCAATTAGTAACCCATCAAGTTTCCTGCAGTTTCAATAATGTC
This sequence comes from Mastigoproctus giganteus, assembly GCF_048544385.1. Lineage (NCBI taxonomy): Eukaryota > Metazoa > Arthropoda > Arachnida > Uropygi > Thelyphonidae > Mastigoproctus > Mastigoproctus giganteus. The sequence goes on along the minus strand of NC_143580.1, from coordinate 150,892,470 downwards.
TTTTTTAAATTATGGTTCCGGAAGGTTTATGACACTTTCCCGAAATCAACAAAGTTGTGTGAATGAGGAAAGATGGACAAAATCAGTCACCATGCAGTCATCCAATACTTGGGGGGAAAAAGGGACTAATGCCATAGGCAATTCATGAGAATCTGGTTACAACACTTAGGGAGGACGTCCCTTCCTTTTCCATAGTTAAGAAGTGGAAAACAGAATTTAAAAGAAGGGAGATCTTGGAAGATGACCTACACTGTGAAAGACCTGCAACATCTATCACTCCAGAAGTTGACAGTGTGCACGATCTGGCAATGAATAATCAACTAGTGACAGTTCAGAACACTACCAGTATATTGACAGTGAAAAAAGGTGTTAGCAGATCAAAAATGCACATTTGTCAATTCAAGTGAATATCTGCATTGTTTTCAATCAGATTCAGAAAATTTCCTTGCAAGGTTTGCAACCATGAATGAGACATAGGTCCATCGCTTTCAGCCAGAGACAAAGGAGCAGTTCAAACAGTAGAAACACAAGTCTTCTCCCCACCAAAGAAAATCAGGTCAATTCCTTCTGCTGACAAGGTATTGGCATTGATTTTTTTGGATGCTGATGGAGTGTTACAAGTGAATTACATTCAGAAAGAATGTAATTCACTTGAATGCATGCTACTGCACTCAAAGCACTCCACTAAAAGAACACATGCTACTGCACTCACGCTCCTGACCACTCAACTATGTCAGGCCTATATTTTAATACTGCTTCTTATGTTTCCCAGAAACATAACATCTTCTATATTTTAGGTTCTGGCATTTCATTTCCCTCAGAATGCATGGTTCCACTACAATCCGTTAATAAGAAGGATATTCCATCAAATATTCACAAGATGTCAAATATGATGTAGAACAATGTGGAACAATTCCAATGTCTTTTGCTACAGAAAATCAGAAAGAACTGACACATGGTGTGCATCATAATGGAGTCATGTATGTCACCTTCATAATCTTGTACGTCTTGTCACACATGTCACTGCACAAGAGAGTGCAGTGGCATATGGTTTGAGTTTACAGTGGTCCAAGACCATGTGACCACTAAATATGATAAATAATCACTGCCAAAATGATTAGCTGTAAACACCCCTGACCTATGCAGTTGTGTCAGAGTATTAAAGAGAACATCCACACTTAGCATTAGCAAAGGCACATGATGCAAGAAGGCAAGTTTATATAGCATCAGCCAAAAAAAAAAAAACCATCTAATTTCACCCATCCATTCGCTCCAAAGGTTTGTCTAGTTCTGCATTGAATCTATTTAAGATATCAACTTCTACAATGATAGATGGAAGTTTGTTCCAGCAATCAACCACACACTGGCTAAAGGCAAACTTCCGCACATCTATCCTACAACTATCTTTCCTCAATTTGAATTTATGACCTCTCAGGCGATTATTCTGAGCAAGAGGAAGAATCCCATCAGCACTGAGCATGCTCAAACCATTCAAGGCTTTATATCCCTCAATCAGATTACCTCACAGATTCCTAGTCTCAAGACACTGTAATTTGCAAAACTTAAGCCTTTCTTCGTAAGAGCAACCCTTTGTTCCATTCACTAATCTTGTTGCCCTTCTCTGCACTCACTTGAGCAGCTCTACATCCTTCCTAAAATGAGGTCTCCAGGCCCATATACAGTGGCCTGACCATTGCATTATACAAGGGGATAATCACCTCCTTATCCCTGCTAGAAAAATTCCTGTAACTCATTGACAAGACACCATGAGCTACTTTTGCAGAGACTGTCTGTACTGCTCAGAGAACTTCATATCTGCCTGCACAATTATCCCCAGGTCCTTTTCATTCTCTATCACTGTCAGTGTAGTACCACACACTTGATATGTTACTCTGGGGTTACTGCTTCCCATATGCAGTAATTTACATTTGTCAATGTTAAACTTTAATTACCATCTCTCAGCCCATCTGCTCAACTTTTCTAGATCCTGTTGCAGCAGCGTACTGTCATTAGGGACATTAACAACCCTGCCCACCTTCATATTATCTGAAAACTTGGACATTAAGCCTGACATATCATCAATAAATACAGAAAACAACAATGGACACAACACTGAACCCTGAGGGACTCCACTAATAACATCAGTCCACGAAGAGCAGTGTCCATTGATTACCACTCTGTCTTTTCCCACTTAACCATCCCTTTATCCATAGCAACAATTTTTCTCCAATGCCATACTGCTCCAATTTGTGCAGCAGTCTTCCATGCGCAACAGTATCAAAAGCCTTTCTAAGACCAAATATATTATATCAAAGATATTCCCTGCATCCAGTTCCTTTGCGACCACATCATAGTATCCAATCAAATTGGTCAGATGTGACCTCCCTTTAATAAACCCATGCTGTGTCTTAACTATTATTGCAGTCATGTCTAGATGATCCTGCAGTGCTTCTTTAACCAGTGCCTCCATTAATTTCCCTGAAGTTAAACTAACAGTCCTGTAATTACTTGTGTCGCCCTTTGATCCTCCTTTGTGAATTGGAGTCACATTTGCACATCTCCTGTCCATGGGTTCCTCCCCTGAGTCCAAGGAAGCTCTCATTATTATGGCTAAGGGTTCGCTTACTTCCTTTAATATAACTGGATAGATCCAATCCACTCCAGGTGCCTTTCTTATGTTTATCTTCAACAATTTCTCCTCCACTTTTCTCTCAGTTATTACAAAATCATCTAGCTTACTGTCAGAGTTTAATTCACCTCTGGCATTCCCCTCCCTGAATAACTCCTCATGTGTGAATATAGATACAAAATACTTATTTAGTTTGTTAGCTATCATCAACAGTTGAACCATCGATATCCAGTAGACCAATCTGATTCATCCCCTTCCTTCTACAGTTCACATAAATAAAGAACGCTTTGCTTTTTTCTTTGCATCCTTTGCAAAAGATTTCTCGTAATCTGCCTTTGCCTGCTTAACCCCCTTTGTGACTTGGTTACAGATCAGCTTATATCTATCATAGGCTTCCATGTTACCTGTTAATTTATGTGTCCCATGCATTGTTTTTCTCTGTCACATGTCTCATTAATTCATCTGACATCCATTTAGGCCTAAACCTTGAACAATATTTCTTAGTTGGTATGAAAAGCCTAGTAGGTTCCAAGATTAATTCTTTGAATGCTTCCCATTTTGAATTTGCTGTTGGTAACATCATCAGTTGGTCCAACTGTATAGAATTTAAATACTGTCTCATACCTTCGTAGTCGCCTTTACGAAAAAAAAAAATAATCCTTCCTTTACCCATGATGGTAATTACCTCGTTGAGTAAATCCCACTTCAGAACACTGTGATCGCTGACACCTAGTGGTTCCTTTATCTGCAGATTCTTAATGCATGAAGAATCACTACTGATAATCAGATCAAGAGTATTACTCCCTCTAGTTGCCTGCCGAACATGCTGATGTAGAAAACAATCATCCAATAAATCCACAAAAGCCTTGCTAGTGTATGAGTGACCAACCCACAAATTCCAGTCAATATCTGTGAAATTAAAATCCCCCATTATAAGACTCTCTGATTTACTGGCCCACTCCCTGTACAGTTTCTTATTATACTCATCAGAGTCATTAGGTCTATAGCACACTCCTACTCTCAGTTTTGATCTCCTAATGCTTATATCACACCAAACCGACTCGAAACTGCACTGTCCAGCGATGTCGACTGCCTTCACTTCCTTGGATTTTATGTGTTTTTTTAACTAATAGCATAACCCCCTCCTCCCTTCCTATCCTGTCTATCCTTCCTGTACACATTGTATTCCCCAAATTCCATTTCTGCATTCCTTATATCTGCGTAACACCACATCTCTGATATCCAAAAACATCTGCCTTTGATGTTTTGACCAACATCTCAAAGTCATCAAATTTATTTACCAAACTCCTAGCATTGGTGTACACGCAAGTATATATGCACCTCTTCCTACTCTTAGCTACCCTAACACAGCCCATGTGTTTACTGTACTACAATGACTCACAGCAGTCTCTGAAATCTCCTGCATCTTGTTTTCCAGGCTACTGCTCATTCCAATAGAAGCAGTGCAAGAATCACTTTCACCTCTGCCAGCAGCTACTGTTAATCTATTAGTCTGTGTATCCCCCCCCAAGTTAGCAGTTTTCCGACTCACCTAACACTGCCTCTATAGCATCAGTAAATATTCTTGCACCCTTTCTATTTAAGTGTATCCCATCCCTGTAGATGCAATCTCTCTTGTTAACAAGCACAGACCAGGCTGAGAAAAATTCTACCCCTTGAGCCTTGCACAATCTCTCCAAGGCCAAATTGATCAACAAAGCTCTCATCATATACTCCCTCCTATCGTGTCTGGCCAGAATCACAAACACTTTCAAATTCAACCCTAACTCGAGGCTTTTTTTTTTAACAGTGACCTGTACTTGTTAAGTAATTCTGTCGGTCTCCTACTCTTAATATCATTAGTGCCAATGTGTACAACAATATCACCTTTTGTGCCCTTAAAAGATATCTGCTCTACAACGTCATCAAGCTTTGCCCCTGGCAGACATACCCTGGTCCTGTTCCTCCTATCCTTTTTGCACTATGTTCCCCATTTCCCTGATAACAGAGTCACCGACAACTACTAGTTCCTGTGGGACAAGCACATTCTGCCTTGGGGTTACCACTGTGGTACACGATGTTCAAGTGCAAGCTCTGGCATTTATGTGAGCAGTTGAGAGCTTGATGAGCCCCTCAATTTAGATCCTTTGAGGACATCCACCTTGTCCTTCAAGCTCTCATATAGGCTGAGTTGTTGCCCGATTTCCTCATACTCCTTACATCTTGCACACACAAATACAATTCCCTTGGCAATATCATGTCCCATCTCTGATTGCTTCACAAACATCAAGCAGTACATTTTAAAAGGCTGTGATTCAGAGGACAACTGCCCCCTCAGTACTCCCCTGAGCCACAGCACTCCCATTATCTTGAGCCTTCTGTTTTGCTTCACCAACATTTAATCACAATTGAAAATACCAACAGTAGATGATATCATTATATTATATCACAAGGTGGTCCAATGCTGCCAGAACGTGTTATTTATTTTTTTATGTTACCATTTCTCTCCTTTAAAATAGCTAGCTCTTTTCATATTATTCCTTTTTGAACAGGCTTCATATATTGCAAATATATATATATATATATATATATATATATATATATATATATATATAAAAATAACATGTAATATATGCAATATGTTGATGAAAATCTATGAAACTAAAATGCAATTTACTATATTCTCAAGTTAGGCAACTATTATAGAAAGAACAGTCAGAAAATTGAACATATTTCAGGATTTAAAATATAACATAAGATAAGATAACTCACCTTCTTATACTTCTTTTGAGAGTACATAGCTTTTATTGCTTTATTCAAATCAGTAGCATACAGTTCCTAAAAATAAAAATAAAAAAAAGTTTGTGCACACATATATATGTGCAAGCACACACATACAAACACCCATACATGTACACACCCAGCTAAAAGTATGAAATCACATTCTTTTTTTTTTTTTTCAATTTTAAAAGTTTTTATTAAATAGGACCAACTTCTTTACAATTTTTATTAAAATATTTTCTATTACATATAAAAATAAAAAGAAACTTAAATAATATTTAAGAAATTTCTAAAATATTCCAGAAAGGTGTAGAAGACATGAATGTGGTGGAGCATTGCAGAAGATCCCTGAATGTGGTAAAACGTTGTAGATGATTCTAGAATATTCTAAAAAGTGGAAATATTGTTTCAATATTATAGAAGATTGAAAATGATTCTAGAGTGTTTTGCAATAATATAAATTGAGGAGTAAGAGCTGTAACTTATAAAATCGAATACCCATCTTTAAAAAAGATGTTTGGCGTAAGTCTTGTGCATTTCATGATAAACTTGGCGAGAAATAAGGAACAGAAAAAAGTGCCCTCTTTTGAATGGAATCTAGAAGTCTGAGAGAGGTTTTGCAGGCACTGCTCCAGATGCAGACACAATATTCCATGATAAGGCACATTTGTGATTTGTACAGAGTGAACAGCTGTTTGGAAGAAAAGTAATGATGACAGCAAAAGAGAAAATCCAGTGTTTTAGATGTAGAGAAAGCAATATTTGTACTGTGATTATGCCAAGAGAGATTAAGTAACCCCAATAGAGATATATGATCTTGCCTAGAAATAACAGTGTCATCAAAGCATAGGAGCTGAAGAATCCTTTTTGAGAGAGATACGACAGGACCGAATTTTAGATGGATTGAAATCAACTAAGTTATCTTTTCCCCACTGGAGAATTATCTGGAGATCAGCATTTAAGGAATTGGAAGTGGATATTTGAGAAGTTGAAGCTGTTTGAGCAGAGCCAGATTTCTCACACTAAAAGGGGCAATGCAATGGGCTATCGTTTGTTTGTTATTTGGTTTTTAGGAGCATTAGCAGCTAAGGCCATATTGCTCCGGGGATATGCGGTGGTCATTCCCTGACCTTTCCGCATCCTCTGTATTTGGTGGGTACGGGCTCAAACCCCGGTCTAATCAAGAAGTGTGTGTGCTACGCAATGCTGCTCCTGCCCACATGGCTACGGAGGCACTGGGCTATCATCAGCAAAACTATGGATATGATTTCTGGTCAATGGAAGAAAGTCATTAATATACAAGAGCAAAAGAGTGGGAGAAAGAACCAAATCTTAGAAAAGACCTGCATTAGTGCAAAAGTTAGAAGACAGAGAACTGGCTATCAACACCCACAGTAAGCATTCAAAGAGAAAACTGAATACTCAATAACAAAAAAAAAAAAAACAGTTGGCAAACCATAAGATGGAAGCTTATTTAGAAGACCTTTATGCCAAACGTGATCAAAAGATTTTGAAAAGTCAAGAGCAAACTTTTCCACTGAATTTGTCCACAGATGGATAACATATGCCAAAATATTACCAGTGGATTGATACTGATGGAATCCATACTGCCAATCAGTGATCAGATGGAAGGTTTCTAGATAGTTCAATAGTTGGCAGTTAATTGATTTCTCCATTACTTTAGAAAGAGTAAAAGTAAGTGCAATGAGGCAATAATTGGATGGGATGGATTTGTCACCCTTTTTAGGAACTGGCTAGATGTGAGCAAATTTCCAAACAGAAGGGGAAAATACCTTTGAAATAAGAATGTGAAAAAAAGGTGATACAGAACAGGAATAAGCTCAAGAGGACAGGAATAAGCTCAGGTTTTGAGACCATGTGAAGAAATGCCATCAGGACCTCAAACTTTCTTAGCATCAAGATTGTTCAAAATCCTTCTAACATCCTTTTGATGAAAGACAATTGAGGCATTGAATGGAGTGTACTAGGAATAATAGAAGGTGGTTTACCAAGATCATCAATACATGAGTTAGAAAAAAAGTAGGTTGCTAGCAAGTCAGCTTTATCTTTGGCTGAAGTGACAAATAGAACCATCTGGTTTTGACAGAGGTGGGAATAGAAATGGGCAAAAGTTGCAGCCAATAGCTTTGGCAAGAGATCAGAATGCTCGACTACCATTTGGACAAGAAGCAAGTTTTCTACTCTTAGCCTGTTCAAAATCAAGTATGGAGTGATTAATAACTGCTTTAGAATTGTTGTGCACTTTGGTGTGGGCAGAAAATGAACCTGGAGATTTGGATACAAGCCAATTGCAATAGGCAACATTCTTATTTTGAACAGCTTTAGCACATTTTTTTTGAAAAACCAAGGTTTAGAATTTAAGCTGGAGTGTCGAATAAATGATTTCACCCAAGAATAATTTTACTGACACAATCTGAGCACATGTTGCTATCAGATTTGAAACGGTAATCTGACCAAGGAAAAGAAGAGAAATCTCGCAGATCATCCCATTTTGCATTCTTGTAATGCCAAACAACACAAAGTTGAGAATGGCCGTGAGAGAAGGCTCCATTGGAGAAGAGACCACCACAAAGTTGTAATCTGAGGTACCTAGAGGACCACTCACTTTAACCATGTAGAAGGGTTGTTTGTGAGAAAAAGATCAAGCATGTTGGCTGTGTGGTTACAATCGTCTGGTATTCTGGTAGGTAAATGAACAATCTGTACAAAGTCATTAGTAATTGCAAAAGTCTCAGCATCTTAACCAGCTGGGGTCCTTGTAAGTAGAAAACAGAAGCCAGCTGGAGTTGTGAACATTAAAATCGCCAAGGAAAATTAGCTCACTATTAGGTTGTTGTTGTTTGGTTTTAGGGGGGGCTTAGAGGGGAACAGGTATCCTGTGTGTTATCAGACACTCAGCCTAAAACACTGATGGATCCAATATCTCTCTATTACAGAAGATTTAGGAGAAGTCCGGTTGGCCTGCCTCCCTAAAATCCACTCATGCACACCTTCTCGATGGTAAGCCCTGTTACGTCACTTAGGTGGCAACGAACGTGTAGAGTGGTTCTCTTCAAGACACCTGGTCAGCGTGAAGAGGAAAAGACCAAACCCTCCAGCAATGAGAGCACAACAATACAAATGGCCCTCAGTCCCCAGCAGCTTTCACTCTCCCTCTTACGGCAGCGAGAGGATCAGAGTGGAAGCAGAGGGTGCTAAGAATCTCTGGGTACGACCAGGCTACCATGCACGGAAATTGAACGTGGCCTGTTATAACGTACGATCACTCATCGGTGAAGACAGGATATTAGAGCTGGAAAAGGAATTAGAAAATGTGAATTGGAATATCATCGGTTTGGCTGAAACAAGAAGAAGGAATGAATCACTTATAAGTTTATCAAGTGGAAATCTGCTGTACACCAATGGAAACAGTGAAAGGAGAGAAGGTGGAGTTGGGTTTCTGGTCCATAAAGATTTTAAAAACAACATTTTGGAATTCAAAAGTACATCACCAAGGGTGTCAAGACTAATACTCAAGATTTCTAAGAGGTACAAGCTAAAGATTATAATGATTTATGCACCAACATCGAGCCACGATGATGAAGAGGTTGAAGAAATGTACACTGAAATTGAGAGTCTTCTAGATGAGCAGAAAACCCACTACACTATTATTATGGGGGACTTCAATGCTAAGGTTGGCAAAAGGCAAAACAGCGCAGAAAGAGGAACTATAGGAAATTTTGGAATTGGTGAAAGAAATAAAAGAGGTGAAAGACTTGTGGAATTTGAAGAATCTCAAGGAATGTCAGTAATGAACACTTTTTTCAAGAAAAGGGTGAACAGAAAGTCGACATGGAAGAGCCCAAATGGGTTAACAACTAATGAAATTGACTTCATCCTCACTAACAGAAGATATATTGTGAATGATGTTACCATCCTGAATAAGGTAAATGTTGGAAGTGATCACAGAATGGTAAGATGTACACTTGATATAGATGTAGGAAAGGAAAGGAAAAAACTGACTCGAGTAAATAATACAAAGGTCTTTGAAATAACAGAGAAGGAGAAAAAGCAGTATGTACTGGAACTTAAGAACAAGTTTGAGCTTCTGCAGACTGCTCAGGACCAAGATATCGACGAGGAATATCACAACTTTCTGAAAGTGATAAAGCCCAAGAAACCTATAGGGAAACAGAAATCCAAAGAAGAAAAAATTAGTCAAGAAACACTTGTCATGATGAACCAAAGACGACAAATGAAGAGCAAGAAAAACACTGACAGGGAGAAAATTGAGTATACTGAGTTATGCAAAGCCATTAGAAAGAGACTCAGAGAGGACATAAGAAGATTTAACACAAGAAAAGTAGAACAAGCATTAAGGGAAAACAAAGGATTTAAATCAGCAGCCATGAGCAGTAATACAGAAAGACAAATGATACTGAAACTGAAGAATAGCGATGGTGTACTTATAAACAGCAGAGAAGGCATAATTCAAATAGCAGAAGACTACTATAGAGAATTACACAAGGAGCGAGGGAATGATACCAGCAGTGGGGAAGATGGATTGCAAGGTAGCAACACATACGACATACCTGATATTCTTCCTGATGAGATAGAACATGCATTGAAGAAAATGAAGAATCGGAAAGCCCCGGGAGAAGATGAAGTTACTGTAGAGTTGTTAAAATTGGGAGGAAGAGACATAACACAAAAACTGGCAAGGCTCTTCACAAAGTGCATTAGAAAAGGTGTGATGCCTAAGCAGTGGAATAATGCAATCATAGTTTTGCTGCATAAGAAAGGAGATAAATCAGAAATTGGAAATTATAGACCAATTAGCTTGTTATCCCATATCTACAAGTTGTTCACAAGGGTCATTACTAACAGATTAGAAAGAATACTTGATGAGAATCAACCGAAAGAGCAAGCTGGCTTTAGGACAGGATTCTCAACTATGGATCACCTTCACGTAATATCACAGCTAATGGAGAAAGCAAATGAATATAAAACACCACTATGCCTGGCATTTGTGGATTATGAAAAGGCATTCGACTCCATACAGCATAAGGCAATGTTTCGGGCACTGGAAAGACAAGGCATAGATACTCCATATATTATGATTTTGAAGAAAATATATGAGAGTGCTACATCCTTTATTAGACTAGACAAAGACAGTAGCAAATTTAAAATCGAGAAAGGAGTTCGACAAGGAGACACAATATCTCCGAAGCTGTTTACTGCTGCCCTTGAGGAAGCTTTCAGAAGATTAGACTGGTCGCAGAAAGGAGTCAATGTGAACGGAGAGTACCTAAACCATTTACGATTTGCAGATGACATTGTGGTCATAAGCCACGATCCCAAAGAATTAGAGGAAAATCTTAATCAGTTATGCACAGTTAATAAGGATTTTGGACTAAAGATGAATATGGCTAAAACAAAAGTAATGATGAACAAGTATGCCACGGAAAAGGAAATAATGATTGAAGGAGCAGTAATTGAAAAGGTGGAGTCATATACTTATCTGGGACAAGTTATTAGCTGTAATAATGATAAATGGCTGGAAGTCAAGAGAAGAATACATTTTGGATGGATAGCATTCAGGAAATATAGTCACATACTGAAGAGCAATATCCCAGTTTGTCTGAAACGTAAAATAATGAATCAATGTATACTCCCCACCATGACTTATGGAAGTGAAACTTGGGCACTCACCAAAAGAATGGAAGAGAAGCTGAGAACTACACAGCGAAGAATGGAACGAATCATATTGGGAATCAGACTGTTAGATAAGAAGAGAAACACATGGATTAGGCAGCAAACTCAAGTAAAGGACATTCTTATCAAAACTAAAGAACTAAAATGGTCTTGGGCAGGACACATAGCTCGAAGACATGATGACAGATGGACTAAGAAAATAACAGAATGGTACCCAAGAGGAGCTAGAAGAAAACCTGGAAGACAAAGGCGGAGATGGATAGATGAAATTCATGAGTTTGAGTAGTAAATGGATGGCCAGTGCTCAAAACAGAAGGAACTGGAAAGTTGCTGGAGAGGCCTTCATCCTGCAGTGGATTGAAAATGGCTGATGATGATGATGGTTTTTAGGAGCATTAGCAACTAAGGCCATATTGCTCCGGGATATGCAGTGGTCATTCCCTGACCTTTCCGCATCCTCCGTATTTGGTGGTGACGGGCTTGAACCCCAGTCTAATCAAGAATCATGTGCTACGCACTGCTGCTCCTTCCCACCTGGCTACGGAGGCACCTTCACTATTAGGAAAGTTGGACTGGAGAAAGTCAAGTTTCAATGAGCGATTAGTAGAGTTGGAAAAATGATAGAGGCAACAGATGAATTTGATAGAATGTGATAGAGAGATCTTAAGCCAAAGAAGATCAAAAAGAGAAGATTCCAAATTACACATGCACAAGTGCCACCTGTGAAGCAAAAGGAATCATACAACAAATAATTTTGACAAATGAGATGAGCAGTGGTTGAATCAATCAACAATTGGGATTTATCAGAAAGAGTACATGGGGTTTGACAGAATGTAAGTGGCGCCTCCGTAGGCAGGTGGGAAGGAGCAGCAGTGCGTAGCACACGCTTCTTGATTAGACCAGGGTTCGAGTCCGTGGACCACCAAATACGGAGGATGCGGAAAGGTGAGGGAATGACCACCGCATATCCCACAGCAATATGGCCTTAGTTGCTAATGCTCCTAAATAACAAACAACAACAAACAGACTGTAAGTGGAAATGGACCTCACTGAGATTGGAACTGAAACCACATATATTTGTGAAATGAATGAGGACATGTTTGGGAAGTTTAGATCTTTACACAGATAAGTGCGTTCTATTAGTTTGACATTTCATGATGTATTTAGCAGTATGAAAAGGTGAGGGGAACATACTGTATGAAGTAATGAAATTCTTGGATATGGCATACACATGGCAAGAATATACCCAGCTCCTAGAGGCATAACGTGGCCTCGACAATGGTCTCTGCATATACACTACTCGGACTCTCTCCATTCACTATCTGACAAAGTAGACACAGCAAGATTATACACTAGCTGATCCAGAAGCCTCCCAGAGAATTACCAATAGGTTTGGTCCAGTGGACCATCTAGCAGTCAGCCTTTTAACACCATTTTAGAGCTGTCCCTCAAAATATAAGGATGATTAGTTGTCACCAGGATGTCCATCATAACCTCAAAAACATGTCATCCTGCATGATGGATGAGACGGGGTTGGCGGAATTTTGCTCTGGAGACTAAACATGGGTTCCACCACTTCAAGCCTCCAATAAGCAAAGTGGTGGTATTGCATGAGTTATGAGAGTCATTTGCCACCTAGTGGCACTAGTAAAATACATAAAACTCAAATATCTGAAAGTCATCCTCAAATTATGTATTGTACTAGCATGATCAATATAATCATGTTTAATCCTTTAATGCAAATATATTAGGTAGTGCTAATGGTGTAGCTGTGATGACTGCTTTTATAAGTGCTCTTGCTAAATAGTTTATAAATATGGATTTTATTTTAAATTCTTTTATAAAACTCAAGTATAGTGTGAGTTCATCAAGTTTGACTATTTATAATCAAGGAAAGGTAATGTTTATGCAAAATTTATGATAAGTCTGTTTTGGCAGTTAGAGCATTCTTTGTTCTAACTGTCAATTCCAGCTGCCTATGTTTTAGCATAGTGCTGGTATTTGAAAGTTTGAAGAGCTGCTTTTTAAATTCTACAAGTTACGGATGCGGAGGGCTTTAATTAGGTGGAGGAGTTTGTCACACTGATTAGTTGTATCTAATTTTGGGACAAAACATCACCTTATCAGAAAAGATATAGATTTTTAAAGACTTTTGAGTTTTAATTAGTAAAGGCCTATACAGCCATATAATAGCACCACTGCTGGAGAAAGACATGGTGACCTACTCCAGTATTTTTCACCAGAAAACTTTATGAATGAGCTCAAGAATAAATCGATAATGCTAGGAAAGGTCAGTGGAACTAGGAGAAGAGGTCAGCAAAGAACACGCTGGCTCGACACCATCAAGAGCGACACTGGCATGGGCATGAAGTACTTGAAAGAAGCTGTTGAAGACCGAACAGCATGGAGGCAGCTTGCCCATAAAGTCTCCAAAAGTCAGCTGCGACTGAAAGGATGAAAACAACATATATATACATACACTCAGTGATCACTTATGTGGGTGATCACAACCTATATACCATGTTGGGCCACCATTCCCACAGATAACAGTTGCTATTCACCTAAGCATCGACTCCATTAGACGTTTGAAGACACCAATAAGGATCTGCAGCCATACTGTCTGCAAGGCTTTCCACAGTGTCAGAATAGATAATGGTTGCATATTCACTGTGTCCATTGATCTAAGATTAATTTTCTTAGATACTTTTCAATTACCTGTACATAATTTGAGTTAACATAGATAATAACAATAAGGAAATTATTTTTACTTACAAAAGGTACAGAATAAACACCAACAATACCATAGTATTCTATAAATTATGTACATTATCTTCAAATGCCTAGTGAAATTGAATAGGGAGGTGTGTGTGTGTGTGTGTGAATCATCAGAAAAATGCTCACAGAATCAGGGAAAGCAATTAGTCCAGGTGCTCCGTGATCAGCAAAGTAAACAAAGACATGATCATTAGGTCCACTAAATAAAAGTAAGGTAAATTTAAAAAACTGGCAAATATAAAATAATAAACCTGTATGGTTTAAAATTATTAGATAAGAAATAATTCAGGTAACAATTACAATTTATAATTAAGGTAAGACCTGTTTATTTTATGACATTTTACCTGATTGTATTCTTTACCATTAAAAATGCAAAGTTATGCACATTCCTTAAGGTATTGGTTTATCCCAATTTATTTCCTTCACATTTTTAGAATTGTTTTTAAGAACCTTAATATTATTCTTTACAGTTTTATGGTCTGAAGGCTGGTGTCATAAAATAAACAGGTTTAACCTTAATTATAAATTCATCAATTTTGACACAAGAGGTTTTTAACTATCACAAATCTCAAATGATAACAAGGCAATTGCTACAAGAAACTTATAATCTACTTTAAAGACTTTCATATTACATTTTAGTAAACATTTATTGTATTTCATTGATCTGCTTACTTCAAGCACGAATGGAGTAGCTTCTATACCTATTCCTGAGACATATATAGTGAGTATGGTTCATTGTCTGATTACTTTGGCAATATAACACACACACACACACACACACACACCTCTTTATCCATTTACTTATAAGAGAATATTCCAGACTTATAACAACCTACAACCCCTATAATGCCAGACCTATATCTTCCATTTCCTACAAGAAAATTCAGAAACCTAAATAGCTAGCCCTATCCTTGAGGAAGAACCATCATAATACAGAGAGGTTTCTTGAGGAAACAATGTGTGGCATGTCACTTGGTTAGCTCCAGCAATAGTGCAAACTTCGAACAATGGCACTTGATTGTTTCATGAAACACTACACTGTCAAGCAAACACAATGCCTTCTTTTAGCCATAAATTGAAAATAAATACTTTATCCCATTATCTATTTATTTATTTATCTAACCTAACTGGAAGTAAGTTTTATTAAGATGTTAGATTAAAACTGAACTGCAATCAAGAGCACTTGATTTGATTATTTTATGGACCACTTCCAATGAGCATACAACTTCACTGGCAAGTAGTTTGCCAATGAAGTTTTCAGAGACTCTTTATTAGCAAAAGGTCTACTTTACTAATATAGAAGAGCCTATGAAAACTTCGACAAACTGCTTCCCCCTTCATGCTCATTGATAATATTTCATAAAACAATCAAGTGGCACTAAATGCAATTTGCCATTTGGTCCCTCAATGGAGGCTTCTCTTCTGTTATTTACAGTACACTGAGAGAGAGGGGGGGGGTGTATGTGTGTGTTGGGATTTATGACAGATTAAAAATCTCTATGCAGCGTGGACAGGCAGTAAGGCAGCCCCATGGTATACTATCAATGATTTATCAAATATTTGCTTGTATATCAAGGATCAAACAACATTAACTACAAAATCATTTTGTAATAAATGTTTTTGTAATTAACTAAGAAAAAGTCATTTGATATTTTCTTGGATTACCAAAAACGTGCTTATAGACTAAGCTAACTTGTAAAGTACTAGAGAGCTACAGTTGTGTGACATGATATGCATTATTATTTGTAAGTAAAACTAAAGTTGTTTTAAAACAAAAATGCAATTTTGTAGTTAATGTTGTTTTACACTAAACAATCGATATGTAGTATTACTATTACACCAAAAAAATAATAATAAACCAGCTATTTGATTCTCTCAAAATGTAGGTATCTATCCAGCTGAGATTTGAATTTCCCCAATCTGTCAGCCTCAACTACCTACAGTGGCAACTTATAAAAATTAACAATTGCTGGCTAAAAGAAAACTTCCTGCAATCCAGTCTAAACCCCCTCATCCCTGCAATTTGAACTTATGGCACTTAGTTATGGAATCATTTATAACAGTGAAATTATCCTCGTTCATTTTAATTTCTACCCTCACAGCCTTAGACACCTCATTCAAATCTTATCTAAAGTATCCAGTTTCCAAGCTCAGCAGCACACATATTCAAAATCTTTCCTCACATGGGCACCTTTTTTCTGATCTCACCAGGCATTCCCCATTTGCACTGTCCTTCAAGAAGCTCAATGTCTTTTTTTAGGTGCAATTTCCATACACGGACAGTATTCCAAATGCAGTCTTATAATTGCCTTATACAAAGATATTATGACCACCCTATCTCTACAGCCAAATGGCCAATAAATCGATAGGTCACCATAGGCCTTCCTTTGCCTGTCCACACTTCTCGGAAAACTTCATGATTGACAATATTATAAATTTCAAATCTCTCACTTTCTTCCTCTACCATTTTTAGTCCAACTTCACCAAATGTGTGAAGTTGGACTAAAAGGAGTCAAGGCCAATGGTTTTGAAAAATTCAAAAATCTGCTGAATTAGCACCTACTGGAAAAGAGGAAAAAGCAGCACTCTCTCTCTCTCTCTCTCTCTCTCCCCCATTTTATGATGCAGCAAAAGTTTCAGCTTCTTTGCACTTATGGCTAATACTAATAAAGTTTTTTGATATGACACTATATATGCAGATATAGTGAAATCTGTTTTAATATGTTTACTGGAGCAAATTCTTAATGGTAGCACTTTTTCAAAACAGTGATTATCTTTAAGCTATTTCTTTAAACGTTCAGGTCATTTGACCAATCTACACTGCTTGCACAGACGTGCACATACATTGATGATTTAAATAGTCCACAGAATGGACTATTGTATTGATAAGACAATTCTGAAATTTTATCTATAAGCATTATCAATTCGATAAATGCATCCTTGTGTAACTATATACATTTTTTTTTCTCCCCCCCAGGAATTTTGTAAGCTACATCTGCTAAAAGTATAAAGGGAGAAATCTGAACTCTGGGCTATTATTGAGTATTTCTGTTTAAAGGAATTGCATGGTGGTGGTGTCCTTTTCCACCAGAGTATTGCACCAACATACAAATCCACAACTGTGATATCTGTCACCCAGACATTCGAAAACCTTGTTCACGTAGCTCCATGTATATTTTCCTCTTTCTGAATGAAAAGATAACTGGTGGCACAGGAGACCAAATGACAGCAACTATCTTGTGAGTATAAAAGGACCTAAACAGTTCGATAAAACCTTTTCAAGGCTGCATGCATTTTTTCATAGCCATTCAATACACTTTTTATTCCACCCTTATAAATATCACATCTCAAAAATAAATAATAACTAAAATGTTCAGAAAATTTTTTTTTTCATTTTAATAAGAAATTTGTAATGTTTACAAATATATAAGATAGTATAACAAGGAATGAGATATGAGGAATTTTTAGGGATGAGAATGAGACTATAATCAAATTACATTGAGCTAAATGATTTTGTGATAACTGAGAAGAAAGTGGAAGAGAAATTGTAGCTAAACATAAAAAAGGCACCTGGAGTGGATGAGATCTATTCAGTTATATTAAAGGAAGCAGAGAAAAAGGTAAGCAAACCTTTAGCCATGATTATGAGAGCATTCCTGGATTCAAGGGAGGTCACTATGGACATGAGATGTGCAAATAGATCCCTAATTCATAAAAGGGGGAAATCAAAGGGTGAAGTGAGTAATTACCTCTAAGCTTGATTTCTGTTCCAGGAAAAATAATGGAGTCACTGATTAAAGAAGTAATATACAGGACTAGTTATGCAAGAATGCAGTTATATGGCAGTCATAGCATGGATTTGTTAAGGGATGGACTTGTCTGACCAATATCACTGGATACTTGATGCAGTAACTTAGAAATTGGATGCAAAAAAATAATTTTGACATCACACACTTAGATTTCTAAAAAGCTTTTGATACTCTTGCACATAAAAGACTCTTGTACAAATTGGAGCAGTGCAGCATTAGAGTCACATTACTGCTATGGATAAAAGGGGTGGCTGAGTGAGAAAACACACAAAGTAGTTATCAAATAGCACTGCTGTTCTAGGATTAATATTATTACTGGAGTCTCCCAGGGTTCAATGCTGGCCTATTGTAGCTTTCTATACTTCATCAGTATCATTAATAAATGATACTGATGAAGGCATATAAAGCTTAATGTCTAAGGCAAGTAGTTTGGAGATGACAGGGAGGTTAGCAGGGTGGTTAATTACAGTAATTGACCACCCTGCTAATTTTTGCAGTGTAAGCTACTGCAAAAAAACAAGAAAAATTAGGCAAATGGGCTGAGAAGTGGAGACTGAAGTTTAACATTGACAAATGCAAGGTACTGCATATGGATAGCAGTAATCACAGAATAACATGTCCACTATGCTGAGTGTGGCATCAAACTCAGGATAGTGGATATGTTATTTAGTGGATATTTAGAGTAGTGGAGAATGAAAAAGACCTGGGAATAATTATGCAATCTGACATGAATCTCTCCGAACAGTGTAGATAGGCCGCTAGACATGGGGTTTTGTCAGAAATTTTGCCAATAGGAATAAGGAAGTGCTTATCGTGTTGTATAAGACAATGTTTCAGCCACATCTTGAATACTACATACAGGCCTGAAAGCCTCACTTTAGAATATGGATCTGTGGGAATGGGTGCAGAGGAGGCCAACAAGATTAGTGAAGAGAACAAAAGAGTACTCTTTTTGAGGTGTTGAAGACTTACAATGGATTGAGTATGTTAAATGTTAATGACATCATTCCTCTTGCTCAGATCAAACACACACACGAGTGGACATAAATTTAAATTGAGGAAGGATGGTTGCAGAACAGAACAGAAATTTGCTTTCAGCAAGCAGGTAACAGAATGTTGGAACAAACTTCTACCTGGTGATATGGAAGCAGGTAGTTTGAATAAATTTAAGAAACTAAACAAATTTGGGAAGTGTTTTTTATTTTTTATTCTTTTTGTTATTTTTGGCTGAAGCTATATAAGCTTGCATTCTTGCATCATTTGCTGCTACTTATTAGTTGTGGCAAATGATAAAAGTCCTGATATTAATAATGCTGTAATATATATAACCACCAAAATTCAAGGTTGACTACATTTAATATTTTTTTCATCTGCATTTATCTATGAATTTTGGAAATTTCTACATGCAGAGTTGTGTTATCACTAACTAATCTGTTGCAATCTGCATTATGCCTTATCATAATGTCACCTGTCAAGTCTGCACATTTTTTGCATTTTTTATTTATAGGTTCAGTGTTCATTTACTTTCACTGTTTTTCTTCTTCCTCAGATATTGAGCATTACCGTTCCACATAATTGCTGTAATATAATTTCGTAACAAAGTACAATACTTGAAATTCATACACCTTTATGTGGATTTTGTAATTAAGAAATAATAATGATAAATAAATAAATTAAAAAAACAATTCAATTTCGTTAGTAGAAATAAATAAACATATCACTGCCTTTGGAATACATAGTTTCTCTTTGTCAGTCATCTTTTGCAATGCATAGTCTGTCTAATTTTTTAAATGTTAATTCCGGATTCTAAGGGCTGGTTGAGATCAATAGTATATGTGGACACTGGTCTACACATGCTGCTTATGGCAGCATACAAATAAGCTCATATGCTGCCACAAAAAGTACAGCCCACCATCAACTTCATTAATGAGAACTAACAACTTATAAATGAATATTCATTTATTTTATCACAATGATATGTCCATAAGAGTTTACATATCTGTATACCTGATTAGTGGTTGCAATTATGCAAACATGCAAAAAAGCATTATAAAATTCTCTACCATGCTTAAGGGATTACTGCTACTAAGGTGTGCTGGCAATCCTTTAACTTTATAAATGCCTGGATGTCATATAACTTTATTCATGACATCCAGGCATTTTCTGTATTACAGTCAATAGAATGTATTTGTTATTCTGGTTTATTAGTTTGATATAGGAAATTTACCAGTATCATGATCAGGTAATGCAGATGCCATCAGAGTGTTCGATCATCATATTGTTCGACTTTCAACCCATCTCATCAATATACACAACAAATTATGAATATTGCTGTATAAGACAAATATATTATGCCACTTTTGTATTGATTTGCTATATGATTTTTATTACAGAGTACATAGGGATTTGCCTGAATGTTAGTATATTCTATATTATAGGTTTTAAGAATCCTGGTGGGGTAATACAAAATGCAAATGATAGACAGATATGATTTGGAAGTCACCTGCAGAACTGGGAAGGCATTACTTATCCTGTTCATTAAGTGAGAGATAACATCAATTGAATTTCTCTAAACCACATTTCTTGATCCCTACTTTACCACCACTAGTGTTTATAATGCATAATGGCCTTGGTCACAATTGTGACAATATTTCTCTATTAGATGTCACTACACATAACAGATTTTAATACAGCTAATATGCTATCAATGATATTCCCCAGTAACATAATCCAAGCTGTAACTAGAATCAGACCAAGTTTCTCCTAGGAGACGTGTTTGCATTCTTATCACAGTGGGAGACAGCCACTATCATCATGTGCGTGTGTGTGTGTTGATTTACACACTGTTTGAAAGGTGCTTTGCATCTTCTTTCTGTTGTGTGTGTGTGTGTGTGTGTGTGTACGCATGAGTGAGTCAGAGAGAGAGAGAGAGAGAGAATACTGAAATTACCTTTTGATAACTTTGCCAGTGCCAATGTTCTGCATTACAGATGAATTTCCTTGAAGGATGTTCAAGAAGTTCTCTGGAGTCACATCCTGAAAAATATAGTTTTAATTTGCTGATAAAACAGTAGGAAATATATACACAGCCAGTAAAGAAAATATCAAAAAACATATATTTCAAATTATAATATTGCATTAGATGCAATAGAGCGACTGCAGAATAATTATGCTATCCTAAAAAAAAAAGAACTCTGGTGATATTTGAAGTAAAGCAGAAAATGCAACACATCAGTAATGTGCTAAATATATACTCTGTGACATGGAAATTGTCCTAACTAGTGGATGGATTTGCATCCAAATCAGCAAATGTATGCAAGACAGTAATAAATACAAATGATTATATTTTCAACACAAGCATGTGGTATATATGGACAAGTCCGTGTAATCACACTGATGGGCTGTGCAAAATTAGATGGTGTAGTTGCTTTACGACACACATGTGAACTCCAATGCAAAATAGTTGGACATTGTTGGAACCATTGGTCTCAAGAAGGTACTCAATCATCACATATGATCAAGCACTATCAAGGCAGACAACAAAGGATTACTGAATTCATTATTTAATAAACTGTAACTTCTGTCATGGGAGGAGCCTATCATGACCAGGACCACTGACATGATACCTGTAAAAAATGGCCTATATTTGCAAGATAGGCTGTAGGCCACCATCAGGCTTTGCAGGATGGGTGTTAAGTCACTAATGGGATACAGCATGGAATCATTTTGATTACTGCCATTTGTAGCAACTGAAAATAGGCCTTTTTCAGAATCATCATTACCTCTTCTTTTCCTATCCATGCAATTTCACTAACAATGCCTGTTGTTTTGCCTGTTGTTCAGAAATATGTTCAGCAAAAACTCAGAAGATTATGTTCTACGACAAAAGATCCAAATAACCATTCAGGGCATATGACATTGTTATCACCACGAAATGCACTATCTATATTTGTATTTCTTTCTATGCACTGCATGCTGTCATTAAACTTATTTGTTTGCAAATGTCTGATTAAACTGTATTTCCTACTGCCTGAAATTGAAATATCACATCTATGTATGGTACAAGGCAAACTGTTACCATTTTCAGATTTTTTACAATACCTAGAAAATCTTGCATACGTGTCTTCAGAAATTGTCATATATTTCTTTGGCATTTTACTGAAAGATAATGTTAATTAGCTTCTCATTACACAAATACTAACAAGAACAATGCTATTATCCTGTGTTTCTATTTTGCAATGTAGACTACTACAGTACACTTGATGGCCAATTCACTTAACAAAAATAAGCAAATTTTTGCAAAATTTAAAAAAAAATCCAATTTTAATGTAGCTTTATTATTTTTTTGTGAATAGAAAAAGACCAAGAAAAATCTGAGTTTTTGCAAAAAGACACTGAAACTCTTTTTTGCCAGCTATATTACAATTGTGAGACAGAAAAATGTCAAATCAAGTGAAAAAAAGATGAATTCTCCATCATATATCCAGAGTCAGCAGCTATGGTGTTTTCACTATATACTAACATTTTACTATATTCCATTAGATTATTTTGTAGCAGTAAGATGAAAATTAAATTATGTTATACCCATCTGATTACACTAGCCAACAAAAAGTATTTTTGTCATACCTCAGCAATGAAAATATGTAATTTTGGAGGAAATAAACATGCTGATTCCAAAAATCACCATAAAAAGTCTATCATGTGTACATCAAAAGATCTACCAACTTTTAATGTTAAAATAAAGGTATATATACATCTAAATTCATTTAGATGTATATATCCCTTTATTTTAACATTAAACATCTTTCAGGAGTTTCCTAATTCAAGTTTGTTGTTGTATTTGGTTTTTAGGAGCATTAGCAACTAAGGCCATATTGCTCCGGTGCGGTGGTCATTCCCTGACCTTTCCGCATACTCCGTATTTGGTGGTGAAGGGCTCGAACCCCGGTCTAATCAAGAAGCGTGTGCTACGCACTGGTGCTCCTTCCCACCTGGCTACGGAAGAGCCTTTCAAGTTTGTAAAACAAATGTAAAAAAATATTATACGTTCTCTAAAACTCATTTAACTTCAGAAAAAATATCATAAATCATAGTGAAGTAGTTATATTTCAATAATATACAATCAGCATACCTGTAATTGTCCTTAAAAATGTTTGCTACTAAGAGATTTTCTCTTGTAAACCAGCAGTAATCCCCCATCATCACAAGATCCCAGTGATCTTGGTACCACTTTTCCATCACGGAAATATGAAACCGCTCCCCTTGTTCATCACTCACATCTCCCAGATTTTAGGAGAAAAATTCAAGATGGGAATGGAGAAAATTAATTTTCAATGATATTCAACAGCCTATGTTTTTATAGCACTCTAGTAAATTAGACACCAACATTTCATAATTTTCTTCACCTTAGCCTTTTCTTCTTTCCTATTATCCAAAAAAACCATGTGTACTACTGCTTTAAATGATCGCCAAACTGCCAATTCAATCTCCTTTAACTAGGCTTCAAACACATCGTATTTCAGGAGTTTCCTAATTGGGAGTCCTATGAAAATTCCTTCCTTAAGTTTGGCATATGTTAAATTAGGAAACACTTCTCGAGTATGCAAATCCATTACCTTCTTTATCTAGTCCCTTCACGAAATTTTTCATCAATCCAAGTTTGATGTGCAGGGGTGGAAGAAGAACCTTGTTTGATTGCACTAAAGTAATATATTTTACATTACATTGTCCTGGTATGAACTCGGCCCACTAGTCCCAATGTTGCACAACAATGTTCTTCTGTTGCACGGCTGTCCCACAAACACAAAAAACAACATTTTGTGAAACCCCCCATGCAAATCAATAACCTTAAGATCACTGCATATGTTCCAATCATAATCCTGGTATTTTATAGCATGTAGAACCTTAGACCATGCGTTCTTGACTTTCTTTAAGTTCAACTGAATGAATCACAGGAAATGATGGATATTCGTTGCCATTATGAAGCAAACTGTTTTTAAATTTCATTTTGAGGCATCTATGAATAAATGCCATTCATCTAACTTATGCAAGACACCCAGTTCTTTCAGAAGTCCAATAATTCCTTTGCAAAAACACACACTGTCCTCCGTAGCAAAATATTTCAAAAACTTTCCTACTGCAAGGGTTATGGGCCGCACCCTCCTACTCTCAAGGGGCTGTTTATGTTTGGAGGATAGATTTACAACCCTGAGAACATGTCATGATCAGTTAATATTTTGAAAACCTTGGAACAGCCTACAAAAATCCTCACCAAAAACACGGTGTGCTCTCTTCAAATTGTAAATTGTTGCATCCGAATTTGAACCTAAGAATCATAGGTAGAAGTCTGATTATTCTGATTCGAGGCCAGAATTGATTGCTAAAATTAAGAGAATTAGCTTATATCTTTAAAATAAATCAGTATGTCATACATTACCGGCTAGATTATGCGAAATTTGCAAATTTTGGTAAAACGTAACTCCCTCTATATTTAATAACTGTGACATGATGTGAAACTATCATGATAATTTTCGAAATCTATGCATAAAAATTGGTTAAAAACAGCATTTAAGTTCTTGGAGGTAAAAATTGTGTTGGCTAGTGTTTTTCCCATTATTTTATCCACTCCTGATTGATACAATTTCTATGTCCTGAGCATATATTTGGCTGTCTACAATGTAATAAAATGACTTCATTCTATGGGAAACAGCACAATACGGCCTAAGTCACGGATGTGCCTAAAACCATACAACAGCAACAACCACCACCAACACCACCAGCATTTGGAAGAGAAAATAAATTCCAATTTGATTCACAAATCACTGTCAGCAAAAATTAAGACTTCATAAAATTGTACCGGGCCACTTTCTGTCTACAACAACAAGAAAAAAAAAAAAAAAAAAAAAAAAGGGAAAAAGTCATGAGAAAGGATACTAATGCATAAACTCCAGAAATAGAATCCTTACAGGAGTCATTAGAAGATAAGTATTTTTCCAAATATTCCTAAATGAAATGTTTTATATTTAGCTATTCTGGGTGAAGGTTCACACCACATAAGTTCCAATGTTAAATAAACTATTTTTTACTGTTTATCACTGGATAACTTTTCTGTGAAAAAGTGTACTCATGACATTGGTGTAATTTGAAAATTTCCCAATTATACTTTAATTTTAGTAGAAAGATTAAAAGAGACACAACCTACTAAAAAAAATATAGTAATGAATGAATCAATCAATGAATATCATCAATAGTTCATTGATTATAAAATGACAAGGATATTTAATAGTAGTTGATTTGTACAAAAATGTGACAGTTAATCTTTCCTGAGGAAGAGAGAATATTTATATTCTCTCTCTCTCTCTCTTCCCCTCGGTACACTGACAGGTTGCAAGTAGATAACCAGTTTCATTAGTTGTGTTAAAGATCCATGTCACAATTTTGCAATGACCGAATATCAAATTTTTCTTTACATAGGAAAATTTGTAACAAAAATGTACGATATGTTAAAAACTATCTATAACCAGGTCAAAGATAGACACAAAGATATTCACAATGACCCAAGAAGAGGGCATCCATCAACCTCTCAAAATGACAGAGTTACAAAAGTTTGGAAAATTGTGGCAAGAGATCATTGTTTGACCCTCAGAATGATGGCTGATGAATTGGATATGAATAACAAGACGATTCCGAAAATTCTGCATGAATATTTAGGGAAAAGGAATCTGTGCGAAATTTATGTCACACAGCTTCACAGAAGCAACGAAGAGTATCAAGTGAAGACTTCATTCAGGCTTGTCAAGGCAACCCTAATTTCTTCGACTGTATCGTCACTGAAGATGAGTGTAGATGTTTCAATACTTACAAGGATCAAGACTATAGCCCAAAAAAGTTTTATTAAAGAAGTCCAGGATCAAATTTTTCGACAAATGGTGTGATCCACAAGGAATTTGTACCTGAAGGGGAGAGACTCGATGCTAAAAAACCAAAGTCGATTTCTGCAGCTACTGTCTTGTATCATTCAAATTGTTTGTTATTTGGTTTTTATGAGCATTAGCAACTAAGGCCATATTGCTCCTGGGATATGCAGTGGTCATTCCCTGACCTTTCCAAATCCTCCGTGTTTGGTGGTCATGGGCTCGAACTCCAGTCTAATCAAGAAGCGTGTGCTATGCACCGCTGCTCCTGCCCACACGGCTACAGAGGCGCCTCCGTATCATTCAAATTCTGCCACCATTATTATGGTACGGATACAAGAATGATACAGGCCATTCTGTAGGAGTGTAATCAACATCAAATTGTTTTTGTTGGATCCCTAAACTATAACTTTATTGCAATACAAACAAGATTTTATAACGTAATTGCATCATGTGGTATGTAATGTAATCTAAAAGCATATTTTGTACGGCTGTCAAATAAGCAGGATTAGTGTACCATTATTATTTTCACATCTTAGTTTTTTGTGTTGTTTTTAAATTAAATTTAGACTAAACTCATACCTAAAAGCAATAGGAATGAAAGTAGTGGGAATGCTTTGGTTCAGGAGAGAACTTCCAAGGGCAGTTCTCCTGCAAATCAAAATTATATTATGTGTGTTACTTGTTTCCTCTTTGCAAAGCAACCTTTTGTAGAACACAATATATAGCCATAAAGGTTGCCTTTATATGTCCTAGTTACAAAGAGCATGAGGCTAGTGCAAATGTAGTGTTTTGATTAAAAGAGAGGGACCCCATCAAGCACTCAGCACTAAAGCCCACAGCAAGAGCATTACAATATCATCCACCACAGCAGAAAGCTGAGCTGGTCCCACAGAAAAACTATCTATAGTTATACTCAATGGTCAGGAAAATTGGAAATATATTGTACAAAAAGGACAGACAGAATAGGATCAGGGAACTCGCATTAGCCATATAGTGCAAGAAAGCCACAAGCTTTTGCTGCACTAGCAAAAAAAAAAAAAAGAAAAAGAGAAAAAAAGCAGATAAGAAAATACAAATTATGTGCTTCCCTCCTCATGTAGGCAACTATCCAGTTGACCTTTGAATTTCTTCAACTGTCAACCTCAACTACCTGCAGAAGCAACTTGTTCCAGTAATTGACAATTCAATACTAATATATTCACCCTCCCACTATAATCCACCCAATTAATAGATGCACCTTAAACTGCCATAGTCCCCTTTTTTGAAATTAAAACCTGTGCCTTTAACTACTACAATATCTTTATCATCCAATTGAAGACTGTATAATCAATACCAATGGTTCCCATACTTTAGGCCCTGTGATGTCATTTGATTCATGAGTAATGATGAGGTCAAGAATATTCTTACCCCTAGTTTTTCTCTAACATACTGGTACAAATAATAATATAATTTATCTAAAAATTTTGTTCCACATGGTGAGTTTCCATCCCACTTATTCCAATCAATTAGAGGCAGATTGAAGTCACCCATAAGACATTCACACTTGCTTGCCCATTCCATTTGTCTGTAGAAACTCTCGTCATATCCTTCACAGTCTTCTGGTCTGTATATTACTCCCACTCTCATTATACCTTTGCTTCCAACTAATTCACACCACACATATTCTATGCTGGCAGAAGTAAATTCTGACTCAGCAAAAGCTCTTTTCACACTCAGGCTGCTTTTGATAAGAAGCATGACACACCTTCTCTTTTATCTTCCCTATACTTCCTAAATACATTATACTCACCATAGTGGAATGCATTTTTGTGTCCTATTACATCAGCATTAGTTGACCTAACCAGGAGTTCAAATTCATGCAATTTGTTGACAACACTCCTAACATTCTGTAGACACCATTAAGACAGTATTTTGCTATAGTTTACTACCCTGAGACATCCCTTGAAACTATTTAAGCTTGCTTCCCTAGCTTTATCTGCCAGCTCATTTGAAATATTGCTGTCCTCAGAAAATCTTGCGAACACCAGCTCTTGCAGCAACAAACAGGAGTTCTTGAGATGTGTGCAAAGCATTACTTTGACCCATATTATCAGATGAATGCATGTCAAGACCCCTCAACCCGTGAACATGCAACTTCCCTGAACCCTTGAGATGTGTGTGCAAAGCATTACTTTGGCCCATATTATCAGATGAACACATGTCTACATTACCCTTCTCCCCACCCTCCTCCCAACTAGCAGTTTCCCCGAACCCTTAAGATATCCTCAATGTTACTGGCAAAAAGTCTTGCACTACCCTTTGTTCAAATGAATATCATCTCTACAAAATAAATTCCTTCTACTTACAAGTGTAGGCCACACTGATAAAAATATCCCCCTCCCTGGAGCCTTGCAGACTCCCTCAAGGCTTCAGTTAATCCACAAGGAGCATATAATCCCTCTTATCGCATCTGGGCAGAACTTCAGACACATACACGTACTGACTTGGCTCTCTGCTTTTTTTTCAGCATGGTCCTATATTTATCCAACAAATTGTCAGGTCATGTTTGTTTAATATCATTAGTCACCACATGAATAATATGCTCGCTTTACACTCCTTAAAATCTGAATCTGTTGGTAACATCATCAATTGCTGCTCCTGTCAAAAACACCTCTGGTCCTGGTCTACCTACCTTTATTACAAAAAATGTTATCCATTTCCCTGACAATCAAATTGCCCAAGAAAACTAAATCTCCTCAACCAGAGCATTATGCACTTTTTTATTCTGCTCTGATAACTGTATATAGGTGCATCACTTGGTGGGACACGAGATATTGAGTCCCTGATGAGCTCCATTTCTAAGGCAAGCACCCATTTCTTCAGTAAATCAAATTCTTCTAGTAATGCACTAAGTTTTAATTTGAGATTGTTGCACTCTTTATATCGGGTGCAAAGAAAAGAATCATCAGCTGAGCTTGTTTGTCTACTAGACCGACCTCTGAATGCATGCCACAGGCTATACAAGCGACAAACTCTTGACTCACACCAGAACTGCCCACAGGCATTTCTGTCCGGTCATAATGTCCTTGGATGATGTATAGAAAGTGGATCTTGTAAAAAAAAAATTTAGATAAAATTTGAACATAAGAAAAATTACAAAAATTAAAATTTACAATATATTACAGAATTTAAATTAATAAAATATTACAGAAATTAAACTGTTACCAAAACTTTATCCACTAGTGAAGTTAAAATTAAGCTATTAAAAATAAGTTACAGGAAAGAATTTAACTTAGCAGAAATACTTTAGAAAAGTTGGGAATTAAATTCACAAAATATTGTAGAAGTTAATTTCGCAAAATTAGTGAAATAAGATTTAAAAATTGAAGAAATTAAATAATTTTAAACAAAAATTTTGTCTACCAGACACCTGATGTTAATCTCTTTCCATTAAGCTGCAAGAGCCAACTTAAAACACATCTGCTCTCTTTGACTACCTACTGCAGTATTTCTTCCAGAGGCGCCTCCGTAGCCAGGTGGGAAGGAGCAGCAGTGCATAGCACACGCTTCTTGATTAGACCGGGGTTCGAGCCCGTCGCCACCAAATATGGAGGATGCGGAAAGGTCAGGGAATGACCACCACATATCCCGGAGCAATATGGCCTTAGTTGCTAATGCTCCTAAAAACCAAACAACAACAACTATTTCTTCCAGGGGCTAAAGTTGATGAGTTGTAGAGCAGTTATCTTTTAAGGGCACAAAAGGTGATGTTATACCCATTGGTATTAATGATATTAAGAGCAGGAGACTGAGAATTTAATTAACAAGTACAGAACAATGTTGAAAAAAAGTCACGAGTTAGGATTAAAATTGAAATTGTCTGAAATTCTGCCAAGGCAATAAGGAAGTATATGATAAGAGCTTTGTCAATCAATTCAGCACTGAAGGGACTATGCAAGGTCATTGAGGTAGAATATTTGCTGGAACATGCAATAGATTGGAATTTCAAGACCTGTTGGGGATCCTTATAGAACAAGCAAATAAATGGACTGTGTTAGGGTTAGTAAAAGGAAAGTGGAAAAGAAACTGTTGAAGCTAAACATAAAAAAGGATTTGGTAAGGGGCAATCTTTTATGACCAATCTAAGCGGATACTACAGTGCAGTAATAAAGGAACCAGATGAGAAAAACAATTTTGATATCATATACTTGGATTTCAGAAAACTTTGAAATTGTTCCACACAAAATACTACTGCAAAAATTAGAGCAGCATCACCTTAGGGTCAAGTTACTGCTGAAGATAAAAGGATTGGCTGAGTGAGAGAAGGCAGAGTGATTATCAATGGGTACTGCTCTCTTCTTGGACTAATGTTAATGGTGGAGTCCCACAGGGTTCAGTGCGGTGCCCATTGTTGTTTTCTATATTTATTAATAATAATGATGAAGGCATATCAAGCTTAATGTCAAAATTTGCAGATGTCACAAAGGTTGACAGTAGTTAACCACAGTAATCAGGGTATGTTACCACAACAAGATCTAAAGAAATTAAGCTGATGAACTGAGAAGTGGAATTGAAGTTTAATATTGAAAAATACACGGTTAAAAATGCAAACTCATTTCATATGGATATCAGTAATCGCAAATTAAAGTACCAATTATGTGGTACTACACTAAGGGTAGTGGACCTGGGGTAACTGTGCAGTCAAATATGAAGTTCTCTGATCAGTATAGACAATTCATGGAGTTCTGTCAATAATATTCAAGAATTTTGCCAGCAGAGATAAAGACAAGGTTATCCCATTGTATAAGGCAATGGGTAGGACACACCTTGAGTACTACATACAGGTCAAGATGCCTCATTTGAAGAAGGATGTAGTCTGTTGGAATGGGTGCAGAAAAGAGCAACAAGATTAGTGAGGGAACAAAAGGATGCTGTTTCTTGGAAAGGCTTCAGTTCTGCAAACTGCTGTGTTTGGAGAAGAGGCATACTGAGGTGTTTATTACAAGAACAGAGAATTCTTGTAATAAACAAAAATTACAAGAACAGAGCATGTTATCAACTTAACAGTCTTCCTTCAAATTTTTCCTAGATGAAACAAATGCAAACATTTTCATCGCTCAACATATATAAATGAAGCTTAGCTTATTTTAAAATTACACTCGGTTCATAAAACAGAAATATACATATTGAGCTATTACAGCATTTAAATATAACGATTTGCTATTGCATAATGCTCATATTTCTCTTGGAATTTCTACATGACACTAAAAATATTAAATTCCCCCCCCCCCACCCATTATAAATTCTATAAACATAAGATGCAATAAACCATAGGAACCACTTATACCACACATATGAATGGGGTAGTGATTTGTTTGGGTTTTATCTATTTCTTTTTTTTTATCTGTGAAATCAATTTTTAAAAATTCAGGTGCCATCACCAAAAAATAGAAACACTATTTATAACTGAATAATTAATATGTAAATGAGATGTCATCAAAAAATTCTGATCACATTCAAAAAATATCATAGCAAGCAGCAACTTGTCACCAATATTCGGTAAATCATCTAGATATAGTAACACAAGAATCACCCTTATATATATAGTCAGTCTGAATTAGCATTGAACCGAAGGTGTTTTATATGTTTTTTCACATTTTAAAATGAGTTATTTTACTGCACAGTGAATTTGCAAATTTTGATTCATGTTAGGCAACAGAACAAAGCAATAAAAAATAGCTTTCAGAGAAGATGCTATCTTCTCTGAAAGCTGTTTTTAACATTGTGGGGTTTTTTTGTTCAAAGACTTTTCAGTTTGCAAAGTTTCATGATTGCCACTTATCCATCAGAGATGATCCTCACTCTAATCACCCTTCAACTTCAAATATCAAAGATTCAGGAAATTATTCTGAATGCAACACATGAACTATTTGCAATTCAAAGAAAACTAACAGGAATGTCTCCGGAAGATGCACAAGCATATACAGTGTAGAGAAGATCACTTCAAAGGAGATCCATCCTGAACTTTTTGATCACACCTCATATATATAAAATTCCTATGCATCCTACTGTTGCAATCAGGATGGATAGTTAGTTTGTGTGACCACCATTTAGTCTATGCTAAACAAAATGTAAAATTTTTAATTTTTAATCTGGGCTAAGCATGAAACAGAAAATCAGTGCAATGTTTGAATATATTTTATTCATTGGTGAAAGAGATTATTTTTTATTTTATCTTCTGAATCTGCTCAAATATCTGTTTTTTTCAATTTTAGCTTAGAGTAAGTACAACTTTAACAAATTTATCCACAATTTACAAGTAGTGTATTGGTGAAACAGGTTGCTTTTTTTTTTTATTTTTTATATATTTAACAATTCCAATTTATTATTACTAGAAACTGAAATTGCTATGCAGTTAGTAGGTTGAGTTTTCTGACAAGATTTGTTTTTCACTGAGCAGATATCTTTTCCAATATCTGCCCAGTGAAAAAAAAACCACTGTAACATGACCTGTCAATTAATTATTTTGATGTATAATTTCATATCACATGCTCTTCCATCCCCCCCCATCCAAATACACATACAGCTATTCAGGAATATACTCAGAGCTGGCCATAATTTGCTTGACTGCATAGCATTTTTAGTTTTCTAGTTAAATAATTAAACAAGATTGTGATATCTACATAAAAGTAGCATTAGTAGCAAGAAAGCAAGCCTATTATACAGCATCAGCCAAAAAAAAACAAAAAACACCTCACTTCCCAATCACCTATCCATTTGCTCCAAAAGTTTGTCCAGTTCTTCCTTGAATTTATTTCAGCTATCTATCAACTTTCACAATGACAGATGGAAGTTTGTTCCAGCAATCATCACTTGCTGGCTAAAGGCAAATATCCACATGTCTATTCTGCAATTGTCTTGTCTCAATTTGAATTTATGTCCCCTCAGGTATGTAATCTGAGCAAAGAGAAAGAATCCCATCAACCATCAGCACTGATGCTTGCTCAAACCATTCAAAGCCTTATTCTCCAGATGCTATTCAAAGCAGGGGCTTATTCTCCAGATGCTGCAATTTGCAAAACTTAAGCCTTTCTTGGTAAGAGCATCCCTTTGTTCCCCCTCATCAATCTCCTTACCCTTCTCTGTACTCATTCCAGCAGCTCTACATCCTTCCTAAAATGAGGCCTCCAGATCTGTATGCAGTACTCAAAGTGTGGCCTGACCATTGCCTTATACAAAGGGATAATCACCTCCTTATCCCTGCTAGCAAAGTTCCTGTATATCATTGACAAGAGCCCATGACCTGCTCTGGCAGCCTGTCTGCACTGCTCTGAAAACTTCCTATCTGATTACTCCCAGGTCTTTTTCATTCTCCACTACCCTGAGTGTAGTGCCACAAAGTCTGTATGTTACTCTAGGGTTACTGCTGCTGATATGCAGTACTTTTTACTTTTTATTTTTCAGTGCTAAACTTCAATTTCCACCTCTCAGACCTTCTGCCCAACTTTTCCAGATCCTGTGGCAGAAGCATATTGTTGTTACTGTCATTAACAACCCTGCCAACCTTTGTATCATCTACAAACTTGGACATTGCACG
Source organism: Mastigoproctus giganteus (assembly GCF_048544385.1). NCBI lineage: Eukaryota > Metazoa > Arthropoda > Arachnida > Uropygi > Thelyphonidae > Mastigoproctus > Mastigoproctus giganteus. Next base: position 150,859,269 of record NC_143580.1, on the reverse strand, counting down.
TGTGAAAACAATGGTCCCAACACCAAACCCTGAGGGACTCCACTAATAACATTTGTCCATGATGAGTAGTGTCCACTGATTACCACTCTCTGTTTTCTCCCATTCAAACATCCTTTTATCCATAACAGCAACTTTCCCTTAATGCAATAAATAAATAAATAAATAAATAAATAACAATAAATATCAATGATGAATAATTTTATCCAAAGCATTTCATATGCTTTATCAATTGATACAGTGCATGGATTGCTTTGGATAGAAAATTTAAGAAATTACTTAATCTTATGCTCACAAGTAAGAAGTGTCAATACCTTTAACTTTGTTCCCATGAGCTTTTCTGTGCTCCCGTGTGTGTGTGTGTGTGTGTGTGTGTGTGTGTGTGTGTGTGTGTGTGTGTGTGTGTGTGTGTGTGTGTGTGTGTGTGTGTGTGTGTGTGTTCTCTAGTAAATCTTTCTTTTTTGAAAACAGAACATTAAAAATACTTAATGATTATAGAAGATATTGTATTGTACTGTGGAAAGGTGATTTATTTGTAACCTATTTAACATAATAGAGTCACTATAAAAATTCTTTATGGTGAATCTATTCTTTATTTTTACATAAAAATACTCAATTCTTGCAAGGATAGTTTGTAAAAATGTGGGCAAATACTGCTGCCCAAAAATTTCAGTAGTACCAAGTACAAGAGAATAAAGGAACATCTTTTGCTTCATCACATGAAAAATTATGTGATGCCACTTTAATGCTGGATATCCTAAGATAACCATGATGAATAAAAAAATAAATAAATAAATAAAACTGAATACAACATGGTACTCAACGCAAATCAATCATGAAATGCATGATTTCGTTTGTGTTTAGTTCCATGTTGGTTTGCACATAAAATGTAATAGCCCAATAGGTCACTTTGATAAAGAATGCTGTCCCACAATGAAAACCATTAAATATTATGGACTTTTTTTTTACTTATTAAATATGTCAAGCAAAAATATTTGCTTAATGTATTAATAAGTACTTTAATGAAATGAAAGTAAAAGACTCCAAAAGCAATTTCACTGCTAAAGTAGCAGTGCTTAATGGAAGATCATAAATACCACTGGCACATTTTGATGATGGAAGCCATTACAAAAAAAATTGTTTTTAGTAGATGTTTCTTTAACAAATTTCAAACTGTAACAAATTTCATATTACTGTAACAGTTATGAACAGCATAACTATTGCCATTTCATTTTAGGACCAGTAACAGAAAAAAGAATTAAAATGTTCTCCTCATAGTAACAAATAGTACCCAAACACAACCAAAACGTACCAACTGTGTGGTACTACACTTAAGGTGGTAAGAAAATGAAAAAGACCTGGGAGTAATTGTGCAGATATGAAGATATAATTGTGTCAGATATGAAGTTTTCTGAGCAATGCAGACAGGCTGCCAGGGCAGGTCATGGGGTTTTGTCAATGATATATAGGAATTTTGCTAGCAGGGAGAAGGAGGTGATTGTCCCTCTGTATAAGGCAATAGTCAGGCCACACCTTGAGTACTGCGTACAGGTCTGGAGGCCTCATTTTAGGAAGGATGTAGATTTACTTGAGCGTGTACAGAGAAGGGCAACAAGATTGGTGAGGGGAATGAAGGGATCCTCTTACCAAGAGAGGCTTAAGTTCTGCAAATTGCAGTGGCTGGAGACTAGGCACCTGCGTAGTGATCTGATTGAGGTGTATAAGGCCTTGAATGGGTTGAGCACGCTGAATTCTGATGGGATCCTTCCACTTGTTCAGATTACAAACCTAAGGGGGCATAAATTCAATTAAGAAAAGACAGATGTAGAATAGATGTGCGGAAATTTGCCTTTAGCCAGCGGGTGGTTAATTGCTGGAACAAACTTCCATCTGTCGTTGTGGAAGTTGATAGGTTGAATAAATTTAAGGAGGAACTGGACAGGCATTTGGAGGGAATGGTGCGATTTTTTTTTTTTTTTTTTTTTTTTTGGCTGATGCTGCATAAGCTCATAACACTTGCTTTCTTGCATCACATGTCACTACTACTACTACAAGAGCAGCGACTTCAAAAACCATGGAAGTTTTGCCGATTCAAAAATGTACCATGCTTCTTGCTTGTTACTCCAGAAATTTATGTTGCTGTTGACAAAGTCATCAACTGGCAAGCTATGAATTCCAGCTAGGAAATCTGTCATTTAAGCCAAGAGCCAATTTTTAGCATTCATTTGAATAGCATGATAAATATTTAATTGCACATAGCAGTTCAAACATTTTTGAAATCAAAATTTTGATGATGGTGCTTGTTCCCTGTGCTAATTCTTATGAAATTTTTTCAAAGGTATAATTATCAAAATGTGGTCTGATGTAAACTGATTTTTGAGAATATGAGGCACCCAATGGTGGGGGGGGAGGCATGCTGAAATTTATTTTTTAAAATTTAACTTTGAAAACATACTATTACACTATAGAAGCTATTCTCTATTGTCTTATTTTAATTGCATTCCATCTGTAATCTAGGTTGTTTAATAAAAAATAAAATAACCTACAAACCACAAAGATCCATTTAAAATTAGCCATAGATATTACTTTAACTGATTATCAAAACAATTTAAATTTATTTTTAAAAAGTTTCAATAGTATAAAAGTTTATAAAAATTTCTAAAAGCATACTTCTCAAAACTTTTAACATATTTTTTAATATATAAGGGCTGTTCAACAAAGATAATGATTTTTGCAAAAGCAAACTTATTCAAGGTCAGTGTTGATATAATCCATTTTCAAAGTGCTTCCCCTGAATTCAATGTATTTATCCCAGTGCTCATTTCATTCTTCCATTAAACACTATAAACCATTTTTTATACCAATTAGCAATTATTACAAACTTAATAGAAATTAAATATTATATTTATAAATATAGTATTTTTTATGAATTTTTAAAAATGGTCATGTTTTATAAAAAGTGTTAATATTTTTGTTTGTTTTAAGAAAAATTCCCATATTTTTAACATTGCACATATAAAATATTCACATTCATAGCACCAACAGTTTTTTTTTTTTTATTATTATTATAAAATCATCTAGTTTTTTGTTTTTTTTGAAAAATCTTTTGTTACATACTCATGGAATTCCTTATTAAGGCTAATCTATCAGTGTAAACAAACAAACAAACAAAAATAGTTCACTGTGCTTTCTTTCATTACATGCTATTGTCTATATGGGAAGCTGAGAGTATAAGATTCAAGTTTTCATATACATTGGTCACCAAGCTCTGAACCAACTGTAAATCTCAGAACAAAATTAAACCAAAAAAGGTACTGAAATCTAATGTCCATGAACTGATCTCAGCCAAACAATGGAACTGCTTTTTGGCACTTGGTTTCTTGATTTTCTTTTATCGGTGCTTATATATTAACTAGGAGAATTATGAATAATGGCATTGTGGAAAGAATTAGGCATTAAAAAAAAAAAAGTGGCATTTTGTTTTTTCTCTACTGCTATAGCAGGAAAAAGACTATTGTTACAAAAAAATAATAATAAAATAAAAGCAACCACAACAGAGATACTAAAACCATTATCTTATGTGAAAAGTGGTTGTGAAATATGTGTAGCTGCAGTGATACTCAACACATGAATGATTAACATTTATTATTTTTAAAAATTAGTGTAAACTGTGGGCAGCATGTGACAAAAGACCATGGATTCCACATCCCTAACATAAACACAATTGAAAGACATTTCAAATGTAATAGTTCTCCCATTAAAAATAAACTCATTATTAGCTGCTTTTGAATAGCCCCCACACTAAACACTACTGATCATCAAGGATAGAACTTAATTACCTTTCCTGTATAATCATGTGGAACACCTTTGTAGACATCACTTCCATTTGGATGATTAATGACGATACCTGGTGTGGGATTTCTACAAATAAAAAATTATTTGACTATATTATAAAAATCAATGCCTCATCTAGATGCTTTGCATAAATAAGATTATGGTGGAAAGCATACATGTCAACTTATTCCCTTGATTTATATTTTAATCAAAATCTGATAACTTAATTATTTCAAACATACGGGAATGATCAAAGGTTTGTAATTTACAGCTAAGTACCACAGAACATCCATTGACAAATTTAACAGCATTAAACACTCCCAATAATCCTAGCATTTAAATCTAATATTATAAGTTCAAGGCTCATCTTGTTATCTAGAATATAAGAAATCAATATTAATACCTGCAAACTAATAAAATAATACATAATGAGCAGAAATCATGTAATATCAAATTAAAGAAATTATGTAACATCAAAAAAAAAAATTACAATAACTACGACTCATGTAATTCCTTAGTCAATAGATAAATGAATAATTACATACAAATCATACAGACTATATGAAGTTCAATCTGAGTTCATAAAAGTTCTTTCTCTCTCTTTGAGGTATAAATTTTATTGTATTATTTTTAATTATTAAATATAAGACATAAAATGAAATAAAATATATGATAAACCCATTAAGAATGATAAATAAAAACTAGTAAAACTTTAAAAATTGTGACCGAGAAAAGTTTGGTTTGCTCTGTTTGGAATCTAGTGGGGCAGCAGCAGCATCAATGCTATAATGCAGCAAACTTTTTTTTTTTTTTTTAACTCCCTTAACTTGAAATATTGAACAAAAGGTTATGTTAAATATAACAAGTAAAATAAGTAAATAACCATATAATAAAGTAGAATACGTATAAAAATGAGCTAAGTAAGTAGAATAATACAAATTTGTCCTTTTTAAAAAATTAAAAACATGAGACATTATCATATAAAATCTGCCTGAGTGTATATATGGCTCAGATGTTTAAAAGCAGTAAAAGATGCATGGTAGTCTGATAAAATGCAGACAATAAGTAAATGCTGAATAGTTAAAAGGGTTCCACAATACTCATATGAAATGAGATCGATAGCCCATAGCAAAAAATGAATGTGTGTGAAGTGACTATGCTCAATATGAAGTTGGGCTAATGAACCTCTTCTTTATGTACCTCGCATTGAGAACCACGCCATGATTTTGTGTTTAATTTCATATAGTTTATTTCTTTCTTGTGTATACCAGAATGTCTGCCATTGTGCATGACAACAGTAATGTATGATTGGAATAGTCAGCATATAGGTTTAAAATACTTTGTTCTTCATTCAGGGGCTTTGGTGATTTGGCCACCTCATCACCCATGTGATTTGGCCACCTCACCATTGGGTGATGAGGTGGCCAAATCACAAATCTTTCAAACTAGCCTTTGCTAGGTAAAAAACTTTGCTCGAGATTTAAAAATTAAATAATCTGCTAATCAAATGTTGATTTGATTAGCTGATTATTTAATTTTTTGGATGTGTAATTAAAAACAAAAAAAAACAGAAAAGTTGTTTGGTTTTGGAAAAGGCTGAGTAATACCAGAGGTGTGGAGGCAGCGGCTCCCAGGAAAAAAAAAAAATAGAGTAACCCTTCCAGACTGCTAGCAATAAGGCCGTGATTGACGGGTGCTGACTCCGCCCAGTGTCACATGATCTCCTGAACATACAGAAACATCTGGCATGGGTACCACAGGGTGCATGTCACCCATGCCATGTTCCTCCTGGCACTGGAAGCTCACGGCACGGTAATCTCCAGGCCAAGCCAGAACCACGTGGTGGGTTATGAACTTCGTTGTTCGAAATGTCACATGCTGTTAACATTTGATTAGCCAATTATTTAATTTTTTGGTGTAATTAAAAACAAAAAAAAAAAATTGTTTGGTTTTGGAAAAGGCTGAGTAATACCGGAGGTGTGGAGGCAATGGCTCCCAGAAAAAAAAAAAAAAAAAAAAAAAGGAGGAGGGGATATGCAGTGAGCAGAGTCATAATCACTGCTTTCCCCCTCCTCTCCTTGCCACCATTTTGAAAGGGGTACCCATTTCTGTATCTTTACCAAAACTTATCCCGCCAGTGCTATCAACAATTTCGCTAAAGTGTTGATAAGTGTTTTGCCTTTTCACGAATGATGAGTGAACTTAATGGAATTTTATTTTGAGTTCAATCTTCTATCCACACATTTAAAGCTTTTTCCATTTTTTCTAATTTAACATCATGAGCTACAGAGAAAATTTTTGAAGCAATTAGCGCATTTTCACGGAGCTATCTGAGCTATTTGAGCAGGGCAAGGTTTCTCAAACTGGAAGGTGGAATGCAATGTCCTATCGTCAACAAAACTATGGATAGGATGTCTGGTCAATGGAAGAAGGTCATTAATATACAAGAGGAAAAGAGTGGGAGAGAGGATTGAACGTTGGGGAACACCAGCATTAGTAGAGAAGTCAGAAGACAGAGAGCTGTCTGCCATCACCCACAGTGAGCAGTCAGAGAGAAAACTGAATACCCAATTACAAAGAACAGTGGCAAACCACAGCATGGAAGCTTATTTAGAAGACCTTTATGCCAAATACAATCAAAAGCCTTTGAAAAGTCAAGAGCAATGGCTTGAGTTTCAAACTTTTTCATAGAATTTGTCCACAGATGATTAACATAAGCCAGAATATCACCAGTGCAACGAAACTGACGGAATCCATACTGACGATCGTCAATCAGATGAACGATTTCCAGATAGTTTAAGAGTTGGCGGTTAATTGATTTCTCCAGTACTTTGGAAAGAGTAGAAGTAATCGCAATGGGACAATAATTGGATGGAAGGGATTTGTCACTATTTTTAGGAACTGACTGGATACGAGCAAATTTCCATGAAGGAAAAACCCCTTTGGAATAAGAAAGTGAAAAAAGACGACACAAAACAGGAGTAAGTTCAGAGGCACAGGTTTTGGGAACAAGTGGAGCAATACCATCAGGACCTGGAGCTTTCTTAGCATCAGACTCATCAAAATCTTTCTGACATCCTTTTGACGGAAGACTACAGAAGGCACTGAATGCAGCGTACTCAGAATGGTTTGAGGCGATTCACCAAGATCACCAATACATGAGTTGGAAGAAAAATAGGATGCTAGCATGTCAGCTTTATCTTTGGCTGATGTGGTAAAAGAACCATCTGGTTTTGACAGAGGTGAGAACATAGATGGGCAAAAATTACGGCCAATAGCTTTCGCAAGAGACAAGAATGCTCAGCTACCATTTGGACAAGAAGCAAGTTTTCTACTCTTAGCCTGTTGGAAATCTAGTCTGGACTGAATAATAACTGCTTTACAGAGTATAAATAATACTTAATAATAATTTTTATTATTATGCAATGTTGCTTATAAAAACATAGTACTGGAAATATTTTATAAAAAAATTCAGGAAAGTTATATGATTTCAGAGAATATAGGCTTAATGTTTCGCATTAAAAATATTGTGTTGAAAGGAGTTCGTGATTAAAAAAATTACGTTGAAAGGGGTTTGAGATAAAAATATTACATTGAAAGGGGTTCGGGTGTTAAAGAAGGTTGGGAACTGTTGCTCTAGATGTTTTTTGTATAAAAAAGGGATATATCTTTCCCCATTTTTTATACAAAAAGGTCCTGATACTGCTTCTGTTCTGGATCTCTTTGCAGTGGTAAGGTCTGACTCAAGATCATCTTTTCTGATAAGACTGTGTTGGGAGTAGAATTTACATTATCAGGATTCATAGTTATTTTTATTTTGGTTCAGTACTGGGCTCTCCACCTACCATGGGACATCCAAATGGGATGCCCACTACCTGGCAAGCAATAAATGCACTCAGGAGTGGGATGCTACAGCTACCCATACACCATACTGTACCGCAACCAGCCTGAATCCTGTCCCTTGAACTATGGGTAGGGGCATGGTATCGACACAGCAGACCAGTGGAAACTCAGATGGGAAGGGGAAAATTCTGGTGAATGAGGGGGGCCCAGCTTCAACATTCTACTTTGGCCCTTGCTTTGACAAGGTGGGTAGTCCTGCACTGGCTGATAGTCCTGGGATGGCTAGTCCAGGATCAAACTATCTTGTCAAAGCAAAGGCCAAAGTAGCATATTGAAATTGGGCCACCTAACTATCAGGATCCCTCTGTCTGAGTTTCCACAGGTCATGGCGCACAGCAAACGTGCCAGATTCCTAATGGTAGTAGCCTGGAACATTGGCTGTGAGTGTAGAATCCCAGGGATGCTAATCTGCAAGTCTAGCAATGTCTCTAGAGGGGCCCCTCACCATGTATAGAGGATGAGAAAGGCTACTGAAGAGGACTGTAAAACTACAGCCCCCCAAACATGTCAAGGGGGAGAGCTGTAGCCTCCTCCAGAGAACCAGACACAAAACTAAACCAGTGTATGATCACATATGGCCAACAAATGAAAGAATATCCAACCCATTTTATCACCAGAATCTTTACAAACACCAGAAGTAAGTTACTTAACTCACCGAAACAAAATGAAGAGCTCAAAAAACCATCCTACCATTCGGAAGCAGATGAAACGATTGCCTGATGGCATACAATGCACAGGTCATCCTTGTGGGCAGTCAAAAACTAAAGCAAGTTTTGAGAGCTATGGTAAGTGTTCCAAATATATTCACAAAACAATGTACTAGGTAAAATGCCAGGGTAGCAAATGAGGAAATGGGCCAGAGACTAGTGAACAGGCAATCATGCCAGTGATACCAAACTAGGGAAGGGGAGAGTGGTTGGCTTTCCATAGCATCAATGTAGGCCATCTCTTCAATTTAAAACAGCTCAGTTCCTAACAACTGGATGAGAAAATTCAGGGATAATGCTTCTATTCAACATAATCAAAGGTCCAACATCAACAGAAATAGGAAACATGACTCACCATTCACTTCTCCTCCCCTGTAATGAAGTTCTTTATTGTCAAAAAAAAAAAAAAAAAAAAAAAAAAGAGCAATGGCTCATCTCAGGCTCTTATGTCTGCTGCCAATACACAGTCTGATAGACAGACCCATCTGACAGAACTTTGCAGTTCAGAGCCAACATTGGTTAGCTCAAACAATCAAATCCCATCTTCTGGCCACAGTACACATAGCAATCAGAGCACAGCTACCACATAGGCCACTCTCTTCCCTAGGAACAAAGGATTCAGGTAGCATGTAGTGGCAACAGCAAGGAAGCAAAGTGTACATGCAGGTGGTTTCATTTCTCCTCTAATTTTTTTTTTAAATTTGCCTAGAAGGGTTAGAAAAACAGCTCTAAATGTAAGGTCATACTCAAAATTTACTTCCAATTATTATTTGTTTGTATTATGTATTCTAAAATTCTTGCCTTTATTGTCATTTAAAACTGTAACCTTTCTCAAGCAGTTAGTTGTAACCATTACTAAACACAGTGCACTGCTCACTTTTCTCTTAACATCAACAAAATAAGAGAATGTAAAAAGATGAGACGACCAGAAGTTAATTCAGTGACATATTTTAAGAACAAATGGAGATATAACATCAGAACCTACACACTTGCTGGTATAAAGATTATTCAGTCCTAATCTCAATCTATCCTAAAATCAAGAAAAGCACTGACTTGGAAATTAATAATGAGGGAGTTAGAAGTACAGTAAGATGTTAGGTCGGCACTATCTTTATGTGAAAATACAACAAAACCATCGGGAGGAAAAAAAGAGGCCAAAGTAAGGATCAAGGGACCAGAATTTCAGATGACAATTTTTTTTAATGGTAATCCCAAACATGAGGTTTAAGAAGCTACAGTTCTTCAGTCCTGAGACAGAAGATATTTATTGATACCAAATTTGAATTTATATATATATAGTAATTTTTGGGAAATACATGCAAGGGGAAATGCTCTCTTCTTATTCTGAAATCTCTTCTATCTCTTCTTTCTTCTGTTTCTGTTCTATGGAACAGAAACAGAAAGAAATTAAGGAGGAGGGAAAGTTAATCCTGGAGAATGGAGTTGAACAGTAAATGGATGTTGAGACACGTTTGGATGACTTTGGAAGAGATGGGTTGAATTACAGATGCCTAATATGGATATATCTATAAAAAGGGCAAGTAGAAGAAAGTGAACATCTGTATGATGGGAAGGTGGAGAATTTGTAAGAGATGGACTGTTAATTAACCTGGCTGCACTCTTCTGAATTGAGTCTCAAGAGCATAAAAAAAATTTGGTGGTACCACCAAAATGTGAGAATAATAGTCCATGGCAGAGCAGATTTAAGATTTGAACAGTCAGCAGCTGTTCAGAAAAAAAAATTAAAGCTGAGAGAAAAAAAGAAAACCAAGTTTTTCTGATGAAGAGAAAGCAATATTTGTGATACAATTCGGACAAGAAAGATTACAATTAAGGATTATCCACAATAAAGATATCTGATCTTATCTAGGAATCAATGTTACTGAAGATGGGTATGGAAGCAACAATTTTTTTGCAAGAAATAATACACGCCTGAGTTTTGGAAGGATTGAAATTAACTAAATTTTCTTTGCCCCATTGGAGGATTACATGGAGATCACCATTTAAGGAATTGGTGGATATTTAAGAAGTCAAAGATGTGGAGAACATGGTTTTTCTCAACTAGTAGGTGGAATGTAGTGTGCTATCATCACCAAAATTATCTATTTCTAGTCAGTGGAAGAAGAAGAAGGTCATTGATATACAAAAGAAAAAAAGAGTGGGGGAAAGAACAGAACATTGGGAACATCATAATTAGTTGGGCAGTTATAAGACAGAAAGATATCTACCATTATCTTCAATGAATGGTCAGAGAAAAAGCTGGTTACCCAGTTGCAAAAATAAAAAAAAATATAAAAAAATTATATGATTTGCCTTGCAAATCACAATATGGAAGCTTATCTAAATTGTCATGCTAAACACAATCAAAATCCTTGGAACCATCAAGAACAGCTGCCTGAGTTTCACCAAACTTTTACAATAAATTTGTCCAAAGATGGGCAACAATAACAAAGATATCTAAACAGAATCCATACTGGTAATTACTGATCAGATGGAAGGTGCTGAGGTAGCACAGGAGTTGACAGATTTCTCTCTTACTCTGGAAAAAAGTTGAGGAAAGAGTTGCAACAAAACAATAACTGGAAAGCAAAGATCTGTCACCCTTTTAAGGAATTTGGATGCAGAAAGAAAAACAACAGTGGAATAAAAGAGCATTTATACTATCATTCCATTGTTGTTTTTGTGTCATCATTTTAAAGATGACACAAAACTACAGTGGTCTTATGTGTATCTGTTACTCTTGTTTTGTGTCAACTGTTATCCTGCTTTATGCCATCTTTTTAAATATGACACAAAAAGCTCTGGAGCCTAGGGTTTCAAATTAACTAGTGAAATGCCATCAGGCCAGGAGACTTCTTGGCATCAAGATTGTTCAGTGTTCTTATATTATACTTCTGTCAGAAGACCATGGAGGCACAATGCAATGTATTTGGTGTAGCAGGAGGTGATTTACCATGATCATCGATTCAAGGGTTAGAGGAAAAGTGGGATTTTACCTTAGGATGAGAATGCAACAGAACTACAAGATGAATATAAGGTGAAAGTATGGATGGACAGAAGGTCAAACCAACAGCTTTGGCCAGAAAGCTTGACTGTTATTTATACAAAAAAGCTAGTTTCCAACTCTCAACCTGTTCAAAATTGTAGTTTGGATTGCTTAACTTTTTTTTTTTTTTTTTTTTTTTAGCAACTATTTTAAACTTTAGTGTAGGCAGCAAATGAAGCTGTAAGTATAAGACAATTTGTTGTACAATAGTTCAGTGTGCATTTCGGTGTACACGAGACATTTCAGTATATGACAGTTCAAAGTGTCACATACAAGCCAGAAATTTAAAAAAAAAAAAAAAAAAAAAAAAAATCAATGAAGTAAAAGATTTGTTGAAAAGAAGAGAAATTCTGGTCCCTCACATAGGAGGAACGAAGAAATTTTGAAAATAAAAGAAAAGGATACTTTTTTTAATCAATTTATTTTGTGAAAAGATATTCTACCTCATCCAACTCATGGGCAGGTTGTAAAGTGCGTATGTGACAATTATCTTCAGCATGGCTGCCCATCCATATTGTAATGACTTTAAAATATGGACAAAATGAAGGGTCATGCTGAAGATAAGAGGGCGTATACTCAGCCAATCCATCTTTAGGTATATGCACCCACCCAGATATTATTGCATGGTATCGGGGGAGACATGGTTTGTTTTGGGCCCCCTCTCTTTCGGGCTACAGATTTATACTTGTCTAATTTTAATGAACTTTTGGAGGGCTCAACAAATCTTTCTAAAAAGAGTAATATAAAAAATTTTAAAATCCATCCATCGAAAGTCACATGATTATATGCAGACAGATGAACAAAAAAAAATTACAACTGCTGGATTTCTATTTATTTGATTTTTAAGAGGACCCGAGAAATCTTTCTGAAACAGCCATATATAAAATTTTATGAAAATCCATCCACTAGGAGTTGTATTATTACATGCGGGTGGATGAACAGACAGACAGATACTGTGAGCCAATAGGCACTTTACATATATATGCTAATGCACATTAGCATTAGTAGAGGTATTTGATGCAAGAAAGCAAGCTTATGCAGCATCAGCCAAAAAAAAAAAAATAAAATAACCACTTCCACTTCACCCCTCTGTTCGTTCGAAATACCTGTCCAGCTGAGCCTTAAACTTATTTGGGCTATCAACTTCCACGACAAGGGTTGGAAGTCTGTTCCACCAACCAACCACCCGCTGGCTAAAGGCAAATTTCCGCATGTCTATCCTACATCTGTCTTTCCTCAATTTGAATTTATGCCCTCTCAGGTGATTATTCTGAGCGAGAGGAAGAATCCCATCAGCATTGGGCATGCTCAAACCATTCAAGGCTTTATACACCTCTATCAGATCACCTCGCTGGTGCCTAGTCTCCAGACACTGTAATTTGCAAAACTTAAGCCTTTCGTCGTAAGAGCATCCCTTGGTTCCATTCACTAATCTTGTTGCCCTTCTCTGTACTCGTTCCAGCAGCTCTACATCCTTCTTGAAATGAGGCCTCCAGACCTGTATACAGTACTCTAGGTGTGGCCTGACCATTGCCTTATACAAGGGAATAATCATCTCCTTATCCCTGCTAGAAAAATTCCTATATATCATTGACAATACACCATGAGCTACCCTTGCAGCCCATCTGCACTGCTCAGAGAACTTCATATCTGCCTGCACAACGACCCCCAGGTCCCTTTCATTCTCTACCACTGTCAGTGTAGTACCACAGAGTTGATACGTTGCTCTGGGGTTGCTGTTTCCCATGCGTAGTATTTTACATTTGTCAAATGTTAAACTTCATTTGCCACCTCTCAGCCCATCTGCTCAACCTTTCCAGATCCTGTTGCAGCAGCATAGTGTCAGTAGTGTCCTTGACAACCCTGCCTACCTTTGTATCATCTGCAAACTTCGACATTAAGCTTGATATACCATCATCAATATCATTTATGAATACAGAAAACAATAATGGACCCAACACTGAGCCCTGAGGGACTCCACAAATAACATTAGTCCACGACGAGCAGTGTCCATTGATTACCACTCTGTCTTCTCCCGCTCAGCCACCCCCTTTATCCACAGCAGCAATTTGCCTCCAATGTCACACTGCTCCAATTTGTGCAGCAGTCTTCCATGTGCAACAGTATCAAAAGCCTTTCTAAGATCCAAGTATATAATATCAAAGTTATTCCCTGCATCCAGTTCCTTTGTGACTGCATCATAGTATCCAATCAAATTGGTCAAGCAAGACTTCCCCTTAACAAAACCATGCTGTGTCCGAGCTATAACTGAAATCTTGTCTAAATGATCCTACAGTGCTTCTTTAACTAGTGCCTCCATTAATTTTCCTGGAACAGAAGTTAAACTCACAGGTCTATAATTATTTGTGTCAGCCTTTGATCCTCCTTTGTGAATTGGGGTCACATTTGCACATCTCCAGTCTGTGGGTACCTCCCCTGAGTCCAAGGAAGCTCTCATAATTATGGCTAAGGGTTTGCTTACTTCCTCTGCTGCCTCCTTTAATATAACTGGATAGATCCCATCCATCCCGGGTGCCTTTCTTGTGTTTATCTTCAACAATTTCTCCTCCACTTTACTCTCAGTTATTACAAGATTCTGTAGCTTACTGCTAGAGTTGAATACACCTCTGGCATTCCCCTCGCTGAATAACTCCTCATGTGTGTGAATGTCGAAGCAAAATATTCATTTAGTTTGTTAGCTACCTGAGCAGGATCATCAACAGTTGACCCATCGATATCAAATGGACTAATCTGATTCATCCCCTTCCTTCTAGAGTTTACATAAGTAAAGAACTCCTTGCTGTTTTCCTTTGCATCCCTTGCCAAAGATTTCTCGTAATCTGCCTTCACCTGCCTAACCTCCTTTGTAACTTGGTTACAGATCAACTTGTATCTATCATAGGCTTCTGTGTCATGTGTTAATTTGTATGTATCCCATACATGTTTCTTCTCTGCCATATGCCTCATCTGTTCATCTGACATCCATTTAGGCCTAAACCTTGAACAATATTTCTTAGTTGGTATGTAAAGCCTAGTAGCTACCAAGATAAGTTCTTTGAATGCTTCCCATTTTGCATTTGCTGTTGGTAACATCATCAGTTGGTCCCACTGTATAGAATTTAAATACTGTTCCAGTCCATCGTAGTTGCCTTTACGAAAGCAATAACCCTTCCCTTTACCCCTAATGGTAGTTACCTCTTTGAGTAAATCCCACTTCAGCACACTGTGATCACTGCCACCTAGTGGTTCATTTATCTGCAGATTCTTAATGCATGAAGAATCACTACTGATAATCAAATCAAGAGTATTCCTCTCTCTAGTTGCCTCCCGAACATGCTGATGTAGAAAACAATCATCCAATAAATCCACAAAAGCCTTGCTACTGTGTGAGTGACCAGCCCCCAAATTCCAGTCAATATCTGGGAAATTAAAATCCCCCATTATAAGACTCTCTGATTTACTGGCCCACTATTTCCCTGTACAGTTTCTTATTATACTCATCAGAGTCATTAGGCCTATAGCACACTCCTACTCTCAATTTTGATCTTCCAATGCTTATGTCACACCAAACTGACTCGACATTGCACTGTCCAGTGATGTCCACTGGCTTCACTTCCTTGGATTTTATGTATTTCTTAACTAATAGCATAACCCCACCTCCCTTCCTATCCAGTCTATCCTTTCTGTAGACGTTGTACTCCCCAAATTCCAGTTCTGCATTCCTTATATCTGTGTGACACCACGTCTCTGATATCCCAACAATATCTGCCTTTGATGTTTTGAGCAATACCTCAAATTCATCAAATTTATTTACTAAACTCCTAGCATTGGTGTACACGCAAGTATACATGCACCTATTTCTATTCTTAGCTACCCTAACACAACCCATGTGTTTACTTGTACCGCAATGTCCCAGCAGTCTCTGAAATATCCTGCATCTTGTTTTTCAGGCTTCTGCTCATTCCAGTAGAAGCAGTGCAAGAATCTCTTTCACCTCTGCCAGTGGCTATTGTTAATCTATTCGTCTTTGTCTCCCCCCAAGGTAGCAGTTTTCCGACCCACCTAACACTGCCTCGATAGCATCAGTAAATATTCTTGCACCCTTTCTATTTAAGTGTATCTTATCCCTGTAGAAGCAATCTCTCCTGTTAACAAGTACAGGCCAAGCTGAAAAAAATTCTACCCCTTGAGCCTTGCACAATCTTTCCAGGGCCGAATTGATCGACAAGGCTCTCATCATATACTCCCTCCTATCGTGTCTGGGCACATGATGACGAAGGTGGCTAGAGTGCTCTATCAAAACTATGATAATATGGTCTACGTATCATATTGAGGTAAATTTCTCTTATTCTTCTACAAATATTGAAATCAACACAGAAAGCACTGAACATCAAGCAAAGCTCTGGTTTATACTATCAAAATCAAAAATATAAATACCGTGATCACTAAATTAATCATTTAGAGCAGACATGTTTAAAGTTTGCTTTTCAGTCTTGTTTTCTCATATGCTAAAATCTCAACAGAATTTACCAAATCATTACACTCACCAAATTGTTGTAGCCACAAATTGTCTTTCACCAAATTGTGACATGCAGCAGAATGTGATGCAAAAAACTGTCTCATACAATGAACTGTCCACACAACAAATTGTCTTGCACTGAATTGATGTGTTCACCAATTAAAAATAGTTTCACTATTATGACATAAAAACACATTAGATCAGAAGATTTAAGTAGTCTATCCGAAGGAAATGAAAAACAAAAATCATGAAAGTCAAACCATTTTGCATTCTTGTAATGCAAATTCTTAAAATGAAACCTCCAGTTCTGTATGAAGTTCTCAAGATGCAGCCTCATACAAATGGATAATTCGCCTCCTTACGTAAAGGTGCATATAAAAGACTGCTGTACAAATTGGAGCAGTGTGGCATTAAAGGCAACTTACTGCTACAGTCAAAGGGATAGTTGAGTGGAAAAAGACAATGTTTATTAGTACCCCAAGGTTCACTGCTAAGCATATTGTTGTTTACTGTATTTAGTAATGATATTGATAAAGGTATATCAGGATTAATGTCTCAAATTGCAGATAATACAAAGGTTGACAGAATGATTAATGATAGTAGTCAAGGTAAGCTACTGCAATAAGATCTAGAAAAATTAGGCAGAGGAGCTGAGAAATGGCAGTTGAAGTTTAACATTGACAAATGAAAGGTACTGCATAAGGGGAGCAGAAATCCCAGTTTAATATACTGCCTGATACTACACTCAGGGTACTGGAAAATGAAAAAGATCTGGAGGAAACTGTGCAGTCAGATATGAAGTTTCAAACAGGCTACCAGGGAAACTCATGTGGTTTTGTCAATGATATACAGGAATTTTGCTATCCCACCATACAAGGCAAAGGTTAGGTCACATCTTGAGTACTGCATACAGGTCTCAAAGCCACATTTTAAAAAGGCTGTAGGTCAGCTGGAACGGGTGTGGAGAAGGGCAATGAGATAGGTGAGGGGAAGAAAGGGTGGTCTTACCAAGAAAGGCTCCAGTTCTGAAAATCTGGCTAGGCACCTGCGACGTGATTTGATTTGAGCATTCTTATTTTGCTCATTCAAGTTTGGTGCACTGTTGTTTTGCCACCTCTAAAAAAGTACATATTGGCAACCCACCAACCAGGCATTGACTCAACCACCAGGAGCAAAATGTGGAACTGTCTAGTGCACAGTTCCGTCTATGGTTAAATTTCAAGGTTGAAAATTATTTTGTGTTTTTATTTGTTTATTATTGAAATGATTATTGGAAATAGTTGTTTTCCCATGAACCAAAGGCCTTAGGCTATGGTTGGGCCTGGATGGCTTGGGCTCTAGTTAATACTTGTATTAAATAAAGCAATTATTTTATTATTATATATTTTATTTTATTTATTTTTTTTATTTATTATTATTTTTTTTGATTATTGGAAATAGAGGATGAGTATATTATATGCAGGACCTGCTAATAAAAATATTCACTGCATTGCACAGCACTGTTCTTCACAAAATTTCATATAACTCTGTTGACTGTACATTTAGATTTAAAAATGTTGGGAGTGCTGCAGGTCCGCAGTGCCTACTCAATGAGCCACCCATGCCTGCATTTATATTGAAACTGAAGGACCTGTTGTGTATAAGGTTTCATTAAAAAAAAAAAAAAAATTGCAAGTTTTAGACTTGAACAAAAAACACACTAGCGACCCTTGTCCATTAAATATTTTCACACTGCTATAACCAGAACTTATCATTTGTTAATAGATTAAAAACATGTTTCTATATATATTAAAAATACTCTATTATATCGTTTATCTGATGAAAAACATCTAGATACACCAGACACCTTTCCCAGAAGCCTTTGGTTCCAAGCTTTCTGGTTATAAGGAAGTTTCTGAATTTTTGTGTTGTTAGCAAGAGAAATCAGAACATATTAAAAATAAATAAAATAATAAAAATAAAGATTTTCATTATCCGAAAACTGTTAAAAAACACAAATTTTAATGAATTCAAATATGGAATATAACATTATATTACAAAAGTCTAAACATAAGTGATTATATCTTGCTTGATTAAACAATGAGAGTAGGCACAATTTTCACTTTTGTTAGCAGACTGATCCATAAATTTTTTAAACATGCCCTGTAAAGTTAATATGAAAATGTACTGCATTTAGTAGTAAACTTACAATTATTAACTGTCTACTTTTCAGCATCAAATTTAAATAGTTCAAACTGTTAAAGGAGTATGCTAGCAGAATCCAAAACTTAATAGTTGCTTCAAAGATTTATTCTACTTTTTCATCCTTCCTCCCAAGCAGGCAAATATTTCTTTTTATGTCTTATATAAATGCATCACATCACTAATGATATTCTCTTCTCCAAATGAACAGAATAACAAAATGTGGGAGTGAGAGAGAATATTACGCATTCACTGCTACTATTCAGCTTATTACTTAACATCATAAATTAATGGATGTATATATCCATTAATTAATCATGTATATAATCCATTATAATCCATTAACATATACACTACTCAACAAAATTAACAGAACAAAAATGTTTTTTATGAATATTTTATTGTGAACAGTGTCACCGAAGGCAAATATTTCATACAATTGGCATCCTGGCATGCAAATTCCAAGTATACAATACAAATCAATTTATGACCTTACACAACCACGCATTATGCAAATTATTCATGGCTATAAAAACACAGGTTGCAACCACACTACTACATTCCAGTTTTTTGGCTTGCTCAGTGGGATAGCCACATCTCCAGTAGTAAGGATGGCAAGTCATTGTCATTTAGATGATTCTTTGAGATAACGCACCATTAGAAGACTTGAAGCCAGGTAGTTGCAGGTGACACATTGACAATGTGTCACACAATGTTGTCTCGGCACTATGGAAGCAGTTCCAGTAGACAAGAACTATTGGAAGAAGATCTGGCCAAGGTTGCCCAAGGGCTACTTAACCAGAACAGACCACTATTTGGCTCTAACAGCAAGAGGGAGCCCTACAAAATCCTGTCATCAACTGTCTCTTGAGGTTGCTGTAGCCACAGGTGAAAACATTTCTAACTGGACTGTGCTAAGAAGGCTCAATCCAAGTGGATTCTACATAAGGAAGTTTGTATCCCATTAACCTCAAACCACCGCAGAGCTTGTCGAAACTGGTGCCATAAACACGTGACTTGGAGTCCTGACAAATGGGGTACAGTTCTGTTCTGTTCTCTGATGAGTTCCATTTAAGCCTACAAACAGATTCTAGCCATTATTTCATCTGGAGAAAACAAGGAATATGGCACCATTCCTCCAACATCGCAGAAAGGGATACTCACAGTGGAGGTGGTGTTCTCATGTAGGGCAGAATAATGATCAACGGCCGGGCCCCTCTTCATGTTTTTGATAGGGATACCATAACTGTACTGAGAACAGATCCTCACACCCTGTGTTGGGTGTAGGGGTGCAGTTGGCCCAGATTTTATTTTCATGCACAACGCCAATGCACATAAAGCTCAAGCGGTGGAGAAATATCTTGAAACTGAAGATATCCAGTGATTTCCGCAGCCAGAACCATGATCACTAGACTTAAATCTGATTGAACATGTGTGGGATGCTCTTGGGCATCGCATTGCACCCCGACAGCCAACTCCTAGGTCACTTGGTGAGATAAGGTCTGCACTAATGGAAGAATGGGATTTGTTGCCGCAGAATCTTATAGACACCCTTATGTTGAGCATGGTTCACTGCTGTCAGGCCTGTTTAACCATTGGAGAAGATCATATGCCATACTTATGTCATGGTGCATATTTTCAAGCAACGTGTATCGACTTCTGTAATGTGACCGTTTTGGAAATTCTTATATAACCTCTAAAAATGTCCCTTATAGGTGTCCAAAGTTTCTCGCTGTCTCCTCATTTCATCGTTATTCTATGGTACACCACTATACCAAATTCTATACTGCTTCATTGCAAGCATGAGTTACAACATGTTTTCTACTTGTTCTGTTAATTTGTCAAGCAGTGTATATATGTATGCAACTTTTTACTTTTTTTTCAGTAATATAAGTAACTTACTCTTCATTATACGCAATATCATCTGTCATCATCACAACAATCTGGTCATCTGGAATACCATGTCTGTGCAGAATTTGGTAAGCATGGCAAATATCTGCCTAAATAAAACATGAATTTTATTTTCAGTACCATGCAAAAGGGTAACAATAAAACTCTCCCAATACCATGCAAGGTGAAATACTCCCATTGTATTTTAACTATTCTTTTCTAACACTCATAAAAATTTTTAAATCAAAAAGATAAATTTTTGCATGGGAACATGTATCCCATGCAAAAAATTTTGCATGGGATACATGTTCCTTCATGAAAGAAAATTTTTATCCTGAAATTTATATTTTCTGTGAGATACTATTAGGAAGAAGTTTCTCCTTAAATTTTTCCAATACATTTATTTTATTTTATTATTTTTTTTTTAGCAATCAGCTTTACGCTGAGACGATTTTCAAAAATATATGAATTGGCTTTAAACTCTAACTTTTTCCATCAAGTATTTAAAAAAAAAAAACAGGAAGCTATTAACACTTTCGCACAGTTGACTTATACCCATTATAATTTTAAAAATACATTAAAAAATGCTACACATCATACTAGATTACACATATTAAGGAGCAATACTATCCAAACCATACCTGATGTCTATAGTTAAACCATGAATCTGATCCAGCGACAATTAAAGCCCAAAGTTTCCCATTCGGTGCAGTGTCTGATGCTAAGTTCAGGAGAAAATGTTCACGGACTCGAATCGGGTTAAATGACATGCAACCACCGATGAGAGCAGCAGAAAACAATACCCAAATACTGAAATACTTCATGAACGATCCCATTATTCTGATACAAAGAAATTTTAAATTTCGTGAAAACAAACTGCAGTAGATAATAACTACAGTAAAGGGTAGGTCGTTGTGAAACCGAAGTTAACTTTTATAAGCACAGAGTGCTTCGATTAAGTTATCGCATTCAGATATGCCATTCTGAGATAAAAGAAACCGAGTAATGAGTCAACAAAAAGTTACAAAAAAAAATAAAAATATATAAAAAGGGCGTTGCACAACAGATAACAAACCAAGCGGCGGGTAAGACATGCACAGAGCATTGCATCACAGAGTAGTAACACACTTATTTGTGCATTGCATGACTCTTCCACTAACTCACATGGTTGATAGAGAAGCTGCTGGCAATGACAGTTGCCATTATGCTCTGTTCACACAGAACTATTCTGGACTCTGTGGCGTAATTTATAAGAAGTAGTAGTAGTAGTAATAGTGCCATGTGATGCAAGAAAGCAAGTGTATGAGCTTATGCAGCATCAGGCAAAAAAAAAAAAAAAAAAATCACACCATTCCTCCAAAAAAATCCTCCAAATGCCTGTCCAGTTCCTCCTTAAATTTATTCAAACTATCAACTTCCACAACAACAGGTGGAAGTTTGTTCCAGCAATTAACCACCCGCTGGCTAGAGGCAAATTTCCGCACATCTATTCTACACCTGTCATTCCTCAGTTTGAATTTATGCCCCCTTAGGTTCGTAATCTGAACAAATGGAAGGATCCCATCAGAATTCAGCGTGCTCACCATTCAAGGCCTTATACACCTCAATCAGATCACCTCGCAGATGCCTAGTCTCCAGCTGCTGCAATTTGCAAAACTTTAGTCTCTCTTGGTAAGAGAATCACTTCATTCCCCTCACCAATCTTGTTGCCCTTCTCTGTACACGCTCAAGCAAATCTACATCTTTCCTAGAATGAGGCCTCCAGACCTGCACGCAGTACTCAAGGCGTGGCCTGACCATTGCCTTGTACAGAGGGACAATAGTAGTAGTGGTAGTAGTGGCATGTGATGCAAGAAAGAAAATGTATGAGCTTATGCAGCATCAGCCAAAAAAAAAAAAAAAAAATCACACCATTCCCTCCAAATGCCTGTCCAGTTCCTCCTTAAATTTATTCAACCTATCAACTTCCACAACGACAGATGGAAGTTTGTTCCAGCAATTAACCACCCGCTGGCTAAAGGCAAATTTCCGCGCATCTATTCTACATCTGTCCTTTCGTAATTAGAATTTATGCCCCCTTAGGTTCGTAATCTGAACAAGTGGAAGGATACCATCAGAATTCAGCGTGCTCAACCCATTCAAGGCCTTATATACCTCAATCAGATCACCGGGCAGGTGCCTAGTCTCCAGCCACTGCAATTTGCAGCACTAAAGCCTCTCTTGATAAGAGGATCCCTTCGTTCCCCTCACCAATCTTGTTGCCCTTCTCTGTACACGCTCAAGTAAATCTACATCCTTCCTAAAATGAGGCCTCCATTTTAGGAAGAATGTAGATTTACTTGAGCGTGTACAGCACCTCCTTTTCCCTGCTAGCAAAATTCCTATATATCATTGACAAAACCCCATGACCTGCCCTGGCAGCCTGTCTGCATTGCTCAGAAAACTTCATATCTGACTGCACAATTACTCCCAGGTCTTTTTCGTTTTCTACCACCTTAAGTGTAGTACCACACAGTTGGTACATTTCTCTGGGGTTACTTCTACCCATATGCAGTACTTTGCATGTCAAGGTAAACTTCAGTTGCCACTTCTTAGCCCATATGCCCAAATTATCTAGATCCTGTTGCAGTAGCACACTGCCATTACTGTCATTAACAACCCTGCCAACCTTTGTATCATCTGCAAACTTCGATACTAAGCCTGATATACCTTCATCAATATCATTGATAAATATACAAAACAACAGTGGAATCAACACCGAACCCTGTGGGACTCCTCTAATAACATTTGTCCACGAAGAACAGCACCCATTAATTACCACCCTCTGTCTTCTCCCACTCACCCATCCTTTTATCCATTGTAGCAACTTACCCTCAATACCATTATACTCCAATCTGTACAGTAGTGTTCCATGCGCAACAGTGTCAAAACCTTCCTGAAATCCAAGTATATGATATCAAAATTATTTTTTGCATCTAGTTCCTTTGTAACCACATCATAATAACCAATCAAAAATCAAAGAAGTAAAAGGGAATCAATGGTGATTCCCTTTTACTTCTGATTCTTGTTCTCTCTCAGGGTAATTCAGAATTTTTTTTTTTTTTTTTTTTTTTTTTGGCTGGTGCAGCATAAGCCGCAGGCTTCCTTGCTCCATATGCTAATAATAATATTCTTATTGCTTTTGCGATAATACCGATAGCTGGACTTCCGTGGGTTTTAAGTTACAGTATTATAGTGAAATGTGTGTCCCCCTTCGCTGAAATCTTCAGTCCTATAAAAAATATATAAATAATGTAACGTAAGTCGGAGACTTGCTGTATCGAAAAATGTTCAGCAATCTACGTAAAAAGTATGGCTATAGATAAAAAAAAACTTACCACGTACTACTCGCATGTCCAATACGATGCTTCCCTTTATTTTTTACGATGTCGATATTAAATCTAATAACTTCCCTTTATTTTTTACAATGTCGCGTATAGTTGGTCACCAACATTATAATGGTTCTTTAGAAATTTTAACGGATGCACCGTTTTCAAACTTGAATAATTTCAAGTTTTTGTTTATTGAAAGCCCATCATTTTCGCTATTTCTAAACAAAAATATAAATATTAATAATAATAATAATTCCGATAACCCTAACATAAGTAGTAGTAGTAAAGTGTAAAGTAAAGTGTGTTTAGGGTCAAGCGGCACCAGGGGTTTCCCCCATCTCCGCGTAGTTTACATTGTGGGTGAACCAGTTGACTGGAAAAGCCAGAGATTTAAAAGTGTATGGACTTTGTATATATTTGATGCCTTGTACCGTTGTTCATCTGGTCATAGTAGTAGTAGTAGTAGTAGTAGTGGCACTTGATGCAAGAAAGCAAGTGTAGGAGCTTATGCAGCATCAGCCAAAAAAAAAAAAAAAAAAAATCACACCATACCCTCCAATTGCCTGTCCAGTTCCTCCTTAAATTTATTTAACCTATCAACTTCCACAACGACAGATGGAAGTTTGTTCCAGCAATTAACCACCCGCTGGCTAAAGGCAAATTTCCGCACATCTATTCTACATCTATCCTTTCTTAATTTGAACTTATGTCCCCGTAGGTTCGTATTCTGAACAAGTGGGAGGATCCCATCAGAATTCAGCGTGCTCAACCCATTCAAGGCCTTATAGACCTCAATCAGATCACCGCGCAGGTGCCTAGTCTCCAGCCACTGCAATTTGCAGAACTTAAGCCTCTCTTGGTAAGAGGATCCCTTCATTCTCCTCACCAATCGTGTTGCTCTTCTCTGTACACGCTCAAGCAAATCTACATCCTTCCTAAAATGAGGCCTCCAGACCTGTACGCAGTACTCAAGGCGTGGCCTGACCATTGCCTTATACAGAGGGACAATCACCTCCTTTTCCCTGCTAGCAAAATTCCTATATATCATTGACAAAACCCCATGACCTGCCCTAGCAGCCTGTCTACATTGCTCAGAAAACTTCATATCTGACTGCACAATTACTCCCAGGTCCTTTTTCATTTTCTACCACCTTAAGTGTAGTACCACACAGTTGGTACGTTTCTCTGGGGTTACTTCTACCCATATGCAGTACTTTGCACTTGTCAAGGTTAAACTTCAGTTGCCACTTCCTAGCCCATCTGCCCAAATTATCTAGATCCTGTTGCAGTAGCACACTGCCATTACTGTCATTAACAACCCTGCCAACCTTCGTGTCATCTGCAAACTTCGACATTAAGCCTGATATACCTTCATCAATATCATTGATAAATATACAAAACAACAGTGGACCCAACACCGAACCCTGTGGGACTCCACTAATAACATTAGTCCACGAACAGCAGCACCCATTGATTACCACCCTCTGTCTTCTCCCACTTAACCATCCTTTTATCCATTGTAGCAACTTACCCTTAATACCATTCTGCTCCAATTTGTACAGTAGTCTTCCATGCGCAACAGTGTCAAAAGCTTTCCTGAAATCCAAGTATATGATACTTGGATTTCAGGAAAGCTTTTGACACTGTCATTTAGCCGCCAGACCCCTACTGAGGCCCGACGTTGTCCCACTTTAGCCCCGTGGTAAAGTAGTGGTAAAATAGGTAAAGTAGTAGTAGTACTACTACTACTACTATATAAATAATGAAACAAAATTTGTCCTTTTGCGATGCGACTGAACACAACAATCTACGCGATGCATTAAAACAAACTAAACGTTTGGTTTTTTTTTTTTTTTTTTGTGAGCGGCGGATGTGAAGACAGCAGGAGTTGCAAGATAATAGGTACACTAATCTCCCAATTACGACTTATAACGCCGCTTCTTGTCGCTTATTTACGACTTGCAAAACATCTGTTTATACCTATTCTAGTTATTACTTGAATTTTATGATTTCTGGTTGATTTTTATTTATTTTATTTTTTCTTCTTAATTTGTTGTCTTGAAGTGTTCTGTTAATCCAATCCCGGTCTGCTGTATTCTACTTCTATAAGGAATTCTATATATTTTAATTTTTATCAAAATATTAAGTGGTGAAAAGTATCAGTAAAATGGTAAATATCACATTTAGAAACTGACAAGTAGCAACAAAAAGGTCAGAGGGCTGTTAATCCATATTTTGAGATTATACCATCACAGACTATGTGCTTAATCATATTCATGGAACTTACTCCTATGAAAGTGGGGAGAGTTCTGGTTAGCGATCATCAAGATTAAGGCCAGTAGAATGGAAATTGCACGGCAATGTGCATACAGAATTTGCTGTCAAAAAAATATATATATAATATATACATTTTTTATATTTAATATATAAATTGACAATTTTTCTCTGAACTGCAAATTATATTATCATTTTATTTACACTGCAATTCATATAATTATTGTTTTTAATTGATTTTATTTATAAACTATACATTCTAAAGAAAGTTTCTTTCCTAATAATGAAAGCAAATGCTGATAAACATTATGCTTTTAAGTGATTACTACTGAAATTTATTAAGCAAGAAAAGCCAGTAGCATGAAAATTGGTAATCGCATACTTTTGTGCCTGAAAAGATGTAGTGCATACTGATTAATTATAAAAGGTATTGAAATTGATTACTCATTTTGAATGTACAACTGTGCACAAGGAAGCATACTGCATAATACTAACTGTAATGTAGAGGGAGGATGCTGGAAAATGAGATGCAAGATACTGTTTTTAAAGGTATCAAGTGTGTGTGTGTGTGTGTGTGTGTGTGTGTGTGTGTGTGTGTGTGTGTGTGTGTGTGTGTGTGTGTGTGTGTGTGTGTGTAAATTAACTGATATTGCCATGACAGTCCCATAATAAAACATCTAAAGGCAATAGCTCTAGTGAGAGAAGGGGGTTATAGTCTTTATGAATCCATGCATTCCTCAGAGAGAGGAAACTTGACTCATCTGCAATTTGCACTATCTTTAGGAGTTGATTTCTGGAGGCAGGCCCCGTGCTAAGGGTGTGCAAATGAGGAACATGCCACAGACACTGCACACAGTTAATAAGAATGTTTTACATTTAACATCAAATTTCTACTTTCTCCCTACCCGTTTTACAACTCAATTTTGAAAATGCATCTAAATTTAGAAATTATTAATAACTGTTTTGTTAGGTGCTTTCATTAAATGGTTCTGCAGATTGCAGATGCTTTTCTGTGGGGGTGCAGGTAAATTTGCGAGGAATTTTTAAGTCATTATTAGTAATTTTTTCCAGATTAACCCCGCAAAGCTAAATGCTAGATGTGCTATTGCATATATATGTGTGTTAAGATACAATGTGAATTAGATGCCATTACAAAGTTTTGCCTTAGGTGCCACAAATGCTAATGCCTTTCCTGTCTGTAGGCACAGTCACATTGAAACTAAACAGCACTTAGACATTTGCACCTAAAAATAACTAGCATCACTGAATGATAATTATTTTGTAACACTGGTTTGATCACATTGAAAAGTAAAGATGGATGAGCAGACCAAATGAATGTAATGCAATTATGTCAAGTTAGGAATGTTTAGAATGTGCACTGTGGTAACAAGGAAAAGGCATCAGTATTTGTAAATTGCACAAGTTCTATGGTTGATTATTGTGAGGGATGAAAGATCAGAGTTGCTGCATCCTGCAATCCTCATTTGAGACTAAAGAAGTAAGTAACAGTGTGAAAAGAGTCCAATGAAAATGCTCCTGTCAAGACAGGCACATTTCTGAATTTTGACTAACATCAGAAATCAAACATAGAGGCTTATATGTGTAAAAAGGTATTCCTCCCTTTATTTTTATTCTAGTCTGGAAAAAGGGTATTTCAATATGGTCTTAATTTTCTCATGCAACACTAATTATGCCTCTTTAAAGTTGCTCATTACTGCACTACTTTCAAATAAACATTTCCCAAAACACAAATACTGTATTTTGCTATTGCTATTTAAAAAGCATCAACACTGAGTTAATTTAATGAAATTCTCGTTTCATTATTTTTTTTGCCAGCGTAAAATGCTTATTAATAAAAGTAAGCAACAGGGAAACTTTGACAGGGTGAAATTGGCATGCTAAAAATACTTTTTTTTTTCTCCAGTATAATTTAAAGGTGGCAGGAATATTTCTATCACACAAATATTTCCATATTTGTAATGGGCATGTTTCGATTAATATCCTGCAATCTTGTGCAAAACAGTTATGTTACATTTTATGATTTCAAGAGAACTGCACCATTACCCCAGGGGCTCACATCTGGTGAGTATGGGCTTGGCAAACCCAGGGTCCTGAGCTGGATATCATCATTCTTCTTTCTTGGTGATTCCCTTCTACTTCTGACTCCCTCTCTCTCAGGGTAACACGGCATTTTTTTTTTTATGGCTGGTGCAGCATAAACACCTTATGGCTAATAATAATAATAATAATAATAATACAATACAACAATAACAAAATACAATACAACAATAATATAATAATAATGTCGTAACCAATGGGCCATCGGCCAATGGTTACGACACTGGACTACCAGCCTGATGGACTGAGGTTCGACTTGGCGGAAGCGAACGCGGCTCCATCACGCTGGGAGACCGGTATAATAATAATAATAGTAATAAATTAAAATAATAATAATAGTAATAAATTAATAGTAATAAAAAATTAATAAAATAAATAAACATCGTGGCTCCAAGGGACCTATCTACCCCAAGGTCGAAGTGGAGGCTAAGACAGATTTTAGCGCCATCTGGCGTCATTCGCGAGAACTACCACTGGATATAAGCCGAAGCTAAACAGGTCCACCTCCAATAATGGATGATGTCGCAGAGAAATATTAATCATACTGCATCGAGTGTGGCGCAGGATAAAGTCAGTCGTATTCAGGCCTTAGGCAGAGGGGGGCGGTTCGAAAATCAAAGACAGTCTCCAGAGGAAGAGAGTCCAGCGAGTGGGGCTGTCCCCCGTATGGCTACCACAAGAGAAGGGCAAGACCATTCAGCCCCACCAATTGGAAGTGCTTCCTGCGCAACTGTGCTAGTGACCACCCAGGAAGGGAGAAAACGCCAACGCATGAAATGGAGCATCGAAATGAATACGTACATCATGCAAGCATACTACGAAATAATGAAGCTGGAGACCGACATGACAACTTACAGGATGAGACTACATACCAAGTGGCTGGAACGATTCCCGGATATTCAGGTCAGCGAATAGCGGACCAGAGAAGGACCATCGTCATGAAGAACCTAATAGTTCCTGCAATCTCGGAAAAAATCAAGTAGGACGTGAGCGATCAGAGGAGGAAGAACATACCACCGCCGAACCAGAGGCAGAAGAGCAAGAGGAAATACGACCCGCAGCAGCTGAATGAAAACACGAGATCATGATATCCAGAATAGAGAACGAGTGTTGTTGTTGTTGTTTGGTTTTTAGGAGCATTAGCAACTAAGGACATATTGCTCCGGGGATATGCGGTGGTCATTTTCTGACCTTTCCGCATCCTCCGTATTTAGTGGTGACGGGCTCGAACCCCGGTGGAGAACGAATGGAAGAAGGCCCTAACAGAATTTGAAGGAATGGACCCCACAAAGACTCACGTGATACCGAAACAGAGGCCGAATAGAACCTTGCAGAGAGTCACAGACCACCTGAATCGGCACATAATACCGCATTACCTCGACAGCAATGGTGCAATACTGGAGGCCATCCACACAGCTGTATATTGTGCTGCAGTAGCAGCCACGGGGATTAATGGAAGAGAAGCGAGAGAGACTAGCACCAGAAGAACCGAAAACAGAAGGAACCACCAGCTTGGGAAAGAAGACTTCAGCAGAAGGTAGAAGAATTAAGAGTCAAGATAGGCCAATTGACCCAGTTCCAATGGGGCAATAGGAGTAAGAAATTAATTGGAAAAGTGAAGAGCATCCTCAAGAGAGAGACAGCATCAACAGCAAACATGAGACAAAAAATCAGAGAATAGGAGAGTACTTGGACACATTGAAGCTGAACCTCTTGCACTTAGCAAGAGACTATGCCGATACAAAGTGAGCTCCAAGAGGAAAATAAACAACCGAATCTTCGATGAGGACCAAAGATGTTTCTACAGGAATCTCGAAGAAGACGGGAAACAAGGAAATGGACCACTCGAGAAGAAGACGATTGAGGAGTTCTGGGGAAACATATGGAGCAGGGAAGTAAAACACAACAGCTGAGCTACCTGGATAGAACTAGAACGCACGAAAACCAAGGATGTACAAGAAATGAGAGGATGGGCGATTCGGGAAGAAGAAGTAAAACAGACGATCAAGAACTCTCACAACTGGTGAACTCCAGGAATAGATAACGTCCACAACTACTGGTACAAGAAGTTCACTTGCACACACAAGCACCTGGCAGGGCAGTTCACCCAAATGATAAGGCGCCCAGAAACAATCCCGAAGTTCCTCGCTCAAGGAATCACATATCTGAAGCCCAAAGACGAAGGTGCAAGAAACCCAGCGAAATATAGGCCAATCACCTGCCTCCCAACAATGTACAAGATCCTGAGCAGCTGCATAACAAGGAAGATATCAGACCAATTGGAAAGCCAGAGCATAATGGCCGAACAGCAGAAAGGATGCAAGGAGCAATTAACCATATGCTGTGGTTATGGAGCAAGCATACAAGAAGCGCTGCAACTGGTAAACAGCCTACATCGATTACCGCAAGGCATCGATTACCGCGACTCCGTACCTCATAGCTGACTAATAGAGGCACTGAAATTCTAAAAAGTCAATCCGATTGACTTTTTAGATTTTCCTAGGACAAACGATGGCGAAATGGAGTACCACCATTAAGGTCCAAACATCACAACCAGGCCAATCCCCATCAGGAGAGGAATATTTCAGGGAGTTGCCCTGAGCCCATTGTGGTTATGTCTAGCACTTAACCCGTTATCTGCCATACTCAACAGTAGCAAGTACGGATATAACCTCAAAGAAGGAAGGAAGAACCTGTACACCTTCACCCAGCTGATGTATACGGATGACATCAAGCTCTACGCGGGAACCGAGAAGCACCTTCAGCAACTACTCCAGATCACCGAAGAATTCAGCAAGGATATTAGGACGGAATTTGGTCTAGACAAATGCAAGACCAACGGATTGCGTCAGGGAAACTTAGTCAACCGAAACTACCAGCTGTAGAGTGGTAAAGAGATCGAAGCCATGGCAGAGGGAGAGGCCTACAAATACTTGGGGATTATGCAGGCTCAGCAGTTACAGCACAAGGAAATTATAGGCCTACCTGACCGAAAAATACCATCGAGACTCAGAAGACTGCTGAAAGCATAGCTGAACGGAGGGAACACACTTAAAGCCATAAACACCTATGCAGTCCCAGTGCTAACATACGCCTTCGGAGTCATAGATTGGACTAACACCGAGCCTGATGATATCATGACAAAGACAAGGACAATGATGACCAAAGGCCGCCAACATGACCCGAGAGTTGCCGTGGAGAGCCTGACAATTGACTGGAAAAAAGAGGAAGGGGCCTGATAGACCTCATTGATCAACAGAAGACAGCGATAGTTAACCTGAAGGATTACTTCCAGAAACACACAGCAGCACTCCACCAGTCCATAAGGAAGATAGACAAGCGATATACCCACTCAAACTAAGCGAGGATTCCATTCCATTTTTTCCATTTATTTACACACACAATTTTATGTACATTCTCATGATATAAACAATTTATATACAAGATTTATGGACATTATCATATATATATATATATATATATATATATATATATATCCATTCTATATAATGGTAATCAAGGTACTGTGTGTGTTTGCATGTGTGTTCTTATATCGGGGTGGCTCCTAGGCCTTAGCCCATCTCCACCTTTGTACTCTGTTATGGAACAGAAACTCTGCATAATGGCCTGAAAAGTGTCAGTGTAGGTGTGTTGTTTTGTTTGTGACAGGCTATTATGCCACCAGGGTGCAGCCAACGTATGGGCAGCTGCTGCCTGGTGCCCATCCCTAGCACCGGGCCTGGGTCAACAGTCCTTCTATACCGGTGTTATTACCACCGAAAATCTCGCACCCGCCAGAGGGAGTGAAACACTGGCGAGTGCCTGCAATCCCACTCCCAGGTTGCCCTTACCGGAGAGCCAGCTAAAAAAAAAAAAAAAAAACTAGTAGTTATATACATGATGTTCTAGCAAAACAATTGTAACAATTATATTAACATATATACATGATTTCCTAGTCTTAGTCTTTTTCACCACAGTTCATTTATTCTCAGTACATTTTCTTATTTTCAAATGAAGTCACAAGTTGAACTATCCAGTTTGATTTCATTCAAGAAAAAGAAGTCAGTTCCAGTAGTCTTCCTCGGATCTCAGCTGGTTGGAAGTCGCAGATTGGATGCCTCGATAGAACGCTAATGGGAGGATATACAGGGACCCTCGGGTGTTAACAGGATTCTCATAAGAATGTTGATTGATTCTGGGGCGTGACACCTCCTAACCTAAGCGAGGAGTCTCCCCCCCCCCCAATCAGGAGGTACAAACGAAGCTAGAAAGATGGCCAGAGAAGACACTCCATGGCAGACACTACAATGATCGCCATCAGGGTCACATAGATAAAATTGCTTCCAATGCATGGCTCATGAGCGGGACGCTCTTCCCCGAGACTGAAGGATTCATGCTCGCCATCCAAAACAAGGTAATCAACACCTGGAACTATAGAAAATACATCGCCAAGGAGCCCGGAGTGTTAGATGACACATGTCAACGATGCCACTTGGCCTCAAAAACGATCCAACACATCACCGCGGGATGCAAGGTTATCACCCAGACTGAGTACACTCATAGACACGACCAGGTAGCCAGGATAATACATCAGAAGCTAGCAAGGAAATACCAGTTTATCGGAGAAAGTGTACCGTACTACACTACGAACCTCAGGCAGTACTAGAGACCCCAACCCACAAGTTGTACTGGGACCCCGCCATAATAACGGATAGGACAATCCCGCACAATAGACCGGACATAACCTTTGTGGGCAAGAAGGAAAAGGCCACCTCTGATTGACATAGCGGTACCCAACACTGGCAACCTGCAGAAAACCCATGGGGAAAAAATCAGGAAGTACACGAACCTAAGACAGGAGATCAAAGATATGTGGCATATGCAACAAGAAACGCCCATCCCGATCATCGTGTCAATCACAGGTATGGTGCCAAAGACCCTACATAACAGCTAGCAGCAATAGATCCCCCAGCGAACACCTAAAAGGAACTCCAGAAAGTCGCAATCCTGAACACCTGCAGGATTGTCAGAGAGAGTTCCTCGACCAACAGTAACATCAGACATAACAATGTGTACTTGGTAGCAATACCCGTCACGAGGTGTAACCCCCCCAATCAGGGAGAAATAATATAAGAGCAGCAATAATACAATAGAATACAATTTTATTTATCAAGAGAATTCGTTTACAATAAATGAACTTGTTAAGAAAAGTAAATTTCTTGACAAGTTGTAATTCTTCCTTTAAAACAGTTTTGTACAGAAAAGACTATGAAGTCACTACACATAGTACATTCCACATTGTAAACAGAAGTAGTAGTTTATCTGCATATCAATTCTAATCTACTGTGTCATTTAGTATCAAGAATTTTCTTATTAGGAATTTTAATTTGGAGATGGGGTCACTTCTCCTGAGCCTGAAATCAATGCTAGCCAAAAAGTTGTTTATTATATTCATTGTGTGCCTATCTCCAAATCTATTTAGTATCCTAGGGTGAGGCAGAGTAATTGCTTTTGGGTTCCTTAAATTTTGTGAGACATTTCTTTGCAGATTCGACTCTTCAAAAATAGTGTTAAGATTTTTTAAGAATAGATTTAACTTCAGTTTTTGAACTGGATACAGTATTTTATGTTTCAACAAAAATTGTCTTCTCTTGTTCGGGTCATTCCAAGAGTTTGTCCCCATTAAAAGTTTCAGAATCCATTTCATTAAGTTGTTTATTGCCTTTATTTCTGTTTTATTTGCTCGTGCCCATATATTTACTAAATAATTGAGTTGGGAGTCCACTAATGCATAAAATAAGGTAACTTTTGTTCTAAGATTTAACTTCTTCTTAATGTAGTAGAAAAAGTACACATAAAATCTCATTTTTTTGTACAAGTTTGTTATATGCCTTACCCCACTTAGACTGCAGTAAATCCATAACCCAAGGTAACAAAGATTTGAAACTTCTTCCACAGTTGGACATTTGCAATTCTTGAAATTCTGATCATGTAGGCAATCATGTTTGTGCAATTTGATAGAGGGTTGAATGTCCAATAATAATAATAATAATAATAATAATGTCGAATGGCAGTGTTCGGGCTCTGAATTAGTCATCGGAATGGTCAAAAGAACTTTTATGAGTTTTGTAAATTCACCAAGAACTTCAGCTAGATTATTTTCTGAGATAAATTTCAGCACGTCAGTTAATTTGCACTAAATGTGTAGATCATGTCTGCTACGGAAAACTGGTAATTCCGTAAGACGTTTTTCTCTTTCAATCATCGGATATGCCTCAGTAGGCTCCCGTAGGATTCCATGGACATTTTCGTACGAAAAAAAAAAAAAAAAGGTTCTCCTCGTTAAACAATTAGCATTAGTAGAGGCACTTGAAGCAAAAAAGCAAGCTTAGGCAGCATCAGCCAAAAAAACAAACCCACTTCCACTTCACCTCTCTGTTCGTTCGAAATACTTGTCCGGCTGAGCCTTAAACTTATTCAGGCTATCAACTTCCACGACAAGGGATGGAAGTCTGTTCCACCAACCAACCACCCACTGGCTAAAGGCAAATTTCCGCACGTCTATCCTACATCTGTCTTTCCTCAATTTGAATTTATGCCCTCTCAGGTGATTTTTCTGAGCGAGAGGAAGAATCCCATCATCATTGAGCATACACAAATCATTCAAGGCTTTATACACCTCTATCAGATCACCTCGCTGGTGCCTAGTCTCGAGACACTGTAATTTGCAAATCTTAAGCCTTTCTTCGTAAGAGCACCCCTTTGTTCCATTCAATAATCTTGTTGCCCTTCTCTGTACTCGTTCCAGCAGCTCTACATCCTTCTTGAAATGAGGCCTCCAGACCTGTATACCTAGGTGTGGCCTGACCATTGCCTTATACAAGGGAATAATCACCTCCTTATCCCTGCTAAAAAATTTCTGTATATCATTGACAATACACCATGAACTACCCTTGCAGCCCGTCTGCACTGTCAGAGAACTTCATATCTACCTGCACAACCACCCCTGGTCCCTTTCATTCTCTACCACTGTCAGTTTAGTACCACAGAGTTGATACGTTGCTCTGGGGTTGCTGTTTCCCATATGTAGTACTTCACATTTGTCAATGTTAAACTCTCAGCCCATTTGCCTCTCAGCCCATTTGCTCAACCTTTCCAGATCCTGTTGCAGCAGCATAGTGTCAGTAGTGCCCCTGACAACCCTGCCAACCTTCGTATCGTCTGCCAACTTGGACATTAAGCTTGATATTATGATATACCATCAGCAATATCATTTATAAATACAGAAAACAATAATGAACCCAACGCTAAACCCTGAGGGAATCCACTATAACATTAGTCCACGACGAGCAGTGTCCATTGATTACCACTCTGTCTTCTCCCCCTCAGCCACCCCCTTTATCCACAGCAGCAATTTGCCTCCAATGCCACACTGCTCCAATTTGTACAGCAGTCTTCCATGTGCAACAGTATCAAAAGCCTTTCTAAGATCCAAGTATATAATATCAAAGTTATTCCCTGCATCCAGTTCTTTTGTGGCTGCATTATAGTATCCAATCAAATTGGTCAGGTAACACTTCCTCTTAACAAAACCATGCTGTGTCCGAGCTATAACTGAAGTCTTGTCCAGATGATCCTGCAGTGCTTCTTTAACCAGTGCCTCCATTAATTTTCCTGGAACAGAAGTTAAACTCACAGGTCTATAATTACTTGTGTCAGCCTTTGATCCTCCTTTGTGAATTGGGGTCACATTTGCACGCGGGTACCTCCCCTGAGTCCAAGGAAGCTCTCATAATTATGGTTAAGGGTTTGCTTACTTCCTTTAATATAACTGGATAGATCCCATCCACCCCAGGTGCCTTTCTTGTATTTATCTTCAACAATTTCTCCTCCACTTTACTCTCAGTTATTACAAGATTCTTTAGCTTACTGCCAGAGTTGAATATACCTCTGGCATTCCCCTCGCTGAATGACTCCTCAACTGTTGATGATCCTGAGCAGGATCATCAACAGTTGACCCATCGATATCAAGTGGACCAATCTGATTCATCCCCTTCCATCTAGAATTTACATAAGTAAAGAACTCTTTGCTGTTTTTCTTTGCACCCTTTGCCTGCATAATCATTAACAGTGATATACCATGTCATCTATTCGGCGTTTTGCTGTATTAATCGATAAAGAAAAATTATCAATTTGTTTTAGCTGCTTTTTCTCCCAAGATAGATTTTGCAATATCTTTGTTGTTAGTAATGCCAATATTTCTCCAATAGTGTGAGCTTTTTCGCACTTAGCAATACGTAAACTCTCTGAATATTATACTTTCACTTCGTTGGAATTAACATTAGTGAAGGAAGACACAACCGTTTTCTG
Organism: Mastigoproctus giganteus; assembly: GCF_048544385.1. Taxonomy (NCBI): domain Eukaryota; kingdom Metazoa; phylum Arthropoda; class Arachnida; order Uropygi; family Thelyphonidae; genus Mastigoproctus; species Mastigoproctus giganteus. Next base: position 150,823,059 of record NC_143580.1, on the reverse strand, counting down.
AGCACATAGTTCAGTCATCTTTCTATGAAAGAATTCATAAGGTTTGTCTTTTAAATTTGGGTGTTTTGTTATTAAGTGTCTTTGAAATGAAAGTTTCAACTTTAATTGGATAGACATTCTTAACACACTGCGGAATTGGTTCTGCTTCTGTGCCTGATTTAATACAGAAGCCATAAATTATATAATCAGGATCATACCTCCTAATCCATGTTGGCCTACGTTAATCACTACATCTGAAAATACTACTTTTAAGGTTCACTAACCAACCTTTGAAGGAAGATGACCGTATAAAATAAGAAGAAAAAAGAGGGGAAGTAAAGAGATAAAATTCTATGAATTTAGAAGTACAAGAAAGACTCAAATACTCGCATAGATACAAACTGTGAAAAATAAAAAGAAGTTTTTGCTTTAGTGAGGAAAAAAACAAAACAAACCGAACGATAACATTTTGGCTACCCTAATAATTAAATTCATTTGCCATGCTGTGTCTTATGTGTGTTAATTGCAAGTGTTTTATGGTGGATTTGTCTGTTGGCTGGACGAAAAACCCCAGTTTCTGGGGGGGGGGACCTTGCTATCTACGCCTGAGATCGACTAACTCAACCACGGAGTGAAAAAAAAAAAGCCCATTAAAGTTCCTCGCTTCATCGACGGGATTCGAACACGGGCCTTTTCCACCCGGTTTGGGGAGGACGGTGACAATACCACTGTGCTACCCGGGCAGATGCTTTAGTGAGATATTAATGTTTAAAAAGTTTACTCTCCCATGAGGGAAATTGCGGGTGGTTTCATTCACAGCCTGCGTACCTGTAGCTCTCTCCTTGCCCTGCCCAGTAATCAAGTACGAGACCTCCATAGAAGGATAGAACCATTTATTTAATTTATTATTGCAATTAAAACCCACATTCGGAATAAATAGATAAGTTGTTCTGCCAGTCGGGTTGCAGTCCAATCGAGTTTGCCAAATTTCATTCAATAATAAGATATCTGCTTTCCTTTACGCAAAAAATAACTGAAACTGTATAACACCACCACGGAAGAGCTCCTGCAATTATTTGCAAAACATTTGTCGACACTGTTTTACGTACCCTCAATATTGTCAGTAACATGATTCTTTGAATGGAAAGTAACTTCTCTTTGAATTTCACCTTACCTATGTTGGGAAACCAAATTGATTCCCCATATACTACTATTGGAAGGAATATGGCCTTATAATACAGATTTAGTACACGCTTGCCTAACCTCCCCAAGCTTTCCTAGTTATCCTCACAATAGAGGCAGCATAATTTTTAATTTTATTTCTTAAATGTTCTAAATAGGGTGTAAATAACAATTTATCATCCAGGATTAAACCTAAATAATCAACCTGTGAGACAAGGGGTATCTGTTTGTTATTTATGTGCAGACGAGGTGGCCGATTATAATCTAACTTTCCCCGTAGCAACATCATAACTGTTTTACTCGGGGAATTTTTCAAGTTATTTAAAGATCCCCACTTCTCAAGATCATTTACTATTAATTGTATTCTGCCCTTTATCTCAGATCGAGATTTTCCTGGCACACACACACAGAACCAAATCGTCTGCATACGCTACTTTATGACAAAAAGGATTTTCATTTTTGTCATAAAGTAGCTTATGTAGACGATTTGGTTTAAAATTTAAACCGTTTAAATATTAAAATTTAAACCGTTTAAGAACAAGTTCCAAAATATGGGTCCCAAAACTGACCCCTTGCGGGCAGCCTCTATTAACATCACGACTGTAAGTAAGATGCTGTGACCTGACAATAAACCTGACAATGTCGAAGTTTGCAGATGACACAAAGGTTGGCAGGGTTGTTAATGACAGTGTGCTACTGCAACAGGATGTAGATAATTTGGGCAGATGGGCTAAGAAGTGGCAACTGAAGTTCAACCTTGACAAATGCAAAGTACTGCATATGGGTAGAAGTAACCCCAGAGAAACGTACCAACTGTGTGATACTACACTTAAGGTGGTAGAAAATGAAAAAGACCTGGGAGTAATTGTGCAGTCAGATATGAAGTTTTCTGAGCAGTGCAGACAGGCTGCTAGGGCGGGTCATGGGGTTTTGTCAATGATATATAGGAATTTCGCTAGCAGGGAAAAGGAGGTGATTGTCCCTCTGTATAAGGCAATGGTCAGGATTCGCCTTGAGTACTGCGTACAGGTCTGGAGGCCTCATTTTAGGAAGGATGTAGATTTGCTTGAGCGTGTACAGAGAAGAGCAACACGATTGGTGAGGGGAATGAAGGGATTCTCTTAAGTTCTGCAAATTGCAGTGGCTGGAGACTAAGCACCTGCGCGGTGATCTGATTGAGGTCTATAAGGCCTTGAATGGGTTGAGCACGCTGAATTCTGATGGGATCCTTCCACTTGTTCAGATTACCAACCTACGGGGACATAAGTTCAAATTAAGAAAGGACAGATGTAGAATAGATGTGCGGAAATTTGCCTTTAGCCAGCGGGTGGTTAATTGCTGGAACAAACTTCCATCTGTCGTTGTGGAAGTTGATAGGTTAAATAAATTTAAGGAGGAACTGGACAGGCATTTGGAGTGAATGGTGTGATTTTTTTTTTTTTTTTTTTTTTTGGCTGATGCTGCATAAGCTCCTACACTTGCTTTCTTGCATCATGTGCCACTACTACTACTACTACTACTACTACCTTCTACGAATAAGGTAACTCTTAATAACTTTGTATAACCAATCTGGGCATGGCAAACGTCTTAAGGACGAAAAGACAATTTGATACCACAACAGTATCAAATTCCCCTTTGAAATTAATGAATAAAGCCATTACATATTTTTCTGCGGAATTCTGCCTGTAACTAATGAAGTCATTTATAGCCTCCTCTGTAGAACATTTCTTTTCAAAACCGTATTGATAATCAAAATTAACTGTCTCTCACTAAACAACTTTTCCAGTCATAATACAATCAGCCTCTCAAAAATCTTTCCTAGATTAAGCAATAATGATATCGGTCTATAAGAACGTGGATCAACCATTGGTTTATCCGGTTGATCATTTATAATACAATAGTTGTCATGGTTGATATAGAAGCGGCTGGCAAAAATAGTTGTCAATGCGACATCTAACACGATTCTGCTCTGCCAAAACAGTACTATTGTGCGGCTCTGTGGCATAATTTCTGAGAAGCGATAGAACTTCAGCTTCATAACGTAATTTATCTTCTTTATTTCTCATTTAATGGGAAAAGAATGCTGCTTTCTGTGCCCCGAGCAGAAATATTTTTCGGCGCCCTTTACTAAGTATATAGATATTTTTTGGCTCATTGTTCTGCTTTTGGCGCCCCTTAAAGAATGGCGTCCAAGGCCCAAGGCAAGGGCCTTGTCAGTCCGTGTCTTAATCCGGCACTGCCCTGTTCTGCTAGCAGAATGATGCTCCAAACCCGGAATACACCTCTTAATTCCTCATTACATATCAAATTTGACTTTGACTTGTATTTTGTTGCATATATGGATAAGAACTCTTATTTCATGTCAAAATTTGGGGAATGATCTCTTAGAGATTCCTTTCAAACCTTTTGATCTCTTAGACATCGGTCTTGAGATTTTTAGCGCCAGCTTCGCTGGAAGGGTGAGACCCCTCTTCAGATGGTTTCAGTATAACCAATTTGGGCATTTTTTTCTTTGCTGAGTTTTGCTCTTAGGTTGGTTAGTCTCAAACTGCGATGTGACAATCTTCAGGGCCTCAGCATGGAACGGGAGTGCTGTAGCGTTTCACTTGTTTCCTTTTCCTGATTTTATCTGTAGTCTGATTTGGTTGTAAGGTTGTTAAAGTGTACAGTTTTAGGTTTTTTCATAGTCTTAGACTATAATGTGCCATATAAAATGCCGCTATACTGCGTGTTGCTGTTTGCTGTACGAAAAACTCGAGTATCCGAGAGCAAAAAAAAAAAAAAAAAAAAACATGAGAATACTCTCCCTTGACACCGACTAACTCAGCCACTTTGTCGAAAAATCCTCGCGTCATTGACGGGATTCGAAACTCAACTCTTTTCCACCAGGTGTTGGAAAGACGGTAATTATACGAACTGTTCTACGCACGAGGACTTTAGTTCGGTCTTCAGAATCTGATTTCTTTATTGTAGTTCTAAAACTACGCATTCAAGTTTTGTCTAAAACTGAACTATTTCACAGCTGCCGTTATATGGTTGGATTGCGTCGCCATATGATTCTCCATCTAAGGGTGCAACGCGGTGACAAAATCTAGGGGTAGCTCACCTCTAGATTTTCTAACGGCGATCACCTGTAGTCTGAATATTAATATTCTCTTTTCAATGTCTTGGTCGGAAGTAATGTCATTCTCGGCGTCATCGTTTTCGTTTTGTCGTCAGTGGTGTCCTCTTTTGGGGTGGACTCAGTCCCTTGATATATTGCAGCCTTTTGGACTCTCTTTTTACACACCAGCCTTGGCCTAGCATTAGTAAAGCCTTCATCAGTACTCAAAAGTTCAAACTTATTCACTGTGGTTCAAACTTATTCACTTCTATTTCGCATGCTGGGTCAAAAAAAAAAACTTTCATAATTAGGGCCACCTGAGGACTTGCTCATCTACCCATGCGTAATATGTCCATAAATTGGGAAAATGGGCAAAAATCTCAAGTTTCCTGATGAATCAAGCTTACTATTCACGTTGAAGACTGACTTACCTAGCGACAGATTTACCTAGCCGTCAGCCCTTCAGAGGCTACTCTGTGCCTCTCAAGGGCTGATGTACCCGTGAGAGGCACAGAGTATCCTCTCCTCAAGGGCACATCGGCTCCAACACTAGACCACCGACATGTGGAAAACTGTTACCTAGTCTGATGAATCCCGTTTCCAATTCTATCATGCTAGTGAGCGTATCCACATTTGGAGAAGAAACATGAGGCCATGGCTTTAATGACATTTCATCGTACTAATGATATTTGTTGAAATATCAATAAATGTCATTAGGACAATGTACGATATTTCAATATTTACAATATGTTGAACGCGTGCAGTCGTGATGATTATTTTCATAAAAATAATAATAAAAAATAAACGAATATTCCAAAAAAAACCCAGAATCTTTTATAAAAATGTATATATTTCGTGACATGGCTGCATACCTGACCGCACAGTATGAAGAAGTGGGTTGCAGTTGGATGTGCAGCCCCTTAGCCTAAGGGAAAAAGTCCAATTAGAATATGAATTGGTGGAGTCTACTCCATGGTCCTGCAAACGCTTGTCATGATGAAAAGAAAAAGATTATGATGAGATTGTAGTCGTCTTAGTGTGTGTTACATGGAGTTTCGGCTCATAAAAACTATTCAAAATATGAAACCACGGCTTATTACCAAGGTTTGATATTTTAAATATTTACAATGCCCATAGGCTCCCATGCTTCTAGGGCCTATTGGCGCTGCACTTATAGTAAACCCTGAGTCAGACCTGCTTATTGTAAATTTGCACCATGAAATTCTTGATAACGATATTTTAAGTTTTATCAGGTTACATGTATATGCCGATAAGTAGTCTATTGTTATCTTGTAGGTTTAGTTTTTCAGTTTCGCAAATAATAGTGATGATTTTGGCTGACCTTTGTAAAGAAATAAATTTCATTGTGTTTAAATCACAAGATAATTAAGACAGATAAATGGGGAAGATATTGATTTTTATTCTGGAAATCATTCACGCAGTAAAATATCAATGGCATCAAAAAAAAAAAAAAAAAAAAAGACAATATTATTATCAACTTATCATAATTGATAAAGTTATTGTTTTTTTTATTAGACTTTAGACGAACAGGCAGCACAATCAGCATTTCCATATTTTGGAGAGAAGGGAGGAGAATTAGATTAACTTAAATTAGATTAGATTAGATTTTAGACGAACACACGTGCACTGGAGTCACAATCAGCATTTCCATATTTTGGAGAGAAGGAAGGGCGGCATTTTCTTGTGTGCATCCAAGTACGTAGAAGTCTTGACAGTCCGACCGAAACCTCATTATAATGCATTCGGCAACACTACTTCTATAATACAATAACAACAGTATTTTTTTTTTTTTTTTAAATCTCTCCGGACAAATGATTGAATAATCCGGTATAAATAAACTAGAAATGCAAGTTATTTTAAGCTTAGGTAATATTTCACATTAATATAAGGGTTTCACATTAATATAAGGTTTTGTGGTGTCTCAAACCCCACAAAACGCAAATCTTACTGCTATTCACAGATAATTCTGGATTCTAGGGTGTGTAAAGCGGATGTTAGCAGAACATTAAAGACGCATTTATTTACAAAAAATTTACAACCTTTAATGAATTATATACAGCATTTACATAAAAGAAACAAATAATTACATACAAGCATACCAATTTCCATATATTTGAACCATACTACAGTAAACTACACTGTCTCTCTCTCTTATCAACTATTCTCAATTTACAAATTATTAGCATCAGTTTGTATTAGTTGTATCTTACTAAATATGAATCCTCGATGATTACTCAATTACAATTCTCTTGCATTACCAATTTTTATCACTTACATCAGTAAACTCATTTCAGCTCTTATTACTCTTTTTGTATATTTGTTTCTGGCCTTTAACACGGGAAGGGTATTGCAACTGGCATCCTCTTACCTCAATAATGTTCGCTATAAATCACTCATTCTACCTTAATTACTCTCTAGTTACCACCTTGAGTCATCCCTCTTTACTCATGAGGTTTCTCTATTAATAAAATTGCTTTCTATTTACACCTCCATTATCACTGCCATCCGATGCCGGACCAGGCTTTCTTTCTCTTCTTGGCTCACTTATATTTAATACTTTAATTTAAAAAAAAAAAAAAAACCTAATCTGGTATGTTATCTTGTGTTGGCACCTGACCTAACTTAATCATATAGGTTAACATATCCTTACAATGCTACCCCTATAAATATAATTTCTTTACTAATTCCTTTATACTATTACTTTCTTTTTATTACCCCTGTACCACACTTTCGTTATTTCATAATCATTTACATTCATAACAAATTATCTCAACCTTAGTAACTAACTTGCATAATACAACAGAATTGTTCTTTTTTAAAAAGGACTATCACTCAATTCCTTACAGAGCTAGGTTATGAATCCTTGAGTTCAGGATGCGATAATAAAAAAAAAACAAAAAAACAGGAACAGACTTACGTTCCGGAATTGCCGCTACTTTCAATTTCCTTGCGTTCAGACTTACTTGGTGGCAAACAGGCTTGCTTCCATTTTTCGGACAAACTACCTTCCGATGCTGGACTAGCCTTTCTTTCTCTCACGTTTTTTCTTTTCTTCTTTTTCTTCTTCATCTTGCTACCATGAGATGCGAACTCTGACCACCGAAAAATCTACTCCTACTTCAATCCGCAACTCACGGCTTTTCCTTCTTGACCACCGAGAAGTCAGATACAGAATGGACACTTTTCAATTACTCCCCCCATCTTTCTTTTTCCCTCAAGTTTGAAACGCCTCCCCCAAGAACTCTAACTGATTCCCATACTGTTTAATTTTTTTCATTCCTTCCTGTTTGCTAAAACAGCACACCCCAGCTGTCTTCCTAGCGCACAGACCAACCCTTTTCTAGAAATTTCTTTTTTTTTTTTTTTTTTCACACGGCAGTATGGCCCTTTTATGTATAGGTATAGGTATGTTGAGGGTCAGACGGTTCCGGAGATTTCTCCCATCTCCGCGTATGTTGTACAGTTTAAACCTCTGGCATATCACAGTACCCTGTCTATGCGAGAGGTTTAAAAGTAATGCATGGGTCATGAGGTATGTAGTTTGTTGTGCCCATTGTTCATCAGGACTGTTGGGCGCCAGGCCCGAAGTGGGACCCGGCGTTTCCATACCTAGCGACGGGGTCTCCGGCCTGGTGTACCACGAGACTAATTATACTCTATCAGGTCCTGCCACTTACTTTCCTAGGATTTCGGTGGCTAGGACCTAAAATAAAGGTGGAACGATCGCGGTTGATTTCGTTAAAACTGCATTTAGAAAGTGCTGAGTGGAGTTTTACGCTGAAAGAACTAGTTCTACAGAACTAAAGAACTTCTACAGAGCCTAAAAGGTCGGACAAAATTTGATGGGGGGGATGAAACAGGAAGAAGAGGCCCCACCAGAGTGAGAATATGGGGAGACGAGGAAGGGAGAGAGAGAGAGAGAGAGAGAGAGAGAGAGAGAGAGAGAGAGAGAGAGAGAGAGAGAGAGAGAAAAACAGCTCTCCCCTCCCTCCTCCTCAGGAAATAGGAAAAAACAGATCCGCACAAGGGAGTGCGGTTTTGGGTTGCCAAAAGGCCATATCACCTAAGGGAGGAGGAGACGGGAACCGTCCACTCCCCCCCCCCTGCCAGGGGATTTGAAGAAACTAGGTTAGGGCACCCGGTTTAGATCGCCAAATAGCAGAAGGTCGGATTCAGGATGTGGTTCTTCTTAATACCCCGACTGGGGGACTAGAAGATCGTTCCATTAGTTGGTATTTGTTATGGTCCAGTTGTATTTCTAGTTCTTCCATTTGCTAGTTTCGGTTTTGGTAGGGAATCTTGTATTGCTATTTGGTGCTTTGTGGGTAGTCAGTTCTGGTCCATCAGAAATGAGGCTGATTTGGGACTTATCCATCATCAGTGTCGTGTCGCCATAGGCATCTTCCTCTTTGTTCATTGCCTTTTCTATTTAATAGCGTCAAGTTTAGGTGTCATTTCTGACACCTAAACTTGACGCTATTAAATAGAAAAATGGGTGTTCAGTCAGTAAGGATTTGTTGATAGGGGCACCATTCCCTTACTTAGGTTCCCTACTGCTCTTTTCTTGCTCATTTGGTGCGGGTCTATGGTCTACTTTGTTAATCTCCTGCGTTGTTGTGCAGCGCAATCAATTCCTCCTTGCGAAAAGATCCTGCGCAAACTTACTGAATTCGTTGTATTCTTCCGTGTCCAGTAAAAGGTGTTCCCGATTACGAGGAAGGTACGTAGTCTTGGTTATCACGATGCTTCGCAGATCCTCATAATATTCATATTCATACTTTATGAGTTCCCAAGTCTCTAACTCTCCGCATCCACAATTTGGGTCGTCTACAATTCTCATATTATTTAGCTAGGTATTTATGGCATCAGACCCATCAGTAGGTATTAGGGCTTGCATAAAACCGAGAAATTTCAAAACCGAGTTTAACCGAAGTTTACTTTTAAAACCGGTTTTGAAACCGACTTTCTCAGACGTAGGGAAAATAATTGAAAGCTTATAACACAGGTATTTATTTTATATTGGGTAGATTGTAAAAATCGTAATCAAACTTTTAAGCAAAATCGATTACCTCATATAGTAAAAAAAATAAAAAAATTAAAATGATCAAAAACGTAACCAGCTTGAGATTATACAAAATTACAAATTGTATTCAAATCCTTTGAATAAAAACTATCCTCTCGTATAGTAAACAAAAAAATAATAAGCCCTATAATAATAATAATAATAATAATAAATAAAAATAATGTGAAAAAAACAGCTTGGGGAAATTACTTTACTATTTATTGCTCAGCTTTTTTTCTGAAAATGATCCTTTAAAAAACACAGTATATTAAGCATTTTTCCTGATAGACTTGACCTTATTTTTGTGTTAAAGGGACCAGTGATCGAAAACACTCTCTCAGATTGGTCGTGTATTGGTTTAATGGTCAGCAGTGCTCTATAAACTTTCTCCAGCTTTTCACTTCTACTGCTAGTTGCCTCCAAAATTTTAAATTCTTTGCTGATTTCCAATTCACTCGGATATTTTGAAGGCTCTTCATTTAATCTCTTTATTACACTATCATACTCTCGCATGAGTGTATCTCCAACATCGGAACTAGACGAGTCTTTGTTTTCTTCTAAAAGAACAGTTCGTTTTATTTCAGTTTCTTCATTCAACGCTAAGACTCCTTCGGAATGTTTTGCAAATAATCTCTGATAAATCTTTTCAGCACGCTTTTTCAAAACTTGCTTACTTGGAACATCAAAAGTTCTTGTACCTGAATCTTCTTTCCTAAACTTTTTGGGGTTGTGTAGATAGCTCAGTAAAGCCACAGTTTGGCAATTTCGTCTTGCATTGTAACGCTGCAAAAGGCTTTGGTGAAACTTTAAAGCAAATGGGTTTTCTGCTGAGTCAAGCTTAGCAAGCAGAAATTCTATTGAAGACTCTGCTTTAAGTAAGTCTGTATCTTCTGAGGTTATAGCCTTCAGAATCATTTCAACTGGTCGCAAAGTTTCACATAGCAATTCAAGTGTTTTCCAGTCATCGTCAGACACAGCTTCAGTTGAAAGTACCACTGCACATAAAGCATTTGGAATGCAATTTTTCAATTTCAAAAATCTATCAATCATATAGAATGTGCTATTCCATCTAGTCTTGCAATATAATATAAGTTTATATTCTTTCCCATTAAATTTTGCTTTAACAAAATTTTTAAATATGTGATTCTTGGTAGGCGATTTTGAAAAAGCTTGAAAATTTTTCTGACTTTGTTAATAGTTTGTGCAATATTGGCCATTGGATTGAAGAAATAAATGAGCTCATCGGTAAAGTCGGTTTGATAAAGGATGCCTTGCTGTCTTTCTTCAACTTCTTCATCATCACTACTTTCTTCATTATTTTCATTTTCTTCATTGTCTTTGGGAGACTCAGGGACTGTGGCACCATAATTGATTGCTTTTTCATAAAGTACATTTATAACTGACAGATGTATACAATGGGCTATACATTGTTGATGATTAGGCGTAATTTGCTTGCCAAACTTAATCATCATTGCTGCTCCATCGGTGGTGCAGGCAACAATATCCTCATCCAAGTTCAAACCAAATTCCTTCAAGTGTCCATTCACAATTTGCTCAGTTCTTCTGCTATCAAGCGAACCATTAATTTCAATAAGACCTAACGACCAATGATTGTCTTTTGAATGCACATTTATATTCATGTACCTTTTATTTTGTATAGACGTATATTCGTCTAGGGTCAATGAATACCGTGCACCCAAAACCAATGAATTTTTGAAATGCTGAATGAGTTATTCTTTCTTAGTTTTATAATAATTCAGAACCATATTTTTAATTCCACTAACTGAGGCTGATGGTAATTTATCGTATTTATTTTTCCGAAGGTGAAGGCTTGATTGTATAAACTCACTCTTGGCAATTGAATTAAAAGAAAATCCATCTAAAGCAGCTAATTTTGAAATCTCTTCTTCCATAGATTTTTTAACGACAAAGTTTTCTAATGTTCTTACCATTTTTACGGGATGTTCACTGTTGTCTTGTTTAATGTCAATCTGATGCATTTTCTTTAAATGCAACATCAAAGATGATGTAGATCCTCCAGACGACTTCATTATCTTTTTTTTTTTTTTTTTTTTTTTATGAAAACCCCAAACACGAAAGGTATCAAAACCTATAGTACTTAGTACCGTGCATGGGTTCAAGGAGAAGTATGGGGGGAGGGGGAGGGGGATGCCGGAAACTTTGCTCTAGAGACTAAACATGGGTTTCACCACTTCAAGCCTCCAATAAGCAAAGTGGTGGTATTTCACCGGTTGATGAAAGTTATCTACCACCTGAAACTTCTGACATTTCGAACATTGTGCTTCATCTTTGCTTTTTCGAGCAAAATAATTCCATACATTTGATTTAATCTTAGAAATATTAAGAGTAATAAATATTAATTAGTAGGAATTTATATCACCGACAATTTTAAATAAAAATATTGAAGATAACAAAGGCACAATACTATGTGTCACTCCCGCAAGCACTGAATGAAGAGTCTAAACGAGGAAAGTTTCAAAAATTTTCACGAAAGGAATTTTTTATTTATTTACTCGCAATTTTTTTCGCCCAATTAAATCTATTGTAGTTTCAAAATTACATAAAAGCTAAATTTGGTGAAGCTGCTTTTTGGAGAACATTTGATGGCAAATTTAAAAGGAATAAAGAAGCAAGAAACTTTCTACGATTGAAATTTGATGCAATATTCAGCGAATCTGTTTCTAGTGGGTAACCATCAATAAGGCACGTTCCATAACTTGCCTTTCAAACAAGATAGATGGAACGGAGAAATGTTAAGCATTTTCTTTTACGCTATCGCTCCGACTCACTCAGTCATAAATGAGTACACCTGCATCGTGCCATGATACAGGTGGGAAGATAAAAGGTACCCCTCCTAGATTTGGGCACTTGCCCGTGAGATTCGTACCTAAACATAAAATAAAATAAAATAAAATAAAAAAACATGTTTAGAACATAAAGCAGTTGAACGATCCAGACAAACGAACAAACAAAAGAAAATGTGCGTAACTAAAAACTATATTCGAGGGGTAACTAAAAAATATTCGAATCCGGTTTTAGAAGCTCGGTTTCGGTTTTAACAACTCAGTATGAAAACCGGTTTTATAAAACCGGTTTGCAAGCCCTAGTAGGTATGTAGTGTGTAATCCTGGGAAGAACCAATGTGGGGTTCTGAAGTAGACCCTGCTGACTTGAGGTATGAATTTTCTTGTGATTTCTTCTTTACAGGAGTTTGACCATCTCTCTTGTCATGTCTACCGCAGGTGCACCACCAGCAGCGTTTTTCCTGTTTCTGATTATTCGCGGTTCTGTTGTGTACCCTATGAAAGTCGTTTGGATTCCTCCAGAGGGCGCAACAATAGCCCACAATGCACCACCTCTAGATCAAGGGGAAGCACGCTTGCCAAGGTCTGTAGGGCATGGGTGCTCACCGTAGAGCAGGCACGAGTTATAGTTAGTAGAATATTTCTCTGGATGGTGTCAAGAATTCTTTTTTTTAACGGCTGTAACTGCCTTAGTAAACCATACAGGCGAGCCGTAGGTTATTGCCGGGATAAAAATCGATTTGTAGTAGAGTGCCAGAGTTCTTCCTTTTAGTCCCCAGTCTTTTCTAGTGATTCTTGCAATCATGGCCGTGTATTTTCTGAGTTTCTCCTTCTGGTAGAGGAGATGTTGCTTGAAGGATAAGTTTGAGTCTAAAATGATTCCAAGATACTTTAGTTGCGGGCTAAGATTGACGGTTGCTCCCCCAATTTTAATCTGTGGCGGCCGCACGAGCGTCTGGTGTCCCTTTTAATAGGGTTGAGCCCGTCTTTGGCGGCGAAATCGTCAGTGAGTGCAGCTTCGTCAATTCCAGTAGATTTTCCAGTGCGCTGTTCGCCTGGATATCCAAGCCGGCCCTTGAGTTCGCCTCCACAGTGAGGATGAGGTCATCTGCAAATGCCTGACCACCTCTCCCAGGTCCATCGAAAGGAAATCATCTAGAAGTACATTCCACAGCAGCGGCCCCAGCACTGAACCCTGCGGGCAGCCTCGGTATACGGTTCTAGTTATTTTCTGATACGGTGTTATAACTTCCACTTTTCTGTGGTGTAGGTATGATCTTATGATGTTGTATAGATTCATTGGTTGGCCTGCCTCCCGGAGTCTGCCGAGGAGGCTCGGCCGCCAAACGGAGTCGAACGCCAGGAAGTATTCTTGGAACACTGTTTTGCTGCTTGGATAAGGTTTTGGAGTGCATCTACTGTTGACGAGCCTGGATTGAAACCATATTGTCTGCTAGAGGCGAGGTTTGCTGAGTTATAGTGGCTAGTAATTCTCATGTGTAGGAGTTTCTCGAACAGTTTTGCTCACCGTGGAGAGCAAAGCAATTGGCCTATAGGAGTTCGTCACATATGGTTTCTTGGTTGGATTTTTAATAATCAGCCTCCCCTGGGGATTTTGTTTGTCGTTATTTTATTAACCAGTCCCCAGGGGTCTGTGTTCCCAGTCGTTGAGACTAGCCGATCCCAAGATGCCCTCTTGTTTTTTTTTATTCTGTCCATCTATCTGTTCCTGGCTTCCCTATAGCGCTGGCGCAAATACTCCACCTCCGCGGCAGGCCATGATCTATGGGCCTCCTGGAACTCTTTCCTTTTTTGCTTGGACTTCTCTTCTCAGCCCTTGGAGCTCCGGAGTCCACCAGGGCTTCGCACCCGACGCCGGGGGGGGGGGGGGTCTTTCTTCTCATTGCTGCCTCTGCCACTGTTCTAATTATTTAGGTTATTTTTCTTTGTAGCATGTCTGGGTTTCAGGAACAAAATCCTGACTGGCATTTCTGCCAGTCAGGATTTTCGTCCCTCAGTTCATTTGTTTTAGCTATAATTTGCTTCTGAAACAGCTGCGAATTTGCCTTTTCTATTGAAAATCTGTTCATCTTTAGCGTGATGGTAAGTCTCCTCGTCATGGTTCTGCAATTTAGTATGTTATGATGCGATGATCAGATGTGGCCCAGGCGCTTTGGACTTCTGAGTTTGAGACATGCTCTGCTATGTTCCTTGTAGTTAGTATGATGTCAATTGTAGCTTCCCATAGTGTATTGAAGAAGGTTGGGAGATTGAAGGGTTTGTTCTGCACTGTGTAGGTAGAATTTGACAAATAGTCTTCCAGTTGCTGGCCGTTTGAGGTGCCTTGCCGGTATTGGGTTGTGCTGTTCCAGGCTGGCGAGCGGCAGTTACATCCGCTCCCACTATTATCTTTTGTCCTGAAAGGATGTCTTGAGGACAGCCTTGAAGTATCTTATAGATTGTTGGATATCCTCCCCTGGCCTGCGATAGAATGCGATCACATAGAGATTGCCGATAGACGTGACAATATGGGCGCACGCTTCCCAGCTAGTACATGATTATGGAATACGGGTCGTATTCCTGCGACCCGTATTCCATAATCATGTCCAGTCTCTGGATTGCGGATAACAACAGCTACCCAGGGTGTATCATCATCAGTGTGGATCATTTTGTAGGCCAGGAGGTATCCCTTACCTGTTTCATTTGTGTATATATGGTTCTTGAAGCAGTTTTACATCCGCGTTTTCCTCGTCCGCATTATGCTGACCTGCTCAGCCACCTCTGGTTCTCTGTGCGTTTAGCTGGTGTATTTTGAGCACGCCATAGTTGTATTGTTTAAGCCTTGTCCCCATAATTGATTCGAAGTTGGTATGTGCTTTTGGCCCCTTTAAGTAGGTAGGACACTTGGCATCTCGAATAGAGTGTGTATGATCCAACCGGAGAGACTTACAGTTGGCACACACAGGTTCGTTTTTCTTGTTGGGGCAGCTACAAAATTCATGGCCTTTCTCAGAGCAGTGGCCGCAGGTCGATGCGGTTTGTGTACATGTATGGGAAGTGTGGCCGAACTTATAACATTTAAAACATTTTGGAACGGCCACATGTTCTCTGAAGCGGTGGCCTCCCCCTCTATGTAAATCCTGTTCTGCCCTCAGTACCTGCCAAGCTTCCGGAGCCAGTTCAACGATCCAATTCGGGCTGCCATTGCTTCTTGTTTTGCTCATGTACTCAGGAAATATAAGGTTCTGTCCTTCCTGATCCGGTAGGTCGCTTTGCAGATTCCTTTCGTACACTTCTTCTATTAGTTTCGCTGGTGCCAGGTCTTTATCAACATCAAAGATGATGAGATGGCCCTTTCTTTTTTGGGAGCTCTGCAAGTAGCCCTAGCGTGGTCATATCGGGATTACTGATTATATGCTGCATCTCCTCTTTCGTTTTAGTTTCGATCACGACACCCGGATTTCGGGTCTTTCTAATTCCGTTTATCCTGGTGGTTCTAAGGTCCTCTTTTAGGTTTTCCATTTAATCTCCTGACTTGTTTGTTTCTGTACTCATATCGGTCTTACAGTTACCAAATTAAGTGTTGGTAGTAATGTTTTCTTTCTTGTTTGGGGAAGCTTGGGAGCTACTGGTTCACTGTTTTGTGTGTTCCTCAGCGCTTGGCCATAAGTAGGGACACGCTGTAGCATTTGATTCGTCCCACTTTCTGTGTACGCTTCCAGTTTTGCGGTGGCTCATTCACACTCAAGGTGAGTTTGTAATAGCACCGTTTCCAGCTTAATCCAAAGGGTAACGATCTGTCCCCTAAGGCCGGTTGTGACCCTGTTTGACTCGTCCTTGAGTAAGTCCTCCAGGGCTGTTCTTAATTTTAGCTTCTTTTCAAGAACAATGCTGTCTGGAAGGGTAGGGTCCAGGGGGACATCCTGCTTGTTGATGTTATCTTTTGTGACATGAATAATGACTGATTTGTCCTGAGTCTCCTTGTTTCTCGTTCCATTTTTGACAATATCATCTTGTTTTTTTTTTTTTTTTTTTTTTTTGTAGGGTGGCACTGACTTAGAGTCCTCAGTCCTCTCCTTCTCTTACGTTAATGGCTAGTGTTTCTGTGGGTGGATGATCGATGGTGGTCAGTTTTATGGTTGACTTATAAGGGCAGTAGGGATGAAAGAGAGCACACCCAAAGTTAGGCTGGTATTAAGCTGAATGACAGTTTTGTTTTTGTTAGTTTGCAGCACGACCACGCTCACAAGTTAGCTCAACTTTACGGTTCCCAAAATCCCAATTAATGCTCAGAGGGCGGCACTAAATGGAATCAATTATGCATGCTACATCTCAGCCAGTTCAAAATGCAATTATGTAACTCGCCAATTTGAGACCCCAACTGTAATTCGAAAACAAGAGCTAATCGACAAATTTCAATATGATTTTCGTGTTTAGTGGCATAAAATTAGTCAAGATTAACTATTTTCGTTTTCGTAACATTTTACATGTTGACCAGTCTAATTGAATTGAAAAGTAGATGATGGTTCTGTTTCAGATTTTACTGATGAACAGTAAAAACACCCGAAATGTGAAGGATGACTGTTGAAAAGAGGTTTACTTATATGGCAATACATGATAAGCATGCATTTTAAAATCACGCTTAAGCAAAAAAATAGAAGTCGACTTATGTGCCGGAATTTACAGTATTTGAATGGAACAACAAACTCTTGTCGATTGGTATGAGATGGGTGGGTACGTTTTCACATTTTTCTAAAAAATGAAGTGCCTCATGAAACAGACGGCAAAGAAGGTATTATGTTTACCAGGAATTAACGTTGCCATTTAATACATTTTTTTCTATGGTGAATAAAATTTAGTGCACTGAAAATGCACAATTGAAGTAGAAATGGTAAAAAAGCCAGAAGTTTCTGCTTTTTATAGGTGTCCCAATTTCATATTTACAAAAAGCGGGAGATTATGATCAATTATCTTGATCTGGTCGGCGAAAGTTCTGGTCTGCAAAGGTTATCCTTTTGCATGTTTCGTACATGCACGCAAAAAGGATAATCGAAGCGATATACAATATCTTTTAATACAATCAGTGCTGATCCTAGAATTCAAGGAACCGAGTCTGCACGGAAGCAGAGTGGTATTGTAACCGTTTTCCCCACAACGTGTGGAAAAGGCCCGGGTTCGAATCCCGTCGATGACGTGAGGAACTTTAATGGGTTTTCTCACTCCGTGGCTGAGTATGTCGATCTCACGCTTAGATAGCAAAGTTCCTCCCCCCCCCCCCAGAAACTGTTTTTTTTGTCCAGTAGAACAGGCAAATTGACCACAAAACACGCGCAATTTACAGACACATTACGTAAATGGGTATTTAGAAGAAATTCAGGGTTAATCTAATAAAAATAAAATATATAAATAAAATTCAAGGAACCCGGCGCGAGAATTAATGCTGGAAAATGACCACAAGCAGAAGTTCCTGTCCGAATTTAGTGGGCTCCCTTTTCAGTTAGGGGTCTGAGCGTATTGCACTCGCTGAAAACCCTTAGCGACCGGCCCTGAAGGGAGTTGTTAAAAAGACTTCATTTTTCTATGGAAAAATTTCAATTTATGAAACCGTAAGTGACCAACTAACAGAGACTCCTTTAGTTTGAGTAATCCGATTTTTATTCGAAAATATTTTTGTGGAGGGGACTACAAATGCATGTTATTTGCAGACATTTTTTATCATTTCTTTACGCCCCAACCACCACTCATCGTTGGTAAGTATAATGGGTTGACACTTGTAGCTAAAGCAGTTGAATGGAATCCACTATCAGGGGCGAAAATCTCTCCTCCCCCAGAAGATCATGTGAAGGCCGTTCGACATCTTGGGGTTGAAAGAGAATTTATGGTTTCGTCTCTGTGCAATATTTTTTTGAATTCCGTTTAAAATATATTTGTTAATATAAAAACGAAGTTTTCTTCCTAGCTTTACTGTATATTTTCACCATCACAGATGACTTCAGCATTTTCTCTAATACCTGAGACTTTCGCAGAAGTCTCTGAGGTACGCAAAGCACGCGAGTCATTCACCGACAAAAGTGGCGCTGGAATGTACCTTATTACAATCTCTGCTTCTCATCCCCTATGAAAAAAAAATAAATAAAAATATGCATTCTCTAACTAATTAGGTCGACTTATTTCAAGTTTCTATCAATCTGCATTGCTATACGTAATAAGACGAAATTTATGTTTACTAAGGTATAATGCTATTATTCTCTTTCGTACAAAATTGTAAAACATGTTTATGATTGCAAAGGTGGGGTGGTCAGTCACATGATGGCATAGCGGAAGTTCAATAGGATATTGTGTCTTTGAGGAATTTGAAGTTCCTGGAAAGTGGGAAAACTTAACTCGAAGATGAACAAATGTCATATTTTTATCTACTTAGAAGGCAATGTGACAACCATTCATTTGGATAAATCTGGGGTCTAATTGAATTTGTCTGATGCAATAGCGAAACTGTATTCATGTCGGTTTTCTGGTGTCAAACTTCTGCCGTAGATTGCTAATTTTAATTTAAAAAATTGCCAGTTGAATTACTTAAAAGGTAAGCTTATCGTGGACTTATTATTTTGATTATTCAACATTTTAATGTTAAATTTTTTTCATTTGAACTGAAGTCAGATGTTTATTTTCTTTGCTGTCATCCAATTAAGGGATTGTATTGCAGTTGTGAAGCAAACTTATTTATTTAGGTCTATCAGTGATTGAGTACTAGATTAGTTTTGTATATATATATATATATATATATATATTATGCGTGCGTTTTTCCTGTTATTTATTCATTTCATTGAGTGCATCTTTTTTTTTTTTTTTTTTATCTTCATAACATTATATCGTGCGTTTAGTGTCTTGCGCCTGCGCACTGAATTTGTGAACTTTCAGCCATTTACAAAAAAGTTCATTGGTATGAATCAGTACTCGTGTATACGACATGATTATGTGTAATGTAAACACATCATAGTGTAAAATGTAATCACGGATTATGAATGCGTGATTTACTTTAGACATGTTGCATATTCGGAAGCTGGACACATCTTTGTTTAAATTTTTTTTTTCGACTTCTGTTAATTTGTTTAGCAAACCAAAACTACATATTCTTGGTATAAAAATAAAACGACTACCGTACTCAACACTAAGGTGCATTTCTTTTACTTTAGGTGATTACTTATTTTCTCCAAAATTGTAGCAGCTCCCAATAAAAGTTAGTAGGTAAGGTGATAGTGACCATTCATCCCGCTGCCAATGGAAATTTGCAGAAGTCTCGCTTAAATTATATCTGGCTTTCACAACAACCAAAGAAGACACGGAAGTAGAATTAATTTGAATCCTGGCTTTTTAAGTAAAATTCTTATAATTTTGCTTAGACACTATTGGTAAAACTGTTTACTATCGTAAGGAGTAATTTACCTATGGTTTCGCAACCGGGTCGTGTTACTGTGTGGTGTAGTTTTCAGTGTTTATTCATCTGTTTTAGAAAATAGTAGTAGCAGTTTCCGACCCACCTAACACTGCCTCGATAGCATCAGCAAATATTCTTGCACCCTTTCTATTTAAGTGTATCCCATCCCTGTAGAAGCAATCTCTCCTGTTAACAAGTACAGTCCAGGCTGAAAAAAATTCTACCCCTTGAGCCTTGCACAATCTTTCCAGGGCCGAATTGATCGACAAGGCTCTCATCATATACTCCCTCCTATCGTGTCTGGGCAGAATTGCAGACACTTTTAAATTCAACCCTAATTCTCGGCTTTTTTTCAACAGTGACCTGTACTTGTTGAGTAATTCTGCCGGTCTCCTACTCTTAATATCATTAGTGCCAACGTGTACAACTATATCACCTTTTGTGCCCTTGAAAGATGATATCTGCTCTACAACGTCATCAACCTTTGCCCCTGGCAGACATACCCTGGTCCTGTTCCACCTATCCTTTTTACATAGCATGTTTTTATTGCAAATGCACTTGAAATGTCTGATATTGTGGATATAAGAATGAAACAAAATTACATCAATTAATATGAGATGGGTGGGTGTATTTTTGCATTTTATAAATTAATTTTTTATTTTGAATAAACTCAAAATGTGGCCCTCCATAATGATCCTCAAAATCTTGTAATATAGTAATATTCCTACCTTCCCCAGGCGAAGTGTGATCTAATAAATGGTAAACCCTGCTTTCCTTAGAAATATATTTACTACCTTGACCCTTTTGCTTCCATACTCTATAACTTCAATATGCAAACAGTATTCTCTATAACTTCAATACACCACCAAATACGGAAGATGCGGATAGGTCAGGGAATGACCACCGCATATCCCGGAGCAATATGGCCTTAGTTGCTAATGCTCCTAAAAACCAAAACAACATACCTTCAATATGCAAACAGTACCCTCATATGGCACATACACACACATCTATCCTAGCCACCGATTATGTAGATTCCTCTTTCTGTAGAATGCTTGACCTTCATCACTGTTCTCTTAAAGACTTTCAAGGAGGTTCTTGCTCCACTTTTTGCTGAAGTCCTGCTTCCTCCCCAGAGGATTTTGTCCCATCCTGTTTGATCCAACTCATTTCTGAAGACATTTCTGATTTGTATATGTCTTGCGTTTGCCAGTATCATGCAGCATATTGCATTTGCCATATGCTGCATGATACTGAGCAGCTACAGGCCCAAATCCCAAACATTTAAAGCATTTTGCATGATCACATTGCATGCTGTTATGCCCTCTTTTATCACACTATAGGCATTCTGATTTTATTCCTCAATAATTCATAACTTATAACCTGCTACTTCCACAATATTAAGCACAGGTTTCTGCATACCGATTACAACTACTGCCTTCCCCGACCACACTGGGAGGTCTTTCCTTAACTTCCTCTCTAATTTAATCGCCTTCCAAAAGTGACTTACCTTTTATTCAGTCAAATGATCAGACACTTCTAGTGCATATGGCAGCGTTTCCCAAACTGTGTTCTGTGAGATGTAAACCAGTGTTCTGTGAAAAATCATAATTAATAATTAAAAAAATGAAATAAATTTTGCATATTTGTAGTGTACACCACTTTTGTATCATTATAATTTTTAACTTAATTTTTTTTTTTTCAGTTATTAATATACTGGTGTAGACTAATAATCAAATAGACCACGGAACACTATTTTGGCAGGCTTTTACATAGAGAAGTATATGTTTAGAGGTAAAGAAATCTATGAAAAAGTAGTAATGTAGTGATCTAATATGCCATTTGTATGCGATTTAGCCTGGAGTCCACGGGTCAGAGAGGGGGAAGCAAACCGATATCATAACTAAACTCACTTCCTTGTTTAAAATTTTTTTGATAATTATCAGTATTTTAAAATATTATTATTAAAATAAATGACCATGGATTTGTGGTTGAAAAAAGGAACTTTAAAATGAGAGGTTGATGAAAACGAACACAATGTTGTTATACTTCAAATTGAGGATGAACAATTGCAGTCATTTGTTACCCAAAAATCCGAAGTGAAAAACAGGAACCAACTAATAAAAGACCAAAACGAAGTGTGATGACAGTTATTTGAATTTTGGCTTTACATGTGTTGGAAATGAAGATGCCCCTGATGCAGCACAGTGTGTCGTATGTTATAAAATGTTAGCAGACAGTTCTTTGGTTCCCGCTAAACTTGTGTTTTGTAAGCGTTCTGTAAAGATATTGTGAGATGAAAAGTGTTCTGTCAATATATTGCGAGATTAAAAGTGTTCCATGACTAAAAAAAGTTTGGGAAACGTTGCTCTATGGTAGTAAATCAAGGTTAACTAAACTCACTTCCTTGTTTAAAATTTTTTTGATAATTATCAGTATTTTAAAATATTATTATTAAAATAAATGACAGCAGTGACATTAACAACAGTGGGCTCCATCAAAGGAAGGAGAAAAGTGGAAAGTTATTCCAACATCTTAGCTTCCATTTGTGAATCCTACGGGGGACCCCAGGTCAATGGGGAACCCATCCTTACCTAACGAATGTACCCTCGAGGAGGTTCTTACCCAAAGGATGATTCCGCACGAGGTTTTAGGTTCCACTTGGTGGATGAGGTTAACTCCCCTCAAGTGGCACCAGGTCTGGCCTCACCATTGGGTAAGGTATTTCTGGGTCAAGAGACTAGGTCATCCATTGGTCCAGTAGGTTCTGTCAAAATTTGGTAGAGTGTACCTGCTTGTATTAAGAAAGAACCTCTTTATGATGCTATTTTGAATTCTGTGTCTGAGCTCCCTGTAATATCTCACAATTATCAGAAGCTGAAAAGACTTCTTGCAGAGAATCTTGATCAATGATTGGAATTGAAGGACCTTGATGGCTATATTAATTCTAGTATAATTGATATTCAACTGAATGTAGACCCACAGAATCCTAGAAGAGTCATGCCCTGTTGTGAAGTAGGGGATAAGCCGATGAGTAAAAGATGTCAATGAAAGAGGGAATATGCTAAAGTGCAGCAGATGTATTATAAGAATCAGAAACGTTGCACCCATTTTATGTTGGATTCAGCTGGGATTGCTGATGACATGGTTGATGTTTTCTGTAGTGATAAGGATGAATGTGAGTTATATATTCTAGATGACTATGAGGAGGATTCAGAGTTAAGAGCAGTTCTATATAGTCCCATTTCTGAAATGGAAATAAGATTAGCTTTTCTGGACACGACAACTAGTCCTGGCCTTTATGGTTTAACTGCTCGTCAATCAAGGAATACTCCAATTAAAGTGCTAGTGGATCTCTTCAATTTATTATTGTGGATGGATTTGCTCCTGGATAGCCTCTATAAAGCATACATTATTTTCCTCCTGAAAAAGGAGACGTCAAGAGGACTTGGGTGACTTTAGGCTGATAATGGTGTCATCAGTGATCCTGAGAACTTTCCATAAGGTGCTTGTGAATCGTTTGATGAAGATAATTACTTTGGATCCACAGACAGAAGGCTTTTTTACCTGTGAATGGGGTTGCAGAAAATGTGACTGCTACGATCTCTAATATGTTCTGCCAGGAATGATCTAAGACCTCTACATTTAGCATCTATTGATCTGCAAAAGGCATTTGATAGTGTTGGTCATTCTGCTATTTTGGAAGCATTAAGATGGAAGCATGTCCCAATATTATTTTTAAACTATATGTTTAGTATGCAGCAGAAATGTTCATCTGAGTTGTTGTTATTTGTTATTTGGTTTTTAGGAGCATTAGCAACTAAGGCCATATTGCCCCAGGATATGCGGTGGTCATTCCCTGACCTTTCCGCATCCTCCGTATTTGGTGGTGACGGGCTCGAACCCCGGTCTAATCAAGAAGCGTGTGCTACGCACTGCTGCTCCTTCCCACCTGGATACGGAGGCGGCTCATCTGAGTTGAGGTTCAAAGGTGAATTGAAGGAGATACAGCCAACAAATGGGGTGCGACAGGGGGACCCTTTGTCCCTGCTTACCTTTAATCTTGTGTTGGATTTTTTACTTTAAAAAATGCCCTCCTATGTTGGATTTGGCATATGTGGTTTTAAAGTAAATGTAATTGCCTACGCTGAAGACCTCCTCTTAGCGGCAACAACATCAGGGCTGCAGTGCCTCTTGATCGGACTTATAATTTCTTCAAAGATAGAATTTATTATAAATATGAGTAAAAGTTGGACTCTGTCCTGGGTACCTTGAGGAAAGGAAGGTAAAAGTTGAGGGTCGCAATTTTATTGTTGGAGGATCGATGTTACTTCCAGGAGACTTGTCTTTGAACTGGAAGTATCTTGGCATTTGTTTTGATGCCTGTGGCAAAGTTCTCCCTGATCTCTCCTTGGATAATCTATTGGGGCGGCTTCCTAAAGTGCCTTTAAAGTCCCAGCAAAGGTTATTTATCTTGTAAACATATCTGTTGCTAAGGTTTTACCATCAGTTGACCTTTGGAAGAATTACTGCTGCTAAATTGAATAGAATAGACATACTGCATTCCTCACAGTAGGTGAGGAATGCAGTAAGGTCAGTTGAGATTACCAAAAGATGCAGTTATAGCTTATTTCCATACTGATATAATTGACGGAGGACTTGGGATCCCCTCGTATAGAGATGATTCTTCTTTTAACGAAAGAACGACTTGAGAAATTGCAGCTCTCTTCTGAATTGATAAAGTATTCGGTGACCCAAGCGTCAGTTAAGAATGAATTGAATGCAACAAACAAGTTGTTAAAGGATGGAAGAGAGATAATTGAGAACAAGGCGTCAATGAAGAGAAGATGGAGCCGTCTCTTGCACTCCTCTTTTGATGGCAACTGTTTTAAGAATTCAGCTCAGGTGAAGTCGCATCATTAGTGGGTGAGTGACGGAACCAAGTTGCTATCCAGTCATGCATTTATTGACCTGGTTCAAACCAGGACAAATGCCCTTCTGACCCTCTCAAGGGGGCGTAGTTTGGATTGGCAGTGTCGAGCCAGATGCAATGCGGTTGAGCTACTTGCCCACATTGCTCAACGGTGCTATCGGACACATGGTATTCACGTTAAACAGCACAATGCAGTGGTGAATCTTGTGGCTAACAGGTTGTCTCAAAAGGAGTGGGAGGTTTAGATGGAACCTCGGTTCAGTACAAGAGATGGATTTCCTGTGTGCAAGGACCGGCTCTGTCTCTCTCTTGGATGTTCAAGTTGTTGGGATGGAGCTTGAGGAAGTACATAGAATTTAAAAGCGGATATTATGATCAGAATGGTGATTTAAAGCAGCAGGTAAAAGACAAGTATGGAAAATTTCTGTCTGTTAGTTCAATAATGGTCTCATACAGGGGAGTATGGTGCAGATCTTCTGCAGACCTACTCCTGAGTATAGGACCAAGTCATCCAGACTTAAAGGTAATAAATAATTTCTTTGAAGGCACTTCAGGGAACTCTAAGCTGCTGGGGAGTTCATCAGCGAATGACATAAGTTTTACACTGATAGATAACCTAGCATGTAGCTAGTGTTGTATCATACTTTGTTTGTATGGTTTATTCTTTTGCTGCAATGAAAGAAGAAATTTGTAAAAAAAAAAAAAAAAAAAAAATACACCATTTCCACCAAATCGATCCAGAATGTCTGACTTGGGCATTCTGGGTCGATTTGACCTCTGAAAATTATTTCGTGTTTCATCACCCAAAAATCACATAGCTGAAAAATACTAATAGTTGTTTTTGAACATGTTTTCCTTGAAGTTCAACTGAAAATACCAGAAATGTCTCTTAATTATTGCACAATTAGGAATAATTCATGATTAAGTCAAACTTATTTATATATACATGTTGAATAGCATATGTCATGTACAATTATTGATAGCAAGCTTGCTTTACTGTTGCACACTTCTCCCATTTAGGGATACTATCTTTGTGACATTGAAGTAGTAGTAGTAGTAGTGGCAAACGATGCAAGAAAGCAAGCTTATGTAGCAGCAGCAGAAAAAAAAAAAAACCTACACTGTTCACCCATCCACACACCCTCCAAGAATTTGTCTAATTCTTCCTTGAATTTTTCAACTCATCCACTTCCACAACAACAGACGGAAGCCTCTTTCAACAATCAACCACCCGTGGTTGAAGTCAAACTTCTGCACATCTATTCTGCAACCATCATTCCTCAACTTGAATTTATGCCCCCTCATGTGTGTAGTCTCAGCAAGTGGAAGAATATCATTAACATTTGGCTTACTTAATCCATTCAAGGCTTTAAACACCTTGTTCTGATTTCCTCGCAGGTACCTAGTGTTGAAATGTTGCAGTTTTCAGAACTGAAACCTTTCTAGGGAAGAGCATCATTTTGTTCCCTTCACTGGTCTGGTTGTCATTCTCTGCACCCATTCCAGCAGATCTACATCTTTCCTAAAGTGAGGTTTCCAGACCTGTACACGGTACTCAAGATGCGGCCTAATTATGGCTTTATACTGAGGGATAATCACCTTATCCCTCCAAGCAAAACTGTATATCATTGACAAGACCCCACGAGCTGTCTGGGCAGCATGTCTGTACTGCTCAGAAAATTTCATGTCTTACTGCACAATTACCCCAGGTATTTTTATTCTCTGCTAAGCTGAGTAGTACCACATAGTTGATAAGTTACTCTGGGATTACTGCTTCCCATATGCAGTACCTTGCACTTGTCAATGTTAAAATTTAACTGCCATTTTTCAGCACATTGACCCAGTTTTCTTAGATCTTGTTGCAGTAGCTCATCCTGATGACTGTTGTTAACCGCCCTGCCCAACCTTTGTATCATATGCAAACTTAGATATTAAGCCAGATATACCTTCATCAATATCATTGATAAATATGGAAAACAACAATGGGCACAGCACTGAACACCCTGGGGGACTCCACTGATAACATTAGTCCACGAAGAGCAGTGCCATTGATAATAACTCTTTCTTCAGTGAGCAATTGTGCAGAAAAATAGAGTGGGCCAGTAAATTAGAATGTCTTATCCTGGGGGATTTTAACTTTCCAGATATTGACTGGATCTTTTGGGGTGGTCATTTGCACACTAGCAAGACTTTTGTGTATTTATTGGATCACTGTTTTCTATGTATTATGTTCGAGAGGCAACCAGAGGGAGTAATACTCTTGATCTGATTATCAGCAGTGAATCTTCATGTGTTAAGAATCTGCAGATAAAGGAACCACTAGGTGGCAATTGTCACAGTGTACTGATGTGGGATTTACTTAAAGATGTAACTACCATCAGAGGTAAGGGTAAGGGTTTTTGCTTTTGTATAGGTGACTACAGTAGTCTCAGAGAGTTTTTAAATTCTATACAGTGGGATCAACTGATGATGTTACCAACAGTGAATTCTAAATGGGAATCCTTAAGGGACTTAATCTTTGAGGGTACTAGGCTTTTCATACCAACTAAGAAATACTGTTCAAGGTTTAGGCCTAAATGGATGTCAGATGAATTAAAGAAGCTTGTGGCAGATAAGAAAAATGCATGGGATACATATAAATTATCAGGCAACACAGAAGCCTATGGCAGATATAAGCTAGTCTGTAATCAAGTCACAAAGGAGGTTAGGCAGGCAACGGCAGATTACAAGAAATCTTTGGCAAAGAATGCAAAGGAAAACAGCAAACTCTAGAAGGAAAGGGATGAATCAGATTCCACTTAAAGGTCCATTAACATTGATGGTTTGACTGTTGATGATCATGCTCAGGTAGCTGATAAAATGAATGAGTATTTTGCATCTACGTTCACATATGAGTTGTTCAAGGAGAGGAATGCCAGAAGTTTATCAAACTCTAATAGGGAGCTAAGTGATTTTTTTTAATAACTGAGAGCAAGTGGAGGAGAAACTGGTGAAGTTAAACATAAGGAATCCACCTAGGGTGAATGGAATCTATCCAGTTATATTAAAGGAGGCAGCAAAGGAAGTTAGCAAACCCTTAGCTGTAATTATGAAAGCTTCCTTGGACTCATGGACTGGAGATATGCAAATTTGTCCCCAACTCACAAAGGGGATCAATGGGTGACACGGATAATTACAGACCTGTCAGTCTAACTTCTATTCCAGGAAAAATAATGGAGTCAGTGGTTAAAGAAGCATTGCAAGATCATCTTGACAAGACTGCAGTTATAGTTAAGATACAGCATGGGTTTGTTAAGGGGAAGTCTTGTCTGACAGATTTGATTGGAAACTATGATGTCGTCACAAAGGAACTGGATGCAAAGAATAATTTTGATATCATATACTTGAATTTTAGGAAACTTTGGATACTGTGACACATGGAAGACTACTGTACAAATTGGAGCAGTATAGCATTAAGGGAAAGTTACTACAATGGATAAAAGGATGGTTGAATGGGGAAAGACAGTGTGGTAATCAATGGAAACTACTCTTCGTGGACAAATGTTATTAGTGGAGTTCCCCACGGTTCGGTGTTGGGCCCTTTGTTGTTTTCGGTATTTATCAATATTGATGGAGGTATATCAGGGTTAATGTCTAAGTTTGTAGACGATAAGAAGGTTGGCAGGGTTGTTAATGACAGTAAGGACATCAAGCTGCTACAACAGGATTTGGAAAAGTTGAGCAGATGGGCTGAGAGGTGGCAACTGAAGTTTAACATTTACAAATGGAAAGTACTACATATGGGTAGCAGTAACCTCAGAGTAATGTATCAACTGAGTGGTACTACACTCAGGGTTGGAGAATGAAAAGGACCTGGGGGTAATTGAGCAGTCAGATATGAGGTTTTCTGAGCAGTACAAAAAGGCTGCAAGAGTAGCTCATGGTGTTTTGTCAATGATATACAGGAATTTTGCTAGCAGGGAAAAGGGGGATGATTGTACCCTTGTATAAGGCAGTGGTCAAGTTACATCTTGAGTACTGTATACAAGTCTGGAGGCCTCTCATTTTAGGAAAGATGTAGAGTTGCTGGACAGAGTACAGAGATGGGAAACGAGATTGGTGAGTGGAACAAAGGTTTGATGTTACCAAGAAAGGCTAAAGTTCTGCAAATTGCAGCTTCTGGAGACTAGGCACCTGCGATTTGATCTAATAGAGGTGTATAAAGCCTAGAATGGATTGAGCAAGCTCAATGCTAATGGGATTCTTTTCTTGCTCAGATTACTCACCTGTCGGCATAAATTCAAATTGAGGATAGATAATTATAGAATAGATGTGCGGAAATTTGCCTTTAGCCAGCAGTTGGAACAAATTTCCATATGTTGTAGTGGAGATCAGCAACTTAAATAAGTTCAAGACAGAACTAAACAGACATTTGAAGTGAATGGATGGGTGAAATGGGAAGTTTTTTTTTTTTTTGGGTGATGTTGTCTAAGCTTGCTTTCTTGCATAAGCCTATGCTAATTCCTGTCCAGATGGTCCTGCATTACTTCATTAACCAATGACTCCATTATTTTCTCTGGAAAGGATGTTAAATTTATAAGTTTGTAATTATTCACGGCATTGTTTGATCCTCCTTTATGAGTTGGGGTTACTTTCATACCTCTCCAGTGCATTCCTCATCTGAATCCATTAATGATCTCATAATTATGGCTAAAGGTTTGCTTACCTCCTCTTCTGCCTCCCTCAATATAATTGGATAGATTCCATCGATTCCAAGTGCCATTTTATGGCACTTGGAATTGATGGAATCTATCCCAAATGTATCACAAAGTCATTTAGTTTCTTGCTAGAGTTTGATAAACTTCTGGCATCCCCTTCCCTAAAACATTCCTCATGTGTGAATAGAGATGCAAAATACCTATTCAATTTGACTGCAACTTGAGCAGAGTTATCAACAGTTAACCCATAGGCATCAAGTGGCCCAATATGATTCTACCCTTTCCTTCTGTTAATATAAGCATAGAAGTCTTTGCTGCTTTTTTGTTTGAATTCTTTGCCAGATACTTCTCATAATCTGCCTCAGCTTGTCTAACTTCCTTTGTGGCTTTATTACAGACTACTTTATATCTACCATAGACTTCTGTATCACTTGGTAATTTATATGCATTCCATGCAGTTTTCTTCTCTACCATGTGTCTCAGTTTGACCTCTGACATTTATTTAGGTCTATTTCCTGAACAGTATTTCTTCATTGGAATGAAAAGCAAAAGTAGCTTCTTTGATTACTTCCCTAAATACTTGCCATTTAGAATTTGCTTTTGGTAACATTATCATTGCTGCACAGATTTTTAAAATTCTATGAGACCACTGTAGTCACCCTTACGAAAGCAAAAGCCTTTCCCTTTACACTCAAGTTATGTCTTTAATTAAATTACACATTAGTGCACTGTGACCACTGCTACCCAGTGGGTTTTTTACTTGCATATTCTTAATGCATGAAGAATCACTGGTGATAACCAGTCAAGACTATTGCTTCCTCTTGTTGTCTTTCTGACATGCAGCTGTAGAAAACAGTCAAGAAATCTATAAAAGTCTTTGTAGTGTTCTTCTGTTTAAACCAACAGTTGACGAGGATGTTTACTTTCGACTCCCATCGTTTCAAGGCTTTGATGGGAGGAACGGTTAAGGGTTGGTAAACAGAAATGTCCTTCAGGAGTAGCAAGGCTTTCGTCTTGTAATCCGTGCGATTCAATACGACTGTTTGACGTCCTTTATCTGCTGGTAGGATGACGATGGATGAGTCTTGTTTCAATGCTTTAAGTGCAGAAATTTGTTTGCGGTTGAGATTGGAAGAAGCAGGGTGAGCATGATGCAAAATTTCTGCAGTTTTTAGGTGAATATTGTTTGCCACTTCTTCAGGGAAACGTGTTAAACACGCTTCTACGCTTAAAGCAATATCAGTGATTGGTGGGTTTCTTGGGAGAACAGCAAATTTCATACCCAGAGTCAACAGATCTACTTGTTCTGTAGGTAACTGTTTGTTGCTTAAGTTCATACAAATTGTGTGCAATTTGTGGAAGCCGGTCTATGCCAATTACGAGAATCATTGGACTCTCCAGTTAAAACAGCAAGCTTACGTTTTTGGCATGTACAGTAGCGTTCAGATTCTCTGATGGCTTGGGAGCACAAGGTATGGATTATATCGGTGTTTATGTTGAAGCAATGTAAACACCGCTTCCCCAAATTGCATACAATTTAGGCCCCTTGTGCCAAGCCTTTCCGTGGCCAAGCGATTCTTGCGTGTTTATAAAGCGTTTTTCCTCCAAGTGACAGAGTTTTCCTTGTTTTTCTCTTAGAATTAAAATTTTCTGTTAAGTAGCTCTACTTACTTAAAAACACTAAGAAGAGAGCCCAGAAGAAGGCAAGTACCTTTTTCTTTAATTTAGCTAGCCGTACTAACTTACTAACTCTATGCTTGGCCACCAAGCGGCACAGCTCCTGCCTTCCCTGTGGCTGGGCCGTTAACCTGGGTGGTAAAGGCAAACCCCCAGGGCAAAAAGGAGCGATCATGGATAAAAATCATTATCCAAACTTAGAGCCTTTGAGCTCAAGGGCGGAAGATTCTAACCCTGACCATGACTCAAGTCAACCTAAAAGACTGCGAAGAGAAGCAGAATGTCATGACGATTGCCCAAACTTCCTGGTGATTCATTCCCCATCTGCCCAACCTGTGGGTAAGTTGTCACCATTCTTAATTCAGAAAATCTTGGAGTCGATTGCTGGATCACCAAAAATGGTTAAAAGACTGCAATCCGGAGACCTTCTGATAGAAACAGCCACCTCAAAACATTCTGAGCGGCTGTTAAAAACAACAACATTTGGTGGGTTGACAGTAGAAATTACTCCCCACAAAACACTAAATTCATCAAAAGGTGTCATCAGCGAGTGGGACCTAATTACAGTCTCCGAAGAAGAACTACTCCAAGAACTCAGCAGTCAGAAAGTAGTAAATGTAAAATGGATCATGACGAAAAAAGATGGAAATCTTACTCCAACAAGATCCATCATTCTGACATTTAGCACTCCAGACTCACCATCCTCTATTAAAGCTAGTTATTTAAACTGCCAGATTCGACCATACATCCCGAATCCTGTTCGTTGCTTTAAATGTCAGAAATACGGCCATTCCCAGCAGGCTTGTCGCGGGGAAGCCATATGTCCCATCTGTGGCTCTAAAGATCACACACCCAAGCGGATTGTTCAGCCAAAACTCCTGTTTGTCCAAACTGCAAAGGAAGCCATCCAGCCTTTTCCAAAACTTGTGAGCTATGGATAACAGGAAAGAAAATTCAAAAATATAAAATTGAAAATAAAGTCACGTTTCCTGAGGCACATAGACAAGTTATGTCGACCATGCCTAGTGGTTGTTCTTATGCAGCTCGAACTAGAAACTTTGTTTCTACTGCAGCTCAAACGGATGTATCAGTTCCGCCTAACACCTCTCTAGCGAATTGGCCTAAATTTACACTCTCAACCTCTAAAAAAGATAATCCTCCAAAAAAAACTAGCGAAGCCACAAATACTCCAATCAGTATCCCTACTCATACCCCATTGGTCTCAATTGAAAAAGAACAATTAAAATCTCACTCAGTCTCTAAAAAAATAGAAGTGCCTACCAATAATATGGATGTAGATGAGCTGCTAAGTAATGAGGAGCCCATTCTAGAACTCCATGCAGATGACACCATGGATATTGGATGCCCCACATTCCCAAAAAAAGACCGGAAAAAATGTCCCACGAACAAAAAACTGTCAGACGAATCATCCTCAGCTAAATCTAAATAATGTATAACATCATACAATGGAACTGCAGAGGACTAAGTAGTCATTCTGATGACTTAAGGGATTTACTAGCTCAATTCAATCCCATAGGTGTATGCCTACAGGAAACTTTCTTGTCACTCCAAATTTCACCAAAATTCTCAAATTATATGATATACAGACGAGATAGGAGTTCAAACTCTCCTGCCCGTGGCGGAGTAGCTATTCTTGTTAACTCTGACATTCCATCCAGGCCGATCCAATTGAGAACCACTCTAGAAGTTGTCGCAGCTCGTATTGCAGTTGGTATTTCAGTTACCATTGTTTCCATATATATTTCACCATCTCTACCACTTCCACATTCAGAACTTGACAGCCTGATTTCACAACTCCCAACTCCAATTTGTCTCTTTGGTGACTTTAATGGACATCATCCATTGTGGGGGTCTGCTACAATGGATAGAAGAGGCAAATTGATGGAGGAATTCATGAACAATAATGATCTTAATTTATTAAATTCTGGATCTCCTACTTACATACACCTAGCAACAGGATCTGTTTCTGCAATAGACTTGTCAATTTGTTCACCCTCTATCTTTCCAATCATGACATGGTCAGTATTAACTGATCCCTTTAACAGTGATCACTTTCCAATTATTTGCTCACTACAAACAAGAGTAACTCCGAATCCTGTTCAACGATACAACTGGCAGTTTAAAAAGGCAAACTGGGAAGGCTATTCTGCCCAAATACTCTTAGACAGATGTTATGTTCAAAGACAACATATTGATGAAGTAAATACTTATATAACCAATCAGATTCTCACTGCAGCTAATGCTTCCATTCCAAAATCCACGCCTTATCACAAACACAGAAATAACTGGTGGAATATAGATTGTTTAATTGCCAAACAGGAAAAAAACCGTGCCTGGAATAATTTCCGCAAGTATCCCACCACTAGTAACCTAGTAAAGCGAAAGCTAGACAAGTTAGGCGGAAAGCGAAACGGGATTCATGGATTGCTTTTGCCTCAACCATTACCAAAAACATGGATACACGGGTCATCTGGAAAAGAATACAGGTATTAAATGGCAAATTTTCTCGGCTGCCCTCTCCGATACTTCATCGGAGAGGGAAAGACATTTCTACTCCTGAAGAAGTTGCAAATGCATTAGCAGAATCATTTGCAAAAATCTCAGCTTCTGCCACCTATGCGTCCACCTTTCAGAACATCAAAGCAGGTACAGAACGGTATAAAATCAATTCCTTCACGCGCCGCTCACTGTCGTACAACCAACCATTTACATTAATAGAACTTCAAGAATCATTAAACAGATCTTCCAATAGCGCTGCAGGTCCAGATGGAGTTCATTACATTATGGTAAAGCATTTACTTGATGAAGACTTGAGAACTCTATTAATTTTTTATAACCGGATCTTCACCGAAAATGCCTATCCTTCTTCATGGCGCCATTCGTTCGTCATCGCCTTACCAAAACCAGGAAAAGATCCTTCCCGTGTTGAAAATTACAGGCCAATATCTCTTACGAGCTGCATGGGAAAAATTTTCGAAAGGATGGTTTATACTAGACTCACCTACATCCTGGAGTCAGAGAATCTCCTTCCAGAACAACAATATTGGCTTTCGGAAAAACAGATCAACACTGGACGTGCTTATCAAAGCCGAATCTCATCTCAGCAATGCCTTTGTCATGAAACTACATCTAGTCATGGTCAATTTAGATCTTGAAAAGGCATTTGATACAACATGGCGCCATGGTATTATTAGGGGCCTTTACCATCTGGGGCTTTGGGGCCATTTGCCGGAAATAATTCAAAATTTCCTGCAATTGCGCTCTTTTCAAGTCCGATACAAAAACATCCTCTCTACATCTCACATTCAGGAAGAGGGAGGCCCACAGGGATCAATACTCAGTCCAACACTGTTTTCAATCAGAGTTAGTAGTATGACACGAGATATCTCAAAAACTGTTCAAACGTATATGTATGCAGATGACCTTACCATTTCCTGTCATTCTCAAAGTATGAATACCATTGAATGGCAGCTACAACTTGCTATAACCAAAATAGAATCCTGGACTTCACTGAACGGTTACAGACTGTCAGAAAAGAAATGCACTGTCACTCACTTTTGCAAGAAGCGAACTCTCCATCCCGAACCTGAACTGCAAATAAACAATACTCCAATCCCGCTTGTTAATACCGTTAAATTTCTTGGACTACTATTAGACCGCAAACTAAATTTCCAAGCTCACATCACTTATTTGAGAACTACTTGTTTAAAGCATTTGAATATACTTCGTTCTGTCTCATCTATGTCATGGGGAGCTAATCGGTGTACTTTGCTGCATCTCTATAGAAGTTTAAGCCATTCACGACTAGATTATGGTTGTCCAGTGTATGACTCTGCCAGGAGCACTACTCTGTAAAACGGCTAAATATGATCCATCACAGTGCTCTGAGAACTGCGCTGGGAGCTTTCAGGACTTCTCCAATCCAAAGTCTATATATTGAAGCGCATGATCCCCCATTACACCTGCATAGAAAAACACTACTGCTTCACTACGCTGCTAAGATCCAGTCTACCATCGCACCCAAGTTGGGAGTATCTCTATAATACTCGTTGGGATGCCTTCTATGAGAGCAAACCGAATGAAAATAGACCCGCCTCTCTCAGGATCAAACTTGGAATATCAATTTAAATGAAATTTTCCAAGACACAACTACACCTGTTGCTCCTTGGACATATGTGTCTGTCTTTCAAGATACATACTTCCTCCATTGGGGAAAAAATATGCCTTCCTGCAATATCAGACAGTTACATTCAGCTCAAGCTACGGACAACCATGCCTGTAAAATTTATACGGATGGTTCAAAAACTGAGAGTATGGTAGGTGCTGCGGCAGTTTTTCCTTTGTTTACAAGTTCAGCCACACTACCGCTTGCTTGCAGCGTCTTCACAGCCAAATTATATGCCACTAAGTTAGTGCTTAGTAAGATAATTGAGCTTTCCATCTCATCTGCCATAATTTACACAGATTCTCTTAGTGCTGTCTCTGCCATAAGGAAGAATTCCTCCATTTCTCACCCTACTGATTGGACACACTGCAAGTGTGTCCAATCAGTCAATCAGTTTTTGCTGGATCCCTGGCCATTCAGGCATTCTGGGAAATGAAAGTGCTGACTTTGCCGCTAAACATCCCCAACCCGCTCTCTCACAACATCCTCAGGTTCCTTTCTCTGATTTTAAGTCTGTCATACGCAAAGCCTGCTATGATAAATGGTCACAGACTTGGAAAAGTGACACTAACAAACTTTATCAGATAAAAGAAGATCCAAAGCTGTGGCTGTCTGGCTTCCGAAGAAATAGACGAGAGGAAGTGGTACTGGCAAGACTCAGAATTGGACACACTCACCATACTCATCTCTTCCTATTATTGGGAGAAAGCCCACCGCAGTGCTCATCCTGTCAGACGCAACTTACAGTCCGTCATTTCCTGGTTGATTGTCCCTTACATTCAACAACCTGATCAAACACTTTTCAGTCACTCTCTACATTGAATATATCACCTGATTTATCTCGCATCTTAGGAAATGAAGCAAATATTGAAGAACTTTTATTATATCTAAAACATATTGGTTTGTACAGAAGCATATAATTTAATCTCTCTAACAATACGCTTTTGTCAATTAACGATGAAGAGACACAATTTGGCCGTAGTAGCCCTTGTGTCGTTAAACTGAACTACAACAACAACAACAACAACAACAAGCATGCAATTTGTATTGAACTTAAGCAACAAATAGTTATCTACAGAATAAGTAGATCTGTTTTTGACTCTGGGTATGAAATTTGCTGTTCTCCCAAGAAACCCACCAATCATTGATATTGCTTTAGGCATAGAAGCGTGTTTAACACATTTCCCTGAAGAAGTGGCAAACACAATTCGCCTAAAACTGCAGAAATTTTGCATCGTGGTCGCCCTGCTTCTTCCAATCTCAACTACAAACAAATTTCTGCCCTTAAAGCATTGAAACAATATTCATCCATCATCATCCTACTGGCAGATAAAGGACATTGAACAGTCATATTGAATCGTGCAGATTACAAGACGAAAGCCGTGCTTCTCCTGCAGGACACTTCTGTTCACCAACCGTTAACCGTTCCTCCCATCAAAGCCTTGGAATGATGGGAGTTGAAAGTAAACATCCTCGTCAACAGTTGGTTTAAACACAGAAGAAAATAACAGAATCCACACGTAATTGCTTCCGGCTGCCAGATTCCACAATTCTACGGACTACCGAAGGTTAACAAAGAAAGTACCATAAGACACATTGTCTCCTGTTGTGGCTCGCGTAGTTATGAATTAGCAAAGTTTGTCTTGGAGCTCCTTTCTCCACTAGTAGGCAAGACCACCAACACCATCTCCAACAGTAGTAAATTTACAGAATGGTTCCGAACCCTATCCATCTCAGGAAATCAAATCATGGCATCATTTGATGTAGTGTCACTTTTCACCTCCATCACAGTGGAACTTGCATCACATGTGCAAAGGAACTCTTGGATAATGACTATACCCTTGGCAGCAGGACTGAACTAACATCAGACGATATCTCCCCTGCCCTCAGCCTGTTACAGGTGGTACAATTATGTTCAATGACTCCATTTACCAGCAGGTGCAAGGCACAGCCATGGGTTCCCCAGTTAGTTCAGTCATGGCAAATATCGCGATGGAAGAATTAGAGGGTTGTGCATTTACGAATGTACCACATCCCATTACCTTTTGGTGTCGCTACGTGGATGATGTGTTTGTGGTTATCCCCAGAAATTTGGGTGACTGACTCTTAGACCACCTCAATTCTCTGTCGCCTTTCATAAAATTCACCATCGAGCTAAAATCGGACAATACCATACCATACATAGATACCCTTGTCCACTGCAAGGGCACGCGCTTGAAGATAACTGTCTATCGTAAACCAATATGTGCTGGCCAATTTACCAACTTCTGGTCAACACACACACACACACACACACACACACACACACACACACACACACACACACACAGCCATCTTCTTGCCACTGCACAAACCTTGTTAATTCGTTCTTGGACCCTCTCTAGTTCTGTAGATGAGAGGCACACTGAGATTGCTAAAGTCAAGGAGGCGGATCTTGCGAGGTGTGGCTATCCCACCTCGATAGGTGTGACCCACAGACACATGACCACGTAGCAACCAACGGTTTTAATCACAAGCCAGTATCCAAGGTAATAACTCAACCGTGAGCGCCTTTATCCCATACTACCCAAACCTATCACAACAGGTTTCTAGGGTCCTAAAATCACATGGGATAAAATGCGTGCAACTCCCAGGCAGAAAGTTACGATCCCTCATCTCTAAAGTGAAAACACCGGTTCCCACCTTACTACAAAGTGGTCTAGTCTACTGCATCTCTTGCTGTGACTGTACTAGTTGCTACATTGGGGAAAGTGGGAGATGGCTCAGAAAACGTCTTTCAGAACATGAAAGAGCCATCCACTTTAGCGGACATAGAACACTCGGCCATTGCCGAACACTTCTGGTCAACCCACCACGACATTGACCCACACCGCAATGTCGTGATTGCAGATGAGTCCCGCCACTACCGGTGACACACCTGGTTGGAGTCGTTAAACATTACATGCACTAATACCTCAGTCAACAGGAGCAGTGGATGTAGTGTCCACCCTATCACTGAAGCAACCATTTTGA
The DNA here is from genome assembly GCF_048544385.1 of Mastigoproctus giganteus. NCBI lineage: Eukaryota > Metazoa > Arthropoda > Arachnida > Uropygi > Thelyphonidae > Mastigoproctus > Mastigoproctus giganteus. The sequence continues at coordinate 150,784,947 of NC_143580.1, read as the reverse complement.
TGAATGACAAACGTTGGCAACGTTCACATGCATCGCAGCCACAGGCTTCAACATCCAAGAATTAATCATCACGTCACACAGTTCATATACATGACTGGCAATACATGCCCTCATGTTCCACACTCTTTAACTGTCAGTTTGGCTGATGAAGGTTAGCAAACTAACTGAAAGCTTTTGTATGTATTTAATTTAATATATGTGTGTTTTCCAATTAATATTAAACTTGTCATTATTTATTCTGTCTCCATTTCGCTCTGTGTCACGCAATAATCCACAATAACCTCAGGGGCTCACATCTGGTGAGTATGGGCTTGGCAAACCCAGGGTCCTGAGCTGGACATCATCATTCTTCTCTTTCTTGGCGATTCCTTTCTATTTCTCTCTCTCTTTCTCTCTCAGGGTAACTTGGGAATTTTTTTTTTTTTTTTTTTTGGCTGGTGCAGCATAAGCCTCAGGCTTCCTTGCACCATATGGCTAATAATAATAATAATAATAATTAAAACATTACATTTGTAAAATCTAGGTATTAATAATAGATAATGAATTAAACTATCTCTTGCTATCTACGTGGTTCGAACTGAAAGCTTTTGTTTATATTTAATTTAATATATGTGTTTTCCAATTAATATTCAACTTGTCATTATTTATTCTGTCTATTTCGCTCTGTGTCACGCAATAATCCACAATAATAATAATTAAAACATTACGTTTGTAAAATCTAAGTAGTTAATAATAGATAATGAATTAAACTATCTCCTTCCATCTATGTGGTTGGAACCTGTTTCTGCTATTCCTACAATGTCTGCATTTGATGACTTAATCAGTACTTCAAATTCATCAAATTTATTTACAATGCTCCTAGCATTAATTTACATTCAAGTAAGTATGCATGCAAATGTTCCTATTCTTAGTTACTGTAACACAGCCCAATTATTTATTTGTTCCATGATGACCCACAGCAGGGCCTGAAGTCCCAGATACCTGGCTTTCCTGTCTGCTGCCTGTACCAGTAGTAGTAGCGCAAGAATCACTTTCGCCTTTGTCTGCGGCTCTAGTTAAGCTATTAAAAAGTCTTTCCTTAAGTATTGTCGGGATGAGATAGAATCAAAGTAATAAGCACGTGCTTCAAATTTTATGAAGCGAGTGCTCCTTTTAATCACAAGCTAGTATGCAATCAAAGTGTTTGTTGAAGTGCATTGTTTTTAAATTTCCATTTACTCACTGACAGGTCTAAAGGGAGTTTTAATTTCCAAAATTAATTTAAAATGTATGTTTTTAATATATAACATGGGTTTTTCACAGTTGTCTTCAAAGAAGATTAAAAATAAAGGTCACCAAAAATATTAACAATTATAAATTTTTTTTTGCTGATTTTTTCAAACTTTCATATGCACAGAGGAATTACAAATTTTAGTCTCACTTAGGTTACTGTTTCTTCATGCACGGGAAGCCCTTCAAAACTTCATATTGAGATGTGATATCTGTTAACAAAGCTTCATGTTTTTCTCTACCAAATGGTGTGTACAAGGGGTTTCAATAAATAATCGACCTACCTATGAAGGAAATGAGGTAGAGGTAAAAATCTATTTTTATTTTTCAATGTAACTCCCCTGAACTTCAATACACTTGTTCCATTTAGTTGGCGATGAGGAAATACCAGACAAATAAGATTCTTTGTACTGTCCATCAAAGAGTGCAGAAACAGCAGACTTCAGTTCATTATCATCAGCAAAGCAAAATAAGTTTTTGTAAGTTTTTCTTGAGGTGTCAAAACAGGAAATAGTCACTGGGGGCCATATCTGGCATATAAGGTGGATGAGTAAGTTGTTTCTGTAAAGTCACAGTCTCTCAAAGTAGCAGCAACAGCATGTGACCTGTGCACTGCTTTTTCACAACAATGCACCAGTGCATGTGACCTGTGCATGGTGAGGATCTTGTACATTGTTGGGAGACAAGTGGTTGGTCTGTATTTTGCCAGGTTAATAGTTCTTGGTCCTCAGCCTTCAGTTAGGTGATTCCTTGAGTTAGAGACTGGTATTGTATCAGGTCAGGGTGCCTTATTATCTAGGTAAACTGCTTCACTATGTGCCTGTGTATGCTGCTAAATTTCTTATATCAGTAGTTGTGGATGTTATCTATTCCTGGGGTTCATCAGCTGTGGGACTTCCTAATCGAATGTTGTACTCCTTCCTCCCGAAGTCATCTCCTGTACATTCTTGGTTTTCTTCCGTTATAGATATATCCACGGGGCACAGCCATTATGACTAATTTTGATGTTCCACAGGTTGCCCCAGAACTCCTCTAGTGCCTTCTGGTTGGGGGAGATCTGTTGCCTTCCTCCTCCTCTTGTCCGATTATCCTGTAGAAAGCACTCTGGTTTTCATCAAATATCCTGTTGTCTATTTCCCTCTGGGCACTCTTCCTGTAATGGCAAAGTCTCTTGCTAAATGCCAGGAGTTTCCGCTTGAGAGTGGCAAGGTATTCTTCAATCCTCGGAAAATAAGTCTTGTGTATACTGTGGATGTTGTCTTTCATGACGATGGTCTTCACTTTTCTGATCACCTTCTTACTTCTATTACCCAATTGGTACTGGGTCAGTTCGCCTACCTTCACCCTTTTCTCTTCTATCTTGTGCTGCTTCCTTAACAGGCTAGTGGTTCCTTGTCTTTGCATTTTGCTTCTGTTGGTCTCTGGTTTCTCTTCCATTCATCCTGGCGGCTGCTACAGCAGCACAGTAAATGACCATGCAGATGGCATCTAGTGTTGCTTCATTGTTGTTGAGGTAATTCAGTATTCATAAATGTGGTCTATGACTTGCCACAGGATTCTGCTGGGTCTCAGCTTGTAAAGGTGATGCTGTATCCCACCCGTGCTGCAGTGCTTGTTTATGCTCCAATTTTTTAAGTTTTTTATAATGGATATACAAGGTTTAAGCCACTGCCGACGATTGAAAACAAAAGAATAAGAGAAACTGGGCAATCAGGTGAACTTTAGTGGTAGCTTTTGGAGTGATATCTCAAAAGATATATTGTTAATTTAAAATTTTTATGTATAACTGTTTATACAGCTATGACAGCCATTGATATTCTACCATAGAGATAACATAGAGTGGAGAGTGCCAAAGATTTTTCAAATATTTTGATTAATGTACTGATTTAAAGCATGTGTAAATCATTCTGCTATCTTTACATTACTGCTTGCAATGAGTATCATGATTTATTTTCCAACATTTGCTGCTTACTCTTATATTAAACTTGATGCAATTGCCTACCACGTGTTGTAAACAAAGGCAATGCCATTTTGGCTGATAATCGCTACAGGTTTTCAGATGAATGTTTTAGTGAGTAGCAATAATCACAAATCTTCAAAACTCTTCCTGGCTACTAATCCCATCCATGTGTATCTACTTTTGGCCACTAGTGGCTGCTTTTTGCTCCGTTATTACTGATTATTACAAAAGGAATAAATGCAATCTATAACTAAACTTTGGTGCTCAACTGAAGATCTACTGGAGGACTAACTGTTGGCGAGATCATTTTAGTGTTTTTTTGGGTTGCCTGTGAGAACTTTCTTGTTATTTATCCAACACTATTGTCAGTGGTCAGGTCACCATACCGCCATTGACAGCATTGGAGAACACAGTTACTGAACTTTTGGGAGCTGTCACAGGCATTTCTCACTCCTTTAACCGGGAAAGGGGACTCCTGGAAGAAAAATGCATCCCATGCATTTTTTTCCTCTGCTACGAGTCTCATTAGTTCATCCGACATCCATTTAGGCCTAAACCTTGAACAATATTTCTTAATCGGTATGAAAAGCCTAGTAGCTTTCACGATTAATTCCTTGAATACTTCCCACTTAGAATATGCTGTTCACAACATCATCAGTTGGTCCCAGTGTACAGAATTTAAAAATTGTCTGAGACCACTGTAGTTGCCTTTATGGATGCAAAAAGCCTTCCCCTTACCTCCAATGGTAGTTACATCTTTAAGTAAATCCCACATCAGTACACTTGTGACCACGGCCACCTAGTGGTTCTTTTATCTGCAAATTCTTAATGCATGAATAATCACTGCTGATAACCAGATCAAGAGTATTATCCTTGATCTCTGGTTGCCTCTCGAACATGCTGCTGCTGCAGAAAATAATCATCCAATAAATCCACAAAAGTCTTGCTAATGTGTGAGTGACCAAACTACAAGTTTCAGTCAATATCTGGGAAGTTAAAATCCTCCATTATAACACAATCTAATTTACTGGCCCATTCTGTACAATTGTTCATTGTACTCATTAGAATCCTTTGGCCTATAACACATTCCTACTCTTATTTTTGCTTTCTCAGTGCTAATGTCACGCCAAACTGGCTCAACATTGCACTGTCCGACTATGTCAGCTGGATGCACTTCTTAGATTTTATGTTTTCTTAATTAACAGCATAACTCCTCCTCCCTTCTTATCCTGTCTATTTTCTGTACACGTTGTACTCCCCAAATTCCAATTCTGCATTCCTAATATCTATGTGACACCATGTCTCTGATATCCCAACAATATCCACCTTTGATGTCTTTAGTATATTTCTAGCTTTGGTTTACATGCAAGTATACATGATCCTATTCTTATTCTTAGTTACCCTAACACAGCCCAGGTCTTTATTTGTTTCATGATGACTGCCATCAGTCCCTGAAACCCCAAGTACCCCGCCGTCCAGGCCGCTGCTTATTCTAATAGAAGTAGTGCAAGAATCACCTTCACCTTCAGAGTGCACTGATTCTCTTTAAAAATTACAGCTGTGAATTGCAGGCTCCGAAAATGGCAAGTGTTTGCCATTTTATTTACCTAATTGTTATTTTGTATTGAACTTTATAAGTAGCCATATAGTCCTAGGTACGCTGGTTATTTTTAATTTAGATAACAGTTTTTATAGATTACTACTTAATATACGAAAAACCATTGTTTCGTTCGAATCCTGCAGCCATTGTTTTTGTATAGAGTGGTAGGGAATTCAAATTTTTAATTGTGGTAATAGGTAGCTCTAATGTAAAATTATATAGCATAATTCGCATCCCTGCATTTAGTGTTCTATTAGATAGTGTAGTATTGACAATTAATTAATTAAATTTATTGATCTTATTAATTTAAAATATCATGCCCCAGACTAGAGAAGAAAAGCCACGGGCACAAAGTGGCAGGAGTGCTGCAACTCGGGGGAGAACTGAGGGGGGGGGGCGATTCTCCAATGCATCACAGCCTAAAAAAAATGTGCAACTTGTGAAATGTTTGCCGAACTCTCTGGAATGGAACATGATCTAGCCAAGCAGGATGTCTTTGTGTGTGCCAGGTGCAGAGAGTGTCTAGAAATTAGGCATCAGCTCAGCGTTCTGATGGGTGTCTATGAGAGCTTGAGGTGAAGGGTAGATGCCCTTGAAGAAATTAATGAGGGGCCCGTAAAGCTCTCAGCTGCCCAACTCAACACCAGAGCTCACTCCTGGGCATCACGCAACATAGCGGCAACCTCCAAGGCAGAATGTGCTGGTCCCACAGGAGTTAGTTATCGTCGGTGACTCTATTGTTAGAGAGATGGGGAATATATTGTGTAAAAAGGATAGATGGAATAGGACCAGGGTATGTCTGCCAGGGGCAAAAGTTGATGATGTTGTAAAGCAGATATCATCTTTTAAGGGCAAAAGGGTGGTAATGTTGTACATGTTGGCACTAATGGCATTCGGAGTAGGAGATCTGCAGATTTACTGAACAAGTACAGGGCAATGTTGCAAAAAAAAGTCGTGAATTAGGGTTAAATTTGAAAGTGTCTGCAATTCTGCCCAGACACGATAGGAGGGAGTACATGATAAGAGCCTTGTCAATCAATTCGGCCCTGGAGGAAATGTGCAAGGCTCAAAGGGTAAAATTTTTTTCAGGCCGGTCTGTGCTTGTTAACAGGAGAGACTTCTTCTAGAAAGGGTGCAAGAATATTTGCTGATGCTATCGAGGCAGTGTTAGATGGGTCGGAAAACTGCTAGCTTGGGGGAATTCACAGACTAAAAGATTAAAAGTAGCTGCAGGCATATGTGAAGGTGATTCTTGCATTACTTCTATTAGAATAAGCAGCGGCATGGAGCGAGGGGGTGTTGGGGGTATCATGGACTGATGGCAGTCATCGTGAAACAGGTGAGTATATGGGATGTGTTAGGGTAACTAATAATAAGAATAGGTATATGTATACTTGCATGTATAGGTGACTCCGTAGCCAGGTGGGAAGGAGCAGCAGTGCATAGCACACGTTTCTTGATTAGACCGGGGTTCGAGCCCGTCACCACCAAATGCGGAGGATGCGGAAAGGTCAGGGAATGACCACCGCATATCCCGGAGCAATATGGCCTTAGTTGCTAATGCTCCTAAAAACCAAATAACTAACATAACAAACTTGCATGTATACCAATGCTAGAAGTATAGTAAATAAATTTGAATTTGAAGTGTTGGTTAAGACATCAAAGGCGAATATTGTTGGGATAGCAGAGACGTGGTGTCACACAGATATAAGGAATGCAGAACTGGAATTTGAGGAATACAATGTGTACAGAAAGGATAGACAGGATGGGAAGGGAGGATGTGTTATGATGTTAATTAAGAAAAACATAAAATCAAAAGAAGTGCATCCAGTTGATATAGATGAACAGTGCACTGTTCATCTATATCAACGAATGAGTACAGTGAACAATTGTGCAGAGAAATAGAGTGGGCTAGTAAATCTGAATGACTTATAATGGCGGATTTTAACTTTCCAGATATAGACTGGAACTTATGGGTTGGTCACTCGCACACTAGTAAGAATTTTGTGGATTTATTGGATGATTGTTTTCTGCAGCAGCATGTTCGAGAGGCAACCAGAGAGGGTAATACTCTTGATCTGCTTATCAGCAGTGATCATTCGTGTATTAAGAATTTGCAGATAAAGGAACCATTAGGTGGGAGTGATCACAGTGTACTGATGTGGGATTTACTTAAAGATATAATTACCATTAGGGGTAAAGGAAGGGGATTTTGCTCCCGTAAAGGTGACAATAGTGGTCTCAGACAGTTTTTAAATTTTGTACAGTGGGACCAACTGATGATGTTACGAACAGCAAATTCTAAGTGGGAAGCATTCAAGGAATTAATAGTGGAAGCTACTAAACATTTCATAGGTATTAAGAAATATTGTTGAAGGTTTAGGCCTAAATGGTTGTCAACTGTGAACTAATGAGACTCATGGCAGAGAAGAAAAATGCATGGATGCATATAAATTATCAGGCGACACTGATGCCTGTAATATATATAAGCTAGTCTGTAATCAAGTCACAAAGGAGGTTAGGCAGGCGAAGGCAAATTATGAGAAATCTTTGGCAAAGGATGCTAAGAAAAACAGCAAGGATTTCTTTACTTATATAAACTCTAAAAGGAAGGGGATGAATCTGATTGGTCCACTTTATATCGATGGTTCGACTGTTGATGATCCTGCTCAGATAGCAAACAAACTGAATGAGTATTTTGCATCTACATTCACACATGAGGAGTTATTAAGGTTTGAAAATGCTACAAGGTTATCAAATTGTAACAGGATGCTTAATGATTTTGTAATAACTGAGAACAAAGTGGAGGAGAAATTGTTGAAGTTAAACATAAGAAAGGCACCTGGGGTGGATGGGATCTATCCAGTTATATTAAAGGAGGCGGCAAAGGAAGGAAGAAAATACTTAGCCATAATTATGAGGGCATCCTTGGACTCAGGGGAGGTCCCCACGGACTGGAGATGTGCAAATGTGTCCCCAATTCACATAGGGGGATCGAAGGGTGACACAAATAATTAAGACCAGTTAGTTTAACTTCTGTTGCAGGTAAAATAAAGGAGTCACTATTTAAAGATGTATTGCAGGATCATCTAGACAAGACTGCATCAATAATTCAGACACAGCATGGGTTTGTTAAGGGAAAGTCTTTTCTGACATATTTGATTTGTTATTATGATGTGGTTACAAAGGAACCGGATGCAAAAAATAATTTTGATATTGTATACTTGGATTTCAGGAAAGCTTTTGACACTGTTGTGCATGGAAGACTGCTGTACAAATTGGAGCAGAATGGTATTAAGGGTAAGTTGCTACAACGGATAAAAGGATTGTTGAGTGGGAGAAGACAGAGGGTGGTAATCAATGGGTGCTGTTCTTCATGGACTAATGTTATTAGTGGAGTCCTACAGGGTTCGGTGTTGGGTCCACTGTTGTTTTTTATATTTATCAATGATATTGATGAAGGTATATCAGGCTTGATATGGAAGTTTGCAGATGATACAAAGTTTGGCAGGTTGTTAATGGCTAGGCAGGCAAAGGATGCAAAGAAAAACAGCAAAGAGTTCTTTACTTATGTAAACTCTAGAAGAAAGGGGATGAATCAGATTGGTCCACTTGATATCGATGGTTCAACTGTTGATGATCCTGCTCAGGTAGCTAACAAACTAAATGAATATTTTACATTGACATTCACACATGAAGAGTTATTCAATGATGGGAATGCCAGAGGTGTATTCAACTGTGGCAGTAAGCTAGATAATCTTGTAATAACTGAGAGTAAAGTGGACGAGAAATTGTTGAATATAAACACAAGAAAGGCAACTGGGGTGGATGGGATCTATCCAGTTATATTAAAGGAGGCAGCAAAGGAAGTAAGCAAACCCTTAGCCATAATTATGAGAGCTTCCTTGGACTCGGGAGGTACCCATAGACTGGAGATGTGCAGATGTGACCCCAATTCACAAAGGAGGATCGAAGACTGACACAAGTAATTATAGACCTGTTCCAGGAAAATTAATGGAGGCACTGGTTAAAGAAGCATTGCAGGATCATCTAGACAAGGCTTCAGTTATAGCTCGGACACAGCATGGTTGCTGCTGGAACGAGTACAGAGAAGGGCAACAAGATTAGTGAATGGAACAGAGGGTTGCTCTTACGAAGAAAGCCTTAAGTTTTGCAAATTACAGTGTCTGGAGACTAGGTACCGGCGAGGTGATCTGATAGAGGTGTATAAAGCCTTGAATGGTTTGAGCATGCTCAGTGCCGATGGGATTCTTTCTCTTGCTCAGAATAATCACCTGAGAGGGCATAAATTCAAATTGAGTAAAGACAGATGTAGGATAGATGTGCGGAAATTTGCCTTTAGCCAGCAGGTAGTTGGTAGGTGGAACAGACTTCCATCCCTTGTTGTGGAAGTTGATAGCCTAAATAAATTTAAGGCTCAGCTGGACAGGTATTTGGAACGAATGGAGGGGTGAAATGGGAGCGGGTTTTTTTTTTTTTTTTTCTTGGCTGATGCTGTATAAACTTGCTTTCTTGCATCATATGCCTCTACTAATGTAAATGACAGTAATGACAGTGTGTTACTGCAACAGAATCTAGAAAATTTGTGCAGATGGGCTGAGAAGTGGCAACTGAAGTTTAACATTGAAAAATGCAAAGTACTGCATATGGGTAGAAGTAATCTCAGAGAAACATACCAACTGTGTGGTACTACACTTAAAGAGGTAGAAAATGAAAAAGACCTGGGAGTAATTGTGCAGTCAGATATGAAGTTTTCTGAGCAATGCAGACAGGCTGCAAAGGCAGGTCATGGGCTGTTGTCAATGATATACATGTACTGAATTTTGTTAGCAGGGAAAAGGAGGTGATTGTCCCTCTGTATAAGGCAATGGTCCGGCCATGCCTTTAGTGCTGCGTACAGATCTGTAGGTCTCATTTTAGGAAGGATGTAGATTTGCTTGAGCGTGTATAGAGAAAGCCAACAAGATTGGTGAGGGGAATGAAGGGATCCTCTTACCGGGAGAGGCTCCTGTTCTGCAAATTGCAGCAGCTGGAGACTAGGCACCTGCGCGGTGATCTGATTGAGGTGTATAAGGCCTTGAATGCGTTGAGCACGCTGAATTCTGATGGGATTCTTCCACTTGTTCAGGTTACGAACCTAAGGGGGACATAAATTGAAATTGAGGAAGGACAGATGTAGAATAGATGTGCGGAAATTTGCCTTTGGCCAGCAGGTTGTTAATTTCTGGAACAAACTTCCATCTGTTGTTGTAGAAGTTGATAGGTTAATTAAATTTAAGGAGGAACTGGACAAATATTTAGAGGGAATAGTTTTGTAATTTTTTTTTTTTTCTTTTTGACTGATGCTGCATAAGCTCATATGCTTGCTTTTTTGCATCATATGCCACTTCTACTACTACTACTACCACCTCTGCTTGCGGCTACTGTTAACCTTTTAGTCTGTGAATCCTTCCAAGCTAGCAGTTTTCCGACCCACCAATCGCTGCCTCGATAGCATCAGCAAACACTCTTGCACCCCTGCTATTTAAGTGTATTCCCATTCCTGTAGAAGCAGTCTCTCCTGTGAACAAGCATAGACCACACTGAGAAAAATTCTACCCCTCCATGTCTGAATTGATTTACAAGGCTCTCATCATATACTCCTTCCTATCGTATCTTGGCAGAATTGCAGACACTTTCAAATTTAACCCTAACTCAACTTTTTTTCAACATTGACCTGTACTTAAATAAATCTGCAGATCTCCTACTCTTAATGTCATTAGTGCCAACATGTACAACATTGCCACCCTTTTGCCCTTAAAAGATGATATCTGCTGTACAATATCATCAACGTTTACCCCTGCAGACATACTGTGCTCTTATTCCATCTATCCTTTTTACACAATATATTAGCTGTCTCCATGACAATAGAGTCACTGACAATAACTAACCAGTGCATTCTGCCTTGGAGATTGCTGCTGTGTTGCCTGATGCACAAAAGTGAACCCTGGCATTGAGTTGGGCAGCTGACAACTTGATGGGGCCCCCTTATATTAATTTCTTCAAGGGCATCTATGCTACACCAAGCTCTCATAGATGCCCATCAGAACGCTGAGTTGGTTTCTAATTTCTAGACACTCTCTGCACCTAGCACACATATACAAAGACATCCTCCTTGGCTAGATCATGTTCCGTCCCAGAAAGTTCGGCAAACATTTCACGAGTTGCAAATTTTTTTAGGCTGTGATGCATTGGAGAATTGCCCCCCTCAGTTCTCCCCCGAGTCACAGCACTCCTGCCACTTTGTGCCCGTTGCTTTTCTGCTCTAGTGGTTGGCATGATATTGAAAATTAATAGGATCAATAAATTTAATTAATTAATTATCAATACTACACTATCATATTAGTATATTGGGAGAGAGGAGAAGGAGATTTCAATTGCCCACTGCATTGAATAATGTGGAAGGAAGGATCCCAAGTCTGAGAAATAAATATATTACTAGGAAATTGATATTTTCCACAAATTACATTAAGCTATAAGTTATCTTACAACGTTTAATGAGAAGATTTAAAAGGTAAACGCACAGAGGATACTACTAGAAATTGGCTGACCAAGTGGAGAAAATAGCTATAAAAGGAGCTTCCATGACCTTGAGGACATGAAATGGATCTAACATATGGTTTAACTACTAAGCAAAAATTGTTTTCAAGTAGAAACAACAATTATTTAGAAAATGGAAGAAGACAAAAGTAATCACATCTGGAAGAATGTAAGTTATGAGTCATTTACTTGGAGGTCTTGAAGAAGGCACAGCATGAGACTGACCTGAAGAGGATTAGACAGGCTAGAAGAATTGCACTGTGCACACAAAAGTTAAAGTGGATGAAGGCTCCTTTTAAAAATGGGTAAACTTATGCTATAATCAGAAAGAATTTAGAAATATGAAATCACCCCATCACCACTGAAAATAAGAAATTGAAACTTACCCCTAAGAACTTTAGTGTCAGCAGAAATTGTATTTTATAAATAATAAGTAATCTTGAAACAGATTAGTAGTATGCTTGATAAATTCCCATTGGGTATTTGTTGGGAATAAATTCCCAGTAAATCCTTCTTTATGGTAAAAATACATTATAGATATAGTACTGAAGTTATTGAAAAGATAATCAAAGAGTGGAATAATTCTAAGCATGTGGCAAAAATATCTCATAAAACTGATTCCAAATAAAAAGAACCTATCATCAGCAAAAGGTTACAGGCCATTACAGACCAATTGGATGCTCACTGCTGAACATGTTTGAAAAAGTAATCCAGCCTGATATTATAAATCAATGCATTTCACACTGATCACAGTCTCCATAGTATCCATCAACAAAGATAAACATTTAAAAATCTCCTTGACATGCTGTTGGATACGACTGGTGTTGCACAATCACAATTAGATGTTAAATTTTGTATGATATTCCTTCGATAATGTTGCAGTAAATACTGATGACAATTCTTGAGAAATACTTCAATTTTAAAGATGCTACTCTTCTTTCAATTCCATTGCATCCTATGACTGACGAAACTGAATACATCAGATGGTGATATGTTTCCTGTGTTGTTGAAAGGAGCTTATCACGGGGGGGGGGGGGGAGGTTCTGTTGTCTACACTTTTTTGCACTTAGCTTGGAGCCATTTTTGACCTCTCATGTGACATTCCCATCCTATGCAGAGATGATCTGAAATTCTTTATAGAATCTAATGAATCAAAGCAGATCAAAGTTATAAGGAATCATGTTACAATACAGAACTTGGCATTTGCAGTCCTAAATCAAAATATAGAGAAAACAGCATAGCTAGCAGTAACGAAGAAGAAAATAAACAATGATATACAATGTGATACAGCTAAGGGTGGATCCTGATACATACGATATACAACATGATACACACAAGTATGTGTGTGTGTGTTCGATTTAAAGAGTGTGAGGATATTAAGCATTAACTCGGTGTTCTGATGAGCATTTAAGTTTGAAGAACAGGGTGGATGCTGCCCTTAAAGGAGTTAAGTTGGAGGGGCCTATCAAGCTCTCAGCTGCCCACCTCAATTCCAGAGCTTGCACTTGTACATCAGGCGGCACAGTAGCAACCCCCAAGGCAGAATGTGCTGGCTCCACCACGGGAGGTAGTTATTGTCGGTGACTTTATTGTCAGGTAAACGGGAAATATATCGTGCAAAAAGGATAGGTGAAATAAAACCAGTGTATGTCTGCAGGAACAAAAGTTGATGACGTAGAGTAGTATTACATATTGGTAATATTAAGAGTAGGAGATCTAAGGACTTGCTTTACAAGTGCAGAGCAATGTTGAGAAAAAGTTGCAAGTTAGGATTAAATTTGAAGGTATCTGCAATTCTGCCCAGACATGATAGGAAGGTGTACTTGATGAGAGAAAACATCAATTCGGAATTGGAGAGATTGTGCAAGGCTTATGAAGTAGAATTTTTTTCAGCATGGTCTGTGCTTGTTAACGAAAGAGAGAGAGACTGCTTCTGCAGTGATGGGATACACTTAAATAGAAAGGGTGCAAGAATATTTGCTGATGCCATCAAGGCAGTTTCAGATGGGGTGGGAAAATGCTAGCTTGGGAGGATACACAGACTAATAGATTAACAATAGCCACAGGCAGAAGTGAAAGTGATTTTTGCACTGCTTCTATTAGAGCATGCAGCAGCCCAGATTGCAAGGTACCAGAGATTTTAAGGCCTGCTGTTGGTCATCACGGAACAAGGAAATACGTGGGATGTATTAGGGTAACTAAGAGTAAGAAGAGGTGCTTATATACGTGCATGTTCACCAATGCTAGTAGCATAGTAAATAAATTTGAAGAATTTGAACTGCTGGTCAAGACATCAAAGGTGGATATTGTTGGGATATCAGAGATGTGATCACACAGACATAAGGAATGCATAATTTGGATTTGGGGAGTACAATATGTACAGAAAGGATAGACAAGATATGAATAGAGGATGGTTTTCCTATTAATTAAGAAACAAAATCTGAGGCAGTGCATCCAGTTGACATGGGTGGACAGGGCAATGTTGAGTCAGTTTGGTGTGACATAAGCACCGGGAAAACAAAATGAGAGTAGGAGTGTGTTATAGCCTGAATGTCGGTGATGAGTACAGTGAACAGCTGTATAGAGAAATAGAGTGGACCAATAAATCAGAATGTCTTATAATGGATTTTAACTTTCCGGGTATGGACTGGAACTTGTGGATTGGTTGTTCACATATTAGCAAGATTCTTGTGGATTTATTTGATGACTGTTTCTACAAGGGGGCTTAGAGGAGAACAGGCATTCTGTGTGTAATCCAACACAGGTAAAACACTGATGGATCTAATATCTTTCTATTTCATGAGATTTAGGAGAAGTCCGTTCTGCCTGCCTCCCTAAAATCTACTCATGCACACCTTCTCGATGAAGCCCTGTTACATCACTTAGGTGGCAACGAATGTGTAGAGTGGTTCTCTTCAAGACACCTGGTCAGCGTGAAGAGGAAAAAACCAAACCCTCCAGCACATGGCAGCACAATGAAACAAATGGCCCTGAGTCCCCAGCAGCTCACACTCCCCCTCTTATGGCAGCGAGAGGATCAGAGTGGAAGCAGAGGGTACTAAGAATCTTTGGGTATGACCAGGCTGCCATGCATAGAAACTGAACTTGGCCTGTTATAACGTAAGATCACTCATTGGTGAAGATAGAATATTAGAGCTGGAAAAGGAATTAGAAAATGTGAATTGGAATATCATCAGTTTGGCTGAAACAAGAAGAAGAAGTGAATCACTTATAAGTTTATCAAGTGGAAATCTGCTGTACACCGATGGAAATAGTGAAAGAAGTGAAGATGGAGTTGGCTTTCTGGTCCATAAAGATATAAAAAGAACATTTTGGATTCAAACGTACATTACCAAGGGTGTCAAGACTACTACACATGATTTCTAAGAGGAACAAACTAAAGGTTATAATGATTTATGCACTAACACCAAGCCATGATGATGAAGAGGTTGAAGAAATGTACACTGAAATCGAGTCTTCTAGATAAGCAGAAAACCCACTACACTATCATTATGCGGGACTTCAATGCTGGAAAGAGAGTTTAAGGTTGGAAAGAGACAAAATAGTGCGGAAAGGGTAACTATAGGAAATTTTGGAATTGATGAGAGGTGAAAGGCTTGTGGAATTTGCAGAATCTCAAGGAATGTCAGTAATGAACCCTTTTTTTCAAGAAAAGGGTGAACAGAAAGTGGACATGGAAGAGCCCAAATGGGTTAACAACTAATGAAATCAACTTCATCCTCACTAATAGATGATATATTGTGAATAATGTTACCATCCTGAACAAGGTAAATGTTGGAAGTGATCACAGAATGGTAAGTTGCACACATTATTATTAGCCATATGGTGCAAGGAAGCCTGAGGCTTATGCTGCACCAGCCAAAAAAAAAAATTTCTGAGTTACCCTGAGAGAGAGAGAGAGAGAGAGAGAGAGAGAGAGAGAGAGAGAGAGAGAGAGAGAGAGAGAGAGAAAGGAAAAACACTGACTTGAGTAAATAATATGAAGGTCTTTGAGATAACAGAAGAGGAGCGGCAGTATACAGCTGCCGCTCCCTGACTTAAGTAATACTTGACTTACAGAAATTTGACTTTACGTAAGTTTTTGCTGGTTGGTGCAAACTTAAAAAAATCATGGAAACGTATTTTGCATCCCGTTGGAATAATGGAGGTATCGTGAAAATATCGTAATGTGAACCCAATAACACATTTTTTATTATTTTTTTATTTTTACTAATTCGTTCCAATACCTCGGAAGTTGAAATTTTCGCTTTATATCTAAGCTATTTATCTCTCTAAAAGGTCATTTTTATAATGGAAATTGCACTACACTTTCATCGTTATCATATATTCCATTAGAAGAATCAAATTGAATGCCTGTGATATTTTCTAAAACACACGTTTCTGGAGGTTGCCACCATAAAACAATAAAAGCAATTTGCACTTTCCGGTTTATTGGTCTTTTCTGTTAGTGCATCTAATTATAAATGGGTAGTAAGCTTGATTTTATTGCATTTGCTTTAATCCCGATAACTGGAATTGTGTGGGTTTTTACGTTATTATTGTGAAATACGTCCCCCCCACTGAAATCTTCAATCGTATAAAAAACAAATTTTCAGAATCTTCTCTTCATTCCTATTTACTTATTACAATGCTGAAGGGAAAACAACCAACAGAAAGTGCAAGTGCTGTTGGTGCTAGGAAACGAAACAAAATCGATTTAGAAATGAAGATGATTAATTAAGAAGTATGAAGCAGGACAGAGTTTGTCATCTATTGCACGGAATTAGGTCTTGCTGCTTCGACAGTGAATACTATTTTAAGGGATGGTGTTTGTTATTTGGTTTTTAGGAGCATTAGCAACTAAGGCCATATTGCTCCGGGAGATGCGGTGGTCATTTCCTGACCTTTCCGCATCTTCCGTATTTGGTGGTGACGGGCTCGAACCCCGGTCTAATCAAGAAGCGTGTGCTACGCACCGCTGCTCCTTCCCACCTGGCTACGGAGGCGCAAGGGATGGTGTGTGCATAGAGGCTCACATCTGGTGAGTATGGGCTTGGCACACTCAGGATCCTCAGCTGGATGTCATCATTCTTCTCTTTCTTGGTGATTCCCTTCTACTTCTCTCTCTCTCTCTCTCTCTCGGGTATTTCAGAAATTTTTTTTTTTTGGCTAGTGCAGTATAAGCCTCAGGCTTCCTTGCACCACATGGCTAATAATAATAATAGACCATGTTAAAGGATCAAAATATTTCACACTAGAGCTAGTCCACCCCAACAGTGATCACAAAACAGCATTCAGGTGCTATATTGAAGATGGAAAAGCTATTAATAATATGGATGGGAAATCAGATTCAGAAGCAAGTGCCCCTGAATCTAACGGCCATTCATGCAAGATGTATTTATAAAGATAACGATAAGTATGGCAAACCCCAAGCCAAGTTTGTGGCAAGCAACGGGTGGTTTAATAGGTTCAAGCCTCATGCTGGTTTCCAAAACATTAAAGCATACGGTGAAGTCGCCAGTGCCGATTCTGCAGCTCCAGAGAAATTTTGTGACATATTGGAAGAAACCCCTTCTAAATTTGCACAGCCCTCAACTTCCGTGGTGGCGTGCTTCTCAGCTAGAGAGTTAATTCTGGCAACGAAGCTCAAAGTAAAACTTGCTGACGTTATGCCTGTCTCCTCTCTCTTTTTATAATTTTGAAATTTTTGTAATTTTCTAAACTTTTGTAATTTTTCCTACACGAGATAAAAAAATTGAATTATTCTATTTACATGTTCATCAAACATTTCTTTTTTCCTTCTATCAAATTCAGTATGCATAGTTACGAGTGTGGAATTTCCCTAAATGCTTATTTAGGAAAATTCTGACACGCAAAATTTGACTTGTGTAGCGTTCCGCGGAAAGCAACCCTTACGTTAATCTTGGAGTGGCTGTATACTGGAACTTAAGAACAAGTTTGAGCCTCTGCAGCCTGTTCAGGACCAAGATATCGAAGAGGAATACTACAACTTTCTCAAAGTGATAAAGCCTGAGAAACCTATAGGTAAAAACAAATCCAAAGAAGAAAAAATTAGTCAAGAAACACTTGTCATGATGAAATGAAGAGCAAGATAAACACTGACAAGGATAAAATTGAGTATACTGAGTTATGCAAAGCCATTAGAAAGAGACTCAGAGAGGACATAAGAAGATTTAACACAAGAAAAGTAGAAAAAACATAAAGGGAAAACAAAGGACTTAAATCAGCAGCCATGAGCAGTAATACAGAAAGACAAATGATGCTGAAACTGAAGAATAGCGATGGTGTACTTATAAATAGCAGAAAAGGCATAATTCAAATTGCAGAAGACTACTGTATAGAATTATACAAGGTGGAGGGAATGATGCCAGCAGTGGGGAAGCTGGATCACAAATTAGTAATGCATATGACATACCCGATAACCTTCCTGATGAGGTAGAACATGCCTTGAAGAAAATGAAGAATCAGAAAGCCCCGGGGGAAGATGAAGTTACTATAGAGTTGTTAAAATTGGGAGGAAGAGACATGACACAGAAACTGGCAAGACTCTTCACAAAATGCATTTGAAAAGGCGTGATGCCTGAGGAGTGGAATAATGCAATCATAGTTTTGCTGCATAAGAAAGAAGATAAATTGGAAATTATAGACCATTTAGCTTGTTATCCCACATCTACAAGTTGGTCACAAGGGTCATTACAAATTAGAAAGAATACTTGATGAGAATCAACCGAAAGAGCAAGCTGGCTTTAGGACAGGATTCTCAACTGTGGATCACCTTCACTTAATATCACAGCTAATGGAGAAAAGCAAATGAATATAAAACACCATTATGCCTGGCATTTGTGGATTATGAAAAGGCATTTGACTCCATACAGCATAAGGCAATGTTTCGGTCACTGGAAAGACAAGGCATAGATACCCATATATTATGATTTTGAAGAAAATATATGAGAATGCTACCTCCTTTATTAGACTAGACAAAGTTAGTAGCAAATTTAAAATTAAGGAGTTCTTAACATGGAGACACAATATCTCCAAAGTTGTTTACTGCTGCCCTTGAGGAAGCTTTCAGACGATTAGACTGGTCGCAGAAAGGAGTCAATATGAATGGAGAGTACCTAAACCATTTACGATTTGCAGATAACATTGTGATCATAAGCCACGATCCCAAAGAATTAGAGGAAAATCTTAATCAGTTATGCAGAGTTAGTAAGGATTTTGGACTAAAAATGAATATGGCTAAAACAAGTAATGATGAACAAGTATGCCATGGAAAGGGATATAATCAGTGAAGGAGCAATAATTGAAAAACTGGATTCATATACTTATCTGGGACAAGTCATTAGCTATAATAATGATAAATGGCTGGAAGTCAAGAGCAATTTAAGTTTTGGATGGATAGCATTCAGGAAATATAGTCACATACTGAGGAGCAATATCCCAATTTGTCTGGAACATAAAATAATGAACCAGTGCATACTCCCACCATGACTTATGGAAGTGAAACTTGGACGCTCACCAAAAGAATGGAAGAGAAGCTGAGAACTACACAGTGAAGAATGGAAAGAATTATATTAGGAATCAGACTGTTAGATAAGAAGAGAAACATATGGATTAGGTAACAAACTCAAGTAAAGGACATTCTTATCAAAACTAAAGAACTAAAATGGTCTTGGGCAGGACATATAGCTCGAGGACATGATGACAGATGGACTAATAAAATAACAGAATGGTACCCAAGAGGAACTAGAAGAAAACCTGGACGACAATGATAGAGATGGACAGATGAAATTCACGAGTTTGTAGTTAGTAAATGGATGGCCATTGCACAAAACAGAAGGAACTGGAAAGTTGCTGGAGAGGCCTTCATCCTGCAGTGGATTGAAAATGCCCGATGATGACGACGATTCTACAGTCGCATGTTAGAGGCAACAAGAGAGCAATACTCATGATCTGTTTACACTACTCTGCATTTTGAAAAAAATTCGGTGATGTTTTCTCGGAAAAGGGTGTTTCTGAATAATTTTCTAATGCTGATTTCAGAAATGACTTCTGTTTCTTTCCATCACATCAGGTTTCTTTAAAAACATCAAAAAAAAAATTTTAATTAAAAAAAATTTTTAAATTAATTTTGGCAGAATTTGTGTGCTGAAATTATAACAAAATGCTACTTTTACCAGACTTTTACATTTAAATACATGTTGAAAACACTATTAAAAAAGTCCACTATGCACTCTCCTCTTATTTTAAAAACTGATATACTATAGGTACATTTTCGTTTCTTTGATTTTCTTGCAGATCCTTCTACTTTACAGTTCCTCTTCAACATCCAGCAATAGTCAGCATCACATTGAAATTTCACCTCACCTGCTACCTCATATCTGTCTTTAATATCCTGGTGAAACTTCTCACCCTGTTTCTTCACTGACATTTCCTAGATTTTCTGGGAAATAGTTTATGCGGGAGTGTTAAAATTTTACCTTAGCTAATCTTCTTGAAAATATAGTTGAAAATATGTTTGCCAACATTTTTTCAACTGTATTCTTGTAGTCTGGATCCTTTTTGTTTGCTAAGAAGTTCTCAACAACATACCTGAAACTAATTCATGTCTGTTTTAATCTACTCTTTTAATTATAGTTCCCTCAAAATATTTGTCCCTCATTAGTTTGTGCATTTGAGATCCAAGAAAAATACCTTGTTTTAGCTTCCCTCGGGTGATCGCTAGAAATTTAGTACAAAGGTAGTTGAGCATTAGCATTAGTAGAGGCATTTGATGCAAGAAAGCAAGCTTATGCAGCATCAGCCAAAAAAAAAAAAAAAAAAAAAAACCCACTTCCACTTCACCCCTTTGTTCGTTCAAAAAATCTGTCCAGCTGAGCCTTAAACTTATTTAGGCTATCAACCTCCACCACAAGGGATGGAAGTCTGTTCCACCAACCAACCACCCGCTGGCTAAAGGCAAATTTCCGCACGTCTATCCAACATCTGTCTTTCCTCAATTTGAATTTATGCCTTCTCAGGTGATTTTTCTGAGCTAGAGGAAGAATCCCATCAGCATTGAGCATGCTTAAACCATTCAAGGCTTTATACACCTCTATCAGATCACCTCGCTGGTGCCTAGTCTCCAGACACTGTAATTTGCAAAACTTAAGGCTTTCTTCGTAAGAGCACCCCTTTGTTCCATTCACTAATCTTGTTGCCCTTCTCTGTACTCGTTCCAGCAGCTCTACATCCTTCTTGAAATGAGGCCTCCAGACCTGTATACAGTACTCTAGGTGTGGCCTGACCATTACCTTATACAATGGAATAATCACCTCCTTATCCCTGCTGGAAAAATTCCTGTATATCATTGACAATACTCCATGAGCTACTCTTGCAGCCCGTCTGCACTGCTCAGAGAACTTCATATCTGCCTGCACAACCACCCCCAAGTCCCTTTCATTCTCTACCACTGTCAGTGTAGTATCAACTCTGTGGTACAGAGTTGATACTACACATGTTTCTCATGTGTAGTACTTTACATTTGTCAATGTTAAACTTCATTTGCCACCTCTCAGCCCATCTGCTCAACCTTTCCAGATCCTGTTGCAGCAGCATAGTGTCAGTAGTGTCCTTGACAACCCTGCCAACCTTTGTATCGTCTGCAAACTTGGACATTAAGCTTGATATACCATCATCAATATCATTTATAAATACAGAAAACAATAATGGACCCAACACTGAGCCCTGAGGGACTCCACTAATAACATTAGTCCACGATGAGCAGTGTCCATTGATTACCACTCTGTCTTCTCCCCCTCAACCACCCCTTTATCCATAGCAGCAATTTGCCTCCAATGCCACACTGCTCCAATTTGTGTAGCAGTCTTCCATGTGCAACAGTATCAAAAGCCTTTCTAAGATCCAAGTATATAATATCAAAGTTGTTCCCTGCATCCAGTTCTTTTGTGACTGCATCATAGTATCCAATCAAGTTGGTCAGGCAAGACTTCCCCTTAACAAAACCATGCTGTCTGAGCTATAACTGAAGTCTTGTCTAAATGATCCTGCAGTGCTTCTTTAACCAGTGCCTCCATTAATTTTCCTGGAACAGAAGTTAAGCTCACAGGTCTATAATTACTTGTGTCAGCCTTTGATCCTCATTTGTGAATTGGGGTCACATTTGCACATTTCCAGTCTATGGGTACCTCCCCTGAGTCCAAGGAAGCTCTCATAATTATGGCTAAGGGTTTGCTTACTTCCTTTGCTGCCTCCTTTAATATAACTGGATAGATCCCATCCACCCCGGGTGCCTTTCTTGTGTTTATCTTCAACAGTTTCTCCTCCACTTTACTCCCAGTTATTTCAAGATTCTGTAGCTTACTGCTAGAGTTGAATACACCTCTGGCATTCCCCTTGCTGAATAACTCCTCATGTGTGAATGTCGATGCAAAATATTCATTTAGTTTGTTAGCTACCTGAGCAGGATCATCAACAGTTGACCCATCAATATCAAGTGGACCAATCTGATTCATCCCCTTCCTTCTAGAGTTTACATAAGTAAAGAACCCTTTGCTGTTTTTCTTTGCATCCCTTGCCAAGGATTTCTCGTAATCTGCCTTCGCCTGCCTAACCTCCTTTGTAACTTGGTTGCATATCAACTTGTATCTATCATAGGCTTCTGTGTCATGTGTTAATTTGTAAGTATCCCATGCATTTTTCTTCTCTGCCATATGCCTCATTAGTTCATCTGACACCCATTTTGGCCTAAACCTTGAAAAATATTTCTTAGTTGGTATGTAAAGCCTAGTAGCTTCCAAGATAAGTTCTTTGAATGCTTCCCATTTTGAATTTGCTGTTGGTAACATCATCAGTTGGTCCCACTGTATAGAATTTAAATACTGTCTCAGTCCATCGTAGTCGCCTTTACGGAAGCAATAACCCTTCCCTTTACCCCTAATGGTAGTTACCTCTTTGAGTAAATCCCACTTCAGCACACTGTGATCACTGCCACCTAGTGGTTCATTTATCTGCAGATTCTTAATGCATGAAGAATCACTGCTTATAATCAAATCAAGAGTATTACTCCCTCTAGTTGCCTCCCGAACATGCTGATGTAGAAAACAATCATCCAATAAATCCACAAAAGCCCTGCTGGTGCGTGAGTAACCAGCCCCCAAATTCCAGTCAATATCTGGGAAATTAAAATCTCCCATTATAAGACTCTCTGATTTACTGGCCCACTCTATTTCCCTGTACAGTTCCTTATTATACTCATCAGAGTCATTAGGCCTATAGCACACTCCTACTCTCAATTTTGATCTCCCAATGCTTATGTCACACCAAACTGACTCAACACTGCACTGTCCAGCGATGTCGACTGGCTTCACTTCCTTGGTTTTTATGTGTTTCTTAACTAATAGCATAACCCCTCCCCCTTCCTATCCTGTCTATCCTTTCTGTAGACGTTGTACTCCCCAAATTGCAGTTCTGCATCCCTTATATCTGTGTGACACCACGTCTCTGATATCCCAACAATATCTGCCTTTGATGTTTTGAGCAATACCTCAAATTCATCAAATTTATTTACTAAACTCCTAGCATTGGTGTACACACAAGTATACCTGCACCTGTTTCTATTCTTAGCTACCCTAACACAACCCATGTGTTTACTTGTACCGCAATGGCTCCCAGCAGTCTCTGAAATACCATGCATCTTGTTTTCCAGGCTTCTGCTCATTCTAATAGAAGCAGTGCAAGAATCTCTTTCACCTCTGCCAGTGGCTACTGTCAATCTATTGGTCTTTGTCTCCCCCAAGGTAGCAGTTTTCCGACCCACCTAACACTGCCTCGATAGCATCAGCAAATATTCTTGCACCCTTTCTATTTAAGTGTATCCCATCCCTGTAGAAGCAATCTCTCCTATTAACAAGTACCGTCCAGGCTGAAAAAAATTCTACCCCTTGAGCCTTGCACAATCTTTCCAGGGCCGAATTGATCGACAAGGCTCTCATCATATACTCCCTCCTATCGTGTCTGGGCAGAATTGCAGACACTTTCAAATTCAACCCTAATTCTCGGCTTTTGTTCAGCAGTGACCTGTACTTGTTAAGTAATTCTGCCGGTCTCCTACTCTTAATATTATTAGTGCCAACTTGTACAACTATATCGCCTTTTGTGCCCTTAAAAGATGATATTCGCTCTACAACGTCATCAACCTTTGCCCCTGGCAGACATACCCTGGTCCTGTTCCACCTATCTTTTTTACAAAGCATGTTCCTCATTTCCCTGACAATAGAGTCACCAACAACTACTAGTTCCTTCGGGACCAGCGCATTCTGCCTTGGGGGTTGCCTCTGTGTCACGCGATGCCCAAGTGCAAGCTCTGGCGTTGATGTGGGCAGCTGAGAGCTTGACGGGCCCCTCAATTTAGTTTCTTCGAGGGCATCCACCCTGTCCTTCAAGCTCTCATATAGGCCCACAAGAACGCCGAGTTGTTGCCTGATATCGATACACTCCTTGCATCGCGCACACACAAAGACATCCCCCATGGCAGTATCATGTCCCGTACCCGATTGCTCTGCAAACATCAAGCAAACAGTGCATTTTATAAGGCTGTGAGTCAGAGGACAACTGCCCCCCCTCAGTTCTGCTCTGAGCCACAGCACTTCCATTATCTTGAGCCTTTTGCTTTGCTGCTCTGGTCTGAGTCATGATTCTATTAATTTATTAATTAATTATAATTAATTATGTTATGTTATTAATTATGTTAAATATAATTAATTATATTACGTTTGTAATCTAAGTCATTTATTTAAACGTATTTATTTAAACGTACAATTTAACTGCTAACGAAGTTCAACTAACGCTATCGTATCACAATGGTGGGAAATTTACGAACGGTAGCGGAGTTGAAACACGTGGAAGCATGGACCTTGAAACAGCATGGACCTTTCTGAGGTAAAGCTTTTACAATCTGTTTTATCAAACCTGGTTTGATATGTCCAGGTGGAATGAGGACAGTTTTGGGCTCTACCAGTAGTTTATGAATTATCTTCTGTGATCTGGCCGACAAACTTTCCCTCTTTGGCCAGACCTTGACATCCCAGTGCTTACTATTTTCCTGACTGTCCCACTCACATAAAAAGCAAAGCATTTTTGTGTAGTCAGATTGCTGTCCAAGTAACATGCTTGCCACTTTAAAGTCAGCACTGACCAACCAACCATGTTCTTTATACTTAATATTTGTCAACAATGTCTTCAGACACTCAAAGAACGTGTGCTACTGCACACGCTCTTTGAGTGGACAAGGATTCAAGCCATGACTGCTAAATATGATTGATGTTTTTATTTATAATTTTATTTTTATTTTTATTTATAATTTTAATAATAATTTTATATTTATAATTTATTGTAAACTCCTCTGACCCAGAGTATAAACAAGAACATTTATTTTTTTAATGTTAAAAACGTTTTTATCAATGTTATTTGGAAAAAAAATGTTACGTTACCTAGAAATCATCACGAAACCTGATGCGCATGCACTGTATTTGTTGTACAATGCATGTGCCCAAGAAAACTCAATTGTACGCAACAAGTGCAGTGACACAACAAGTACAATTGAGCAGTGATGCACTATGTTATATCAGCATAAAGATTACTACGCGAGTGACTGTGCCAAAATCTACAGCCCAGCGTTCGAAGGAATGACAGAAATGTGAATCCAGATGAAATTCAACAAGAGTGTTTTGTTCAGGGCTGGGGAGTAGTGGTGATTTTGGGGTTACTCCTTGTCCTACTCCGGACTAAGATATTTTTTCTTAATGTTACTCCTATTATACTCCTCAATAAAAAATATTTCGTCATTGCTGCATGACTCATCAGGCTACTTTTTGGAATTCTGATTACATTATGATTATATGGTAATCACTATTCAGAATTCAAATGGCTGTAGCTATATTTTTTTATTTAATGCAAATGTGAAATTACACAATATATATTTGATACAAACATTATTTATTCAATACAATGCACTAATACACTAATTTTTAATTTTATTTAATACAAAAAGAGCAAAAAACTAGTAAAAACTAAAACTAAACTATACATTGTCTTTTAGATTGAGTTAGTTCTCAAGAACAGTATGGACTCAATCAAATCTTCTTTCATCGAAGCACGTAAATCAGATTTTATTATTTTGAGTGCTGAAAACAGCCTTTCAACACTGACTTGAGTAGGTGGTAGAGCAGTAACGCAAAAGGCTGCATCTTGAATTATTAGTGGATATGTTTTTATTGCATCTATCACCTGTAACTTTGATGTACGACCTGCTTTCTCCACTAAAGTTAAAGCTTGATAGAAATCAAAGCGGAACTTCTCGTAACTGGTTGCTTCCAGCGCTGCAGCTTCTCCTTTGTTGGTATTTGTATTACTAGCTTGAATGCATCTCTTTTTTATTTTTTCTTGGTGATCAAGCTGTTTTTCAAAATCACATTCATCAAATTCTGAACTAGAAGAAGAAGGTGATGTGTCAAGCTCAGGGGAGGCCACATAATCTTGCTTTAATCCTGTTATTTTTTCACTTAAATCAAGTAGTGCAGCTTTTCCTCTGGCTACCTGATCCTCTGATAACAAAATTCTGTAATTTGGATCAACATAAATTGCTGCTAATAAGATATCATTTTCTATTAAATTAGTTTCACTGCGCTCCATAGACTGTTTGATTCCCTCAGCAATGAGACCACCAATTTGGGAAAACTTGTGAAGATTAGACTTTTCCATTCTTTGTAGAATGATCCAGGTGTTAAGTAAGACTCTTGGAACTTAAGTCTCATTATATGGGTGGCGAAGTAATCTTTAAAGCTGCTCAACTTCTTCCCATTCATGATCAGATAAAGTTATTTCAGGATTTGCCATATCAATAAATAGAGGCTTTAATTCCAAAAGACGTTTGATAATTAAATAAACACTGCCCCATCTAGTAGCTTTGTCAATTAGAGCTCCTTTTCTGCAGCACCTCTTCAGAATAGCATCAATCTTGGGGATCGAGCAGCCACAGCAACCTGGCGCAACTTACTTATGAGATTAGCTGCTTGAGCTCCTTTCAGACCATCACGGATTGCGAGTTGTAAAGTATGCACACCACACCTCATATGTTGTATGTTGACGTTGGGGAAAGTGAAACCAGTGAAATTGTTTGCAATAGCATCCAAGGTCTTGTCTAAATACTCATCTTCATCTAAATCACTGTAAACACAGCTTTCTCCTGATTCGAAATCTGTCTTTTCCTCATTAATTTAGTATTTAGTATTAGTAACGGCCGCATGGTGCAAGAAAGCCTATGGCTTATGCTGCACCAGCCAAAAAAAAAAAATAAATAAATAATAAAAAAAAAAATAAATAACTAAATAATAATAATAATTAATAAAAAAAAAAAAAATAAAGGAAATTAAACCTATCATCCTATGCGCTTCCCTTACCCGAAAGTACTATCCAGATGACCTTTGAATTTCCCCAAACTGTCGGCCTCTACCACCCACGAAGGCAACTTATTCCAGTAATTTATAACTCGCTGGCTAAAATAAAACTTCCAGCAGTCCAATCTAAACATTTCCCCCCGTAACTTGAATTTATGTCCCCTAGTTCTAGCATCATTTATAATCTTGAAAATTTCGTCCTCATTCATTTTACTGATGCCTCTCACAGCCTTAAACACCTCAATCAAATCTCCTCTAAGGTGTCTAGTTTCCAAACTGTGCAACCCACATATTCGAAGTCTTTCTTTATAAGGACGCCCTTTTGCTGATCTCACCAGGCGAGTTACCCGTCTTTGCACCCTTTCAAGAAGCTCGATGTCTTTCTTTATGTGCGGTCTCCATACTTGAACACAGTATTCCAAGTGTGGTCTAACATAAGCCTTATATAATGGGATTATCACGTCCCTATCTCTACTTGCAAAAGTTTGATAGATCATCGATAGGACACCATAGGCCTTCCTTGCAACCCGTTTACAATGCTCAGAGAATTTCATGTCTGACCGTATCGTAACACCCAAGTCCCTTTCCTCCAGTATTGGGTTTAGTTGAACTGCACCAAGTGAATAAGTTATTTTGGGATTACTGTTTCCCAGGTGTAATACCTTATACTTTGTTGAATTAAAGCATAGCTGCCATTTTTCTGACCATTCCTGAAGTCTATCTAGGTCTCTCTGAAGAAGCTCAGCTTGACAGTGATCATTAACTACTCTACCAATTTTAACATCATCTGCAAATTTAGACATCACGCCTTCTATCCCTTCATCGATGTTGTTTATGAAAATTAAAAACAACAGTGGTCCTAATACTGATCCTTGGGGAACCCCACTTCTTACATCAACCCAATCTGAGGAATAGCCATTTATCACAACCCTCTGCCTCCTGCCCTGAAGCCATCCTGCTATCCATCTAAGGATTTTCCCAGTGATTCCAACCTGTTCCAGCTTATAAAGTAACCCCTCATGTAGGACTGAGTCAAAAGCTTTGCTGAAATCTAAATAAACTAAATGTCGAAATTATTCCCTAAATCCAGCTCGTGAGTGACCCTTTCGAAATAGCGAACCAATATGTTAAACATGATTTTCCCTTTACAAAACGATGCTGCGCATCCTTGAGAATTTCAATTCGATCCAAATGATCCTGAATTCCACCCTTGATCATTGCCTCCATGATTTTCCCTACTACTGAAGTCAGACTGACAGGTCGATAACTTCTAACTTCACTTTTAGAGCCACCCTTATGTATGGGAGATACATTTTCACTTTTCCAATCCAAGGGAATCTCCCCAGAGTCTAGTGATGCTTGCATAATTAGCCTCAATGGTTCAATGCACTCGCTTGCCGCCTCTCTTAAGATTATAAGGTATATTCCATCAATTCCAGGAGCCTTACTGGTCTGTAGGCTCGAAAGTTTTTTCATTAAATAATCTTGCGAAATTTCTAAAAAATTAATTACATATTTTTTAACTTCGCTCCCACAATTTTCCATTGCCACAAAAGGCTTTTCATGTGTAAATATCGATGCAAAATAACTGTTGAGTTCATCTGCAACGGCAGCTGGTGTATTTATTACTGTCCCCTTTCGCTTACATAAAGGTCCGATCTGGTTTGTTCTGCTCTTCTTGGCATTTATATATGTGAAGAATTCTGTATCCCCCCCCCCCCCCTCTTTGCTCTGTTTGCTAGTGATTTCTCATAAACTGCCTTTGCCTGTCGAACCTTTTCTGTGGCTCTATTACACATCACCTTGTCGCTGTTATAGGCTTCAGTACTTTTTATTGCTCTGTAACCGTTCCATGCCACCTTTTTCTTCTCAAGTAATGTGGCAACTTCACTATTCATCTAACTTGGAACCCTTCTCGTGGAGTATTTTTTTTAATGGTATATACGCATTCAAGGCATCTGTGATTAATGTTTTAAAAGCGTACCACAGTTCAATTGTATTCATTATCTGGGCAATATCTACCCAGTTAATAGAGGCCATGTAGTACCTTAAGGCATCGTAATTTCCTTTTCTTAAATTAAAACCCATTCCTTTGCCTTTTACTTCTGCTACCTCTCTCGTCATCATCCACCGTAGAACTCCGTGATCACTTCCTGCTACTGGTTCCTCTACTGTCAGCCCTGTTATGTCATCTGATTCATCTGTGATGATGAGGTCTAGGATATTCTTTTCTCTAGTATTTTCCCTGACATGTTGATACAAATAAGTCGTCTAGTTGATTTAAAAAAAATTTTGTTCCCCATGTCGAGTTTCCTTCCCATTTACTCCAATCAATTAGAGGCAAATTGAAATCACCCATAATAAGGCATTGACGCTTACTTGCCCATTCCATTTGCATGTAGAGGCTTTTGTCATAATCGTCACAATCACCTGGTCTGTAGATTACTCCTACTCGCATTATACCTTTGTTTCCAACTATCTCACACCATACAGACTCTATACTAGCATGTGAAATGTCTGAATCCGGGAAAGCTATTGTCGCACTCAGGCTGCTTCTGATAAAAAGCATTACCCCACCACCCCTTCTATCTACTCTATCCTTCCTAAATACATTATACAAGCCGTACTGTAACTCATCATCCCCAATTTCCGGGTGGCACCACGTCTCTGTAAACCCTGTTATGTCCGCGTTACTTGTTTTAACCAGCAGTTCGAATTCGCTCATTTTATTGACGACACTTCTAACGTTACTGTATAAACAATTAAGATTTACTGTTCTTGTAAATTTAACAACCCTAACACAACCCTTGAAGTTTTTTAGGCTCTCTTCCCTGATATTAGCTACCCGCTCACGTGAAACGTCTTTGCCCCCAGAACATCTAGATAATACGTCCAGTTGGGGTAACAGATAAGAACTCTTAAGGCATGTGCAAGAGTTACTTTGACCAGTATTATCAGATAAATGCGTGTCAGTATTACCCACATCCCCCCTAACTAGCAGTTTCCCCGAACCTTTAAGGTATCCTCAATAATACTGGCAAAAACTTTTGCACCATCTTTGTTTAAGTGTATCCCGTCTCTACAAAACAAATTCCTTCTACCTACAAGTAAGCTTCTCAACAGTTTTTATCATGTTCCATGCATTGTCTGTAACTATTGTCAAGATATTTTCCTTCTTAATTCCAAAATCTTTGAGCACATTTTCAATCAATTTGCAAGCCTGTTCGCTTGTATGTTGCGCTTTGGTATCTTTAAGTGCTAAAGTACATATTATCGTTTCTTTATTTTCATTCACAAACTGGACATTTATTCCAAAATAATATACCCGTTGACGGGCGCATGCATCCATCTTCAGATGAATATACTTTCCCTTTAGCATCTCCTTCAACAAATTTTTTTGATTGTTTTCCTAATATTCCTAAAATATAAATTTTCCTAATATTATGTTGTTCCAAAGATACTCCCAGTTTGGCTGTCATTTCACCACTCAATCCAATAAAACCTGGAGAAGAGAATACACTAAGTGGTAGTCCATTCTTTACAACAAGTTCAATAATACACACCCTTTGAATTTAGCAGCTGTCATTGCTATAGTAATTTTGGGTCTCAAAGTACTTTGTTAGAATATTTTTTCCTTCTACTTCACAACCTGTACTAGAACTTGATGACTTTTTGTTGCTTTCCTTTTCCTCCATAAGCTTGAATTGTTTTGGATGCAAGCGCTCTAAATGGCGTTTTAAATTGAATGACTTGGTGGGTGCATAGCCTCCTTTTCCTTTCCCTGCGCTGATTTGTGAATTGCATGGCTTATCTCCATTCATCAATTGACATATGAAGACCTTTTTTTCTTGAGATAATTCAAAGTATTCAAATATTCCAGTTTTCATATTACCTAAAACAAAAGATAAAAATTTAAAATTTAAATTAGACAGTGCAATATAATAAAATTGTTTTTTAGTAACAATCCTAAGGCATTAAATCGCCAGAAAGGCATGGGTCTACATCCCATCCTAGAAACAACCGTTTTATTGATGGATGATCACTGGCGTAAAGCAGCACACGTCCGTGCTACAACAATGACGCATGATTAACGTGCCACATTTGCTTGTAATGTATTCAAATTTTATATTAACTTATCAGTTGATAAAGGGACACGCGTTCCGAAAGCTACTGGTTTTGTACTTTTATTTGTGCTTTATTTGTTAATAAATAACTGGGTATAACTGTATATATCTGTATTTGAAAATTGTTTTTTGTTGTTTGAATGTACAATATAATAACAGGAATAAGGAGTAACAAATATATTTTGTTACTCCTTATTCATACTCCAACTCCTGTAAAAACTTCTTACTCCTTTACTCCCTACTCCTACTTCCCAGCCCTGGTTTTGTTATGCCTGGGAGTTCTTAAATTGCACCCAAAAAAACTTGAGCTGAAATAATGAAGGAATATCATGAATGGAAGAAAAGGAAATTAGAAATTCAAACTATTCCGAATCATAATGAAATTCAACCACAGTGTTCTACTATGCCCGATACTTATCAGGAATCTAAAACTCCAGCAGAATGAATGAAGGAATATCGTGCATGAAAAAAAGCGAAATTAGAAATGGCTAATGAGATTCCTGATTACATCCCTATAGTGTCTACACGAGCTGACAGTGAGTTTGAAAAACTAGTGTACAAAAACCCATTTGCATTTAGTTGTAATGTTTGTGATCGTTTATGGTTTCAATTAGATTCGAAACCATTTCCAACAACTTCATATGAATTACTTCAAAATGAATTTCATTTACAAGAAGTAAGTACTTTCATGACATGTAATACATGTCATACTTCATTAAAAGAGGCACGGATACCAACTATGGCCACATCAAATGGATTTATATATCCAATATATCCTACTCATTTGCCTCCACTGGATGTTGTAACTGAGTATTTGATATCACACGATTACCCTTTATGCAGATTCGTCATTTACATTATGAACATGGACCATATTTTTTTTTTTTTTTTTTTTTTTTTATATGTGAACCCCAAACACGAGAGGTATTAGAACCTATAGTACTTAGTACCGTGCTTGGGTTGGAAGTTGAGAAGACGAAAGAAGATATTTGTTGACATTGGACTTGAACTTCTGTAGATTGTAGTTTTCAGGAAATACGCATGAAGGAAGGTTGTTCCAGAAAACGGCAGTTGAATGAATAAATGAGGAAGATGAAAAGTTGGTTCTGTGGGTTTGAAGTTGGACAGTAAATGGATGTTGGCTGGTGGTGGCACGTGTTCGGACTGTTTTGAAAGAGAGAGCGGGAATTATAGAAGCCAATTCAGAAGAACAGTGCCCATGGAAGTATCTGTAAAAGAGGCATGCAGCAGAAACAGTGCGTCTATGAGAAAGTGAGTGGAGAGACTCTGTTAGAGATGAGTCATTAATTAACCTAACTGCCCTCTTCTGAATGGAATCAAGAAGCCTGAGAGAGGTTTTGAGGGGCACCACCCCAGATGTGGGAACAATATTCCATGGCAGGGCGGATTTGCGATTTATACAGAGTGAGCAGCTGTTTGGAAGAAAAGTAACGCCGAGAGCGAAAGAGAAAACCAAGTTTTTTTAGATGCAGAGGAAGCAATATTTGTAATGTGCTTGTGCCAAGAGAGATTAGAAGTCAGGGTAATCCCCAAAAGAGATATATCATTTTGCCTAGAAATTGGAGTGTCACCAAAGATAAGCATAGGAGCAGAAGAATCCTTTTTGTGAGATATAAGACAAGACTGAGTTTTAGAAGGGTTGAAATCAACTAAGTTGTCTTTGCCCCACTGGAGAATTACCTGAAGATCGGCATTTAAGGAATTGGTAGCAGATTTTCGAGAAGTTGAAGCTGATTGAGCAGGACAAGATTTCTCAAAACAGAAAGTTGAATGCAATGTGCTATCATCGGCAAAACTATGGATAGGATTTCCAGTTAATAGAAGAAGGTCATTGATATACAAGAGGAAAAGAGTGGGGGAAAGAACTGAACCTTGGGGTAAACCAGCATTAGTGGAGAAGTTAGAAGACAGAGAGCCATTTACCATCACCCTCAGTGAGCGATCAGAGAGAAAACTGGATAACCAATTACTAAAAACAGTTGGCAAACCATAAGATGGAAGCTTGTTTAGAAGACCTTTATGCCAAACACGATCAAAAGCCTTTGAGATGTCAAGAGCAACTACTTGTGTTTCACCGAACCTTTCCATTGAAGTAGTCCATAAGTGGGTAACATAAGCCAGGATATCACCAGTGGATCGATACTGACGGAATCCATACTGGTGATCGTTGATCAGACGGAAGGTTTCTAGGTAGTTTAAGAGTTGGCGGTTAATTGATTACTCCATTACTTTAGAAAGAGTAGAAGTAATTGCAATGGGACGATAATTGGATGGGAGGGATTTGTCACCCTTTTTAGGAAATGGCTGGATATGAGCAAATTTCCAAGCAGAAGGAAAAACACCTTTGGAATAAGAAAGTGAAAAAAGGCGGCAAAGAATAGGAGTAAGTTCAGGAGCACAGATTTTGAGAACAAGTGGAGAAATACCATCAGGACCAGGAGCTTTCTTAGCATCAAGATTCATCAAAATCCTTCTGATATCTTTTTGACGAAAGACCACAGGAGGCATTGAATGGACCGTGTTGGGAATGGTGGGAGGTGTTTTACCAAGTTCATTAATACATGAGCTGGAAGAAAAATGGGATGCTAGCAGGTCAGCTTTATCCTTGGCTGAAGTGACAACAGAACCATCTGGTTTGGACAGAGGTGGAAGCAGAGATGGGCAAAAGTTGCGGCCAATAGCTTTGGCAAGAGACCAGAATGCTGCAACCTGCAAAGGAAAATTATAGAGTTACAAGAAGAATATCCCGATATGGATATAACTGATCTAACATGAGCATTAAGTGTAGATGTATTGAATTCTGTGGAGATGAGTTCACAAGAGGCAGCTTGGTATTTATTACGATACCCAATGTCCGTGTCTTCAAGAGCGATTGAATACGTGCCAATGGTATGGCCACATGAGGCTCAGAAATTATGTAAATTAAAAGCTGAATTGGATGAACAACAAGTTGATAGTGAGTCTTTGGATATATGGAAAGATAGTATTTTTGATAAATATGAAAAATGGGGTGAAACATTAAATGATAACTCTTGCATAATTTACTGCTCATCGAAAAGGGGATGGGTGAAAAGACAATTTACTAAAATAATTCAGTATCGGAATTATAAGTTGTCTTCAAGAACATATACGTGAAATGGTAACTTTACACAATTTTAGTTTCACAATGAGTGAAACTAAAGTTCCTGCAGTAAAGAAGTTTTTAACGGCTACAGCTGTGACATTATCAGTGACACTAAGTCTCAGAGTAGAGCGTTAGCAACTCATTATGTACCTGGTACATAATTACATAATTTTTTTTTTCCAAGTTCTCTTATGTTTCTTACAAATCCACAGAGTGAGCTACTGGAATTGACTCATATTTATTTCCATTGTGGAGCATGACAACTTTGAGACCTCTGTTTGATGAGTAAATAAAAATTCTCCACTGTGTAGGATTTTAACTAATTCCTAAATATTTCAATATCAATAAGTCATTTATATTACTGCGAAAAACCAGAGGAATAGGACTCACAAAAGTAGAGGACTAGTTCTCTCTTTGTGTCTATACCATGAGAAAAATGTCCCATGTGCCAATGGTATGGCCACATGAGGCTCAGAAATTATAACTATGCTAGAAAATTTTTTTACTTAAGTCTAGAACCAAGGAGGTGTGCAGATTCCTTTAGTAAATTTAAATCTCGTACCAGATTATTGAGTTCATGCTGTGATACAGTTGAAGGCCGGACTCAATGTCACTAGGCATGTAGACGTCAATTTCATCTTTAGAAGCTTCACTTTCAGCAATCTCTGCTGCTATATTCTCCAATATAATTGGAGGGCATGGAATCGGCAACTTTATTACTACTTACCAAATGGTGCAAGGAAGCCCGAGGCTTATGCTGCAAGTTACAGAGAGAGAGGGAGAGAGAGAGAGAGAGAGAAGAATAATGATATCCAGCTCAGGACCGTGGGTGTGCCAAGCCCATACTCACCAGATGTGAGCCCCTGAACTTATCTTCATGTGGAGCCTGGTTTAATGGCAGATGGACTATTAGAATACACAATGCCCTTCTTACTCGTTGCATTGTATCCCTCTACATTAACTAAACAAAAGCAACAGTCTTCACAGTGACTTGTAGGCTCCTGCCAAATCTTGGGAATTGCAAATGGCACAGCCTACTTTTTATACCATTTTTCCACAGTCTCAATGCTTCAACACACGTTTAGCAACTTTTTTAAAAAATTCTATAATGTCTTATCTTTGCTTGAGGACTACATAATTTCCACAAATATGACAAAATAAGTTTGGATTGTTCGAACATTTGTTTGGAGACATTTTACTCACTTTTCAACATAAGTTCGACACAATAACCTCAAAAATAAACAGAGCCCACCCTGATAAACACTGCTGCATGGCGATCTTAAGGTCAAGAAACAAATGACCAAAGGCACTGTTGCCAACTTGTGAAGTTGTGGTTTACAAATTCCCAGCACTTACTCCTAACTTAATATATCCAATAATAGAAATCATGACATCAACTTAAGTGATTTGTGAAAAAAACTATGCAATAGAGAAAAAAAAAAACAAGTAACATTTCTGAAATCAGAGTAAAAAATAGTTAGAAACAGCTATTATTTTACAAACATCAATAACTATGCAGAGTGGTGTTATTATCAGCAGTGATTCTTCATGCATTATTATTATTATTAGCCATATGGTGCAAGGAAAATCCTTACATGGATAGCAGGATGGCTTCAGAGCAGGAGGCAGAGGGTTGTGATAAAGGGCTATTCCTCAGATTGGGTTGATGTAAGAAGTGGGGGTTCCCCAAGGATCAGTATTAGGACCACTGTTGTTTTTAATTTTCATAAACGACATCTATGAAGGGATAGAGGGTGTGATGTCTAAATTTGCAGATGATGTTAAAATTGGTAGAGTAGTTAATGATCACTGTCAAGCTGAGCTTCTTCAGAGAGACCTAGATAGACTTCAGGAATGGTCAGAAAAATGGCAGCTATGCTTTAATCCAACAAAGTGTAAGGTATTACACCTGAGAAACAGTAATCCCAAAATAGCTTATTCACTTGGTGGAGTTCAACTAAACCCAGTACTGGAGGAAAGGGACTTGGGTGTTACGATACGGTCAGACATGAAATTCTCTGAGCATTGTAAACAGGTTGCAAGGAAGGCTCATGGTGTCCTATCGATGATCTATCGAACTTTTGCAAGTAGGGACGTTATAATCCCATTATATAAGGCTTTTGTTAGACCACACTTGGAATACTGTGTTCAAGTATGGAGACTGCACCTAAAGAAAGACATCGAGCTTCTTGAAAGAGTGCAAAGACGAGTAACTCGCCTGGTGAGATTGGCAAAAGGGTGTCCTTATGAAGAAAGACTTCGAATATGTGGGTTACAGAGTTTGGAAACTAGACACCTTAGAGGAGATTTGATTGAGGTGTTTAAGGCTGTGAGAGGCATCAGTAAAATGAATGAGGACGGAATTTTCAAGGTGATAAATGATGCTAGAACAAGGGGACATAAATTCAAGTTACGGGGGGGGGAATGTTTAGATTGGACTGCAGGAAGTTTTATTTTAGCCAACAAGTTATAAATTACTGGAATAAGTTGCTTCCATGGGCGGTAGAGGCTGACAGTTTGGGGAAATTCAAAGGTCATCTGGATAGTACCTTCGGGTCAGGGAAGTGCATAGGATGATAGGTTTAATTTCCTTTTCTTTTACTAATTATTATTATTTATTTATTTTATTATTATTATTTTTTTATCATTGTTTTATTCAGTTTTTTTTTTTTTTTCCTTTTGGCCGGTGCAGCATAAGCCATAGGATTTCTTGCACCATGTGGCCATTACTAATACTAATACTAAGGAAGCCTTAGGCTTATTCTGCAACAGCCAAAAAAAATTCCCAAGTTACCCTGAGAGAGAGAGAGAGAGAGAGAGAGAGAGAGAGAGAGAGAGAGAGAGAGAGAGAGAGAGAGAGAGAGAGAGAGAGAGGAATCACCAAGAAAGAGAAGAATGATGATATCCAGCTCAGGACCCTGGGTTTGCCAAGCCCATACTCACCAGATGTGAGCCCCTGGGATTGATTACGAACCTGCAGGTAAAAGATCCCCCGGGTTACAGTCATCACAGTGTATTGATGTGGCATTTACTTAAAGATTTAACTACCATCAAGGGTAACGGGGAAGAGCCTTTGCTTTCGTTAAGGAGACTAGTGTTTTCAGACAGTTTTTAAATTCTGTACAGTGGGACCAACTAATGTTGTTAGCAATAACAATTGCTAAATGGGAAGCATTCAGGAAATTAGTATTAGGA
Source organism: Mastigoproctus giganteus (assembly GCF_048544385.1). NCBI lineage: Eukaryota > Metazoa > Arthropoda > Arachnida > Uropygi > Thelyphonidae > Mastigoproctus > Mastigoproctus giganteus. The sequence continues at coordinate 150,747,578 of NC_143580.1, read as the reverse complement.
TTTGTAGAGGCATATGATGCAAGAAAGCAAGCTTATGCAGCATCAGGTGAAATCACTTCCATTTCACCCCTCCGTTCGTTCGAAATACCTGACCAGCTGAGCCTTAAATTTATTTATGCTATCAACTTCCACAACAAGGGATGGAAGTCTATTCCACCAACCAACTATCTGCTGGCTAAAGGCAAATTTCTGCACATCTATCCTACATCTGTCTTTCCTCAATTTGAATTTATGCCCTCTCAGGTGATTATTCTGAGCAAGAGGAAGAATCCCATCGGCATTGAACATGCTCAAACCATTCAAGGCTTTATACACCTCTATCAGATCACCTCTCCAGTGCCTAGTCTCGAGACACTGTAATTTGCAAAACTTAAGCCTTTCTTCGTAAGAGCACCCCTTTGCCCTTCTCTGTATTCGTTCCAGCAGCTCTACATCCTTGAAATTAAGCCTCCAGACCTGTATACAGTACTCAAGGTGTGGCCTGACCATTGCCTTATACAAGGGAATAATCACCTCCTTATCCCTGCTAGAAAAATTCCTGTATATCATTGACAAGACACCATGAGCTACTATTGCAGCCCGTCTGCACTGCTCAGAGAACTTCATATCTGCCTGCACAATTACCCCTGGTCCTTTTCATTCTCTACCACTGTCAGTGTAGTACCACAGAGTTGATACATTGCTCTGGGGTTGCTGTTTCCCATATGTAGTACTTTACATTTGTCAATGTTAAACTTCATTTGCCACCTCTCAGCCCATCAGCTCAACCTTTCCAGATCCTGTTGCAGCAGCATAGCATCAGTAGTGTCCTTAACAACCCTGCCAACATTTATATTGTCTGCAAACTTGGACATTAAGCTTGATATACCATCATCAATATCATTTATAAATACAGAAAACAATAATGGACCCAACACTGAACCCTGAGGGAATCCACTAATAACATTAGTCCACGATGAGCAGTGTCCATTGATTATCACTCTCTGTCTCCTCCCTCTCAACCATCCCTTTATCCATAGCAGCAATTTGCCTCCAATGCCACACTGCTCCAATTTGTGCAACAGTATCAAAAGCCTTTCTAAGATCCAAATATATAATATCAAAATTATTCCCTGCATCCAGTTCTTTTGTGACTGCATCATAGTATCCAATGAAATTGGTCAGGCAAGACTTTCCCTTAACAAAACCATGCTGTGTCCGAGCTATAACTGAAGCCTTGTCTAGATGATCCTGCAGTGCTTCTTTAACCAGTGCCTCTATTAATTTTCCTGGAACAGAAGTTACACTCACAGATCTATAATTACTTGTGTCAGCCTTTGATCCTCCTTTGTGAATTGGGGTCACATTTGCACTTCTCCAATCTATGGGTACCTCTCCTGAGTCCAAAGAAGCTCTCATAATTATGGCTAAGGGTTTGCTTACTTCCTTTGCTGCCTCCTTTAATATAACTGGATAGATCCCATCCACCCCAGGTGCCTTTTTTTATGTTTATCCTCAACAATTTCTCCAGGGATGGGATACACTTAAATATAAATGGTGCAAGAATATTTTATGATGCTTTCGAGGCAGTGTTAGGTGGTCAGAAACCTGCTAGCTTGGGTGGATTCACAGACTAATAGATTAACGATAACCACAGACAGAGGTGAAAATGATTCTTGCACTGCTTCTATTGGAATGAGCAGCAGCCTGGAAAGCGAGGTACTGGGGATTTTAAGGGCTGCTGGGAGTCATCATGGAACAAGTAAATACATAGGCTGTGTTAGGGTAACTAAAAGTAAGAACAGGTGGATGTACACTAATGCTAGGAGTATAGTAAATAAATTTGATGAATTTGAGGTGCTGGTGAAGCCATCAAAGGCTAATATTGTTGGAATATCAGAGACATGGTGTCACACAGAGAGGAGGAATGCAGAATTGGAATTTGGGGAGTACAATGTGTACAGAAAGGATAGACGGATAGAAGCGAAGGAAGGGTGATGCTGTTAGTTAAGAAACATATAAAATCTAAGGAAGTGCATCCTGCTGACATGGGTGGACAGTGCAGTGTTCAGTCAGTTTGGTGTGACATAAGCACTGGGAAAACAAAGTTCAGAGTAGGTGTGTGTTATAGGCTTAATGACTCGGATGAGTACAATGAACAACTGTACAGAGAAATAGAGTGGGCTAGTAAATCAGATCGTCTTATAATGGGCGATTTTAACTTCCCAGATATAGACTGGAACTTATGGGTTGGTCACTTGCACACTAGCAAAACTTTTGTGGATTTATTAGATGATTGCTTTCTACAGCATGTTTGAGAGGCAACCAGAAGGAGTAATACTCTTGATCTGATTATCTGCAGTGATTCTTCATGCATTAATAACCTGCAAATAAAGGAACCACTAGGTAGCAGTGGTCACAGTGTACTGATGTCGGATTTACTTAAAGATGTACCTATCAGCAGGGGTAAAGGGGGGTTTTTGCTTTCGTAAAGGTGACTACAGTGGTGTCAGAGATTTTTTAAATTCTAAATACAATGGGACCAACTGATGATGTTACCAACAGCAAATTCTAAATGAGAATCGTTCAAGGAATTAATCTTGGAAGCTACTAGGCTTTTAATACCAATTAAGAAATACTGTTCAAGGTTTAGGCCTAAATGGATGTCATACAACCTAGTGAGACTCGTAGCAGAGAAGAAAAATGCACGGGAAGCTATAAATTATCAGGGACACAGATGCCTATGGTAGATATAAGATTAGCCAAGCAAAACCAGATTACGAAAAATCTTTGGCAAAGGATGCAAAGAAAAACAGTAAATACTTCTCTACTTATGTAAACTCTAGAAGGAAGGGGATGAATCAGATTATTCCACTTGACATTGATACACCTGCTGAGGTAGCTGAAAAACGGAATCAGTATTTTGCATATACATTCACTTCTCTTTTAGTGAAGCGTTACTTATTTGAGGTGGTGCAACTCATTGTGAAGGAGATGCACAATATAAGATACAGATAAAATGATGCCCTTTTTACACTACTGTCATAGTTTTTTCGTTTAAGAGTTATCTATGGTTTATTTTCACCGATATTATATAGATAAATTATACTCTTGAACATATGATGCCTTGCTGCATTTATTTTGAGTTAAACAATATTTACATTTGCACATGAAGAGTTTTCAGGGTGATGAATGCTAGAAGTTTATCAAACTCTACCAGGGAGCAAAATGATTTTGTAATATCTAAAAGCAAAGTGGAGGAGAAATTTTTAAAATTGAACATAATAAAGGCTCCTGGGATGGATGGGATCTATTCAGTTATATTAAAGGAAGCAGCAAAGGAAGTTAGCAAATCCTTAGCCATAATTATGAAAGTTTCCTTAGACTCGGGGGAGGTCCCCATGGACTTGACATGTGCAAATGTATCCCCACTTCACAAATGGTGATCAAAGAGTGTTATGAGTAATTACAGACTTGTTAGGTTAACTTCTGTTCCAGGAAAATTAATGGAGGCACTGGTTAAGGAAGTAATGCACAATCATCTAGACAAGCCTGGATTATAGTTCAGACATAGCATGGATTTGTTAATGGGAAGTCTTGTCTGACTAATTTGATTGGATACTATGATGTGGTCACAAAGGAACTGGACGCAAAAAATAATTTTGATATCATATACTTGGATTTTAGGAAAGCTTTTGATACTGTGGAATATGAAAGACTTCTGTACAAATTGGAGCAGTATGGCATTAAGGGCAGTGGTTATCCCCTTGTTTAAAGCAATGGTCAGGCCACACCTTGAGTACTGCGTACAGGTCTGGAAGCCTCATTTTAGGAAGGATGTCCTTAACCACGTCCTTATCCCTGCTCGCAAAATTCCTGTATATCATTGACAAGACCCCATGACTCTGGCAACCTGTCTGCACTGCTCAGAAAACTTCATATCTGACTGCACAATTACCCCAGGTCTCTTTCATTCTCCAGTACATTGAGTGTAACTCCACATAGTTGGTACATTTCTCTAGGGTTACTGCTACCCATATGTAGTACTCGGATTTGTCAATGTTAAATTTCAGTTGCCGCTTCTCAGCCCCTCTACCCAACATTTCCAGATCCTTTTGCAGCAGCATACTGTCATTACTGTTATTAGCAACCCTGCCAACCTTTGTATCATCTGCAAACTTTGAAATTAAGCTTGATATACCTTCATCAATATGATTGATAAATATACAAAACAACAGTGGGCCCAACACCAAACTCTGAGACACCACTAATAACCTTAGTCCACGTAGAGCAGTACCCATTGATCACCACTCTGTTGTCTTCCACTCAACCATCCTTTTATCCTTTGTAGCAACTTGCCCTTAATGCCATATTTCTCCAATTTGTACAGTAGTCTTCCATGTGCAACAGTATCAAAAGCTTTCCTGAAATCCAAGTATATGATATGATATCAATGATGAATTGATTCAAGTGTTAATTTTTTTTATTCAATCATTATCAGTTATATTACTTTTAAGCTGTTACTATAATCTCATTTGAATTAAAAATCTGAAATTGTCAAAGGCATTAATCGTAACAGCAGCAATGCCAAAGAAGAAAATGTTTCAAATATTGAGTATATGTATAATATTATTAATGATGGGCTTAGATTGACATTTCCGAATGTCGAAACAATTCTGAAAATATTTCTCACAATGCCTGTGACAAACGCCAACAGTGAACAGTCATTTTCTCTTCTCAAACGAGTAAAAAACTATTTGAGGAATAATTTAATTCAAAATAAAATGAGTAATTTGTCATTGTTATTTATTGAATCTTAAACCAGTAAACAGCATTAATTACGATGATTTAATAGATATTTTTGCTAAGGCAAAGCCAAGGAAAAAATATTTATGCACATAAATTGTATGAACTCATAATTTAGCTATTGCATTGCTGTTTTATAATGCACCTGCTATTATTTACTGTTAACAAACAAGATGTGGATGTTTTTATAATTTTTTGTAACACAATTTTTGATATTATTTATATATACAAGTTTTTTTTTTTTTTTTTTTTGGACCGGTATCCCGAAAGGGGGGGGCTTAGTGCCTTGGACCCTGAGAAGTGTAAGTACGGTCCTGTCTGGATGTAAGCGTGCCATCAGATATGAAGTTTTCTGAGTAGTGCAGACAGTCTTCAGCAAGTGTAGCTCATGCTGTCTTGTCAATGATATACAGAAAATTTGCTAGCAGGGATAAGGAGGTGATTGTCCCCTTGTAAACGGCAATGGTCAGACCACACCTTGAATACAGTATACAGGTCTGGAAGCCTCATTTTAGGAAAGATGTAGAGCTGCTGGAATGAGTACAGAGAAGGGCAACGAGATTGGTGAGTGGAACAAAGGGTTGCTTTTACTAAGAAAGGCTTAACTTCTGCAAATTACAGCTTCTGGAGACTAGGCACCTGCGAGGTGATCTGATTGAGGTGTATAAGACCTTGAAATAGTTTGAGCAAGCTCAATCAATGTTGATGGGATTCTTCCTCTTGCTCAGATTACTCACCTGAGGGGACATAAATTCAAATTGAGGAAAGACAATTGTAGAATAGATGTGCGGAAATTTACTTTTTGGAGTGAATGGATGGGTGAAATGGGACTTTTTTTTTTTTTTTTTTGGCTGATGCTATAATAGCTTGCTTTCTTGCATTATATGCCTCTACTAATGCTAATGTGATATTGTATACTATTCGGGTAGCACAGCTGTCAAATGCTGCTGCACTTGTATCAGAGGATCCAAAGACCCGATCGTCTTCCTCATACTAAACAGCTTGCACATGACTACTTGAACCATGCATGTTTGTCGTGTTGACTAGGTGGGCTAAATTAGGTGTCCTCTCTTACTCAAATTTTGTTTTCTTTTAGCAAATGCTCAACTGCTTAGTATTGTATTCTAAAGTGTTTTAATAGTATCTCATATTGTGGGTGCGATAGCTGGTATAAATAACGCTCTAGTAGAGAAGACTACTGTTATTTATTTTCAGAGGATACCACCACCCAGACGATTGTTTCGAAGCTAGTGGGCTTCAAAATCAGTGGGCGGGCAGGTACCCTGGTAGTGCAACAGGCCATCACAGTTGCGAAGTTATATCCACAATATGAGAGATGCCAAAGGGTGTTGGTAATAACGTATTTGAAAACGAAATGCACAAGGCATAATCCTTATGGGTTTTGGTAATTAACTATGTCCTCTCTTACTCAAATTTTGTTTTCTTTTAGCAAATGCTCAACTGCTTAGTATTGTATTCTAAAGTGTTTTAATAGTATCTCATATTGTGGGTGCGATAGCTGGTATAAATAACGCTCTAGTAGAGAAGACTACTGTTATTTATTTTCAGAGGATACCACCACCCAGACGATTGTTTCGAAGCTAGTGGGCTTCAAAATCAGTGGGCGGGCAGGTACCCTGGTAGTGCAACAGGCCATCACAGTTGCGAAGTTATATCCACAATATGAGAGATGCCAAAGGGTGTTGGTAATAACGTATTTGAAAACGAAATGCACAAGGCATAATCCTTATGGGTTTTGGTAATTAACTATATAATATCAGTGTAGATACACCATAGTTAACCCATAAATTTGAACTACGTTTGTAGTGTAAAAAGCATTGTTTTAATAGTATCTCATATTGTGGGTGCCTTCGAAACGATCGTCTGGGTGGTGGTATCCTCTGAAAATAAATAACAGTAGTCTTCTCTACTAGAGAAGTTTTATTTATTTGAAATAGTGCAATACCAGCTATCTCGTTGTGAAGGCACCCACAATATGTGATACTATTAAAACGATGCCTTTTACACTATATATGTACAGTAGTTCAAATTTATGGGTTAACTATGGCATATCTACTATATAACTATGGCATATTATATAGTTATTTACCTAATATATATCTGCTTTCCATTTTCCATCACATTGTTTGTGATGAATGGTTTTCTTTCCTTCTTCCAATTACCAAGTTGCTGTTCTAAGTTGTGCTAAATATTAATTCAACAACAGCAACCTTTGAACAGCCTACAAGGATTTCTGTTTTTTCTGGAGGTACAGGCATACCTCGAATAACGAATAGGATGCGTTCCACGAAATTACTTCGTTAAGCGAAACTTCGTTTTCAGAGGTAAAAATACTATGGCCAGAATAGGGATACGTTCCCACTTAAAGAAAATGAAAAGCTTTTTTTTCGAACAAAAAAAAGTTTTATTAAATAAACAGTCAACTTACATACAAAGTGAAACCACATTTTAAAATAAGAGTCTAAAGTTGATTGTTTATGCTCTTTTTCTCTTTCATTTAACAATTGCCTATATGGAGTTATTGCATTTAACACTGATCGCTTAACAATAAAACTTCTTCCTAAATCAGGATCATTTTCACTAAAAAAATTTAAAACGTTTTCAATGTCATTTAAGCACCTTTTTAAATCTTTGGTTGTTAACACTTTTTCGGCAGGAACTTCTTTAACTTCGTCTTCATTATCTTTGTCTTCGTTGCTAACAAGATTTTCTAAATCTTCCACTGAAAAACCATCATCTTCTGCATTCAATAAATTTCTAACATCCTCTTCATCGACATTTTCGAAACCTATTGATTGAGCCATCTGGATAACTTCATTGCTAATTTCTTGGATGTTATTTTCTTCTTCTAGTACAACTTCTGGACATATTTTGTGCTAAACTCCATTTAAGCATTTCTTAGTGACTTCTTTCCAATAACTATCAATGTTTTCAATTGCGTTTTTAATGGGTGTAGTTTTTCCAAAAAAGTTTTAACTGTCATTTCCTCTTTATCCTCTAGTACAGTTAAATTGCTTAATGTTCGACGCAGATAATAAGCTTTAAATGATGCTATTACTCCCTGATCCAATGGCTGAATCAGGGAAGTTGTGTTTGCTGGAAGAAACACAACTTTGACAGGAATGCATGTGTCCAACGTGTGAAGATCAGTAGGATGTCCCGGAGCATTGTCTAACAACAAAAGAGCTTTTTCTTCAAAGTTGTTTTTTTGACAATACCGTTTTACTTCAGGACAAAAGTGGTTAACAAACCAATCAGTAAATAACTCTTGGTAACCCAAGCTTTTCTATTTGCTTTCCATATTACAGGTAAATTCATTTTTATGTTACCTTTTAACGCCCTCGGATTTTCTGAATGGTAAACTAATAACAATTTTAATTTATAATCGCCAGAGGCATTTGATCCAAAGAGTAACGTTAAACGGTCTTTGGCTGCTTTGAACAAAGCAGCTGATTTTTCTTCAATAGAAATAAAGCTTTTTGTTGGTAGCCGTTTCCAGAACAAACCGTTTTCGTCAACACTGAACACCGAATTTGGTGGAAAATTTTCACGTTCAGTTATTTCCTTTAGTTTTTCTGGAAACTTATTTGCAGTTTCTCCTGTTAATTTTACACTATGAATCCTGGCCCGTTTTTTAAATTTCTCGAACCAACCACGAGAAGCCCCAAAGGTTTCCGTAATTTCTTCAGTTTGTTTGGATTTCAGGTGATTAAACTGGAATATTTTTTTTAATGTTAAATGGGGCTTGAAATTGCGGACTTCGTTATATCGAAGCTTCGTTATCAGAGGTAACGTTAACCGAGGTATGCCTGTACTTATCCTCTGAGCACTAACATTCATCCCTTGTTTAAATTAGGAAAGACATTTGTTGTGCCTGCATATGTTGATATAGTGAATACTGCTAAATTGTTTTTTATTACTCCAGAGTGGTTATTTAACATTATTATAGGGGGTTATCATGTTTAATGGTATAATATAAGTGTTGAAGAGGGAACAACTCCAAATCTGTTGTTGTGTGCTGCCATAGTGGTAACTTTTATGATAATGGATCACAAATGACCAGTGAGGATTTTTGAGATCCATAATTTATTAGTTAGATAAAATTTTTTTTTTAACCACTGGTAATAATATAAATAGCAGTTTACAACATTTAAATATACATGAATAAAATACCATAATAAAATAAAATATAAATGCAAAAATAAAATAAAATACAATAATAAATGTGTACACATTTACAGAAAACTCAGGAATTTATAAGAGGAGTTGATTCAGGATAAGAAGCTTCTAAGATTGATAATATTTGCTAGTAAAGTAGCCAATGGGACTACAGTTGTTCACCCAAGGTAGGAACCTTTCACCACTTTTGAGAAAGTATTTCATTTAACTTATGGTTTTATTACAGTTATAATATCCAAAATCCAGCCATTTTTAAGATTTTTTTTTTTTTTTTTACCAAAAACTGATTCATTTCAGTTTGGTGCATAACTCATTCTCTGAATAGTACCGTTGAAGCACTTGCCAATTCTTTTCAATTTAGATGGATTTTTTTCTGATAATTAAGTATATCCTCTGGTTTTTAGTCCAGTTTGTGTTACTTTTCAAATATGCAGATATGTTCCTCCCCCCCCCTAATTACGACTTTAATAAATTTAATAATTGTGGTTAAAAGCTGATATTAGGTGGCTCTGTCATGTTCAGCCTGAGTAAAGGGACTACAAGTCAGCATAATTGTCTTGTATGATAATATAGTGGTTTTATCACCTTTTTGGAGAGATCTGAGTTTGTCCTTCCAGAGACCACAAAAATTCTTGAAGGTCTTTTATTTGAGGCCTGTAGTTAGTCAATCAGTCTCAAGTGAAAGTTTTCCTTTGAGTAAGTTGGGACTTTTCAGGCTGCACAAACATGCACATTCTGCTCGTACACATTCACACACTTGTAGAGACATAATACACACAGTGCAATATGGCCTTAGATGCTGGTGTCTATATAAATAATAGCAACCTCTATTACCAGTATGTGTTTACAACATTAAGTGAAAAAATATATTTAGACTTCATATATCATATGTTTTGACAGGTTTATTTGTAAGTAGCATTAACACTAGAACTGCTGTGATGGTCAATTTGACAGTTTGTCTACTTTAAATGTTGCAGCTTTGCAGCCCTTTTAACTACAGAAGTGTGAGTCCATGACATTTCCCAACTTTCTGTTAACTTACATGAACAATTCCAAATAATTTTGCACACATTTTTCTTTTAAATTTTAGCTCTATACCTAAAACTGCCAAAGCATTCAGTTTGGCTATTTGTAAAATTTTGATAAAATTAGCTAATTTTTATACAGTTAATCATTTATTTACCTTGTTGACAAACATTTGTGATTTGAATCACCCTATGATTTGTGCAAGTACATGCCCAGGTGCATATGTCTGTGTATGCCACTTCAGTTAGAAGTGGCATATACAGTAGAAAGCCACATCTGTAGAAGTCACTATTATATATTGCTGCTGTGTGCCATTTTAGTTTAGTCTGGGTGAAAATTTATATATGGCATTAGCATTAGTAGGGCTTATGATGCAAGAAAGCAAGCGTATATAGCATCATCCAAAAAAAAAAAAAAAAAACACTCTTCCCATTTCACTCATCTATTCACTCCAAATGTTGTCTAGTTCTGCCTTGAACTTATTTAAGTTGCTGACCTCCACTACGACAGATGGAAGTTTGTAACAACTATCAACAACCTGGCTAAAGGCACATTTCTGCATATCTATTCCACAATTGTCTTTCCTCAGTTTGACTTTATGTCCCATCAGGTAAGTAATCGGAGCAAGAGGAAGAATCCCATTAGCATTGAACTTGCTCAGTCCACTCAATCAGTTAGATCACTTTGCAGGTGCCTAGTCTCCAGAAGCTACAATTTGCAGAAGTTAAGCCTTTCTTAGTAACATCAACCTTTCGTTCCACTCACCAGTCTCGTCTGTACTTGTTCCAGCAGCTCTACATCCTTCCTAAAATGAGGCCTCCCGACCTGTATACAGTACTCAAGGTGTGGCCTGACCATTGCCTTATACAAGGGGACAATCACCCCCTTATCCCTGCTAGCAAAATTCCTGTATATCATTGACAAGACACCACGAACTACTCTTCCAGCCTTTTAGCACTGTTCAGAAAACTTCATATCTGACTGCACAATTACCCTCAAGTTCCTTTTATAGTCCAATACCCTGATTGTAGAACCACCCAGTTGGTATATTACTCTGGGATTACTGCTACCCATATGTAATACTTTACATTTGTCAATGTTAAACCAGTTGCCACCTCTCAGCCCATCTGCTCAACTTTTCCAGATTCAGTTGCAGTAGCGTATTATCATTACTGTCATTAAAAACCCTGCCAACCTTTGTCTCGTTTGCAAAATTAGACATTAACCCTGATATATCTTCATCAATATCTTTAATAAATTCCTAAAAACAACAATGGGCCCAACACTGAACCCTGGGAGACTCCACTAATAACATCAGTCCATGAAGAGCAGTGTCCATTGATAACCACTCTGTCTTCCCCCACTCAACCATCCTTTTATCCATTGTAGCAACTTGACCTTAATACCATGCTGCTCCAATTTGTACAGTAGTCTTCCATGTTCCACGGTATCAAAAGCTTTCTTACAATCCAAGTTATATAATATCAAAATTATTCTTTGCATCCAATTCCTTTGTCGCTACATCATAGTATCCAATCAAATTTCTCAGACGAGACTTCACCTTAACAAACCGTGCTGTGTATGAACTATAACTGCAGTCTTGTCTAGATGATCCTGCATCGCTTCCTTAACCAGTGACTCCATTATTTTCCCTGAAACAGAATTCAAACTAACAGGTCTGTTATTACTCGTGTCACCCTTTTATCCCCCTTTTGTGAATTGGGGACTCATTTGCACATCTCCAGGCCATGGGGGCCTCCCCAGAGTCCAAGGAAGCTTTCATAATTATGGCTAAGTGTTTGCTTACTTCCTTTGCTGCCTCCTTTAATATAACTGGATAGATCCCATCCACCGCAGGCGCCTTATACAACTTCAATAGTTTCTCCTCCACTTTGCTCTCAGTTATTAAAAAATCACTTATCTCCCTGTTAGAGTTTGATAAACTTCTGGCATTCATCTCCTTGAACAACTCATATGTGAACATAGATGCAAAATACTCATTCAGTTTATCAGCTAACTGAGCATGATCATCAATAGTCAAACCATCTATGTTAAGTGGACCAATCTGATTCAACCTTTCCTTCTAGAGTTTGCTGTTTTTCTTTGCATTCTTTGCCAAAGATTTCTCTTAATCTGCCTTTTGCCTGCCTAACCTCCTTTGTGACTTGATTTCAGACTAGGTTATATCTGCCATAGGCTTCTGTGTTGCCTGATAATTTATATTCATCACATGCATTTTTCTTTTCTGCCGCAAGCCGTATTAATTAATCTGATATCTATTTAGGCCTAAACCTTTAACAATATTTCTTATTTGATATGAAAAGCTTTGTACCCTTCAAGATTAAGTCCCTGAAGGCCTCCCATTTAGAATTCACAGTTGGTAACATCGTCAGTTGATCCCACTGTATGGAATTTAAAAACTGTCTGAGACCACTGTAGTTACCTTTATGAAAGCAAAAACCCTTCCCCTGACTCCTGATGGTAGTTACATCTTTAAGTAAATCCCATATCAGTTCACTGTGATCATTATCACCTAGCGTTTGTTTTATCTGCAGATTCTTAACACATGAAGAATCACTTATCTTCTGATAATCCACAACAGTTGTGTGTGTGTGTGTGTGTGTGTGTGTGTGTGTGTGTGTGTGTGTGTGTGTGTGTGTGTGTGTGTGTGTGTGTGTGTGACAAACCCACAAGTTCCAGTCAATATCTGGGAAGTTAAAATCCTCCATTATAACAATCTTATTTACTGGCCCACTCTATTTCTCTGTACAATTGCTCATTATATTCATTAGGCCTATAACACACACCTACTCATTTTCCCTTTCCCAGTGCTTATGTCACACCACACTGACTCAACATTGCATTGCTCTCCAATGTCAATTGGATGCACTTCTTTAGATTTTGTGTTTCTTAACTAACAGCATAACCTCTCCTCCCTTCCTGTCCTGTCCATCCTCTCTGTACTTCCCAAATTCCAATTCTGCACTGCTTATATCCGTTTGGCACCACATGTTTGATATCTCAACAATATCCGCTTTTGATGTCTTCACCAGCACTTCAAATTCATCAAATTTATTTACGATACTCCTAGCATTGGTGTACATGCAAGTATACATATACCTATTCTTACTCTTGATTATCCTAACACAATTCATGTTATATTTTCTTGTTCCATGATGACTCCCAGCAGCCCTTGAAATCTCCAGCAACTTGCTCTCTAGGCTGCTGCTCATTCCAGTAGAAGCACTACAAGAATTACTTTCACCTCTGCCTGTGGCTAGTCCATGGAAAGGTATTTAACAATTTTTACAGTGCTCGTTTGATTGTTTTACTAAAATGTGGCAAACTTGTTGTGTTACCCAAAAGCAGATTCAAAAATGTCTAGAGGAGATAGAAAAGCTATCTGAAAATGAGTCTAGAGAGGAGGGTGGAGATGAATTTAGAGAAGGGGAAAGTGAAGTGTGGTCCTCATGAAAGAGGCAAGGAATCTAGGGCGAAGGTAAAGAAAGCCAACACGAGAACCATGGAAAATTTCGGGGAACTTTTACCGGACAAACTTGTTTCCCTACTGCAGTTTCTCCCTGTATTCTCAGTAAACAGATAGTGTGGGTTATTGCTAGTGGCAGTAGAAGTCGATAACAATGTATTGATTAATTTTTTCTCATTATTAAAAGTGGATTATTGGAGTTCATGAGTATAATGCCTTCATGGCTGAAATTTACTTACAGATACATCCTCCACACTGCTTCAGTCTTAGGGTGTTTATTCCCCTCTTCCTGCTGTTTTAAAATAGGAAAATGACTTCTACAGATGATGTGTGTTATCGGTAGTGGTAGTAGAAGTCATTTTCCTATTTTAAAACAGCTGGAAGTGGGGAATTAACACCCTAAGACTGAAGCAGTCTGGAGGATGTATCTGTAAGTAAATTTCAGCCACGAAGGCATTACTCTCATGGACTCCAGTAATCTTCTTTTAATAATGAGAAAAAACTAATCAACACATCATTATCGACTTCTACTGCCTCTACCAATGACACACACACACGCACACACACACCATCTGTTTACTGAGAATGCAGGGAGAAATTGCGGTAGTGGGGAAATGAGTTTTCCTGGTTAGTTTGCTGTGGTTCTCTTGTTTGGCTTTCTTTACCTTAGCCCAAATTTGTTTCAACTGTAAAGCTTGCTGTATAACTGGAGCAAACCTTAATATAGATGAGCAGCTAGTTCCAATTAAAGGTAGCTGCTGATTCACCCAGTATATGGCCAGGAAAACAGACAAATTTGGTATAAATTTTTGGTTGGCAGCTGATACAACTTCAAAATATCTACTGAGCAGCTGTCCTTATTTGGAGATAGACTATATGTGCCCAGCTAGTCAACCACTTTCTGAATGTCTTCTTAAAACTAATGCTACCATTTTTGAATCATGGTAGAAATGTAACCACTGATAACTTCTTTACCAGTTTTGAAATGGCAAAGAAATTAGTCCAAAAAATACTACTCTAGTGGAAACTGAATCGTGCTCGTAAAGAAGTTCCAACATCCATAAAAAAGAAAGCAGAATTATATTTCATGATTTTCAAACTTGATGAATACACTGATGAAATATTAGGCCAAGGCAAATAAAATGTCATAATTTTGAGTATGCTTCAGACAAGCATTGCAATAAGTAATGGTACAAAGAAGCCAGACACAGTTTTATATTTCAGCAAAAACAAAGTTGATGTTTTTGACCAAATGGCTAAAAAATATTCCAAAAAAGAAGGTAAATGGCTGATTCCTATCTTTTATAATATAGTAGATCTTTCAGTAATCATTGCTTGGATTATTTATAATGGGAGAGTTATGAAGAGAAGAGACTTTATATTGAATCAAGCCGAGGAATTTGGAAAAGAATATATAAATTCACAGAAAGCATCAGCTCAAACCAGTAACAATAGCGGCCATGTAAAACCTCTCAAAGGGCATCAGTGCCAAATTAGGCAATGCAAGGCAAACAGAGCTATAGAAATGCATAAAAACATATGTACAGTTATATGGAAAGTGTACAGGAACTTTTGAAAAAAAACTGTAATTTGTTTAAATTGTGCAAATTATTTTTTAAACTTCAGTTCATTTCCTAGACAAAAAAAGTGTTGTGTTCATATTTTTTCTATCAGAAGTATTAGTTTTATGTATATTACCATAAGCACAACACTAAGTACTGTCGCCAGTTACTTTATATCAATGCTTATAATAAAATTTGAAAACACAACTTAGTCTATTTTATGCACAGCAGTCAAAATGACTGGCAATGGTGGTTTCAGGTATTTTTGCTAGCCAGCAGTTCTAGTGTTAATGACTCTATTTTCTGAGAACCGTTAACAGTTGAGAAACTGTTAATGGTTGTATTTTGCTGTTACTGGTTATCTGGTAGTTTGTTCTGTGTTGTGCATTGTAGTTGTTAAAAGAAGGCTAGGTTAGTTTAAATGTGTAAGTATTCAGTTTTTTTAAACAGAATTTGTGGTGGTAGATTTGGTTTCTTTGAATTTATTGAGCAATGTACTGTAGTAGTAGGTTTCAATAAGTTGATGTTTTGTTAAAAATTTGCATTTGCCAGTACTATATACAGTAAACTCTGTAAAATCTGCTACATTTGCAAAAAAAAAAAAAAAAAATCAACATTTTAAAATCTGGAAATATTATGAAAGTGTATCAAAGATCACATTTTTCTTTAAGCATCCATGCAAAAATTGGTGCTATTTCTCTCTTCCCAAGATGCTTTCAGAACTGTCTTGTTTTTTAAATCATGCTTGATGCAAAAACAGTTTAAACTGCATACACAATGCAATTGTCTTAATTCTCACAATAGAACAAACTTGCCTTTGCACGTGTTTTGTGTTATTGCACTATTAAAAGATGAAGCTGCTATTGGCAGTGTTTTTCAGGATCAACTGTTCCCTCATCAGATAATAGGGTGATCTGTAGTGGCAATAAGTAGTCAGAACAGATGTAAAGAAGTTGTTTAATGTGAGCTGTCATGCAGTAAAGTATACGAAATCAGAGTTTTCAAAATTGTAACATAGCTAAACCTTGTCTGTTTTGTCTGAGTGCTGTTAAGCAAAACAGATAGCAGGTACTATAGAGCCCACCTTATATCTGAAGAGAGATTGATTAGTCCTGAAACTGCCCGTCACAGCAACCTCATCTTTTAAGCAAATAGTCAAGCTTTTGGCGAGGCCATTTGTTAAAAAGAACTGCAGTATTGATACTCAGGGCAATTCATTACAAAGGCAAGTTTGTTCTTCTGTAAGAAAATTTGTGATAGTAGATTAGGTTTCTTGAGCAATTTGCTGTAGTAGTAGTAGGTTTCAATATGTGGTGTGCAGTAATGCAATGCATTTTTGATGAAGTTTAAATTAAAATTTAAAACCACTGCAATATTGATGCAGTTTAAATTCTGCTGGTTGCAAAATCAAATGAAAGGACAAGATGGTCGTATAATTTCTCTGACGTCATATAGCTGTTTCAACAATCAACCACCTGATATCTGAAGAGAGAAATTGATTATCCTGAAACAGTCATAGTAGCCTCATCTTTTAAGCAAATAATCAAACTTTTGGTGAGGTCGTCTGTTAAAAAGTACTGCATTATCAAGGCAATTCATTACAAAGGCAAGTTTGTACTGTGAGAATTAAAACCACTGCATTATTGATGAAATTTAAATTTAAAACCACTACATTATCAATGCAGTTTAAATTCTGTTGGCTGCAAAACAAATAAAAGGACAAGATAGTCTTATAATTCTTCTGAGGCCATATAGCTTTAGCTGTTAATTAACTTTGAATTTCTCTCTTTTAATGCCATCTATTATTTGACTACTCATATAGGGGTTTCGAGACTTGGTGACTTTTGATATCACTTTAGGGTGAATTATGGTGAATACATAGCCGAGAGTAAAGAGTGACTGAAAATGCCCAGTGTGGGTACAGCTGGAATATGTATGTTTCATTAAATATATGATAATCACTTCCATAAATAGCATCTTGATGATGTGCACAAACAATAGATTTAATTCCACGCAACCAATTTTATACTGCCATTATAATTTGTCATACACCTCATTAGTGCATGACTAAAATGGTGAAAAATAAGGCAGCTGTAGGTCTTTCACTTGGCTTCCTGCTCAGTACTAGCACTATCGAAGAGGCCTAGTGACCTTTACAGCCTGTTATTTTTATTTCTACTATAGTTATAGTGTAGACAAAAGTGAAACTTAGCAATTTCAATTTCTGGGAGAAATTTATTTTTTAACTTCTCCATATTCTATTTAAAAGTTGCTGATTGTAATGGAAATTAGTATTATTGGTAGCAAATGATGCAAGAAAGCAAGTTTATACAACATCAGCAAAAAAGAAAAAAAAAAAAAAAAAACCTCCATCTCTCATATCACCTGTTCATCCCTCTGAAATTTGTCTAGATCTTCATTGAATTTATTTAAACCATCCACTTCCACAGCAACAGATGGAAGCCTGTTCCAACAATCAATTGCCTGTTGGCTGAAAGCAAACTTCCACGCACCTATCCTGCAAACATCCTTCTTGAACGGGCGCCTCCGTAGCTAGGTGGGCAGGAGCAGCAGTGTGTAGCACACGCTTCTTGATTAGACCGGGGTTCAAGCCCGTACCTACCAAATATGGAGGATGCGGAAAGGTCAGAGAATGACCGCCGCATATCCCTGGAGCAATATGGCCTTAGTTGCTAATGCTCCTAAAAACCAAATAACAAACAAACAAAACAAACCTTCTTGAACTTGAATTTATGTTTTCTCATGTGTGTAGTCTCAGCAAGAAAAAGAATGCCATTAGCATTTAGCTTACTGAATCCATTCAAGGCCTTAAACACCATAATCAGATCACCTCACAAGTGCTTAGTGTTCATACATTGCAATTTGTAGAACTGAAGCTCTTTCTAGGTACGAGCACCCTTTTGTTCCCTTCACCAATCTGGTTGCCCTTCTCTGCACTAATTCCAGCAGCTCTACATCCTTCCTAAAATGGAGCCTAACATTTGCTTTGTATAATGTCATAATCACCTCCTTATCCCTTTTAGCAAAATTCCTGCATATCATTGACAAAACCTTATAAGCTGCTTGGTAGCCTATCTGTACTGCTCATAGAACTTCATATCTGACTACACAACCCATCAGGTCTTTTTCATTTTCTTCTACCCTGAGCGTAGTGCCACATACTTGCTATGTTAATCTGGGATTACCGCTACCCATATTCAATAACCTATATGCCATATGCAGTGGCTATTGAAGTTTAACATTGACAAATGTTAAACTTCAACTGCTACTTCTCAACCTAACTGCCTAATTTTTCTATATTTTGTTGTAGTAACACATACCCCAATCACTGTCACTAACCATCCTCCCAACCTTTGCATCATTTACACAATTAGACATTAATATGCATTTGCTTCTGCCTATATTTGAGAAAGTGCATTCAATATGCTGCAATTTTTGGAATGTTGAGAGATAACAACATTGTAAAATCCTCAACATTCTGAAAAGCTGTAAATAATGATTTAAAAGTAAAAGTCTGGAATTCATAGCTATTTGAATTGAGCAGTAATTTCATTTGCCTTTACTTTTTCAGCACTTGTAATTGACTGCTTAAGAATGACTGCTTATATGCATTACGCTTGGATGCTTTTTTGAATGCTTATATGTATAATGGCACATCACTTGTAATATGTTTGACACTTAAATGCATCATATGCAGTGAATGTGTTAAGCTGATATGCCTTCATCACTATCATTAATAAATATATAAAACAACAATGGGCCCAGAACTGAACCCCAGGACCCCACTAATAACAGTAGTCTAAAAAGAGCAGTGTCAATTGATAACCTCTCACTGTCTTCCCCCACTCGACCATCCCTTTATCCATAGCAATAACTTTCCCTTAATACCAATGCTTAGTTTGTGCAGCAGGCTTTTAAACACAACAGCATCAAAAGCTTCTCTGAAATCTATCAATGTGATGATGTCAAAATTGTTTTTTGCTTACAGTTCCTTTGTTATTGCATCATAATTAGGTTGGGCAGAAAAGATCATCCCTTAAGAAATCAAAGCTCTGACTACAGTATTACTGCATTACTTCTTTAATCAGTGATTCCATTATTTTCTTTGAAACTAAAGTTAAGCAAACAGGTATTTAAATATTTATATCACAGTTTGATTCCTTTTTGTGAACTGGGGACACAAAGGGGGGGGGAGATCTAAGTAACTTAATGACTTTATGAACAACAAGTTTCAAATATCATATACTAATTCATATGCTGTCTTAAAAGTCAGTATTGTTCATTTTAAAATACTTTAATCAAACATGTAATGTATTATATGCATACATCCTACTCCCTTAAAAATGTCACCACTCAGAGAGTTTTTATTATAGTCCATTTTGCTTTCTCTGTGAAGAAACTAACAGTATTTGCTCATCATAGTAGTATCCCAGAGACCTTAGTACCACTTTTCCCATTGTGGATATGGCCCGATGAAATCTTTCACCTTGCTCATCATTTACATCTCCCAAATTCTGTGTAAAATAACTGAGATGAGAATGAAGAAAATGAATTTTCAAAGATATTCAGCAGCCTATGTCTTTATAACATTGTAGTAAAGTCGACATCAGATATTTATAATTATTTTCTTTCTTCCTTCAAGAAATCTAGCATAACTGCTTTAAACATTCATCATTCTACTATTTCAGTAATAACCTGTAACTTTCTTTCAAATACATCACCTTTGAGAAGTTTTTTTATTTGAGACTCCAGTGAAAATTTCTTCCTTCAATTTTGCATCTGTTAAATTGAGAAAAACTTTTCTTAGGTAGCAGAATCCACTTGTTCTTTATCCAGAGCTTTAACAGATTTCTTTATTTATCCAATCTGGAGAAGAATCTTTTTTGGTTCAACCAGTAGAACATAATTTATATTTATTCTCTCTGGTACCTTATTGCACTCAAGATCTTGGACATACTTGTATATGTTTTCTTTCAAGCAACTGCAAGAAATAGTGGACCTGATGGGAATGCATTTTCATCATGTGGCAGAACTGCTTTTAAAAATAACTTTGAGCATCAATAAATATATATCATTCATTAGTAGTGGCAAATGATGCAAGAAAGTAAGCTTATACAGCATTAGTCAAAAAAAAAAAAAAAAGACAATTTTACTTGCTGATGGCCAAAGGCAAATTTCCCATATCTATTCTGTAACCATCTTTCCTCATTTATTCCCATGATGTATGTAGTGTGATAAAAGGGAAGGATGCCATCAGCACTGAGTTTACTCAATCCATTCAAACCCCAAAGTACCTCAACTAGATTTTGTGGGTGCTTAGTTTCCAGATGCTGCAATTTGCAGAACTGAAGACATTCCTGGAAACAGCACCCTTTTGTTCCCTCACTAATCTTGTTGCTCTTCTCTGTACTCAGTTTCCAAAAAATACACATCCTTCCTAAGATGAGGAGGCCTCCAGACTTGTATGCAGTACTCAAGTTGTGGCCTAATCATTGCCTTATACAATAGGTTAATCACCTCATTCCTGTTAGCAATATTGTTGTGTATCATCGACAAAACCCCATGAGCTGTTCTCACAGTCTCTCTGTGCTGTTCAGAGAATTTCATGATGGAGTGCACAATTACCCCAGGTCTCTTTCATTCCTTGTTATCATCCTGAGTGTGGTACCACACAGATTGACTGTAATTAACTAATTGACAGTCAATTAGTTACAATTGACTGTAATTGACACAGTTGATATGCTAATCTGGGATTACTGCTCCCCCCCCCATAAGTACTTTGCATTTGTCAATATTAAACTTCAGTTGCCACTTCGCAGCCTATCTCCCTGATTTGTGTAGATATTGTTGCAGTGTCATACCCTGATTATTGTGATTAACTACCCTGCCAACTTTCATATTATTTGCAAACAAACTTAAGACATTAAGCCTGATATGCCTTCCTTGATGTTATTGAAAATGTCAATCAGCCTAGGAACTAAATCCTTAGAAATTCCGTTATTAACAGTAGTCCAAGAAGAGCAGTGCTCACTGATTATCATTCTTTGTCTTCTTTACTGAACCATCCCTTAATCAATAACACAAACTTGCCTCTAATGCCATACCAGTCCAGTTTGTTCAGCAGTCTTTTATGTGGAACAAAGGTTTTTCTGAAATCTAGGTGTGTGATGTCAAAATCATTCTTTATTATTGGATAACATCCAATCAAATGGTCAGACAGGATTGCCCCTTATCAAATCCATGTTGTGACTGCAATATGATTGCATTCCTTTCTGGATGGTCCTGCATTACTTTTTTTAACCATTGACTTCATAATTTTCCCCGGAACAGAAGTCAAGCTAACAGGTCCGTATTTACTTGTCACCCTTTGATCCATTTTTGTGAATTGGGTATGCATTTGCATATCTCTAGTCCATAGAAGTTTTCACTGAATTCATGGATGCTCTCAGAAATATGGCTAAATGTTTGTGTATCTCTTTTGCTGCCTCCCTTAATATAATTGGTTAGATTACATCCACCCAGTTTCCTTTTTTATGTTTAGCTTCAATAATTTCTCATTTACTTTCCTGTCAGTCATCACAAAATCATTTAACTCCCTCTTAGAATTCAATACATTTCTGGCATCTCCATCCCAAAAAAATTCCTCATGTGTGAATAGATGAAAAATATCTGTTCAGTTTGTCAGCACCTGAAGCAGGATCATCATCATCATCATCAGTTAAATTTCATATGTGCAGGACAAATGTGATTTTTCCTTTCTTCTAGTGTTGCATAAGTAAAGAAGTCTTTGCATTCTTTGCCAGTGATTTCTCATAATCTGCCTTAGCTTGCTTAATGTCCTTTGTGACTTGATTGCAGACTAGTTTATATCTAAGATGGGCTTCTCTATCACCTGATAATTTAAATTGATGAAACTTGTGGCACTTCTGTGCCACACGTCTCATCAATTTAAAATCTCACCACAAGACATCAATAGATTGACATCCATTTAGGTCTAAACTTTGGATAGTATCTCAAAGGACATCTGGATGGGAAGCACTCACTGTTAGTAACGTCATATGTCCCATTGAATAGATTTTAAAAAGTGTCTGTGAACATTTTAGTCACCTTTATGAAAGCAAAAGCCCTTCCCTTTGTCCCTTACAGTAGCTACTTCCTTAAGTAAATTCCACATCAGTATACTGTGATCACTTATTTGCAGATTTTAAATGCATGATGGGTCACTGCTGATAATCAGATCAAGAGTATTGCCTTCTCTCATTACTTCTGATGATGGTGAAAAAAAGTCATTCAATTAATCCACACAATTCTGACTGCTGTGTGTGTGTGTGTCTAGTCTATAAGGTCCAGTCATTATCTGGAAAGTTAAAATTCCTCATTATAAGTCCTTTGTTTGGTTTTTAGGAGCATTAGCGACTAAGGCCATATTGCTCCGGGATATGCGGTGGTCATTTCCTAACCTTTCCGCATCCTCCGTATTTGGTGGTGACGGGCTCGAACCCCGGTCTAATCAAGAAGCGTGTGCTACGCACTGCTGCTCCTTCCCACCTGGCTACGGAGGCGCCCCATTATAAGACATTCTGATTTATTGGCTGCTCAATATGTCTGTATAGCTGTTTGTTATACTCATCACAGTCGTTAGGCCTATAACACACACACACACACACACGGGCGCGCGCGCGCGCACACACACACACACACACACACACACACACACACACACACACACACACACACACACACACACAAGACATCAATAGATTGACATCCATTTAGGTCTAAACTTTGGATAGTATCTCAAAGGACATCTGGATGGGAAGCACTCACTGTTAGTAACGTGACACACACACACACACACACACACACACACACACACACACACACACACACACACACACACACACACACACACACACACACACTTCTGCCCTCATTTTTGTTTTCCTAATGCTTATGCTACACCAAACTGCCTGAACAATGCATTCTTATCCATGACACATTTCATGAACTTCTTAACTAAGAACATAACCCCCCTCATCTTGTCTCTTTTTTTTTGTATACTTAGCATCAGTTGAGGCATATGATGTAAGAAAGCAAGCTTATACAGCATCAGCCAAAAAAAACCCAAAAAAACTTTCCTATTTCACCCATCCAGTCACTCCAAATGCTTGTCTAGTTCAGCCTTAAATTTATTTAAGCTATCAACTTCCACAACAACAGATGGAAATTTATTTAAGCTATCAACTTCCACAACAACAGATGGAAATCTGTTTCAGCAATCAACTACCCGTTGGCTAAAGGCAAACTTCCACAGATCTATTCTACAACTGTCTTTCCTCAATTTGAATCTATGCCCTCTCAGGTTCTTAGTCTGAGTAAGCAGAAGTATCCCATCAGCATTGAGCCTGCTCAAACAATTCAAGGCCTTATACACCTCAGTCAGATCACCTCACAGGTGCCTAGTCTCCAGATGCTACAACTTGTAGAACTTAAGCCTTTCTTCATAAGTGTACCCCTTTACTCCTCTCACCAATCTTGTTATCCTTTTCCGAACTCGTTCTAGCAACACTACATCCTTCCTAAAATGAGGCCTCCAGATCTATTAATCTTGAAGAAATTTGAGGATGTGCATCAACTAAATTTAAAGGGGAGATGGGTCTTGAACACTATGCTGAAGTGGACGTGGACATTGTGTTTCAGGATATACATGGATGAAGAGGAATTCATTACAGATGTCATAGAACCTGAAATTTGTAGTGATGAAGAGGAGGAACCTACTGTGGTTGAGCATGAAGTCTCATTGAAGTCCCATCTTTGCCCCGACCGAAGAAAGCCAAAGTGAGGAGCAATGTTGAAGTCCATGCTGATCTGTTTTTTGGACAATGACAGAATTATTCGTAAGGAATTCAACCCTCCTGGCCAGACCATCTTATTTAAAACATCTTATTTAATTAAAATAAGGTTGCATAAGTCCCAAATTGAATTAATTTTTGAAATTTCTTGTCCTGAAGATGATCTTAAATTTAATAGTTGCTGTGGAAAGTCATCAGAAATATCTTTGTTGTATCGGTTTTTAAATTCTACAGCCGCTTGTTTCAGAGCTTCATCGCTAAAAGATAAGAGTGTTTCTGGTTGCAAAATTTTAAAATTAAATACAACATTTTTTGTATTAAGAAATCTGCATTTTAATTGATGTATCACAATGTCTATTGTTGCATAGTATATATCAACTTTAAACCATATTTCAGAATCTTGAAGTCGTTCGTCTTAAGCGAAATCTTCAAACTTTTTAACTTTCCTATTGCGTTTGTTACTAAAATTTATATTTATTCCCAGAGATCTTGCTAAAGAAAATGCAATACTTTTACTTTCTTCATGATTATCTCTTAGAAAAACCATAGAATTTAAAGATGCCTCTAAATGAAACATTGCCTGATTGAGATCTAGATTTTTTTTGTTGCAGTAACTATGAAGTTAAATTAATTGATTCCAATATTTTGTAATTTAATACCAAAAGGAAAACAAATTGTAACGTTTCCATTTTTTTGCAAGCCAATTGCCTGGCATCTTTCATTTTTTTTAGACACTAATATTATTTTTGCTAACATTTTTAGGACATCTGTAAATCTATAGCACAATGCTAGTAAATAATCAATCAAATCTTGATGACCAACACGTTGGACACAATTTCTTTAGAGTAATTGCTGATATAGTGCTATCATTTGCATCTGTTTCTGATTCAATAGATCCCATCGTACAATATTATCCGCAAAGAATGAGTAAATATTTTAAATTATGTCATAAAATAAAGAAACATTCAGCTACTTTTTTTCACAGCATCATTAATTACTAAGTTTAAGTTATGTGCCGTGCAATGAACATAGTAGGCATTTGGAACTTTTTTGTAATACAGTCCATTCCAGTTATTTGGGACACATTGGTATTAGTACATTTTGGCCCGATTAAGCAGCTGCCCCAAATTTTCCGAAGTTTCATGTAAATAGTTAAAAATACAATGTACCCCCCCTTTACAATTGGTTCACTATACGATATGCAGTAAGCGTCGGTCATTGTGATCAAGTTTGTGAATTGAATTTTAATTCTATTAAACAGCGATTCTAATTAGCGAAAATAGGAGGAATATTATCCACAGGCTATAAAAGCAAAGATATATTAAGCACAAATTTACCCTTTATTACCTTACCAATTAAAAAATTAAATGATACGTGAAAATCTGAAGAATATATGATAATCGAATAATTAATACGTAGTGGAATATGTACATACTAACTAGTTGACATTTCTGTTCACTGACATTTGTGGGTAGGGGTTAAAATTTAAAACAGTAAAAAGATAAGCAATCAATAACAAAGAACACAGCACACACAAATTGCAAGTAACACAATATGCGCAAGTGAGAACGGAGTAACGAGTTACAAAGCTTTAAAAATAGGAATGAAGAGAAGATCTGAAAATTAATTTTTTTATATGATTGAAGATTTCATGGAAGTGTAAACACATTTCACTATAATAACCCACAGAATTCCAGCTGTCGGTATTATTGCAAATTCAGTAAGATCGGGTTTACTATTTGTTTATGATAGATTGCACTAACAGAAAAGCCCAATAAACAGGTTTCTGCTAATTATTTTTAATGTTTTATGGTTGTGACCTCCAGAATTTCGACCAAACGACGTGGTACTGTCAGAGACAATTGTAGGGTAATCTCCAGTGCTGCGGTCTCCTGCCCCAATTAAACGGCATGCTGTCCCAATTAAGTGAAGTAAACCCTGGCTATTTTCTCGATTGGTTTCTGTTTTTTAAGATTTGCCCCAAATAAAGGTGCCCTGATTAACCGGTGGACCAGATAACCCGAATCCACTGTATTCTTGATTGCACACCGCTATATGCCCCACTCATTGTTGCGGCACCATCATATCCTTGACCTCGGCAGGTCTGTAAATCTAGCCCTTTGGATTCTATACAGTAAATAATGTCACTTTCAATTTTACTGGCTGATTGATCTTATATACTATAAAATCCCAAAAATCACTCATTTATAATGTTTTCTGATGGTATTTCATTTTCTGTTTTTACAGTAACATAACGAAATATTTGGCTCATCTGATTAATTTTTGTGACATCCTGGGTAGTGTCCATGATTATGGAGAAAAATGACACAGACTTTATTTCATCAATAATAACATAAATAATTTCATTTTGAATAGTTGGACTCAAATATGTTGACCGGTAATTACGTTTTTGAAATTAATTCCTTTAATATGGGATCATAGTTTGATAGAAGCTCAATTATAGACAAAAAATTCCACTTTTTATATTTTTATCATTCAGATTTTCTCAGTGACCTCTGAATGCCATGTTGCAACTGCTTAATACTAATGTAACATGAATAATGCGTTTCAAAACTTGTCTCCAGAAATTTTTTTCTTCAGTTATACTGGTTACTAAATCATCATCAATTGTTTTATTTGTGTGCCAAAGATTGTATGTTATAGAAGCAGAAATGTGAACAGAGGGAGCTTCATGTCTTTTAATTTTTATTAGATAAATTTTTCAGTCAGATATGCCGTTTATCCAAGATTTTTTTAAAATCTTCATTAGAAGCGACCTTCAAATAACCAACAGGGTTCACAATATAAAAATCTGATTTTTTGAGAATAACATAGCCATGTAACTTGTACTTTAAGACCAGCTTTTGTTGTTTTTCTATAATAAAATTCAGAAAATGACCTCTACCTATTATTTTGTACAGTAATTGGAAAGGGACTTTTAGGTTGACATGGACCTGAAGCTATTATCATACGTTTGTCTGCATCAGAAATATTTTCTGAAAAATTTTCATGATTTGTTAGATACTGTTGCGAAATAACTGAGGGATCTAATCTTGATCCTTCGTAAACAAATGAGTTTGTTTCTGGACTTACTGCTTCATTTTCCCTAACTTGATGGTCTTGATTGTCATTTGTTCTTGCCAGATCCAATGAAGCAGGGCGATCTTCGCTCAGTTCAGCTGGTACATTACGTGGATTGGCTTGCGGTTGTCGTTGGAAAAAAACTATCAATCTTCTGAATTTTGTTTAATTTTTCGGTGGTGTCCCTTACTTTTTTCATTTTTGTGCACTGAGGTGTTTATATACATGGCCAGACATCTGCAATTTGCATCAGAGGTGAAAGAGATTCTTGCACTGCTTCTATTGGAATGAGCAGAAGCCTGAAAAACAAGATGCAGGATATTTCAGAGACTGCTGGAAGTCATTGTGATACAAGTAAACACATGGGTTGTGTTAGGGTAGCTAAGAATAGAAACAAGTGCAGGTATACTTGCGTGTACACCAATGCTAGGAGTTTAGTAAATAAATTTGATGAATTTGAGGTATTGCTCAAAACATCAAAGGCAGATATTGTTGGGATATCAGAGACGTGGTGTCACACAGATATAAGGAATGCAGAACTGGAATTTGGGGAGTACAATGTGTATAGAAAGGATAGACAGGACAGGAGGGGAGGAGGGGTTATGCTATTAGTTAAAAAACACATAAAATCCAAGGAAGTGAAGCCAGTCGACATTGATGGACAGGGCAGTGTCGAGTCAGTTTGGTGTGACATAAACATAGGTAAATCAAAATTGAGAGTAGGAGTGTGCTATAGGCCTAATGACTCTGATGAGTATAATAAGATACTGTACAGGGAAATAGAATGGGCCAGTAAATCAGAGAGTCTTATAATGGGGGATTTTAATTTCCCAGATATTGACTGCAATTTGTGGGTTGGTCACTCACACACTAGCAGGGCTTTTGTGGATTTATTGGATGATTGTTTTCTACACCAGCATGTTCGGGAGGCAACTAGAGGGAGTAATACTCTTGATCTGATTATCAGTAGTGATTCTTCATGCATTAGGAATCTGCAGATAAAGGAACCACTGGGTGGCAGTGATCACAGTGTGCTGAAGTGGGATTTACTCAAGGAGGTAACTACCATCAGAGGCAAAGGGAAGGGTTTTTGCTTTCGTAAAGGCGACTATGATGGTCTGAGACAGTATTTAAATTCTATACAGTGGGACCAACTGATGATGTTACCAACAGCAAATTCAAAATGGGAAGCATTCAAGGAACTAATCTTGGAAGCTACCAGGCTTTACATACCAACCAAGAAATATTGTTCAAGGTTCAGGCCTAAATGGTTGTCAGATGAACTAATGAGACATATGGCAGAGAAGAAAAATGCATGGGATACATAAAAATTAATGGGTGACATGGAAGCCTATGATAGATATAAGTTGGTCTGTAACCAAGTCACAAAGGAGATTAGGCAGGCAAAGGCAGATTATGAGAAATCCTTGGCAAAGGACGCAAAGAAAAACAGAAAAGAGTTCTTTACCTATTTAAACTCAAGAAGGAAAGGGATGAATCAGATTGGTCCACTGGATGTTGATGGTTCAACAGTTGAGGATCCTGCTCAGGTGGCTAACAATCTAAACGAGTATTTTGCATCTACATTCACACATGAGGAGTTATTCAGGAAGGGGAATGTCGTAGGTGAAGTAAACATTGGCAGTGAGCTAGATGATATTTTAATAACTGAGAGGAAAGTGGAGGAGAAATTGTTGAGGATAAACATAAAAAAGGCACCTGGGGTGGATGGGATCTATCCAGTTATATTAAAGGAGGCAGCAAAAGAAGTAAGCAAACCCATAGCCATAATTATGAGAGCTTCTTTGGACTCAGGGGAGGTACCCATAGACTGGAGATGTGCAAATGTAACCCCAATTCACAAAGGAGGATCAAAGGCTGACACAAGTAATTATAGACCTGTTAGTTTAACTTCGGTTTCAGGAAAATTAATGGAGGCACTGGTTAAAGAAGCATTGCAGGATCATCTGGACAAGAATTCAGTTATAGCTCAGACACAGCATGGTTTTGTTAAGGGCAGGTCTTGTCTGACAAATTTGATTGGATACTATGATGTAGTCACAAAAGAACCAGATGCAGGGAATAACTTTGATATTATATATTTGGATCTTAGAAAGGCTTTTGATACTGTTGCGCATGGAAGACTGCTCACAAATTGGAGAAGTGTGGCATTGGAGGCAAATTGCTGCTATGGATAAAGGGATGGTTGAGTGACAGAAGACAGAGAGTGGTAATCAATGGACACTGCTCAACGTGGACTAATGTTATTAGTGGAGTTCCTCAGGGTTCAGTGTTGGGTCCATTGTTGTTTTCTGTATTTATAAATGATATTGATGATGGTGTATCAGGCTTAATGTCCAAGTTTGCAGACGATACAAAGGTTGGCAGGGTTGTTAAGGACACTACTGATGCTATGCTGCTGCAACAGGATCTGGAAAGGTTGAGCAGATGGGCTGAGAGGTGGCAAATGAAGTTTAACATTGACAAATGTAAAGTACTACATATGGGAAACAGTAACCCCAGATCAACTTATCAACTCTGTGGTACTATGCTGACAGTGGTAGAGAATGAAAAGGACCTGGGGGTAATTGTGCAGGCAGATATGAAGTTCTCTGAGCAGTGCAGACGAGCTGCAAGAGTAGCTCATGGTGTCTTGTCAATGATATACAGGAATTTTTCTAGCAGGGACAGGGATGTGATCATTCCCTTGTATAAGGCATTGGTCAGGCCACACCTTGAGTACTGTATACAGGTTTGGAGGCCTCATTTCAAGAAGGATGTAGAGCTGCTGGAACGAGTACAGAGAAGGGCAACAAGATTAGTGAAAGGAACAAAGGGTTGCTCTTACGAAGAAAGGCTTAAGTTTTGCAAATTACAGAGCCTGGAGACTAGGTACCGGCGAGGTGATCTGATAGAGGTGTATAAGGCTTTGAATGGCTTGAGCATGCTCAATGCCGATGGGATTCTTCCTCTTGCTCAGAATAATCACCTGAGAGGGCATAAATTCAAATTGAGGAAGGACGGATGTCGGATAGATGTGCGGAAATTTGCCTTTAGCCAGCAGCTAAAGGCAAATTTCCGCACATCTATCCGACGAAGTCTATTCCACAAACCAGTTGGTTTGTGGAATAGACTTCCATCGCTTGTTGTTGAAGTTGATAGCCTAAACAAATTTAAGGCTCAGCTGGACAGGTATTTCGAACGAACGGAGGGGTGAAATGGGAGTAGTGGTTTTTTTTTTTTTTTTTTTGACTGATGCTGAATAAGCTTGCTTTCTTGCATCATATGCATCTACTAATGCTAATGCTATGTGGGATGGGTGGTCGGATAGTTTTTACCAGGTAACACTAAATTGTAGAATGGTAATCCTTCCAGCTCTCTTAATTCGTGCAGCAGCACTAATTGCCTGAAGACCAGAAATGCGAACAGGGCATACCAAGTTAATTCTCTCCTAATCCGTTTGCTATATGAAAATTTTCTCGCTTAACGGAAACTATTTTAAATGTAACTTAACTTCCAAGGGGAATTCAAAATAATTAAACATAGGTCTGACTGAGTAATTTAGATTTATAAAAATGGTTATACAGTTTTATATAGAAAATATCTTAACAATAGACAGTGAAAAATGTAAATTAAGTTAAATAATTTTAAGCTTATTTGAATAGTAGTAAACATGTGAAAAAAATTTGCAGAATATTACAAATTTCAAAGTGCACTGCATCCAAATGTCACACATCACTGTTAATAAAGGTGCCGGTACACCGTACTGTTGCGTACCGTCACAAAAAAAGCACTGGTAATAGTAAAAGTTTAGAATTGTATTATATTTTAATAGTAGAATTATATTAAATATTCACACTATTCTTTGTTCTTTTGCTGAATTTATGAACCTATTGTGTAATGTCCTTCTGATATAATGACAGGGGGTTGCTATAAAGAACTTAAAGTGTATTATTAAAAAAAAAAAAGCCCCTTATTTTTATTTATTTATTGTTTTAACATTTATTCGGTATCTAATCATGAATGTTATGTTTTTTATTTTATTGTTTGTTGTTGTTTATGATATCATATTCCATCTGTAGTGAATCTTTTCTATATGATGACGTGTTGTGATGCTTGTCTTGGTCTGCATAGGTTCTTCCTTTAGTTATCCTTTCAGCATATCCTTTTTTTGTCCAGGTAAGCATATTAGTTCTTTTATTTATATGAAGTTTTTGAATTTGGATTATTTTGTTTAACTGTTAGTTTTAGGAAAGCATATCTCTCATTATTCATTTTATTTTGTTCCTCAAAATAAAAAGCACTGCACACCACAAACAATGAATATCGGGTTGAGTTGTTTCACAGATTCAACTGTATAAATAGGAGTTACGTTTCAGGTTTCCTGATCAGGAGTAAGAAGAAAAATGTGAGTATGCTAGTATTATACACAAAAACGTTAATCATGTAGTGTGTACATGTCCTTGAAACCATACAATAATTTATATTTTTTATTATGTCCCTTACTGCCATTAAGGAATTCCATGATATCTGGTGATATGAACAGCACATTAATCATGCAATCTAATTTCACTTCTAATGTTACAGATATTGCTCTTATTTTTTGCAACCAGTTTTGTAATGATCTTTAAAAGTAGGACATGAATGCAATACCATGCACATAAATGCATGCGTGCGTGCTTGCATCCCCCCCCCCCAAATGGAAGTAAAGGCACTGTGCTATGTGTTGAGCAAGGGTTTTATTACTGTAAATAAGTGACTTATTACGAAAATGAATGGGGAAGAAAACATGATTCTTCTACCTAATTAAAAATTTTAATTAAAAAAAAAAAAAAGGAGAAACCAAAACTGAAATTTCATCAATTATGTAAAGGGCTTAGGAATCTTCTCTGCATTGCACTTCTTGCAAATGCAGAGAAGATTGCTGAAAACTGACTTAAACAAGTCTCAAAATTGTAAAATTTTAACTCTGACAGAAGAAGGAGAAATAACTTAAAAATGTAATGGAGGCCAGAAAAAAGCTGATCTGGCAAAATAATATAGAATTTCACATAGCTAAGTTAACTAGCTAGTCACAAGTCAAAGCCTACCAAGTGAGCATGTGGATAAATTCTGAAAGCAAAAGTGTATGATCTCAGATTAGTCTTAGGACACGAGAAATTTGAACCAAGAACTTGCTGGTTACAGTGATTCAAAGATTGATGCAACATATACCGTAAGCTATGACTTATGAATCAGGTGGAACTGGTGTGGCCACTTCTAATTGAGTGGATTTCAGATTGTGATTGCATCATAAGTGGCAATCCTTTGCTGGACATTAGAGCCAATGAAACAGGACTATTTTATCAGATATTGCCATCCAAGACTTTGTTTCCAAGGCAACAGGCAGGGCTGGATTCAGACATAATGAAGATCTAAGCCAAAGATGTGACGAGCCCCTACAATATGAAATTATAGATTTTTATCCTCACAGAAGGAAATGACAAGGTTCCAAGCCATGGCTTAATTGGCTTATGCCTAAATCTGGCACTGATCTGAGATGTTGAAGGAAGGGGGGGGGGAATACAAGCAAAAAGTGTATCATGAATTTTTTGTTTCCATTAATGTGGATGGCAGTGATAGCAACTCATCATAGAAAAATCTGCAAACTTTATCGTTTTAAGGAAATAGATTTGACTATATTTCCCCTTACATATTGCATTAATAAACATAAACATATGGATTTCCTTTCACCTTGAGTTATTCTGTTTTTTTTTTTTATTCTGCACAATATGTAAATTGACCTGTGAACACACCCTTATGCAGATAAAATTCACACATGGATATATGCAGCCAAGCTCTGGCATGGGCAGGTCATGAACAAGCTCTATTAGATAAATCCTATAATTAAACTATGGCAGTCGAGTCTGCACAGGAACCACCAAGAGCAAGTTGTTCTAGCTCACCTCCACATAGGACGTAGTCATCTTACTCATTCATTCATGCTGAGGGTGGAGGTGGTGTCATGCTATCCTCTGTGTGAACATGTGACACCTTTTTTAACCATAAGACATATTTTATCTGAGTGCCCACTTTACAAGCATGAACGTCGTTTATATTTTACTGCTTTTAGCCATCTGACTGAGCCTTATACACTCAGTCAGATTTTATCCAACAATGTCAATTTGTCAGCTGTTTTTACTTATTTAATATGTTTAAAATATTTTTACACATATTAAAAATTTATTGTTTTATTAATTTTTTCTACATATCACTGAAATATCAATCTTCTCTTTTTTATGACCTGGTTTTGGTGCATTATAGCCTTAGTCGCTGATGCACCAATAAAACCCTAAACAACAATAACAGAAGCCAAGCTCTGGTGCCATTAAATAATAATAATTTTAATTTAATGTTAATTCTCAGGAACACTATTTTGAAAATACAGCCACTAGACCAGGGGTTCTCAATGGAGACGAAAAAATCATGGGTATTACAATGGTTTGTGGCCCTCCAAAGTTCAACCATACATCTTATTCGTTAATATTTAATTTCTCTCATTGGGTTTTCCTTTTCCTCTGAGACAACTTATTTTTAACATATAGGTACTGTATATTACAGGGTGTTTCAAAAGTGATGGTCAATAATTTAAAGGTGAACTGTACAGACTACAATATGCAAAAAAAGCCTAGTAAACATGGGTCCTTAAGTGAATCATTTTCGAGATATTGCACATTTCTAGTTGGGATCCCCCACTGACTTGTTTGTTTATGCTCATTCGCTCCCTTTCCCCTCTCTCAATGCTCTGAGACGTAGCAGCAGGCATACTAGTACTTGTCAAAGGCTAGTCAACATGGAAAGAGGTTACAGCAATGAAGAGTACTTAAATCCTTTGGATTTTTATATCTGGGGTCATATAAAAAGCTTGGTGTACACTTCTGACATTAACACAGCTGAGGAATTGCATTGCCGGGTTGGAGCCTTTCAACAAATCAGAAATGACCCAGGGATGCCTGAAAGGATTTGCAACTTAATGCAGAGAAGACTACAAAGCTGCGTACAATGCAAGGACAGCATTTTGAACACCTTTTATAACATCCTGTAACATGCAACATCTGTAAAATCCTGTGGTGTTGAAACCAAAAATTAAAAATGTATTATCTTATGTTTAATAAAACCACCCTTAGCAAAGGATTCACAGCTTTTTGTTAAACTAGTGCCCCCATAATCAGTGGCAGATCTTAACAGAAAAAGTGTATTATCTCGAAAATGGAACTTTTTTGCTTATTTTAGTTTGTACTTTTCTCCTTTAAATTATTGACCATCATTTTTGAAACACCCTGCATATTAGGAGTGAATGAGAAATTTTGATAAAAGGAAGATAGCGGGCGTGATTTAATTCAACCACCTTTGCTTTTCATAGGCATTAAATGCCTAAGTGCTTTCAGAGGTAATGTCTCCGCAATCCTTGGCGTTTGTGCTTTTCCAACAGCTGTAACCTTGGCGGTGGCGTGGTAGCATTGTTTATTTATTTATTCTTTTTTTCCTGTGGTCAATATATGAGGGATGATGAAATGCTTGTCTATTGTTTATACTTTCTAAGCGACAGTTAGTATTGATTTATTGTTTCCTTGTGGAAGTTGTACACTTGATACTGTTGCACATGGAAGGCTACTGTACAAATTGGAGTAGTATGGCATTAAGGGTAAGTTACTACAATGGATATAAGGATGGTTGAGTGGGAGAAGACAGAGAATGATAATCAATGGATACTGCTCTTTGTGGACTAATGTTATTAGTGGAGTCCCCCCCATGGTTCGGAGTCTAGAAAAATTGAGCAGGTGGGCTGAGAAGTGGCAAATGAAGTTTAGCAGTGACAAATGTAATACTGCATATGGGTAGCAGTAACCCCAGAGCAATGTACCAACTGGGTTGATCTACACTCAGGATAGTGGAGAATGAAAAGGACCCGGGGATAATTGTGCAGTCAGATGTGAAGTTTTCTGAGCAGTTCAGACAAGCTACAAGAGTAGCTCAGGGTGTCTTGTCAATGATATACAGAAATTTTGCTAGCAGGGATAAGGAGGTGATTGTTTCCTTGTATAAGGTAATGGTCAGACCACACCTTGGGTACTGCATACAGGTCTGGAGGCGTCATTTTAGGAATGATGTAGAGCTGCTGGGACGAGTACAGAGAAGGGCAATGAGATTGGTGAGTGGAACAAAGGGTTGCTTACCGTGAAAGGCTTAAGTCCTGCAAATTGCAGCATCTGGAGACTAGGTTTGAGGTGATCTAATTGAGGTGTATAAGGCCTTGAAAGGTTTGAGCAAGCTCAATGCTGATGGAATTCTTCATCTTGCTCAGATTACTCACATGAGGAGACAAATTAAAATTGAGGAAAGACAATTGTAGAATAGATATGCAGAAATTTGCCTTTAGCCAGGGGGTGGTTGATAGTTGGAACACACTTCCATCTGTCATAGAAGAGGTTGAGAACTTAAATAAGTTTAAGGCAGAAACTAAACAAACATTTGCAGTGGATGGATGGGTGAAATCAGAATTTTTTTTTTTTTTTTTTTTTTTATGGCTGATGCTATATAAGCTGCTTGCTTTCTTACATCATATGCCTATGCTAATGCTAAAGTTGTTTATTTTTGATCATCAGTTCTTTTGTGAGTGACATGGGCTATGAGAGTTAAACAAAAATAGTTTATATTTTATTATTTAATTCTCTGTCGTTATTCAGCCCATCATCAATCATGTCAAGTGCTGAAAAGAAAAAATATCGACAGTATCTGGATGAATATCTAGCTTATGGATTTATTGAAAGCCCATTCGACTAAAGACAGCCAATGTGTCTTATGTGTAATAGATTTTTTCAAATGTGGCAATGAAGACTCAAGACTCTTAGATCACTTAAAAAGGAAACATCCTGTTAGAGTTGGTAAACATATCGAATATTTTAAAAATTTAAAACAGAATTTTGAGCAATGTAACACTGTTATTTCCTTATTTAAGAACACACAAACAAATGGTGATGGAATGATTGCTTCTTATAAAATTGCATCAATCATTTCAAAAACTGGTAGTGCTCATACAGTTATAACTCGCATTAGAAATTGCAATTTCAACAGTGATGCATCAAAATCCTTCCAGTATTTTCAAAGCATTGCCACAGCAACGATTCAGTTCGAAGATGAATCGATGAGAAGTCAGTTAACATTGAAGAACAGCTAATTGACAAACTAAAAATGAGAAAATTTTCTAATCAGATTGGTGAATCCACAGTTACTGACAATAAGTCCTTCTAAAGGTGGTATACATTCAT
Source organism: Mastigoproctus giganteus (assembly GCF_048544385.1). Classification (NCBI taxonomy): domain Eukaryota; kingdom Metazoa; phylum Arthropoda; class Arachnida; order Uropygi; family Thelyphonidae; genus Mastigoproctus; species Mastigoproctus giganteus. Next base: position 150,711,256 of record NC_143580.1, on the reverse strand, counting down.
TATTTCGAGGATGATTGTAAATTGCAAGAAGAGATGTTGTTTGTAAAATCTATAGAAACTGACTGTACTGGAGCATCCATTGCTGTACTGAAGCATCCACTAGAGCTGCTGTAAAAACATGGTTTGATGAAAAACAAATACCATCGGAAAATTTGGTATCTGTGCCACTGATGGTGCTACCTCCATGGTTGGAAGACATAAAGGTTTTATAGCCCACCTAAAGGAAGTATGTCTTGAAATTCTTGCACTACACTGCACTGCATTGTGCACCGACATCATCTGGTTGCAAAACATATTAGTCCAGTTCTTTATCAATCTCTCAGTATAGTTATTAAAACCATCAATAAAATAGTCACATAGCAAATATTATATGCTATGTGACCATTTCAGAAAATTTTGTGTCAATAATGATGAACTATATGCAAGGTTTCTTTTACATACAGAAGTCAGATAGCTTTCTAAAGGAAACTGTCTAACAAGATTTGTAAACCTTTTTGATATGATAATTAGTTGTTTAGAAAGCGAAGGCGGGGGGGACTGATTTAGCAAAGGAGATCAGCAAACACAAAAACAACATATATTATATCGCTTGGATTTTTCGAAAACCAAATGAAGTATCACTTCAAATTCAAGGGAAATTAATTGTAGTGGTAGACTGCAAACGCGTATTAAAAGCCTTCACTGAAAAACTGGAAATATTTGAAAGCAATTTAATAAGAAAACAATTTTGTGGTATGCAAGAGTTTGCTGAAATCAATAAATCTCTCACCAAGAATGATCTTAAGAATTATTCAGATCATTTGTGTACTTTAAAAGGTGAAATGAAAAATAGATTTTCAGATTTATTTTCTTTTGAACTGAAGCCTTGGATGTTAGATCCAATTGGATGCAGTGCCGGGTCTGCTAGTGAAGAAATTCAAGGGCTCATTGAATAAATGTAAATTCTAAAAAGGTGGAATGGCTGAGTTGTGGGGATCAAAAACAAGTAAACTTCTTTATTCAACAATGTGGTCTGAAATGGTCAAAGTGCTTCTTTGTTTTCCAATGTCTTATATGATTGAAAGTGGTTTTAGTTCAGTAAATAAAATATTAACAAAGGAAAGAAACAGAATCGATATATATTCAAGAGGAGACATTAGAATTAAATTTACTAACATCATACCGAACATTGAACTTTTAGCTAAGAAGCATCAGGCTCAGGGATCCCATTGAATAAAAAGAGTAAGTATAAAGTATTTTTGGTGAAGGTAAAGAAAGCCAACACGAGAATGACGAGAACACGAGAATGACGAGAAACATTGGATAACTTACACAGAAAATTAGTTTCCTGATACGGTACTCTAGCACTGCTCGCTCGGTAAATAGACAGTAGATCTGGAACAGAAGTCGAGAACGATATATTGATTGACAGGTAGGCATGGCAAATGATGTGCTGATTGGTGCATGAACACAACACATGCGATAACATTGGTTTAGTTTCGTTTAGTAGCACTCAGAAGCACTAATGGTAACTTGCGCTAATCGCACATGCCCTAATGAACGCTTTCCATAATAGTGAAAGAAGGTCAGGTTACCTCCACTTGAATCCCACGGGAGCTTGAAACTCTCCCAAAGTGGAGGGGGTAACCTAACCTTTTTTCTTTAGAATCACAGTCATATTTTGCCCTGCCACATTTCCAACACCAGATTCCGGTGTTGGGAAACTAATTTTCTGTGCAAGTTATCCGACGTTCCTTGTACTCCTCGTGTTGGCTTTCTGTACCATAGCCATATTTTCTTGTTTAAAATTTCATGGGTGGGGGATTAGGAAAAAAAATTGTCTAAAAAAGTCCTTTAGGGGGCGATAATTAAAAAAAGATTGAGAAACACTGCACTAGACCAAGGCATCATTAAAATCACTAATTTTAAGTTATCCTACTGAAGATTGCTAATAGAGAATTTACTGCTAAGTCTAAATTTGGACAAAGGCTTATAATTGAAAATTGATGTAAGATGTTGAGTGGGGAATGCATTAGAATTTTCAAATTGCCGTATTTCCCCACGTATAAGACGCTCCCATGTATAAGATGCACCTTAATTTTGGGGCCTGAAATTTGAAAAAAAATGTATTACATAAAGTTATTGAACTCAAGTTTTATTCATCATAAAATTCATACAACTCATCAGTGTCAAAACGCCAATCCATTAGGTTGTCCTCATCTGTGTCTGATGACGAATCACTGTCTTTATATATTGCCTCGTCCTCAGTTCCATCTATTGGTCCACTGGATATTGATAGTTCAACAGTTGAGGATCCTGCTCAGGTGGCTAACAATCTAAACGAGTATTTTGCATCTACATTCACGCATGAGGAGTTATTCAGGAAGGAGAATGATGTAGGTAAAGTAAACATTGGCAGTGAGCTGGATGATTTTGTAATAACTGAGAGGAAAGTGGAGGAGAGATTGTTGAGGATAAACATAAAAAAGGCACCTGGGGTGGATGGGATCTATCCAGTTATATTAAAGGAGGCAGCAAAGGAAGTATGCAAACCCCTAGCCATAATTATGAGAGCTTCTTTGGACTCAGGGGAGGTACCCATAGACTGGAGATGTGCAAATGTAACCCCAATTCACAAAGGAGGATCAAAGGCTGACACAAGTAATTATAGACCTGTTAGTTTAACTTCTGTTCCAGGTAAATTAATGGAGGCACTGGTTAAAGAAGCACTGCAGGATCATCTAGATAAGAATTCAGTTATAGCTCAGACACAGCATGGTTTTGTTAAGGGCAGGTCTTGCCTGACCAATTTGATTGGATACTATGATGTAGTCACAAAAGAACTGGATGCAGGGAATAACTTTGATATTATATATTTGGATCTTAGAAAGGCTTTTGATACTGTTGCACATGGAAGACTGCTGCACAAATTGGAGCAGTGTGGCATTGGAGGCAAATTGCTGCTATGGATAAGGGGATGGTTCAGTGGCAGAAGACAGAGAGTGGTAATCAATGGACACTGCTCAACGTGGACTAATGTTATTAGTGGAGTTCCTCAAGGTTCAGTGTTGGGTCCATTGTTGTTTTCGGTGTTTATGAATGATATTGATGATGGGATATCAAGTTTAATGTCTAAGTTTGCAGATGATACAAAGGTTGGCAGGGTCGTTAAGGACACTACTGACGCTATGCTGCTGCAACAGGATCTGGAAAGGTTGAACAGATGGGCTGAGAGGTGGCAAATGAAGTTTAACATTGACAAATGTAAAGTACTACATATGGGTAACAGTAACCCCAGAGCAATGTATCAACTCTGCGGTACTACACTGACAGTGGTGGAGAATGAAAAGGACCTGGGGGTAATTGTGCAGGCAGATATGAAGTTCTCTGAGCAGTGCAGACGAGCTGCAAGAGTAGCTCATGGTGTCTTGTCAATGATATACAGGAATTTTTCTAGCAGGGATAAGGAGGTGATTATTCCCTTGTATAAGGCAATGGTTAGGCCACATCTTGAGTACTGTATACAGGTCTGGAGGCCTCATTTCAAGAAGGATGTAGAGCTGCTGGAACGGGTACAGAGAAGGGCAACAAGATTAGTAAATGGAACAAAGGGTTGCTCTTACGAAGAAAGGCTTAAGTTTTGCAAATTACAGAGTCTGGAGACTAGGCACCGGCGAGGTGATCTGATAGAGGTGTATAAGGCTTTGAATGGTTTGAGCATGCTCAATGCCAATGGGATTCTTCATCTTTCTCAGAATAATCACCTCAGAGGGCATAAATTCAAATTGAGGAAGGACGGATGTCGGATAGATGTGCGGAAATTTGCCTTTGGCCAGCGGGTGGTTGGTTGGTGGAACCGACTTCCATCACTTGTTGTTGAAGTTGATAGCCTAAACAAATTTAAAGCTCAACTGGACAGGTATTTCGAACGAACGGAGGGGTGAAATGGGAGAGGGTTTTTTTTTTTTTTTTTTTTGGCTGATGCTGAATAAGCTTGCTTTCTTGCATCATATGCCTCTACTAATGCTAATGCTAATGCTATAGCATTTGAAATGCCACACTTCTTAAATGACTTGACAACGATCTCAATCTTGATATTATCCCAGGATCTTTTCACCCAGGTACAAACTTTTCCTATAGTTGGTTTCTTCACTCTTCCTGCTGGTGTCAAATTGTCCCCAGAAGATTTCATCCATTGGTTCCATTCGTCTCTCATGGCAGCTTTGAAGGGTTTGTTAATGCTGACATCAAGTGGTTGGAGCTGGGATGTCAAGCCTCCAGGTATGACGGCAAGTTTTGTTTTTTGCTCTGCAGCAATCTTCTTTGTATTTTTTGTTATGTGTGCCCTGAACTGATCAAGCACCAATAGGGCAGGTTTGCATAAGAGCCCACCTGGTCTCCTGCTTAAATCTTTTTCAAACCAGATCTTCATCCAATCCTGATCCATCCAACCCTTGTCATGAATGTGGACAATCACTCCTCGAGGAATGTCTTCTTTTGGCATTGTTTTGTGTTTGAAAATCAGCATAGGAGGCAGCTTGGTTCCGTCGGCACAACAAGCTAGAACAACTGTATAATGGCTCTTTTCATGGCCACTTGTCTTCACAGTTAGTTTTCACCCCCTTCTTATCAACAGTTCTGTTACTTTTGACATCAAATGAAGGGGGACTTTGTCCATATTTGCAATCTGTCCCAACTCAAACTGATGTGTCTTCTGACATTGAATGACAAAACAATGAAATTCAAGGACCTTCTGCTCATAGCTTTCAGGCATCTTTTGGGCAAGTCATGCTTAGTCTATTCCGTTTCATGAACCTGAAGCACCAATTGTGTCCTCCTTTGAAATCAGTAACTTCTTTTTCATCAGCAATTCTTCTTGCCTCATGCCGAACCATCTTTGTGGACACAGGAATTCCAATTGCCCTTTGCTCTTCAATCCATATCTTCAATTCCCTCTCTAAATCAGGCCATTTTGTTGACTCTCGTGGCCTTCTTCTGCTGTGGCGTTTTCAGTAGGGTTTCTTTTTCCCGTAGCCAGTCTCGGATTGTTTTCTCAGTTGGAGGAGGACCAAACTTACGTTCAGCAGCACGATTTCCATTCACTTTTGCAAACTGGATCACTTTTAACTTGAATTCAGCACTGTACGAAAATCTTTTCTGAGCCATGTTCTGGGCAGAACATGGCAAAACGTAACCTAATATACCAGTAACAAGTCCGAAACGATGAGCGCAAAGACAACAAGCGCGAAAAAGCGGGAAATGCAAGTAAAAAAATTTACAACCACTGTATAAGACGCTCCCAGTTTTTAGACCTCAAATTTTTCAAAAAAAGGTGCGTCTTATACATGGGGAAATACGGTATATATGTATGTATGGCAAAACTGTTCCAGAAGACAGGTTTTGTGGTGATCGGAAATGAAGAAGAAACTTTTGGTGATGCAGAAATAGAAGCATTGTGGGATGAAGTTATCTTAAACAACATCACTGTTCATGTATTTTTAAGGATTTTTGAACTGCATATGATGACTTGCTTGTAAGCTCCATATTAACATATGCTGAATCTTTGTGGAAGTTCTAGAATGAAACAATTGTCCTGCAGATGATAATGAAGATGAATTAAAACAAGTCATAGAAAATGGCAGTTTGGCTTCAGAAGCTGTCTTATGTTGAGATACACTTAATAGTTTGAAGCTGCAAGGCATATATGTTGAAAATACTAGAATGTAAGGTATTTTCAACATATAATGTAAATGATATTGAAAAGTTCAGTGTAAAGAAAAAAATAAATTAATTTAGATGAATGGTTAATTAAAAAAAATAGCTGTTTGAACTCAAAAGAAGAAAAACTGGAACATTTCCAGGACTCATCTTGGCAATCATTGGCAGTCTTTCTCAGGTCAGAAAGACTGCCAATGATTGCACTGCTATCATCTCTCGGAAACAATGAGTTTTGCATCCAGCCAACTAACTGAAGAACATGCTATTACAAATACAATATACTGAAACTTCATGGTCTTAGTTGCTTTGGTGCTTAACACACACACACACACACACACACACACACACACACACACACACACACACACACACACACACACACACACACACACACACACACACACACACACACACACAGGCGCCTCCGTAGCCAGGTGGGAAGGAGCAGTAGTGCGTAGCACACGCTTCTTGATTAGACCGGGGTTCGAGCCAGTCACCACCAAATACGGAGGATGCGGAAAGGTCAGGGAATGACCACCACATATCTCGGAGCAATATGGCCTTAGTTGCTAATGCCCCTAAAAACCAAATAACACACACACACACACATATACACACAACCTTTTAAGTATTATGTTATTTGATTAAATTTTTTTAAAGAATGGTACTCATTCTCCTCAGTAATGCTAAGAAAATGGCTTTGCGAAGCTTGGTAAAGGTAAAGAAAGCCTGCACGAGAACGACGAGAAACTTATCGGATAACTTACACGGAAAATTAGTTTCCCGACACCGGACTCTAGCGCTGCTCGCTCGGTAAACAGACAGTAGTTATTATCAGTCTGGTGCAGAAATCGAGAAGGATATATTGATTGATAGGTAGGCATGGCAAACGATGAAATGATTGGTTGTGGGTGTGACAGACGACAAGCTACTGTGTAGTCATTGGTTAGTATTATGATGTGTATTTACCAGTAAAGAACAGTGCATAATAGTTTTGTAATGAATGGTGAAAAGGTAATAGTAGTGATGAATCTTTTAAGGTGCTGATTGACGTTATGATACTTGTGTATCTGCACGAGTGTCTTTAAAACTAAAAGTACAGTAATGAAAAATTAATATTTTGTTAATAAACAATTTATGTGCTAGTCCACCAATGATTCTAAAGAAAAAAAAGTTTAGGTTACCCCCTCCACTTCGGGAGGGGTTCAAGCTCCCATGGGATTCAAGTCGAGGTAACCTGACCTTTTTTCACCATTACGAAATACTGTAATGGTGAAAAAAGGTTAGGGCATGTGCGATTAGGACAAGTTACCATTAGTGCTGCTGAAGTGATACTAAACCAATGTTATCGTGTATTGTGTTCACTCACCAATCAGCACATTGTTTGCCATTTGTGTTGTTGTTATTTGGTTTTTAGGAGCATTAGCAACTAAGGCCATATTGCTCCGGGAATATGCGGTGATCATTCCCTGATCTTTCCGCATCCCCGTATTTGGTGGTGACGGGATCGAACCCCGGTCTAATCAAGAAGCGTGCGTTACACACTGCTGCTTCTTCCCACCTGGCTACGGAGGCGCCTTTGTTTGCCATGCCTACCTGTCAATCAATATATTGTTCTCGACTTTGCTCCAGACTGATAACACCTACTGTCTGTTTACCGAGTGAGCAGCGCTAGAGTGCCATATCGGGGAAACTAATTTTCTGCATAAGTTATCCGACATTTCGCGTCGTTCTCGTGCAGGCTTTCTTTACCTTCACCCCTTATTTTTATTCTTTGTTAACCAAATACTTTAGAATACTATTTGGTAAGAAAAACAAAACAATCAATTGGTTTTGATGAATCTCAAGTTAGGCCATAGCAAAATAGTAGTTTTGCTATGGCCTTCTTATGTAACAAATGTATACCATTTTCTGTTTGCAACTTTTGAGTCAGCACATGACTATTATGTCTACTACTTAAAAATGTGTGTGGCGCCTCCGTAGCCAGGTGGGAAGGAGCAGCAGTGCGTAGCACACGCTTCTTGATTAGACCGGGGTTCGAGCCCGTCACCACCAAATACGGAGGATGCGGAAAGGTCAGGGAATGACCACCGCATATTCCCGGAACAATATGGCCTTAGTTGCTAATGTTCCTAAAAAACCAAATAACTTAAAAATGTCATACATTTTATTTATTCATTCTCTTGTCATCAAGGTGATCTTTTTTGTTAAATATCCATCTTTCAAATATTATTCTTTCAGTAAAATATCTGATGTACTATTTTATCAATAACACTCGTTGGCATCAATTTCCTCCCTGAAATAATTTTGACAGATTCTCCTAGGAAATGTGCTTAAAAACTCAGATCAGATATGTGCTTAAAAAGTTTTCATCAAACTCAGTTTTCAAATATTGTAGATTACTGACCTCAAACCAAGACCTGTAGTTGGTTTAATCATCTTGTCCATCTGTTTTATCTATTTAATTTATTTATATATTTTTTTGAAAACATTCAGGAGATTTCTAGAACATTTGGGAGCTTTCTACGATATTCAAGAATGTTCCAGAATGTTCTAGAATATTGTTATTTACAGAAGAAATATTGGAATGTTTCTTGAAGGTTCTAGAACTTTTTGACAGAGTTCTCTAGAAACATTGCGAGCCTTCTAGAAACTTCTCTACCGGTATATATATGAGTGGGTTCTGCATCAAGCAAACATTTTATTTCAAAACGTGTATGCATTTCAGAGAGTACGTGGTGACCAAAAGCGAACAAGTGTTTTAGTAAATTAGTGTTTGTAAACAGGTGTTGTGTGCATAAGCGTAAATCGTGAACCGTGTTTAAATTAGAAATAAAAATCTAAAATTTCTTAATTGTTTTCATATGTACTCATACTTCAACCCTACATGAAATATGTCATGTTCTTGCCGAAATAAGCCTGATAGCTTTTTCTACATTTGCGGAGAAGTAATATTAAAATTACAGCCGAAGCCACTGTCACAATTAGTGAGAAAAGCTTATGAACTCTATTTTGAATGTAAGGTAGGAGATCAAGATAAAGTATGAGCTTCAAAGATTTCCTGTAGCTCATGTTCAATGTTTGTTTGTTTATTTGGTTTTTTAGGAGCATTAGCAACTAAGGCCATATTGCTCCGGGGTATGCGGTGGTCATTCCCTGACCTTTCCGCATCCTCCGTATTTGGTGGTGATGGGCTCAAACCCCTGTATAATCAAGAAGCATGTGCTACACACTGCTGCTCCTTCCCACCTGGCTACGGATGCGCCTCCATGTTCAATGACATTAACAGGCTGGCTTAAAGGTAGTCATAAATTGGCGCCTTTTGCTGCTCCAGTGATATGGCAGGAACCTTGAGACCACATAAGCAATTGTTATTTTGCATGAGCAATATTTCTGGGAAATCCAAGAATCAAGTAGGGTATCCCAACGTGCTTTCTACTGTAAAGCCAGTTAAAACTCATGATAATACAATGCCAGTGCAAAAGTCACCAGAAACTTATGGACTTGACTCTGATTCAGGATTGGAAAAGGAGTCTCCAGAAGATGCAGAACCTAGAACTAGTATAGATCCAGACTTTTCAACTCATGTAAAAGATAAAAATTTTACATAAAAAAGTTAACCGGCTGCTGCATAAGACTCAAAACATTTGAAATTACATTTACATAACTAGAACACTATTCCATTTTGAAAAGCTTAAACAAAACACATTATTACACTGTGAAATAAATCTTATATAAGAATTTCAAGTATTTATTGAAATAAAAAAGAGAATAATTCAGACATGATTCAAATGACAATAAAAAAGTTAATTACAGATAAATTCCACACAGGAATTTCTGTAATTTTTTATCTATAATATTTACAGATTTATTACAGATATTATTTATCTGTAATTTATCTTTGCATTAAACTGCAAAGCCAAAAGGCATAATTGAATGATTTGGACAGAGATTTGGATTAGTCTCCAAAGTCCTGGTGTTTAGTTTTCTGGGAAGAGTAATGAATGTGGATGTCAGCTAGTCCTGAGGGATGTTGCCCGTGTCGTAAATTCTTTTAAATAATTCAACAAGAATGTCAGTTGAGCAATTTGACTATTTCTGCTGTGATTTCATCAGGTCCTTTGGCTTTTCCCTTCTTCTTGGTTTAATCACCTTCTTCACCTCAGATCTTAGGATGGATGGCCTATCTCACATTCACTTTGGCAAAGAGGTCTTTTATGTATTTAGTCCACATGTTCAGTTTTTCTGATTCATCCATGATAATCTCACCTTTGTCATTTTGGATTGAAGTTGGTTGTTTCCTTCTATTAATTCCTGAAATTTCTTTAATCTTTTTGTGAAATATCATCATGCTTTTCTTGCAGTGCTTCTATTTCTCTGCATTTTTCTGTTATCCAACTCTCTTTAATCCCTTTAAATTTGTTCTTAATCAGTCTAATCACTTCCTTGTATCTTAGTGCATTGCAGTTCTTATATGTTCTGTGCATCTCCACGAGTATCAAAATTTCATCTGTCATCCAGTCCTTCTCCTTCAGACATTTTTCGTAACCTAGAACTGAGCTCGTTTCAGTCAGAAAATATTTAAAACTCTTCCAAAGATCTTCCACTCCCCTCTCCTCCTACCTGTGGATGCATTCTTTCATTAAGCCATGGCTCCATTAACTGATATGTTTCCAGATTTTTTAACTTCTCTAAATCAACTTTCTTTATTGGTTGCTTTCTCCTAATAGCCTTCAATCTCAGCATGATCTCTGTTATGACTGGATTGTGGTCGGAATCAATATCTACACTAGGTATGTCTTGGTTTGTTTGTTATTTGGTTTTTAGGAGTATTAGCAACTAAGGCCATATTGCTCCGGGGATATGCGGTGGTCATTCCCTGACCTTTCCGCATCCTCCGTATTTAGTGGTCACGGGCTCGAACCCCGGTCTAATCAAGAAGCGTGTGCTATGCACTGCTGCTCCTGCCCACCTGGCTACAGAGGCGCCTATGTCTTGGTGCTTTTAATACTGCTCTGGAAACATTGATTAATCATAATATAGCCAGTTTGGTTTCTGACCACATTTTGTGCTGTCTAGGGGTGATTTCCATGTATAGAGCCTTTGCTTGGGGAGCTAAAACCAGGTGTTAGCAATCATCAGGTTTTCCTCTTGGAAAAATTGTATCAGCCGATCCCTTCTTTCTTTTCTCCAAGACGAAATTCTCCTACAGTTTCACCAGATCTGCCTTTTCCAACCTTAGCATTCAGATCTCCCATAACAATATTTATGTGCCTGAATTAGGCCATCTAATTTTGCACAGTCCTCATTGTGTTTTCATCCCCTGTATCACATTTTTAAGTTTTCCCATGGCAAACAGCATTCTGATGCACCATGTTCCAATTCGCAAAAGATTCACCATTTTGAGCCCAGGGATTCTTAGCACCCCTGTCCCATTAAAGGGACACCAGGAACTAGGGCTGGTTGTTGTTTTCTTGCCATGGTGATTGTTCTAGAAATATAATAATGCAGCAGTGTCCCTGCTGGCTTTCTGCATTGCAGTGCTGTAATGACAAAATCTATCTCTAAGTTGACAGAACATGACTGTTCAGATAGCTTCTGCCCCACTCATTGCTTGTATTGTAGGAGCCGCTGCCCTTGTCCAGAGGTGTTATTTAGAGCACCTTCTCCTAGGTATGTTGCCTTACTCGGCTAAAGAGCCACACTTACCCTGGTTTGAATCAGAGTTTTCTTTTGTATCCGGCTTGGGTGACCCTACTAGTAGCTACAGTATGGCTCTCGAGGTTGTCAGAGCCCCATCACCGTGACAAGGTGAAGATACCATCAAGGGGTAGTCAGGTGTATTTTTTTTTTTAATAGTTTTAAGTTATAGTAATTAGAGTATAGTAACCCTTACCTGCACCTCATTTGATCTCAGTAGTAGAAAATTGAATGACTTTACATTCATTTACCTAATGATAATAAATGAGGGGGAGCAAAGTATGTTTTTTTTTTTTTTTTTTTGTGAAGCCTTAAATAATCTGTTGCTTTTTCTGTCTTAAAAGAATACTTATTCTGTGTCTTTTTATCCTTCTTCGTTAAATTAATCAGTTCTCCATCACTTTGGTAATGATACAAGGAAGAAGCAAGCTTATAATAGCGTCAACCTTAAAAAAAAAAAAAAAACTTCACATATCACCTGTCCATCTCCTCTAATAATTTATCCAGTTTGTCTTGAATTTATTCCTATTCAAATCCACAACACCAGATGGAAGTTTGTTCCGACAGTGAACTACCTTGCTGGCCGAAAGCAAATTTCTACGCATTTATCCAGCAATTATTCTTCCTCAGTTTAGGTTTATGCCCACATTCCTTGTTGTGTGTTGTCTGAACAAGGATAAGGATGCCATTTAATATAATCAATCTATTCGTAGCTTAAACATCTCAATTAGATCCCCTTGCAAGTGTCTATTTTCCAGGTACTACTACAGTTTGTAGAGCTGAAGTCTTTTTTAGTAAGAATACCCTTTTGTCCCCCCTTCACTAATCTCATTGCTCTTTCTGCACCTGTTCCAGCAAATCCATATCTTTGTATGCAGTGCTCAATACGTGACCTAACAATTGCCTTATACAATGGAATAATCACTTCCTTATTCTTACCAGCAAATACCTGTATATCATTGACAAAACCCCATGAGCTCTCTTGGCAGCCTGTCGTATTGCTCAGAGAACTTCGTATCTGATTGTACAATTTTCTCCAGGTCTTTTTCATTTTCCACTACCTGAGTGTAGTATATCTCTTAGTTAATCTGGGATTACTGTTACTCGTATGCAGTACCTTGCCTTTTTTTTTTTTTTTTTTTTTTTTTCAATGTTAAACTTCAATTTCTATTTCTCAGCCCATCTGCCTATTTTTTCTAGATCTTGTTGCAGTAACAGATTGATCTTTCTATCTATCCTGCAAACTTTTGTTTCATCTGCAAACTAGACATTAAGCCTGATAGTCTTTCATTATTATCTTTAATAAATATGGATAACAGCACTGGGCCAAGCACTGAACCCTGGGGAACTCAACTGATAGCAGTAGTCCAAGAAGAACAGTGCCCACTGATAACCACAGCCTTCTCCCTTTCAATCACCCCTTTATTTATAGCTAGCAGTTACTTGTCCCTATTTTTTTATTTATGAAAACCCCAAACACGAAAGGTATCAAAACCTATAGTACTTAGTACCGTGCATGGGTTGGAGGAGAAGTAGAGGGTAGGGGGATGCCGGAAACTTTGCTCTAGAGACTAAACATGGGTTTCACCACTTCAAGCCTCCAATAAGCATAATGTGACACTGCTCCAAATTGTACAACAGTCTTTTATGTGGATCAATATCAAAAGCTTTTCTGAAATTATATGATGTCACAATTCTTTTTTGTGTCTAGTCCTTTGTTACAGCATCATAGTATCCAATCAGATTCCATGTTGTGACTGCAGTTATACTGCGATCACATAATGGATAAGTATCAAAAGTACTATAATTTTTAGTAGTTATAACTTTAGTAAGCCTAAAGCTAATAAGCTCTAAACTACTTTTTTCTTTTCTTTTTTTTTTTTAATCATTAGCAGCAATGTAGTTCAAAAGCCCGCTTTTAGCTAATGCTAATAGATCATGCCACTTAATTATCTTTATGAGAAAAAATCATGGCAGCATCTCCATCCAGGCCTAATGATGAAGAGTTACTCAGGTTATCACCACATGAATTAGTAAGACGATTAAGGCGGACTGAAGCAGAGAACCTTAAACTTATGATGGATCATGGAGCCTTAATGAAAGAAGTAAATAGGAGAATGCAAGTAAGTTATTTGAGTTTTTGATATCAAATTGATATATCACCCACTTTCTTAATTTCATATTACTTTTTCAAGCAATAAAATTTATTGCAATAAGTATATTTACCATCTATATTTCTATTTCTATATATCTATTTTTTTATTTCTATATTTCTATATTTTTTATTTCTATATTTCTATATATCTATTTTTCTATTTCTATATTTACCATCCTTGCACAAAAGCATACCTGGCAAATTTACCAGTTTGGCTGGAATATGTGCACAGTAAGAGGGTACAGATCTAACAAGGCTAAAATACACTTAAATAGAAGAGGTGCAAGATTTACTATTGTTGCTGTCAAGGTAGTATTGTGGATTAGAAAACTTTGTTTTGGGGGGATACATAAATTAATATTTTAATGGCAGCCATGAACAGGGATGAAATGAATATTCTATTGGAATATGTAGCAGTCAGAAAAGCAAAGAGTGGCAGATTAAAGACCTTCTGGGGTTCCCTCATGGTACCAGAAAATATATGGGCTGTGTATTAGGGTTATTAAAAGCACAAACAAGCACACATACACCTGCATCATATACTAATGCAAGAAGAATAGTAAATAAATTTAGTGAATTCAGAGTATCAGTTAAGTCAGTGGTTCTCAACCTTCTTGGCCAACACAATTCCAGGCCATCACAGTTGAGAACACAATTCCAGGGGGTACCTGAGGGCCCTGGAATTTTGGCAGGGTCCTTAGGTCCTCCCCCCCCCACGATTATTGCAGGTATAGAATGCTAAGAAAGGGGCATTTTTCGGTTTTTTTTGCATGCATGTACTGTATTATAGTGGAACTAAATAAAATAACTGCTACTCTTAAAATTTTAAACTAAAAAAAAATAATGTAAGTATTATTAAGACTTGAAATATAACTTACTCAGTGAAAATAACTTACTCAGTGAATCTAATGAGAGACGTGCTGCAACAAATTTTATTGTCAGCAGTTTTGCTGAAATTAGGTGTCAAAGTTGGTAATAGATAGTGAATGTCTGCTGAAACGTCATCTGTTTCTCTTTTTTGAATTTGTGTCACAATATTTGGCAAACTCACATTCACATAAATAAGTCGTCGCAAATGGTAAAAGCTTACGAACTGCTTTTTCTGTTATATTAGAGAAAGAGTCCAACAAACTAGCCCAGAACAAAGAACAAAGGAACACTAAAAAACTTTTCTTGAAATGACATCACATGAGATATCAATCAGTTCTTCTTTTGTGGATAGGACACAGAAGTTTGTGTTTCAAGAAAGGGTTAGCTATCTACCTGTAATTTTCAATGTCTTTATAGAAAAATATTCCTCAAAAGAGATCGACAGTTGTGTGAGATAATCAATTAATGATTTCTATAAGTCTGACTCTGTGGGGATATTTTTTCAGCAAGACATTGTAAAAGTATCGAAGGTATCATATTGTCCTACTTCAGCTCTCTTTTTTCCAAAGAATAAAATTATCTTTAAATGCAGACTTTATCATTAGCCATGAAAAGTATCATGTTTTTACCTTGAAGTGATAGATTCAGTGTGTTCAGTTTGTCAAATATATTGGCAAGGTATGAACCTCTTGCAAATTTTAATCACTAGACAAAGTCAATGAATCTCTGCAGTTTGTTTCAAGTTGTTTTTCTTGCGGCTTTGGCTTTATTATCAGTAAGAAATATCACAATTTCAGAGCATAGTTCAGAGAATCGCATCAGGACTTTACCTCGAATCAGCCAACAGGTTTCTGGTTAAAAAGTAAGCTGCTGTTAGTCGCTGCCCATTTCATTGCAAATCTGCTAGAAAAGCCACTTGTATTTAAGCCACTAGATTTCACATAATTGACAATTTTTATTAGTGTCTTAAAAATATCTTTCAGTTTTGCAGCAATGTTTTTCACAGCTAAATTTTTCCTGTGGAGTACACAGTGACTACTTGGACAAGAAGGGTGGTGTGTTTATTGCCTTGATTCTCTTAACACCTGAATTGGCACCATCAGTACAGACACCAGTACACTTCTTCCAAGTGGGCAGGAGTAGCAGTGCATAGCATACGCTTCTTGATTGGGGTTCGAGCCCGTGACCACCAAATACGGAGGATGCGGAAAGGTCAGGTAATGACCACCGCATATCCCCGGAGCAATATGGCCTTAGTTGCTAATGCTCCTTAAAAAAAACAAAACAACAAAAAATAATAATAATAAAAAAAAAAAAATAACTTCTTCCAGTTCAGTTCAAGAGCACAAAAAGTTGTCAATTTTTTTCAAAAATATCAGATTCTGTTGTAATGGTTTTCAAATCATCAAAGAGAAGAATATCTTTGCACAGCTTACCATTATACAGGTATTGAAAAAATATTAACAGTGCAGTTAGGCTACCGACATCAGTGTTCTCATTGAGTTGCAAGGTAAAATAAGGCGACAACTTAAGTCTACAAATGAGTTCATTGAGAAGATTGGCTGAGCAAAGTAAAATCTTCTTTTTACAGTGTCATTATAGAGTGGCATCTGTTTTATTTTTGCTGATTCATTGGGAGTGATATTTTTTCAAAAATATTAGATTCTGTTGTAATGGTTTTCAAATCATCACAGATAAGAATATCTTTGCACAGCTTACCATTATACAGGTATTGAAAAAATATTAACAGTGCAGTTAGGCTACTGACATCAGTGTTCTCATTGAGTTGCAAGTAAAATAAGGCGACAACTTAAGTTTACAAATGAGTTCATTGAGAAGATTGGCTGAGCAAAGTCAAATCTTTTTTTTTTAAACAGATGCCACTCTATAATGACAGTGTCATTATAGAGTGGCATCTGTTTTATTTTTGCTGATTCACTGTGAGTGAATATTGTCTTGCACTGGTCAATAGTGTGTGGCATTATCAAATTTTCACCAATACTGTGGCCTCCTTGACAAGCAAATAATTACATAAAAAATACTTAAGTTTTCTGAGCAATTCAGACAGCCTGCAAGAGCAGGTCATGGAGGTTTTGTCAATGATATACAGGAATTTTGCTAGCAAGGAAAAGGAGGTGATTATCCCTTTGTATAAGGCAATGGTCAGGCCACGCCTTGAATACTGCATACTGGTCTGGAGGCCTCATTTTAGGAAGGATATAGATTTGCTTGAGCATGTATAGACAAGAGCAACAAAATTTGTGAGGGGAATGAAGGGATCCTCTTACCAAGAAAGGCTTAAGTTCTGCAAATTGCAGTGGTTGGAGACTAGGCACTTGCGAGGCGATTTGATTAAGGCCTTGAAATGGGTTGAGCACACTGAATTCTGATGGGATTACTCCACTTGCTCAGATTATGAACCTAAGGGGGCATAAATTCAAATTAAGGAAAGGTAGAATAGATGTGTGGAAATTTGCCTTTAGCCAGCAAGAACAAACTTCCATCTGTCATTGTGGAAGTTGATTGCTTAAATAAATTCAAGGTGGAACTGGACGAACTTTTAGAGTTTATGGTTGTGTGAATTTTTTTTGGCAATGCTATATAAGCTCATATGCTTGCTTTCTTGCATCACGTGCCTCTATTACTATTAAAATGTCTCATCAACAGAGAGGATTTCATACAGTTATTTTTGAGTTTCTGTTCACTTATTAAACACAGAGGGATTTGAATCTTCTCATCACCACAATAATAGAAGCATTATTTCAATTATTCATTTGGATGATCTCATCTTTCTTTGGTTCTTATCTGGAGCTGATTTGCTTGTAGACAGACTTGATGAATTGTCATGATTACACTCACCACTTGATCTATCATATTGAGGTGTTGCATTTTTTCTCAGGATTTTCTGTTTTCTCCAAGAATCTAACTTTCTCTTTGTTCCTCTTACTAAAAATTTATCTGTGATTGGAAGGTGTGAAATAAAAATTAAAAATAGTTATGCAGAAAACCCACCACATTGCTCCCACACAAACTCACAACACAAAGCGTTTCTGGAACTTGTATCTACTGTACATCCGTATTTCTATGGGGAAAATCCTTATTTCTAAGAGGGGAAATAAGAGTATAGTCGCTTCAATATATTCAGTATTCAGTTGCCTAGTAATGTGGTGGGTGGGTAAAAAAAAAATGGTAACCTCTGGAGGGGAATATGGCTACCAATCGTCAAGTGCGGTACATTAGTTACAAAGTAAATGAGCTGATAAGTGATTTATGGAGGAATCACGTGACTTGACTTTGGCAATATGATAGGCCAGACAGTTTGATTTTGATTTAGTTTTCTCAAAAACATGATAAATTCTAGGGCATCAGAAATAAATATCTGGTAAAATCAGTAAAAATTTGCAAATACAGTAGACTCTAAATAATGGTACCCCAAATAACAGCACATTGAGATTGGATGTATACATACAGCACAGATGTTTTGCAGTGCCGAAAAAAGAAAATGGCAAGTCACGTGATTACTGTATTTGTTTACGTTTGCCATTTTCAAAGTGAATTCTGTACTGTTATCACGGATTATACTGCTGTTTTACATTTATTTTAAATCAAAAACCCCTCACTAAAGTTAATAAACCTCATGCAGAGAAGAAACGAAGAACAACATTAAAGCTTAGTGACAAACACAATACAATCCAAACTATTACATTAGGACCACCCGGAAAGTTAATTCATATACCCATGTTTATTGTTTCTGTAAATTGCATGTGTTCTCTGCTCGATTTGTCTGTTTTTTCTGAATGAAAAAAAAACCTTGCTATCTATGCCCAACACTAACTCAGCCATGGAGTGAAAAAGCATATAAAAGTTCATCACATCATTGACAGGATTCGAACCTGGGCCTTTTCCACCTAGTGTGGGGAGGATGGTGACGATACCATTGTGCTACCCATGCAGACTAAGCTTGATATAATAAAGAAAATAGAATGAGTGTATTAATGGCAGAATATAACATTGGATTGTCAACATATTTATGTTTTTTTTATGTGCAGTTAATAAAATTGCTTTCTTAATCTTTCTATTTCTTATTTGGCCTCATTATTTCTGCATAAAACACAATAAAAAGAATAAAACTTTCTAGATAATGGAAAAATCAAAATAACGGCACCTTGAATCCCTGAAGGTGTCGTTATTTCGAAAGTTTACTGTAGTTGATAAATATTTTTCTAAAAAACTAAGCACTTGAAAATCTGCCATTTTGGGTGTAACACCCATGATACCTCTTGGTACCCTTAGGGGTACTTGTACCTTTGGTTGAGAACCATGGGGTTCAGTCATCAAATGTGGACTTTATAGGGATATCAGAAAAATGGAGTAATGCTGATATAGGAATATCAGAATTTGAATATGGTGGATAGAACATGTACAGAAGGGGATTTATGCTGTTCATTATAAAGCACAGAGATTCTGAAACAATGCGCCCAATTGGCATGGGTTGTCACAGTAATGTTGAGAGCATAAGTAAGCTATAGCTGAATGACTTATGAGTATAATGAACAATTATACAGAAAAAATAGACACACAAATAGAGTTGGCAAGTAAATCAGAATATCTTATAGGGAATTTTAACTTTCAAAATATTGAGCAGAACTTGAGGGGTGGATTACTTTCTCAGTAATAGAACATTTCTAGAAATACTGATGTTTTCTACATATCAACATGTTAGAGAGTCATACTAGGCAACTGAATACTGAATATATTGAAGCGACTATACTCTTATTTCCCCTCTTAGAAATAAGGATTTTCCCCATAGAAATACGGATGTACAGTAGATACAAGTTCCAGAAACACTTTGTGTTGTGAGTTTGTGTGGGAGCAATGTGGTGGGTTTTCTGCATAACTATTTTTAATTTTTATTTCACACCTTCCAATCACAGATAAATTTTTAGTAAGAGGAACAAAGAGAAAGTTAGATTCTTGGAGAAAACAGGAAATCTCTTTGCATTAAGAATCTTCAGGTAAAAGAACCACTAGGTGGCAGGGATCATAGTTTGTTGATACATTGATTTGAAATATAATCAAAAATCAACAATTCCATAAATCACTTATCAGCTCATTTACTTTGTAACTAACGTACCGCACTTGACGATTGGTAGCCATATTCCCCTCCAGAGGTTACCATTTGTAATTAGTGTTCTACTGAAATACTCTTCACTGAGTCCTGTTGTTTACCAAAATTACTAGGCAACTGAATACTGAATATATTGAAGCGACTATACTCTTATTTCCCCTCTTAGAAATAAGGATTTTCCCCATAGAAATACGGATGTACAGTAGATACAAGTTCCAGAAACACTTTGTGTTGTGAGTTTGTGTGGGAGCAATGTGGTGGGTTTTCTGCATAACTATTTTTAATTTTTATTTCACACCTTCCAATCACAGATAAATTTTTAGTAAGAGGAACAAAGAGAAAGTTAGATTCTTGGAGAAAACAGAAAATCTCTTTGCATTAAGAATCTTCAGGTAAAAGAACCACTAGGTGGCAGGGATCATAGTTTGTTGATACATTGATTTGAAATATAATCAAAATAAGGGAAAGGAATTTTGATTTTGCAAAGGTGATTACAATAGTCTCAGACAGTTTTTAAATTCTTTCAATGGGACTAGCTGATTATGTTACTAACAAAAAATTCTAAATAAGAAGAGCATTCACGGAAGTAATCATAGAAGCTACTCTGCTTTAAACCAAGAAAGAAATATTGTTCAGGATTTATACATTGTGTGTACACTAATGCTAGGAGCATAGTAAATAAATTTGATTTATTTGAAGTTGAAGTACTGATTGAATCATGAAATGTAGACATTGTAAGGATGCAAAGATATGGTGTTACTTAGGCATAAGGATATGGAATTGGAATATGAGGAGTACACTGTGTACAGAAAAGACAGAGACAGGAGGGAGAGGAGAGGTTATGCTCTTAGTTAAGAAGCATATTAAATCTAAATCAGTGCATCCAGTTGACATGGGTGATCAGTGCAATGTTGATCCCATTTGCTGTGACATAAGCACTGGGAAAATGAAAATGAGAGTAGGTGTGGATTATAGGCCTTTTGACTGTGATGAGTATAACAAACAACTGTGCGACAAAATAGAGTGGGCCAATAAATCAGAATGCCTTAGACCAGCAGTTCCCAAACTACTGAGATTTACAGACCCCTTCAAAAATCAAAACAAGTTTGCAGATTCCTTCAAAAATCAAAACATGTTTATGGAACCCTGCATATATATATATATATATATATACACCCGGTATATATATGCATAGTTTGTGTATATGTGAGCGAGCACTGGGTTTTCTGAAAAGAAAATTCAAAGTTTTATGTGTTAAACAACTCAACTTTATTTTTATTTTTATACGGATATATAATAATAACTTTTATCATCAGTTTGTTATACATAGAATGAATAACTTGAAATATGTATAAAATTATATATTAATTGTATCGAAAATAAGTAATGTTCTATAACGAAATTCATTGTGATTCTATTGGTATATGTTTTAAGAAAATAAACACATTACTTCTGAACATTTTACAGACCCCAGTTTGGGAACACTGCCTTAGACTTACCTCATGCTGCATAGAAGTTTACTGACATATAGGTTAGTGCAACTGCATCATTTTTGTACAGAAAACTACCAAAGTAGTATCATGTAAAGTAGTATCAAGTAAAGTAGTAGATACCTTCACAATGAGTTGCCATGATATTGCACTACCTCGAATAAGTAATGCTTCACCATAGGAGAAGCCTATTGTTACTCATTCTTGGCAGATACCACCACCACCACCACCACCCAGACGGCACCGTTTCAAGGCTATTTGGCCTCTCTTCTGTGGGTGGGCAGGTATTCTGGTATTGCAATGATGACAACCCAGTTATGAAGTATAACCCCACAATATGAGAGATGCCTAATGGTGTGCAAATAGATTAAACTAAAGCATTTTAGGGCTAAGGCCTCGTGCTGCTTAGAAGTTTACTGACATACAGGTTAGTGCAACTGCATAATTTTTGTACACAGCAAACTACTACTAAAGTAGCTAAATTGACATCATTTTACTATATCTCGTATTGTGAATGAAGTGAATTTGAATTGGGAATAAACAAACTTAATTTTCAAAGATGTTCAGCTACCTCTATCTTTATAACATTGCAGTGATGATGTGTGTGCATTAACCATGCATAAATGAACTCCATACTCTTAGGCATTTAGCCAAGAAATATCATTTAGATGGTAACTCAGTTTTTAAATGTATGGACTATAGACACATAGCAAAATTTTGTAAAAATGAAACTTATTGTGGATGTTGTTTGGGGTGGCCACTCCTTTGGGGACTTCAACTGTCTGCTGATGAACCACCTAGATGCATAAACTGCTGAAGATGCAAGCTCTTGAGGAGAGCTTGCATCTCCAGTGCCCCAAATATGAAAGGGTGCCCCAATATAAAAGGGGTTATAGCACGATAAACTGAAGAACTGACAAGGGATAGTCAAAGAAATGCTTTTGAATATTCTATATTTCAGATTAATGGTCAGAGGGAGTAAAAAAAAAAATGATTTGAGATAGTCTATGAATCTCTCAGTTCAAATTAAATTAAAACGATCATCAGCTGACAGTGCTATTTGTTGTGTCATGACATTGCACACCGAATATCATGTTTGATATATGTCTTGAGTTTATTCATATACTTTAAGGGGGCCTTTGTTCTATGATGGTGAAAATTTATATCAAATTCTGAGAAATTTAGCTCTAGGAATTTATTTATATCAAGTTCTGAGAGATTCCTTTGGGAATTGAAGTGTGATAGCAAGATATAAATTTGCTGGGAAGATGTACAATGTGGATTGTGGTTGATCTCAGGGGTTGATCCTAAGTCTTGCAATTCAGTGTCCTAAATGAAGATGTTGCAGCTCTGGCAAACGCTAAGTTTTTATTTATATTTAGCTGTTTTATTGACTTAATTGTTATATTAAATTATTTTCTATAAGTAGCATTATAGGCCTAGTCAAGCTCCTTGGTTTATTTTGATTTATATAGTGATTTTGAAAGTTAATACTTAGTGTCCTTAGTTTTTATACTTAGATTTTACCATTTATAACTTTCCGCCATTGTTATACGATACGGAATAGCGTAAAGTATATCCCGAACTTGATAGTGTAAGGTTTAACATAAAACTAGATAGCGAAATACGTAGCATTTCTTTATCTTCATTTCTTTCTTCATTGTATTTGAAATCTGTTAGCTTAGTATAGTATTATCAATTAATCAGTAATATTTATTAATTTTATTAAATTTCATTGTTAATTAAATTGTACTTAAATGGAATCATGACCCAGATTAGAGCAGCAAAGCAACGTGCACAGATTAGCAGGAGTACTGTGGCTTGGGAAAGAACCAAAGGTGGTCACTCCTTTTGTGCAAAAATGTAAAATGTTTGATGACCTTTCTAGAACAGGACATGATCTAGCCAAGGAGGATGTCTTTGTGTATGCTAGGTGCAGAGACTGTGAAGAAATTAGGCACCAACTCATCATTATGATGGGCATCTATGAGAGTTTGAGGTGTAGGGTCGATGCACTCGAAGAAATTAATGAGGGACCTATCAAGCTCTTAGCTGCCCAACTCAACACCAGACTAGCTCCTGTGCATCAGATAACACAGTGGAAATCTCCAAGGCAGAATGCGCTGGTCTCACAGAAGCTAGTTATTGTCAGTGACTGTATTGTCAGAGATATGGGAATATATTATGCAAAAAGGATAGGTGGAACGGGACCAGGGTATGTCTGCCAGGGGCAAAATTTGATGATGTTGTAGGGCAGATATCTGTTAAGGGCACAAAAGGTGATATTGTTGTACACGTTAGCACTAATGACCTTAAGAGTAAGAGATCTATGGATTTACTTAAGTATAGGTCAGTGTGAAAAAAAGTCGAACTAGGTTTAAATTTGAAAGTGTCTGCAATTCTTCACAGAAACGATAGGAGAGAGTATATATGATGAGAGCCTTGTCAATCAATTCAGCCCTGTAGAGATTGTGCAAGGCTCATGGGGTAGAATTTTTTTCAGTGTGGTCTGTGCTTGTTAACAGGAGAGACTGCTTCTACAGGGATGGGATACACTTAAATAGAAAGAGTGCAAGAATATTTGCTGATGCTATTGAGGCGGAAAACTGTTAGCTTGGGGGGATTCGCAGACTAAAAGATTAACAGTAGTCACAGGCAGAGGCGAAAGTGATTCTTGCAATGCTTCTATTGTAATGAGCAGCAGCCTAGAGAGCAAGTTGCTGGAAATTTCAAGAGCTGCTGGGAGTCATCATGGAACAAGTAAATACTGGGCTGTGTTAGGGTAACTAAGAATAAGAACAGGTGCATGTACACCAATGCTAGAAGTATAGCAATTAAATTTGATGAATGTGAAGTGCTGATCAAGACATCAGAGGCAGATGTCTTGATCAGCACTTCAAGACATCAGAGGCAGATATTGTTGGGATATCAAAGACATGGTGTCACATGGATATAAGCATTGCAGAATTAGAATTTGGGGAGTACAATGTGTACAGAAAGGATAGACAGGGTAGGAAGGGAAGAGGGATTATGCTGTTCGTTAAGAAACACATTAAATCTAAGGAAGTGCATCCATTGAAATGGGTTTACAGTGCAATGTTGAGTCAGTTTGGTGTGACATAAACACAGGGAAAAGGAAAATGAGGGTAGGAGTGTGTTATAGGCCCAATGACTCTGATGAGTACAATGAACAATTGTGCAGAGAAATAGTGGGCCAGTAAATCAGAATATCTTGTAATGGGGGATTTTAACTTTCCAGATATTGACTGGAACTTGTGGGTTGGTCATTCGCATGCTAGCAAGGCTTTTGTGGATTGTTTTCTACACCAATATTTTTGAGGGGCAACCAGAGGAGTAATACTCTTGATATGATTATCAGCAGTGATTATTCATGCAATAAGAATTTGCAGATAAAGGAACCGCTAGGTGTCACTGTCACTAGGTGACAGTGATCACAGTGTACTGATGTGGGATTTACTTAAAGATGTAACTACCATCAAGGGTAAAGGGAAGAGTTTTTGTTTTAGTAAAGGTGACTACATTGATCTTGGACAGTTTTTAAATTCTGTATGGTGGGATCAACTGTGATGATGTTAAAAACAGTGAATTCTAAATGGAAAACTTTCAAGAAATTTATCTTGGAAGCTACTAGGCTTTTCATACCAACTAAGAAATAGTGTTCAAGATTTTTTTTCCTAAATGGATGTCAGATGAAGTAATGAGGCTTGTGGCACAGAAGAAAAATGCGTGGGATGCATATAAATTATCCGGTAACACAGAAGTCTAAAGTACTGCATATGGGTAGCAGTAACCCAAGAGAAACTCACCAACTGTGTGATACTATACTCAGGGAAGTGGAAAGTGAAAAAGACCTGGGGATAATTGTGCAGTCAAATATGAATATTGCTGAGCAGTGCAGACGGGCCACCAGGGCAGGTCACTGAGTCTTGCCAATGATATACAGTAATACCCCGAAGTTACGCGATAGGTGAGTCCGACGAAAATCGCTTAAGTCGGGGTACAACTTTGCATATAAATACATATAAATTTTGTTTAATTGGGACCAAGGACTAAAAACACACTAGTTTAGAAGAAAAATATTTAATAAAATTGCAGTTCTTTATACATATTAATTCAAAATATGTATTAAAAAAATAAATGAGTTACACAAAAATGTTATTTTGATGTTGATGGCTTCATAAAATCTAACATATTCATCTGACGACACAGTGCCTTCTTTTTTTCACACCAGAATTTCTTCGTAGCAAGCTGATAATTTTTTTATTCCTTGCTTTGTAGCTATAACACGTTCTTCATTGGAGTCTGTTTTCTAAAATTTTTAAGTCCTTTTCAATTGAGCTGAGACCTTCTGTCAAGCTTGCAATTGTCATGTGCTTTTCTGGTGGAACTGGGTCTGAAGTGTCGGATACTTCAGTGACGTTTTGCTCACGCATCTCTATGAACTCATTCATTGTCAGCTCCTGACTATGTGAATCCAACATCTCATTAACATCATCACCATTGACTTCCAAATCTAATTGCCTGGCAAGATCCGTAGCCAGGTGGGAAGGAGTAGCAGTGCGTAGCACAGGCTTCTTGATTATACCGGGGTTTCAGCCCATCACCACCAAATACGGAGGATGCGGAAAGGTCAGGGAATGACCACCGCATATCCCGGAACAATATGGCCTTAGTTGCTAATGCTCCTAAAAACCAAATAACAACAACAACAGCCTGGCAAGATTAACAACTTCTATCACATGAGCGACATGATCAGTTTCTGGCATTGTTTTCGTCTCGTTTTTGAAAAAAAAATGAACAAAGTTTCTTCCAGACACCATTCAATATTTTTTTGTGAATTTTATCCCAAGATTCTTCAATGATTCTTACGGCATCTAAAACATTGAATTGTTTCCAAAAGTCTTTAACAGATATCTCACTATTTTGTCTCATAGCTTCATTCAGACGAACGCCTCGTGTAGTAAACCTTGAATGTTTTGATGACTCCCTGGTCCATCGGTTGAAGCAAGATGGTTGTGTTTGGAGGCAAAAACACAACTTTCACACATGGGTCGAAATTAATTAGGGTGGCAGGAGGGTGACCAGGTGCATTGTCAATAAGAAGCATCACTTTAAATGGAATCTCTTTAGACTTGCAATAATGTTCGACTTCGGGTATGAAGTGGTGACGAAACCAATCCTCAAAAATGGAAGCTGTCACCCAAGCTTTATGATTTGACTTCCAAATCACTGGTAAGCTAATTTTAGATATATTTTTTAAAACTCTTGGGTTTTCGGAGTGATAAATTAAGAGAGGTTTTAACTTGCAGTCACCAGCTGCATTCCCGCCAACCATCACTGTCAATCAGTCTTTGGAAACCTTCAAGCCTGGAAAGTTTTTTCTTCATGCGTGATAAAAGTTCTTTTAGGCATCTTCTTCCAGAACAGGCCAGTCTCATCCACGTTAAATACGGTTTCACTGCTATAGTCACCTTCTTCTATCGTAGCCTTGAGTGTCTCAGGAAAAGAAGACGCAGCTTCTTTGTCGGCACTTGCCGCCTCCACTCTTCGCGATACTGTGCCAGTTACAGCGAGTTTTAAATTGGTTGAACCAACCGTTACTAGCTACAAAGTTTTCATCTTTGCCCACCTCCCCAGCTTCTTCTTTCAACCTCTCAAAAATCAGCTTAGCTTGATAGCACACAGTGTTCTGATCGACTGGACAATTCTTCACTTTTACTTGATTATCACACCATAATTTCAGCATTGTTTCCATCTCAGCAATAATACCATGATGTTTATGAATTATGCTTGAGTTCAAGGATTGAGCATTTTTCACCGCTTCGAGAATTCTTTCTTTATCTTTTATGATTGTTCTTACTGTGGATTCCGGTAGCTCAAACTTCTTTGCCAATTCACAAATTTTCATTCTGCTATCAAAATCCTTGATAATGTTAAGTTTACATTCCAAAGATATCATTTTCATTTTCTTACTAGGTGCAGAAGAATCAGATTTACTTCGTTCGAACAACAGTTTTTTTAAGGGTTTAGAAAACGTATAACAAAACAATCTTAACTTTCGTCGATCGTAGAATCGTAATTGTGCACGTAGAGTTTGTGCGAAACATGTCCGATGCATATCACAGTAAGAGAAACACTGAGGGTAGTTTTTCATATGCCATCAATATACGGCTCGACCGATGCGATCCATTTCTCTCGTGAAAATGATGTCATTTCTGATAAAAGTTGAGCACGAATTCAAACGCACACATATAAATATGACAGTTGGAATACAAATTCTTGTATATGTGTGCAGCTCATGCGACAGCAAAGTTGAATTTTGTTCATATTTCGCTATCACTCTCCGCCGTTGCACCGTATATCGATAGCATATGATAAATGACCTTGAAGATAGTGGGCGGCAGTGTTGCCAAATGAAAAAATCAAGAACCGCGTAACTCCGAGTTCGCGTAAGTCGGGGTATTACTGTATAGAAATTTTTCTAGCAGGGACGGGGAAGTGATTATCTCGTTGTACAAGGCTACACCTGGAGTACTGTGTACAGGTCTGGAGGCCTCATTTTAGGAAGGATGTAGAGTTGTAGAACGAGTACAAAGTAGGGCAACAAGATTGCTGATGTTCTCTTACCAAGAGAGGCTTGAGTTCTACAAATTGCAGTGCCTGGAGAGTAGACACCTGTGAGGTGAACTGATTGAGGTGTATAAGGCATTGAATGAGTTGATCAAGCTGAATGCTGATGGGATTCTTCCTCTTGCTTAGATTAAGAACCTGAGGGGGCACAGATTCAATTTTAGGAAAGACAGTTGTAGAATAGATGTGCGGATGGCGCCTCCGTAGCCAGGTGGGATGGAGCAGCAGTGCGTAGCACACGCTTCTTGATTAAACCGGGGTTTGAGCCCGTCACCACCAAATATGAAGATGCGGAAAGGTCAGGGAATGACCACCGCTTATTCCCGGAGCAATATGGCCTTAGTTGCTAATGCTCCTAAAAAACCAAATAACAGATGTGCGGAAATTTGCCTTTAGCCAGTGGGTGGTTGGATTGGTAGAACAGACTTCCATCTTTTGTTGTGGAAGTTGATAGCCTAAATAAATTTAAGGCTGAGCTGGACAGGCATTTGAAATGAATGGAGGGGTTTTTTTTTTTTTTTTTGGCTGATGGTTCATAAGCTTTCCTTCTTGCATCGTATGCCTCTGCTAATGAGAAATCTCTGGCAAAGAGTGAGGATAAGGAATTCTTTGCATATATAAATGCAAAGAAGAAAAGGACAAACCAGACTGGACTCTTATGTAATGGACGTGGGATAGTATTAGATACCCCAGCTGCTGTTGTTGGGGCGTCTCTGTAGCCAGGTGGGCAGGAGCAGCAGTGCGTAGCACACACTTCTTGATTAGTCCCAGGTTTGAGCCCATGACCACCAAATACGGAAGATGCGGAAAGGTCAGGGAATGACCGCCATACATCCCTTAGTCGCTAATGCTCCTAAAAACCAAACAACAAACAAGTGCTGTTGCAAATGAACTGAACAGTTACTTATGGAGGTGAAGTCGAAATATATCCAATTAATGATATTGAAATTTCATATGATTATTTAATGAAAAAACCTTCCAACTTACAGGCCAGTAGGCTCCTGGGGTTGATGGCATATACTCTTTAATCTTAATGGCAAGTGAGTGCATCGAACCATTGAGACTAATTATGAGAACATCACTGGACTCGGGAGTGATTCCATTGGATTGGAAAAGTGCTAATGTATCTCCAGTACATAAGGGCGGTTCTAAGAGCAAAGTGGGGAAATTACCATCCAGTCAGTATAACTTCAGTAGTAGGGAAAATCATAGAGGCAATGATCAAGGGTGGAATTCAGGATCATTTAGATAGAAATGGAATTCTGAAGGATATTCAGGATGGTTTTGTAGTAAAGGTAAAATCATGTTTACCAGATGTTATTAGCTGTGGGTCACTTGTGAGGTGGATTTATTTAATAATATCGACATTGTTTATTTGGATTTCAGCAAAGCCTTTAACTCAGTCCCACACGACTGGTTACTTTTTAAGGAATAGGTTGGAATCACAGGGAAAATCCTTAGATGGATAGCAGTATGGCTACCGGGCAGGAGACAGAGGGTTGTGATAAATGGTTATTTCTCAGATTGGGTTGATGTAAGAAGTCGGGTTCCTCAAGGATCACTATTAGGACCACTGTTGTTTTTGAATTTCATAAATGGCATTGATGAAGGGGTAGAGAGCGTGATATGTAAATTTGCAGATTATGTAAAGATTGGTAGAGTGGTTAATGATCACCGCCAAGCAGAACTTCTTTAGAGTGACCTAGATAGACTTCAGGGATGGTTAGAAAAATGGCAGCTATACTTTAATCCAGTAAAGTGTAAGGTATTACACCTGGGGAACAGTAACCCCAAAATAACTTAACACACTTGGTGGAGTTGAACTAAAGCCAGCAGTGGAGGAAAGGGACTTGGGTGTTACGATATTGTCAGACACAAAGTATTCAGAGCATTGGAGACAGGTTGCAAGGAAGGCCCATGGTGTCCTATCGATGATTTCTTGAACATTTGCTAGTAGAGATGACTTCATAATCCAATTATATAAGGCTATTGTTAGACCACACTTGAAATACAGGCAACCCCTGTATAACATGGTACTTCTACAACATGGTTTCGCTCTAACACGATTGATAAATTGTGGAAAAATAAGTACCTCACAAAATAAGTACCGTTAAAAAAAAAAAAAAAAAAACGGTACTTATTTAAAACGGTTTCACTCTAATGCAGTGTTCAACCTGTGACAGTCAACTTACTGTTAGGCATTTCCTCTTTGATTGTCCCCTATATTCAACCATACGGTCAAGAACTTTTCAGTCGGACTCTAGGTTGAACCTCTCACATGATTTAACTCATATCCTGGGAAATGAAGCAAACATAAATGAACTTGTAATATTTTTAAAACGTATTGGCCTATATAGGAGTATTTAATTTAACATCAACAGTGTTATATTTCGACTAAATAAACTATCAGCAGACACAATTTGGCCTCAGTAGCCCTTGTGTCGTTAAGCCAAATAACAACAACAACAACTCTAATGCTGTTAGAGAATTTACAAACCTCTCATAACACGGTATTTTTGAGTTTTTGCACAGTGAAACCCTGTTTGACACAATATTTCAACATTTTTCCATTCTTTTTTGTGAATCTCTGCTGTTGACTCACTAGTCGTTATGCAAAACAAAATTTGGAAATCCCTCTATTTTTTTTTTTTGTTGGGAAATCTCCATATTAGTTTCTGTGCTACTGAACTTGTGCTTGTTTGAAACCATAAAAAATTTTGACTTTGAAGCATGCAGTTTGTGACTTTTAAGGTTTTTGTAAGGTTATTTTGGTTTTTATTTGATCATTTATAAATTGTTACAGGTATGTATTACTAAACTTTGTTCTTACAAAGCATAATGGAATAATTTGTTTGTTGTGAATTAAATTCCTGTGCTAAATTATTCCTAAGAAAATTTGGCATAATTTTGGTAACTGTTGATTTTTTTAAAGAATGGATTCTAAATTATTTTGTGCCACCAGCTGTGGAAAACTATTTATTTTAAAGTGGAAAAATCTAGATTTCAAAGTTTTATTACTATTGGAAAACGTACCAGGCCATCTAAAAGATTTAAGTCATCCAAAATGTTGAAGTAATGTTCCTACCATAATACAACAAAAAGAACTTCTTTAATTCAGCCATTAGATCAAGGCATTATATCTACATCTAAAACTCATTGCAATAGAAAATCATTACAATGGATTTTGGAAAAAATTGATTCCAAATCTATTGAAGTGATGGAGGCATGGAAACATTTTTCAATTGTGGACTGTATCGGAATTATAGCTTTATCGCTCAAAGAAGTAAAACTGTCAGCATTAAATGCGTGTTGGAAAAATGTGTGACCAGAGTGAGTTTATTCAGGAAATATGGTTGAACTGGCAGAAAAAAGTATTGGTGTGATAGCAGAACTTGCTAAGTCATTAGGAGGAGAAGGTTTTGTTGATATGACTACTGAAGACATTCAAGAATTACTGGTGGAATAAGACTGGCAAAGTGGATTTGGTGGAAATAGAATCAGAGGTAAACCAAATCAATTCAAAGGATGATAGCGCAGATGAAAATTTTGAAGTTCCAAATTTTACACTAAAAAGCATATGGGAAGGCATAAACTGGCCGAGCAATTAGAATCTTATTTTTTGAATACAGATCTTTTGACTGAAAGGAACACAAAGTTCAAAAGGGAGCTTCAAAAATGCTTAGCTCCATACCATGCAATTTACAAAGATCTATCAAGCAAAAGCAAACAATCCCAGAATACTGATTTTTTTAAAGAGAGTAGAAGATACACAAAATCTAGATGCTGCAGAAGAAAGTTCAAAAGATGAAGATATTCTGCAACAGAGAAAGCATTCTTGTTTGATTGTGCTTTGAGCTTTGTGAAAGGGTCCAAAGGTGGGTAACTCACTTGGTGAGATCAGCAAAAGGGCTTCTATATGAGGAAAGACTTTGAATATGTGGGTTGCAGAGTTTGGAATAGGCACCTCGAGGAGACTTGATTGAGAGTTTAAGGTTCTGAGAGGCATAAGTAAAATGAATGAGGACAAAATTTTCACTGTTATAAATGATTCTAGAACTAGGGGCCATAAATTCAAGTTATGGTGGGAGATGTTTAGACTGGATTGCAGAAAGTTTTATTTTAGCCAGCGAGTTCTGGAATAAGTTACCTACATGGGTGGTAGAGGCTGACAGTTTGGGGAAATTCAAAGGTCAGCTGGATAATTACCTGCGGGAGGAGGGAAACTCATAGGTTGTCTATTTCCTTTTATTTTATTAATTATTTTTTTAAAAATTTTCTTCTTATTATTCTTTTTGTTTGGCTGGTGCAACATAAGCCATAGGCTTCTTTGCACCATGTGGCCATTACTAATATTAATAGGCGGCACTGTGCAACAATAACAGTCTGTGACATGATTTGTCGGCTTGCTGCGATATCACAGGCAC
Organism: Mastigoproctus giganteus; assembly: GCF_048544385.1. Classification (NCBI taxonomy): domain Eukaryota; kingdom Metazoa; phylum Arthropoda; class Arachnida; order Uropygi; family Thelyphonidae; genus Mastigoproctus; species Mastigoproctus giganteus. The sequence goes on along the minus strand of NC_143580.1, from coordinate 150,679,141 downwards.
TGCAAAAGGCATAAAACATCCCTTTCAATTCACCCACACATTGAGTTTTGTTGAACAGATAGTGCAGCATATGTGTGGAGCCCAGTTCTATCCTGGTTGCCTACTTACACCTAAAATACAAGAAGTAGGCTTTTTTATGGCTCGAGTAAAGGGACGCTTTCTTCAAGCTAACGTGACTTCTCCTCATATGTAACAGGACTATTCGCACAATTACAGGGCATATTAATCTTACACAACAAAAAAAAAGTAGGTCACAGAGAACAACTGTTAACTGAGAATAGATCAACCAGTACCTAGCTGTATTTGAGGATTATGGCAACAGAGTTGAAGATGCATTTAAGGCAACAATTGCTGATCACGTGATAAGTGTATGGTGGTTCTGAAACTGTGGTATTGCCATGCATTTTGCCAAGAGTCATTGTTGATAATGTAGAGTAACTCACCAATATGAGACCCCAACTGCAATTAAAAAACAAGAGCCAATCGACAAATTTTAATCTGATTTTCGTGTTCAGCAGAATAAAATTAGTCAAAATTGGGTATTTTAGTTTTCATAACATTTTACGTGTTTACCAGTAAAATGTTATGAAAACTAAAATACCCAATTTTGACTAATTTTATGAGACTGACTCTTTATGAGAGTAGGAGTATTGATATAGACAAATTGACAGTTTGATTATCAGCAGTGACTCTTCATGTGAATAGGACTATATTATACGACAAATGATCCCTCCCACTTTCCATTCTGTTATTGTAAAATCATTTAACTCCCAATCTGTATTAGATAGACCTCTGCTAACCCTGTCTCTAAAATCTTCATGTGTGAATGTAGATGCAAAATATTTATTCAGTTTATCAAAAATCTCTACAGGTCATCAATAGTTATGCCATTTATATTCAGCTAATCAATGTGATTCAACTCTTTCCTCCTAATTAACTTCACAAAGAATTCCTGTCTATTTTTCTTTTCATTCTTTAGCCAAAGGTGTCTCTTATAATTGCCTTAGCTTGCCTAACCCTCTTATATTTACTCTAGGCTCTGTATCTCCTGAAAATTTATAATCAATTCATGTATTTTTGATTTCTGCTTTTTGCTCAATCAGTTCAACCGACATTAATTTTTGTCTTAAAATGTTATCTCTTAGTTGTATGAAACATTTAGTGGCCTTTATGATTTCCTTTTTAAATGTTTCGTATTTATTATTTACACTTTTTAACAACATTAGTTGTCCCACCGAAAAGGTTTAAAAAATCTCTGAGCCCATTATAATCATCTTTATGCAAATAAAATCCCTTCTGTTTATTACTCTTTACAATAATTATTTTTTTGAATAAACCCCACATTAATACACTGTAGAGCTACTGACACCTAAGATTCTTAATACATGATAAATTACTATTATATACAGGGTGATTCACTACCAGTGCGACAAACTTGCAGGAGGTGTAGGGGGCACAAAGATGAATCGGAATCGCATAGCATTGCAGGGTCCGAAACGCCTTCATCATGCGGTAGAGGAACTTGAATGGGAAGTCGCGCGAACAGCAATCCCGCTGGAAGTCAGCATTTGCGAACTGGTTCCCGAGGCAGTAGGATGGACGAGTATTCAAACGTTGAACTGGCCGACATGCACATTGCGTATGGAGCTGCGGGTAATGGGCGCGCCGCTCTGTGCTTGTACCAGGAACATTTCCCGCACAGGTGTGCTCCTCATCATACGATTTTCGCACGTGTGCACAGAAGGTTACGTGAGATTGGTTGTTTCACGAGAGGTACCATGAATCGAGAGTGAACGACGAGGACACCAGACAATGAGGAGAATGTCCTACGTATTGCAGAAGGCAATCTGAGTAAGAGTACTCAAGCGATAGGCCAACGATTGGGTATTTCCCAATCCACTGTATGGAGGATACTGTCAGCAAACCAAATGAGTTCATACCATCTGCAACGTGTCCAATCATTGAAGCCTGTGGATTATCCACTCCAGAGGACTTTTGCTACTTGGTTTCTTCAACAGAAATGGTTCGCAAATGCTGACTTCCAGCAGGATCGCTGTTCACGCGACCTCCCGTTCAACGTCCTCTACCGCATGACGAAGGCATTTCGAACCCTGCAATGCTATGTGATTCCGATTCGTCTTTGTGCCCCCCACACCTCCTGCAAGTTTGTCGCACTGGTAGTGAATCACCCTGTATATTATATAATCCATGATATCTGAAGAGTTAAAATCCCCCATCTCTGCCTTCTGCTCAACAGCAGGACATTATGATTTGCTGGTCAATTTTATATGTGTATGTAGTTGCTCATCATATTCTGCTTCGTCATTTGGCTTATAACCGACTTCTGCTGTCACCTTTGTTTTTCCAGTGTTTATATCGCATCAGACTGATTCAGCATTATACTGGCCTGTGTGTATTGGTTGTACAGTTTTTTAATCTGTGCTTCTTAACCAAAAGTATAACACCCGCCCCCGCTGTCATGTTTATCCTTTCTGTACATAATTGCTGCATTCAAATTATTCATCTGCAATATCAGGCTAACAACATGTTTCTGTTATACCTAGAATGATAGCATTGATAACTTAATTAATACTACAAACTCATGAAATTTATTTTCTATGCTCCTGGCAGTAGTGTATAAGTAAGTAAATGTTGCCTGTCTCTGTATTTAGTAACACTTTCACAGCTCATTAACTGCTACTTCCATGATTTCTAAATTATCATTATTTTTCAGCATGCCTTGTAATTTTCTGCACCTTGCTTTCCAGGCTGCTATATCCCAATAGTACTGCAAGAATCACTTTTTTCCTGCTTGCTGCTGCCATTAAACTGTTCCCCCCCTCCCCCAAACTAGCAGTTTTCTGACTGACTGAACACTCCTTTAATAGAATCAGCAAATATTCTTGCACCTCTTTATTTAAGTGTATCATTTTTTTTTATGAAAACCCCAAACACAAGAGGTATAAGAACCAATAGTACTTAGTACTGTGCTTGGGTTGGAAGTTGAGAAGAAGAGAGAAGATATTTGTTGACATTAGACTCGAACTTCTGAAGACTGTAGTTTTCAAGAAATACGTATGAAGGTTGTTCCAGAAAATGGCAGTTGAATTAATAAACGAGGAAGATGAAAAGTTGGTTCTGTGAGTCTGTAGAAAAGGTATGCAGCAGAAACAGTACGTCTATGAGAGAGTGAGTGGAGAGACTCTGTTAGAGATGAATCATTAATTAACCTAACTACCCTCTTATGAATGGAATCCTGAGAGAGGTTTTGGGGGCACCACCCAAATGTGGGAACAATATTCCATGGTAGGACGGATTTGCAATTTGTACAGAGTGAACAATGGCAGCCCCCAAGGCAAAATGCACTGGTCCCAAAGGAACTAGTAGTTGTTGGTGACTCTATTGTTAGGGAAACGGGAAACATTTTGTAAAAAGGATAGGTGGAACAGGACCAGGGGCAAACGTTGATGACATTGTAGAGCGGATATCATCTTTTAAGGGCACAAAAGGTGATATAGTTGTACATGTTGGCACTAATGATATTAAGAGTAGGAGACCGAATTACTTAACAAGTACAGGTCACTGTTGAAAAAAAGCCGTGAATTAGGGTTGAATTTGAAAGTGGCTGCAATTCTGCCCAGACACGATAGGAGGGAGTATATGATGAGAGCCCTGTCGATCAATTCAGCCCTGGAAAGATTGTGCAATGTTCAAGGGGTAGAATTTTTTTCAGCCAGGGCTGTACTTGTTAACAGGAGAGACTGCTTCTACAGGGATGGGATACACTTAAAAAGAAAGGGTGCAAGAATGTTTGCTGATGCTATCGAGGCAGTGTTAGGTGGGCTGGAAAACTGCTAGATTGGGGGGATACAAGGACTAATAGATTAACAGTAGCCACTGGCAGAGGTGAAAGTGATTCTCGCACTGCTTCTATTGGAATGAACCGCAGCCTGGAAAATAAGATGCAGGATATTTCAGAGACTGCTGGGAATCGTTGGGGTACAAGTAAACACATGGGTTGTGTTAGGGTAGCTAAGAAAAAGAACAGGTGTATGTATACTTGCGTGTACACCAATGCTAGGAGTTTAGTAAATAAATTTGATGAATTTGAGGTATTGCTCAAAACATCAAAGGCAGATATTGTGGGGATTTCAGAAACGTGGTGTCACACAGATATAAGGAATGCAGAACTGAAATTTGGGAGTACAATGTCTACAGAAAAGATAGACAGTATAGGAAGCGAGGAGGGGTTATGCTATTATTTAAAAAACACATAAAATCCAAGGAAGTGAAGCCAGTCGACATTGCTGGACAGTGCAGTGTGGAATCAATTCGGTGCGACATAAGCATTGGGAGATCAAAATTGAGAGTAGGAGTGTGCTATAGGCCTAATGATTCTGATGAGTATAATAAGAAACTGTACAGGGAAATAGTGGGCCAGTAAATCAGAGAGCATTAGCATTAGCAGAGGCATTTGATGCAAGAAAGCAAGCTTATGCAGCATCAGCCAAAAAAAAAAAAACCCCACTTCCACTTCACCCCTCTGTTCGTTCAAAATACCTGTCCAGCTGAGCCTTAAACTTATTTAGGCTATCAACCTCCACTACAAGGGATGGAAGTCTGTTCCACCAACCAACCACCCGCTGGCTAACGGCAAATTTCCGCATGTCTATCCTATATCTGTCTTTCCTCAGTTTGAATTTATGCCCTCTCAGGTGATTATTCTGAGCAAGAGGAAGAATCCCATCAGCATTGAGCATGCTCAAACCATTCAAGGCTTTATACACCTCTATCAGATCACCTCGCTGGTGCCTAGTCTCCAGACACTGTAATTTGCAAAACTTAAGCCTTTCTTCATAAGAGCACCCCTTTGTTCCATTCACTAATCTTGTTGCCCTTCTCTGTACTCGTTCCAGCAGCTCTACATCCTTCTTGAATTGAGGCCTCCAGACCTGTATACAGTACTCTAGGTGTGGCCTGACCATTGCCTTATACAAGGGAATAATCACCTCCTTATCCCTGCTAGAAAAATTCCTGTATATCATTGAAAATACTCCATGAGCTACTCTTGCAGCCCGTCTGCACTGCTCAGAGAACTTCATATCTGCCTGCACAACCACCCCCAAGTCCCTTTCATTCTCTACCACTGTCAGTGTAGTACCACAGAGTTGATACGTTGCTCTGGGGTTGCTGTTTCCCATGTGTAGTACTTTACATTTGTCAATGTTAAACTTCATTTGCCACCTCTCAGCCCATCTGCTCAACCTTTCCAGATCCTGTTGCAGCAGCATAGTGTCAGTAGTGTCCTTGACAACCCTGCCAACCTTTGTATCGTCTGCAAACTTGGACATTAAGCTTGATATACCATCATCAATATCATTTATAAATACAGAAAGCAAGAGTCTTATAATGGGGGATTTTAATTTCCCAGATATTGACTGGAATTTGGGGCTGGTCACTCACACACTAGCAAGGGTTTTGTGGATTTATTGGATGATTGTTTTCTATATCAGCATGTTCGGGAGGCAACTAGAGGGAGTAATACTCTTGATTTGATTATCAGTAGTGATTCTTCATGCATTAAGAATCTGCAGGTAAATGAACCACTAGGTGGCAGTGATCACAGTGTGCTGAAGTGGGATTTACTCAAAGAGGTAACTACCATTAGGGGTAAAGGGAAGGGTTATTGCTTTCATAAAGGCGACTACGATGGACTGAAACAGTATTTAAATTCTATACCAACTGATGATATTACTAACAGCAAATTCAAAATGGGAAGCATTCAAAGAACTTATCTTAGAAGCTACTAGGCTTTACATACCAACTAAGAAATATTGTTCAAGGTTTAGGCCTAAGTGGATGTCAGATGAACTAATGAGACATATGGCAGAGAAGAAAAATGCATGGGATACATACAAATTAACACGCGACACAGAAGCCTATGATAGATACAAGGTGATCTGTAACCAAGTTACAAAGGAGGTTAGGCAGGCGAAGGCAGATTACGAGAAATCTTTGGCAAGGGATGCAAAGAGTTCTTTACTTATGTAAACTCTAGAAGGAAGGGGATGGATCAGATTTGTCCACTTGATATCGATGGGTCAACTGTTGATGATCCTGCTCAGGTAGCTAACAAACTAAATGAATATTTTGCATCGACATTTACACATGAGGAGTTATTCAGCGAGGGGAATGCCAGAGGTGTATTCAACTCTGGCAGTAAGGTAGAGAATCTTGTAATAACTGAGAATAAAGTGGAGGAGAAATTGTTGAAGATAAATACAAGAAAGGCACCTAGGGTGGATGGGATCTATCCAGTTATATTAAAGCAGGCAGAAAAGGAAGTAAGCAAACCCTTATCCATAATTATGAGAGCTTCCTTGGACTCAGGGGAAAGTACCCATGGACTGGAGATGTGCAAATGTGACCCCAATTCACAAAGGAGGATCAAAGGGCGACATAAATAATTATAGACCTGTTAGTTTAACTTCTGTTCCAGGAAAATTAATGGAGGCACTGGTTAAAGAAGCACTGCAGGATCATCTAGATAAGACTTCAGTTATAGCTCAGACACAGCATGGCTTTGTTAAGGGGAAGTCTTGCCTGACCAATTTGATTGGATACTATGATGCAGTCACAAAAGAGCTGGATGCTGGGAATAACTTTGATATTATAAACTTGGATCTTAGAAAGGCTTTTGATACTGTTGCACAGGGAAGACAGCTGCACAAATTGGAGCAGTGTGGCATTGGAGGCAAATTGCTGCTATGGATAGAGGGATGGTTGAGGGGGAGAAGACAAAGAGTGGTAATCAATGGACACTGCTCATCGTGGACTAATGTTATTAGTGGAGTCCCTCAGGGATCAGTATTGGGTCCATTATTGTTTTCTGTATTTATAAATGATATTGATGATGGTATATCAATGTCCAAGTTTGGAGACGATACTAAGGTTGGCAGGGTTGTCAAGGACACTACTGACACTATGCTGCTGCAACAGGATCTGGAAAGGTTGAGCAGATGGGCTGAGAGGTGGCAAATGAAGTTTAACATTGACAAATGTAAAGTACTATATATGGGAAACAGCAACCTCAGAACAACGTATCAACTCTTTGGTACTACACTGACAGTGGTAGAGAATGAAAGGGACCTGGGGTGGTTGTGCAGGCAGATATGAAGTTTTCTGAGTAGTGCAGACAGGCTGCAAGAGTAGCTCATGGTGTATTGTCGTTGATATATAGGAATTTTTCTAGCAGAGATAAGGAGGTGATTATTCCCTTGTATAAGGCAATGGTCAGGCCACACCTAGAGTACTGTATACAGGTCTGGAGGCCTCATTTCAAGAAGGATGTGGAGATGCTGGAACGAGTACAGAGAAGGGCAACAAGATTAGTGAATGGAACAAAGGGGTGCTCTTACGAAGAAAGGCTTAAGTTTTGCAAATTACAGTGTCTGGAGACTAGGCACCAGCGAGGTGATCTGATAGAGGTGTATAAAGCCTTGAATGGTTTGAGCATGCTCAATGCTGATGGGATTCTTCCTCTTGCTCAGAATAATCACTTGAGAGGGCATAAATAAAAATTGAGGAAAGATAGATGTAGGATAGACGTGAGGAAATTTGCCTTTAGCCAGCAGGTGGGTGGGTGGTGGGTTGGTGGAACAGACTTCCATCCCTTGACGTGGAAGTTGATAGCCTAAATAAGTTTAAGGCTCAGCTGGACAGGTATTTCGAATGAACAGAGGGGTGAAGTGGAAGTGGTTATTTTTTATTTATTTATTTATTATTATTTTTTTTTGGCTGATGCTGCATAAGCTTGCTTTCTTGCATCAAATGCCTCTACTAATGCTAATGCTAACAGCTGTTTGGAAGGAAAGTAATGCCGAGAAAGAAAGAGAAAACCAAGTTTTTTAGTTGTGGAGGAAGCAATATTTGTAATGTGCTTGTGCCAAGAGAGATTAAAAGCCAGGGTAATCCCAAAAGAGATATATCAACTTGCCTAGAAATCGGAGTGCCACCAAAGATAAGCATAGGAGCAGAATAATTCTTTTTTGCAAGATATAAGACAAGACTGAATTTTAGAAGGATTGAAATCAACTAAGTTGTTTTAGCCCCACTGGAGAATCACCTTGAGATCGGCATTTAAGGAATTGGTAGCAGATATTTGAGAAGTTGAAGCTGATTGAGCAGGGCAAGGTTTCTCAAAATGGAGAGTGGAATGCAGTGTGTTATCATCGACAAAACTATGGATAGGATTTCCAGTCAATGGAAGAAGGTCATTAATATACAAGAGGAAAAGAGTGGGGGAAAGAACTGAACCTTGGGGGACACCAGCATTAGTGGAGAAGTTAGAAGACAGAGAGCCATCTACCATCACCCTCAGGGAACGATCAGAGATAAAACTGGATAACCAGTTACAAAAAACAGTTGGCAAACCAAAAGGCAGAATCTTGTTTAGAAGACCTTTATGCCAAAAACGATCGAAAGCCTTTGAGATGTCCAGAGAGCAACTGCATTTTGTGGGTCTTCACCTTAAAGAACTAAAGCCTAATAGTTAGAAGTATTTATGCATCTCAAAAACATCTTAATAACCTTTCTTACCTAGCAGCAACACACCAAAATGAAGTTGTATCTTGTCGACTGCATCAAAGTAATGTTAGCACCTACCTTAAAGAAATAAAAGCCTTCAGAAAAATCTGTGTCTGTGTATCTCAAAAATTTTAACAATGTTTCTTACCTAGCAGCAACACACCTTATAATTGTTAAAAGAATTGTTGTTCTTAATTCGTGGAATTAATCCCTTCGGCTTTTAAGTGCTAAAGAGATTAATTCCACGAATTAAGAACTAAAACATTCTACAATTTAGTGGGGCTCATAAAAAACCCTGCAGGAGGAAACTGGCCAACTACTGCATGGGATAGAAAAAGATGGAAGGTTTTGGGAGAGGCCTTTGCCCAGCAATGACTAAAAAGAAGTAGTAAAACCTATATATTACTGTACCGAGAAGTCTTGCTTGTCAACTGCTACTGAGTCCCCAGCCATTGGCAAAGATTAAGATGTATTCTCGATGTGGATTGGCTCCAGTTAATCTGTTTTCTACTGTAAGCATTCTATTAGAGAATTAGGAGAGAGTGATTTTCCTTTATCCCTGAAATTTATCTGTTGTTTCGAAGAAATGAGTCATCCCCCTTTACTAAATTTCACCTGTCTCTGTTTATTACATGGTAGGTACAAGTGGTCCCTAAATCAGTTTTGTTATTAGCTGCTATGCAAATAACCTTACAGTGTCTAAGAGGAAATCTTTGAGTGTAGTTTGAAAAAGTAGAAATGCTTAATAGTGTAGATCGGGGCTTAAAAAAAAAATCTTTAAAATTTGTATCCTGCCAGTAGTGTATTAACCATTCTGAAAAACTGTTTCGATTTTCAAACTTTGAGGAAACGGGATCCAGTTGGAAGCAGGTGAAATTATGCCTTCGTGAAGATGTAGATGAAGCAGATTTTAAGTGGATGAAGTTGATTCGAGATAAAAATGTGCCGATATCAGGGCCATTAATAAAAGAAAAGGTTATGGAGTGTGCATCTTTTCTGTGGCATAAAACATTCCAAGCCAGTTCTGGTTGGCTGGGCAAATTTAAAGAGTGCCATGGCTTACTAGAAAAAGTTATTTCTGCTGAAAGTGGAGTTGCAATCGAAGAAGACTGTACCCATTGGAAAAAAACAGTTTTGAAAAAAATTATGGAGGACACCAGCCCAAAGTCATATTCACTGTTGATGAAATAGGTCTATTTTTTAAATGTTTTCTGAACAAGACACTGACTTAAAGATGATAAAGGTTCAGGTGGTAAAAATAGTAAGCAGAGAATTAATTAGTCTTGGTTGTTGCAAATATGGCTGGTAATGAAAAACTGAAGCTTTTGGTAGAGGCAAAAGAAAATAACCCTGATGTTTCAAAGGAGTAAAGTCGTTAGAGTTGGACTACAACTACAACAAAAAGCTTGGATGACAGGTGAAATTTTTGAATGGTAGATTTTAAATTTCAATAGAAAGATGACTAAAGAAAACAGAAAAATTGCATTGATTGTGGACAACTGCCCTGGCCACCTTCACTCAGTAATTTTGAAACTTACAAGTGTGAAGCTTGTTTTCTTCCCTCTGAATACTTTGTCTAAACTGCAGCCAATGGACTAAGACAGGGGTGGCCAACAAGTCGATTGCGGCTTTAATTTCGGTCTATCACGACGAATTTTAAATATACATATAAAATAGATTAGTCAAAATCTAAATATTATTATGTGCCCCACTGCATACGCTTATTGAACCACATGACTACGCTTGTTGCCGCGCAGCTCCTAGGCTTATCTGGCGAAAATTTGCACAATTACGTTGTTATTTAGCTTAGTTAATATTAATAACTGGACAGTACTAATATGTTAATTTAATATTCTTTGATTTAAAATGAATACTACGAAAAAGAGTAGCGCCTCTGTAGCCAGGTGGGAAGGAGCAGCAGTGCGTAGCACCCGCTTCTTGATTAGACCCGGGTTCAAGCCTGTCACCACCAAATACGGAGGATATGGAAAGGTCAGGGAATGACCACCGCGTATCCTGGAGCAATATGGCCTTAGTTGCTAATGCTCCTAAAACCAAATAACACACTCACAAACGAAAAAGAGTAAAAAGTATCATTTTTATCAAAGAGTAAACCATATCATTTAATGATAAAAAAAACATGTTGTTTGATTTGCAATGCTTCCATGGCTATACCCAAAAAAGGAAATTTAGAATGGCACTTCAGTACACTCTTTGGTAAATACCAATCGGATTTTCTGCCTAATCAAATAAATTAAAATAACTTAAATCCAGATTATTCGCACAACAAAATTTATTCATGACACCTAATTTTCAATCTAAAGCATCATTTAAAGTGAGTTATCTTCTTGCAAAAAATGCAAACCATTTTCTGATGGTTAATTCATCAAAGACGCATTTTTAGAAATAAGATTCCCATTTTGAAAATTTTAAGACCAAAAATGAAATTAAAAGTGCTCTTCAAGATCTGCAATTATCTCGAAATACTGTGATGCAAAGCATCGAAAAAGTGAGTAAACAATTGTGTGCTCATATTGCTAATTGTCTGTCCTTTTCTTTACAACTGGATGAATCTACAGACATCAGTGATACAGCTCAATTGCTCGTTTTTGTTCGTATGATTTTTGATGATTCTGCCTCAAAGGGTGCCTCCGTAGCCAGGTGGGCAGGAGTAGCAGTGCGTAGCACATGCTTCTTGATTAGACCAGGGTTCGAGCCCGTGACCACCAAATACGGAGGATGCGGAAATGGCCACCACATATCCCCGGAGCAATATGGCCTTAGTTGCCAATGCTCCTAAAAGCCAAATAATAACAATAACTGCCACTAGAGAAGAACTGCTGGGTATGGTTCCGTTAAAAGAAAGAACTAGAGGTCTTGTTTAAGCATTCAAAAATTTTATTGAAAAAATTAAATTACCACTATTTAAGCTCGTATCAATAACAATCGATGGAACTAATGCAATGACAGGGAAGCTTAACGGATTCATCGCATTGTGCCAAAAGGATGATGAATTCCCAGATTTTTAGAGTTCCCACTGTATCATCTACCAACAAGTGTTAGCCAGAAAAAGATTAAATACATAAAACTGTTATGGACATAGCTTTCAAAATAGTGAATTCCACCAGAGGACAATCTCTTAGGCCCCGGGTGCCAACCGTATTTTGAGGCCAAGCGATATTCTTGTGATATATAGAGCGCTCTTGTAAAGTGATTGAAGTTATTTCCTTTTAAGTTCCTACATTTCTATCAACAGCCTTTCTTTAAAACTAGTTCAATACTTGAAAACCACAAGTTAGAACACAGAAAGGAAACACGCCTTTCTTTTTCCTATATTTCTTGTTCTATTAATCAACTAACACTTCAACCGCTTGGCCTCCGAGCAGAACTGCTCCTGCCTCCCCGTGGCGGGGCCAGTAATCTGTGGGAAAAGTTATCCCCCAGGGCTAAAAGGAGCAACGATGGATAAAAATGACTATCCACCTCTAGAGCCTTCAAACTCAAGGCTAGATAAACCAGATGATGAAGACCTGAACCAACCAAAAAGGCTCCGAAGAGAAGTGCAGTGCAATGAAATGCCAAACTTTCTGGTGATACACTCTCTCTCCAACCAACCTGTTGCAACTTTCTGAAAGCAAAGACTCCAATTCAACCCTGCAGAAAGTGGAAATTTGTCCGAGCAGACTGGACAAAATTTCAATCATCAATCGACCTTGATGAGGAAAAAACCCGCCTCCAACATATTGGTGATGTGACAGATTACATCACGTCGCATCTTCTAAATGTGGCTAAAACCACAATACCACTATCAAATCCCCTGGGCCAAAAGCATCATAATTACTGGTGGAATGACAAATGCACCACAGCAAAGAGAGCAAAAAATAAAGCCTGGAATTTGTTTCGGCAATGTCCGAGCACAGTCAATCTCATTAATTATAAGAAATTAAGGGCAAAAGCACGCTTCATACAAAAGCAAGCAAGCAAAGAAAGAATCCTGGACCCGTTTTGCCTCCAGTTTTCACAGAAATACTGATTCCAAAATAATATGGAAAAAAATTAGACAGCTGTCTGGTAAGTTTCCTGACCAGACAGCTTTCCCATTCCAATCCTCTCTTGGAATGGGAAAGATCTCTCTAATCCAGTAGATATAGCTAATGCTTTGGGCAATACTTTTGCCGAAATCTCAGCAGCAACAGCCTACCCTATCTCATTCCAAAGAATTAAAAACACTGAAGAAAAGCATGCTATTCATTTTCAAACTGCCCATCTTCTCCCATATAACAAACCTCTGCAATATTCTGAACTTTTACATGTCATTAAAACCGCCCGCAATGGTGCTGCCGGGCCAGTTGGGATTTATTATGTCATGCTACAACATCTTGATGACAAAGCTTTGCGCTGCCTCCTGGTCTTTTACAATTGCATATTTTTAGAAAATGTTTTTCCAGCTTCTTGGCATCACTCTACAGTTTTGGCATTCCTGAAACCTGGAAAAGATCCATCCAACCCCAATAGCTATAGACCCATATCTCTCTCAAGCTGCCTCAGCAAAATTCTTGAGAAAATTATCCACAGAAGACTCGTCTGGATCATTGAGTCGGAACAGCTAATGAGCCATAGTCAATATGGCTTTTGTCAAAACAAGTCATGCTTAGATCTTATGGTCAAGGCTGAATTTGCCATCTGTAATGCTTTTGTCAAACATGAACATCTAGTAATGGTTTCAATAGACATAGAGAAGGCTTTTGATACCACCTGGCGGTATGGTATACTTACTGATCTTTACGTACTCGGACTACGAGGCAAATTCTGAACAAATATACTAGATCATTTCAAGTTCGATACCAACATGCCCTTTCCACAGCTTTCATCCAGGAAGGTGTTCCACAGGGATCAGTACTGAGTGCCACTCTTTTTGCTCTGAGAATAGATTCTATCACTAAGCAGCTTCCAAATACAGTTGAGACTTACCTTTATGCAGATGACCTTTCCATCTCCTGTCATTCTCAAAACATGAGGTCTATTGAAAGACAGCTTCAGATATCACTTAATAAAATTCAACAATGGGCGAGCCTCAACGGCTATCAGCTCTCGCAGCAGAAAACAGTTGCCATCCAGATCCTGAACTTCAAATTTCTAACATCTTTTTCCAGGTTACCAGCAAGATCAGATTTCTTGGATTAATCCTTGACAACAAGTTAAATTTCCTAGATCATATTAAAAATGTACGGACTTCATGTCTAAAAAAGTTAAACATACTCAGAGCTTTATCTGCCCAAACGTGGAGTGCAGATCGTACCTCGCTTCTTCATTTATACAGGGAATTAATCAGATCCCATCTCGATTATGGTGCTCCAATCTATGATTCTGCCAGAAAGAGTGCATTACGCTGGCTTGATCCAATTCAGCACAGTGTTTTGAGAATTGCAATTGGTGCATTCAGAACGTCGCCAGCACATAGTCTCTACATTGATGGTCACGAGCCCCCACTAACTTTATGCAGGAAAACACTGTTACTCCAATATGCTGTCAAGATACAAAGTTGTGCCTCTCATCAGTCATACCTTTTCAACCCACTGTTAGAAATCCTATACAGAAACAAACCTAGCATAGTAAAGCCAGCTGGTTTTCACCTTCTTGAATTGGTGCAAGTTTGGAATATTTCCGTCCATTCTGTAAAGCAGGTAGCAACCTATACTCAGCCACGGGCTCCTCCTCCTCTTCCAACCTGTGACACTTACCTCTGTCAATGGAGAAAGAATACTTTGCAAGCATCAAATGTCAACCAAATTCATGCAGTTCACACTCAAAGATATACTGATTTCTCCCCAATTTATACAGATGGCTCTAAATCTAATTCAAATGTTGGAGCAGCTGCAGGATTTCCGAATACAACTGTATCAGTTTCCCTTCCATCAGAATTGAGTATATTTTCTGCTGAATCATATGCAATTAAACTAGCTTTAGAAAATCTCTATTCTGACAGTTCTTTAAAATCAGTTATTTACACTGATTCCCTCAGCTCAATCACGCTGTTATGTAATTCTTCAGATAAAGTTCACCCTGTTCTAGATGAAATCAGAAGCTTATTACTCAAATTAAAGAATGCAACCAACTGGTCACTTTTTGCTGGATTCCAGCCCATTCCAGTATTTTAGGCAATGAACTGGCCAATAAAGCTGCAAAAAATCCAACTACCTTTGATTTAACCAATATCCCTTTGATTTAACCAATATCATCAGATTATGCACTAACTGTTCATGCTGCTTGCCTATCACAATGGACAGCACTCTGGCATTCTCAGACTAATAATAAACTCTTTCAGTTTAAACATGATCTTAAAATTTGGCACTCCAGTATCCGTACATCGAGACAAGAAGTAGTCCTTTCAAGGGTAAGAATAGGACATACCCATCTAACCCACCTTCATTTACTCACAGGAGACGATCCACCACAATGTACACATTGTTCTAATAATTTGACTGTAAAACATATTCTTATTGGCTGCCTCTATTATAAACAAGCCAGAACGTTCATCCTTGATCTCACTGGTTAATCTTCATAAACCAATAACTCTTGAAAATCTCATTGGTGATAAGGCAAATATTTCTGAATTTTTTGACTTTCTCAGGCAAACTGGGCTTTTCAACTATTTCTGATTTCAGATTTTCTTTTGATTTAGGGAAAACTCATGTTTTAATATAATAAGTGAATAGGCACATTATAGCCTTAGCAACTTATGTGCCATTAAGCCTCCAGAACAACAACAATCTCTTCAAAGGAGACTTTTCAAAATGCAACTCAATGAAAATGAAACGATCTGATATTACACACAGATATGAGGTGGCTGAGTTGGAGTGTTTCTAAAGAGAAACACTCCAATTTGCTGAATGAAATTAAAAAATTTGTTGATCAAAGGGGAGATTATTATCAGCAGCTACAAAATACGGAGTGATTGTGTGATCTGGCTTTTTTTGGCAGATTTTACGAGTAAATTAAGTAATCTGAATTTGGAATTACAAGGAAAAAATAAAAATGTGAGTGGCATTAGCATTAGTAGAGGCATTTGATGCAAGAAAGCAAGCTTATGCAGCATTAGCCAAAAAAAAAAAAAAAAAAAAAAACCCACTTCCACTTCACCCCTCTGTTCGTTCAAAATACCTGTCCAGCTGAGCCTTAAACTTATTTAGGCTATCAACCTCCACTACAAGGGATGGAAGTCTGTTCCACCAACCAATCACCCGCTGGCTAAAGGCAAATTTCCGCACGTCTATCCTACATCTGTCTTTCCTCAATTTGAATTTATGCCCTCTCAGGTGATTTTTCTGAGCTAGAGGAAGAATCCCATCAGCATTGAGCATGCTCAAACCATTCAAGGCTTTATACACCTCTATCAGATCACCTCGCTGGTGCCTAGTCTCCAGACACTGTAATTTGCAAAACTTAAGCCTTTCTTCATAAGAGCACCCCTTTGTTCCATTCACTAATCTTGTTGCCTTTTTCTGTACTCGTTCCAGCAGCTCTACATCCTTCTTGAAATGAGGCCTCCAGACCTGTATACAGTACTCTAGGTGTGGCCTGACCATTGCCTTATACAAGGGAATAATCACTTCCTTATCCCTGCTGGAAAAATTCCTGTATATCATTGACAATACTCCATGAGCTACTCTTGCAGCCTGTCTGCATTGCTCAGAGAACTTCATATCTGCCTGCACAACCACCACCAAGTCCCTTTCATTCTCTACCACTGTCAGTGTAGTACCACAGAGTTGATACGTTGCTCTGGGGTTGCTGTTTCCCATGTGTAGTACTTTACATTTGTCAATGTTAAACTTCATTTGCCACCTCTCAGCCCATCTGCTCAACCTTTCCAGATCCTGTTGCAGTAGCATAGTGTCCTTGACAACCCTGCCAACCTTTGTATCATCTGCAAACTTGGACATTAAGCTTGATATACCATCATCAATATCATTTATAAATACAGAAAACAATAATGGACCCAACACTGAGCCCTGAGGGACCCCACTAATAACATTAGTCCACGATGAGCAGTGTCCATTGATTACCACTCTGTCTTCTCCCCCTCAACCACTCCTTTATCCATAGCAGCAATTTGCCTCCAATGTCACACTGCTCCAATTTGTGTAGCAGTCTTCCATGTGCAACAGTATCAAAAGCCTTTCTAAGATCCAAGTATGTAATATCAAAGCTATTCCCTGCATCCAGTTCTTTTGTGACTGCATCATAGTATCCAATCAAATTGGT
This sequence comes from Mastigoproctus giganteus, assembly GCF_048544385.1. Taxonomy (NCBI): domain Eukaryota; kingdom Metazoa; phylum Arthropoda; class Arachnida; order Uropygi; family Thelyphonidae; genus Mastigoproctus; species Mastigoproctus giganteus. Next base: position 150,662,290 of record NC_143580.1, on the reverse strand, counting down.
CAGGCAAGACTTCCCCTTAACAAAACCATGCTGTGTCCGAGCTATAACTGAAGTCTTGTCTAAATGATCCTGCAGTGCTTCTTTAACCAGTGCCTCCATTAATTTTCCGGGAACAGAAGTTAAGCTCACAGGTCTATAATTACTTGTGTCAGCCTTTGATCCTCCTTTGTGAATTGGGGTCACATTTGCACATTTCCAGTCTATGGGTACCTCCGCTGAGTCCAAGGAAGCTCTCATAATTATGGCTAAGGGTTTGCTTACTTCCTTTGCTGCCTCCTTTAATATAACTGGATTGATCCCATCCACCCCAGGTGCCTTTCTTGTGTTTATCTTCAACAGTTTCTCCTCCACTTTACTCCCAGTTATTTCAAGATACTGTAGCTTACTGCTAGAGTTGAATACACCTCTGGCATTCCCCTCGCTGAATAACTCCTCATGTGTGAATGTCGATGCAAAATATTCATTTAGTTTGTTAGCTGCCTGAGCAGGATCATCAACAGTTGACCCATCAATATCAAGTGGACCAATCTGATTCATCCCCTTCCTTCTAGAGTTTACATAAATAAAGAACTCTTTGCTGTTTTTCTTTGCATCCCTTGCCAAGGATTTCTCGTAATCTGCCTTCGCCTGCCTAACCTCCTTTGTAACTTGGTTGCAAATCAACTTAATTTGTAAGTATCCCATGCATTTTTCTTCTCTGCCATATGCCTCATTAGTTCATCTGACATCCATTTTGGCCTAAACCTTGAACAATATTTCTTAGTTGGTATGTAAAGCCTAGTAGCTTCCAAGATAAATTCTTTGAATGCTTCCCATTTTGAATTTGCTGTTGGTAACATCATCAGTTGGTCCCACTGTATAGAATTTAAATACTGTCTCAGTCCATTGTAGTCGCCTTTACGGAAGCAATAACCCTTCCCTTTACCCCTAATGGTAGTTACCTCTTTGAGTAAATCCCACTTCAGCACACTGTGATCACTGCTACCTAATGGTTCATTTATCTGCAGATTCTTAATGCATGAAGAATCACTGCTGATAATCAAATCAAGAGTATTACTCCCTCTAGTTGGCTCCCGAACATGCTGATGTAGAAAACAATCATCCAATAAATCCACAAAAGCCTTGCTAGTGTGTGAGTGACCAACCCAGAAATTCCAGTCAATATCTGGGAAATTAAAATCCCCTATTATAAGACTCTCTGATTTACTGGCCCACTCTATTTCCCTGTACAGTTTCTTATTATAATCATCAGAGTCATTAGGCCTATAGCACACTCCTACTCTCAATTTTGATCTCCCAATGCTTATGTCACACCAAACTGACTCAACACTGCACTGTCCAGCGATGTCGACTGGCTTCACTTCCTTGGTTTTTATGTGTTTCTTAACTAATCGCATAACCCCTCCCCCCTTCCTATCCTGTCTATCCTTTCTGTAGACGTTGTACTCCCCAAATTGCAGTTCTGCATCCCTTATATCTGTGTGACACCACGTCTCTGATATCCCAACAATATCTGCCTTTGATGTTTTGAGCAATACCTCAAATTCATCAAATTTATTTACTAAACTCCTAGCATTGGTGTACACGCAAGTATACCTGCACCTGTTTCTATTCTTAGCTACCCTAACACAACCCATGTGTTTACTTGTACCACAATGGCTCCCAGCAGTCTCTGAAATATCATGCATCTTGTTTTTCAGGCTTCTGCTCATTCTAATAGAAGCAGTGCAAGAATCTCTTTCACCTCTGCCAGTGGCTACTGTCAATCTATTGGTCTTTGTCTCCCCCCAAGCTAGCAGTTTTCCGACCCACCTAACACTGCCTCGATAGCATCAGCAAATATTCTTGCACCCTTTCTATTTAAGTGTATCCCATCCCTGTAGAAGCAATCTCTCCTGTTAACAAGTACAGTCCAGGCTGAAAAAAATTCTACCCCTTGAGCCTTGCACTATCTTTCCAGGGCCGAATTGATCGACAAGGCTCTCATCATATACTCCCTCCCATCATATACTCCCTCCTATCCTATTTATATGCATTTCTGCATATAAATATCAATTTTTGGCAATGGCTAAGGATCTAAAAGAAAAAAAAAAAAAAAAATGATCATTTTGCAAATTTGCAAGATCATCCTGTTTTTGAATTGAGAAATATGTTTCTGAAATTGAGAAAGTTGTGAATGATTTTGAAACCAGATTCAGTGATTTTAAAACAGTTGAAGACATTGTTCAATATATTTCTTATTATCCAGAAATTGCAGAAAAAATCGCCAAGATTTTTCACATGGAGAAAATATTACTTGAAAATGAAATTAATACATTGCGAAACAATATTCCTAAAGTCAGATCATCAGAAGAAGACTTTTGGAAATATGTTTGCCGAGAAAAGTACCCAAATGTAAAATAATGCAGTGAACTTTTAAATTCCTGTTTTGGTTCGACATATCTATGTGAATAGGCCTTTTTGTGTTTGAAAAAGACAAAGAATCACTCTACTCTTAATGACTTGCATACAGAAGATTTTTACGGTTGGCCTTATCACGGTATATCCCCGACTGTGAAAGCTTGGAAGATGACATGAAGACACGAACTTCACATAAATTAAAAATTTAAATAGGTATGAATTTAAAACAAGAATTCTGAATTGTATTTAATTTTAAAATTTATAAACAACACTTTTCAATATGTGTTGATTAACTTTTTTTAACCATTGTGCAATGAAATTCTTGAGATGGTAGATCGCGGCACATTTTGAAGAAAAAAAGTAGATCGCATCACAAATCAAGTTGGCCACCCTTGGACTAAGGCATTATCAAGAATTCGGAAAAGCACTACCAAAGGTGCATACTGAAAAAAATTATAATGACAATAGAAACTAACCAACTATAGATTCTGTTATAGATTTGCGGATGTGCATATCAGAGTTGGCGAAAGTGTGGAGTCAGGATGTGTTGGAAACAACGATTAAGAATTGTTTTGCAAAAGCAGGTTTTGCTAAAATGCTAATTAACAACAGTGAACTACTACAAGATGTTGAGCAAGTTTGGGATGAGTTCCAAGCTAGGTTTGATCAGTGGAGAAATTGTTCTGGATGAATTTTTAGGAGTTGATAATGATGTCATAGCTGAAAATCTGAGTGACTCCAACATTTTGGAGCATATTTAAAGAACTAGTTACAATATCGACCATGAGTTGGATGAAAATGAGGGCAATATTAAACTTTCCAAACAAGAAATGTTGGCAGAAGTTGAAACTTTGCATCGAGGCTTTCAGTGAGAAGAAAGTATAGCAGAAAATATATTTGAGTGTTTAAACAAATACAAACATTTTTATTAAAGATGTACAGTAAAATCCAGTATTTGTAAAAAAAAATAAGAAAAGTTTACCTCAATATTATATGTAGAATACTTCTGTATGATACTCTAGAAATTAAAACAAATATAACAAAATTAAAAAATTGAAAACAATTGAACACAATTAAAAATCAATCGAACGCAATTAAAAATCAATCGAACACAATTAAAAATTAAGTAAAAAATTAATTAGAAGAATTTAATGAAAATATTGCAAAACGAGTTTCCTTCCTGAAGCTGACAACGCTTTTTGACCATATGTTTTGATCACAGGAATGAAAATTACCAAATAGGGTTGAGCATGAATCTTAAATAGGGATTATTTGTCTTTGTGCATGCGCATAAAAGACCACAAATCAGATATGACTGCAAACATTAACAGAATTCTCATGTAATTTAATTTCAATGGTTTCTGCAATTAATAATCTCCTATAATTACATTGGACACTTAAGTATTTTGGCCTCGTTGAATAAAAATGTATATTTTTCATTAATAGCACGAAAGACTAATTCTGACACTGTTGAACGAGAAGTACGAACTTAGGCTGCATGTTGATTAACATGAAAATTCAGAGGAAACCGCATGGAACCTTGGTAAGATGAGTTGCAATCACTGCAAGAAATGTTGTATACCAGGTCATTTATTTGTGTCGCGAATGAGGAAAGGACTGAGCGATTGTTCAGTATAGTGTGTAATTTCCCTATTGGTCTGGCCACAATTTTAAACTCAGTATCTTTAAAGAATCTGTTAAGCTGTTTGTGCCATTGTTCAACATATGGGACAGCAATAAAGTATTTTTTGATGTTACTATTGTTGGTTAGTGTAATTTTTTGTATCCTATCCTTAGCTTCTACCCTAATTCGGTTTATTGTAGCAAAAGGTGTAACCCCTGTTTAAGAATCTGCTGGTTAATATTTGTATTTCTGAGCCCAAAGCAGATTCTGTCGTTGAATATTTATAGTCATTGAGAAATTTATTAAAGATAATAGATCTTTTGTAGGTGAATGGGTGATAGCTGTTATAATGCAGAAGCATGCCTGTGTTTGTAGGTTTAAGATAGATGTTAAATTGGATTTTATTCGAGTCCTGTTTGAGTGTGAAATTTAGAAAATTTAATGACCCAGTATCTGTATTCTCTCTTTCCAATGTAAAATTGAGTCTAGAATGAATATTATTAAATGAATGTGAAATGTCTTGGATAGTGCTATTATCAGTAATAACAAGAACATTGTCTAAATACTCCCCATAGTATGTGATACGTGGTAGAAAAGGTGTCAGTCATATATGCTCAATAGTTGAGAGATAGACCTCAGTATTATCATCATTCTTCGCTTTCTTGGTGATTCCCTTCTACTTCTGACTCTCTCTCTCACACGCTCTCTCAGAGTAATGATCGGGAATTTTTTTTTTTTTTGTTGTCTGGTGCAGCATGGACCTCAGGTTTCCTTGCACCATATGGCAAATAACAATAATAATAATTAAGCGTTCAGGCTCAATCCCATTGGCAAACCAAAAATTTGTTTATATACTTTGTCTCAAAAGGTGATAAAGTTGGCTTCAACTAAAAGTTTAATTAAATGAAAAACTTCTTTAATAGGAAGCTTTGTATAATTAATCGGTATAGAGTTATTATTTAACATATCCCATAGAATATCTAATGTGTATTCAACGTTTACATTCGTATACAATGAGAATAAATTATCATTATTGCAAAGTCTACAGTCTTTAAGGTTGTCAAATAATGTATCGTAGTTTTTTTTATCCTAAATTGTATCGCCATCTGAAGGGTTTTATAATGCTATAGATATGTTGTTGTTGTTATTATTTGGTTTCTAAGAGCATTAGCAACTAAGGCCATATCGCTCCAGGGATATGCGGTGGTCACTCCCTGACCCTTCCACATCCTCCGTATTTGGTGGTCACGGGCTCGAACCCCGGTCTAATCAAGAAGCATATGCTACGCACTACTGCTCCTGCCTATCTGACTATGGAGGCGCCTATAGACATGTGTGGCCAAGGATGAAAATGCCGAGTTTCTGTAGGAAACAATGGGCCAAATAGGAAATCTGGCCTTATGCAATTTTTCCTGACCAAAAAGTTCAGGAATGTTGTATGTTCTGGCCTTTAACATTTTATTGTATTGATTGACCGAATTGATAAATAGTGCTGGATCTACTTCAAGATAAGTGGAGGTATCTGATACAGTTGAATCTTATTTATATAATCAGGTTTATCGAGTATTATAACCGTATCTCCTTTATCTGCTCTCTGAATAATAATGTCTTTATTTTCTGAAGTTCACGCGAACAGTCATGTGTATTCAATTTAGGAAGTTGCATTTCTTTTATGTTATTCACCACTTGGTTAACTTGTTGAATAAATAAATCTTTTTGTGGAACATTATGAAGTCCAAATTCAGTATCAGTTACGCACTGTTTTTTAGGCAGGTTGCAAGGTGGTACATTATAATTTAATTGTTGGGATAAAAGTGAAATCTGGTCCTGCAATAGTGTATTTGTAACAAGAAAGATTTGTAACCTGTTGATATGTCAGTTCATTGAATGTTGGGCAAGGGTGTTTGCAAACTAGTTGAAGTATTCTGTGGTAGCATGTTGTATGTATGTGTAGGGGCGGTACAACAAGTTGCCCTGATATTGAACTACCCAGAATAAGCAATGCTTCGACACTGGATTCTCTAATAGGCAACACTTCGCCAGTGGATTCTCGGCAGATACCACTACCCCTTGGTGGTATCTGTCGAGAATAAGTAACATTAGTCTACTCCATTGGCAAAGCATTGCTTTATTGAAGGAAGTGCAATATCAGGGCAACTCATTGTGAAGGCATTCACAATATGAGATATAAAAAACTATGCCATTTCACCTGCTTCGGTGGTTTACTTTGAACTAAAATGATGCTGGGCATTAACCTGTACAATTACCAAAATGTTTATATTGTTTAATATAAAAATAAAAGAATTTCTCTATTTAAAAAATGTATTAAGTGGGAAAACACCATTATTATTATTATTATTATTACTAGCCATACAGTGCAAGGAAGCCTGAGGCTTATGCTGCACCAGCTAAAAAAAAAATTCTGAGTTACCCTGAGAGAGAGAGAGAGAGAGAGAGAGAGAGAGAGAGAGAGAGAGAGAGAGAGAGAGAGAGAGAGAGAGAGAGAGAGCAGTAATAGGGAATCACCAAGAAAGAGAAGAATAATGATATCCAGCCCAGGACCCTGGGTGTGCCCTAATAATACACTGTATTCTTTATCACAAACTTTTTATGTGGGAAAACGTTTTACTCGGGAAATGTCTTGCACGGGAAAATAATACTTTGCAACATATAGAGTTGAAATTGGGACTTAAGAAACCAAACCTAGTACAGAGGAAAACTTCTTATACAGGAATTTCTTATCTGGGTTCTGCTGTATATGTGCAACTTTTTTTTTTCCTTGTAATATATAAGAAGTTCCTAGGAAAGAGGGGATCTGCACTGGGAAAAATTTTAGGAAATCATGGTGCCAAATGTGCAAAATATTAAAAAAAATTTTTTTTTTTTTTTTAATTTATAGTCTTAAATGGCTAGTTTCTGAATGAGATCCCCCCCCCCCCCCCCCCCGAGATCTCAAGAAACAAATTACTTTATCATTTTTATTTGGTCACTTGTTACTTTTGCTGCTAGCCCTGCATTATTGCTTCTTTGTAGTCTGTTTAATAAAGTCACATTTTCCTTTATTTGTTACTTCAATAATATTACACTTACACACTAAACAGCATGTTCTCATTCCCCAGTGATACTTTTAAATAATGGTGTCATAAGTGTTAATTACAAAAGTATAGTCAATTATATAAAACTAATTAATAAAACTAATTTAACAGGTATTATTTAAAATATTTTTATAAAGATTTACACAGTAAGAGAATGTTATATCTCTTGTTGCAATTTATTATTTTTTTATTTTTTTTGCTGTTTATGTCTATGCTGCAATGGCCCCTGAATAAGCCATGGTTTTATTAAGCATTGTGATTGGCAAATTCTTCATTTGATGAGTCACAAAATCAAGCTGTGCATCTAGCTTAACTCTCTGCAACAACACCAATGGCATTAATAATAATAAATAATTTATATATAAAATATAAAATACATATGATTTTTAATTTTTAGTTTTTAATTTCTGGAATGTCATTTTGGTGTATTCAAGCAGAAAAAAAAAACTCCATGGATAAGGAGGTGATTATCCCTTCGTGGAAGAGTATGCTGGAATGGGTGCAGAGACGGGCAACCATATTGGTGAAGGGAACAAAAGAGTGCTCTTACCAAGAAAGGCTTCATTTCTGCAAATTGCAGGTTTTGGAGACAAGGCAATTGCAGGGAGATCTGATTGTGAGGCATTTAAGGCCTTGAATGGATTGAGTAATCTGAATGTGAATGGCATTCTTCCTCTTGCTGAGACTACATGCATGATGAAGCATAAATTTAAGTTGAGGAAGGATGGTTCAGGATAGATGTGCAGAAGTTTACTTTCAGGCAGCAGATCATTGATTGTTGGAACAAGGTTCCATCTGATGTTGTGGAAGTGGGTTTGAATAAATTCAAGGAAGAAGTTCTAATTTTGAGATAAATGAATTTGTTTTAACTGAGAAGAAATTGGAAGAGAAATTGCTGAAGAAGCTAAAATAGGAAACCTGTGGTTGATGGGATCTGTCCAGTTATATTAAAAGAAGCAGGAAAAGAATTATGCAAACTGTGGAAACCTTGGTCATAGCCTTGGCCATAATTATGAGAGCATTCTTGGATTTAGGGAAGGTTCTTATAGATGTGAGGTGTGCAGATCTGTGTCCTATTCACAAAAGGAGATAAAAGAGCAACATGAGCAATTATAGACCTATAACGTGACTTCTGGTTCCAGGGAAAATAATGGAGCCAGTGGTTAATGAAGAAAGTATTGCAGGATCATCTTAACAGGAATGGAATTATATGAAAATCACAGCTTGGGTTTATTGAGTGGATCCTATCTGACCAATCATATTAGCTACTATGACTTGGTAACAAAAGAACTGTATGGAATTAATTTTATTGTTGTATATTTAGATTTTAGTTAAGCTTTTGTTGCTTTCCACATGAAGACTGCTGTACAAATTGGAGCAGTATGGTTTAGCAGAAAGTTACTGGTATAGATAAAGGGATAGCTGAGTAGCAGAAGACAGTGAATGGTTATAAATGGGCACTGATCATCTTGGACTAATGTTATTAGTGCAGTCCTCCTCCCAGGATTTGATGCTGGGACCAATTATGTTTTCTGTATTAATTTTGATGAATGTATATCAAGCTTAATGGCTGAGCTTGCAGATGATACAAAGGTTGACAGGGCGGTTAATGACAGGAATCAAAGCATATTCATCAGTAAGCTGAGAATAACATACTGATTAGGTGGTATGACATTCAAGGTGATGAAGAATAAAAGAGACCTAGAGGTAATTGTTCAGTTCAGACATGAAGTTCTCTGAGCAGTGCAGATAAGATGCCAGAACAGCTCATGGGGTTCTGTCAACAATATACAGGAATGTTTCCAGCAGGGACAAAGAGGTTATTATCTCATTGCATAAGACAATGCTTAGGCCACATCTTAAGTACTACATTGGTCTGGAAGCTTCATTTTAAATAAGATATGGATCTCTTGAAACAAATGCAGAGATGAGCAACCAGATTAGTCTAGAACACAGAGGTCCTCTTACTGCAATTTGCAAAACCAAAATTCTTTGGTTTTGCAAATTGCAGTTCTTTGAAACTAGGCACTTGGGAGGCGATCTAGCTGAAGTGTTTATGCCTTTAAATGGATTGAGTGAACTTAATGATGTTGATATTCTTACTTTTTTATCAGATAACTTTCTCACATGGTTACATTAACTGAAATTCAAAATGGTTAGCTGTAGGATAGATGTCCAAAAATTTGCTTTCAGAAGAAAGTAATTGATTGCAGTTGGAAAAAATTACCTTCTAGTGTTGTGGAAGTGGGTGGTTTGAATAAATTTAAGGAAGAATTAGAACTATTATTAGATAGGATGGGCAGATGAGGTGAGTATTTTTATTATTATTTTTTTTTTTTTTGTTCATGCTGTATAAGTTTGCTTCCTTGCATCATTTGCCACAGTGCTACCACTACCACCACCACTGTGTGTTTCTCGATAAATACAACCTACAGAAATTTAGATCCTACGAACAGGCCCTTGTTTTCAGTATTCAATCCATCTGTGGTATTTTATAATTTATGGTAATTTTCCCTAAAAATATACTTTTTTTCTTTTAGGAAATCATCATAAAAGAAAAAGTGGAATACATATTTAAAAGTAAATGGAAATAGTCTGCCCAGAAAACAAAATCAAGACCCACATTAAGTTCACTGAATTTGCTGTTTATGCCAGTCTTCACAATTCGAACACCAAATTCCCACTTATAGTATGCCTACTTGTCATTTTAATTGAACACTAAATTATTTTTCACCATATTTCATATACATTGAATTGCCCACCTTAAATTGGCAATCACCAGACTAATGTGGTACCTACTGTATATATGCATACACTTATCGCCATCGAAAGGTTGACAGCAGGCAGTCAACCTTCAGACAAAACTGTGGACTATGTCATAATCTGAAGTTTTACTCCTTAAGAAAGGTTTTATTTATTTTTTTGTTTTAAATATTATATTTTAGTATTAATACAGGGTGGTCATGAAGTGTAACTGTAATTATTAAAATTTAAAACTTGTACCAGTTTTAAATTTTAATAATTACAGTTATACAAACGATAGAACCATTTAATAAAAATTATATGAACATTCAAGTCTTAAAGTTGTATTCTTAATGCAATTTTTAATTATCATACTTCAACATGGCCAACATCATGACAAACCACTAAATGGTGGTTTGTCATTAACTGATCCAGTTTCTTTAAAATATTTCATCCAACTACTTATTGACTTTTTATGGGGTGCATCTTTTTTATAATGAGTAATGAACTTTCTGTTATTGATTTAAACTATGCAAGCCAAAGCATGCAGTTAACTTTTTCTTCAATTTTTGCCATTTGGGGTCATTCAATATCTGCAAATAAAAGAGAAATTTATAAAATACAAATACAACAAAAGAAAAATCAGATTTACATGGATGAAATTATTATATAAAAAAATTTTGTAAGATGTGTACTTTCATATAATTTTTACTAAATGGTTCTATCATTTGGATAACTTTAGTTATTAAAATTTAAAATTGGTGCAGGACTGTATGACTACCATGTATGTTCAGCAATTGTTTAGAAGTTTTACTTTGTTATAGGTTCATCTTCTGGAAATTCGTGGTCTAAAAGAAGTAAATCAAAGGTTGCAAGATGACAATCAAGAATTGAGGGATCTTTGTTGCTTCCTTGATGATGATCGACAGAAAGGACGCAAACTGGCCAGAGAGTGGCAAAGATTTGGCCGTTACACTGCAAGTGTAATGAGGCAAGAGGTTTCAGCGTATCAAGCTAAACTCCAAGAACTTGAAAACAAGCAGCAAGAAATGATCCGTGATAATTTGGAATTGAAGGTATTTATTAGATATAATTTTGAAAATATGTGACTTTGACTTGAGAATTTTGGTTAAGTGAGGGAGGTACTAAATTATGACTGAACAGTGATCTCTATAAAACATTTATTGTATATTGTACCATTTCGGGTCCAAGTAACCTTGCCCATCACAATTCTTTTTAGTGTTAACATATATCTTTTTTTGAAAATGTGCTTCTTGACAAACAAGATAAAGTTATTTTAATATCTCTGTTATTGGTACATATAAATCTTAATTAACCCTAAGTAAATATCTTGATCAGAGATGCCATGATTAACCGAGTATGTAATTAATAGAGAATTTCATTGTAGATAAATTTCTTGTTTAAATGTTTTAAAAGTTTATAATAATAAAGTAAGGTAAATAAATCCAGTAAATCCTAGTAGTGTGACCTATCTCTGCTTAATATAGACATTTTGAGCCAGTTCCACAAAATCCCATATTTTTTTTTTATAGAATCAGTTCTTTACAGTCAGAGCAGCTAACAAATGTAGTTCCTTAGTGGTCTGAATGAAATATAAAATCTGCATAATGTGGGCAAGAAAAACAACTTAAAAATGCCTGATTTGTTAAAGGCAGCTTCTTTTCTTTTAAATGAACTAATTTCTTATTTTTGTATTAATAATGTCTTTTGTTATATTTCCTTATTCTGTATTAAGTTGCTCTTTTGCCCTAAGGAAATTTAAAACTAAGGTCCCCCACAAATAATTAAGATATAAATATTTTTTTCGAGGTCAAATATTAGAAATAAAATATAAATGCAAAAAGTTTTCAAAATTTTATATATATATATATATATATATATATAAAACATAGAAATAAATGATAAAGGACATAGTAAGATGGGAAAGTTATTAACAACAACGTGCCATGCCTAATGGAAGATATGAGAAGAAAAGAATGTTAAGATCCTAATGAATTAAGTGGAAAAATTGGCTGAATTGATAAGCCAAATCATATTTACAAAAGCTAGAAAAAAGTGGTAATTAATGCATATTAAAAAGTAGTAATAAATAGAAATGAAAATAATGAAAATAACAATTGGTACATAGATCAGGTAATTAAATTATTACATTAAATTATTAAATTATTAAATTTACACATAAATGGTTTGACAAAATTCCTTGGCATCATTTGCTAAATCATCATAACAACCTCCTCCCATTTTATAATAATTTCAAGTTTAACATCCAGCACCGTTTCAATTATGAGTCTCCTATCGGACTCAAAATTTGCAACTATAAAACTATAGCCACCAATTTAGGCAATTTGAAACTTTCGGATTTTCCATGTCACTGTAATGATTCTATATATGCTCCTTTCAAAAACCAACATCATGGGCACATAATCACTGGCAATTTGGATATTGTCAAGAACATCCCCCTCAAATTGGCCATGGCAAAAGGATTCAAATTCAGACCTATTCATAAAGCCTATCTAAGAAATATATATAAGGACTTATATATTAATATCTTAAATTTCTGCAACAAATTAGCTCAAAAATATACGATACCCCATGAGGCATTCTATAACTGGATAAATGTGGTTTATCAAGATATTATAAAATCAGTTTCAAAATGTCACAACTTGTATAATAATTCACATATTAAACACTCTAATCTCAAAAATGCCATCTCAGATCTACAAGGAAAATTTATCATCACCCCTGTAGATAAAGCTTCTAACAACTTCGCAATCTTTTGTAAGCAGTTCTACTATACTACTCTTAAAAAGGAAGTCGACAGCAGTACCACATTTTTACGCTGTAATCTTGGCATTAATACGACCATCAAAAAACTTATAGCTTTGCATAAAAAACTACATACCAAAATGCGCAATTCTACATTACCATTCCTATATATGATTGCCAAGTTCCACAAAGATCCTGTTGGCTTTAGATTCATCACTAGTGCCAAAAAAAGCGGTTGTTATCTTCCAGGTAAACAATTTTTTAAACTACTAACTACCATCTTCATTAATATTCCATCAACCTGGATCATTAATAATAACCACAACATCATTAAAATCTTCAATTCTAATGCCAAAATCTTTAGTATCGAAACCTATGACTTTACTAATTTATTTACTTCCTTACCACATCATTTAATTATCTCTGTACTCAATCAATTATATCTTAAATACAAGCACGTTCTACCCGTGGATGAGATTGTCTGGAATAATTATATCAACTTATGTATTCTTAATAACTATATTTACGATGGCAGTAATACCTATAGACAATCAATAGGAGTTCCCATGGGCTCACCAATTTCCAGTATAGTTTCCAACTTATTTCTACATTACTACGAAGATCTTTATACTAATAACAATCCAAACCTTAATTTCTTCGCATTTAGATATGTTGATGATATCTTGATTTTAAATTATCATTTTGAAAATATTGCTAAATTGATATATCCTACTGAACTTACCTTAAACAAAGAAAATAATGGTAACCAACACGCAAACTTTCTCGATTTAAGCATTACTTTAAATAATTCACCTCTTCGTAATACCTTGGAAGTATTTGATAAAAGAAGTCAATTTAATTTCAACATTATTTATTTAACAAATTGGAACTCTAATATTTCCATTACAGTTCATAAAAATATCATCCATACACAAATTTTACGTCTTGCGTATCTTAGCAGCAATCAAACACTTTTTATCAAAGCTTTAAACGGCCTATATACCAAATTATGTTTAAATGATATTCCTATTAATTTTATAAATCGTATTATTAAAAATCTTTCTAACTTCATTAAACATAAATTCGGTTTCACTATATCTCATTTTGATTAGGGTTAACATGATAATTTGTACAGATGTATAGTTGTAAATTTAAATGGTGGTATTCCCACCACTTTGAAAGTGATCACATCATATGACTTCTATTCTGAACGATGCTCATGTCTTTTCACTTTCTAAGTTACCTTTTAAGTTTTATCTATTTAATTTTTTCCATTATTTTATTTTAATTATTTTTGCTTAATTATTTTTAATTATTATTCGGACCTTTTCCTCACTTTTAACTATAGAGGGCATCCATTATTATTTTTCTACTAAGCAACCTCTCCTTGTTTGTATTCTATTTATTAATCATGTTTATTATGCATTTTACTAATTGATCCTACATAATTTTACTAATTGACGCTACATAATTCTACTAATTGATGCTACATAATTTTAAAGGTATGTAATTTTATACTAATTTTTTTTACATGTGACATTAACAAAATATTTCACAGGCTAGCAGTATTAATTTTCCTCTTCTACTAACACCTTCACAGCCAAGGCCCTCTCTAAGAGGTTGGGTACTTACGAACCCAGCTTGCCTAGTATCTTTAAAATCTTTTCCTTCTCTTTACGTCTTTATACTTTCTATTCTGCTTTTTCCGTCCGTTGAACTATTAGTGCAATACGAGGGCGATTCGGACATTCCTTCTTTTCTTATTCTCGCTATTTTCGCCTCCTTTTTTTACTACTATCTTTTTTCCCACCCATACCTTGTATTACTTCCCTTTTCTATGCTGCTGCCTGGTACACCTTTTAATTACACCTTTTAATTTAACGGTTCACTTAAAATATACACACTGCGTTGGGGCTACCTCACTCATGTCTATGAAAGTTTCAAAAAATTTTAATTTTTATTTTTTTATTATTTATTTTTTTTTTTTAAATTTATTGCTACCTCCATCGGCATGGGTTTGTATAGAAACGCAGTATTTTGGTACATGATCGGGTGTAGTCCCCTGATGAATTACTTGATCTATGTACCAATTGTTATTTTCATTATTTTCATTTCTATTTATTACTACTTTTTAATATGCATTAATTACCACTTTTTTCTAGCTTTTGTAAATATGATTTGGCTTATCAATTCAGCCAATTTTTCCACTTAATTCATTAGGATCTTAACATTCTTTTCTTCTCATATCTTCCATTAGGCATGGCACGTTGTTGTTAATAACTTTCCCATCTTACTATGTCCTTTATCATTTATTTCTATGTTTTATTTTATAGTTGTATCCTGTTCTGTAGCCTTGCGCGTCCAGGTACATCTATTCTCTATTTTCTTTTTCTTTTCCTTTCTTTACCTTTTTCTTCTCCTTTCTTTACCTTTTTCACCTGTTTTATATACTATATATATATATATATATATATATATATATTTATTGGAAAAGTGTAGAAACACTTTTCCAATAACATATATACATATATTTTATATGAAATAAACTTTTTTCTTTTTATATTATTTTTTTTTTGTGTGTGTGTATGTATATATATATATATATATATATATATATATTGCTTATAACATTATAACAGACATGTTTATTCATTTGATAAATATGCATCTGCTATAAGAGATATGGGGGTGGATAGTAGTAATAGCACATTCCCTCGTATAAAAAATGGGAACCGTGATTCATTTCCAAATAGTATTATAGGGCAATAAAAAAAAAGAAAGCTTATTTCATACTTTGCCAAGCATTCTATACCCTTATACTTTGCCTGAATTCTACATTTTACCAATAATATATATAATAAATGGTATTTGTGGGTGTATTTCTGAAATGTATTTATAAAATAAATTACTCACCCTGGGTCTTATTCGCCACTGTCACTTTCGAAGTAGTCCCCTTGAGAGTGTAAACACTGATCCTAGTGCATTCTCCCATGATTTGAATGTGTCCTGAAAGTCCTTCTTTGTCATAGTGTTCTGCACCGCCTGTGATTCTTTTTGAATATCTTCTATGCCAATGTTTCCCAAACTTTTTTAGTCACGGAACACTTCATTTTACAGTATATTTGTGGAACACTTATACAGGAGGAATAGTAAATAATTTCTTACCTATACCACATATATATTATGGCTGTAAATTGCATATGTTCTCTGTTTTGCCTGTTTTGCTGGATGAAAAAACCCCAGTTTCTGGGGAGAAAAACCTTTCTATCTACACCTAGATTGACTAACTCAGCCACAGAGTGAAAAAAGCCCATTAAAGTTCCTCGCGTTATCGACAGAATTCAAACTCTGGTTTTTTCCACCCGGTGTGAGGAGGAGGGCGGTGACGCTACCACTGTGCTACCCGCGCAGACATACTTTTGTCTGTGGAACACCGATACATGTAGAAATTCTTCGTGTGGTAATAGTAGGACTACATTCTACCGACTGAAGAATGTTTTCTATTTCATCCACATTTTGTTCATTTGTGCATTCAGAATAAATATGAGCACTGGGAACTGTACCAGTCTCACACAGTTTGTGGTAAACGTTCTTGAATCCTCTGGTATTCATGGTTAGGAAACAGTCGATGGTATTCTCTAGCACTTCCACCACAGGAACTGTAGACAAACACCATATCAGCCTATTGAGCATATGTGAAAGATGTTCTTAACAACACTTCTAACACCAACAGTGTCAGGTTATAACTGCTCCTTGATCACATCTGATTCAGGGAGCTGTGCATACCAGTTTCAAACAGCTGTATCTCCATATCCATTGAGAATTGGACACATGTTTATATGAACTTTTTTACTCAGAATAATCAATACTATAACCTCCCAAAATATTTACTATTCCTCCTGAATCACCCTGCATATTTATGGAACACTTACGAACACAAGTTTAGCGGGATCCAAAGGCCTGTTTGCTAATATTTTATTACATACGATGCACTGTGCATCAGGAGCATCTTTATTTCCAATACATGTAAAGCAAAATGCAAATAACTGTCATTATACTTTTGTTTTGGTTTTTTTATTAGTTGATTACTGCTTTCGTTTCATTTTCATCGATCACAGTCACAATACCACAGTGGTCTCCAACAGTTTTTAAATTCTGTACAGTGGGATCAACTGATGATGTTACCAACAGTAAATTCTAAGTGGGAAGCATTCAAGGAATTAATCTTGGATGCTACTAAAAGTTTCATACCTATTAAGAAATATTGTTCAAAGTTTAGGCCTAAATGGTTATCTAATGAGACTCGTAACAGAGAAGAAAAATGCATGGGATGCATATAAATTTTCAAGCGACTCAGAAGCCTATGGCAGATATAAGCTAGTCTGTAATCAGGTCACAAAGGAGGTTAGGTAGGCGAAGGCAGATTACGAGAAATCCTTGGCAAAAGATGCTTAGAAAAACAATAAGGATTTCTTTACTTATATAAATCCTAAAAGGAAGGGGATGAATCTGATTGGTCCACTTGACATCGATGGTTCGAGTGTTGATGATCCTGCTCAGATAGCAAACAAACTGAATGAATATTTTTCATCTACATTCACACAGGAGGAATTATTAAGGTTTGAAAATGGCAGAAGGTTATCAAATTGTAGCAGGATACTTAATGATTTTGTAATAACTGAAAGCAGAGTGGAGGAGAAATTGTTGAAGTTAAACATAAGAAAAGCACCTGGGGATGGATGGGATCTATCCAGTTATATTAAAGGAGGCGGCAAAGCAACTAAGCAAACCCTTAGCCATAATTATGAGAGCATCCTTGGACTCAGGGGAGGTTCCCACAGACTGGAGATGTGCAAATGTATCCCCAATTCACAAAGGGGGATCGAAGGGTGACAAGAGTAATTACAGACCAGTTATAATATACGTAAGTTAGTTATAATCCAGTTTAATACAAATATATACTAACAAAAATCAGTAGCTTTCGAAACGCGTGTCAGTTGACAAAGGGACACGCGCTTTGAAAGCTACTGATTTTTGTTAGTATATATTTGTATTAAACTGGATTATAACTAACTTACGTATATTATAAACTATGGACCCCAGTACTCCAGGCCCATTCATTACTACAGACCAGTTAGTTTAACTTCTGTTCCGGGTAAAATAATGGAGTCACTGGTTAAAGATGCATTGCAGGATCATCTAGACAAGACTGCAGCAATAATTCAGACACAGCATGGGTTTGTTAAGGGAATGTCTTGTCTGACATATTTGATAGGATATTATGATGTGGTTAGAAAGGAACTGGATGCAAAAAATAATTTTGATATCATATATTTGGATTTTAGGAAAGCTTTTGACACTGTTGCGCATGGAAGACTATTGTACAAATTGGAGTAAAATGGTATTAAGGGTAAGTTGCTACAATGGATAAAAGGATGGTTAAGTGGGAGAAGACAGAGGGTGGTAATCAATGGGTGCTGCTCTTCGTGGACTAATGTTATTAGTGGAGTCCCACAGGGTTCGGTGTTGGGTCCTCTGTTGTTTTGTATCATTTATCAATGATATTGATGAAGGTATATCAGGCTTAATGTCGAAGTTTGCAGATGAAACAAAGGTTGGCAGGGTTGTTAATGACAATAATGGCAGTGTGCTACTGCAACAGGATCTAGATAATTTGGGCAGATGGGCTAAGAAGTGGCAACTGAAGTTTAACCATGACAAATGCAAAGTACTGCATATGGGTAGAAGTAACTCCAGAGAAACGTACCAACTGTGTGGTACTACGCTTAAGGTGGTAGAAAATGAAAAAGACCTGGGAGTAATTGTGCAGTCAGATATGAAGTTTTCTGAGCAATTCCGACAGGCTGCCAGGGCAGGTCATGGGGTTTTGTCAATGATATATAGGAATTTTGCTAGCAGGGAGAAGGTGATTGTCCCTCTGTATAAGGCAATGGTCAGGCCACACCTTGAGTACTGCGTACAGGTCTGGAGGCCTCATTTTAGGAAGGATGTAGATTTACTTGAGCATGTACAGAGAAGGGCAACAAGATTGGTGAGGGGGAATGAAGGGATCCTCTTACCAAGAGAGGCTTAAGTTCTGCAAATTGCAGTGGCTGGAGACTAGGCACCTGCGCGGTGATCTGATTGAGGTGTATAAGGCCTTGAATGGGTTGCACACGCTGAATTCTGATGGGATCCTTCCACTTGTTCAGATTACGAACCGAAGGGGGTATAAATTCAAATTAAGAAAAGACAGATGTAGAATAGTTGTGCGGAAATTTGCCTTTAGCCAGCGGGTGGTTATTGCTGGAACAAACTTCCATCTGTTGTGGAAGTTGATAGGTTGAATAAATTTAAGGAGGAACTGGACAGGCATTTGGAAGGAATGGTGTGATTTTTTTTTTTTTTGGCTGATGCTGCATAAGCTCATACACTTGCTTTCTTGCATCACATGCCACTACTACTACTAGAAGTACTTTCTTCTCATTTTAAAGTTCCTTTTTTCAACCACAAATCCATGGTCATTTATTTTAATAATAATATTATTTCAAAATACTGATAATTATCAAAAAAAATTTGTACAAGGAAGTGAGTTTAGCTATGATATTGGTTTGCTTCCCTCTCTCCTTCAACCTGTGTACTCCAGGCTAAATCACATACGAATGGCATACTAGATCGCCACATTGCTACTTTTTCGTAGATGTCATTACCTCTACGCATACTTCTCTATGAAAAAGCCTGCCAAAATAAAGTGTTCCACAGTCTATTTCATTATTAGTCCATGCCAGTATATTAATAACTGAAAAGAAATAATGTTAAAAATTATAATGATATAAAAGTGGTGTGCTCCAGGTCCCGATGGTATTTCTCCACTTGTTCTCAAAACCTGTGCCCCTAAACTTACTCCTGTTCTTTGTTGCCTTTTTTCACTTTCTTATTCCAAAGTTGTTTTTCCTTCTGCTTGGAAATTTGCTCATATCCAGCCAGTTCCTAAAAAGGGTGACAAATCCCTCCCATTGCAATTACTTCTGCTCTTTCTAAAGTAACGGAGAAATCACTTAATCGCCAACTCTTAAACTACCTGGAAACCTTCCATCTGATCAACGATCACTAGTATGGATTTCGTCAGTTTCGATCCACTGGTGATATTCTGGCTTATGTTACCCATTTATGGACTAATTCAATGGAAAAGTTTGGTGAAACACAAGCAGTTCCACTTGACATCTCAAAGGCTTTTCATCGTGTTTGGCATAAAGGTCTTCTAAATAAGCTTCCATCTTATGGTTTGCCAACTGTTTTTTGTAATTGGTTATCTAGTTTTCTCTCTGATCGCTCACTGAGGGTTATGGTAGATGGCTCTCTGTCTTCTAACTTGTCCACTAATGCCAGTGTCCACCAAGGTTCAGTTCTTTCCCCCACTCTTTTCCTCATGTATATTGAGACCTTCTTCCATTGACTGGAAATTCTATCCATAGTTTTGCTGATGATAGCACATTGCATTCCACTTTCCATTTTGAGAAACCTTGCCCTGCTCAATCAGCTTCAGCTTTTCGAAAATCTGCTACCAATTCCTTAAATGCCGATCTGCAGGTAATTCTCCACTGGGGCAAAGACAACATAGTTGATTCAATCCTTCTAATTCAATCAGTCTTGTTATATCTCGCAAAAAGGATTCTTCTGCTCCTATGCTTATCTTTGGTGACACTCTGATTTCTAGGCAAAATGATATATCTCTTTTGGGGATTACCCTGGCTTCTAATTTCTCTTGGCACAAGCACATTACAAATATTGCTTCCTCTGCATCTAAAAAACTTGGTTTTTCTCTTTTGCTCTCGGCCTTACTTTTCTTCCAAACAGCTGTTCACTCTGTACAAATCTCAAATCTGCCCTACCATAGAATATTGTTCCTATATCTGGGGTGGTGCCCCCAAAACCTCTCTCAGGCTTCTTGATTCCATTCAGAAGAGGGCAGTTAGGTTAATTAATGATTCATCTCTAACAGAGTCTCTCCACTCACTGTCTCATAGACGTACTGTTTCTGCTGCATGCCTCTTCTACAGATATTTCCATGGGCACTGTTCTTCTGAATTGGCTTCTATAATTCCCGCTCTCTCTTTCAAAACAGTCCGAACACGTGCCGCCACCAGCCAACATCCATTTACTGTCCAACTTCAAACTCACAGAACCAACTTTTCATCTTCCTCGTTTATTTATTCAACTGCTGTTTTCTGGAACAACCTTCCTTCATATGTATTTCCTGAAAATTACAATCTACAGAAGTTCAAGTCCAATGTCAACAAATACCTTCTTTCATCTTCTCAACTCCAACCCAAGCATGGTACTATAGGTTCTAATACCTCTCGTGTTTGGGGTTTACATAAAAAAAAAAAAAAAAACACTATAAATATGCAAAATTTATTTTTTTAATTTAAATTTTTCATGGAACACTTGTTCACATCTAATGGAACACAGTTTGGGAAACGCTGCTCTACGCTGTCGGTGCCTCCGTAGCCAGGTGGGAAGGAGCAGCAGTGCGTAACGCAAGCTTCTTGATTAGACCAGGGTTCAATCCCGTCACCACCAAATACGGAGGATGCGGAAAGGTCAGGGAATGACCACCGCATATTCCCGCAGCAATATGGCCTTAGTTGCTAATGCTCCTAAAAACCAAATAACAACAACAAACTCTACACTGTCAAATCTTTGACCCTTCAGCTTGATTTTCATTCTTGGGAAGGGGAAGAAGTTGCGGGGGGCTAAGTCTGGTGAATAAGGGGGTGGGGACGATTGTCATGTTGTTGGATGCCAAAAAATGTGCCACAGCAAGAGATGTGTGGGTCTGTGTGTTGTCATGATGAAGGACCCAGTTCTTTGTGCACCACTTCTCTGGATGGCTTCCCTTAACCTCCTCAGGATGTCGCAGTAGAACTTTGCATTGACGATCTGGCCAGGAGTGATGAATTCCTTATGGATAATCCTGTGAATGTCCAAAAAACAGATCAGCATGGACTTCACATTGCTCACTTGTCACACTTTCTTCGGTTAGGGCTAAGATAGGCTCTTGCACTGGGATAATAGTTGCTTGGTTTCTGGGTTATACCCAACTCTTGTCACCAGTGACGACCGTAGAAAGAAAGTTTTGATCACTCCTGGCCCATTCTTTAAGATCTCTGCTAACTTCCATGTGCTTCTGCTTTTGGTCTTCACTCAGTAACCGTGGCACGAAGTTGGCTGCAATCCTCATGTTCAACTTGTCTGACAAAATCTGCTGACACATGCCGTACGATAGTCCTACAATGCCACAAATGTCATGGATGGGCCACCTGCAGTCTTTGCAGGTCACCACCCAAACTTTTGCGACATTTTTCGGAGTGGTGCTCTATGGATGCATGCAGTGTTACCTAGCGTCACAGGTCCGTACTAGACATAGTTCCCGTGCTACATTCAAATTTCGGGAACATTTGGGTCTGTATCTGGCCTGAAGCATTGTCACTAAAAGCTTGTTTCAACTTCTTATGGGTTTCTGTTGCTGTCCCGTTAACAAGGAAACAAAACTTGATGCAAGCATGTTGCTTTCTCACATCAGCCATTGCAACAATCGCAAACTATGCAAAACACACTGCCAAATCACGGTGCATAAATATTAAATGACTCTATCCAGCCTGATGCCAATGTGGCACACTGATTCACAAAGGATGCATGCAGTGTTACCTGGTGCCACAAGTCTGTACTAGACGTAGTTTCCGAGTGATATTCAAATTTCGGGAACATTTGGGTAGCACCTTATATTATAATTATTTATATATGCAGGTAGTTCCCGACTTTACGAGTTAATTTGTTCTTAGCACGTGCTCGTAAAGCGAAAACTTGTAAAGCGGGAATTTTTTTCCCATAGACATAATGTTAAAAATAGGCGCTACATTATCAACAATGAAATTAGTTAGCTAATTAGTTTGTTTAAACAACGATTGATTTATCCAAAGAAATGAAAACGTAGCCTGTAAAATCAAGCAAATTATAATAATAAAGAAATTATTTACGACTTACAAATGTTAAAGAATGTTTATTCTTCATCATCATCATCAACTAAATGCACACTCGTTGATCACTCATTATTGGCTTGGCACTCATTGGTTTGTTGCACAAGGAGTCATCTTCTTCAGAAATGCTTGAAGAGGCACTTGTTTCCAAGATAATGCTCTCTTTTCTTTATAAATTTCAATAGCATGCATATTATTATTTGTTATTCGGTTTTTTTTTTAGGAGCATTAGCAAATAAGGCCATATTGCTGCGGGATATGCGGTGTTCATTCCCTGACATTTCCGCATTCTCCGTATTTGGTGGTGATGGGCTCGAACCCCAGTCTAATTAAGAAGCATGTGCTATGCACAATAGCATGCATAAGCATTTTTTGTGTGTGTGTGTGTGTATATATATATATATATATATATATATATATATATATATATATATAGTCAACTGTATATATATAATCAACTAAGCATATTTTTAATGGTAACATGCATCCTTGCCATCATCGTCATCAACCAGTGATGACTAGTTGATGGGTAGTCTTGATTTGCCCTTCAGCCTTAGATAGGGTTACCATCTTCTGCACTCATAAAAAGAGAACATTTACATGTTTTGGGGCAAATAAAAGAGGACAAAAAGTTCATCTTGGATTAAAAAAAGAGGACAGAAAAGAGGACAAATATATTATGCAAATAATAAAATAAAGACAATGTAAACCACATTTACTGATGTTTAGGATTAGTACATTCATATTTGTCTTGAGAAATTATTTCTTTCAATAGCTTTGGATTGCCTCTCAAATATGTGTAAAAATCAATGCATGACATATGTTTGAAATTGTACTGCAAAAAAAAATATCTTTTACAGAATTGACATTTAACCTATTCCTTTCTTTCGCCCACTGACTTTGCAGAATACTCTCTCTCCCTCTCTACATTTGCATTGTGAGGAGGAATTGCAAAGAAAAACTGGGCAGTTTTCAACAATTCTGAATGGAATTCAATATTTTTTGAATTACTAAAATATTTGGCCCACTTTTCATGTATAAGCATGTTTTTAAAGTCTTTATTATTCATTTGACCCTAAAAAAATTTCTTCAAATTGTAAAATTGGTCAAAACACTTAACATCATCAATTGTTACCCCTTTGTCAATCGAGTAGGAAATAGAACATTCTACATCGTTCCAGCTTGGTACTGCATCCATTTTCATCCACATAAAACAGGAAATGGATTCCATATGGTGAAGCCACAAATCTAAATATTCCATTCAATTTCTATACCGATTTTTTGTATCACTAGAAAATTTTCACATTCAAGTACAAGTCCTTCATCATGTTTTTTGTTTAGCATTTCTTTACTCTTAATGGCATTAAGTTGTGATCCATCCGTTTCGAGATAATTTCTTTCACTGCGACTAAGACATCTAGTACTTCTGCAGCTGAGTTACTTTCCCTTTCAATTCATTGTATGTGTGTATGGAATACATTCATAAGTGATTGCATGAACCAAAGATGAATTTCACTAAATCCATTTTCAAAGAACCTTTTAATCACAATGGGAGGTTTTTCTTGGGACAGAAAATAAGCCTGTAAAGCTGGAAACATATCTATGAGCCTTGTGTGATGCTTGGAAATAATGAAAGCCATCTCGTCTTGCTGTGAGAAAGGAGCTGTCTATATTCAATCTAAACAAACTCTCAGTATTCCTTAAGCTATTCAGTCCAGATTGTATAATTATGAAAATACTGGTAAATTTTAAAAACAATGTTCTTTACATCAACTTCCCAAAGTTCTGCGTCATTCTGAAGACAATTGTTCAAAATATGTACAGGGCAGTCCACTCCAATCAAAGTCTTGTTATGCAACAATTTCTAAGATGCATTTAGGGCTAAAGCCTCAAGCTGTGAGCAAATTTAGACTATGTATATATTAAGTGCAATAGCATAATACACAGCCATTTCTGAGTAAACAGAATATTTATAAGGCGGCATCGTTTTAAGTTATATCTCATATTATGAATACCTTCACAACGAGTTGCCATGATATTGCACTACTTCGAATAAGTAACGCTTCACCTAAGGCGAGCGGAGATGGGAGAAATCCCAGGTGCCGTCTGACACGAACCTACCTTCACCTAAGGCGAAGACTAACGTTACTTATTCTCAGATAGGTACCTCCACCCAGACGGCAACAATTTCTTTAATTTTGCAAAGACATTATTCCCTTCTTCATTTCGTCTCAGTCCTCCAAACATTGTATTGCAGTTGTCCACAGTGAATGCAATACATTTTTCACACAAACCATTTTTTTAAAGAGTTTCTTTAACATACGTAGAAATGGTATCTGCAGTCTCGTTAAGCATCTTCTGTAATTCAATTAATTTTGTTTGTAACCCTCCTTCATTTACATCAAAATACTGAATAATTAATGGGAAGGTTTTTTCAGAACTATGATTACTTCCATCAGTTGAGACCCCGCAGTATGTAATTTTATTTTCTTTTAAAGTTTTTACAGTAACATTAAGAGAATGATTTGCAAGTACAAAGTTTACAATGGCTTCTGTCTTGGTTCTAGTGCAGGAAAATCTTTTTATTACCACAGAATCAAAAAATACATTTTTTAACATGACAGTTGTGCAATCCATTGATTTGTAACTACTATGACGTTTAACAGTGTGAAAAGCAAAGGTACCCTCTGCAGCAGCCAGATCATATTCTATTTTACCGACAACTTTGAAAAAAAAATCTGTAACCTTTCCTGAAGAGGCCTCACCTCGAACTGCTTTCTTGTGCTTCTCAGTTTCAATGTGATGCTTCAAATCACCCACCCCTTTATTGGCTACTGAAACATATGTCCCCATTCTGCAAACTTTACATTCAGCTTCCCATTCCTCTCGGCCAGATACAAAACATGGAAATTTGTTTTTCATCTCTTCTGTAAACATGCACTTCCTTTTAGGCATTAATTATTAATTTTTATAATTGAAATAATAATAAATATTTTTATTGTAAGTAGTGAAGCATAAATTTTATTAAGGTTATGTTTTACATTCACAACTAAACTAACCTAATTGCAGAAAAGTACCTACAGGTATAAAGATGGATAATAAATATTTTTGTAATTAAAGTGAAAAACAGTATTTTAAAAAAAGGTAAACTTTGGTATTAAATAAACTAGTGTCTGCCTCTTGATTGGATCGTTGATAAGTATACCAAATTTAGTGGACAGTACGCAACGTTCGATCAATTTGGTGTGCACACAGCTCAAATCCACGTTTTCATATGCTGCAATCAATTTCTAGAGAAAACTTGAAACAGTCCCTCTGACTGTCAATATTTATTTGACATGCTGGAATTCCTGTAATTTATATATCTTTTTCTAGCACACCATCTGATCTTCACACGTTATCTACTCTCTAAACCAATATATTGTATTGCTAGACTGTATAAAATTTATATGTGCATAAATTCTGAAGCAGGCGTGGGTTGGTAACAATCTAAATGCACTAAACTGAGCGTCGTCGGGGTCTTCTGCCTAATTGTGAACACGGAAATTCGAATTGAAGAATCGTCTCCTATTCCGAAAAAGATTCTGTATAATGTAACTCGGTAGTTTTCGCCGAGCTTGCATAAAAAATGGCGTATAGTATAAAAACCGGACATTTAGACAAATTTATAAAAATCCACCCAGACAAAAATTTTAGACAAAAAATATGGACAAATCCGGTTAAAAGAGGACGGATGGTAACCCTAGCCTTAGACAAATTAGTTTGGAGGTATTCATTTAGTGCAAATTAATAAATTGCAAGTGTGGTTTCTGAATGCTTTGAAATAAAACAAAACAGGTTTTTCAATAAGACATTTAACTGAGCAAATAACACTATCAACATACAATCCCTATAATGTTGTATTCATATCTTTGAAATAATTGAGCATTCTCTTAGGTATAAAATAGTAATTAGAGGTAAAAACAGAATGAATGTGTACAAAAAAAAAAAAAAAATTAAACAATGAAGAGATTGCAAATAATTTTAAACAGGTACTTTCTTAGCTTTCTTCTCAGCAAATGGGGTTAATTCATTATAATCAATGAATCAAATGTTTTCTGCTCAATGCATAAAAATGCTAAAGTGCTAAATTTATCTTTCAACAGTGTGAGGTAGAGAGAGAGTTTTTACGTTTTCAGAACAGAAAAGCTATGTATTCTTCTGTTGCATTACTTACTTAACATAGTTTCCATCTTTAGGAAAGTTTATTATAAATTACGTAGTTATGAATTTGATGTAATTGAGGAGAGTTTTTGCTTCCCTGTTGTAGAATATTTTTGATAAATCTCTTCATTAAAATCTTCTACATCAGTGTCATTTTTATAAAAGCCTTCAATTTTGTAATTTTTTTATTATTTTTGTCAATTTTTTTTATTTCTAAACAAGCAGTATCCATAAAATTTTTTCAATCTATGTTTGATTGAAGGCCTTGGTATAATAATTTCAAAATTACTTCATTGTACATTGGACAAAAAATCTGATTCAAAAAATATTTTTCCATATTTAATTCTTCAAATATCTTTTTTATATGTTTTAGTTTTTGATTATATAGGTACTGCTACAATATTTTCGTATTTCTTTTATGGTTTTTGTTTGAACTCTACAGGACTGTTGCTATTTAAACACACGTGTACATTCTGTGTATAAGTCAACTCAATTTTTTTTTTTTTTGTATTGTAAACTCAAGCTTAATGATATATTTACTATATAAGTTCTCTTTTTTTTTTTACAGTCATCTTTTTCATCTCAATAGAGTGGTGTATTACAGTAAAATCAGCATTAGAACTACTGTTTGCTTTTCAATTCAATTTTTTTTTCAAGTGTACATAGTAACATTTCATTAAACTGCACATTTAAACTGTAAAGAAAGTGGAAATAACACAAGGAAGTAATGATCTGATATTGCTCTTATTGATGCTATATGTGCACATGGGAGACTTTGATTATATACTGTATTAGCTGTTCCTCGTTGTCTGTTAGTGCTGTACTGCAAATTGGTTTCTCTTTAAAATTTGCCTCACTATGGAAGCATCTATGCATTTTGAGACTTTTAGTAGTAAATCTGAAGGTGTATCCAAAATTTGTATAACTACCAACAAACACTATGAATTGGTTTTCTCTAATGAAAAGATTAATGAGTCTTTGGGTTTTAAAAGGCGAGTAGCAGTGTATATTCTTGTAAAAATAGACAGTATATGTAATAAATTTTTAAATATACTGGTATTAATTCATGTCTTTCTGTGCATATGTCTTTGTCCAAGTTTAGGATTTTATGCCCTAAATCTTAGAAGATTTTTTAGTTCTTCAGAGGTTGACTTATATGAATATATGGTAAATACAGGTTCTGAAGTAATTTGTGTGTAATATTAAATCTATTTAATATTTTGCCCCACATTATTGTTAATATAACTAATTTCAGTGTGGCTTAATTTTTTTGATTAATTCTTTTATTTCTGCTCAAGCAGATTTTTTTCTGCAAGATATCTGTACTGAGTTAGTTTAGTAATATTTGTATTTTGTAAAAACCCATTCTTAGTTTTTTATATTTATTTTTTAATTGTAAAAAATGTAAGTAGAAGTAGATTGAGCATTTTTAACTTTTTAACCACTGGTGTTGATGATGGCTCTGCCCTGACAGGTGTGGCTCCAAAATAACAACCCACATTACCCTTTAATTAATGATTAAAGATCTGAAATTTTTTCTAGCTTCCTAAATATAGAGAAATTTTTACCACACTGGTTTCTAAAGAGATTTTTTTATGGTTTTCACAAAGTAATTAAGCACATGAACCTGTCTGGGGTTGCCACCAGTTTTGTAACTATTTGTATGAGGAATAGCATGTGACCATGTTGATTCTGACATTGCTATGGAACTTCAAGTTATGTTTGTTTATAGTTCAAGGTTACTTGCTTTCCCTCTCCTAATACTTATCTACAATCTTCTTGAGTTGTTTTTGAATAATTTTTAAATTTTTTCATATAAATGAGATCACCCGCAAGGTGATCTCATTGAGGTGAATGGTTTGAGCAAGGTCAATGCTGATGTGATTATTCCTCTTGCTCAGGTTACTCACCTGAGGGGACATAATTCAAATTGAGGACGACAATTGCAGAATAGATGTGTGAAAATTTGCCTTTAGTCAGTGGCTGGTTCATAGTTGGAACAAAATTCCATCAGTTGTAGTGTAGGTCAATAAGTTCAAGACAGAACTAGACAAACATTTGGAGTTGAATGGATGGGTGAAATGGGAAGTTTTTTTTTTTTTTTTTTTTTTTTGGCTGATGCTGCTATAAGCTTTCTTTCTTTCATCATATGCATCTACTAATGCCAATGCTAAGTCATCCGTACTATTCGCCCAATTATGGGGCATATTAATCTTACATGACACAAGTATTTTGCAAAAAGTAGGAATTGCACAGGGAACAACCGTTAACCGAAAACAAATCACCCAGCACATAGCTATATTTGAGGATTACTGCAACAACTTATCATGTGATGTAGAGCGATGCAGCAGTCTCCAATCACGTGATAAGAGCGTAGTGTACTGAAATTGCAGTGTTGCCATGTGTTTTGCCAAGAGCTGTAGTTGATAATGCAGATTAACTCGCTAATATGAGGCTCCAATCGGCAACACCGCAGTTTCAGTAACACTACACTCTCAACATGTAATTGGCGACTGCCGCAATGTGCTTCATGTGATTTTCACGTTCAGCAGCATAAAATTAGTCAAGGTTGGGATTTTTGTTTTTGTAATATTTTGCGTGTTGACCAGTGTAATGAGTAGAAATATATATGCATATGCATACAAATGGTCTTAACTGGAAAATTTTGAATAAGATTAATAAGGTTAATAATGCACTCATGTTTGTATTTATATCTAAAATTTGTTTTTTAATTTTCAGCATAATTGATATATATATTTTATTTTTTGAACATAAAAAGTGTAAAAAATTATTTTAGAATATTTAATTTAATAAAAAGTTATTTCCAATAAAGATTGTAATTCATTCAAGGAAGGTGAAATATTGGTATTTTTCAAGCAAAATTCAAACAAAACTAAACTTTTCTAGAAATAAAAAAATAATTGTGCATCTGTTAGGTGCAGCACTATCATGTTTGCTAACGTTGGGACACCACCATTGCCAAGTTAGATCGCTTTCCTAATTTATTCTAACAATGAATTGATGCTGATAACAAGACATAAATATTTTAAACTACGTCAAAATGTTTTGTGGCTTCTAAACAACAGCCTTTGATTGAATTTCCACTTAAATTTAATGCATAATGAGCCCATGTTAATTGCTGGTTGATGATAAAAATCTATACTTTCCCAAATGAGGCAATTTTTTATTGGTTGTATATATCTTTTGAAATATTTTTTTTTATCATTTTCCCAGATTTATTGCATAATTGCACCCAGTATACAGTATCAGTATCACCATATATGTTACTGTTTTTGATTGGCAGTAAGTATCACTGATCCTTGATACTGTCACAGATATTCTGGTATGACAAGCTAGTACACACCACACAGACAAATGTCATCTCTGTGTTACCAGGCAGGGTAACACAGAGGTAACATTCTGTGTTGCTAGATTGTAGATGATGCTCATCAACCTGTGCAATACTGCCACTTTGCTTATTGAAGGTTTGAAGTAGTGAAACCCATGTTTAGTCCCCCCAGCAAAGCTCTGGCAACCCGCCCTCCCAAAATTTTTTTCATCATTCAGTATGATTGTCTTTTGATGTTATGTTGGGCATCATGCTGAGATCCAGTCCTATCACATTTCAAGGGTACAACTCTAAAACAGTGGTTGCAGGCTGGCTGCCAGATAGTCCACTGTACTGAACTTTTGAATATGGCATACTCTGCCAGATAATGAATGGAGGGTGTATATATGGGGAGGGGCATTATCCACCCATCCTACGTCAAGCAGCTGAGTATGTTCTTGCTGTGTATATGCCATATTCAAAAATTTCATTGCTAAATACGTCTTCTCTACCTTTTCTTGCTACTGATGACATTATGAATAGCAAGCTAATATTACAATCTTATCTGCGAAAAGATCTAAACCTTCCAAATGCTTCCTCATTCATTTCATATATATATACATGATCTCAGTTGCAATTTCAATGATGTCCATTTCCACTTTAGTCAGGCAAGCCAAACTTTTTCTGACAGAATCCCAACTATCGGTTGCCTCAACCATCACTCATCACAGTTGTCCTAATTATTTGCTGTATGATTCCTGTTGCTTCAAAGGTGGTATTTGTGCATATGTCCATTCTGATTTCCCTTTTACAGACTTATTAATTTGGAATATCCTATGGCTTAAAATCTCTCTCTCTACATCTTTCTAACCTGTCAAATTCTGTCAAATTCATCTGTTGCCTCTATTGTTCTCCCAGCTCCACTAATCACTTAGAACTCTGACTTCCTTTCTTTGAAGCTTGACTTTCTGCAGTCCAACTTTCCTAAAATTTAGGTAAATTTCCTTGGTGATTTTAATGTTCATAATTCAGCTGGCTTCTGTTTTCTAGTTACACATAACTGCTGGTTGGGGGTGCTAAGGCATTTGCAATTACTAACCTCACATTATTTTTTTTCTCACAAATAATCCTTCCAAGTACATGGTCGAGGTGAGTGGTCCTCTGAGTACCTCAGATCACAGTGATGGTCTCTTCTTCAATAGAGCCTTTCTCTTGTGGACACTTTTAGTTTTGTATTGTTTGGCATTACAAGGATACAGAATGGGATGATGACCTCTGAGAGTTCTATTCTTCTTTTCTTTGGTTGGATTACTGTTTTTAATCTTCTGATGTCATTGTTTGATCAGATCATGCTATCAGTGAAATTATTTTTGTAGGGATGAAATCCTTTATTCCACACTTCACTTTAAATCTTGTACTTTATTTAAAACTTGGTTTTTTGATAAATATACTAAGATAAGAATGTTGCATATCTCAATTGGCTTGCATCCAAATCTCCAGATGTATTTTTTCTGCCTACGAAAAAAAGCTAGCAACAGTTGTAAAGCAATTATTAATCATCCCAAACTAGATTTGAACAGGCTGAGTGTAGAAAACTTGCTTCTTGTTCAAATGGTAGTTGAGCATTCTGGTCTTTTGCCAAAGCTATTGTCTGCAATTTTTGCCCATCTATACTTCAACCTCTGTTGATACCAGTTGGTTCTATTATCACCTCAGCTAAAGATAAAGTTATTCTGTTTACATCTTACTTTTCTTTAACTCTTGTATTGATGGTCTTGGTAAACCACCTACTAGCATTCCCAGTACACATCATTCTCAATGCCTGCTGTGGTTTTCCATCAAAAGCATGTCAGAAGAATTTTGAACAAACTTGATGCCAATTTGCTCCATGTACTGATGTTATTTTTCCACTCACAAAACCTGCCCTCTTGTGCTTACTTCTGTTCTGTCGCCTTTTTTGCACTCTATTATTCCACTGGTGTTTTTCTTTCTGCTTTGAAATTTGATCATATCCAGCCAGTTCCTAAAAAGTGTGACAAATCCCTCCCAACCAATCATTGTCCCATTGCACTTATTTCTTCTCTTTCTAAAGTATTGGAGAAATCCATTAACTACCAACTCCTAAAATATCTAGAACCTGTGCATGTGATAAATGATCACCAATATGTTTCTATCAGTATCAATCTACTGATGAATACACTGGCTTATATTACTCTTCTGTTGACAAATTGAATGGAAAAGTTTGGTGAAACTCAAGTAGTTGCTCTTGACATTTCAAAGGCTTTTGAAAATGTTTGGGATAAAGGTTTTCTAAATACGGTCGGGTCTCCATATTCGCAGGGGTTGTATGTCAACACTTCCTGCAAAAACATGAAAATTCTGCAAAAATCTGTACTCTCGCCCAAATAGCCCCAGATGTTTTCTATGTATGCCTAAACATTTATGCAACCATTTACAATTAACCAAAAAATGTTTAAAATATGTTTAAAAGGTTTTAATTGTGTTTTACAGTAATGAGTAACATTTTAGACCCATGTTTCGAAAATACTATATCAAAATTTTATTACATAGTTAAGAACAAGGCATGGACCAGGGTATTCACCACAGGATTCAATACTCCTTAGTAGTAGGGATCTCAGAGGCTGGAAAAGAAGTAGGGTTGGCTGACGCTGAGACTTCCAGTTCGAGAGTATGAGGAGTTTTAGGCATCGATGTAGAAGTTGTCCTTTTCAGGAAGGTTGTGATGGGAAGCTGCCTTTCTTATTTTGTTTGAACTTGTTGAATATGGCTGTGTATGGTGTTAAAATGTTTTCCTTGAGGCTTTCCTTAAACTTCATTGCACGAATCATGTCGTCGTCATATTCATAGAGATTTGCAAGGCGTTTGCTGTCACTCATTGCCTGCGCTAGTTTTCCCAAGTCAAACTTCTTCTCTTGGTGTGGTTCTTCCTCATCCTCAGAGTTGGAACAAACAAGCTCCTTGAGTTCATCATCAGTTAGTGGTGTTGCTTGTCCGATTATTAAATTGTTGGTGTCCTCCTCCTCTAAGTCCTCAAAACCTATGCCCCCTATTGTCTTGGCCAACTCCTTTATTTGTGTGATGTTTTTCTTGCACTTTTTGTCTGGAATAGTTTGTTGTTCATCTGGACTGAAGTCATGCACAACTTCTGGCCACAAATTCTTCCAACAGGCTTGTCCTTGATGTCTACCAGAGCATATTTTATTAGGAAGAGACTGACAGCTATGGTGAAGTCTTTCCAAAACTGAATAACGTCAATGTTGTCATTGCTGCCCATGGCCTTAACAATTGCTGAGGGACCATACTCCTCTTTGTGTAGTTGGCCTTAAAGGCCTTGATTACCCCTGGTCGAGCAGCTGGATAAAGGAGGTAGTGTTAAGGGGGGTAGAAAGACAACCTCTATGTCTTCTTTTGGTGTGCTTCTCAAAGTGGGTGATATCGCCCCCTGAGGGCGTTTGAATTATCCATGGGGGGCATTAGGCATGAAAGGGGGTGACACGGGCGGATGGAGCACCATCAATGATTGGCCATTACAAGGGTTTTATGGCTTATTTAAAAAATGCTGTGCCAAATATTATTACTGTTCATTGTGTCATTCACCGTCAGCATTTAGTTGTGAAAAAACTTGGTGATCAACTGCACAATTCTCTACAGACTGTTTTTACTGCTATAAACAAAATTAAAGCTCATTCTCTGAATGATCGTATATTTCGAAAGCTTTATGATCAAAACAGTGAAGATTTTGAACGATTGCTACTTCACTCCGAGGTTCAGTGGCTGTCAAAAGGCAACTGTCTCAACAGATTTTATGAACTCTTTGATACTGTTGTCGAGTTTTTTGAAGATAGGAACAACGACCTTAGTAATGACCTGAAGAAAATGAAAACTGATATTGCTTATCTTGCAGATTTATTAACTAGATTCAACTCAAGAACTTACATTTACAAGGACAAGATGTAACTCTTATTAACGCAAAAACTCAAATTTCAGCATTTATTTCAAAATTAAAGTTTTATGCGCAATGTAGGATGAAGCGAATTGTATTAATTTCCAAATCTGTTGGAAATAGAGAAAAAAATAGCTGATGAAACTCTACTAACTTTTTGTAATCATCTAGAAATGTTGCACAGAGATATGCAGGAAAGGTCTCCGAAGATCTCCTTAATTTGAAAATTCCAGATTGGGTTATAAATCCTTTTTTTAAATAATGACGATGGTGAATGTTTTGTAGAAGAAGAATTGATTGAGTTACAAAATGAAGTTGAACTGAAGCCAAAATTTAAAAATTCATATCGGGAATTTTGGTTACAAAAGAAAATCCCTGACCATTATCCTGCATTGTGGGGAATTGTAAAAAAAATTACTTATTTCTTTTCCAACATTATATCTAGTCGAAACCGGTTTCAGTGCTGTATCTCGATTGCTAAAAAAAAACAAAGAAATTGTCTGGATGTTGTTAAACGTGGCGATTTACGACTTCTGCCTACAGATATTAAACCTAATATTGATAAGCTTATAAATCTCCATCCATCGCATTAAATATTAAAATATAATTAACTATTTCCATTAATATCATGACTTATTTATATAATTAACTTTAATTTTTATGACTTAATTTAAGTGACTATAACTGACTTTATTTATGTAGTTGTAATTTTTTACGAAGAAGGAATAAAGTGCAGTAAATAGTTTTCTTTATAATTCACACAGATACATGCAGGGCTCCATTTACGTTTTGGAGGCAAACAGACAAATATTAATTTCAGTTATTTAGCTTCACTTTATATTGGTGGGCTAAAAAAAAGCCCTAGCAAGGGCTTTTTTTTAGCCCACCAATGGAAGCCCCTTTTCCTCCAAGTATTCCTTGACTTCGGGGTTGAAGCAGTGGGGGAACCAGTACGGAAGAGGTCCTTCGCCATCCAGACTTTTGCCTTCCACATCCAGGAAATATATTCTCGTTATGTCCTCTAAGAATTCTTGGGTTCTGTGCACGGAATGTTAGGCCAGGCCTTGTCATATGGCCTTCTGTATTGCCATTTACTGAAATGGTTCATCTGCATGTGGATTTAAATTTCACACAAGATTCTGTGGGCTTTCTGATGCAGAGTTTGTATGGACTTTTCCATTCAGTCATCTGTGCTTTCTTTTCTGATGGTCAGGTTTTTTTTGTCTATGGTTGACAGGATATTTGGATACTCAGTTTTTTTTCCCTGTCTTTCAGTTTGAGTTATGCAAAAATAGCAGTCATTGACATGATTGGTTGACATGAGCAAATATAAAGTGGTACTCTGTGTTTAATTTTTAACCAGTCTCGGAAATGCAAAGCATACTTAGTTCAGCATAAATGTGGAGCCTATTTCTTTTCTTGACCATGTAATTTGCAGCCAAAATAAAGTTAGGCTTTCTTTAATATGGTTGTTAGAGATTGTCTATGAGGTTTAATTGCAATATTTCAAAAACATGTTCAGCTGAAAGGTTTGTTTTATATTTGTCTGACATGCAGGGAACATGTCAAAGATATATAAAGTATCTCAGTAGCAGAACTGAGAAAAATGGGTGAGAGAAACTGGCAGCACTTTATTTTAATTCTTTGGAATACCATTCAGTAAAAAAAAAAAAAAAAAAAAAAAAAAAAAATCATTTTGAAGAACTGAGGTCAGGACTATGTTAACATGGAAGCCTGAAAGCTACTGCGTCCAGGTGCCAACTCTCCGCTGTGTCAGAATAGTAATGTTACTGTGCCCTTTTCATGTAGCATACTGAATGATGTAATTTTATTGTTTGCATCTAGGTACTAAGGTGGTTTGACATGGTTTTCTCTGCTCTTACTATTTTTCAATGACAGATTCCAGATCTGCAACTATGGGGTGCCTAAAGATTTAAAGGCCTAAAGAGAATGGAGGACCTCTTTAAGTGCCTTACAGTGCTCTCTAGAATTTGTAGTTTTTTAAAAGACTTTGGGTCATTTAAGTCTCTCTCTCTAGAAGTACCCGTTTCTGCTGGGGAGAAGTGATCAGTAGCTGTATACTACTACTACAGCTATTGATCAGATTTACTGATCAATAGCTGTAGTAGTATTTACAGTTTAATTTTATTAATACAAAGTTCAAGGACCTAAATTTTCACATTTTGTAATAATGAGGTTGTATAACAAGGTCCCCAAAAAGTATCAAAATTTTATTGGTTTTCTTTTTGGTACATACTCAAAAAAAGAATAATAAGTAATAATAATAATATCAAAAATAAAAAATAAATAAATTAATTTAAATTAATAAAATAAAATAATAAAAATGAAATAATAATAAAAACAGAAGCCTTGTTTAAAATACACTAATAGGAATAACACATTTTTTAAAGATTTTATTATATTTGTAAGGTAAATTAAGAGAAAAGCAATTAACGGAAATCAAAATATTGTACAGTATATATTTTTATGTATATAATATATATAGTATCACAGTAAAAAGAATTGCAATCTTAATATAAAAGGAGACATACAGACTTAACTTTTTAATAAATTGATCCAATGTTGCTTGCACAGTTTTTGCTCTATATGCATTTTTAACTACAGCACAGACATTATCAAATGCAATAGTTGTTTCTTTATCAATATTACTAATGGCCAACACATTCTCTATTATGCTCAATGCATCGTTTTTAGATGGAAGTGTGTGTCTGCTTCTTCACTTTCACTGTTGCTGGTAAAAACATCATTTTGCTTGGTGCGCAGCAGCTCTTCTGGTGTTGGCATTGCTGTAGTAGCAACTTCATCATCCACCTTCACAAACTTTTCAAATTTTCCAACAAAATCCATACGCTCCTTCAAATTCCTCCATACCTTAGTGTTGCTATCACATTCATATGACCATGTTTTTCGATGATATTTTCTCCAAAGCCACTCTTTCTGAAGCAGTTGATTATTGCGCTTGATGCAATACTGTGCCAAGCAATAACAAGGTTACGGATAGTATCCAAGACATTCCAATTTGGCTGCAAATTGTTCCTCCCTCCTATGTTGCAGATCAAGTACCTTATCAGGTGGGCTTTGTATGCTTTCTTGAGTTTTTAAATAATGCCTTGATCCATGGCTGCATAAAACTGGTGGTATTGAGAAGTAAAAACAACAGCCGTATATTTGTCAACTTAAGTGTCTCAGAAGAATGTGCTGTATGACAATATTTAATCATCAAAATGTTCTTTTTTTCTGAAGCCATTCTTCTGTCCACTTTTGATAACCAAGACTGAAAAATTTTGACCATAAGCCAAGCACTTCTATTTGGCCTCATAATCACAGGGAAGTTGGTTAATTTCTTTAAAACATATTGGCTTGAAAAACTTACCAATCACAAGTGGGCTTAGTTTTGTACTTGTCATCTGAATTGCAGCATAACAGAATAATGAGTTCTGTTATGCTGCAATTACTATATTAAGTTTTCCACAATTATGTAGAGACTCTCCTCGAAAAGCAAATGTTTTGTTTGGCAGGAAATTATAAAATAAAACTGTCTTATCAAGGTTAAAAATATCCTTTGCCTTATATTTATCAAGAATGGACCGTACAGAACACAACCAGTTGGTAGCCTTTCCTTTGTCGATTAATCCAGACTAGTCCTCAAACATTTCGCGAAACCAAGTTATTTCTGTCTTTTGATCTTTGGAGCTTGCCACTGCTGCATTTGAA
The DNA here is from genome assembly GCF_048544385.1 of Mastigoproctus giganteus. Taxonomy (NCBI): domain Eukaryota; kingdom Metazoa; phylum Arthropoda; class Arachnida; order Uropygi; family Thelyphonidae; genus Mastigoproctus; species Mastigoproctus giganteus. The sequence continues at coordinate 150,624,372 of NC_143580.1, read as the reverse complement.
GTTGCTAATGTTGCTGAGCTAGGTATTTTGCATTTTCTTGTAAAATCTGATCTGATATTGCAAATTAGATGCACCCATTTGTTGTTACCACATGAAAAGTTTTGTTTTGAACTCCTCATGTTTTGTACCATAAATTCATTTCCTGTTTTTTATCACTGCTCCACTGTCACACACTTCTTCAAGTTTTTTCCCCCAGTTTTTCAGTATTGTAGATAAAGGGATCTTGTATTCCTTTTCAATGTCCATTTTGTTTCGTTTCATTCTATCAGCCTCTTGGTGCACAGCAGGTGTAAAATTTTCAGCTTAATCTCATCCATTTACATTTTGTCACCGTAACACTGCAAGATGAGATTTAATATGATCAAACTTTAAATTAATTAAAGACATAAGTTCCAAAAAAAAGACAAAACATTACGGCAGTTCAAAGACAAAAGGTCTTTGAACTGCTGTAACAATTGCAACTGACCTTAATCCCATACAGAGGGAGGGAGTGTATGTAAACAACTTATAAAAACTGTCTTTATTCTTTTGTTAATTTAAAAGATATGATATTTACATTGATATTTCACAATGATATTTTTTCAGAGTGCACTTACATTGTAGCTACTATAAAGTGGTTTTGTTACACAAAAGTAAATTCTTACAAGCCAGTGCCATTCTTTGGAAGCAGGGAACCAGGTGGCCAAAGGCAATAATAGGGACAATAATTGGACAGCTGTGCCAAGATTTGTATTAAACATACAGAATAACAATATTTATTTCCCACTGGGTGAAAACGAACTTTGTAATACATATTAACCAAATTTTGTGATAAACGAATATATTTACATGGAAAAGCCTATTCTTTCACAGGGGAATATGTGCTTCATATAAACGAGTACTTTGTATAAATCAAGTTTGTATTAACGCGATTTTACTGTACTTTGCTAGGAAGGTGGCAGGAATTGGGCAGCTGAAGTCCTGCCAGTCATAAAAACACAAGGTCTTCCTACTTTTCAAGAAAGGTTTACTTTCTTGAAATTTTGTAGGGTGACTTTGTTGTAAGATTAGCTTACAAAATTAGGAAAATTTTGAAGTCAAATGCAGGCAAGCCTTTGGGATGGTGTTCCTGTTGTTGCCTGTGTGGCATCACATGCAATATGGACTTAATGGAGAACTGGATCTGTCTGTCTGTTTATGTGGCACCCATTTAAAATAAAAATAACATGAATTTAGGGGTGGGTTATTCACTGAATATATACTGTGGTCTAACATTTAAGATCTTGCTCTATGACAAATGGGGATTGGTCTGAAACAGAGGACTTAATTCTGCTGTTATATGCCTTTCAAACATGTGAGTGTCGTATGCATTTATACATGAGCACTGCTGTTATATTTTTTTAGCGAGCCAGTCTTATTTAGAATGGTGTTCCTGTTGTTCCTGGCCTTGTCGCATCACACACAGTGTGGATTTAATGGAAAACTGGGTCTGTCTATCTCTATGTGGCTCCTGTTTGGACCAATCATCTTCTCAGTTTAGTGAAAAGACTGACCCCAAGGGCCCTGCAAAATTGGAACCGCATGAGTTTCAGGTGTTGGAGTGGATATTCAGTCAGGCATGACACATTCTGTTAACTTTATTAATAGAGTTGCTCTGTACTATGAATAGTTCTCCCTCCTTCCTTTTCAGATAAACGAAGACCCCAGAAAACTGCAACACAGGGTGATTGATAATAGAAAATTAAGCAAAAGCAGCTGTTATTATCCTCACTTAACATTGCTCAGAGAATATGCATCTTGTTTGTGAGACTTGGCATGCTAATGGAAAATGAAGAATGTTGACTCACCTTGCTGGAAAATACTTGTAATATGCATTATAATATATTGATCATGTTTAAATATACGTATTGACTTCAAAAAATACAGATTTTATTATTTCCTAATCAGCAGCCTACCATTGATTAATGACATATTACATTAATTATAATTAATGTAATATGATTGATTGTTCCCTGCACTGTTATTATTATTTCTTTTTTTTTATTTATTTATCTGAAAAAGATGTGGTGCTAAAATTGCAAGAAAACTGTAGTGTGAACATTATAAAGAAGCCCTTTCTTATTTTCATATTCAAAGTACAGTATATAATTTTCGACACATGTTCAAGAAAAATGGAAAGAATTTAAGAATTTTATCTTGTTTTTTCAGTCTGCTTCTTAAATAGAAAGTGTTTTTGTCTTTACAGCCCAATTCATGTGTGGTGGATGATCTTATGAAACCACATTGGAACTGTTATGTTTTGATTTACTACCCTGAAACAACTGGCTACCAATAAATTATATCTACTATCTGGTTAAAAAGACTTGTGTTTCAAAAAAAAAAAAAAAAAACTGCTATGGTTATTCTCATGTGTATAATTTCATTTGCAAAAGTCCATAGTGTGAAAAAACCCATAAAAATTCCTTCTTTCAAAATGGGAGCAATTTTTATTGATATTTTTCACACTGTGGTTAGGTTAGGGTGGTTTTGGGTAGAAGTTGCACAAATTTTCCTCTGGAAATTAGATTTCATTCAACTGGATGAAAATACTCTGGATTTTTCATCCATCAAAACAGCTAAACTGAATATAGTACCAACTAGGCTACATACTTTAAACACAATACAATACATATTTTCATTTTCCATTCTTGGGAATCCATCCTGGATAATATGAGAATTTGGAAACCAAGACGTATATACTATGACTATTAATTGACACAATCCAGATGAGTTTAATTGAAATTTTACGATTTACATGTGTAATTTTTTTTTAGAAAGTGATTGAGTATTTTATTGAAATGAATCTTGCTTTTTTGAGTTGAATACCTTTCTTTCTTTCTTTTGTGATTTCTATTAAAAACTAGGAAATTTGGTAAAAACTGATATGTAAAGAAATATAAAAGAGAGATGTAAAAGAATTTTCTTATTGACATGAACATTTTTTTTGAACTTGAATCTCTTTTCAAGGATATATATATATATATATATATATAAATGGGTTTTTCAATGTAACTCTTTAAAAGAAAAGTTCAGAGTCATATAGAAAAGAGGTAAATAGTAGATGAAATGGTTTCGGTGAAAGCAAGATTAATAAATTAGGTATGACAGATGCATCTAAAAGTGCAGAGTAACATTAAATGATGCAGCTATACCATTTTAATTTTATTTTCATTTTTATTTGCATTTTATTAATATTTTGTTGTACTAATTTTACTTTACAGTTCCCCCACTTTATATTGGCTTGGCAATTCAGCCAATAATTTACTTAATTTATCATAACCTCTAGGATATTAACATTCTTTCACCTTTCACTAATATACTACTATTCTTTCACATCCATTTATACTTACTTAATTTAATTTAATATTAACACACACACACAGTTAATCTTTTATGTAAAGAATGTTACATGGTGTTGGACCATATGGATTACTATTTTCCTGTGGTTTTTTAAAAATGTTTCAAGATTAGTTAAAGGGGAGGAAAAATACTTTTACACCACATTAAACTGCACTTTTTTCACCGCATTAAACTATACTTTTTCATCACACTTTGACTTCACTTATTTTGTTCCTGTTACTTGTACACTGGATTATATGTGAATGTAAACCAGTCCAGCTTAGTACTATCCAATAACTAATAACAAAACTGCATTCACTATGCAGTTATTAGTAGTCTTGCAGTTTTAGTGTAGGATGCCATCGTAATATCTTTATGTGAATTTTACAACTTTGGTCCAATGACAGTTTGCCCTAGCACATTCAGAAATGGTGCCTGTAGCGACTTGCTTATTACACATTGGGTAGCACAGGGTTGGGCCATCTTACATTTGTGTGTAATCCACTGGACCTACAAGAGAAACAATAAATAAAGAAAAATTATTTTTCACTTGATGTAAGAGCGTGTCACTTTACTTTTAATTAATCTCATTTATATAGTTGTTCCCATTTCACTAAATTGAAACTTGGTATATGAAATTTAGTGTGTGTGTGAGAGAGAAACAGAGAGAAAGAAATTATGAACAATTATGAATTCTGAAATTATGAATTCTGTGTGGAAAATAACTGCAATTTGTAAGTTGTTTTTGCAATATATGTCTATGAAATTTATAAATTACTACTTCATTTTCTATCCTCATACTGAATTCATTTTCCAAAGAAAAGAAAAGCAAAAGACCTCTTCTGAAGCTTTCTTTGTTGACTCTTCATACAATTACTGATGGATATTGTCCAAATTGTTCAGCTCCTCTTACTAACAATGTTTAGTAGTAATATAGTATATAACTATTACTATTGATGCTTGATATGAGTACCTCATGGTGTGACCCAGAGGCATTTACAAATGAAGATTTCAAAGGTAATCAGCTCAGTTCAGAGCATATAAAATTGCTAATTACATTACATTGATGTAGACAATGGGAATAATAACAAATTAAAATGTATTTATCATTTTGTTTTCCTTTATTGGTTCTACATATTATTTTTAAATTAGATAGATTATATACACAAAAAAAGTATAACAGCAGCAAATTATGGGAATTATTGTTATACATCTGTACACATAGCTGTACACATTGGTAACTAGAGTTTTGCAGAGTAATTAAATGTGTTCAAGTATATTATTTACATAAAGTTTTGTTCCTCTTTATAACGTGACATTTTCATAGTAATTTACTCTGTTTTGACTAAAGCGTAAGCCTTTTTACAAAACATTTCGAGGAGATTATTAGATCTGGATCAGTATTTAGGGTCATAAATGTATATATATAGTGTTATTGGGAAACTTTTTATCAATAGATTTTAGCCTGTTAAGAAAAGACTGAAGAAGAGGCCTGTTCTCATGCTTAGATTGAATTATTCTCCAGAAAAGAAAATCTCAGGCATTTGGAGAGTCAGTTTGATTGGTAAGCATCTTGGCAAGGAGTCTGTTATTGTACTTTTAGCTATTCTGATATAGTTCAAGTTAGTAAGCAGTTTGGTTTTAAAATATATGGTAGACATATGACTAATGAACCATTGGAATTTTCCAGTGTTTAAAGGCAAAGATCTTCCTGAACTTTTTATTGGATGTTGGGATACAGCCTAATGGGATAGATAAATGCATAAATTTGTGTAATGATTATTGAAGGATTTTTAATGTTTATTAGATTTACTTTTGATTCCAAACTAAGGGATTTTGGAATTTTATTTATAAGAGACTGAAATTTGAAAGAATTGTAATATGGTTGAAGCACTTTATAGTGACCCTCTTTGTAATGTCCAGCATGTTATAAAAACCTATCTGCTGTGTGGCAGTCATTTTCCCTTAAACAATTCTATTTTACATTCATTATAATAACTTGAAATATGAACGAATTCTCTATAATGACCCAAAAATTTCCACCACTGTATCTTGATTTTTAGTTTTTTTTTTTTTTTTTTTTTTTTTTTACTACAGTATTCTCATTTCAAAATGAAAGAACACTAATCTTTAATTTATTGCAGTCAACAGCTTGTGGACTTGGCTGAGAGAAATTACTCATCAGCAATTTTCCACACTTGTTGGCATTATTAACTTAACTTTCAACTCAAAATTCATTTCGTTATACAGTATGTACATTGATATGGCTTTTACAAAGTGGGTAGCCAGTCACAGACAAAATTAAGATTTTACAAGATGTAGATAATGGTGAACATTCTGATACTGACATTGCTTAACAGCTTGTTATTATTAAGAGCACACTGTTTGCCATTTTGAATAATTGGTAAAATATTGAAAGCTTAGAGAAATCTGCTGCATTGAGTATCAGGACCATGCAAAAAGGTGGCTGCACCATATACAATATACCTGGACCCATACCCTGACCAGAAGGGGAGCCTAAAACATTTCTTAAATGATTGTGATGTAGTCTTAACCCCAGCTGGTCCTTGAGGCTGTCACAGACATTCTCTCATGTATGTCAAACTGGGCTTGCTACATGGGAGTCTAAAATGCTGATGGAACTGATATTCAGGTGACACTCAAGTCAAGTGGACTGAGTATCAGAGAAGTCTGATCGTTCCACGACAGCCAAATCCTCTGCTAGCACCTTCATGATGGTGGCACTTTTAGTAACTCTGAGTATAACCTCTGTGTGCAAGTCCTGAAATATGGCATTTAGTTTACTGGAGGTGACTGCCCAGATGCGAACAATGTAAGCAGGGTTTGAGGTGTTGTGTGTGTGTGTGGGTGCCACATAAAGCAATGCCACCCTGTGTGTTACCAAGCAATATCAGATGGTAGATGATTCTCTTCAAATGGTGCAATGCCACCACTTTGCTTATTGGAAACTTGAAGTAGTGGAATCCGTGTTTACTCTCCAGAGAAAAGCTCCGGCAACTCCATCATGCAGTATGACTGATGGGCTAAGGTAAAGAAAGCCAACACGAGACAGATGAGAAACGTTGGATAACTTACGCATAAAATTAGTTTCCCGACACCGGACCCTAGCGCTGCTCGCTCGGTAAACATATGGTAGGTGTTATCGGTCTGGAGCCGAAATCGAGAAGGATATATTGATTAGCATTAGCATTAGTAGAGGCATATGATGCAAGAAAGCAAGCTTATGCAGCATCAGCCAAAAAAAAAAAAAAAAAAAAAAAATCACTCCCATTTCACCCCTCCATTCATTCGAAATACCTATCCAGCTGAGCCTTAAATTTATTTAGGCTATCAACTTCTACAACAAGTGATGGAGGTCTGTTCCACCAACCAACTACCCACTGGCTAAAGACAAATTTCCGCACATCTATCCTACATCTGTCTTTCCTCAATTTGAATTTATGCCCTCTCAGGTGATTATTCTGAGCAAAAGGAAGAATCCCATCGGTATTGAGCATGCTCAAACCATTCAAGGCTTTATCACCTCGCCGATGCCTAGTCTCCAGACACTGTAATTTGCAAAACTTAAGCCTTTATTCTTAAGAGCAACCCTTTGTTCCATTCACTAATCTTGTTGCCCTTCTCTGTACTCGTTCCAGCAGCTTTACATCTTTCTTGAAATGAGGCCTCCCAACCTGTATACAGTACTCAAGGTGTGGCCCGACCATTGCCTTATACAAGGGAATAATCACCTCCTTATTCCTGCTAGAAAAATTCCTGTATATCATTGACAAGACACCATGAGCTACACTTGCCGCCCGTCTGCACTGCTCAGAGAACTTCATATCTGCCTGCACAATTATCTCCAGGTCCTTTCAATTCTCTACCACTGTCAGTGTAGTACCACAGAGTTGATACACTGCTCTGGGGTTACTGTTTCCCATGTGTAGTACTTTACATTTGTCAATGTTAAACTTCATTTGCCACCTCTCAACCCATCTGCTCAACCTTTCCAGATTCTGTTGCAGCAGCGTCAGTAGTGTCCTTAACAACCATGCCAACCTTTGTATCATCTGCAAACTTAGACATTAAGCTTGATATACCATCCTCAATATCATTTATAAATACAGAAAACAATAATGGAACCAACACTGAACCCTGAGGGACTCCACTAATAAAATTAGTCCACGATGAGCAGTGTCCATTGATTACCACTCTCTCTCCCCCTCAACCATCCCTTTATCCATAGCAGCAATTTGCCTCCAATGCCACACTGCTCCAATTTCTGCAGCACTCTTCCATGTGCAACAGTATCAAAAGCCTTTCTAAGATCCAAATATATAATATCAAAGTTATTCCATGCATCCAATTCTTTTGTGAGTGCATCATAGTATCCACTCAAATTGGTCAGGCAAGACTTTCCCTTAACAAAACCATGCTGTGTCCAAGCTATAACTGAAGCCTTGTGTAGATGATCCTGCAGTGCTTCTTTAACCAGTGCCTCCATTAATTTTCCTGGAACAGAAGTTATACTCACAGGTCTATAATTACTTGTGTCAGCCTTTGATCCTACTTTGTGAATTGGGGTCACATTTGCACATCTCCATTCCACGGGTACCTCCCCTTAGTCCAGGGAAGCTCTCATAATTATGGCTAAGGGTTTGCTTACTTCCTTTGCCGCCTACTTTAATATAACTGGATGGATCCCATCCACCCTGGGTGCCTTTTTTATGTTTATCCTCAACAATTTGTCCTTCACTTTCCTCTCAGTTATTACAAAATCATCTAGCTCACTGCCAGAGTTTACTTCACCTCTGGGATTCACCTTCCTGAATAACTCCTCATGTGTAAATGTAGATGCAAAATACTCGTTTAGTTTGTTAGCCACCTGAGCAGGATCCTCAACTGTTGAACCATCAATATCCAGTGGACCAATCTGATTCATCCCTTTCTTTCTAGTATTTACATAGGTGAAGAACTCTTATGTTTTTCTTTGCATCCTTTTCCAAGGATTTCTCATAAGCTGCCTTTGCCTGCCTAATCTCCTTTGTGACTTGGTTACAGACCAGCTTATATCTATTATAGGCTTCCATGTCACCCATTAATTTATATGTATCCCCATGCATTTTTCTTCTCCGCCATATGTCTTATTAGTTCATCTGACATCCATTTAGGCCTAAACCTTGAACAATATTTCTTAGTTGGTATGCAAAGCCTAGTAGCTTCCAAGACAAGTTCTTTGAATGCTTCCCATTTTGAATTTGCTGTTGGTAACATCATCAGTTGGTCCCACTGTATAGAATTTAAATACTGTCTTAGGCCATCGTAGTTGCCTTTACGAAAGCAAAAACCCTTCCCTTTACCCCTGATGGTAATTACCTCTTTGAGTAAATCCCACTTAAGCACACTGTGATCACTGCCACCTAGTGCTTCCTTTATCTGCAGATTCTTAATGCATGAAGGGTTGGTTGATTGTTTTGACAGGTAGGTGTGCCAAACGATGAAATGATTGCTGGAGGGAGCAACAGAAGACAAGCTATTGTGTAGTTATTGGTTGGCATTATAATGTGTATTTATGAGTAAAGAACGGTGTATAATAGTTTTGTAATGAATGGTAAACAGGTAATAGTACTGATGAATCTTTTAAAGATGGAAGAAATTTGTAAGGAAAATAAAACGTTGATTGATTTTTTGATTAAAACTAAATTAATAAAAGTTTCGTTCTGTTCATTTTTATGTTCTTCATTATGTTTTTTTTCTCATTACTAAAAGCAGATTTTTGGAGTTCATGAGTGTTTTTACTATACTGCTGATTTAGATTTGGTCACGAAAAAAGGAAAAGGTTTCTTTATTTTTCGTTATATTTCATAACCTGACCTTAAATGGTAGGTTAGGAAATAATAGAAATGGTTTCCTTATATTTAGTGACCTAACCTTAAATGTTAGGTTAGGAAATAATATAAGAAAAGAAAGAAAGATTCTGTATATATAGTGAATAGTTGTTGAGGTGTTGATTGACGTTATGATATGTGTGTATCTTTTTTTTTTTTTTTTTTTTTATGTAAACCGCAAACACGAGAGGTATTAGAACCTGTAGTACTTATTACCATGCTTGGGTTGGAGGTTGAGAAGATGAAAGAAGATATTTGTTGACACTGGACTTGAACTTCTGTAGACTGTAATTTTCAGGAAATAGGTATGAAGGAAGATTATTCCAGAAAACGACAGTTGAAAAGTTGGTTCTGTGAGTTTGAAGTTGGACTGTAAATGGATGTTGGCTGCTGGCGACACGTGTTCGCACGTGTTTGAAAGAGAGAGCGGGAATTATAGAAGCCAATTCAGAAGAACAGTGCCCATGGAAGTATCTGTAGAAGAGCCATGCAGCAGAAACAGTACGTCTATGAGACAGCGAGTGGAGAGACTGTTAGAGATGAATCATTAATTAACCATTAACCTAACTGCCCTCTTCTGAATGGAATCAGAATGAATGGAAGCCTGAGAGAGGTTTTTGGGGCACCACCCCAGATGTGTGAACAATATTCCATGGCAGGGTGGATTTGCAATTTATACAGAGTGAGCAGCTGTTTGGAAGAATAGTAACGCCGAGAGCGAAAGAGAAAACCAAGTTTTTTAGATGCAGAGGAAGCAATATTTGTAATGTGCTTGTGTCAAGGGAGATTAGAAGTCAGGGTAATCCACAAAATAGATATATCATTTTGCCTAGAAATTGAAGTGTCACAAAAGATAGGCATAGGAGCAGAAGAATCGTTTTTGCGAGATATAAGACAAGACTGAGTTTTAGAAGGGTTGAAATCAACTAAATTGTCTTTGCCCCACTGGAGAATTACCTGAAGATCGGCATTTAAGGAATTGGTAGCAGATTTTTGAAACATTGAAGCTGATTGAGCAGGACAAGGTTTCTCAAAATGGAAAGTGGAATGCAATGTACTATCATCGTCAAAACTATGGATAGGATTTCCAGTCAATGGAAGAAGGTCATTAATATACAAGAGGAAAAGAGTGGGTGAAAGGACTGAACCTTGGGGGACACTGGCATTAGTGGAGAAGTCAGAAGACAGAGAGCCATCTACCACCACTCTCAGTGAGCAATCAGAGAGAAAACTGGATAACCAATTACTAAAAGCAGTTGGCAAACCATAAGATGGAAGCTTGTTTAGAAGACCTTTATGAGAAACACAATCGAAAGCCTTTGAGATGTCAAGAGCAACTACTTGTGTTTCACCGAACCTTTCCATTGAATTAGTCCATAAATGGGTAACATAAGCCAGAATATCACCAGTGATTGACACTGACGGAATCTATACTGGCGATCATTGATCAGACAGAAGGTTTCTGGTTAGGTTAAGAGTTGGCGGTTAATTGATTTTCCATTACTTTAGAAAGAGTAGAAATAATTGCAATGGGACGATAATTGGATGGGAGGGATTTGTAACCCTTTTTAGGAACTGGCGAGATATGAGCAAATTTCCAAGCAGAAGGAAAAACACCTTTGGAATAAGAAAGTGAAAAAAGGCAGCATAGAATAGAAGTAAGTTCAGAAGTACAGGTTTTTGGTAAGTGTAGCACAGGTTTTTGGTAAGTGTAGAAATACCATCGGGACCTGGACTGGAGCTTTCTTAGCATCAAAATTCGTCAAAATTCTTCTGATATCCTTTTGACAGAAGACCACAGGAGGCATTGAATGGAGTGTGTTGGGAATGGTGGGAGGTGTTTTACCAAGATCATTAATACATGAGTTGGAAGAAAAATGGGATGCCAGCAGGTCAGCTTTATCCTTGGCTGAAGTGACAATAGAGCCATCTGGTTTGGACAGAGGTGGGAGCGGAGATGGGCAAAAGTTGCGGCCAATAGCTTTGGCAAGAGACCAGAATGCTTGGCTACCATTAGGGCAAGAAGCAAGTTTTCTACTCTTAGCCTGTTCAAACTCTAGTTTGGACTGATTAATAACTGCTTTACAATTGTTGTGAGCTTTGGTGTAGGCAGAAAATGAAATTGAAGAATTATAAACAAGCCAATTACGATATGCAACATTCTTCTCTTGAACAGCCTTAGCACATTTATTGGAAAACCACGGCTTAGATAAAGGACGAGATTTTAAAGTGGAGTGTGGGATAAAGGATTCCATTCCTGCAAGGATAATTTCACTGACGCGATCTGAACAAACATTGACATCAGAAGTTTTGAAACTGTAATCCAACCAAGGAAAAGAAGAAAAGAAATCTTGCAGGTCATCCCATTTTGTTTTTGTAATACCAAACAACACGATGTTTGGAGAAGCCATGAGATAAAGGTTCCATTGGAGAAGAGACAATCACCAAGTTGTGATCTGAAGTGTCTAAAGGACCTCTCACTTCGACTGTGTACTTAGAAGGGTTGTTTGTGAGATAAAGATCAAGCGTATTGGCTGTATAGTAATTGCAAAAGCCTCAGCATCTCGACAAGCTGGGTTGGTGTGACTAGAGAACGGAAGCCAGCTGGAGTTGTGAACATTAAAATCACCATGGAAAATTACCTCACTGTTAGGAAAGTTGGACTGGAGAAAGTCAAGTTGCAAAGAGAGGAAGTTAAAGAGCTCCAAGTGATTAGTGGAGTTGGGAGAACGGTAGAGACAACAGATGAATTTGACACAATGAGGTAGAGAAATTTTAAGCCAGAGAAGATCAAAGAGAGGAGATTCCAAATTGCCAAGTCTCTGACAGGAAATATCAGAAGGACATATGCACAAGTATCGCCTTTGAGGTGAAAGGAATCATACAGCAAATAATTTGGGAATCTGAGATGAGCAGTAGTTGAATCAACCGATAACTGAGATTCTGTCAGAATAAGTACATGGGGTTTGGCAGACTGCAAGTTGAAATGGACATTGTTGAGATTAGAATTGAGATCACGTATATTTGTGAAATTAATTAGGAAGTGCTTGGAAGGTTTAGATCTTTTCGCAGATAAGCTTGCTGTATTAGTTTGACAATTCATGGTGTATTCAATATTAAGAAAAAGTGGGTGGGACGTGCTGTATGAAGTGATGAAATTTTTGGATATGGTGTACACATGGTAAGAATATACGCAGATCCTTGACATAACATGGCCTCGACAATGCTGCCCGCATACACACTACTCGGACTCCCTCCAGTCACTATCTGGCAGAGTAGAGGTAGCAAGATTATACACTAGCTGATCTGGAAGCCTCCTAGAGAGTTACCAATAAGTTCTGTCCAGTGTACTAACTAGCGGCTGATTTGCGAACACCGTTTTAGAGCTGTAACCTCGAAATGTAAGGAATATTGGATCTCGCCACAATGTTCATCATAACCTCAAAAGTGATCAATCACACTGTATGATGGAAGAGATAGGGAAGGGTTGACCGGAACTTAGCTCTAGAGACTAAACATGGGTTCCACCACTTCAAGCCTCCAATAAGCAAAGTGGTGGTATTGCACCGGTTGATGAGAGTCATCTACCATCTAGTACTGCCTGGTAACATAGAGGGATGGTGTTCCTCCATATGGTGTGGGCGCCACACCTCGACCCCTGCTTATGTTGTTTCGCACCTGGGTGGTCACCCACCATGTACTTGTGCATGGAGGTTATACCCAGGATTACTAACAGTCCCACCATTGTGAAGGTGCAAGCAGAGGATTTGGCTGTCACAGACTGTCCGGACTTCGCCGAAATTGGGTCCACTTGACTTGAGTGTCACCCGAATATCAGTTCCATCAGCGTTTTAGACTCCCAGGTAGCAAGTATAGCTTGTCTGGGATATCTAAGAGAATGTCTGTGACAATCTCAAGGACCATCTGCATGAGTGTCTTTAAAAATAAAAGTACAGTAATAAAAAATAATATTTTATTAATAAACAATTTATGTGTTAGTCCACATGAATCTAAAGAAAAAAGGTTAGGTTACCCCCTCCCATTTGGGAGGGGTTCAAGCTCCCATGGGATTCAAGTGGAGGTAACCTCACCTTTTTTCACCAGTATGGAACGCGTTCATTAGAGCAAGTTACCATTAGTGCTTCTGAGTGCTACTTAAATGATACTAACCCGATGTTATCGTGTGTTATGTTCGTGCACCAATCAGCGCATCATTTGCCACGCCTACCTGTCAATCAATATATCATTCTCGACTTTTGCTCCAGAACGATAACAACTTCGGTCTGTTTACCGAGCGAGCAGTAATAGAATGCTGTATCGGGAAACTAATTTTTCGCGTAAGTTATCTGACATTTCTCGTCCTCGTGTTGGCTTTCTTTATCTTTGCCGATTGATGTCTTTTGAGGTTGTGATGGACATCATGGCAAGATTGAATCTTCTTTTCATTTTGAGGGTACAGTTCTAAAACTGTGTTTGCAGGTCATCCACTAGATAGTCCACGAGACCAAACCTATTGTAACTTTCTAGGAGGTTTCTGGATCAGCTAGTATGTAATCTTGCTGCCTCTACTCTTCTAGATATTGACTAGCGGAAGTTTGAATAGTGAGTTTGCCAGGGCATTGTCGAGGCAACGTTATGTCAAGGTTGTTGTTGTTGTTATTTGGTTTTTAGGAGCATTAGCAACTAAGGCCATATTGCTCCAGGGATATGCGGTGGTCTTTCCCTGACCTTTCCGCATCCTCCATATTTGGTGGTCATGGACTCGAACCCCGGTCTAATCAAGAAGAGTGTGCTATGCACTGCTGCTCCTGCCCACCTGGCTACAGAAGTGCCTTATGTCAAGGAGCTGAGTATATTCTTGCCATGTGTACACCATATTCAAAAATTCCATTATTTCATATAAAGTAAGAACAAGCTGATTTGCAAAAAGATATACAAAACTGAATGAGTATTTTCCATCTACATTTCCACGTGAATTTGTTACAGTAGGGGATGCCAGATTTTGTAATAACTGAGAGGAAGTTGGAAGAGAAATTGTTGAAGTTAAACATAAGAAAGGCACCTGGGGTGGATGGGATCAATTATATTAAAGGAGGCAGTGCAGAAAGTATGCAAACCCTTAGCCATAATTATGAGCGCATCCTTGGATTCGGAGGAGGTCCCAACAGACTTGAGATGTGTAAATATATCCCTAATTCACAAGTGGAATCAAAGGGAGACACAAGTTATTACAGACCTCTTAGTTTAACTTCTGTTCACTGGTTAAAGAAGTAATGCAGGATCATCTAGACAAGGTCACAATTATACTTTAAACACAGCAAGGGTCTGTTAAGAGGAAGTCTTTTCTGACCACTTTGATTAGGTACTATGATGTGGTCACAAATGAACTGGAGGCAAAAAATTTTGATATCATATACTTGGATTTCAGCAAAGCTTTTAATACTGTTGCACATAACAGACTGGTGTACAGATTGGAGCAGTTTGGCATTAAGGTCAAGTTGCTGCTGTGGATAAAGGGAGGATTGAGTGGGAGAAGAGATAGAGAGTGGTAATCAATGGACACTGCTCTTTGTGGGCTGATGTTGTTAGTGGAGTCCACCAGGATTCTGTGTTGGGCCCATTGTTATTTTTTATATTTATCAATTATATTGATGAAGGCATATCAGGCTTGATATCCAAGTTTGCAGATGATAGAAAGGCTGGCAGGGTGGTTAATGACAGTAAAGACTAGGCACCTGCAAGGTTATCTGATTGAGGTGTCGAAGGCTTTGAATGGATTGAGCAAGCTCAGTGCTGATGGGATTCTTCCTCTTGCTCAGACTACACACGAGAGGGCACAAATTCAAATTGAGGAAGGATGGTTTCAGAATAGATTTGCCTTTAGACAGCAGTTGGTTGCTGGAACAAACTTCCATTAATGTTGTGGAATTTGATAGTTTAAATAAATTGAAGGAAGAACTAGACAAACTGTTGGAAGGAATGAATAGGTGAAATGGGAGATATTTCTTTTTTGGCTTATGATGTATAAGCTTGCTTTCTTACATCATTTTCCACTGCTAATGCTAAATTGGCCTCCTTACCCTTTATTACTACTGAATACATCACAAATAATCAAACATAGAACAAGCTTATCTGCAAAAAAATCTAAAACACCCAAACACTGCCTCGTTCATTTCATCAATATATGTTGTCTCAGTTTCAATCTTAATAATGTCCATTTCCACTTACAAGCTGCCAAACACCACCTGCTTTTTTTGACAGAAACCCAGTTATTGGTCGACTCAACCACTGCTCATCTCAGTTGTTCAAATTATTTTCTGTATGATTCCTTTTAGTGTGCATATGTCCACTCTAATATTGTCTGTCAGAGACTTAGTCATTTGAAATCTTCCCTTTTCAGTCTTTTCTGGCTGAAAATCTCTGTCATATCCTGTCAAATTGCCTCTGGTGTTTTCCCAACTCCACTAATTACTTGCAATGCTTTGACTTCCTCTCATTGAAACTTGACTTTCTCTAGTCCAACTTTTCTAATAGTGAGATAATTTTCTTTGGTGATCTTAATGTTCACAACTCTAGATGGCTTCTGTTTTCTAACCATATGGGCCCAGATGGTTGGTTGAGATGCAGAGGGTTTTGCCATTACTAATGACCTTGCACATATTGTTCATTTACCTATCAGAATACTAGACAATGCTAACTACACAGCCAACATGCTTGATCTTTTTCTCACAAACAACCCTTCTAACTAAGTCGAGGTGAGTGGTCCTCTAGGCACCTCAGATAAAAGTTGGTTATGGTCTCATCTTCAATGGAGCCTCTGTCTCACGTCATGTTATTTGGCATTACAAGAATGCTAAATGGGATGTTCTGCAAGATTTCTTTTCTTCATTTCCTTGGTTGGATTACTGTATCAAATCTTCTGATGTCAACATTTGCTCAGGTAGTGTCAGTGAAATATTGTAGGAATGGAATCCTTTATTCCACACTCCACTTTCAATCTTGTCCTTTATTAAACCTTAGTTTCCCAATAATTGTGCTAAGGCTGTTCAAGGTAAGATTGTTGGGTATCGCAAATTGGCTTGTATTCAAATCTCCAGGTTCATTTTCTGTCTACACTAAAGCTCGCAACAATTGTAAAGCAGTTATTAATCAGTCCAACTAGATTTCGAACAGGCTATGAGTAGAAATTTTGCTTCTTCTTCAAGTTCTAGTCGATCATTCTGATCTCTTGCTAAAGCTATTGGCTGCAACTTTGCCCATCTCTAATTTTTTCACCTCTGTCAAAACCAGATTGGTTTTATTGTCACTTTAGCCAAACATAAAGCTGACCTGCTAGTATTTTATTTTTCTTCTAACTCGTGTATTGATGATCTTGCTAAACAACCTCTTACCATTCCCAGTATACTCCATTTAATGCTTCCTGTGGTCTTCCATCAAAGGGATGTCAGAAGAATTTTGAATGGTCTTGATTCCAAGAAAGCTCCAGGTCCTGATGGAAGACCACAGGAATTAATTTTTCTCCACATATGTTTTTCCTTCTGCTTGGAAGTTTGTTCATATCCAGCCAGTTCCTAAAAAGTCTGACAAATATATCCCAACCAATTATTATCCCATTGTACTTACTTCTATCCTTTCTAAAGTAATAGAGAAATCTATTAAATGCTAACTCTTAAACTGTCTAGAAATCTTCCATCTGATCAATGATTGCCAGTATGGATTCTGTCAGTGTTGTTCCACTGGTGATATACTGGCTTATTTTACCCATCTGTGGACAAATTCAGTGGAAACATAGTAGTTTCAAAGTAGTAGTACTTTGAAATATCAAGAGTAGTTGCTCTTGATATTTCAAAGGACTTTGATCACGTTTGGCATAAATGTCTTTTAAATAAGCTTCCATCTTATGGTTTGCCAACTATTTTTTTGTAATTGGGTATTCAGTTTTCTCTCTGGCAACTCACTCACTCACTGTGGGTAATAGTGGATGGCTCTGTCTTCTAACTTCTTCACTAATGCAGTGTTGCTCAAGGTTCAGTTCTTTCTTCTACCCTTTCCCCTTGTGTATTAATGACCTTCTTCTACTGACCGGAAATCTCATCCATAGTTTTGAAGGTTGAAGACAATGTTCTGAGATACACGTTTCATTCCACCTTCCAGTTTGAGAAACCTTGCACTGCTGAAACAGCTTCAACTTCTTGAATATCTGCTACACAGTACCTTAAATGCTGAACTCCAGGTTATTCTACAGTGGGACAAAGATAACTTCATTGATTTCAATCCTTCTAAAACTCAGACTTGGCTCATATCTCGCAACTCAGGCCTGGCTTATATTTTGACGACACTCATATTTCTACACAAGATCACATATCTCTATTAAGGATTACCCTGACTTCTAATCTCTCTTGGCATAAGTGCATCACAAATATTGCTTCCTCTGCATATAAAAAACTGGGTTTTCTCTTTCGCTTTTGGCATTAATTTTTCTTCTGAACAATTGTTCACTCTGTACAAATTGCAAATCTGCTCTACCATGGAATTTTGTTCCCACATCTAGGGATGGGAATGCCACCCCAAAACCCTCTCAGGCTTCTAGAATCTATTCAAAAGAGAGTAGTTAGGTTAATTACTGACGTATCTCTAACAAAATCTCTACTCTCCGTCTCATAGATATTCTGTTTTTGCTGCATGCGTTTTCTATGAATACTTCCATGGGCACTGTTCTTCTGAATTGGCTTCTGTAATTTCCATTCTCTCTTCCAAACCAGTCAGACCACATGTTGCTACCACTCAGTATCCTTTTACTGTCCAACTTCCCATCTTCCTCATTTATTCCTTCAACTTCCGTTTTCTGGAACAACCTCCCTTCATTTCATTAAAATTTTCCTGAATATTTCCTGAAAATTACAATCTACAGAAATTCAAATCTAATATCAACAAGTATCTTGTTTCATCTTCTCACCCTTTATCCTATGCACGGTACTAAGTAGTATAGGTTCTAATACCTCTCGTGCTTAGAGTTTTCATTAAAAAAAAAAAAGTATCTTTATCAGTAAGACTAACTGATGAAATTACCAACAGTAAATTCTAAATGGCAAGCATTCAGGGATATAATCATAGAAGCTGCTAGGCTGTTTATACCAATCAAGAGGTACTGTTTAAGGCTTCGACCTAAATGGATGCCAGATGTACTGAAGGGACCCATGGCAGAGAAGAAGACAAATGCATGGTTTCATATAAATTATCAATTGATACAGATGCCTATAGATATAAACAAGTCTGTAATCAAGTGACAAAGGACATTAGTCAAGGTAAGGAAATTTATGAGAAATCCTCACAAAGAATTCAAAGATAAACATCAAAGACTTCTTTACTTATGTAAAGAGGTCATTTTCTGATGAAAGGTTTTGTGTTGGAAGGGGACAAATGATTTAACTGTTGATGAATCTACTCAGATTGCTGATGAACTAAATAGGTATTTTGCATCTACATTCATTCATTCATGAGGATTTTTTAGGGAAGGGAAACCATAATTGTATCAAATTCTGTCAAGGAGATGAATGATTTTGTGATAATGAGAAGTGGTAATTGATGTTTAACTTTGACAAATGCAAATTATTTCATTTGGGTAGCAGTAATCCCAGATTAATGTACTAACTGTATGGTACTCCCATTCAGGTTAGTGGAGAATGAAAAAAAATCACTGTTTAATTGTGCATTCAGATAAAAATTCTGTGAGCAGTGCAGAGAGGCTCTCAGGACAGCTCATTTAGTTTTGTCATTGATATATTGGAATTTTGCCAGTAGGGATAGGGATGTGATTATCCCATTGTTATTAGGCAGTGGTTAGGCCACATTTTGAGTATTGCATGCAGGTATGGAAGTCTCATTTTAGGTAGGATGTGAATCTGCTAGAACAGGTGCTGAGAAGAGCAACAAGATTAGTGAGGAGAATGAAAGGGTGTGCTTACCAGGAAATCCTTAATTTCTGCAAATTTCAGGAGACAACACCAGAGGAAATCTGTTTGAGGTGTTTAAGATTCTGTGGATTGAGTAAGCTCAGTGCCAGAGGAATCCTTCCTCTTGCTGAGAATATGCACATGAGAGGCATAATTTCAAATTGAGGAAGGATGGTTGTAGGTTGAATGTGTGAAAATTTTTTTTCCAGCCAGAAGGTAGTTGATTGTTGAAACAAACTTCTATCTGGTGTTGCAGAGGTGGGTAGTTTTAATAAATTCATGGAAGAACTAGATAAACTTTTCATGCATCATTTGCCACAGCTAATATTCTGGAATATATATATATATATATTTCTGATATTTACAAACATAAATGTTTGTAAATATCAGAAAATAAATTAAAAAAATATAGAAAAATCTATGCAGAGTTAATCAGTGAAAGTATTAGCAACATCACTAGCTTGTTCTGTGGGTAGCTGGTAGCATCAATTGTGTACTTTTTACCAATTTCTCTTATGTGTAAATTTATCTCTTTATGCTGTTGATTAAAAATTGAAGAGTAGCATACCTTTTCTCTCTTCCGAAAGCTCTTTTACCCTAAATAATTGAAATGAATGACTGCCAATGTGAAAAAATTTAATTATAAAGGCTTTTTCAGAATGATCCTATTTACTTTTAACACATCATTCTTATGATGCTGCTATATAACATGAAATTTGATCAACATTAACTGTCAGTCAGGATTGGTAATAAACTAGTCATGACTGATAATGAGAAACTTGATTCAAATAGGTTAACATATTCACCCTGAATGTAAATATGTGGCTTTGGATTTTAATTTACATGGAGGAGAAACCATCCTACTTTTAAAATGTTTTCTTCCAATTTGATTGAATAAAAACGGGATATTTTTGTTAAGCAACCCAACCTTCACTGGATGCTGATTAATTCAGTCATTGTGAGAAAAAAGCCCAAAAATGTTTCTGTCCTTTCCAATCCAGAATGACTCAATCCCAGGTCGAAACCATTGTTGGAAAAGCTAGCAGCAAAAGTATTAAGGAAAGATTACTTCAGTTAAAGGACTAGTTGCATGATAAGTAGATAAGTATAGAAAAGTTTTTTGTGCAATCTTTAAGTAAAAACCACTACTTTCACTGATATTACTGTTTGATGGTTAAGTATAGTGAGAATAACTAGCGTAAAGTTTATAAAGGAAGATGAGGATTATATTAATCATACATTAACTTCCTTAATTTATTTAAAAGTTGAGTGCACAGTACCTAACTGAGATATTAAGAATAAATATTAATCTAATTCACTAGTACGTACACACACACACACACACACACACACACACACACACACACTAGATAAGTCAGAAATAGCACACAACTTTAAAAGTTTGTAAATTTGTTCACTCCAGTCAGTAGTACAAGTAGATGAAGTTGGAACTTTCATGCTCATTTGTTATTGTTGCAGTAGCCACCTGCAGCACTGCTGCAATATAAACAGAAATGCTGACATGCACTGGTGCTGAAATAGCATGTATCTTTCGAATAGAAGAAACGAAATTTATGACACGAGCAAAAATGTTTTATGGAAGGGTTCAGCAAACTCTTCTGAGTGGACATTTGATCTGCAAATGGCATAAAGATCTTATTATCATGATATGCCATGATTAGAAGACTGGCAAGCCTACCATAAGTGAGGAAACCATTTGAGGAATTGAGAAGGAGTTTCATCCATAGTCCACAAAACTCAGTGAAATGGTACCAGCCATTATAGCTGATAACAATATCAAACATCAGACATTCTGTGCAAACATTTTTACTAAGATGACAGAAGATGAGGAGCTGCTTAAACATTTTATATTTGGTGATGAGCACGCATTTTCACATCACAGGCAAGGTGAACACATACACTGTGTCAGAATGTGGGGAAGTGAAAAACCAAATGTCATTTTGGAACACATGTGCGACAGCCTGAGATTTAATGTGTTTATTGGTGGAAGTTGCAGAAAGTCATATGGACTGTGATCCCAGCACATGCTCTTCCATCTCTACTTTCTAGGTTTTTTTTTTTTTTTTTTTTTTTTATGAAAACCCCAAACACAAAAGGTATCAAAACCTATAGTACTT